>NC_091831.1:112822095-114308145 GCF_037783145.1 Equus przewalskii | reverse complement strand
TTTGTGGGACCTCCGCACTTCCAGGTCATCTGCCGGCTGCTTGGATACCAGGGCATTGCAGTGGTCATGGAGGAGCTGCTGAAGGTTGTCAAGAGCCTGGTATGTTTCCCTCTGATGTGCTTCCTTCACCCAGTGAAGGGTTCTGCACCCAATTCCAATGTAGAGAGGGGGTTTTTCACTCCACCAAGCAATTCTCAGACACCAGCCGTGTGTCCTACAGTTCAACTCAATTCTGACACTGTCCACCTAGAGATAGCATCAGATCCTAAAGGTTAAAGCTCAGTCCTACACTGCCCCTCTTCCCCTAGGTGCCAATTGCAAGTCCAGGTTGTCACCTTTGCCTCTGACTGACTGGCTGTAAATCAGAGATTTCTACAACGCCCTCCTTGGGTTTGATTAATTTGCTAGGGCAGCTCACATGACTCAGGAAACTAGTTTACTCACTAGATGACCAGTTTATTACAAAGGACATTAAAGGATATAAATCAACAGCCAGATGAAGAGATAGACACAAAAGAGCTTCAGTCTTCATGGAATTTGGGGCCTGGGACAGTGGCACATGGAAGCATTCCGGTTCCCCAACCTAGAGGCTTTCTGAACCTTGTCCTTTTGGATTTTTTGGAAGCTTCATTACATAGGCATGCTTGGTTAAATCAATGGCCGTTGGTGACTGATTCAACTTCCAGTCCCTCTGGCCTCTCTGGAGGCCTGGGGATGGGACTGAAAGTTCCAACCTTCTGATCAGGTGGTTGGTTCTCCTGGCAACCAGCCCCAGCCTTAGATGCTTTCCAAAGTCACCTCATTAACATAACAAAAGATACCTTTAAGGCTCACTTAACTTAGGAAATTCCAAGGGTTTTAGGAGTTCTGTGCCAGAAAATGGGGACAAAGACCAAATACATGTTTCTTATTATAAATCACACAAGGCTTTGAATTCACTGAGATAGAACAAACCAGGGAGTCTTTGTATCTGGACTGTTCAGTTTAGCTCCAAACATACACAGTTTGATTTCTCTCCCATCTTTCTTAATTCAAGAGAAGATCCATGTTATTTTAACTAAGTCATAGAAAAAGTTAAGTACTGTTGATGAAAATAATCCATCAGCAATCTATAAATGAAAATTTGGGAGAGTTTATTCTGAGCTAAAATCTGAGGACCATGGCCCGGGGCCTTTCTTCCTGACGGTAGAAAGGGCACCAAAGAAGTGAGGTATACAGAGTGGTTATATACCCCCAAAGAGGATCTTTCTCATATGATTGAAATGTCCCTTTCACAATAGTCACGAGACTGCTCTGTCAGCACAGCGATTGATGGACACAGCAGGTAGGTCTGCTGTCTCTGTGGACACAGCAGGGTGGCAGGTCTGTTGTGTCAAGCTGGGTGGTCACAGGTGAGCTGGGTGGTCAAAGGTGAGCATAGCAATCAGTTCCTAGCCTGAGGAAAGATGCTTATCCTTAAGAAAATGCCAATGTGGGGGAAGTTGCACCTTTATCTTAAGGCCGTTTGTTCTTGCCATAGTAAATGTTTAAAGCAGATATACAGTGCGTGCTCCATGGCCACCGCCAGGCCCTTTTTGAAAAAACAAAGTCAGGCCAAATTAGGTTTACAGCAAATGGCTTCCTCATATACTCCAATATATCCTATTGCTTGCCATTTCTATTTGTCAGTACCAAAATAGAGCCTTTCTTGTAAGAGAATATTATCCTTTATACGCATAGTCTCCCCTCAACTCCTTTTGTAAAGGACCACCGCTGTTGCCCAAAACTTGTAGGAAAAGACAGTGCTCTGGAGATGGAAGACAAAACAGAAACCAGGAGGGCACTATAGAAAGCCTTTGTGTTTCAGTTGGTGAGCATCTGGGAGGAGACAGTTCTGCGAAGACCCCTATTTTCATTTGTGAAATAGGAGTTTTCTTAAAACAAACATTTCAAAGAAACACTTATGCTGGGGCAAGTGGAGTCGAGCGTGTTGGCCACGAGGAGTCTGAGCTATTGATGGGGGAGGGCTGAGCAAGGGCAGAGGGGGCTCAGCTTTGAGGTGGTGGTATTGGCAGGATACCACTGCTGCTCAAAGGCTCCCGTTACCTTGAGAGAGCCAATTCCCACTTGTAGGGTGGACGGCATGTGCCCCTTTGCTGGGGGCTGGGGTGAAGTCGCAATGAAGGATTCAGATACTCGTCTGTCTAACTTCAGACTGAGGTGAGAAGTTAGTGCAGGAAAGTCTTTTATTTGTCCTTTTGAAAAGGGAGAGAGAGAATATTTGTAGGTTATCATGGATTTAGTTTTCTATGCATAATTTATTTCTGTTTTTAACTGAAAGAAAACTTTATAAAATCTCAATCTTTAATCTTTTTTTCCTTAATCATCTTTCTGTGACTGGGCCTCTTACCGCCCAAGAGGGGTTGTCTGCCTGCTGCAAGACATGCCAGTAGTCAAGAGGCAGGTGGTAGGAGAGAAAGGGTTTTATTACAGCTTGCTAGCAAGGAGAAAGGTGGCCGACTAATGTCCCAAAGAACCGTCTTACAGAACAAGGACTACAGGCCAGTTATATATGGGGCTGGTCTCTGGGTTGGAGAGGCATCTGGTCTTTCTTAGTTCCTGACAGTTTTTTGTTTTACTGGGTGTGCATCACAGACTGGAGCAATGCCCTATACCCTGGTCTTTCAGTTGTCATTGACGGTGGCTATCAGCAGAGACTCTCTGCCCCAGGGTCATCAGATTCCTAAGGAACTCAAAAGAACTAAGTTATCAACTTATAGCAGCTGGGAGGGGCCATAAAATCTACACAACATGTCTGGATTAGTTAATCAGAGGTCATTCAAAGTTATATTATGGTTTCTTTTCTACAGTATGGCTTCGCTTATGTCAACTTTGTGTTGAGCCGGTATCAAGCCCATTTCTTTAATGTTCTTTATTGCCAAATATAGATTTTCATGTCTTTTCCATGATTCACATACTAGTCAAGAGGAAGCTTGAAGCAGAGTTTATGGCCACATAAGTAAAATAGCTATCCATCAGGAAGATGATACAATCATTAGCAGTGCAAAGCAAAAGCTGACAAAATTCTGAGAAGTTGACAAAATCTGCAACTGTGTAGGTCACGATCAAAAACCAATTAGAATACAGTCATGTGTTGCTTAACAATGTATCATTCTGAGAAATGTGTCAGGCCACTTGCCTCCTGAAAGGGGAGTTGTGTTTTAGAACATCATTTAGTCAGTTGTGTCAAGTCACCCTGGTGGAAGCTGCTTTCTTTTTGTGGATGGAATTTCCTTTCTCAGCCAAAGTGATTCTCAGTCCTGGGCATAACCAGATGTTTTACTAACAGACTCTTTCTCAGAAGTCCCCGTGCACTGCCCACAGCCTCCAGGACAGTGGCAGCCGGAGGCTCACACAGCCTGTCTCTCCCACAGCTGCAAGGCACGATCCTGCAGTATGTGAAGACGCTGATGGAGGTGATGCCCAAGATCTGCCGCCTGCCCCGGCATGAGTACGGCTCTCCCGGTGAGCATGGTGCCTCCCTGGGTATGGTGGGGAGGGCGAACGTCAGCCCTCAGGCCACAGTAAAGAGCGTTACTGACATGGATCTCACCCGCTTTCCCCGGGTGGGAGGAGGCAGGAGCCCATGCAGAGCTTGATTGTTTCCAGTAGAACAAACAGACCAGTCTGTCAGCTGGGGCAGGTGTGCCGAAGGTGTGTTGGAGTCACCGTTTTGGGGGGAGGAAGCTGTGGGAGAAGCCAATGCCTCTTAGTTGTCGACGGGTAACAGGGCTCTGAACCCTGTGCCCCTCAGCTCCCCCACAACACCAGGACCTTGAAGATCACCAACCCAGGGAGGGGCAGGAAGCTGACTACCCAGTCCAACTGCTCTGCTGGGCTTGACGGGACCAGGCCTCAAGGGCGCCCCATGAAGGCACTGCTTTCCCACAGTGCAGTCTGTCCCTCTGTAGGGCAGGCTTCCCTTCTGGAGCTGTGGGGCTCTAGGACAGATGGGCCGTTCAGGGTGCCAGGCCCATGTGCCTGACAGAAGCTGATTGGGGCTATCCAAATAAACAGCCTAATGATCCCAGAAGTATTGTTCAGGATAAAATTGGACCATGGGAGCCCTTGTCTCTTAGGAAAACTGCCTTTTGTCTCCTATCTTATAACACTTTCCTGAAAGGTGGACAGCTGTCTCATTAAGTGACTTGGGTCCACTCATGGTCACCAATGAGAGACGTTCTGATGAGTAGTCGGCTGGTATGGCTGAGCTCCCAGGTGGTGCCCAGTACCTGCACAGGGCTGTTCCTGTGTTTGAGGACATGGTGACACGACCCATTGAGCCACTGTGAAGGGAAATAACCATTGGTGTGGCCTTGCTTAGGAGAACTTAACTTCAATTCATTGTCAGAAAGTAGATGAGTAATGCCGGGAAAATAAAACTAGTGCTCATATCCTGACTAGAGATGGGAATTTTAAATGTTGAAGATGAAGCCATTTAGGCCAAATTCCAAGCTGGTCTAGGGCAGAGCTGTGGCCCGCAGGGCTGCTCGTCACATCTCTTGCCCACTGCCACCCGGTGTCAGCACAGAGGCTGGTATAGCCCAGGTACATGGGCATCACCTCGTGGGTAAAGCCATGTTGCTGACAGGTCCCACTCATATGTGCCTGTTGGGGGATGACACACATGAAGGAGTGTTTTTTCCCCTAGAGGGATGAGTTCACACCAAGGAATGTTGAGAACAGAGGTGTGGACATGGTGAGGAAGGGAGAGCCTCTCAGGCAGTCAGGGCAATTCGGGTCCTTGTGGAATGGCATTCAAGGCCCGACCTGTTGGGATGAGGGTTTGAAATCTGGTAGATCTCCCACTTTATTCTTCTCAGGGTTCTTCTGGCTATTCTAGGTCTTCTGCATGACCATATAAATTCTGGAGTCAGCTTGTGGATTTTTGACTGGGTCAGCATTGAAAGTATAGATCAAGTGAGGGAATATTGACTTTCTTTCCAGTCTTTATACCTTGTGTCTTTTCACGCCTTATTACAATGTCCAGGGCCTCGAGGACTATGGTGAAGATGCGTTGTCTTGCTCTGGAGCTCAGGGAGAAAGCTTGCAGGTTTCACCACTGAATAGGCTGTTAGCTGCAGGTTTTTTGTAGACATTGCTGATCAGATTGACTACATCCCTTTCTATGCCTGTGAAGGGATATTGAATTTTATCAAATATTGTTTCTGCCTCTGCTGGAGATGACAATGTGGTCTTTCTCATTTATTCTTGTAATGTGGTGCCTCCTTGGAAGATACAGCCTGACCAAGAAAGAAGCCCTGCAGCCGAGGCCCAGGGCCCAGGTGGTAGACAAACTACTGTTGCAGGGAAGATGTTGGGGTGAGGTGACTTGTGGTCATCTCCATAGCGGGCATGGTGGCAGTGTCAGAGAATGTTTTGTGGCTTGCAGAGGTCTCCTGGCTGTGAAGCCCAGGCTGAACCCTGTGCCCTGCTGAGGCTCAGCCCCTCCAACCTCTCCCAACCCCACCACTCACTCTCTGCCACTGCAGGCATCCTGGAGTTCTTCCACCACCAGTTGAAGGACATCGTTGAGTATGCAGAGCTGAAGACGGTGTGCTTCCAGAACCTGCGGGAGGTGGGCAACGCTGTCCTCTTCTGCCTGCTCATCGAGCAGAGCCTGGTGAGTGGGCAACCCGGCCCCACCCCATGCTGTGCTGAGTCACTCCCCACAGGTGACAGAAGGAGACATCTTTTAGAGGCTTGATTTATTGGGGTTATTCATGGGAGTAAGGGGAGTAAGTGTTGTAAAGCCCCATTCTTTTTTTGTGACTATCTAGATTAATTTGAATTTGTTTCTGACAATTGAAAAACAAAAATGCAGTGTAGCTCTTCATTGAAGAATGTTTTACCATGTGAGCGTTGTAAAAATGTTTTATTATGCATATTTGCTACATGTAAGGTATAAAGCACGGCTTCCATGAGAACTGTCTGCAGTGATGGAAAGTTCCATATCTGAGTCTGTGGAGCACTTGAAATGCAGCTCAGTGTGACTGAAAAACTGATTTTTAAATTTTCATTAGTTTACTTTTCAATAGCTACACGTGTCCCATGACTGCTGTGGTGGACAGCATAATAAAGTAGCAGCCCACCACCACTAAGCAATCGCATGGTGGGAGAGCCACTTTCTCCACTGATTGCCTCCTTGTGGTATCATTTGTGGCCGTCCCTCTGTCCCTTGTATATCATGTCACCTGGCAGTTGTGAATTGGAAAGCCTAGTGAGTGTAACAGAGAATCTCATTGGCCTTCTCTGCCTTTCCCTCATGACCAAGGAGGTGGGCATCTTCGTTTGTTGCTTGGTTCTTCCTGTTTTGTTAAATGCTCTATTTGTGTCTTTTGCCCATTTTTCTACAGCTTGTTTATAGAAGTTCTTTATATATCCTTTATGTATTACACATATTGCAAATACCTCTCCCTGTTTGTGGCTTATCTTTGCATTCCAATAGTGGTGATTCGTCAAAAACTGATACTCTTAATTTGAATGTAGTCTTTTTTTTTATGGTTAGCACTTGTATCTTTTTAAAGAAGTTCTTCCCTACCTAGGGATCATAAAGATATTCTTTTATCTTTTTATCTAAACGTTTTAAGTTTTGCTTTGTACATTTAAGTTTATAATCCTCCTGGAACTGGTTTTGTATGTGATGTGAGAAGTGGATGAAGTTTCTTTCTTTCCCTTTGGGTAACCAGCTGTCCTTCCTCCAGTGGCTGAAGGACTCCTCCTTTCCTGCTTATCTGCAGTGTCTCCCTCTCACCTACCTGCTTTCTGTGGTCTCTTTCTTGGCTTTCTGCCACGTCTCGTTGATCTACCTGTCTGTCCGTGGCATAATAACACATTGTCTTACTCATTATAGCTCTAACTTAAGTCTTGATACCTGATACCTGACAGGGCATGTTTTCTTACCTTCCTCTTCTTCAAGAGTGTGTTGCCTCTTCATGGATCTCTGCTCTGCTCTGAAAGTATGAGAACCGGCTTGCCAGTTGTATTGAAGAAGCATATTGGCATTCCAATAGGGATTGCATTGCATCTCTAGACCAGTTTGGGGAGATCTTTGCTATGTTGCTTCTTAAAGCAGTCTCTTGTCTTCAGGGCCCTGGCAAAGGCAGGGTCATGCTTTGCAGTGACGTGGGCCAGGGTGCCCAGCGCACAGTTCAGGCGTGGCAGTCAGACTGCCAGGCATCCAGGGGCTGAGCCACTGGACTGCCCACCTTACCCCCGCATACACAAAAAAGAAAACATGTTGGCTCATATGTCAGGGAATCCCAGGCCGGTGTGGACACATCCAGGAGCTGATAGCCTCCTGTCAGGGCCTGTGTCTTTTGGCTTCCCTTTGTGTTGCTGTGTTCCTAGGCAGACCCTTTCCATGTAGTGGTAAGGGGGTGACTCCCAGGCCCTCGTTGTCCCTACCACTCGAGACTCGGCATGGACCCTGAGTGAGCAGCCCGTCACGTGCTGCCCTCTCCCACAGCAGGAGTGATGGCAGGACCTGGAGAACCCACCAGAGTCACAGGGCAGGTCAGCAGTTCCCAAGAAGCAGGCAGGCTGACCGGACCAGTAAGCAGCCAGTGTTTAGGGCAGCCTCCTCCAGGAACGTGTTGGGGAGGACTGACTCTTTTACCTAAATATATGTAAATTTTTAACAGCCAGATAAATTAGGAAGAATTCCTTTAAATAGTAATCTCTCATCATGAATTTTAGCTATTTAATATAGGAAAATTTCCTTCAGGTGGCTTTTCCTGAATATACAACGTAAGGTGCAGTCTCTTTCGTCCACGTACATCTAAGCCTGAAGAGGCCTTTCAGTCACTGGCTTGGGTCAGGGTCGGGGAGTTTTACTGAAGGGGGACTGCCTTATAGAATTGATTTAGTCAGTGCCAGGGAACTGTTAGACGGCGGGTTTCTTTTCTGGTCCAGCTTCCCCTTTAGCAAATAAGATAAACTGTCAAAAGCTTTTCTTTACCAAAATAGAAGATGTCAAGGAGGCCTTGTATGAACATAAAATAATTACAGAACCACGGGGGTTTGAAGCTGAAGAAACAGTACTTGTCTCTCGTCAGCTCAAAGGAACAGTCTGTACTCACCGTCAGGGCAATGACCGGACATTTGTTGGCTTCAGGAAGGAGTGTGATGCTCTCTTAGAAACTTAGGGAAAGAGAAAATCTGGAACCAATGCGATCCGTGCCCACCCAGATTCTTAAATTATACCTGTTGCCTCTCGCACAAAATCCCTCTGAGAGTTGTCCAGCACTCTTCAAGGCTCACCACAGTCCTGTGGGAACTGGTGCCTCAGTGAAGGGCTCTTCTAGGTCTTGGGAGCTTGGTAAGTGCCCGGTCTCCGGCGCCCAGCTGACACGGATCCCCGGTGTCTTCCTTCTGAGACCAAGGCCTGTGTCTCAAGTCTTTGCCTCTGGACTTAGCTCCATTTAGTGACAAGCACAGTGCTGGCTACCTGGGAAAGAGGCTGTAAATGGTGGTCACTTGATCTTAAAGCAAACCTCGGCTAAGGAGTGGATGGATGTTTCTCGAACAATGAATAAAAGTGAATGAAAAGGGCAATCTACAATGCAGTTGAGTGCAGTTTTGTTTTCACTGCAGATTCCTCGGCCCATGCTTGAGGGCTCTTGTGAGCACCATGTGTGGTTTTTGTGGACAGGGTAGCCGTGCCTTGCAGGAATGCCTTTGGCCCCTCCTTCTCCCACCCTCTGCTCCCTGTCGCCCCTTTGCCTCTGCCTTCTCTGGCCCCTCCTGTCAGCGCACCTTGTAGAGGTGGTGAGAAGCTACTCCTTCTGTGTTGGACGAGTCTGCTTCCAGGCCCAGCACCAGATTAGAGTTTTGTGGTGTTGCTTTTGTCCTTTTGGAAATAAGGGGTGATGTTTTCCAATAGGTTTGCCAGGGTGGGGCTCTCCAAGTTGGAAGACGGCATGGCTCCTCTGACTGCATCTCAGATGGTTATGCCCAAGTCCTATCCAACCCAGGGGTAGATGTCTTCTTGGTGGTTATTTTGATCTCTCCAAAGAAGGTGGTAATAAAGTATGTTTTGGCATCTGCATAGGCTCCCACTATTGTAAATGAAGATATTAAGAGAAAATGTGCCCTTCAACTTGTCACAACATTAGAAAAGTAGGGTAACCGTCACCCACTTGCTGAGGGCACCAAGTGTGTGGGTGGGGCCCCAGGGGTCCTGTCCAGTGAGGCCATGCAGTGGTGGCTCCGGCTGGCACCAGTATTTGATTCAGTAGTGAAAAATGTTGATCTTATTCTGAATCTGTGCATTGGATAGATAAATCTTCTAGCTTTGTGAAAGACTCCCTAAAACCAACCTAAATGTTTTGGTAATGTAGCTTTTTTTAGCTTGTGCATGTTAATAAACTTTTTGTTTTAGAATAGTTCTAGATTGCTTGTTTTTAATGCTGTTCTCACACTTTTTTCCTGGTTTGGTTTAGGGGCAAAGATTTGAACTCAGTGACAGTGGTACCTGGAAGCAGCACAGATGGCCAGTCAGCCCCTTTGGGGTGGTGTTTCCAGGTGGCAGGCCCTTTACCACCTGCAGAATTCCCCCCGTGTGGCTCTGCCCCAGCCTTCCCACCAGCAGCTCTCTTCCCTTATTGAAGTCTCCCTTCCTCAGTCCATTGGCCTGGCCACTTTCTTGTGTCAGTCACCTTCCAGCTGCCCTCCTACCGTCTGTGGGTGCAGCCAGTCCAATCGCCCTTCTCCACCTTGCTTTTGTCACTTGATAGTAAATACATCCTGGAGACCCCTCCACATTAGTAAGTGGTGACATTCCTCATCCTTTTTATAGCTGCGTAGTATTCCACTAACATCACCTCCTTTTATGTGTTTATATAGTGTGCGGTCCCCATCTGATCCTTTCCCTTGTTTTAGTTTGTCCCTTTCTCCTCCCCCCACACCTCCTTGACCTGCCCAGGGGAGGTGCTCCTGTTTGCACTCGCCCGGAGGTGGCTTCTATTACATATATCCTACATGAAGGGCTCAAGCACTGCTTCTGGCCTTAGAAACAGAAGACAGGGTGTGGAGGGGTCAGTCTCCATCTGGAAGGTCCTGGTGGAGCAGGTGGCGGCTGACTAGCTGCTTCACTCTGTTTATGTTAAGTGACAATGAGACACTCAATGAGTGTAAAAACTCTTCCTCTTCTTGATGTTAGCTTTGGCATCATCTTTAGGGAGATCCTCAGAAGGAAAAATCTCATCAGTCAGTATATGTCTTAAGTTTCTGATAACCATTTCTTTGTTTAATAATTTGCTTTATTACTATGGAATCATAAGATTTCAGGCTGGGTATAGAGTAGGGGACACAAGAGCCCATTCTCCTTTCCTGCCTCTCCGTGGTGAAGGTACCACAATCCAAGGGGCCTTCCTTGAGGTATAAGAGCCCTCAGACTCTGGAAGGATGCCCTGTTCTAGACCATCTTTGGGCTCATGGTGGGGTTTTAGGAATTCTGCAACCCCTGATGTTGAAGTAAATTTTCTCTCCACATTGCATTATTCTGGAGAACGAGCCTTGTATAGTGTAGGGTTTTATACCTCGTTAAAGGAGTTTTTGATCCAGCTACAGGTTCAGGGCAACTGTCCAGAACTTTGTTTGGGGCTCTGAGGGGAATGAGTAAATGCTGCGTACAAAAGCGATGCTGCCCCTTTGTTTCCGCCGCCTGCACTGTTTGCAGAGGAAGCGCCCTTCTTCCTGTCTCTGCCGTAGTGTCTTGTTATAAACTCTGGTTCTTAAGGGGCTGGTCTCAAACTTGCGGGTAGGGCTGCCAGACTGATAAATCCTGGAAAACAAAGGCCACATTCAATGTTGGATTTTACTTATGTCTACATTTAATTAAAAGTAAATAAAATTAAAAATTCCGTTTTTCAGGTGCACTAGCCACATTCCATGTACTTAATACCCACATGTGCCTGGCAGCTGCCGTAATGGACAGCACAGATGTAGAACATTTCCATCATCCCAAAGAGTTCTGTTGCATGATGCTGCTTCCAGTGTTTATTTTACATTAAATGGCAAAGATGTACCTTGTTTTCAGCACCAGATTTGTCTGTCCGTGTTTATGGTGAGAGAAACTTCCTGATGGAACCTTCTCTTTCTTTCTCAGTCTTTAGAAGAAGTATGTGACCTGTTGCATGCAGCACCCTTTCAGAACATTCTCCCAAGAGTCCACGTGAAAGGTGAGCCTGTGTCCCTCTGACTAGGGACTCTAGACTGTCCTTTGCAGAGGTGACCATGGTCTGTGTGGCCAGAGAACGCAAGGCCACTTTTGTTTGAGTTTGCCATCTGTTGAGTCATAACTGGGGGTAATTGGTAGTGTAACGTAGTTAAACGAGTATTGAATAACTGGAATATTTAGGGCTGAAATGATATGTCTTGGATGTGCTTCCAGATAGCATGGGACTGGGGTGTTGAGTATGAAACAAGTGGCGTGAGTTGATAATCATTGCAGCAGATGGCACAGAGGGTTCATTGTACTAGTCTCTCCTTTTGATCACTTTTGTAATTTCCAGTAAGTTTTAAAAAGTGAATATTGAACAGAAAAGCAATTCTGTCGGTTTGAATTAAAATTCAGATGAGCCAGTTCTGTGAAAGAATTTCCAGAGAATCTGTATGATGCTAACTTAAAAATCTGTCATTTATTTTTTTCTGACAAAATTAACCTTTTGCAATTGTTTTTCATACAAAGGAACAGAGTATAAAATATTTTTTCCACTGCAGAGGGGGAGAGACTTGATGCCAAAATGAAAAGACTAGAATCAAAATATGCCCCGCTGCATCTCGTCCCTCTGATTGAGAGACTGGGGACCCCTCAGGTAATGTGTGCAGTGACAGCTGTCTCTGTTGCAAGCTGGGCGTCCACACCAGGTCATCGGGGGGTTGGGGCTGGAGAGCACAGGCTGTAGGTGAAACCCAGACAGAAGTCATCATGAGCTGAGGGGCCTACTCAGGCCTCAGTGTCTCGGGGGGGTTTCCTAACGAGACCTCGGCACAGGTGGTTGGGAAGTTTGAATGAGCTAATACATACGTAAAAGGGCTTAGAACATCACCTGGCATGTAAGATGTAAACAATGTCACTGGTTTTTGTTGTCCATCCTTTCATGAAGAAGGCTTTTCATAGGTTTTTAAGAACAGAAGAGAGTGGGAGTCTCTGAGATAGGAGGCAAGGTATCAGGGTAGAGTCCCATGATTCTATAGCATTTTAAGCTAGATCAAGGTTTCTCAGTCTTAGCACTGTCGCCACTTTGGCCTACATAATTCTTTGTTATGGAGAGTGTCCTATGAACTCTAGGATGGTTAGCAGTATCCCCAGCCTCTACCCACTAGATGCCACTAGACCCACCCTAAGCTATGACAAACAAAAATGTCTCCACATATTGCCACATGTCCTCGAGGCAAAACCACTCCCGTTTGAGAACAGCTTGACTGTGACATATGTTTAATCTTGTAAGACATATAGGTAAGAACTGACATATTTTCTTTGTTGGTGCTTATTTCTAAAAGTCCTCTTCTGCGAGCTAAGATAGTTTCCAGTAAGTCAGATCAAAACGAGAGTAGTTTGGTTTCAGCACTCTGCCTCCTGTTGTGGCCTCAATATTCTGTCCTTCCTACAGCAAATTGCAATTGCAAGAGAGGGGGACTTGCTGACAAAGGAGCGTCTCTGCTGTGGCCTGTCTATGTTTGAAGTCATCCTGACTCGGATCCGGACCTTTCTGGATGACCCCATCTGGCGTGGGCCTCTGCCCAGCAATGGAGTCATGCATGTGGATGAGTGTGTTGAGTTTCACAGACTGTGGAGCGCCATGCAGTTTGTCTACTGCATTCCCGTCGGAACACACGAGTTTACGGTCGAGTAAGTGTGTGCTCAGTGGACAGGGAGGTGGGAACAATGGAAGCTGGCCATGGGCTAACACAGAAGACCGCATTCCTCTAGAAATAGACTAGAAATCTGCTGAGCTGCTATAAAGCCACTTATGTGGAAGATCTTACTTGATGCCCAGAAGGTGACTCAGGGCTAGGCTTTTGGGAGTCTCTGAACCCGTGAAAACTTATGCAAGTCAGGTGGGCATTTTTCTAGATATGGGATCCAGTTTTCCTGAAGTCATTCTTCATGGAGGGTCCACGATCTAAAAGAAGTTTAGGAGACAGTGTGCCAGAACGCAGAAGAGGTGTTTACCAAAAACAGGGACCCACCACCTGCTGCTCAGCATTCCCTTCTTGGCCTGTTCCCAGCAGATGACTTGGTCATTGACATCTGGGACAGACTCATGAAAGACTTCATAATTTTTTATTGATCACCCCGTCTACTCACTGCTTCTTGTTTCCAGGCAGTGTTTTGGTGATGGGCTCCACTGGGCTGGCTGTATGATCATTGTACTTCTTGGGCAACAGCGGCGCTTTGCTGTACTGGATTTCTGCTACCATCTACTTAAAGTCCAGAAACATGATGGCAAAGATGAGATTATCAAAAACGTGGTATGTGGAAGTGTCACCAAAAAAGCATACTTTGTTTATTAAAAGTTTTTCTGGGAGTGTTGTTTATCCCAGTACATAAGTTTTGTTTTCATTTCTAAAATGAATCTAAATATAATCGCTAAGTAAGGCTTAGAAGTTAGAATACTAATTGTTCCATTTTCCTTCTCTTTCAAGGAACTTAGATCTACTTGATATTATAGAGCCTTATAGGATCAGCCTTTTCAGATTATTGGCATACTATTCCAGTCTTCTGGCTTCGTTTGTTGTAGTCAAAGTGTGTTTTTTATACACTAACTAATACACTATTATATTAGTTTTTCTATTGCCCTCGTAACAAATTACCACAGATGTAGTGGTTTAAAACAACATCCATTATCATCTCACAGTTCTCTCTGTCAGAAGTCTGGGTACAGCATGGCTCAGTTGGGTCCTCTGTGTACAGTCTAACAAGGCCCAAATCAGTGTGTCTGTAGGGCTGGATGCTCCTGGAGCCTGAGGATGAATCTGCTTCCAGGCTCATTTGGGTGGTTGGCTGGATTTAGTTCCTTGCAGTTGGAGGACTGAGGTGCCCTTTTGCTTGATAGCTGTTTAGCCCACATCCCTTCTCATGCTTTCTACGTGGCCCCCCTCCTGCCAAGGCAAGTCAAGTCCCTCTCACACTTCCCATCTTTCAATTTTCCTTTCTGCCACATCTCTCCTGCCTCCGGCTGGAGGAAGTTCTCTGCTCATATGATTAGATTGGGTCCACCTGGATAATCCAGGGTTCTCTCTCTGTAACCTTAACTACGTGGCAGAGTCCCTTTTGCCAAAGAACATGTTCACAGGTTCCAAGTATTGAGACATGGACATCTTTGAGAGGCCACTCTTTACCTCCTACACCTCCATTTCCTTGACTCCCTCAACTGTACCTGGAGTACTTTCTTCTCTTAACTAATTTACTTCAGCTCTGTGTTTACTGTTTTTACTTTGGAAAATCATTAGTTTATATTTAAAAGTTCAGTTTGGTTCTTCTTCATATCTTCGTGGTAATTGATCATTTTATCTTCATTGAATTTTTTCCATTTTTTATTTCTTTACACATTTCATGTATTTTATATTCTATATCTTTTAGTTCTAGTATCTGAGGCCTTGAGAGGTATCTAAAACTATGAAATGTTTCCTTGTGTGTTGGATTTTTTGTCAGCTCTTGTTTGAACTTAATTTGGATTGCTTTTCTCCCAAGATTTTCATTTGCTTCTCATCTCCAAGGGCTGTTACCAACTAGGGACCACTTTAGCCTAATTATAGGGTCCTGGCTTCATGGGGAGTCTCTAGGTATAGTCTGGCTTGCTTACAGCCCAGGCTTATCCAACTTCACCCCACTGCTACTGGTGGCATCTGTCCCTGAGGAAGTCCTGGCTTCTGCTTTACCTCCTGCATAGGCAGAATCACCAATGCTTTTTAAAGTTTTTTCTGTTGTCGTGTGTGTGTTCTGTATGCAGTTTTGTTATAAGAGAAGAGTCTGTCAAAGTGTCCTATCCACAATAACTGGAAATCTAAAACTTGTGTTAGATTACTGGTCTTTCTCCACTGACCATATCATCTTCCTCTTTATAATCACAGCTTTTAGCACAGGTTCTTAGTACCTGTTTGTTGAATGAATAAGTCTGTAAGTTGTACAAATGGGGGAATCTAGTTAGTAGCATGAAACCAACAGAGAAATGCAAAGTATATTCGTTGTTCCAGTAGTTGCATTAAAGAGACGGTGTGTGTCAATAATTTGTCAATTTTTCTGAGAAAATATGAATATCTTGACATTTTAAAACATGAAAAATATGTTTTAATAGTAAAACATCCTAATTTTAACTGTTGTAGCCTTTAAAGAAGATGGTAGAAAGAATTCGCAAGTTCCAGATTCTAAATGATGAGATAATCACTATCTTGGACAAGTACTTGAAGTCAGGTGATGGAGAGAGCACACCTGTGGAGCACGTTCGTTGCTTTCAGCCACCTATCCACCAGTCCCTGGCCAGCAGCTGAGGGCATGTATCTCACCTGTTTTTGAAGAGTCTCAGTGCTGACTGCATTTAATAACTATAAGGGCATGTTTCTCTTTCTATACCCTATTTAGTAAGATTTTTAGGGACTATTTTTCAGTATCTCTGTACCTGTTAAAGGGGGTGCTTTTCAATCCAAAAGCTTAATTTTATAAAATTGACTTATTTTTCTAGAGTAAAATTGTATATGCTTTTGATAATTAGAAAGTCTGAGGATATTGGTTGCTGATTGTTGCCATCATGTTCTTACAAAATTATTTTCCATTTTTCTGTCGAATGTTCCAACAGCTAGCTAAGTCATAAAGTGCTGCTGAGTTCATCCATTTATCCCTTAGCAAAGGATCAGTAATGTTTAGGGAAAGGTTTATGGACTTAAGCAAGAAACTTAATACCAGCTAATTGTAATAAAATCTGTTACTGATTAGAATTAAATTTAATAGTTAATTATTTAGCTTTTATTTAGGGCTTTTTCTGATGGTCTTTTATGAATAACCTTTTCTAAGTCATTGTTCTCTCCCCCTTTTTGGTGTCAGTGTTACAGAACATAGTTAACTTGATTCCTCTGCTTCTAAATGCAGTTGTGACAAAACCTGATTTGTGAATTATAACTTAAATGTTACAGAAATAAAACTAATGAAACCTATTTGCGTTCATTCATTTATTCTGACGATTTGTGCCCTAGTCTCGGCAAGGTCCTTCCTCTGCTTACCCCTGTGCACAGACCAGGCCAGGAGGTCTGAGTCTAGGTCACCTGCAGCCTTGCGAGAAAGGAGGAGATCATGATGGGGAGTAACTTCTATATGGCTTTGGAAATGGAACACCAAACCAGGAGCATCATACGTGCTACTGGAAATAAAGTCTGTAAATTACACCACTGTACTGTTTAAAGTTACCTAAAAATGTTCTTTTTCGTATGGGAACAATCACCCTGGCCCAGCATTCTGCTACAGATTAAGAGGCAGTATCTGTGCTCACTCTATATTAAAAGTATAGAATATGATGAGAAATTACTTTAAGATAAACACTTTAAATAATATTACTGAGTTTTATAAGAATTATAAACCAAATAAAATGTGGTAAACAGTTATGTACAAGACAATTTCAAGTGCTATGTTAAATAATTAAGATTTATTATTATTAACCTCTGCATTCTCAGTGAGGGCATGATCACACCCAAGGGTGAAAACTGGTTCTCATTCTATTATTATTTATGAAGCACAGATAGATACAGCACATCAACAAATATACAGTGTTATCTGTGGTATTAAAATTACATGGGGGGAGGCAGAAAAAGCCTCCTTAGAGGGTCAATAATAAACACCAGGAAAAGGGGAATTTATTTCATAAAACTTGGAGACTGTCAACTCTGCCCTGATAAAAGCCAGTGGAGAGCTGTGTGGACTGTTAGTGCCATCTACCAAGGGAGGCTCTTGCCTGCTCAGAGCAAGGACAGTGAGGCACCCGTGGTGGCTGGTTACACTACGGGGTCAAGCTGTGTGACCTTGGGCAGAAGCAGCAGAGTAGGAACAAGCCTGTTTTCTTCCTTACTGCCCAGTTGGAAATTGTCAACTTTTCTTTTTTTTAAGGCCAATTAATTGCTATGATGATAGGTACTGAAACTGGATAGAGTTCATTATACTAGTCTACCTTTTTTGCATACATCTGAAATTGTCTGTAAACATTTTTCTTCAAGGACATTTTTAAAAGGCCAATATATATAGTGGTCCAAATGAACTCCTAAGCTAAGTAAAATACTTGGTACAAAGAAATCATATTTTACAAACATCTTAAGTTTGTTCTAAGCATTCAGACTTAGAAAAGAACTTTGTTTCAATTTCTTTTTATTATAACATGAGCTAAATTTAAGAAATTACCCTAGTCTTCTGACTTTATTTCCCAGACTTGTTAGAAGATCTAAATGACATAATACCTCATTATGAAAATATATTGAAAAGTACAAGAGCTGATCTAAGATGGTAATCAAGGTTCCAGGTACCAGCACTGGTTTAACCAAGTGTCATCTAGGAAGGCCATTGAATGTGTGTGGTGACAGGTCACAGCCTGGGAAATATTTTGGTGGGGCGATTTCTTACCCTTTTTTGTTTTGTAAATGAGTTTCCTTCATTTAATAACTTGATATTCTTTTAAGCTAACATTTCAAAATTAAAAGAATTCATCAAACAGGAGTCATTTTTATAGGTAGGGTAAGTCATAGGACAATGTGTTGGGATAATTTTGCTCTTTTTTTAAATCAAAAAGCCTTAAAATGGTCAGAGATTGATGGAGTGGGGATGACAAATGTACATTTTAGACTTTCATCACCAGTGAAAAAATAAAGCATTTTTATAGACTTAAAACTGTCATTAGTGCTTTTAGATTTCGGTGAAGAAAAATTTAAAATACCTCTACAATAATACAGTGTTAATAGGAACTGGCCATATACGGAGGTAATTTTAGTGAGCTACCATCATTTAAATAAAAGTAATTTCTTGGTCCGAATTAGCGAAATCTTAAAAAAAGACTGTCTCTAGGGGCCGGCCTGGTGGCACAGCAGTTAAGTTCGCGCTCTCTGCTTTGGCAGCCTGGGGTTTGCCAGTTCGGATCCTGGGCGCGGACCTATGCACCACTTATCAAGCCATGTTGTAGCAGGCGTCCCACATATAAAATAGAGGAAGACAGGCACAGATGTTAGCTCAGGGCCACTCTTCCTCAGCAAAGAGGAGGATTGGTGGCGGACGTTAGCTCAGGGCTATTCTTCCTCAAAAAAAAAAAAAAGATTGTCTCTAGAGAACATTGAGAACAATGCTTTTTCAGACACATTCTGATATTCAAATTCACTTTATAACACAATTATAGATTAACCTTTTAATTACATCTTTCTTAAAAAGCTGTCAGGTTTCCATTTCTTCGGGAGATATTTTCACTAGTGTGTTGTTCAATTCCACAGGTTAAGCTTTCTTCATTATTATTAAGAACTTCATACATATTAGAGAGATTGCCATTCACTGCTTTTTCGTCTTTTCGTAAAGACACAGGCAGACTTGCTAGACTAAAGCTGACGTCTTTAAAGGCATGCAATAAGAATATTCCCACAATGATTGTAAAGAAGCCACTCAAAGTACCAATGACATCATCAACAGGCATATCTTGCCACTCCTTAAAAAGAATAGCTGAACAAGTTAAAACTGATGTTGTAAAGAATACGTAATATATTGGAGTCACGATGGAAGTGTTGAATATGTCCAGGGCCCTGTTCAGGTAATTAATCTGTGTGCTCACACAGACTATAAGGCTCAACAGCAGAATCCAGGCCAGGGGATGTCGCAGTACAGGCTTTCCAGCAAACAGCTCTTTGATAGCAATACCCAGGCCCTTAACACAGGAGACAGAAAACGCTCCAATGACAGAGCAGATTGTTATATACACAAGAATGTTTGTCTGTCCATGGCGAGGTCCCACCACGAAGATTAATATCAAGGATACAATGACCACAAGTGTTGCAAAGACCACAAAACCTGGAGGAGGCAAAGTAAAGTTATATTTAGTCAAATATTTAAGTACCAAAAGAAAACTGAGAATCCAAAACAAAATATTAACTCAATAGGAAGGAGAACAGGTGTGGCCCTAACATAAAAATCAGCTTTCTTTTGCTGCCCCAGCAAAAGCACACTCATAAAAATTTAGTTAGATGTACACACTGGAAGATTAAACTATGCTTCACATTCACAAATTGTTATATCACTAACATTTTTAAAGTAGCATTTTAGGCCTCATGATAATTCTATCAAAGAAAATGAAATCAGGCATCTCACTACTCCCCACTCACTGGAGTGCACTAACTCCAAGGACAGATACAAGAGAACAATCAGAAACTTGAGAGAAATCACGAGATGACCTTGAATGCTCAACAACTTATAGCCACTGAAAAAGAACAAGAGTTACAAATCAAATTTGTCCCAAAAGCAGGTAAACTTTTTAGACATCTAGGGATTAAGAGCAAATCAGTAAACAAAACTTGAATACTGTTGGAGTTCTGGTTGAATGTGGAGAACAGAACCCAGCACGATAATGGCTGACAACAGGGTAGCACTGTGGACCTGGCACTTCTCTCAGCAATTTGCACTGATTAACTTATTTAATTCTCACAACTCCCCTGTAATAACAGATACTATCATCTGCATTTTAAGATGAGGAAACTGAGGCATGGAAGTCACATACATATACTCTGCTCCTCAAACTCTACTAATAAAATAAATAGTAATAGAATTTTTAAAGAAGAAAACACACAAAAACAAGAACAGGTAAGGAGATGATAGCAACATGTTATGGAAGCCAGAAAGCAGAAGATAACTAATAACTGATAGAGCACCTTTAAGAAAGCTGAATCCCATATCAGCACTGATTAAAGATTAGAAAGTGGCTCAGTTTGCAGAACACAATGCTCCAAAGAACCTCTGGAAGTAGGGTGAAGGGGAGACTTAAAACAAAGCCTGGCTGAAAATCCATTCAATAAGCAATGAGACCCCAGATCCCTGACCAGTTCTAGACATCTGAGTGACTTTTCCCCCTCCCACAGCGAACTGGAGGACTCTGAGCCAGCTGAGTATGTCGGTGCTGCACAAAAATAGGGGGCTGGGGTAAGGCATACGTCTATGACATTAACTCCCTGGTTCCCACCAACTCCCAGGATGCCGGCAGCCAAGCAGCAGACCTTGCTGGGAATCTGACCAGCCTGATTTTCAGAAGGCAGCCAGGGATCACCAAGAAAAGCACCAAAACAAACAGAAAAAAGCAAAGCCTCTGTTTGCTCCATGTAGACAGAGGAAAACTTCAAAACAGATAAATCACCATCCCACAAAAACAATAAAAACCACCATTAACATCCTCAGAGAGACAATGGTAAAATACCAGAGCAATCAAAGCAGCCAGAACTTGGGAGAATCTGGAGAAAAAGGAAGCACTCTGAGGTTAGGCCAACATTCACCTCTACATTTTCCCTTGAGGCAAGTGCCAATTCCAGAGCAGAGAGTAAGGATGGACATAAAAGCCAGCAGAAAGTGGTGACTTGGGGCTTGTGGAAGTTTCGCTAGACTAGGTAAAAAAAAAAAAAAAAATGCTGGAATTTTGGGCTGCCTAAGCAATTGGGACAAAATGGACCAGGACTCCAGAAAGGACGGAACTGAAGAGACATGAGGCTACATTTCTGTGTGCTATTCCCCTTAAGGCATTCGTGGGGACAGAAGCTGTACATACGTACATCAGAGGAGCCAAGTGGAAGGCCTGGTAAGGAGACCAGAGGGCTCAGCAAAAGGCCCACAGTCTCAGGGTGCTGAGACAGACACTGGCTTTCACAGCTCGCTGAGGTGGAGGGTCCAAGTAAACATTCCAGGCTATCAGTTGAGAGCGAGAAAGGCTAGGACCAAAAATAAAGGAAAAATGCAAAGTGGCCCCAACAAAGCTTTAAACAACACTTCACGTTGAAGGCTGCTGTACTCTTACCTGCCAGAAGAAACTTAAGCTCTCTGAAGTAAAAAAAATCACTTAGAGCCTTTATACTTTTTAATATACTATGTCCAACATTCAATCAAAACTGCCAAAATACAAAACTAAATGACTGAAAACAAAAGAAAAAACAGATCATAGAAACAGGCCCACAAATAATCCTGATATTGAAGTTTGCAAAAACTTTAAAATAACTAAGACTCTCCAGGGACCTGCTGCACGATACCATGCATGTGGCTGACAATACTGTACTGTACATATGCAAACTGCTGGGAGTGTGAACTACATGTTATGTGTTTTCTGCTACAACAAAAAAATAAAATATCAAAAAACAAAAGTAAGCTCTTGGAAATGAAAAATATAATAGCAGAAATAAAAACTCAAGGGCTTGAAGATAAAACTGAGGAAATATCCCAGAAGGTAGAGCAAAAAGGCAAAATGGTAAAAATATGAGGAAAAAATAGGTAAGAAAATACACAGTCTAGTTCAGGAGGTCCAATCAATAGAAGAAGAATTTCACAAAGAGAAAACAGAGAAGAATATCAAAGGAGTAATTCACAATTCTAGAGTAAGGCATGAATTTTCAAGTTAAAAAGATCCATTAAGTAGCTAGCACAATGGATAAAAACTGACCCATACCTAGGCATGTCAGTGGGAAATGTCAGACAATGACAGCAAAGAGGACACCCTAAAGGTTTCCAAAGACAAAAGATCAGTCATGTATAAAAGATGAAAAATCGACTACGTGTGATTTCTCAGCAGCAATATTGGAAGTAAGAAGACAAGTGATCACAGTAGATTAAAGACATTTTGATATATACAAGGTCTCAAAAAGTCTCATCTCTTCTGTGCCTTTCTTGTCTCCTACAAGAGTGGCTCCACCAAATGAAGGAGTCAACCCAAGAGACAAGAGATCCAAGAAGAAACAGAAAGTGAAGCAGATCCCCCAGGATATTGATGAGGAAAATCCAGGATGACAACTGTGTCGGCAGCCTCAAGATACCAGTCTAGACTGAGGCCAAACTATGCTCTCGGAGAGAGATCTATAAGAGATGAGACTGTAAGAACACCTAAGCTGTGTGAAATTACTGAGAGCAGAATTAGACCACTAGGGAAGAGCTTCAAGATGGACTGATAAATCCATAGAAAACTAAGCAAACAAGATAATTAGTAGTTCATGAAAAATATAAGTCAAACGAGAAAGGAAAAGTAATCATAATGTATTATGTCTAAGCCGAGAGAATAAAAGTAGTGATAATAATGTAAACAAATCATTTAAACAAAACTAAATAGATTCAACAGGTAACAGATATAATAGATAATGCCTAAAGCCAAGAAGTAGTATTGGTATAAACACATTTAGAGACACGTCATTAAAGAGCAAAAGAAACAAGGGGTTAGGAGCTGGCAGAGGAGAACAACTTATTTTTCATAATAAGCCATGTAGAATAATTTGCCTCTTTAGATGCACATAAAATTTGGATTAAAACAAAAACTAAATTAAAAAGTAAAATATTGTAAGACTAATAATAAAGCTTTTCTTTTTTCTTACCTGGATCCCCTAGTTTGTGAGACATTTCATTTAAAGTCTCAATCTCCTCTTCTTTTGGAGCATGAATGACCATAACTGTAGATCCTAGAATACTTAGCAAACATCCAATTTTCCCATGAAGATTAAGTCTTTCATTTAGAAAGTATGAAGAAAGAATGGCACTAAAATGGGGGGAAGGTGGAGAACATTAAAATAATCAGCTATTTTTCTCATTTTAAATATTAAAACAACTCAGAATTTAAATTACTGAAAACTAAAACAATGAGCTTATAAAGATTCTTTAGCCAAGCTAAAGAAAATGCACAATCATAAAGTGAAAGTTTCTAAGAGAACCATCTGCTTCATCATACAAAAACCAGTATAGTCACCATCTCTCTACTGTAGGAAATCAATATGAAATTTAGAATAAATGGAACTATGGTACAAATTTATATCCTAATTAAGAATCTACATCCAAACCAATGCTTAAAATTTGCTCAACTTTAATTTATCCCTACTGGTTGATGTATCCTTCTTACATGTTCATTTAATTCTATATAATTTGCCTATTAATTAAATTATCATTTCAATGTTTCATAGCTAGTTTTATCCAAGTCTTAAAAAAAAATAAAGTATAACCCTATAAACATAATGGCAAAATATAGAGAAAATTAAGGGTAAAAGACAAGTACCAAAATATATCTTTATATAGTATATATAATATAGTATCTTGAAAAATTGCATAATTTACATATAATATTGTTTTTTATACATGCTATCTTGAAAAAACAATACCTACCTAGCAATCAACTTGGGAATAGTAACCAAAATCCAGACTTTAGTCTGGGCTTAGCTTTTGGGCTAATCATTGAAATACCAGAAATAGGATTAAGTCTTGGACTGCTCGTTCCAAACAAGGACCCCAAGCCAGTCTTCAGGGGCACATAACCCTGCCCCAATGCGTGATTTTCTGTAGTATAGTAATCTATTCAGCACCAAACCCCACCTACCAAATGTACATGTGTCAAATGATAAATGTGACAAGTGTAACTTTGGAATTAAAAAAAATTGAAATCAAAGCAGAACTAGTGCTGGCTCTGAATACAAGACAACACACAAGGGCATTTTCTGCACAAACTGACAGTTTGCCCATGCACAGAAGATAACTTTTTAAAAGCAAATTACTACACAGCATTAGAAAAAAAGTTCTCAAGGTTGTTTAAATGTAAATGATTCTGAACATGTGTAATTAGATGGTACTGAACACTCTTTAGGGACTACAACACTGCCCGCTGTTTCGACACATGAAGCACAGTCCCTTACCTTACTAGGACGCTGAGAGCTCCTAATGGAGTCACTAGGGTGGCTGGTGCAAAGGCATATGCAGCAAAGTTGGCCACTTCGCCCGCTCCCACTGGGAGATGGACAACAAAAGAAAACTCTCAGATAGGAACATATCTACTCAAAATGGAAATGCCTACATTTTATTTACATATTTTTATATACTATTTCAACTGTATTTAGTAATTTCCGTATTTTCTCCATTCATAAGGGTTCTCCTATAAATTATCAACATTAGAAGAGTCCAAACCAATTAAAAACAATTTACGCTTACTTTTTTTAAAATAAGAAATGTTAGTAGATACTTATATCCTATGATAACAAGCACAAATCAATTAAAAGCAGCTAAAACTGATGTGAAAGCACTTTTCTCCAGTATTTTTCTCTGGCTTTTTTAAAAAACCCAACACTTATATTCAAAAGATATCCTTGGGTACCTACTATGTGCCAGATGCTGTTCTAGGATCAGGATATACAGTAAGGAACAAAACAGATACTGCTTTCCTAAAACTTACATTTTAGTGGGGAAAACAGACAAAATACCTGTGTCAAGGGTTTAAACATATTATCTAGAAAAACAAAGCAAGGGAAAGGAATAGAGTGCTTGCTGGTGAGGGCAGGATCACGGTGCCAGGCAAGGGCGCTCTGAGGGAAACTGACCAGTCTGATATGAAGTGATGGATGTACCTGCAGCTATGTGTGGGGAGAACCCCAAGCAGGGAGAACAGCAAAGACAATGCCTGGCTTGTCTGAGCCTCAAGGAAGGTAGGGTGGCTCCAGCAGAGCAAGAAAGGGGGAGAGTGGCCGGGGAGTCAGAAGCAGCCAGGGTCACGTGGTACAGGACCTTTGTGAGTCCTGATAAGGATTTCCTCTGAATTGAAAAAGTCACTGGGGAATCTTATGCAGAGGAGGGACATGATCTCATAAAAGGATCACTCACTCACCTCCTGTTTTGACAAGTTTCACTTAGCAGTGTATGGGAGCTCCCTTTGTCCCACACTCTTCCCAACACTGGGCACTGTTAGATTTAAATGTTTGCTACTGTGTTACCAGGAAACAGGATTATTTTATCATGCTTTCAATTTGCATTTCCCCTTTACCTGTGTTTACTGGCTAAGTGAAATCTTTCAGTGAAGCAGCTGTTCAAGTTTTTCCCCCATTTTTCTATTAGGCTGTTTTCTCTTATTGATTTGAGGTAATTCTTTATATATTTTGGACATGAATCTTTTGTAGGTTAAAAACATTGTAATTATTTTTTTTACACTCCGTGATTTGCCTTTTCATTCTCTTAAACTTTTGACCAAAAAGTAGTTCTTAATTTTGATGTCAAGTTTTAAAATATTTTCCTTCATGGTTAGTGCTTCATACAACTTGGATAAGAAGTCTTTCTGGAAATTCTTTATCCTAGTCCTTTAGTGTTCGCTTTTCACATTCAAGCTTATGAACCATCTGGAGCTGATCTTTATGTATGGAATGAGGTCAGAATCCAATTTTATTCTTATCCATATGGATTGTTACAGCAATATTTACTGAAAAGCACATTTCCTTACTTCAATGCCACCTCTGTCATAAATATACTGTCCATGGGTCTGTTTCAGGGTTCCCCATTCTATTCTATTGGTCTGTGTACCTATCTTGGCACAATATCATACTGACTTGAATTAGCGTTAACTTCATAATAATAAGTCATGATATCCAGTAGCACAAATCCTTTCACCTCTTCATCTTAAAGAGTATCTTTGCTTTTCTTGGACTTCTGTATTTTCATACAAATATTAAAATCAACTTATTATGTACCACATAAGCACCTAGGGTTTTAAATGGAATAGCATTTAACCGGTAAGAGAAACGACAACTTTACAATAATGAATTTTTTTTTTCTTTAAAGATAGGCCCTGAGCTAACATCTGTTACCAATCTTTTTTTCTTCTTCTCCCCAAAGCCCCCCAGTACATAGTTCTATATTCTATTTGTAGGTGGTGCTATGCAGGACGCCACCTTAGCATGGCTTGATGAGCGGTGCTGGGTCCACGCCCAGGATCTGAACTGGCGAAACCCGGACCGCTGAAGCAGAGCATGTGAACTTAACCACTCGGCCACAGGGCCACCCCATACAATAACGAATCTTTCAATCCATGAAAATGATATAGCCCTCAATTTTTCTTTTTCTCAGAAATATTTTCGTTTTCTGGGAATCTTTCCCATCTTTTGTTACATTTATAACTAATTCCCGTTTTTAAAAACTCTATGCAGATGGTAACATCTTAACATTTCATTTTGTTTGCTGATGATATAGAGAAACAAAGTTAAGTTTTGTATGCCGAGTTTTGTCTGTATCCAACCATCTTGCTAAATTTTAATTTTATAATTTGTCTGTATATTTTCACAATTATATAACCAGCAAATAACAACAGTTTATATATTCCTTTCTAATCCTCTATTTTCCCCCTGTGCATTACCCTATTGGCTAGAAATTCCAGTAAACTACTGAAAGAGTGATGAGAGGTCATTTGCTTATTCCCAGTTTCAAAAAGAAAGCCTTCAGTATTTCCCCATTTTGGTGTTTATTCTGTGATCGTTCGAATTCTTTTTGTCTTAGAAATCCTTTATCATATTAAGGAAATTCACTTAAATTACTAATCTGAAATGGTTTCTTTTTAGTCATGAATAGTTGCTGAATTTTACTGAAATTATATAATTTTTCTCCTTCAATTTGTTAACATGGTAAATTACAGTGATTGGTTTTCCAAAATTATGCCAACTTTGCATCCCTAGAATAAATCTAGTTTGCCCATGATGTATTATTTTTTTAGGATTTTTACACATATGTTCATGAATGAGACTAGAATATTTTTCCTTTCTTATTCTATGCCAGTCAGCTTTTGGTATTAAGATTATGCTAGCCTTTTTAAGAAGACCAGGGGAATGCATACCCTTTTTTCTATAATTAGAAAGTTTCTTAAGATTGCAATTATTTCTTCTTTAAATGACTTTGGAACTTGCTAATGAAACCATCTGGGCCCAGGGTTTAATATATGCAAAGGTTTTAAAACTATAGATTTAACTGTATTGTTAGAGAAGTATTCCAGTTTTCTATTTCCTTGTCTTTTTTTTTTTTTTTTTGAGGAAGATTAGCCCTGAGCTAACATCCCTGCCCATCTTCCTCTACGTTATATGTGGGATGCCTACCACAGCATGGCTTTGCCAAGTGGTGCCATGTCCGCACCCGGGATCCGAACCGGAGAACCCTGGGCTGCCAAAGCGGAACGGGCAAACTTAAGTGCTGCGCCACTGGGCTGGCCCCATCCTTGTCAATTTTGATAAATTTCATTGTTCTAGAAATTTGTCGATTTTATCACTATTCTTGTATTTACTGGAATAAAACTGTTCATAACATCATGGTAATATCTACAAAACCCTAGTTATATCACTTAGCTATACCACCTTCACCTTTTCGTGATCAGTTTCAACGAAAGGTTCATCAATTTCAGTATTCTGACCGTAGACACAAATGTTGGCTTTTTAATGCCCTTTGTTTTCTATTTAATAATTCTAGCTCTTCTCTTTATTTGCTTCCCTTTAAGTTTTGGGGTTTATTTTGCCATTCTTTTCCTATTTTTTTGAATTAGATGCCTCACGTTTCTTATTTTCAATTACATTTATTTAAAACCATAAATTTTACTCTAATTACTTCAATTATATTCCACAAGCTATGATATTTTGTATTTGGCATCAACGTATTAAAATACTTTTTAATTTAAGCATATTTTAAAAATATTTTCTAATTTCCATTCTGACTTCTTGAACCATGGGTTACATACTATTTCTGTATTTCCACACATCTCTCTGTCCATATGCACTTGAAAAGAATGTAGATCTGAAGTTGAGTTTAGTGACATGTGCCCACTAAGTTAAGTTGTTAAATTTGCTGTTCAAATTTTCTATAGCTTTAAGTTTTACTCTGCTTGCCCTATCAAGTGCTAGGAGTGTTGGAGTAGAACCTCATCACATGATTTTCAATTTATCTGTTATTCCTTGCTGTTCTGTCAACTGCTCCTTTGCATATTTCAAGGCTATATTATTAAATAAAGTTAGAACTGTTAAAGCTCCCTGATGAGTTGAACCTTTGATTTTTAAGAAATAATCAGCTATCTCTAGCACTGTTTGTTGCTTTGAATATATTTTGCCTAGTATCAATAAGAGAAATCTCAACTTTCTTCAGGAATGTTTTTCTGTCCTTCTCTTTCAGCCATTCTCTATCCTTATGGTTTATATGTGCATCTTGTAAACAGAATGCAGTTGGTTTTTGTTGTTTCTTTTTATCATTCCAGTCCAATGCACTTTGCCTTTTAACTGGGGCATTTCACTTAAGGTATTATTGATATACCTGGATTTAAACATACTATCCATCTTCAAAGATTTTTCTTTTTAAATGTTTAAAGATCAGTAATGAAATACTTCAAATAGTCAGAAAAACAAAATGTCAATAACAGTTATATATAAACAACCCAAACATAACAAATGTAACCATTTCCCCAAATGTGTTTTTTTTGTTTTTTTAAATATTTTATTTTTCTTTTTTTCTCCCCAAAGCCCCCTGGTACATAGTTGTATACTTTTAGTTGTGGGTCCTCCTAGTTGTGGCATGTGGGACGCCACCTCAGCATGGCTTGATGCCATGTCTGCGCCCAGGATCCGAACCAGTGAAACCCTGGGCTGCCAAAGTGGAGCACGCAAACTTAACCACTCGGCCACCGGGCCAGCACCCCAAATGTGTTTTTGATCTTTTCTTTTTAAAGTAAATGCGTTTTCTTTCTGCTAATATTTTAACAAATAAGAAGCATCATGACATCTCACTCCTAACACACATTATCTTAACATACATTATCTTGAAAAATAAGGATACTTACAACTTAAGCTCAAAACCATTATCATATCTAACAAAATTAACAACAAATCCCTAATACCATCTAATGAGCAATTCATATTAACAATTACCCTATAATCCTCAAAATGTCTTATAGATGGTCTGTTCCTTCTAGAATTCATCAAAGAATTTGTCTGCAAGTTCTCAAATACCTTTTTATCTAGGATAGTCTCCCAGTCCTATTTATCCATGACATTGACTTCTTAAAAAGAAAAAACAAACTGGGAGACAGTCTCACTTTCTGGATTTTGCCTGGTTACTTCCATTTTCTTATGTGTCATCTGTCCTGTATATTCTGTCTTTCCTCATCCTTCTTACTTTAAAACTTTTTCTTATTATTCTATTCTTTCCTCCATTAATTATGAAGTTATACACTCCTATCTTTTACTGAATTACTCTTGTAAAAGTAACTCAAGTTATCTTTGTAACATGTATCCTTAACCTGCAACTCTAATGTTAATGTTTTGGCTTTATTCTCCTTCTAGACAATGCCAGAACCAAAGAATACTTTAATCCATTTTCTCCCTGCCAATTTATTTGTCATCACTTTTTGTGTGTATTATAATGTTATATATGGACATTTTAAGTCCACTGAACCACTTTATTTTTTATCAAGATTCACTTGGATGCACTCTATACATATTCACCCCTTTCTCTTTCTGCATCTCTAATATTCCATCTGGATAGATTTCTTTGTGCTAACAGAATACCTTGTTAAATTTGCACAGTACACTTCTATCATTGGTTTGTCCAAAACATGTTTAGTTTTATTCTTAAAGAATATTTTCACTGAGTAGAGAATTCTTCTGCCAGCCATTTTTTTTTTAAAGATTTTATTTTTCCTTTTTCTCCCCAAAGCCCCACGGTACACAGTTGTCTATTTTTAGTTGTGGGTCCTTCCAGTTGTGGCATGTGGGACGCCGCCTCAGCATGGTCAGATGAGCGGTGCCATGTCTGCCCCCAGGATCCAAACCAGTGAAACCCTGGGCTGCGGAAGTGGAATGCGCGAACTCAACCACTCCGCCACAGGGCCGGCCCCATGCCAGCCACTTTTTTCAGCACTTTGGAGATGTATTTCCACTGTATATTTCACTATATATTATACTGTTTTTTAGTACTGAAATATTGTTGAAAACTCAGCTGTTAATCTGTCACCCCTTTGAGGGTATTTTTCCCCTCTGACTCCTTTTAAGATACTGTCTTTGGTTTTCATCAGTTTTACTACAATGTGCCTAGGTCCAGTTTTCTCTTTACAGATTCTGAGTAGGTCTTGTTAGACTTCTTGAATCTGTAGTTTGATAACTTTGGACAGTTCTGGAAAGACCTCAGCCATTTTTTCCAAACATTGCTTCTCCTCCATTCTCTTTGTCCCTTCTTATCCTAAGACCCCAAGTATTCACTGAATCCTCTAAATTCCATAACACTCTTATCTATACTCTCCATCCTTTTGTCTCTGCTTCATTTTAGATAATTTCTTCCAAACTATCACCAGTTCACTAAGGCTCTGTTCAGCCATGCCTTAATCTACTGTTAAACCAATTCACTCCATTTTGTTATTGCACTTTTCAATTCCATAATTTATTTTTAGTTCTTCTGCAAATCTGCAATGCCACTGGAGTTCCCAGTTTATTGCCAAAACTACAGTTCTTTGTAGTAAGCACAGTTTTTTTATGGTCTTGATACTTCCAATATCTGGAGAGCCTGTGGGTCAGTTTCTATCTATTGTTTTTGCTAAATTTTCTTAATCTCATCTGCCTTTTTTTTCCTGGACATTTTCTTTTTAAAATTACATAGAGAAACAGTTTAAGGTCAGGATGATATTATATCCTCAAGAGAAAACTTGTTTTCTTCTGCTAGATGCCAGAGAGCCCCAGTGGTTCAGGACCAAGGCTAGAGATGACCTAGTCCTCAGGAATGGCCAGGGATTGCATAGTCTCCACCTCAATCCCAAGGTGCAGCCTTTCTAGAGTACCAGAATGGTTCCTATTCTGGGCAGCACCTGACTCTCACTCACATTAATCTAGTTCAAAGGTTCACTTTCTCTCTCAGCTGTCTGCTCTGGAGTCTGCAATTACCTCTAGGGCAGAAGTGTCTCCAGCTTGTCCTTCTGAGCTCTACATCTTTTCCTGATCTTGCCTTGGTAATTCTTCACTATTGTGTTGGCTTTTTGATGCTTTTAAGAGGATGCTTTTTATATCCTGTCCAGCCTTTTAACTTGTTTTTAGCAAATCTTATCAGTTCTATCTTCAAAACACATCCAGAATTCTACCACTTCTCACCACATTCACTGCAACCATCCTGGTCCATGTCACCACCACCTCTTCCCTGATTATTGCCATAGCTTCCTACCTGGTTTCTGATTCTGCCCCTATGTAGTCTTTATGCCTCAACATAGCAGTCTGAGCAATCCTATTAAAACCTACGTCAGGTCATGTCACCACTTCACTCAAAAGTCTCCAATGACTTCCCATCAAACACAAAAGTCCAAATCCTTTCTATGACCTACAAAGCCCCACATGATCGAGGCCCTCATTACTTCTCTGAACTTATCCCCTGCTACTTCCCCCAACATTCACTCCCTTACTATTCTTGCCTCTTTAATGTTCCTGAGGTTTTAGTAATCCAATGCTGCCTAACAAAGCACCCCAAATTTGAAGCTTAAAACAGCAAAAGCCATGTTTTCTGTTGGTCAAGACTTCGTGTTTTCTCATAGTTTCTGTTGGTAAAGGCTTCAGGAAGGGATCAGTAGGTACTTCTTAGAATTCTTCAAGAAATTGCAGTCAAGATATAATCTGGGATGCAGTCATCTGAAGGCTGGACTGGAGCTGGAGGAGCCATGTCCAAGGTAGCTCAGTCAAATGACCAGGAAGTCGGTACTGGTTGGAGCCTGGGGACCTCTCTTCAGGTTGCCTGAGTGTCCTCACGGCACAGCAGCTGGCTTCCCTCAGAGTGAGTGATCCAAGCAATCAAGACAAAACCACAATGCCTCTGATGACTTAGCCTCGGAAGTCACACATCATCACTTCTGCTGTAGTCTTTGGTCACACTGGACCAGCTCTAATTCAGTGTGAGAGGGAATTATACAAAGGTGTGACTACCAGAGGGCAACAATCTTTGTGGCCTGTCTTGGAGGATGCCTATCACACTTCAATAGGCCAGGCATGGTCCCACCTCACGGCCTTCACATTTATTGTTTCCTCCTGCTTAGAAGATTCTTCCCCTGAATATCCATATGGCCTGCTCCCTCACTTCCTTTACATCTTTTACTCAAATATTATCTTCTCAGTGAGGCCTGCCTTGGCCCAGCATCTAAAATTTACACCTATCTATCCTTCATTTTATTACATCCCTTCCCTACTTTGCTCCTAGCAAATGTTAGTATTTATCACTAACACATACACAGTCTAATGTATTCATCTTATTTATTATCTTCCATCTGGAATAAGTCTCAGGTGGATGAGGATTTTTCTGTTTATTTGACTAGCCTATCTCCAGCACCAAGAACAATACTGGCTTACCAGAAATGACCAATAAATATTTGTTGGATGAATAGTCAAATCAGTCTCTTTGTTATTTCACCCACTTTTAAGTTTAGAAAGAATATTTACATAATTTACTTCTCAATATTTTGAAGGCTCAGTGTCTTAAGGATCATTTTTTCTATGTACTTTTTTAAAAGTAATCATCAAAATAAACATGGACAGTCTTATCAAATGAATACCTCCTTTCCAATTTGGAATGAAAATCAATGGAGTGGCAGTAATCAAAACCAGGCTATTTTCTATGATCTTTCACTTTCAAAATGACCTTCTTAAGCTGTGCAGAATTTTTAAAAACACATAGGTATATCAGACATTTTAATCAGACAGGTAAAACAAAGTTTTCTCATTTAAATTAAATGAGCTATTAAACTGCTAAATGACTTTTACCAGGCTTAAATTTTACACATTTTGAGTTTGTTCACAAAAACAACAGGATTTATGTAAAGTTTTAAGATTTGCTAGTAATGAGGCTGTTAGTATATGCAAATATTTCAATATACAGCTATAATATTTTCTTCAAATGTTCTCTATACATACTTGATAGCAGTCCAGCCCACCACAACCATTCTTTAAGATATGCATGGCCACCTTGACCTGTGAATGAAAAAATATTTCACTTGTTTGGAAGATTATCAGACTCCTATAAATTTATGACAACTATTAGTAATGACAGATTTTAAAATATCTCATTTGTTGACTATTACCACTTTGAATAAAGGTTTCGTCATGACTGTTATAAGGGAATTTTTTAGATAAAATTTTTACAATTAACTTAAAAAAGGGATGTGACGATCAGGTTAAAAATGTTTAGGTTTGTACTATACGGTTGAGTGAAGGAATTAAATTAATCCTTATATTCAGATCATACTTCATTCTTTTGTCTCACGAACTTAGCTTCAATAAACAAAGTAAAGAAAATGAACCAATAAGAAGTAGCCCAACTTCAAATGAATTAGTCTGAAAGTGGAGAAGCCATTTAGGTATGAATTAGCCCCACTTATGAGGTAGTAACTTTGGAGAAGAGGGTCCTGTACTAAACAGATACAAAAAGATTGAACACTGCTCACAGTCTACGGCTCCTGGGATGCTCATCCTGCTTTTTTACTTGACTTTCTTCCCAACCAAACTAATAAAATCAGGAAGTAACCAGTACTTAAGCTATTGTCCAAAAAAAAGGCCAATGTGAATGAACCTTTTGACAAGCATATCCACCATGAACAATAAGAATACCTGCCTTAGGACCAAGAACGAGGAATATACTTATTCAAGCAGTATATGCCAATACTTTCTCCTCTGTCCATTAAACTCCAGTAGAGACTATTGTTTCAAGGTTGCTTGATTAGGTTTGGCCATAGAGACGGCAGGAAAAAGAAAGAAGGTGGTATTGTTTTACTGCCAAAGCAGGTCTTCCTATGAGAAGCAGGTCTAGAACTGAAGCAGAGGCTGAATGACGGAACATGACCCAAATGAAACATAATGCTGGGAGGTGAATGCACCAGACACAGTCGGGGTTCAATCAAACCAAGTATCCCCGCAGGGTCTCATGACTTCTCAGCAGTTTCTGGGGAAACAAGTTACACTACCCTTGAGAAGTTCACTGAACTGAGCATTCTTCAACCCAGGGAAGCCCTCTCTTACCTTCCTGCAAATTTGAGATCATCAAGAAAAATGTCAAAGATAAAGGTCAAACTTCTACAATCATAGACAAAAGATCCTAGCCTTCAATAAGATTCTGATTCTATTCACAGACCCTTATTTCTCTGCAGACATATCAAAATTTAAAGAAACAGCACGAGGTTAATTGGGCATTGGTCCCTATTCTCATTTTGATAATAACTGTAGGACTGATTTATTTATTAACTAACATTTTGACATTTCCTTTTTCTCATTACAAAACCGATGTTTGATTCCCTATAAACATTTACAACTCTTGCAAAGTTCAACTTTTGAATATACTCACTAGGAATGAAGATGTGACCTCATAAAGCAAAGAACCTGAGTACATGAGCACACACTGATGTCATTTCAAAGTCACACAGGACATACCTACCTGCTCTCATGGAGCCTTTTCTGGCAAGTCGCAGAAGGCCTTTTTTTTTCAAAATGAAACTCCCTCCAATGAAAATGCTGGAGCTCATAGCCAATCCCAGACCAATATAAAAGTCATATTTTCCATGCCCCTGGCTCATTTCGTTTGTTACTTAAGAAGTTCTTGTGAATCACATTGATCACAGAACAGAGAAACTGCTGGTAATGGAGGCAGGATGATGCAGTCTTCAAATCTAAACAATGCAAAACAAAATGACATTTTCATAGCATGATCATGATAGCTCATATGCAATTCAAAAGTTTACTCCAATTCTCTTCTCATACGGGAATAATACTTCCTTTATTACTACTATTGATAATATATTTACTATTTATATTTAACTCTAATTATATTTCTTACAATTATACTAAAAGGTGGGATCATGATATAAAACCATACTTAAAAACTGAACTCACAGAAACAGAGAACAGATTGGTGGTTTACCAGAGGCAGGGGGTTGGGGGTGAGGCAAATGGGTGAAGGTGATCAAAAGGTACAAACTTGCAATTATAAGATAAGTTCTGGGGATGTAATGTACAGCACAGTGACTACAGGTAGCAATACTATATTGTATATTTGAAAGTGGCTAAGTGGGTACACCTTAAAAGTTCTGATCAGAAGAAAAAAATTTGTAACTATGTGAGTGATGGATGTTAACTAAACTTACTATGGTAAAATCATTTCACAATATATACATATATATAATCATTACATTGCACATCCTAAATAATACAATGCTGCCTGTCAATGATAAGTGAATAAAACTGGAAAACAAAGAATAACACTGTATTTAAATTGATTTTATGAGCTTTGGTTTCATATTTAAAAAATGTTTCGACCATGCAAATGGATTGGAAGAATAAACATAGTTAAAATGTCCATAAAAGGAACAATCCAACAAGAAGATATAACACTTGTAAATATCTATGCACCCAACATAGAAGCACCTAAATATATAAAGCAATTATTAACACACATAAAAGGAGAAATAGACAGTAACACAATAATAGTAGGGGACTTTAACAATCCACTTAGACCAATCATCCAAACAGAAGATCAATAAGGAAATACTGGCCTTAAACAACACATTTGACCAGATGGACTTAGTGGATATATATATAGAACATTCCATTCAAAAACCAAAGAATAGGGGCTGGCCCCGTGGCCGAGTGGTTAAGTTCGCGTGCTCTGCTGCAGGCGGCCCAGTGTTTCGTTAGTTCGAATCCTGGGTGCGGACATGGCACTGCTCATCAAACCACGCTGAGGCAGCATCCCACATGCCACAACTAGAAGGACCCACAACGAAGAATATACAACTATGTACTGGGGGGCTTTGTGGAGAAAAAGGAAAATAAATAAATAAATAAAATCTTTAAAAAAACAAAACAAAACAAAGAATACACATTCTTTTCAAATGCACATGGAACATTCTCCAGGACTGACCACACAGTAGGCCACAAAACAAGTCTCAATAAATTTAAGAAGATCAAAATAATACCATGCATCTTTTCTGACCACAGAGGTATGAAACTAGAAATCAACCACAGGAAGAAAACGAGAAAAGCCACAAAAATGTGGAGATTAAACAAAATGCTACTGAACAATGACTGGGTTAATGAAGAAATCAAAGAAGAAATCAAAAAATTCCTGGAGACAAATGAAAATGAAAATACAACATGCCAAAATCTGTGGGATACAGCAAAAGTGGTTCTAAGAGGGAAGTTTATAGCAATTCAGGCCTACCTCAACAAAGAAGAAAAATCCCAAATAAACAATCTAACAGCACATTTAAAGGTACTGGAAAAAGAAGAACAAACAAAATCCAAAATCAGCAGAAGGAAGGGAAGTAATAAAAATTAGAGCAGAAATAAACGAAATAGAGACTAAAAAAAACAATAGAAAAAATTAATGAAACCAAGACCTGGTTCTTTGAAAAGATAAACAAAATTGACAAACTCTTAGCTAAACTCACCAAGAAAAAAGAGGGAAGGCTCAAAGAAAGAGGAGAAATTACAGCGGACACCTCAGAAATACAAAAGATAATAAGAGAATACTATGAAAAGCTATATGCCCACAAATTGGATAACCTAGAAGAAATGGATAAATTCTTAGAAACATACAACCTTCCGAAACTGGACCAAGAAGAAGTAGAGAATTTGAATAGACAAATCACCAGTAAGGAGATCGAAATAGCAATCAAAAACCTCCCAAAAAATCAAAGTCCAGGACCAGACGGCTTCCCTGGTGAATTCTACCAAACATTCGAAGAAGACTTAATACCTATCCTTCTCAACTCTTCCAAAAAACTGAAGAGGAGGGGAGGCTTCCTAAGTCCTTCTATGAAGCAAACATTATCCTGATACCAAAACCAGACAAGGACAACACAAAAAAAGAAAATTACAGGCCAATATCACTGATGAACATCGATGCAAAAATCCTCAACAAAATACTAGCAAATCGAATACAACAATACATTAAAAAGATCATACATCATGATCAAGTGGGTTTCATTCCAGGGATGCAAGGATGGTTCACAAATCTCAATGGCATTCTTCACGGAAAGAGAACAAAGAATCCTAAAATTCACATGGGGCAACAAAAGACCCCTAACAGCTAAAGCAATCCTGAGAAAAAGAACAAAGCTGGAGGCATTACATTCCCTGACTTCAAAATACACTACAAAGCTAGTAATCAAAACAGCATGCTACTGGTACAAAAAGAGCCACACAGATCAACAGACAGAATTGAAAGTCCAAAAATAAAACCACATATCTATGGACAGCTAATCTTTGACAAAGGAGCTAAAAACATACAATGGAGAAAGGAAATTCTCTTCAATAAATGGTGCTGGGAAAACTGGACAGCCACATGCAAAAGAATGAAAGCAGATTATTATCTTTCACCATACACAAAAATTAACTCAAAATGGATCAAAGACTTGAAGGTAAGGCCTGAAACCATAAAACTCCTAGACAAAAATATAGGCAGTAAACTCACTGACATAGGTCTTAGAATGATCTTTTTGAATACCATGTCTACTCAGACAAGGGAAATAAAAGAAAAAATAAACAAGTGGGATTTCATCAGACTAAAGAGCTTCTGCAAAGGAAAGGAAACCAGGATCAAAACAAAAAGATAACCAACCAACTGAGAGAAAATATTTGCAAATCACATATCCAACAAGCAGTTAATCTCCATAACATATAAAGAACTCACACAACTCAACCATAGAAAAACAAACAATCCAATCAAAAAATGGGCAGAAGATATGAACAGACATTTTTCCAAAGAAGATATACAGATGTCCAATAGATACACGAAGATGTTCAACATCACTAATCATGGGGAAAATGTGAATCAAAACTATACTAAGATACCACCTTATACCCATTAGAATGGCTATAATCACCAAGACAAAAAATAACAAATGTTGGAGAGGCTGCGGAGAAAAGGGAAGCCTCATACGCTGCTGGTGGGAATACAAACTGGTGCAGCCACTATGGAAATCAGTATGGAGATTTCTCAAAAAATTAAAAATAGAAATACCATATGACCCAGCTATCCCACTACTGGGTATTTATCCAAAGAACTTGAAATCGACAATTCAGGGAGACTTATGCACCCCTATATTCACTGCAGCATTATTCACAATAACTAAGACATGGAAGCAACTCAAGTGCCCATCTACTGATGACTGGATAAAGAAGTGGTATATATACACACCATGGAATACTACTCAGCCATAAAAAAAGACAAAATTATGCCGTTTGCAACAACATGGATGGATCTTGAGGGTACTATGTTAAGCGAAATAAGCCAGACAGAGAAAGATAAGAACCATATGATTTCACACATATATGGAAGACAAACAGGCAAAGAGAACAGTTTAGTGGTTACCCAGGGGGTAAGGGTTTGGGAGGGTGGCACAAGGGGCAAAGAGGCACATTTATATGGTGACTGACAAATAATAATATATAATTGAAATTTCACAATGTTATAAACTATTATGACCTCAATTAAAAAAATCTTTCTAGTCTTAGATCATGGCCCATAGCAACAAAAGTTTGCTGATAAGAAAAATAATTTGATAGAATGAAAATCAGCCACAAAAATTTACAAATCTAGGGGCCGGCTCAGTGGCACAGCACTTAGGTTCACACATTCCACTTTGGTGGCCCAGAGTTTGCCAGTTCAGATCCCAGGTGCGGACCTATGCACTGCTTATCAAGCCATGCTGTGGCAGACGTCCCACATATAAAACAGAGGAAGTGGGCATGGATGTTAGCTCAGGGCCAATCTTCCTCAGCAAAAAGAGGAGGATTGGCAGCAGATGTTAGCTTGGGCTAATCTTCCTCAAAAAAAAAAAATTTACAAATCTAGTTTATAAATACAATTATCAGTTTCACAAACATGTCCTTTTTGAATAATCTATACAGAGAAACTCAAAATGTTCTCATCCATACATTTTCTTCTCAGAAATCTATGTAGATGTAAGCATATAGTAATTTATTTCTTACTTGGGGGTGAATAGGAAGAAGGCAGATTTCACATTACTTTGTTAGCAAAGGATGAGGATTCTAGCAGACAGATGTTTGGCAGGGTACAGATGTGGTACTGATGTAATTTTTAGAGAACACGAGGGCCACGCACCTAGAGGGCTCAAGCCATAAGACCAGACAGGAAGCAGAAGCTTACCAAAGACTGAAAATTTTTTTCCATGTGGTCAACTCATGAACTCCGCTGAGAAAAAAACATTCTTCAGCAACAAGATTTATGATTGGTTAAACTAACTGCCAGTCCAATTTTCTGGTATGTCTTGTGATTTTCAGTCTCACAGTTTAACTACTGAGTCCCAGAATTAATCTGCAATTGAGTCAGGATCCTCCCTCACGCATTAACCCTCACTGACTAGCCAAGTTTTTCCTTTCTCCAGGTTGTGAGACTCTGGCCTTTAACAAAAGCAACTTAATTTCCTATCTACCTAGCCCCTCAATTACTTTATTCATCCACTCCAACAGTATTTACCGACATATGCTGTGCGCACTAAGCACTATGCTAAGCTCTCTGCATAGAATGGTGATAGCTTTTAGTGTTCAGTGGGGAGACAGACAAGAGACAATTAAATAAGGGGTGATGATGTACTGTAATAACGGTAAACGGTATTATCACACTGAGCTGACATTCCAAATAAAAGGAAAGGGTCAGTGTTTTGATTTGCCTGTTGAGTTACATTACGGTCCCCAGAACACTCCCATGAGAATAGTCTTCTCTACCCCGATAATTTGGGGCATGGCCATGTGCTTGTTTTCGACAACGGGAAGTGGGTGTAAGTGACAGGGTGCCAGTTCCAAGTCTAGACCTAAGACGACCCTCACAGTTCTGCTTGTCCCTTTGCATTCTGCCATCACTCTGTGAAAAGCAAAACAGACAGACCAGAGTCATCCCCGCTGACCCATAGACCTGTGAGCATGATCATAAAATGACTATAGCTTATTGCTACGTGCCGCTGAGACAGCTAAGTTATATACCTGAACAGGCTTACTACAGGTAACTATAAAATTCCCATCAGATTTTTTTAAAACCAAAACATGTCTGCAGAAAATGGGGATCCCTGTTAAAGATGAGTGCTAGGCACACAGGGGTTCACTGTATTATTCTCTCTACTTTTGTGTATATTTGGACATTTCCATATTAAGGTTTTTAAAACACATTCTGCAGTGCTCAAGAGCTGTAGGGATACCAGGTCAGAAACCACTAGCAAGTTCCCAAAGCAAGGTCATATCATAATCTAGGCCAAGATAATACTGAAACATGGAAAGAAGATAAGACACTGAAGTCAGGGATGTCCTCTGAATTTTTCTAAGTATCAGTCACATACAACATGCATAAGATTAGCTGTCTGTCTGAAACCTTTTCAGAACTGATCTGTCTCATAAGGGATCTGGAAAAGTATCCCCAGTCCTCCCAATACCACTCGTGAAGCAAGTTATGTGTTGAGAAAAGTCCTGTAACAATCAGTTTCTACAGCTCCCAGTTTTTCACTCTACAGCCCCCGTGTGACCCTGCATGGTGTGCGGTGTCCTCCTCCCCAGACTGAGTATATGTGCCTAATAAACTGCCCATGCTCTCATCTACCCAGTGTCTGGTATCATAGGGGAAAAATTCCACCCCTACCAACACGGTGACTAGAATAAAGCATTATAACAGAATCTTATTCATTTATCCTAAGGTCACTGAAAGTTCACTGTTCCTAACTTTACTATACCTATATATGAACTTTCTCCACATTTATTTTATGTAAAGTTTCACGATACTATTTAAAATCTATTTCTCTCTTTTTTATTTACTGTGGAAAATTTCAAACACACAAAAGTATACAGAGAAGGCCTTTTCTGACTAGTTTGATCAATCTTACACATGTGGCTAGAGAGCTGCACCCCTCCTGCCTACTTCATTTCCCAATACAGGATTGTGGCTCCTTAAAATAAGTGGCATCGCTGCCAGACACACCATGGCCTTCCTGTCCTCCTACCTACTATTTACAGCCTGCTCTTCACTCAAGGCCAGGTCACACTTCAAGCTGTGCTACAAAGAGTTCTCCAACAGCTCTAGTCCACAGGCATTTCTCTCTCCTTTGCACTTATTTATTGTTGGCCTTATTAAATTTAATTCTCAATGATTATTCTATCTTTGAAGATAAACTCTAAGTTCCCTAAAGACAATGACTTTGGATCTTTGTGGTGGTTTAGACACAAAAGGCACTCATTTATAGTGGCAAATTTGATTTATACACCTTTCTAGAATCCAGGTTATTTGTTTTGTTTATTCACTCATGGAATTACCAGCGTGTGCAGCAGAAGGGGAGGAAGAAAGGCAAGCAACATACAATTTGCAAGCTGTCAAATTATAAAGCAGCCTTCAGTCACTAAACTAAGTAAATGTATTATCTCATTTGACTTACAGTTTGAAATAGGACATCAATGTGGATGTCCTGAAAGGAATGAGCTGCTTTGCTATTCTCAGACCTGATAATTCTGCTCCCACTCTCTGTAACTAAAGGTCAATCACAGTTGGGAAACCCTGAAACAGAGATTATTTTTTATTTCTTAAGCATTAACTATGAGGCAGGACCAGGTTTAAAGACAGCTAAACAAGAAAACTTGCTAAGTTTCACTTCAACTAGGTTCTCAAACCAGAGACAAACTCCAGGTGGCAATCTGTCCATCTCACCTCTCAGAGAAAATCTGGTGGAAGGTTCCACTTCCCCAGCCACTGGCTGTTACTATTATTTACATGTGGCCATCTGTTCAACAAACATAAGCTGAGTAGCTATGATGTGCCAGATACTGCAGTTTTAAAGACGATCAAAAGTCCCCATCCTCAAAGATTCCACAGCTGAGCAAACTGAAAATTCTGAAAACAACCTATTCAAATTTTAAACACAATTTAAAAAACTTTTAGAATTTCTAGCTTGTTCTTTCTAAATTTTAACGTAAGTTTCACAACTGACTTTACTAATATTTACAAATACTTATGTTAACTTTTGTTAATGCAAGTATGTCAAAATGAAATGAATACATCTCAAAGAAAATAAAATTATAAACTTGGTCCACTGTCTTCTAAAATGCGGAAAACACACAATTTAAGGAACAGGAAAACATGAACTAGCATTCTAACATCTGGGAGGAAAGCCTAAATTAAGATTTGCTTTGCAGAATGGCTAACAGTAGGCAACACAATAACCAAAGTTAGCTAACTTCAAAAATTATACCAACTACAAGAGATTTACAGCTTTAAACTTTTGTCATTTCACTCTCAGCACTTTTGACATTTCATTTTCACAAAAGCTTGAAAAGATATCTGATAAGGGCCCCAAGATGAGAAAATAGGCACAGACATGTTAAGTAACTTGTCACACAGCTGGTGGATAGCAGAACCAGGACTAGAACCCAGGTCTCCTCATTCTCAGCCTTTTGCCTTTCCCACTGTAGTCTCCATTTAGTCCCAGAGGTGGAACAGGAGCAAGTGGCAGCTCAAACCAGGCTCTCAGCATAGGTCATCGTCTTCTTGCTCAATACTCTCCACCCTGTCCTCTGACGGCGGCTTCACCATCCCCATCACCCAAACTGTATACAAGCACCAGATGGAGTCTACCTTTGAAAGACAGCCTCACAGCTCCATGTCTCTCATGACCCTAATCCAGTTTAAACTCATGCTGCTGACACACTGCTCCATAAAACACATCTCTGCCATCTCATTCTCCTGCTTAAAAACTTAGAATGGCTACCTACTGTTTACAGAAAGAGGACCAAATTTTGCAACCCTGTAACTAAGACCTTTCACCATTTGTTCCAAACTTTATCCTTTAGATCTTATTTCTTAATACTATATTTCACATACCCCATGTTCTACCTGAGATCAACACACTGTTACCATTCTTATCCACTTCTTTTCCTCCTCCATATCTTTGTTTACATTATCTCTTTTGTCTTTAGGGATCCAGTTCAAAAAGCACCTCTGCAATGAAGCCCTGCTTGAATTCATACGCCAAAGTAATAAGTCTGAATTCCCTAGCCTGCACCTCTTTGGACTCTTTTCTAGCCATTATTATGTAATTATGTACATGACTCATATGTGCTTCATTGTGGCTCCCCGTGGACAGGTGGTATACTTATCTCACTTACTCAACTAACAAATATTTACATGAATACACACTACGTTCTAGAAAGAGGGATACAGCACCGAATAAAACAGACCAAAACACTGTTCTCATGGAGTTTACCTTCTAGGGAGGTTTACCAACTGGGGAGGTGGGTTGGGAGACTTCTATTTTAACTAGGTTGGTTAGGAGGCCTAGTGGAGAAAGTAACATTGAGCAAAGGCTTAACAGAGAGAGGAAAGGAACAAAGCAGAGAAGCAGCAACTGCAAAGACATGGCGGTATGAGCAGGAATGCAGTTTTCTAGGAAAAGAAAGGCCACTTTGGCTGACACTGAGTGAGCAAGGGTAGGTACATTACCACCACATGGTATTTTTATATAATAGAAATATTCTCAAAACTAGTGTAATTCATTTTTATTATTTCTCCCTAATAGTAATAGCTACCACTTACTGAACACCTATAGAGGCACTGTTCCAGGTGATTGTATACATTATTTCTAATCCACACAATAATGAGAAGTATCATTACCCTCACCTTACAGCTAAAGAAACCAAACCTCCCAGAGCTTAAAACACATGCAGAGGACCACACAGAAAATTAGACAACCTGAAACGGAAGGAAAGGGTCCACTGGACTCTACTTCTATATGGGCTGCCCACATCATATTAAAACTTTAGAGTTCTCTGTATTTACTTCTGCCTGGTTTCCACTGCTTTCATTTTTTCTGACCTCTAATTTGACTAATTATTTTTAAAAGCAGTACTTATAAACACTGCAGAACCTAAATCTCCAACCCTAATTTAGCAACACTAGTTATAAACTAAAAATTTAACTCACGTGTAAGTTTAACGTGGTCTCTCTTATGAAACAAAGGCTGGAAGAGGTTAATTTATTCACTCTCATTTCCTGGTAAATAATATGCTTTATTCTCATTTAAAGTGTTAAACCCTGGCAGAGTGACTCCAGCCTGGAAAGAAGAAAATACAGAAGTAGACAAAAGAACTGAATAGTTACTAAGTTCTTTTTAAAATTTGGTTACTAGCCTCCATACTTGTTTTACTTACCAACTAACATGAAATCTACTCAACCGAGAATATACTGCTCCAAGAGACAGCCTACTGGAATGAACAAAGATGTCTATCCTCTCATATTTCTCCTTATTACTTACCACAAAAAGAGACTAACTGGGCATATGGTATTCATAGGTTTTCTAGAAACAAAACTACGATGTAGTCCTGTACTAAGTGAATTGAAAAATCTAGTACAGAGACACAAGCACAAAATTAGATGTATACTGAGTTTTGTACAGTTGTACAAAGAGGGATTCAGTAACTTCATAAAAGTTAGGAAATTAAAATAGCCCTGTTCAAACGTTACAGAAGACTTCTAAGATTTGTTCAACTGTCAGTTAACATCTCCGCAGCAGCCGAAACAATCTTCTAAAACTCACCACAACAAAAGAAACTATTTTAGTGAACACGAGCCCCCGACAGGGCCAAGCCTGGTTTCGGTGGGACTTAATGGCAATTCAATGCACCGTGGGATTCCCCGATGCAGGGTACGCGGAAGACTGCGTCCATCTCAGCGCATGCCGGGCTCAGTCCCCAGGAAGAAGAAAGGCGCCCCAAAAGGGCCCTCCTCGACCCAAACTGGGAGGCCCGCCCAGACTTAGCCCCTTAGCGCCTGCCCGAAAGGAAAATAGAGCGGCGCCCTCACCCTAGCCGGCGGACCGGCGGCGCCGCTTCCCCTCCGCTCTCCGCTCCGGTCACCTCTGCTCACACCTCCACACAGGCCGCATGGGCTCCCCGCTCCTGCGCTCGCGCGGCCAGCGGCTTCGTCGCCGTCCAGTGGGAGGTTCGACCATTCGGATCTGCAAACGTGCGCGTCGCCTCCTCCATGGGGCACCGCCGAGGCGAACCTGCCCCGCACAACCGCGGGCCCCGCAGCAGCCGCAGCCGGTACCAAGCGCCGCGGCCGAGGGGAAGCTGGGCGCGACAGAGTGACGCAAGAGGCGGCGCGCGCACCCGCAGTGCGGTGCCGCGCGAGGGAGGCTCCACCCTTGGCGCTCTTTCCGGTCGAGTGTGGGTTTCCTCACAGGTCTTGGCTAGCGGGGAGCAGGAGGCGGGGAGCGGGGGGCGAACTGTTGGAGGCAATGTTTTGTAAGGTTGCCGACCAAGTGATCAAAATCAAAGTGCCGTTTGCTGCTTGCTTAAAATCAGAATTCCCACGCGCGGTCAGCGTGTGAAGCTGCATATTAACTGGTGTCCCTAGCGGTGCCCTAGGGAAACGGTGCTCAGAGAAGGCAAAGGGCGGAGGCCGGCGGGCCGGGGGCGGGGCCAAGTGCAGGGGCGGGGCTTGGCTAAGGGTAGGGCCCTTTTTTCTGAACTTTAACCCCCGAATCCTGGAATACATGTGTTCTTTGGGCGAGTTTGTCGTTTGGTGAAAGCCCGTCAGGGACGCTTGGAGCAGAGGTTTATTTTTCATGAGCTAGGGAAAATAGGAAACTCATTAGCCTATCCCGCCTTGAGTCCTCTTAGAATGGAGAAATTCCCTGGGACCCACCATCAGGGTTTCCTCTAAAGAGGGGTCATTTATAAGAAGCAAGGAAGAGGAACTAGCTAGATCGTGAGTAAGGCCTGCTAATAAATCAATAATCTTGGTTACAGGTGCATAGATGGTTTGGGGATGTTCAGTTTTGACTAGATATAAAAACACAATTATATGAAATTTAAGTCATTTTGGGTGAGAATCTTTATAAAATGAATTGTGTGCTTATCGAACCAGAAAATGGCAAATATAATTTACTCGTTTCAGACTGTAATCCCATTGGACAGTTATGTTCTCGCCTACATAGCCCCGACCTCTCTGGTTTTGGTGTAGCTAACTAAGCAACTTCCAATTTAAAAGCTTTAGTCTTCTGTGAGCTTGGCATCCAGACAACCATGCATTTTAGAACTAGGTCAGAGGACGTTTTTTGCTTACTTTGGTCTCAGCCAAATTCTACCTAGATGACGTCATCAAATAAGGAATTACATTGAACGTTGAAAAATGGTTGGCAAGTTGGTCTCTGATGATGTGGTAGATTGAAGAAAAATGGCTCTGATTTTCTACCCATCCATGTGCCCATAAATTGTGCAGAGTGGCTTTGCAGCTCCACTCCATCCTGATTCTGCGTTGGCCTTGGGACTGCCTTTGGCCAAGAAAATGTGGTGGTTCCCAGCCTAAATCATGATGAGAAGCCTGGATCAGTTTGAGTTTGCAGGAGTAGGAGATGACGTGGAGCAGAACAACTTGCAAAGCCACCCAGCTGACCCTTGATTGAGACCAGAGATTCAGCCAAGTTGGTTGAGGTCCACAAAACTGCACTGTGGACCCAAAGACATATGAAAAAGAATAAAGAATTCTCATTGTAAGCGACTCATTTTGACCTGGACTGGTATGTAGCAATAACTAATAAATCCCAACAGATACCTCTAGGAGGCAGATGACTGTAATGAAAGTAGTGGTTGGTTCCTCTGAACAAGAATGCTTAGAAATTATGATAATTTAACCTAACAAATGAATTTGCCTGCAGCTCTTTTCTGCCAGTATTCTAATCATCCCAAATAAGCCCTAACTCATCTAATCAGCTTTCTCTCATCATTGTACTCCAGAGTCCTCTCATATTCATTATCTGGACCTCCCACCTGACACTTACTGTCACATTGCACTGTCAATTGTTTTTATAAGTGTATATACCTTATTGATGTGCTGCAGCCTCCTTAAATGCCAAATCATTTCTCCAGCACATGATGTTGCACGGCTTGCACACTGCTAGTGCTCAAGCATTTGTCATGAGATATTTTTAAACTTTTAAAAATTGAATTCCTTTTTCATACACTGCTGGTGGGATTGCAAAATGGTACAACTTGCTTGGAAAACAGTTTGGCAGTTTCTTAAAAAGTTAAACACATACCAATCATATAACTCAGATGTTCTCCTAGGTATTTACGCCAGAGAAATAAAAGCACATATCCATTAAAAGACTTGTAAATGAACATTCAATAGTAGCTTTATTTAAAATAGCCAAAAAAAGGGGAAACAAGCCAAATGTTAATCAACAAACGAATGGGTAAATGACTGTGGTATACCCATATAATGGAATACTACTGATCAATAAAAGTGAATGAACCACTGATACATGCTGTAACATGGCTGAATCTCAAAATAGTTATGTGAAAGAGGCCAGACCAAAGAAGAGTGTATACTAAATGATTATCTTTATATAAAATTCTATGAAATGGAAGGTAATAAATAGCAACAGAAAGCAGATGAACGGTTGACTGAGAGTGGAAGGGGCAAGAAGGGCACAGAGATTACAATGGGGCAAAAGGAAACCTTGGATTTATGGGTATGTTCAATATGTTGTTCGTGATGATGCTTTCATCATATATCTGTCAAAACTTACCAAATTATTTTATATATGTGCAGTTTGTTGTATGTCAATTATACCTCAGTAAAGCCATTAAAACCTACTTCTTTGTCATTGCCACAGAAGTATGGGCAAGACTTCTTATTAAAACAGTATTTTTTTAAATTATGTATTAGTAAATAAAAGTTTTCTCATGTGTAAATTGCTCTGCAATTATTCTTCTAAGTTTTGGCTTTGTTACCACAGATGCCAGCCAGAATAACAAATGGTAATTTTTTTCTTGAGCTCAACCCTCTATAACTAGTTAAATTTGCCCTGTCCTTCCAAAGTGAATAGTGGCATTCTCCAGCATTTTAAAAGGTATTATATAAATGTTTTTCAATTAATATTTAGTTTATTGAAGCCCATGGATGACCTATAAATGTAGTAGGGCCTTTTCCAAAACATTTGTTGGAGGGAGAAGGGAGAGCTCTCTGAAAAAGACAGTAATAACTTGAAGTGAATTTTGGTAGAACAGTAAGCACTAGGATATTCATTAAAAGCCAGGAGTTGGGGGGCTGGCCCCGTGGCCGAGTGGTTAAGTTCGCGCACTCCGCTGCAGGCGGCCCAGTGTTTCATTGGTTGGAATCCTGGGCGCGGACATGGCACTGCTCATCAAACCACGCTGAGTCAGCGTCCCACATGCCACAACTAGAAGGGCCCACAATGAAGAATATACAACTATGTACCGGGGGGCTTTGGGGAGAAAAAAGGAAAAAAATAAAATCTTTAAAAAAAAAAAAAAGCCAGGAGTTGGGTTTTAATAATTGCCTCACTTGATGAAATGGTGAGTGGATGTGGTAGGCAGAACAGTGCCCCCCGACCCCAGAAAAGATGTCCACAGTCCTAATCCTCAGAACCTGTGACTGTATTACCTTACAGGCAAAAAGGATTTTGCAGGTGTGATTAAGTTAAGGATCTGGAGATGGGGAAATGATCCTGGATTATCCAAGTGGGTCCAAAATAGGCAGGTAGGAGTGTCAGAGTCAGAGAATGAGACATGACAGTGGAAGAAGGGTCAGAGAGATACAATACTCCTGGCTGTGAAGATGGTGAAAGGAGAACCACCCAAAGAATGTGCAAGGCCTCTAGAAGCTGAAAAAGAGAGAGAACAGATTGTCCCCTAGAGTCTCCAGGAGGAATGTAATCCTGCTGACACCTTGATTTTAGCCCAGTTAAACTTGTGTTGAACTTCTGACTTCCAGAACTGTAAGATAATAAATTTGTGTTGTAAGCTACAGAGTTTGTGATAATTTGTTACAGCAGCAATAGCAATCCAATACAGTGAATACGTACACCAAATAAGGGGAAGGAGGACACTGAGGTTTCCCAAACATCTTCACCCCAAATAAAAAGATTTCATTTTATAGACTGACAACCTAGTTTGACTTTTCTTCCATCTTCCAGCCCATTATCACAGTTATTTTATATGGATTTATTGTGTTTGTTACTTTATTGGCATCTCTCCTATCCTGCTTGCCATGGTGCAATTCTAATCCCAACTCCCAAATTTCCTCAACTGGAATTAATCCCTCTCTTCTCTGAACTGCTGATATAAATACAGGTATCTTTTAATTTCTATTTGTTTCTTGACTTTGCCTCAGCGTTTTCAAACTACCACATGAGGTTCAAAATATAGTGTACAAGTGTGATTAACATTACAATAAATATGCCCACAATGTCATGCCTGAAGGTCATCAGACAGGGACATGACTCAGCAAGAGAGGAACTAGGTCATGAGCTCCTGGAGGGCGAGATGCTTGCCTGATTCTACAGACTCCTCAGAACTGGGAGTGGAGCCTGGGTTCAACAACCACTGTGCTCAGCTGGCAGCCAGAACTAACAGTTTTATAATAGTACCCAATCAGGGTAAGTTTTTGTAGAATTTAGCATTTAAATATTTCACAACCCCAAAAACTTGTGTGGAAAGAGTTATCCATAGGAACATTTGGTAGTTTCTTAAAATGTTTGTTCCTGATTTCTGTATAGACATACTTTAATCAAAATGTGAGTAATTAAATCCTGTTGAGCCTAAGAAAAAATATTTTTGCTCAAATAAAATATTGTTTTCATTTAATAAAATGACATAGGACACTAATAAGATTAATGACAACATTTCTGATGACACTTGGTGTATTAAAATGTGTTAGGATTCTCTAATTTTCTATGTGCTTAAAATATAATAAAATGTTATGTTATTTACCTCAAAAACATGTAAAAGCTATTAACATATTAAAATATAGCTGGTTTTCTTTAATACCATCATTTCATTTTATCAGAAAGTAATCACTGGATGGTGAATTCCTTCACATATCATGGATTTGTGCCCTAAGATATGCACAGGTGGACATTTTCTACATCGTGATGGAGACCTGGGCTATTCATTTCTACAAAGAAAAGGGGAAACATTTGATTGAAGAATTAGGATGATATAGAACCTGAGACTACACAAACATTTCAAGTAAAGGGTAAAAAAACAAGTGTTCAGCTAGAAATAAGTTATTTTATTTTAAAACACATACAGATGAATAAATATTATTGGAAAACTTAATAAATAGCCATTTTTATTTACATAAGGCAATTACAACATGCTATGACTACTTCTATAAAGCAAAATATAAGCAAATCTTAGCCATTGACAGATATGTGTATGTATGCTAATTGGAAGCTCCCCTGATACATTTACATGAAAAAACTTTTATGCAACCAATCAACATTTTACATTTTTTATCTAGTCTTCCTCCTCTCTTTCATGATTATATTCCATTTTACAAGAAAGTAACAGTTATCGTTTAAAAAGGCAAAAACACTCAGAGATGCTACTGAAAAATAGTACCCTTAAATTTTCCCAAGGTGCAAAAACACTGACATAGGGGTGTGGGGCAAATTATATTCTGACAAAAGATACACTCTAAACTTTTCAACGTGACCCTTTGGCACTAGTGGTTTAGGAGCTCCTGACATTTACCTGGTAGTTCATGGTTAAGGTTGAGCTGCTTGGAAGCAGGAAGTTCAGCATCATTCATCACAAATTCAACACAACAGAATCAACCTGGTTCACCGGTCACTGAATCTTTTACAGAACAGAAACCTATCCAGAATGTCAGAGAAGCTCATCACACCATCAGAATGTGTTCTTTCAGTGTAGCTTTGTTAAATCCCTGTTTAGTTTCTATATTTTATAATAGAATATATAAAACCCTTCCTTTTAAAACAAAAAAAGGAAAATTAAAGCTTCATGGAATCATGCAAACTTTACACCCAGTGCTTCCTTTGCTTACTCAGTGCTTGAAGCTGTGTGTCTGTAGCAGAGTCCTGAGCAGACAGGACGCCCAGTTGAGCTGAGTTTCTACTGCTCACTCCAGAGCAGTCCTGCACAGGACGCTCTCACCTGAGGCTACAACACACAGTAAAAGTGTGAGCGCTCTAAAACAGTCGATTTGGAGAACCATCCCACCCCTTTAGAGGTAGAGAAACTGAGGCACAGAAAGGTTAAGTGACTCACCTATAGTTGCACAATTCAAGAAAAAACAGAGAAAAGAACAAATAAACCCTTCTCCCCGGCTCATGCTCTGGGCCCTAGACTATGCTTTTTATCACATTGGGTACATTTGAAATAGATGTTTATTTACATGATCATTGTTCTACTAAGTATCAACTTTTTTACTCATCAACATTTTTTTTGATGTAGCATAAAGTTACATTTTCTTAAAATATAATTCTTTTGTTGCAGTAATAGCATTTGAGAAATGTGTATGAAAATAAACGAGTAGTGATATTGGGCCAAATTCTCATTTCCATTCCTATAATTCTTAATCTTTTCAAGTATATGATGGAGGTATAAGAATCTGGCCAGGTGTGAAAAATTGCCTATAAGGATAGACCTTTAAAATTCATCACCAGCACAACTGTGAGGCGGAAGTGAGGAATACAGAAAATTGAGGTATTTTATATGATAAACTGGTTTATGGTGTGACTGGTGTGCAAACTGATTCTTTTTTCTTTCCAACTCAAATTAACAGACGTCTAGCTATGAATATAAGTAAAACATACAAAAAATAACATGGACATGTCCTTGGGAGGAAGGTCATTGCTAAGGAGTTAATGTTACATTTTTGGTCCCTGAGAAGGCAGAACACCAAGATTCCATCTAATCCTGCTTGATGGGTAAACTACTTTCTTGATATCAGACACAGTAAGAAGGACAACTCCTTCTGACCCTTAGAGCCAATTAGACAGTTGTGAAGACATCTAAACTGAAGAGTTCTTCTCTTTCAAGGCTCCTACTCAATCAGCCTAAGTCAGGATCAAGTAGGCATCAGAGAAGAGCAATGGGCGTAGCTCTGTAGACCATCGGAGCACTTTCTCCACTCTTCTAGATTAGTTGAGCAGCTTGGAAAAGAGAGGTAACATCTCCCAAAAAGAATTAGGCAGCACAGCAGTGGCCTGTGCTCATTAACACCTTGGTCTCCATGGACTGAAATGCTTGTCCATGCCTGGAGACACTGCATTTCAAGCACTTTACAGATGTCTAGGAACTGGCCTCTAGAAGTGAGTACAGTATTTATAAAGAGATGAGCTGTCAAGGAAGAAGAAAGATGAGAGGTGACTATACATTTTAATAGCACTCTCTTCTACCAGACACAAAACCCAGAGAAAAAGAACAAAAACCAAGCTACTACTGTTGGAATGGACTTCTGGAAATAAAAGTGAATATGACAAATTGGTTTCAAAAGTAGGAATTGAAAGAATATTTCTTATTGCTGAACCAAGAGCAGCGAAGTATATTTCACTAACATTCTAACGTGAAAAGACCGAAATGACATCTGAGTGATGATTCCTCCCTGAAGTCCCAGCTGTGGGCAGTTCTGGCCCAATGTGTGGCAGAGAGCAGACTGCCCTTCCTCTCCAGAACCTTCTCCACAGAGATGGAATGGTTCTGCACAACAGCAAAACACCCAGAGTGGTCTCAGTGCTGGGTTTGGATTATAATTCTTAACAGGCCCTACACTTGCTCAAAGAGCAGAAAAGGAAGCAGTTTTTTTAAATGCAAAGATTCAGATGAGAAAACAAGGCATTGTCCAAGTAGGAGAGGACAGAAATGGCCTATTTAAGTATCCAGAATAGATGTGCAAATTGTGATCAGAAACATATGATTTTAGAGGAGGCTTGAAAACTAGTAGACATTGGGCATATTTTTCCTAGTTTTATCAGAAATAGAACCCAAAGAATACTATAATGAAATGCGTCACATGTATTTACTTTTGGAAACACCAATACAAGACCCATCCCCACTCTGGGGGCTCTCCCCTAAAACTCTCACTTCTAACTTTTTACTATTTTTTTTCTTTGCAATTCCACACAAATTATGAAAACATGAATTTGTAAAATAAATACTATTAAATCAGAAATTATATGCTCTAAGTCAAACTTGAAAATCAGGCTATTAGACTGCTGGTCACGTCAATTACTTTGAGGCTAGAGTCACACTCTTGAAATACAAGGAATGATGTGAACTTCGTTCCACGGAAAGGAACACCCTGCCAAAGTCATCTGTGAACAGATATAAACCTGGGACAGGCTAACTGTTCTGGGACCTTCAAGTGGAGACAAGCTATTAATACTTAGAGATGCTGTTTTCCTCTAAAAAATCATAGGAAGACCATCCAGGAAATATCACCTCTGAGAATCCACGGTATAACCGTAGATTAACTGTAATAGGGAACACCAACAGATGCATTTAAACTAAGCTTCACATGTAAATTCTAACAAAATAAACATGATAATTTCCGTATGATACATGAACTTTCTCATTAGACTCCTATGGCAACAAGTATTCTTTGAATATCTCAAACTCCTTACCTAGGAGACTGTTTCATGCCTAAAAGTATATTGACATTGCTAGACTATATTTTCAGAAAGTTCACTTCAATAAATTAAGGCCTGCATTCCTAAAAATACTGATGATAAAAAAAACAAACTTTCAAGAGCTGATAAAAAGAGTAATGGACTTTTTGAGCATTTATTAACCATCAGTTAACATATGATTTTTGAAAAACTTTAAAATAATCTTGTTGCTGCTCTTAGTTCACAAATCACTGACAACCCATGATTACCACATGCACTCTTAACTCATAAAGTTATCCTTTGTTCTATGTTAAACTATCCTATTTTTATTTAGCCCCTTTGTTCAACACTTTAGGGAACTCTCTCTTGGATCTTTAGAAACGTTCTTTTTGTCTGGAAAAACACATTTTTTCCTTAGTGACTAACCTTAATTGGGTATTATTAAATTTCATGTTCTACGTCACTCAATCTACTTTAGCCAATCCCATCTTTCAAGTTGGCACAGTTTCCTATTTAGATAAAACATTACACATGAAGTACATGATATCTTGATGAAATATTTGCATCACTTTGTGCTTTGTTCCCATTTAATACACAAGGAAGGTTACTATAGACAGACAAACGATCTCTTTGATCCAAATACTGGCATAATTAATGGCTATTTTGCATTTCAGAAGTTTAATGAGAGGTTTCGTGAGAAATTATAGGGTGCTCTGCCACCTCAAACAACAGGGAGGTTGGCTAAGTTGTTTTCATTTTTGCTAGAAATTCTTTTGAAAACTCACTATGTGTGTGCCAATTTGTAGAAACCAGCCTAAGCTTAACTGTGCCCTTTAACTTGTTCTTGTATTACAGGGAATTCAATATATGTGCTGTTGAACAGCTACCCCCTCATCTAACAGCCTTTTTATCAAGTTAAATAATTTATTTCCTCTGAGTAGTCAAAAGGCTTACTGAAAGAGAACATGGATATATCCAATATTGGATCCCAGTTACAGAGATTGAATGCAAATAAAATACCTCATGCTACTGAAGTCAGATGTCTTTAACTGAACAATAACTACATGCTAAAAGGGTCAACTTGCTCTAATATGTCTTCAGTCTTGACTCTCTTCCAACAAATGAATATACTGTTATTTCTAACTCCTTTACACATTTATATTTTGAATAGTGAAATATTAACATATAATCAAGGAGGTGGCATTATTCTAATCTAAGAGAACATACACACAGTAATAGTTAAATTAAGTGAATAGTTCAAGTGATAAAGGCACTGAAATTGATTTGAGCTATTGAAAGTCATCCTGTAAATGGAACACTACATCATATCCATTCACTCTTCTCTGTTTGCAATTAAAATGTCTTGGAGTGGCGTGTGGGAGAGTTAGCTCATTAGAGGATTAAAAACAATTACATGTATACACCTCTTATTTGGATGAGGTACCTGAATGTTATACATGCTTAATGAAAAATAATACAACTACAGACACATTTACTGTACAGAGTTGGATCTCAGGACAACAATTTCTCCCATTCCCAAAGTTATCTAAGTAAGACTATCTGCTCCCCTGCAAAGACTAATCAGAAAGAGCTCATCTTTATTTCCTATTCAAATAATGTTAAAATGTTTTAAAAGGAAAGAGTATTCATGAAAGCTTCCAGGTTAATGGCAATGAGCATGAGATTCCTCTCATCAGACAGAGAAAACGCCCAGGCAATCATCTAGCAACCTCAGAATACAGAGGACTGGGCCCCACCCTGGCGCTGGACAATGCTCCCCACTGTCCACCAGACCACCCATTAATACACAGGCAACTCTAATGCCAGCAATTTAGGGACTCTACTACTTCACATCAAATTAGGACCAGAAACCACATCCATTTCCTGTTCCTTGAGCCACCCAACCCCCTGTTACCTTCTAGTCTGTTTTCATATTAGATTTGTTCATCTCCCCAAGATTGAAATTGAACTCTTTGAACACCTGTATAAGGACAATCCCAACAGAGACAGTGGTGAACCCACAGGCCATCCCCAAGAAGTCCACCAGGCCCACGTTGCTCCACTCCCGGAAGAGAATGGCGGAGGCCAGCAGGACCAGTGTGGTGAACACAACATAGTAAATGGCCCCGAACACGGAGGAGTCGAAGCACTCAAGTGCCTTGTTGATGTACCTGAACTGGACGATGATGCTGCAGCCGAGCACGGCCAGGAGCACCAGGCACAGGCAGAGGGCCCGTTGACTGGACGGGTTGTTGTGGAAGATGTCTTGGGCTGCCAGCCCGATGCCCTTGGTGGAAGGCACAGTGAAACTCCCTAGCAATGAGCAGATGCTGATATAGACCATGATGTTGGTGGGCCCATGGGCTGGAGCGATCCAGAAGATAAGCAGCAGTAGCATGAGGAGCACGATGCACAGATAGCCCACAAACACTGGAAAAGAGATGGCACATGGTGACCCAGAGGGCAGAACAGAGGCAGCATCCCCCATCTACACCCCTACTTGCCCCTGCCATTATCGCGGTGACAGTGGTGTTCCACCAGGTAGATGGGCACACTATACTGCTCCTGGCAGAGCTTACCAGATTTACTGAGTTCATTCCACAAAAATTATTCCCATCATCATTTTTATCATTGTAAGACTCATGGCTCCTAAGTGTTTACATGTCAATAAATAAGTCCTCTCTCTATCAGTAATATTCTTATAACAACAAAGATCAACGTAGATGCTTTGAGGTTAAAAAGAAGTCATTCACAAGATAGATTTTCTTACTCAATTCAACACACCTTAGGCAGACAGTGTTCCTGCTGGGGGTTGGGGGTGGGCAGGGGTCTTAAGAAATATGCGGGAAAGTTGTGGGAGTATCTGTGGCTGTTGCAGTGACGGGGTCTGCATACAGTAGGTAGTGGCCAGGGGCCTTGGGATGTGTAGTCAATTCCACATAATCAACAGTCATCCTCTTCTCCTCACAACTTCTGAATGTCTTCTTGGACTTGTAAGTGAAAAGTATGCTTATTATAATCAGAGCCTAGAATCTGCTCTGTGTATGAAACAAAGCAATATTTGCATGGATTTAATATACACTGAATTTTTTAGAACTTCATCAAGAGTTATTCTCCATTTCAGAAGATCCCATTGCTGATGGCAAGATGTCCTGAGTGTCTGAGTCAAGAGCATGACACCCTCTCATCAGTCAGTCTGTATTTGCAGCTGCCAGATTCTCAGCAACTCCACACATGGTGTGTGGTCTGCTGGCTTCAATATGTCTTCTCCTACAGTTGCACCTGAGCATTCTATTTTATTATAAAGTACCATCCTGCTATTTCTCCTTCATGTTACAGTTAAGGCATTACATTGAAACTTTGCTTTGAAATTATGTGTACGAAGAGGTTGTATTTTCCATGAATTTCATTCCCAGATGGTAAAGGGATTGCTAAGAGCTGAGCCTAACAGCCTGGACATGCACACTAGTAAGTGTGGACATGCACACCAGTAAGCAGGCAATGGGAGTCCCCTCTTCCCTAAAGGTGAGAATAAGGAATTATGGAGCCCTGCTCTAGGAGAAGATTCAGGAAGATACCACAGAGAAGAGGTGCTGGAAAGACAGTTGAAAGCTGCCTGGGAGCCTGACCTACAAACTGAACTAACGGCAGTGGCAGGCAGAAAGAGCAACATATGCAAACACAAACGACTGCCAAGTGTGGGTGTGTGTGGAAGAAAATTGGAAGCAGCTTGAATGCAAGTGTGCAGGCTTTGTTACAGGAAAAGCAGCTGGGCCTGAGAGTGGAGTGGTTTGGGCTTTCTCCCACGGGAAGAGGTGCTGCAAATGGCTTTCTAGCTTGGAGGAAGCATTTCAGAAGGGTCCCAGGCATCAAGATAGCTCGGGGAGGGGGCAATGAGGGCTGCAGTCAAAGGCAGGCAGTGCAGAGGTACAGGAAGAAAAAGTGGGCAGTGGCCATGAGAGCAGAGAGGGGACAGGAGTGACAACAAGAGGACTGTGGACAATGAGCCTCAACAGCCACATGTGGGAATTGGGCAGCTAGGAAAGAAAAACCCACACCCAGGAAAATCTCTCTATTTTCATGTCATCAACCTTAATTTTTAATTTTTATCTTTAGAGAAAGGAGCCGCTAGATGCCTCCCAGCTTTGTGACACTTGATTTACATCAGTGTTTCTCAACCCTTTTTCTTCATTATCGTGCCCCTAAGGATCCTTTTTATACTTCTTCCCCTAATCGCCTATCCCTATGAAATTTTAATTTCACAGATATACTATGTATCTCTTTATGTACTATATCTATACCTGTGCTTTATACATTAAAAGAGTATGATATTTTTTCACTCCCAAGGACTGGTTTTGCCCTCTGAAGTGACATCACCCCCACTGAGAATACAGGCTTTACATTTTTCTCTCCCAAGAACTTTCCTTGTAACTTTCCCTTTCTTTCCTCTCTTTGAGTATTAGAGCTCACATATCAGCAGTTTCAGAAACATAAATAAGCACTGATTTTAAATTTCTTCTGAGGCAATTATTTGAGAAAAATTCATTCTGCTGTTTTACTTTTAGAAAAAAAATAAGAAAAAAATTTGAAATATCTATAATTTAATAAATTAACTGGCCAGAATAGTACCATTTTATATTCTAGGTTAAACAAAAAAAGGTTTCTCATGTTAAAAAAAATCTTTTTGCTACCATTATAATTTCATGCCAAAGTTTTATGGTAGTATTCAAATTAGACACAATTTTTGTACACATCAGGACCTAAATATAGTATTATCATTGACATTTATCAAAAAGTAAGAAGTATTTGGATACAATGTTCTGAAAATTACATGAAATAAAAACTTCAGGACACACAAACCTAGTTTTCTGATCCTCTTTTCATGTTTTTTGTACTCTCATTTCTCACAGTATTGGAAATATTTTGGCTTTTACAGGAAGAGACGAGTATCACAATGCTAAGTTTGGGGATAACAAACTACAGGGAGATACAGTCTTGGCTGATCTCACTATGAATCCCTTTTCAAATTTTACAGATGTTTCCGCTGCTGTCAACACTGCCAATTGAGAGCTACAAGAGTGGTCCATTTTGAGTAGCCTGAAGATATCCGATTGGGATACTGGTTTGGATGCAGTTTTGGGCTGGCACCTGTCTAAAATTGTTGGTAAGTAACATACAATGGTCCCCTGAAAGTAATTTACAAGAATCTATAGGCCTGCATAATTACGGTAACTGTTGTTTTTTATTGCATTTGTCAAACAAATAAAGTATTATAAGTCAAAAATATATAGGAAAAATATAGAGAGACCTCTGTGGAATATCTAAAGATAGATCAAACTAGTTCTTGCCTCAGAGAGCTTCCCATCAGAGGGAGTGCAGAAGCCTGGACAAACAGCAGTCTTGAGGGGAGCAGTGCTCAGAGCAGACCCCAGCAGGAGGGGCACCAGTGACCAGGGACAGCAAGAAGGCAGGAAGGAGGTGGGCTGGGGGCTATGGGAGGTGGGGGTTGGGAGCGGTGGGAGGTAGGAAGTCCATAGGAGCGAGGCCTGGATGAGACCACTGTGGAGAGGGGTGCTTTAGTAGGCTTGGATGCTAACAGCACCCATGCACAAGGCCCCAGAGGTCCAGAAAGGAAGCAGAGGGGTCCCCAGCTGCATGCCCAAGGCAGGAGGGTAGTGCATGGAAGGCCAGAGGAGACAGCCCCCGGGGGAGGAAGGGCAGGAGCTGGTACGAGTCCAGAACGCGGGGACACTAGACCTCCTCCCATGCCTGAGGCAGCAGGAGAGCGCAACACTGCAGGCTGCCAGGCACAGCCCACAGACACATGCACATGTCTTAGAATTGAGAGGCTGTGAGGACAGACTGCGGGCTACCAGAAGGACAGTCCTGGAGATGCGCAACTCTTCCGCAGAGCTGCCAAGAGTCACCTGGGTTGGTTAGCTTCTCCTCCAGCTCGGCCTGAGTGGTCACACTCTCGGACTTCGGGGAGTGGATAATCAGCACGACAGAACCTGCACAGCTTAGCAGACACCCCAGCTTGCCCAAGATGTTGAGCTTTTCCTTCAGAAGATAAGAGGCTAAAATGGACCTTTAATTAAAGAACAGAAATCATTAAAGTTTAAATCATATTATCTGAACTGTTTCTACTAATTGCAGTTACTTTAGAAAAGTCACATTTTCCTTATAGCCATGTTTTATTTTTAATTTAGTTTTAAGAGCAGAAAAGAATATGAATTTATTGAAGTTGTTATTTCAACACACATGATTTTCATACCAATTTCATGCATAGCAAGTACATGTTAATGACTCAACTCACACTGCTACATATTATTTCAGTAGATACAAAATATATCAGAATAGAAAAATAAGTTTTATGATTGACTAAAAATAAAAATATTGCATCCTTATTTATAAAGGCAAATAATGAAAAAAACTAAGTGAGAAAGCAGGATATGAAAACTGTTAAAATAATTACAAGTAATTCATAATAAAAACACACCTTGGAAGTGGTTTTTTTTGTGAGGAAGACTGGCCCTGAGCTAACACCTGTTGCCAATCTTCCTCTTTTTGCTTGAGGGAGACTGTCACTGAGCTAACATCTGTGCCAGTCTTTCCTTTATTTTATGTGGGATGCCACCAGAGTTGTGGCTTGACGAGTGGTGCTAGGTCCATGCCCGGGAACCAAACCTACAAACCCTGGGCCGCCAAAGTAGAACACGTGAACTTAATCACTACACCGCTGGGCTGGCCCCCATAATAAAAACACAATATAAATTAAGTGAGAAAATACAAACAAGACAAAATCAAAATGCTAACAGTAATTGCATTATGGTAGGAGTATGGGTGATGGATTATTTTCTCTTCTCTAATAGCCAAAACTTTTACAATGTGGTCACGTTACTTTTTTAATGCAAAAAAAAAGAAAAGTGTTCCTCACAAAATATCTATAATCTTAAGGCTGGCGATATGTTTCTTCTCTTATTTCCCTGTATAACATCAGTATACAATTTGAATTGGAAAACCTAAGCTTTTAGTAAATCATGGGACTGGTCACTGTCACTTTGCTGGTATCTATGCCAAGGGCACTCAGGGAACATGAACATCCATGAGGAGGGCACATCACGCCCAGATATATACTGGATTATTTCCTGTTTAATCTTCATTTTGCAGATAAAGAAACTGAGCCTCAGAAAGAATTAGCATTGACTCAAGGCCACAAAGCTAATAAGAGGTGAAACTATGGCAATGACATACCCATAAGACCAAAGATCCATTCTTTTCCCTTAATACCATTTTGTGTCTCTGTCCCTAGACAGCCTGGTCCTCAAGGAGACTCCAGCAGAGTAGGTGGGGAAATAAGCAACACCACTGAAAGAACCAAGAAATGATACAAGAATACACACCTGGTGTTAAATTGAGGGGCTCCATGTAGCTGTGCAGAGAGGTGGAAACCAAAGGACTGAGGGGCTCTCAGAGAAAGAGGTGGGCCTGGGACCAGCCTAGGATGATGGGTGGGCTGTGCTAAGGAGAGAAGGGGCTGCCACACATGGAAGCAGACAGGCAGAAATAAGCCTGGACCATGAGGCCAGCTCATCTCTTATTCCACAGTAAAATACTAGAGTACAAATTCAACAGTACCATAAAATAGTACTATAAAACAGAATGTATGAATAGAAACTATCTGTAAAGTAGAGTGTCGTAATAGAAAATCTGAGGTATAGTAAGGCCAATAGACCAAGAAACAACTGATAGTTTATTACTCTCAGTTTCCAAGATGAGGGGTCACGACACACCATACACACCATGCACACCATGTAACACATCATGCAGGGCAACACAGGGAAGCACCAGGGCCAGTCATGAGGCAGAGGGAGCAAGGGGAAAACATGAGCAAGAGTCTTTATGGTGTTTTCTGTGGGAAGGAATGGGTGAGGCAGGGTAAGCAGGTTTAGGATTGGCTAGTTTGAATAACTTCAGGACTCTGGGGCATAGGGGCTGTCCCTAGTTGTCTGGTACCTGGCCCTGGGGAGATTAGGGCAGGTGGATAGTGACCAGGAGTGTGAGTCCAATAAAGGAGGTGCTTGGGTTGTGGACTCTGGACTGGTTGGTTTACATTTGAAAAGCATTCCCCCCACGCCCTAGCTGGGGAAAAACTCCTCCTAAGGAGGGGCTGGGAGTGATGAGGGAGGCAGGAGACCAAGGCAAGGTGACTCAGGAACATTACTGGATTGTCCAGAACAAGGCGTCTCTGGCATATGCATGTAGGGCAGATGTTAAAGCACCAAGTTTAGAGAAGCTAGAAACATTATCCTTACAGTACTGTGTCATTTAAGGACACACTAAGAAGGGATCTGGGCAGCTGCTTACCTTTAAGTCTGTTCCTCATGGAGAACTAGTCCTTGCCTCTGCTCTGTCGCCTGGAATGGACAACCCCAAGGTGGATGGAATTGGGGCAGAGCATCTGTCTAACAGGCCTCCCCTAGCAGGAAATCACCAACTGTCCAGCTCAAAGCCTTTCTTCTCTCCCTCTTCCCAGGCTGCAGTAACTAGAGCCTATTGACTTTTGAGCCTAGATTAAATGAAAGGCAGCTGAAAGCTCTTTGACTTAAATCAGGAGTCAACAAACCATGGCCTCAGGCCCAATCCAGCCCTCCATCTGTTTTTGTAAATAACATCTTATGGGATTGCAGCCTTGTCTCCATGTTTGGTCTGGTCCGTGGCTACTGTCCACTACAATGGTAGAGTTGAGCAGTTCCAACAGGGGCCACATGGTCCACAAAGCCTAAAATATTTACCATCTGGCCCTTGACAGAAAAAGTCTGCCACTCCTTGAGTTAAATGGTTAGCAAGACCTGATCACTCAGCTACCTCGATAGCTGGTCTGAGGTGGAAGCACAAGCTCCATGTTGGCATCAGGACACAACAACACAGAGGAGCAGAGTCCCCAGTGGTGAGGGTTGGGGAATGGGGTAGTGTGAGAGGAGGCAGTGGAGAGGAGTGTGACCAAGAAAAGGCAATAGAAAGAGGGGGAAAGAAACTTCATGCTGAGAGAGAGTCAATAAACTGTCTCAAACTTACAGTAATAGGAAACAAACAAAAGTGTGCTGTAGAATTGATAGCAGGGTCTTGAGGAGATATTTTACACCCATGTTTATAGCAGCATTATTCGCAATAGCTAAAATGTGGCAGCAACTCAAGTGTCCATTGATGGATGAATGGATAAGAAAAACATGATATATACATATAATAGGATATTATCAGCCTTAAAAAAGGAAGAAAATTCTGACACATACTGAAACATGGATGAATCTGGAAGACATTATGCTAAGTGAAACACACAAGTCATAAAAGACAAATACTGTATGATTCCACTCACATGAGGTCCCTAAAGGAGTCAAATTCATAGAGACAGAAAGTACAGTGGTGGTTGCAGGAGGTGGGGAGAGGTGAATGAGGAGCTAATGTTTAATGGATATGGAGTTTCACTTTTACAAGATAAAAAGAGCAATGGAGATGGATGGTGGTGATGGTTGCGCGATATTATGAATGTATTTGAAACCACTTACAAACGGTTACGACGGTAAATTTTATGTTATGTGTATTTTACCACAATTTGAAAAAAATGGAAAAAAATGTGTGCTGTGGCCAGAGGGCAGGAGAGAGCCCACACTCCAGTGGGGGTGGCCGTTTGGAGGAAATTTAGGTTATGAGAAGGAATCACATACCATGGAAAGATTCACCAAAAGAAGAAAAAATGCTGTGGAGGTAGGAATTTGGTTTAGGAAAACTCAGGGATTTACTAGATTGACTAGATATTTTATTATATGTCAAGTACTGTTACATAAAATCATATCAACTTTTTAAGAGAGCAACTTATCATGACAGTTTATTTGCCAAAGTTGTGATATTTTATAGCGGAAAAGTGGGTGCTAATTTTATTGGTAAAAGAAAAGTCAGACTTTTTTTTTTTTTACTTAAGAGTGCATATAGGAGCTGGCTCGGTGACGTAGTGGCTGAGTTCACACACTCTGCTTTGGCAGCCTGGGGTTTGTGGATTCAGATCTGGGCACGGACCTATGCACCGCGCTTTAACCCATGCTGTGGTGACATCCCACATACAAAAAATAGAGGAAGACTGGCACAGATGTTAGCTTAGTGAGAATCTTCTTCACCAAAAAAAAAAAAAAAAAAGTGTGTATAAATACATTATCCATGAGTGATATAAAGGGTATTTTAGAGTATGTTCACTTTCCACTTACACATTTACTTGGGGCAAGGAATGAATCTATGTACATACTGATTCGAACGGTACTTTCTAAAACAAATCTGAAGAAATTGATGCCGCATTTCCAAGACAGCGGTAGCTACAACCCTTTTACAAACCACAGCATTAATAAATACTTAGTGGACATATTATTAGAAGTCACTAAAGAAAAAGTGAAGGAAAAGTCTTTCAAAGGATTTCTATCTTTCCTCTTCCAGACAGTATCTTGTGTCATATTGAATGAATATCAAATGCTGAAACACCATCTTAGCCTTATTTGCCCAAATTTTATTATAAACAACACTACAACATAAAAGGTAATTTGAAATAGAAAATGACAAAAATCCCCCTACTCTACCAAACACTTCCATTCCTTCTAACACTCTCCTCAGCTCCATGCAGACCGACTCGTCTTCCCTGCACTCGCAGTGGGCTGCGTCATGCTGGGTTTGTTCCCCTTTATCCACCTGCCCATCCAGGAAGTTTACTGTTATTTCATATGAGAGAATACTTAAGAGTTCCAGGCATGTGGAGCTCAATAAATGTGGTTTTCTTTCATTTATTAAACTGCCCAAATATGCTATAAAACTGTACTTTTCTTTGACTATTCAACATTGTTTGACATTTAGATTGGTGCACACAGCTATAATAAATATTTTTTTTCCTAATCATTTTCTAAGATTAAATTTTCCAGAGTAGGACTCTGGCTTTAAGATCAAGAACACTTAGATGATTCTGGATACCCACTGCCACTCTGCCTTCTGATAGGTTGTACTAATTTGAAATGGACACCCATTCTATTTTCTTTCTTTTCTTTTTACAGCTTTAGGGAGATACAATTCACATACCATAAAATTCACCCATTTAAAGTGTACATTCGTTGGCTTTTAGTATGTTCACAGAATTGTGCATCTATCACCACAATCAATTTTAGAACATTTTTATTATACCAAAAGAAACTGATGTATCACCCTTAGCCATCACTTGCCAATCTCCCTCAAGCCCCCAACCCAAAGCAACCATGAGTCTACTTTCTATATATATCTGCCTATTCTGGACATTTCATATAATTGAATCATACAATATATAGTCCTTTGTGAATGGCTTTTTTCACATAAAATAATGTTTTCAAGGTTCATCTATACTGTAATGTATATGACTATTTCACTTGTTTTCTTTTCTAATAGTATTCCATTGGATGGATATACCATTTATTCTATGTCCTTCATCAGTTGATAGACATTTGGATTGTTTCTGCTTTTTGTCTCATGAATAACGCTACTATAGACATTCATGCACAAATCCTTGTATGGGCATATGTCTTCAGTTCTGTTGGGTATGTACCTAGCAGTGGGTTTGCCAGATCATATGGGAACTCTATGTTTAACTGTTTGAAGAAATGTCAGACTATTTTCCTAAGCAGCTGCACCATTTTGCATCCTCACCAGCAGTATATGAGGGTTCCATTTACTCCAAATCCTTGCCAATACTTGTTAATGTCATTCTTTTTGACTATAGCCATCCAAGTGGGTACAAGGTGCTATCTCATTGTGGTTTTGATTTGCATTTCCCTGATGGCTAATTATCTGCATTATTTCTTATGTTAATTGGCCATTTGTATATCTTCTTTGGCGAAATGTCTACTGAGATCCTTTGCTCATTTTTAATTAGGTTATTTGTCCTTTTATTCATGGTTGTACGAGTTTTTATATAGTCTAAATACAAATCTGTTATCAGATATATAATTGGAAATTTTTTCTACTCTTTCAGTTGACTTTGCACCTTTTTTCCAGCTTTACTGAGATATAATTGACCTATAACATTGTGTACATTTAAGGTATACAATGTGTTGATTTGATACACATATACGTTGCAAAATCATTGTCACCATAGTGTTAGCTAACACCTCTATCACATCACATAATTACCATTTCTTCTTTGTGGTGAGAATAGTTAAGATCTACTCCTTAGCAACTGTCGTGTATGTAGTACAGTATTATTAACTATAATCACCATGCTGTATAGTAGATCCCCAGAACTTATTCAACTTATGACTAGAAGTTCATACCCTTTACCAACATCTCCTCATTCCCCCAAACCCCAGCACCCGGTAACCACTACCCTACTCTCCGTTTCTATGGGTTCAGCTTTTTTAGATTCCACATATTAAGTAACAGCATACAGTGTTTGTCTTTCTCCATGACTTATTTCATTAAGCATAATGCCCTCAAGGTTCATCCATGTTGCTGCAAACTGCAGGATTTCCTTCTTTCTCATGGCTGAGTAATATTCATTGTGTATCTACCCCATATATTCTTTATTCATTCATCCATTGATAGACACTTAGGTTGTTTCCATATCTTGGCTATTGTGAAGAATGCTGCAATGAACATGGGGATATAGATATCTCTTCAAGATCCTGCTTTCATTTCCTTTGGATGTATACACAGCAGTGGGATCCTGGGTCATACGGTAGTTCTATTTTTAATTTGTTGACCAATTTACATTCCCACAAACAGTGCATGATGGTTCCCTTTTCTCAACACCCTCACCAACACGTGTCTCTTGGGTTTTTTTCTTTTTTATGACAGTCATTCTAACAGGTATGAGGTGATATCTCACTGTGGTTTTGATATGCATTTCCCTGATAATTAGTGATGTTGAGCATCTTTTCATGTACTTGTTCACCATTCATATGTCTTCTCTGAAAAAATGTCTATTAAGATCCTCTACCCATTTTTTATCCAGACTATTTTTTTGCTATTAAGTTGTATGAGTTCTTTATATAATTTGGATATTAATCCCTTATCAGATCTATGATTTGCAAATATTTTCTACCATTCTTTAGGTTGCCTTCTCATTCTGTTGACGGTTTCCATTGCTATGCAGAAGCTTTTTAGTTTGACGTAGTCTCAGTTGTTTATTTTTGCTTTAGTTACCTTTGTTTTTGGTGTCAAATCCAAGAAATCATTGCCAGGACCAATATCAAGGAGCTTATCCCCTATGTTTTCTTCTAGGGGTTTTATGATTTCAGATATTATGTTCAAGTCTTTAATCCATTTAGAGTTGATTTTTGGGTGTGGTGTAAGATAGGAGTTCAGTTTCCTTCCTTTGCAGGTGGCTGTCCAGTTTTCCCAACACTATTTATTGAAGAGACTGTACTTTCCCCATTGTGTATTCTTGGCTCCTTTGTCGTAAATTAGTTGACCATATATGCATGGGTTTATTTCTGGGTTCTCTATTCTATTCCATTGATCTATGTGTCTGTTTTTATGCTAATACCATACTGTTTTGATTACCATAGGCTGTACAGTCATGCATCATGTAATGACACTTCATTCAGTGATGGACCACATATATGATAGTGGTCCCATAAGATTAGCACCATGTAGCCTAGGTGTGTAGTAGGTTATACCATCTAGGTTTATCTCAGTATAGTCTATGATGTTCGCACAATGTCAAAATCATCTAACAACACATTTCTCAAAACCATCATTAAGGAACACAGGACTATAATATAGTTTGAAGTCAGGAAGTGCGATGCTCTAGGTTGTTCTTCTTTCTCAAGATCGCTTTGGCTACTCAGGGTCTTCTGTGGTCCCATATAAATTTTAGAATTGTTTGTTCATCTCTGTGGAAAATGCCATTGGAATTTGGGTAAGGATTGCATTGAATCTATAGATGGGTTTGGGTAGTATGGTATTGTAACAATATTAAGTCTTCCAACCCATGAGCATGGAATATCATTCCATTTATTTGTCTTTGTCAATTTCTTTCATCAATGTCTTACAGTTTTCAGTGTATATATCATTTTACCTCCGTGGTTAAATTTACTCCTAGGTATTTTATTCTTTCTGATGTAATTGTAAATGGGATTGTTTTCTTAATTTCTCTTTCTGATAGTTTGTTCTTAGTGTATAGAAATGCAACTGATTTTTGTATGTTGATTTGTATCTTGCAACTTTACTGAATTCATTTGTTCTAACAGTTTTTTGGCGGAGTCTTTAGGGTTTTTCATATATAATACCATGTCATCTACAAATAAAGACCATTTTAATCCTTCCTTTCCCATTTGGATGCCTTTTATTTATTGTTCTCGCCTCACTCTAAATAGTTCCAGTACTAAGTTGAATGAAAGTGGTAAGAGTGGGCATCCTTGTCTTGTTCTTGATCTTAGAGGAAAAGCCTTCAGCTTTTCACCATCGAGTTAGCTGTGAGCTTGTCATATTGGCTTTACTATGTTGAGGTATGTTCCCTCTGTCCCCACTTTGTTGAGAATTGTTATCATGAATGGATATTGAATTTTGTCAAATGACCTTTCTACATCTATTCAGATGATGAAATGATTTTTATCTTTCATTTTGTTAATGTGGTGTATCACAGTGACTGATTTGTGGATGTTGAAACATCCTTGCATCCCTGGTATAAATCCCACTTGATCCTAGGGTATGATCCTCTTAATATATTGTTGAATTTGATTTGCTAATATTTTGTTGATGATTTTTGCATCTATGTTCATCAGGGATATTGGTCGGTAATTTCCTTTTTTGTAGTGTCCTTGTCTGGTTTTGGTATCAGAGTAATGCTGGCCTTGTAAAATGAGTTTGGAAGTGTTCCCCCTCTTCAATTCTTTGGAAGAGTTTAAGAGGGATTAGTATTAATTCTTCTTTAATGTTTGATAGAATTCGCCTGTGAAGCCATCTGTTCCTGGACGTTTCTTTGTTGTGAGGCTTTTAATTACTGATTTGATCTCCTTACTAGTAGTTAGTCTATTCAGATTTTTTATTTCTTTATGGTTCAGTCTTGGTAGGTTGTATGTTTCTAGGAATTTATCCATTTCTTCTATGTTATCCAATTCATTGGTGTATAATTATTCATAGTAGTCTCTTATAATCCTTTCTATTTCTGTGGTTCAGTTGTAATGTCTCCTCTTTCATTTCTAATTTTATTGGAGTCTTCTCTCTTTTTTTCTTAGGCTAGCTAAAAGTTTCTCAATTTTGTTTATCTTTTCAAAAACTTGCTCTTAGATTTGTTAATCTTTTCTATTGTCTTTATGTACCTTATTAATTTATTTCTGTTCTGACCTTTGTTAATTTACTTTCTTCTGCCTAGACTGGGCTCCATTTGTTCTTCTTTTTCTAGTTCCTTGAGGTGCAAAATTAGCTTGCTTATTCCAGATCTTTCTTTTTTTCTTAATGGAGGCATTTATTGCTATAAACTTCCCTCTTAGATCTGCTTTTGCAGCATTCCACAGGTTTTGGTATCTTCTGCTTACCTTGTCATTTGTTTCAAGATATTTTTTTATATCCCATTTGATTTCTTCTTTGACACACTGTTTGTTCAGGAGTGTGTTGTTTAACATCCACATATTTGTGAATTTTCCAGCTTTCCTCCTGTTACTGATTTGCAGTTTCATACCACTGTGGTCAGAAAAGATACCCAGTATGAATTCAATCTTCTTAAATCTGCTAAAACTTGTTTTGTGGCCTATCATATCATTGTTCCTGGAAAATGTTCCCTGTGCATTTGAGAAAAATGTGTACTCTGCTGCTGTTGGATGGAATGTTCTGGATATGTCTGTTTGGTCCATTTTGTCTAAAATGTGTTCAAGTTCAATGTTTGTTCATTGATTTTCTGTCTGGGTGATCTATCCATTGTTAAAAGTGGGGTACTGAAGGCCCCTACTATTATTGTATTGCTGTCTGTTTCTCCCTTTAGATGTGTTAGTATTTGTTTAATATATTTAGGTGCTCCAATGTTGGGTTTGTCTATATTTGCAATTGTTATATCTTCTTGATGAACTGACCCCTTTATCATTATATAATGACCTTCTTTGTCTTTTGTTACTCTTTTGGGGTTAAAGTCTATTTTTGTCTGACATAAATACAGCTACCCGTGCTCTCTCTTGGTTTCTGTTTGCATGGAATATCTTTTTCCATACCTTCACTTTGAGTCTATGTGTGTCCTTTAAGCTGAATTGAGTCTCTTATAGGGAGTACATAGTTGGGTCTTGTTTTTTCAATCCATCCAGCTATGCTATGTCTTTTGATTGGAGAATTCAATCCATTAACATTTAGAGTGACTATTGATAGGAAAGGACTTTCTAATAACGTCCTGTTAATTGTCTTCTGGCTGTTTTGTAGTTCCCTTCTTCCTTTCTTCTGTTCTGGCTGCTTTCCTTCGTGAACTGATGATTTTCCAGTGGTATGCTTTGATTCCCTTATCTTTTTCTTTTGTGAATCTACTGCAGGTTTCGTTTTCTGGTTACCATGAGGCTTACATAAAACATCTTAGAGATACAACAGTTTATATCACACTGACGACAATTTAACTTCTATTGCGTATAGAACCTCTACCCTTTTACTGCCCCCCTTTTATATTTATGATGCCACAATTTACATCTTTTTATATTGTCTATCCATTAACAAATTATTGTAGCTATGGCTCTTTTTAATACTTTTATCCTTTAACCTTTATACTACAGTTAGGTAGTTAACACACCACATTACAGTATTAGAGTATTCTGAAACTGACTATATACTTAGCTATACCAGTGTGTTGTATATTTTCATGTTACTAATTAGCATCCTTTCATTTTAGCTTGAAAAACTCCTTTTGGCATTTCTTGTAGGTAGGTCCAGTGGTGATGAACTCCCTCAGCTTTTGTTTGTTAGGGAAAGTGTTTTCCTCACCTTCATTTCTGAAGGACATCTTTGCTGGGTATAGCATTCATGGTTGGCAATTTCTTTCTTTCATCACTTTAAATATATCAACCCATTCTCTGCTGGCCTGCAAGGTCTCTCCTCAGAAATCCACTAATAACCTTATGGGGGCTTCCTTGTATGAAAAAGTTTTTTTTCTCTTGCCACTTTTAAAATTCTGTCTTTGATTTTAGACACTCTTATTATAATGTGTCTTGGAGCTGGTAATTTTGGATTGAAATCTTGGCGTGACCTATTAGCTTCATGAACTTGGATGTCCGAATCTCTTCCCAGGTTTGGAAAGTTCTCAGCCATTATATTTTTAAATAAGCTTTCTACTCCTTTCCCTCTCTCTTCTCCTTCTGGGACTCCAATGATGCGTACATTAGTTTTCTTAATGGTGTCACATAAGTTCCATAGGGTTTCTTCATTCCTTTTCATTCTTTTTTCTTTTTGATCCTCACACTGGATAATTTCAATTAATCTGTCTTCGAGCTCACTGATACTTTCTTCTGCTTGGTCAAGTCTGTTATTGAAGCTCTCTGTTGAATTCTTCAGTTCAATCACTGTATTCTTCAGCTCCAAAATTTGGTGGGTTTTTTTAATGTTTTCTATCTCTTCATTGAACTTCTCATTTTGTTCTCATATTTTCCTGATATCTGTTTTCTTTTGTAGCTCTCTGAGCATCTTTAGAATAATTATTTTGAATTTCCTGTTGGGAAATTCCTGGATCTACATTTCTTTGGAGCCAGGTACTGGAGGTTTACTGTATTCCTTTGGTAGAGTCCTGTTTCCCTGATTCTTCATGATCCCTGTAGCCTTGTGTAGACGTCTGTACATGTGAAGAAGCTGTCACCTCTTCTAGACTTTACAGACTGATGTCAGTAAGGGAAGACTTTCACCTACTGTGGGAGCATGCTGGAGTGTGCTGTGACCCTGGGTCTAGTGGTGCAGAGCACCAAGAGAGGGGGCATAGGGTGGCACCAGGTCCAGTGGGGCATAATGTCTCTTTGGCTCAGGCTGCTAGGGTCCACAGCATCAACAATTGTGCATTCCTTGGCAAGCACTGTTGAGGGTCCATAGTAGCGGCAGGGGCTGTGGGGTCCTCAGCAGCACCTCCAGGTCCTGCAGCTAGGGACCAAGATAGGCAGACGTGGTGGCCAGAGCCAGCTGTCTGCAAACACTCAGCTTCAGGGGCCAGCTGCAGATGCCTATATAGTTGCATGGTCCACCTGCAGACAGACACATAGTGGTGGAAGTCAAGGCAGGCAGCAAAAGATGGGGCCAACTATGGGCTCTTTGGCAGCTCTGGGGTCCCTGGCTGTTGTGTACTCTATTGTGGCTGCACACTCTGCCCCCAGGTATGCACAGTGAAGTGGAGGCTGGTGATGGGGGTTGGTCTGGGGCCATACAGGTACACAGCTTGAGTGGCTAGCTGCAGATGAATATAGTGGTGCAGGCCAGTGGCAGAAAACAGGGCCAAGAAGTAGCTGTGGAGTGGCTATCAGAGTGCTCTCCTGTGGCTGCACATTCCACACCTCCCTTTCCCTGCAAGGCATGTGCACTGCACTGGAGGTCCATGATGGGTATCTGGCCTGCAGTGTGTTGGTGGGGGTCAGCTGTAGGGATATAGGCTGGTGTCTTGCACTCATATAGCCCCAGACGCCTGAGCTGGCTACCAGTGTGGTTCCCGGGCTCCAGTGAGGGCAGGGGTGTTGGAGAGAGGAAGGAAGAACTCAGGCGGCCTGTGGCCTGCATCAGTGAACATGCATACCTGTGAGGCAAAAGGTGATGAAATCTCCAGGGGGTTGATGACAGCTGTGCTAGCTATTACTTTCAGTGGTGAAATCTGCTGGGGTTTTTGCAGATAAAGTCATTGGAAACCACAATCGCTCCTGCTGTGTGGCTGCCACTGCTATCCCCTGCTTTTCTTCATTGTTTCTAACCATTACATCTCGGTTTTGCCAGTCTGGGTGGGTGAAAGGGAAGTGGGACCTTCGTGTGGTGCCCTGAAAGGCTGGGGAACCTGTTCACTTACTCCACTCTTCCTTTCCTGGTGAGGGGAACTCCTTCCATCTGGAAGTTCCTTCATGGCGCTGAGCAATGCCAGCTTAGAGGATGAGAAAACACAGTCAAAATGATGCAGTTATTCTCAGTTTTTTTGTTCCATAGCGTCAATAAGTTTCTTAAGTGGACTCCAGAGCTCTCTCAGAGTTGTTTTGCTCATGGATAGCTGTCTAATTGCTGATTTTTGTGGGGTGATGGAGGCTGGTTTCTCCTACATCACCATTTTGGTGATGTCACCTTTTCTCCTGACTTTTCATTTTCTTGATGGCATGTTTTGAAGCACAAAGGTTTTTAATTTTGATGATCTCCAATTTATCTATTTTCCTTTTGTTGCTTGTGCTTTGGGTATCATATCTAAGAAACAAACCATTGACTAATCCAAGGTCACAAAGATTTACACCTATGTTGTCTTCTAAGAGTTTTATAGTTTTAGCTTTTAAACTTACATCTTTGATCCATTTTGAGTTAATTTTTGTATACGGTGTGAGGGAGGATAACTTCATTTATTTGTATGTGAACATCTAGTTGGCTTGGCACTATTTGTTGAAATGACAATTCTTTCTCCACTAAATTGTCTTTGAAGCACTGGAAAAAATCAATTGACTATAAATGTTACAGTTTATTTCTGGAATCTCAATTTTATTCTATTGATGTACATGTCTATCCTTCTCTTATTACCACACTATTTTGATCACTGTAGCTTTATAAAAAGTTTTGAAATCAGGGGGCTGGCCCGGTGGCACAGTGGTTAAGTTCGCACATTCCACTTTGATGGCCCAGGGTTCGCTGGTTCAGATCCCAGGTGTGGACTTATGCACCACTCGTTAAGCCATGCTGTGGCAGGCATCCCACATATAAAGTAGAGGAAGATGGGCACGGATGTTAGCTCAGGGCCAGTCTTCCTCAGAAAAAAGAGGAGGATTGGCAGCAGATGTTAGCTCAGCGGTAATCTTCCTCAGAAAAAACAGTTTTGAAATCAGGAAGTGTGAATTCTCCAACTTTGTTCTTATTTATCAAGATTGTGTTGGCTATCCTGGGTCCCTTCCAGTTCTGTATTAATTTTAGGTTCAGCTTGTGAATTTCTGCAAATAAATCAGCTGGGATTTTGACAGAGACTGCACTACATCTGTAACTGAATTTAAAGGAGTATTGCCAACTTAATAACATTAATTCTTCTTATCTATGAAAGTAGACCATTTATTTAGTTCTTTAATTTCTTTCAAGAATCTTTTTACAGTTTTCAGAGTATGAGTTTTGCACTTCTTTTGTTAAATTTATTCCTAAATATTTCACTCATTTTGATGCTACTGTATATGGAACTGTTTCCCTAATTTCATTTTTGGCTTGCTCACTGCTACTTCATATATATACAATTGATTTTTGTATATTGATCTTGTATCCAGCAACCTTGCAGTACTCATTATTAATTCTAATAGTTTCTTAGTGGATTCCTCAGGATTTTCTATATACAAGATCATTCCTCTGCTAATAGAGATAGTTTGACTTCTTCCTTTCCAATCTGGATGCTTTTTAATTCATTTGCTTGCCTAATTGCCTTGGCTACAACCTCCAGTAAAATGCGGAACAGAAGTGGCAAAAGTGGACATCTTGTCCCAGATGTTCAGTGAACCCAGGCCACCGAAACAGAGTCTGCTGAACTAAACCACTAGGCCACTGGGGCTGGCCTAGGAGTGGTGAATGTCATAAAATGATTTTTCTGTGTCTATTGAGATGTGGTGTTTATCCTTTATTCTATTGGTGTGGTGTAATTATATTAGTTTAGTTTTGATTTTAAATCTACCTTGCATTCCTGAGATAAACAGCATTTGGCCATGGTGTATAATCCTTTTCAGGTTTTGCTGGATTCAGTTAGCTAGTATTTTGTTGATGATTTCTCCATCTATATTCATAAGAAAATTAGTTTTTGTTTTTCTTGTGCTGTTTGGTTTTGTTACCAGGGTAATACTGACCTCACAGAGTGAATTGAGAAGGATTCCCTCCTCTCCTATTTTTTGGAAGACTTCTATGAAGAACTGCTATTAATTCTTTAAATGTTTGGTAGACTTCATCAGTGAAACCAGCCGTACCCAGGCTTTTCCTTGAAGGAAATTTTTTGATTACTAACTCAATCTCTTTACTTGTTATAGGTCTTTTCAGATTTTCTATTTCTTCTTGAAACCATTTTGGTAGTTTGTGTCTTTCTAGGGATGTGTCCATTTCATCTAGATTATCTTACTTGTTGGCATATAGTTGTTCATTTTATTTGCTTCTAATTCTTTTCATTTCTGTACAGTTGGTAGTAATATCTTCTCTTTCATTTCTGACTTTAGTATTTTCAGTCTTCTCTCTTTTTATGCTTTGTCAGTCTAGCTAAAGGCTTATCAATTTTGTTGATCTTTTCAAAGGATGATCTTTTGGTTTTGTTGATTCTCTCTATTGTTTTTATACTCTCTATTTCACTTATTTACACTCTAATTTTTATAATTTCACTCCTTCTACTTGCTTTGGGTTTAGTTTGCCTTCTTTTTCCAGTGTTTTAAGATGGAAGGTTAAGTTGTTGATTTGAGATCTTTCCTTTCTTTTTTTAAATGTATACATTTATAGATATAAATTTCCTTCTGGGTACTTCTTTAGCTGAATCCTATGAGTTTTGGTACGCTGTTTGTTCATTTTTATTCATCTCAAAGTATTTTCTAATTTCCCTTGTGATTTCTTCCTAGACCCATTGCTCATTTAGTAGTAAGTTGCTTAATTTCCTCATATTTGTGAATTTCACTTGATTTTCTTTCTATATTCATCCCATTGTGGTCACAGGAAGTAGTTCACATGATTTCAATCCTTTCAAATTTATTGATTTTTTTTTATTTTTATTGACTAGCACATGGTCTATCCTGGAGGATGTTCCATGTACACTTGGAAAGAATGTGAATTCTTCTGTTGTTGACTGGAGCATTCTACAGATGTCTGTTCTGTCTAGTTGGTTTATAGCATCATTCAAGTCGTCTATTTCCTTCTTGATCTTTTGCCTAGGTGTTCTATCCATTATTGAAAGTAGGGTATTGGAAGGCTGTAACTATTGTTGTCAAATTGTCTATTTCTCTCTTCTGTCAGGTTTTCTTTCATCTATTTTGAAGCTCTATGTTTAGGCCCATATTTGTTTATAACTGTCATTTCTTCCTGATGGATTGAAGCTTTTGTCATTATAAAATGTCCTTCTTTATCTCTAGTAACATTTTTTGTTTCACAGCCTATTTTGTCTGATGTATAGCCTCTCCAACTTTCTTATGGTTACTATTTGCATAGTATATCCCTTGTCCTTCCTTTTACATTCAATCTGTTTGTATCCGTGAAGCTAAAGTATATCACATGTAGACAGTATATAGTTGGATCTTGCTTGTCTATCCTGCCTGAAGATCTTTGCCTTTTGATTGGATTGTCTAATCTATTGACATTTAATGTTTTTATTGATATGGTTAGATTATGTCTGCCATTTTACTTTTTGTTTTCTACGTTTCACATCTTTTTTTGTTCCCTATTCCTTGCTTATTGCTTTCTTTTGCATTAAGAGAATCTTTACAGAGTAACATTTTAATTCCTTTTATAACTTTTTTCACTATACATTTTTGTGGTTTATCTAAGGCTTATCATAATACATTTCAAATTGACACTAACTTAACTGCAAAGAGATACAATGTTACTCCTATATAGTTCTATTTCCTCATCCTCCTTTTTGTGCTTACATGTATTTATTATATCTGGTTGCTAATGTGCATTTTATGGAAAATGAAGTTTAACATTAGTGGAATAAATGTATTTTTCTACTTATGACATGGCACTCTTTGCCCTTTGTCATTTTATCCATTGAGATTTTCATATTATTCTGACCAATTTAAGAAGTCTTTATATCATAGCTTTAATTATTGTAATATTTGATTGAAATCTTTTTTCTATCCCATTTTGTTTTTTTATTGTAGAAAATTAACCTTTTCATTTTTATTGCTTCACACTTTAGAATCTTCTTATCCTTCTAAGATCTGAAAACACATTAAAAGATTATACATGCGCCATAAACTCTGGGAACATAGCTAAACATTTTTCTCTCCTTTTTTTTAAAGATTAAATCTCTACATGACTTAACATGACTTACTCTGGGTTATGCTGGTGATGCAGGTTTGTGCAGTGAAAATCAGAGACACAAATCATTTGTAGCAACATACCACAGGTGCGTGGGCAGGTATGGAGGAGATGCCAGTTAATGCACTGGATTCACTGCAGCCTTATGCAGCACATTGAATCTGCATTGCTGAGTGAAACAAAATACTTGAACACATCACATGTCATCACACAAATCCTGCACTGAATGTAGTATCAACAGACCATTCAACGTTGTATTTGTTTGCATTTTCACACTTGATAGGTATCCTGTATACAATGCTTAATTTGCTTAGATCATATTTTGATTGTGCTATGATTAGGATTTAAATTGATGTTCCTACAAATTGCTTACCCAACACTATTTATTTAAAAAAAAAAAAGGCCTTCTCTTTTAAACTACATGACAACTAAACTAGCAGCTCCCAATACTAGAGTGAATCTTAGACTAGAAGGAAAAATAATGGTATAAAGGATAATGGTATAATGGGTCAATTAACAAAACTGGAATAAGCAAGGCAGATTACATATAGGTATTATAACATTAAATTTATCAAAATTGATAATTGTACTGTTGTTATGAAGAGACTATCTCTAGTGTTAGGAAATACAAGTCAACGTGTTTAAGAATAAAGGCTCATGATATATATACAACTATTCTCAAATACATCAAAAAAAATCCAGAAAACAAAAACCAAAACAAACACCATATTGATATAGAACAGTGGTTTTCAACTGGGGGAGATTTGCCCCCAGTGGACATTTGCTGAAGTCTGGAGACATTTTGTGGGGGGAGTGCTACTGGCATCTGGTAGGTCACGGCCAGGGATGCTGCTAAGCACCCTATAATGCACAGGTCAGTTCCCTACAACAACGAATTACCCGGCTGCAAATGTCAATAGTATTAAAGTTGAAAAACCCTCATATAGAGAAAGCAAATGATGGAGCAAATGGGATAAAATGTCAACAATTGGTGTGTCTGAGTCAGGGATATATGGATGTTGTTTTGATTATTCTTAATCTTGTAACTTTTCTGTAATTTGGAAATTAATTCCAACTTAAAAGTTTTTTAAAACCTCTTTTAAAAGTACTATGTTGTAACCTACTGCTGGCAACAGTCTGTCTTACTGGTGCTTAACCTCTTCTCTGTGCAGGCTTTGTAAAGGGAATTAATTTGAAGGAAGCCCCTTAGAGTGTTGAGGAACGCACTAACAGGCTTTATTGAATGTGATTGTTAAATTTCAGGGAAAATGATTGGTCTGCTGTGTATTTGAATCCATGTAATAAAGAGCTGTTGTTATAATGGGTTCTGCTCATTTTATTAAAGTGTTGCTGACTTGAAAAAAAAAAAAAAGTACTATGTTGTGATGATTACTTTATCATACATTAAACCATTGTAGAGAAAAGTGGACCTATTTTGGGGCTCTCTATTCTATTTCACTGATAGACACTTTTTTCCAGCACCACATCCTTTTCATTTCCATTTCTCACCCCATTATCAAGAAGAGAGCTTCTTTAAAAGTATATATACATATGTACAAAGATATATATGAACATTTTGATAACTTTAATTTTTCCAAATTAATTTTATTTTTCTTTTTGAGGAAGATTAGCCCTGGCCTAACATCCGCCACGAATCCTCCTCTTTTTGCTGAGGAAGATTGGCCCCGAGCTAACATCTGTGCCTATCTTCCGATATTTTATATTGGGACGCCTGCCACAGCATGGCTTGATAAGCAGTGCTAGGTCCGTGCCTGGGATCCGAACTGGTGAACCTCGGGCTGCCAAAGTGGAGCACGCAAACTTAACCACTACAGCACCAGGCCAGCCCCTATTTTTCTTCTTTTTAAAAAATCTTTTACTGGGATCTTTAGTCAAAAGCAGTCTTTTTATCCATAATATCATCTCACGTGGTTTTTTGGGTAAGTAACATCTCCTGAAGACTTGGAGCAGTGAACATTTCTGGTGAGGAAACTTAATTATCAAAGTCCATGAGAATAGTTTTTTGGAAATTTACGAGGCAAGGCATTTTAATACATGCACATTAAATGTACAATGTCCAAAGATCACAGGGCTGGGTTGTTTGTTTGCCTGAAAATTTTTCACAGGAACATGCTGGGGAGTGAGGCTGGGCTCTGGAAAGCTGCAGTAGTGATTCCCTGATGTGAGTACCAGTCATGCAATCCAAGCTTTTCAGGGCCGTACAAAATGCAAAATGACATCAAGATACATGTGGTATTAGGCTTATGTTTTGATAAGAACAATGTACTACAAACACATGTTCAACGGTTCACATGTGAAATACATATGTGTGCTTTTCACGCCTAAAAACCTTAAAGCCTAAATGACTTTAAAGCGCATAATTAAATCCATCCATCATAGACACACTTCTCTGCAAGGATTAAGGGGTCTGTCTGAAATACAGCAGAATACCAGTGTATCAGTAAGTTAGAAACTTGGATTTTATTTCTCTTTTATCCTCTCTCTGTTTATTAGAGATTTTTTTCAAAGGTAAAACAATATAAATACGTTCACAAGAGGATATGTGTTAAGCCGTTTAACAATGTCTCATAAAATCATTTCTGTAGGTAAGCCAAGTGTAATAAAAAGAAAGACTCCATTTATGGTGGCTGGCAGCCTTTACTCCTCCCTTTTCCCCTTTGCCCCACATCTGGGCAACATGATAAGAAAGCCTGCTCACTACCCTTGGGCCCTGGCATTCTCAGTCCCTTGGTGCTGAAATTTCAAAACATACAAGCCACAGCCTGAATGTGGGAACCTCTACCTGGCGCACCTCCTAAGTACAATAAAAACCCAAAGCCCCGCTGGACCAAACCAGTGCCCTTCTCCTTGGGTGATCCATTTGCTGTTGACTGTTTTGAGTCATAAATCCTATTTAGCACCCACTGGTGCCCATGTGTCATTCGTCCCAACCTCTATAATTTCCTAACTTCCTGGGGTGGGGTGGGGGAACTGCCTAGCATCCAGCAGCGGATCCTAGGCATCCAAATAAAACACTAACTGACTATTTTGCTTAATCTCTCTGAATCACTTGCCAAGGTGCTGGGAAGTCTTCTAGGGCAAAGACCAGGAGAGTGATACCATCACATTCATTGATATCCATAAATAAGTTAGGATTTGAAATATGGTAAAGCCAATGTCTAAGAGAAGGGTCAATAATTCATACAACTAAATTTGAAGGGATAAAATTAAACCACATAGAGTATAATACTGAAGACATACCTTCAGTTACTATTTTACTTTTATTATTTTAACAGAAACATTTAAAATGAAAAGTTTTCTTATATCTAAACTACACATTAAAAACCAAAACACAGAACCCCAGCTCTCACCCAAACGGCACTCCAAGGGCACCCAGGGGAGTCACCAGGACCGTGGGGACCGCTGTGTAAGCCAGGAAGTTTCCAATCTGGCCAAGAGCCACTGTCAAGAGAATCACAAGGATATCACTTGCAATCACATAGCTCTCTTCAAGCATGAGCACAGAGTTGAATTTTGCAAGGCTCTGCTCTGAAAGGGCTACTTCTTTTCCATTACTTGTGGGGATGGAAATGTGCAGCATCATTTGCATGTTTAAGGGTCCTGACAGCAGAGGAGAGCAGGCCCCATAGAGTCAATGGCCCAATTAGTCTGGGGCAGTTATTTCCCTCTGTGGAAATTCCCAACTTAACCGGCAGTGACTGACGGTGGGTGCAACACAAGGTATACTTCCACTCTCTCCTTAACACCTCCTACTTTAAGATAAATCTTGCAGAGCTTCTCGTGTCCCTTCAAGTTGCCTGGGCCCTACTCCAGTGTAGGCCGCTGGACCCCAGTGACATGCTATTGGCACACCAAATGGAAACACTACTGCCTGCACAGGACTGCGCCTGGGGTGCAATGAGCTAGAGCTTAAAGATGAAAGGAATCAACGTCTGCTAGAGAATTTCTTGCCCAAAAGACAGTGTGTGACAAATAGACCTCATAATATTTCTGAAATGTCTAATACGATTTTTCTTTATATATTTAAAGTTCTGAATTCTACTTTTATTATTTATTTTTATATTATAGTACATGACTTCTGATCTAGTACTTAAAGCTGAATGAAGAAACTCTCCCTCGTGAAACGAATTGTGTTGAGCAAAAACATGGAATTTCACCAAATGTCAACGGCCCAACTATAGATGAGTAAGCAGGAGCAGTTTAATTTCTTCGGGCCCAGAACAGTCTGACCTGGACTAAATTCAGGGCTAATTGCAGGCAAAGGAACCTCTGTGTCCTCCCACCACTGCCTCCTACCCTCCAGGGCCTCATTCCAAAGAATAGAGACAAGCTCATCCCACCCCCTGCATCCCTGCCAGACAAATGACTGATCTTAAGAAAGAAGACCCAGCTCTTCACCACACAGAGTACTTACTTGCAATTGTGCCTGCCCACCACACAATGTCTGTTAAATAGGAGGTACCTACAAAAGAGTGAGATACAACCGTCAGGAAAGTACAAAGCAAGAGGTTTACAAGCTACACACTTAAAAGAGGAATTTTTTACATAAAAACTAAAATTGAAAAGAAATAATGAACGCCACACTGTTTATTCACCCTGCAAAGAATCTTCAGTCTATAAATAACAGCATGAGAAACCACTAAAAGTGGCAAAGTAAAGATTTTTTTTTGCCACCAACACTAGCTGACCCAAACAAACAAATGAAATCTTTACAAGTTGGGGTTTTTTGGCTCAAGATGTCACCCAGTGACACAAATATTCTTTGGAATGAGGTGTTACATGTTGATTTCAAAGGAGATTTGGTCCTCAAAGTCCAATTCTCTCATGCATTCATTGTAACCCATTTGTATGATAATTTTACCAGCACAGGATTCAATAGCTTGCTGCTTAAACAGGTTACTCAATTTTCATAATTTAGAACCTTTATGATACGGCTTTTTCGGCAACCATCTGAAATATGGTGAAAAGCAGACCCCCACACTAACTCAGTGCTTTGACACTGCTTTCCCTTGTCTTCTCCTTGGTTACGCTCATCTGTCCCTGTGCAGGGGCAAGCAGAGAGGACAGCAGCTACCCAGGCCGCCCATCACATCGCGCCCTACTCCTGTCTGTGTGATAGGCAACTGCAGAGAGAGGGTCTCCCAACCTTGGAGATACATGTTTGTTCTTCAGATACGTCAAAATGCTCCTGGTCTGAGAGGTTTTTTCACTTCAGATTAAAGTACTTAATTCTAATTGGAAGTTTTAATTCTCAGTAATTTGGTATAATGAACACAGGAAGCCAGCCTGCTTCATGGAGGAGCAGAGCTACAGGTATTGAATAAATACTTAAAAGAAATGAAATGGGGGCAGTAAGTAATGACAGAGTAGGAGGAATGCTTGTATTAGAATATTACCATTTGGCAACATCAAAATAAAAACCAATTTAGGCAAGAATCATCAAGGGATACTAAAACAAATGGATGAAAGTTTGCTGAGGAAGAGAATTGTCACATGGTCCCCATGAATCACTTCCACCAGTTTTTTATTAATCCTAAAGAGAAAAAGTTACCTTTATATTACTCTACAGACCCTGACAGACATCACCTTAACCAAGTTGTCAAAGGTAACATCATCAGCAATGGGACAAACCAACATCATATGCCTCCTAGAAAATGCACTGAGAAGGACCCAACACCACATCTGCAGTGTTCCTGCCAAAGTGCATCCCTTCAGTCTAATCATGAGGAAACCATTAAACAGTCTATGAGTTAGCAGGCCTGCACTCTTCAAAAACGGCAAGGTCATGAAAGACAAAGAAAGGCTATAGAACTGCGGTAGATGAAAGGGAACTAAGGAGACCTGGTGACCAAACACAACACATGACGCTAGATGGGAGAAAAGGTAATATAAATAATAAAGGACAGTATTGGAGTAATTGGCAAAATGCGCATACAGACTGTTGTAGATAAAAGACTAACAAAATTCCCTCCCTTTCTGCATGAGAACGACTTATGGTTCACTTTCTGGCTCTAGGAAACAGACAGCCATGTGGCCAGGTGACAGCAGTTAGGTAAAAATGACCTCTGATGGGCTAATGGCACCTGACTGGGGGCCTGTGAACACTTGGCAGAGATCCCATCATTTGGGCTCCCCTGAGGGCAATGCCTCTGGGAACAGGCACATCTCCTGTGGGGCCTGGGAGCTCTGCCTCTGTGACTTTATACTGAGGGGGCACAAGGCTTGTAAGTCAGGGCAGATGTGGCACCCCCTGCTGCAGCTCTGCATCCAGTCCCAAGCCATGCTCTGCCCTTGCTGCCAGCCTCCAGCAGGAGAGGGCCTGACACTGGCTATGACTCCTGTCCTGTGTCCTTCTGAGTGTGTCTGATGCTAATGTGGCCCATGGTATCCTAGAGTCAGAAAGTACAGCTGAGCCAAAGAATGCCCCCCCACTGAGCACTGCAGAACAGTTGTCAGCTATTAATACACAATCCATGTTGAATTTCCTGAAGTGCTACTCACACCATGTCTATTTAAGAGAACGTCTCTATACCCAAAAGATGCACACTGGATATTTAAGAACGAAAGGTCATGAAGTTCACCTCCAGAATGCCGGTGTGAGGAGCCCCATGGACGAGTTCCCCTGAGAAACAACCTAACTGGTGAACAAAGGATTAAAAAAAAAAGTTTTAAAAAAAAAAAGGATTAAAAAAAAAAGTCTCTGGAAAGTGTCCTAAGAGCATACAGCAAATGAAACATCTATTCAAGAAAATCTAAATCTCAGTAAGAGCAGTGAGAGTCTTTAGCACATAAACTAAGACCAACTCACTCTCTCCCCCACTGCAGTTCAGCTTAACAGAAGCTGTGCTACAGGCTAGTGTGACCAAGAAGATGGGTTTCCCTGTCCCCTTAGCTCTCAATCACGAGGAAGAGCAGGCCTCCAGCGTTTCTCATCCCCTCTCATCCCCTTAGAAGAGGCTAAATATCTGGTTAGTGCATCCAAGAGTTTGGGGGTACCCTTCCACCACCCAGCCCCTACCCAGAAGGTGGAGGCTCTACCCCAGGCACAGAAAGCCCTGATCATCCTGTGCCAAGCCTGAAGGTGGGGTGCAAGTCCCATACCTGGCAAGGCAAGTAGAGGAGATCAGAGGCTACCACCCACTCCGAGTAACTGCTCTCAACAAATACACCTGCCTGAATTTAACCAGATAAGACTGTGATGCAATTTATGCACCAGAGCATTGTCAAAAACAATAGAGCAACCCACCAGCAATTTGTAGAGCCTAACAGCTGGGTGTGATACCCAAAAAGGCAGGCAAGAGAAAAATCAGAAAAGAGACAAAGTAAGCCCAGCTAAAACCACTATCATTCCAGGTGAAAGTGCACATACCCAAGGCTGCACCCTCTGAGGTGTGACATCATAGGCTTCATACTGCAGGGAAAATAGACTTTACCAAAATACTCCAGCCAAGTCACTAAACAAATAAACAGGCAAACAACAACATGGGGAGGGGGGATCAGTATCCAGAGCACATTACCTAAACTGTCCAGATATCGACAAAAAATCATGAGACAACAACAACAACAAAAAACACAAATAGCTGAGTTCAAAAATGGGCAAAAGACTTGAACAGACATTTCACCAAAGAAGAGATACAAATGGCCAATAAACACATAAGAGATGCTCAACACCACTAATCATTGGGGAAGCGCAAATCAAAACCATGATGACATATCACTTCACACCATTAGGATGGCTACTATTAAAAAACAACAACAGAAAACAACGTGTTGGTGAGGATGCGGAGAAATTGGAACACTTGTGCACTGCTGGTAAGAATAGAAAAAGGTGCAACCACTATGGAAAACAGAATGGCAGTTCCTCAAAGTTAAATATAAGATCACCATATGATCCAGGAATTCCACTTCTGAGTATATACCCAAAAGAACTGAAAGTAGGGTCTTGAACATATATTTGTACACCCATGTTCACAGCAGCATTTTTCACAATAGCCAAAAGGCAGAAACAACCGAAATGTCTATCAACGGATGAATGGATAAACAAATACATAAACAAAATACAATGGACTTACTCCTTTTTCTTACACAGGAAACAGCAGTAAATAGTACAAGATGGACTACTATTCAGCCTTAAAAAGGAAGGAAATTCTGATACAAGCTACAAAATAGATGAACCTTGGAGATAATATACTAAGTGTAATAAGCCAGTCAAAAAGGACAAACATTTTATGAATGCACTAATATCTAGAGTAGTCACATTCATAGAGACAGAATGCAGAAGAGTAGTTACCACAGGCGGGGGTGGGAACGGGGAGTTACTGTTAAATGGGTACAGTGTTTCAGAATGGGATTATGAAAAAGTTCTGGAGATGGACAGTGATGATGTTTACAGAACAATGTGAATGTACTTAACACTACTGAACTATACAATTAAAAATGGTTAAAATGGTAAATTTTATGTCATGTGTATTTTACCACAATAAAAAAAGAAATAGCTGAAGGTACAGAGGCCTGAAAATGTTAAGCCCCGTGAAGCCCCTATCATCTTGAGGTATGAACTGACTGATTCATGAACCTGTAGCATTCTGAGTCATAAACCAGAAGGCCCAGGGCAGGAGTGCCTAGAGCCTTCACAATGTCTGCAGCCCACCCTACAGTGATGTGACTGCCATCTGGAATCTCCTATATTCAACTTCAGGAGGAGCAGATGCTGGCTGAGGCCCTCACCTCTAATCAGGCCACCCTCCAGGCAGTGCTTCTTGATATGAAAACCATCTCTTTCAAAATATCTTTTTGGTGTTCAAATGTACCAAGAAGATGGGTACCAGGGTCATTCTGCAGAGATTTCTGTGTCTTCGTGTTCCTGATGGTTTGTCCTCTTCTTTTCCCTCCTGGCTCTCTTAGGGGTTAAGTGGTACCAATAAGAAGCAGGGAAAGTTCTTCTGCTTATTCTGCATGTTGGGAATGAGGAATATCTTATGTTTATAAATAAGCTATTGCTTACTGATGTTATGATTACAGATCAAATGTTCTTCTTCCTTTTTATTACACATGAAACAGAACCAAACAATACAAGATGGACTATAATTAAGGGCTTGAGTGGTGTTGGTTTCTACTGTGTTAGGTGTAAAAGTTCAGGGAAAAGGAGCATGGGGATAGCATGGTCAGGTAATAATAAAAACAAGAAATAAAAAAAACTACGAGACATGCAAAGAAACAGGAAAGTGTGATCTACAATACATATAGCACACAAATAGAGAAAATGCAGGCAACAAAAACTGCCTGTGAGAGGGCCTACATGTCAGATTTAACAAAAGTGTCAAATCAGCCATTAAAAATATATTCAAATAGGGGCTGGCCCTGTGGCCGAGCGGTTAAGTTCGTGCGCTCCGCTGCAGGCGGCCCAGTGTTTCGTTGGTTCGAATCCTGGGCACGGACATGACACTGCTCATCAAACCACGCTGAGGCAGCGTCCCACATGTCACAACTAGAGGACCCACAATAAAGAATATACAACTATGTACTGGGGGGCTTTGGGGAGAAAAAGGAAAAAATAAAATCTTTAAAAAATATATATATATATATACATATATATTCAAATAACTAAAGGAAACCATGCTTAAAGAAGTAAAGGAAGGTATGATGACAACTTATCATTCAATAGAAAATATCAAAAAAGAGATAGAAATGATTTTTTAAAAAGCCAAATGGAAATTCTAGAGTTGAAAAATACAATAACTGGAGTGAAAAAAAATCAACAGCAGATCTGAATTTCCTGGCCAAATAAAGAATCAGTGAACTTGAAAACAGACTGATAAAGATTACACATTCTGAAGAAGACTGAAGGAAAAAGCATAAAGAAAAATGAACAGAGCCTCAAAGAAATGTGGGACACCATTAAGCACATCAACATAGTCATAATGTTACTCCCAGAAGAAGAAAAAAGAGAGAAAGTAGCAGAGAAAATATTCAAGGAAAAAATGGTTGAAACTTACCAAATGTGATGAAAACCTACATACCTAAGAAGCTCAACAAACTCAAACAGGACAAACAGAAAGAGATCCACACCCAAGTCACATGCTGATAAAAATGCTCAAAGACAGAGAAAATTTTTAAAGAAAAAAGAGAAAAATGACAGATAACATGCAAGAGAATCCCAATAAGATTAATAATGGACTTCTCAGCAAAACAGTGGAAGCCAGAAGGCAATGAGATAACATATTCAAAGTGCTGAAAAGAAAAATACTGTCAACCAAGAATCTTATCCAGCAAAATTATTTTTCAAATACGAAGACAAAATAAAGACATTCCCAGATAAATAAATATGTACAGAAATCCTTGAGAACAGAACTGCTTTACAATTAATATTAAATGAAGTTCTGTAGGAGAAATTATAATACCACAGAGAGAACACAATGAAAAGCTATACACCAAGTAATTGGATAACCTAGAAAAAATGGGTAAAATCTTAGAATCACACAACCTCCCAAAACTGAATAAAGCAGAAATAGAGAATCTGAATAGATCAATCTCCAGTAAAAAGACTGAAACAATATTCAAAAACTTCCCAAGAAACAAAAGTCCAGGACCATACAGCTTCTCCAGTGAATCTACCAAACATTCAAATAATCCTTCTCGAACTCTTGCAAAAAATTGAAGGTAAGGGGATGCTTCCTAACTCATTGTACAAGGCCAATATTACCCTGATACCAAGACCAGACAAGGACAACACAAAAAAATTAAATTTACTGATTTTCACCAATATCATTGATAAACATAGGTTTAAAAATCCTCAACAAAATATTAGCAAATCAAATTCAATACATTAAAAGGATCATACACCACAATCAAGTGGAATTTATTCCACTGATGCAGGGCTAGTTCAACACCCACAAATCAATCAGTGTGATATACCACATTAACAAAATAAAGAATAAAAATCACACAATAATCTCAATAGATTAGAGAAAGCATTTCACAAGATACAGCACCCATTTGTGATAAAAACTCAATAAATGGAGATAGAAGGAAAGAACCTTAACATTATAAGGGCCATACATGACAAACACACAGCTAACATTATACTCAATGGTGAAAAACTGGAAACTATCCCTCTGAGAACTGGAATAAGACAAGGATGCCCACTCTCACCACTCTTATTCAACATAGTATTGGAAGTCCTAGCCAGAGCAATTAGGCAAGAAAAAGAAATAAAAGGGATCCAAATTGGAAAGAAAAAAGTAAAAACTGTCACTATTTGCAGATGACAAGGTTCTATATATAGAAAACCCTAAAGAATTCACCAAGAAATTATTAGAAATAATTAACAAATACAGTAAAGTTACCGAGTACAAAATTAACATACAGAAATCAGTTGCATTTATGTACACTAACAACAAACTAGCAGAAAGAGAAATCAAGAAAATAATCCCATTTACAATCACAACAAAAAGAATAAAATACCTAGGAATAAATTTAACCAAGAAGATAAAAGACCTGTACATTGAAAACTATAAGACATTGCTGAAACGAATTGAAGACATAAAGAAATGGAAGGATATTCTGTGCTAATGGACTGGAAGAATGACATACTTAAAATGTTCATATTACCCATATTAATGTAGTTAAATGTCCATCTAAAGCAATCTACAGATTCAAAGCAATCTCTATCAAAATCCCAACAACATTTTTCACAGAAATAGAACAAAGAATCCTAAAATTCATACAGAACAACAAAAGACCCCAAATAGCTAAAGCAATCCTGAGATAAAAGAACAAAGCTGGAGGTATCACGCTCCCTGTTTCAAAGTATACTACAAAGCTACAGTAATCAAAACAGCATGGTACTGACAGAAAGACAGACACACAGATCAATGGAACAGAACAGAGAGCTCAGAAATAAACCTATACAAACATACACAATTAACTTATGACAAAGAAGCCAAGAATATTCAATGGGGAAAGAAAAGTCTCTTCAAAAAATGGTGTTGCAATAACTGGCCAGCCACGTGCAAAAGAATGAAACTAGACCACTATATTACCCCATACTCAAAAGTTAACTCAAAATGTATTAGACTTGAATGTAAGATCTGTAACCATAAAACTTCTAGAAGAAAACAGCCAGTATGCTCTTTGACACCTGTCTTAGCAGTATCTTTTTGGATATGTCTGCTCAGGCAAAGGAAACAAAAGAAAAAATAAACAAATGAGACTACATCAAACTAAAAAGCCTCTGCACGGCAAAGAAAATCATCAATGAAATGAAAAGACAACCTACCAATTGGGAGAAGATATTTGCAAATCACTTTTCCGATGAGGGGTTAATATGCAAAATATATAACGAACTCAACAACAGAAACATAAACAACCTGATTAAAAAATGGTAAGAGAATCTTAATAGACATTTTTCAAAAGAAGATATACAGACAGCCAACAGGCACATGAAAAGATGTTCAACATCACTAATTATTAGGGAAATGCAAACCAAAACCACAATGAGATATCACCTCTGTACAGAGTTCACTGACCCCCCCCACCCCACCTTCCAAGGACACTGGGCCTGGACCCCACACAAAGGAATGTGTCTGGGCTCGGGGCCAAAGATGGCCGCTTCAGCCTTGACTCTAAGGCACAAGTTACAAAAAAATATGTCCTGCGTCATGTTCCTTGTCTGGGCTGGCCACCCTGACAGGCACCTGACAGGACTTTAGAAACATGTCATCCGTGGGAACAAAAAAGATAAAAGCACCCCATCCGTGGGAACAAGAAGAAATAACTCAAAGTATCCAAATGTCTGAAACCCTGAGTTGGAACCCAGAGAAACTTTTAAGCTACTTTTAAAATTACTTTTAAGTTAATAATAGGATAAAAGGGAGTCACAGGCATAGAACAATTGGAAGTCTCACTGAGGACAGGACGCTTTGCCTCAGGCCCGGACAATCGGCACTCCCACCCGCTGTACAAACTATTGGGACTTCCCCGGCTGATTGTGCTGTGGATGTTGTAAGTACCAATTTGTTGTTCCCCTTTATCCCCACTCCTTGTTCTGTTTCCCTTTATCAATAAACTTTGATTGCTTAAACAACCAAGTAGCCTTGGCGGTACCTGTCATTCCCTGCCCTTTGCAGCTGTGGGCAACAACCTCACATCCATCAGAATGACTATTATCAAAAAGACCAGAAATAACAAAAGTTGGAGAGGATGTGGAGAAAAGGGAATCCTCAGATACTGCTGGTGGGAAGGTAAATTGATGCAGTCACTATGGAAAACAGTATGGAGATTCCTCAAAAAATTAAAAATAGAACTACCATAGTTCCACCATACCAGCTGTTCCACTTCCGAGTATTTATCCAAAGAACAAGAAAATACTAATTCAAAAAGACATGTGCACCCCTATGTTCACTGTAGCATTATTTACAATAGCCAAGACCTGGAAACAACCTAAGTGCCCATCAATGGATAAAGAAGAAGTGGTATAAATACAAAATAGAATACTATTCAACCATTAAAAAAATGAAATCTTGCCATTTACAACAGCATGGATGGACCTTGAGGGTATTATGCTAAGTGAAACAAGTCAGATGGAGTTAGAAAAATACCATACGATTTTACTCACATGTGGAAGATAAACAAACACATAGATACAGAGAACATATTGGTGGTTAACAGGGTGGAAGGGGAGGGCAAAAGGGGCCCATGTGTATGGTGATGGATGGCAACTAGACTTTTGGTGGAGAACATGATGTAGTCTGCACAGAAGCCAAAGTATAATGATGCACACCTGAAATTTCTATAATGTTATAAATTGTCACCTCAATAAAAAAAGATTTTATGAACTTTGAAGTCAAGGAATCACTCAATTTTTACTGTTGGGATCTATGTTGGGGGCAGGGAAAGGTCAACTTCTTTTATTATGATGAATATAGATTGGTCATGACTGCTTATGAAGTCATGGGATCACTGCTACAGTAGCAGCTGGGATGTGGGTGACCCTCTAGAAGTGAGAGCTGGTTCAAGGATGCCAGTGGCCAGCACAATGAGACCCATGGGCCCTCCTCTTTCACTTTCATTGGGAAAATTTTCCCAACACCACTGACCACCATACAGCACATACTTTTGGTTGTTTGAAATGGACTGTGTTACTAGGATGGGGAGGAACCTGCGATATCAGGCACTCAAGGATGGGGAAATGACAAGCATTTTGGTCTCCCTCTTGTCAGGGTAAACGTCAGTTCCACTGTCTCAGGACCTCCCACTCCTACTCCCCAGAAGGAGCTTGTACTTGCTGAAATCCAAAAGATGTTTAGGTCACCCTCACCTTTTAAGCTAATATTAGGCAAATTTTTTCTGTTTCCATGGACATTAAGTAAGTCAGATTTTCTGCCTGGGTACCTGCCCCACACCGCTGGATAGCTATAGACCAAAGTGAAGCTCCTCCAGGTAGTCCTCGAGGGCCTCAGTCCAGCAGCATCCCCCGTGTTCTACCCTGAAGGAGATCCATGGCTCTGCTTGCCCATCCACCTGTGCCCAGTCTGCTCACTGAGCTGGCTGCACCAGGTTCCTTCCTCCTTCTGCAGCCAGGAGCTCTTGGGCACCTGCATTCCATATTAGCCCTCAGTCCCTGTCATAGATAGGTATTCTTCTCTTATGTCCTAAAAATGACTTGGTTTCTCCATAGTTGCTCCTTCAAGCATCATTGTCCCTAAAGTCACCTGATACTCTCAGGAAGCACTTGTTTAAGCCTATGCCCACACTCCTTCTCTTCCTAGCTGACACCTGGGACTGTTCAAGTTCTTTGGCCTCAGCAAGAACAGGGAGCCACAGAATTGTAGAACACTGAGGATCTTCTGTCTGTCTGACTCCACTCATACCTCCTCTCCTCCACTCCTAGATGTGGGCTTTAGAGGTAGCAATAGCCAAGTTCTAGGGGTTTTTTCTCACACTGGAAACCTTGGATGCTAACTTCTCAGTTGAATAGTTGTTTATAACAGCTGAACTATAAGATAAAGAAGTGTTGTGCAAATACAAAAGAGACTTGTCAAGATGATAACACCAACTGGCGGTGCTGTTGTCCAACCAAGGACTTACGACTTTTAAGACCTTAATTCAAACTAAACTTTTAGTTAAAATGTGCATCAGAAATGTCCTTAAAATAGGACTTTCTAGCACACAAGTACATACAGTCATCTAGTTTATTTACCTTCCAATTATACCACAGAAAAATTGCTTCCACTCATGTGTGCTCCTAACAGCAACAATAGAAGTTGCTGCTAACAGCAAAGCAAGAGTGAATCACTATGTCCTTTACTAATTAATTAATGCCTTGACTTCAAAAAATGTGTAATACATAGTTTTTACTGAGTTCTTAAAAAATGACTAAGAATCAAGGAATTTTCCTTCCTGACACCAACACAGCTAGACAAGGGAATTAATTAGAATCAATTTGAGCACTGGAATTCACCAATTTACGAATGGATTAGTACTTGAAGTTCTTTTCTATGTTGGTTATTAGATATGTAGAAATTATTTTCCGAAAGAAATAGTTTGGCAATCTTGAAAAAGAAGAACAAAGTTGTAGGACTTATAGTATCTAATTTTAAGATTTACTATAAAACTACATAATCAAGACAGTGTGGTACTGGCAGAAGGACAAACATATGCAATGAAACAGAACAGCATTCAGAAACAGACCCACAGATGTGCAGTCAGCTCATGGACTGAAGCAGCAGTGCAGCCCAGTGGGGAAGTCTCCTCTACATGGTGCTGGACCAACTGGGTATCAGTAGGAAAATACGGAACCCTGACTCATGCCTCAGCCATACATAAATTTAACTCAAGACGGTTTACAGATCTAAAGGTAAAAGTTAAAGCTTTAAAACTCCAAGAGGAAAACACAGGAGGATACCACTGTGACCTGTGAAGAGACAGAAATCAAAAAGCACCAACCACAAAGAAAAAAAAGGATAAGTTAGACTAAAGCAAAATTAAACCTTTCTGCTCTTCAAAAGGCACCATTAAGAAAATGAAAAGTCAAGCCACAGAGAAAAGATCTGTAATCCCTATGTTTGACAAAAGTCTTGTAACCAGAACATGTGTGTGTGTGTGTGTGTGTGTGTAAACTAACAATCAATAATAAAAAGATACAACCCAATAAAATATAGGTAAGACTCTTGGAAAGATACCTCACAAAAGAGCATATACAAATGGCCAATATACTCAACAAAGGATGCTCAATATCATCAGGTATTAGGGAAATGTAGATTACAAATCACAGTGACATACCACTCTACACTCACCAAAATGGCCAAAATTAAACAGATGACACCACCAAATGTTGACAACAATGTGGAGCACCTGAAATTCTCATATATTGCTAACAGGAGTGTAAAATGATATAATTACAGTGGCAAAACGTTTAGCAGTTTCTTAAAATTTAAATATATAATTACTCCAATGATCCAGCACTGTTATTCCAAGGTATTCACCCAAAAGAAATGAAAACATTGTCTTAAAAAGAATTACATAAGAGAGGCCAGCCCGGTGGTGCAGCGGTTAAGTTTGCACATTCTGCTTCAGCAGTCTGGGGTTCACCAGTTTGGATCCCAGGTATGGACCTACACACCATTTGTCAAGTCATGCTGCGGTAGGCATCCCACATATAAAGTAGAGAAAAATGGGCATAGATGTTAGCTCAGGGCCAGTCTTCCTAAGAAGGAAAAAAAAAAAAAAGGAAGATTGGTGGCAGATGTTAGCTCAGGGCTAATCTTCCTTAAAAAAAAATTACATAAGAATTGTCATTGCACCTTTATTCAAAGAGCAAAAATTTGTAAACAACCAAAACGTTCCTCAACAGGAAAATAGATAAGCAAATTGTTGTATATCCAAACAATGAAACACTACTCAGCAATATAAGGAATGAAGAATCTTCAAACCATGCTCAGCCAAAAAAACAAGAGAGAGAGAGAAGACATAAGAAAATACTACTGTATGATTCTATTTGGATGCAGTTCAAGAACAGGCAAAGTTAATTCACTCTATGAAGATGGGTATCAGAAGAGTAGGCACTCTGGTGTGGGGAGGAGAGAATGAAATAGGACATGAGTAACTTTCAAGGTGATGGCAATAATCAATTTCTTTACAGGGGCATTGGTTACACAGGTATATTTATTTGTCACACCTCGTCAAACTGTACCCTTAAGATCTGTGTAGCTTACCCTACATAATTATACCCCAATATTTTTTTTAAAAGAAATAGTTTATAAACAGTTAAACTTCTTAGTTTAACTAAGGTTAACCCATACAATACTGACCACAATGCAATAACATAGCTGTGATAAAGTTTCTCACAGTTTCTATGGGAAACGACATTCTGTGTTTCAAAGGGAAAATAAGAGTCTGGCTATATAAACACATTCTCCTTCCTCACCCTACTCCCTCCAGAGAAGCTCAGTGCAACAGTTGTATTCTATTTCCTTAGTCTCTCCATCTGTCAAATATTTACTAGAACCACTCATGTATACAGTCCTTAGTGGATCCAAAGACTTATGAAGACTGCCAAGGCATGGTGTCTGTCCTTAAAGAGTGTTCTCTTCATCCTCATCTTAACCACAGAGTCTTCTCTCTCCTTCCTCCCCCACACAGGTGAAGGTTGCCCCCACACACCCTGAGAGTAGAAGAGCCAAGGTGGCGATTCCTGCTTCCACAACAGGTAGATGTCAGGTATTTATACCCGTGCTAGTGTGCTCTGTTGCTGTGAACAGGAAAATCTATGATAATGAGCTCTCAGTCATGACTGCTAGAAAGGAACTGTAGCAGAGAGAACCCAAAATAATGGAAAAAAACATTTGGAATATATGTTTATATTTCCATTACACTTAAATATAAGCATGCCTCTCTGAAGCATGGCTGATGGGAATGCAAATAGGTATGATATTTCTGGAAATCAATTTGCCCGTATATATATATATATATATACATATACAGTTTATAAAAAACATTATCACTGTTAAAACTCTATTTAGAGTTTTAAACTCTAAACTCCACCAAAGCAGAACATGTGAACTTAACTGCTGCGCCACCAAGCCCGGTGGCCCCAAGCATATTTTTTTTGATAAGTGGTCTTTTCTAGTCCCTCATGGTTAAAAATTCTTTTAAAAAAAAGGATTGTTTACTCATTAAGGACTTCATTAAAGGACTGAAAATATAAATTATATTATGTTTTATACTATATCTTTAAATATTTTTGAGGGAAAAATATACTCTAACAGCAGTTCAATAAGACCAAGGGGTATTTACTTCATGTAGGAATTGAACTATGTTAGTGAAAATGAGAAGAAATTCTTATTTGCCTTAATGTCTTTGGTTATTATCTACACTTATAATAACCCAGAATCAGAGTAGCAGCTTTTTCCAAATTAATTGTGAAGTCCCTCATCAGAAAAGCCTTATCTGTAGGTGAATGTGTCTATCTTCCCCCTTACCTTCCCCACAGCAAGCAGGGTGAGATGGATCACCTTCAAAATCAGCCCAAGCTGGGTTCAAATCTTGGTGCATGCCTCAACTTCCTCTTCTATATCACACCTCCTGGGATCCATGCCCTTATACAGTCCCCTCCCACACTGAACCTGGACTGGCTCCGAAGAAGCCAACAGAATGTGGCAGAAGTGGCACTGTAAGACTTCCAAAGCCAGGTCACAAGGATCCACACAGCTTCTACCAGGGTCCTTGGAAAGTCTGGTCTAAGGGAAACTACCCACCATATACGGGGGTCTCAGGATTCCCCCCAGATCACCATGCTGTAGGGAAACCCAAGGTAGCCACGTGTGAACAGACAGTATGGAGAGATGGAGAGAAGCAAGGAGGGAGGGAATAAGAGAGAGAAGGGCCTCGGGAAGTCCCAGCTGCTTCAGCTACCCTAGACAAGTGGGTGAAGAAATCACCTTGTATGGCCAGTTCAGCCAAACATTCAGATGACTCCAGCCCAGCTGCCATCTGACTGCAACTGGTTGAGACACCCCCCAATGGAAAGGTGCCCTTCTGAGTCCAGTTAACCCATGGAACCATGACAGATACATGAGTCTGGGACACCATGGGTCTTCTGTAAGTAGCAGCCTCATTTATCTTCTCTTCTTACCGAAATAGCATCAAGTAAACCAGGTACAGGCTGCCAAGCCACCCAAATGCTCCTAATTCTCACCGTGTTCCTTATCGATGATCTCCCCTCAGGGCTAAATTGAGATCAGATAGGGTTACAGATTTATAGATCTAGAAGTAACTGTGCAGTCTGAGGCCACAGCTAAGGGCAGCTCTGAGTAACCTGAAGAAGGCTCTGAAATCTTTTCAGAAAATCTAAGTTTCAGTTTTACCCTCTTCACTCTACAGTTACTCGTGGCCAGTTAGATTGCTTTACTGAGTGTCCACCATATGCCTCCCTGCGGACAGGACATGTGCCGCGCCCTGGAGAGACGAGATCCAGGGGAATGCAGACAAGTGTACAGGCCATGATCCCACAGGTTTCGGGGGCAGGAGGAGACTGAGGGCAGGCGCCAAGGAAACACATGGCAACTAATGCCATCTGAGAGTTCACAGAAGCAGCAGGAACTAACTGTAGACCCACAGGGCTGCAGACGTGAAGACAACGTGTGTCCATCTCTTCTCTGGGTATGTGCCTGGGAATGGCAGGAGAGGCAAGGAGAAAGCATGCATACACCCCACAGCCAGGGAGCGCATGCCCTTCAGAAATGTAAAGTATGATTGTTTGGGACCAGTAGGTGGGATGCTTGGATCCCAGTTTCCACTCTCATGAGACAACAAACTTTCCTTCCAAGTTTCTTAACAGTGTAACTACATCTCTAGTCTGCGTTCCTCTCAGGGAGGAGACTATGAAATCTGAAAAGGATCTCTTTATTGTAGTAAAATATACCTAACATAAAATTTACCATTTTAACCACTTTTAAGTGTACAGTTCTATGGCATTAAGTACATTCACACTGTTGTGCAACCATCACCACCATCCATCTCTAGAACTATTTCACCTTCCCCAAAAGAAACTGTCCCCATTAAACACTAACTCCCTACACCCTCCTTTCGAGCAGCCCCTGCACCCACCATTCTACTTTCTGTCTCTGTGAATCTGACTATTCTAGGTACCTCATATGAGTGGAATTTTTGACTGGCTTATTTCACTTAGCATAACGTCCTCAAGGTTCACCCATATTGCAGCACATGTCAGAATTCCCTTCCTTTTTAAGGCTAAATAATATTCCTTTGAATGTATATACCACAATGTGTTTATCCACTCATCTGTCAATGGATATTTGGGTTGTTTTCATCTTTTGTCTATTGTGAATAACGCTGGTGTGAATGCAGGTGTACAAGTATCTGTTCAAGTCCCTGTTTTCCCTTCTTTTGGGTATATATCCAGAAGTGGAATTGCTGGATCATATGGTAATTCTATGTTTAATTTTTTGAAGAACTGCCATACTATTTTCATAGCAGCTACACCATTTTACATTCCCAGTGACAGTGCACAAGGGATTCAAACTCTCCACATGCTCACCAATGCTTGTTATTTTCTGTGGGGTTTTGGTTCTTTTTTTTTAACAATAGCAGTCCTAATGGGTATGAAGTGTATCTCCCAGTTTTGATGAAAGAGATTTTAAAGATTGGCTGGTTTATCCTCGTGTAGGGAATTCTACATAGAGTTACTTACCTATGCAATTCTCCAAAGCCTCCAGCAAATTTAAGCACATGACTTTGCTGAGACTATCTCCACAAAGCCTGTTCCAAGGCAGAAGACCACCCCCACACACAAACAGACTCCCTGGCCATCCTCACCCATGAGCAGACAAACTCTAATGTTGCAACTGGCTTCCCATAAACACATTCACACCCAACAATTACCTTATTTCTGTCAACTAAGCCCTGCTGGGCTCTAACACTGGACATACTATAAATGACCTGTGGCCCCAGGTACCCCCCTGCCTTTTCCCATCCACAGAGTCCTTCAAAGGCACCCCAGGAGTCAGGCAGTCCACCCTGAGCCCAAGTTGTGGAGAGTGCTCCTGGCCTACCCAGGAAGGCCCTTTCAAGAGTGAGAGAAAGCTGGTAAGAGAGGAAACTGCCCCTCAACCTCCCAAAAGAAGGGCTGTGACCAGAACTTGGCTCTCCTGAAGCTGAGACTTGAGAGAAATGCTGCCGTGTGGCAATTCATTTAAAGTTGAAACTTTCGATGAGACAGAGCTTTTCACAGGGTAAGCGTCAGGTCTCCCTTAACACAAGAACTTGACTCTCCAGTTCTCAGCTACCTTCTCTTTCCTCCTGTCTCCTCCATTTCAGTCATTTCACAATGGTCAACTCTGCTGCTTGTTAGCAGAAGCGGCAAAAGGTTTTAGGGGGAACAGATTCTAAAACTGCATATCCTCAATACCTACAACAGTGTGTGCCACATAAGAGCTTCATGAATATCTGTTGAACAAATCAAAACTAAATTTATCAAAACAAAACAATATGTCTAACTTTCACCACCATGAGTAACCTAGCCAGCTTGAATCAGTGGCAGTGGGTGGTAATTGGAGAAGTATGAAGGCAGCAAATATCACATTTTCATTTTTATTAATTTAAAGGCATAGTGTGTACATATAAACAACAGCATCAATCATGGTTTTCTTTAGGCTGATGTGTTTTTTATTTTCTTGCTAATTCCATTGAACACACAAACTGAGCTAAAACAACACATTTAGTTTTCTCAATAATTGTTTCTTTTTTATTAACTCAAGTCTATATTCAGGTTTCCTTAGATTTTACCTAATATCTTATTATCATGTGTGCTTAGGTTCCTTCTGGCTGTGACAGTCTCTCAGGCTTTATGACCTTGACAGGAAGACTGGTCAGGTATTTTGCATGCTGTCCCTCAATTCAGGTTTGTAGGATGTTTTTCTCACGGTCAGACTGAGGTTGTGGGTTTTTGTGAGGATGACCACAAAGGTGAAATGCTCATCTCACCCATCCTATCAAGGGCACAAGTACTGTTTATTTCTGAGTCACAGCAAACACTTTATCTACCCCTGAAGCCATTCCAACTGACAGGCGCTCCCTGAAGAATGTGCCAGCTGCCAGATGTTTTTGTTACCTTAAAGACACATCTATAACCTAGGGAAATCAGACTTGGTTTTATTTAGATTTTATGTACAGACTGCAATGGTTTCACTTCAATGTTGAATTCTTTAAACAAACATCCATGATCTCATATTTCCACTCAAGATTGTAGGCCTCTTTATTTCTTTCCTGAAGGCATTCCTGGCTCATGATCCAGGGGACTCAGAAGTTTGCCCCACGTTCTGGAATCTGAACCATTAAATGAGTGTATTTATTCTCAAACCCATGATCTGGCAATCTCATCCTTCCCAGAGAGCTCTTAACACTATTCTTGTGAGAAGACACTAATCACCACATAATTTTCTTAGTCTTCTGGGACACAACCTTTGTTCTCAGTTGCAAACCATGCCACATCTAGAGTTCAGTAAACTACCCAGGCCTCTCTGAGCACAGAGGGAGAATGGCAAAGAGAAGTACTCTTACATCTCTCACTTTCCACATTACCAAGGAGTGGTGCTCGGTGGTATATCTACCCGGGAAACACTCAGTTGGCCCATTTTTTTTTTAATCTGCCTTGCGTTTGTTTCACACTGAAGATGACTTACACCTCAATGGTTCAAGTCTAAAGCAGAGATGGCTCAACCAAGGAGCCCAGGAACAGAAGCCACAGGACAGCACAGACCAAAAGTCTCGCTCCATCCTGAGAGAGAGCGCCCCCGCGGCCGCCTGTCCCGTCCGGAACGCCCAGCGCACAGTTCTTTCTCCTGTCCTGGCGTGGCCACTGCAGGGGGCGCAAAACCAGTAGGTCTTGTTCTCCCCAGTGCACCCAGACCGGGGCCACAGCAAAGGCGGGAGGCCGTCGCTCCTCTGGGTAGGCACTGGGCTCTGACCATGTCGGGGATACTGTAAATAGGAAAGTTTCCCTAGGAGCGGGTGGATGAGGGTGACAGGGACGGCCAGGCTCCAAGCAGAGAACTAGGCGGTGGGCTGCGCGGCTGCAGAGGAAGAAGGAGGGTCTGGGAGGGGGAAAGCTGTCGGCTGGAGAAACCCTGTAAAACCGAACAAGGCCTCTCTGGCCGCTGGGAAGGGAGAAAAACAGGGGCGGCCCCACCTACAATCGCTCAGGGCGCACCGGGTGATTCCCGGGCCACCTCTGGAGCTGCCTAAGGACCAGACACGGCCGCGGCAGAGACGCTTCTGGGGCGCAGGGCCGCGTCCGTGCCAGCGCTTCAGGGGGCCAAGGGCCTCGCGCACGTGCAGCCCGCCCCTCCGAGAAGCCCCGACTCTGTCCCCCGGTCCGGCCCGGAGCGACGACCCTATCACCCCCTGCAACTCAAGGCCACTCCCCTCCACACCACCCAGCGGCTGCTCCCTCCTCCCCCCACCGAGCACAGCCCCCCGCCCTACCTCGCCGTTTGGCGCGCACGATGCCCTTCTTCTGCAGCACGAACGTGGACCCGTTCACCAGGCTCGACACGACGGCCACGCCCAGGCCGAGCGACACAGCGGCAGGGCTCGGACTGCGCGCCCCCTCCCCGGCCGCCGCCGCTGCCGCCGCCCCTGCAGTCCCCATTCTGCCCGCGCCCTCCCGTCCTGTCTGCGCCTGCGCGCCGCGCCCGCCGGGTCGAGGGGCGGGGACGGGGATCCGCCGGGCAGCAACGGGGTGGGGGGTGGGGACCCGAGGTCCGTGGAGCCAAACGGGATCGGGGGGCGGGGACCTGGTTCTGCCGGGCCGTGTCTGGGATAGGGTGTGGAGAAGATTCTGGGTTCTGGGACGGGGACGGAGAAGAGAACAGGGGCTCTTCCGCGAGGATGCGGTAGGGAGACCTGGCTTCGGCAAGTGGGGATGGAGTCTGGTCTCAGAGGAGGCGGGACGCGGAGGGTGGCCCCAGGGCCCCAAGGAGAGTGACGGTGGAGAGGAGAGAGCGGTGGGAGGAAAGCGATGAGGCGATGTGGGTGAGGAGGTAGGCTTCCCAGATTTAGCGAATGAAAATACAGGACGCCCAGTTATGTTTGCAGCTTAGATAAACAACAAATAATTTCTTAGTGTGTGTCTCATGCAGTATTTGGGACCAGAAGAGCGTCGGCAGCACGCGGTCCTCGCTAGGACCATGGTCCGCGCCAAAGCCTCTAGTGTGAGGCCAGCGGGGAGCTGCACGTGGGCCTGAAACCAGGGCGAGTAGGCTGTCGAAACTCAAAGGGACCCCGGAATGGGGTGATGTCAGTCACCACCACACTGGAGCTGTGAGCTCGTGATCGTACCGTCTAATTTCCTAACTCATTTTTAGTAAAATATATCAAAATTACAGAAAGCATGGAAAACAGGAAACATTTAAAAATTACTCCATCCCACAACCTTAGCCTAATTGTTATCATTTGAGGTGTTTTCCCGCCTAAAGTATACATACGTTTACGTGTTTCCAATTACAATATACAAAATATCCTTTTTATTTAATATATCATAGTTTCCATGTTGCTACATAATTATGATTGTTTTAATGACAGTCTAATTTCCCATGAAGTTAATTACCATAATTTGTCTAAACCATTCAGCTGTTATTGGTTGTTAGGTTGCTGCCAGTTTTTTCCTATCATAAATGATGCCATAATGAACATCTTCATAAATTTTGAAAATATTGGATTAAAGAGTATAAACTTATAGCTATATATAGCATTGTTAGTTTGTGAAGCAATATAAAATACTATTTCTGTATGAACATTTTTATGCTGAATGAATCTAGTTCATTGCATAATCTTTTTTTGTTGTGGTAACGTATAACATAAAACTTGCCATTTTAAGATGTACAATTCAGTGGCATTAATTATGTTGACAATGTTGTAAAACCTTCACTACCACCTATTTCCAAAACTTTTCCATCACCCCAGACAGAAACTCTGTAGATTAAGCGGGCATCCCCCAATTCCACTTCCCCCTAATCCCTGGTAACCTCTAATCTTTCTGTCTCTAAGGATTTGCCTAGTCTAGATATCTCATAAAGGTGGAATTGTACAATATTTGTCCTTCTGTGACTGGTTTGTTTCACTTAGCATAATGGTTTCAAGGTTCATCTATGTTGTACTATGTGTCAGAACTTCATTCCTTTTTATGGCTGAGTGACATGTATGGATATTCGTGTATGTTCATCCTTTCCTCTGCTGATGGAGACTTGGGTTGTTTATGTCTTTTGGCTATTGTGAATGATTTTGCAGTGACCATTGGCATAAGTTTGAGTCCCTGACTTAAAATCTTGTGGATATGTACCTAAGAGTGAAATTGCTGAGTCATATGGTAATTCTCTGTTTAGCTTTTTGAGAAACTGCCAAAGTTTTCCACAGCTGCTGCGCTATTTTACATTCCCACCAGCAATATATGAGGGTTCCAGTTTCTCCACATTCTCACCAATGCTTGCTATTTTCCAATTGTCTTTTTTTAATAGCCACCCTAGTAGGTGTGAAGTAGTTGCTTATTCTTTTTAAATATTCTTCTGAACATCAATGTTTCTTGAAATAAGCGATAACTTCTATCGTAAATCTCAGCAGAAGCCAGCAGGTGAAAGCAGCAGCAACAGCACTGCCGACATGATCATGATTATTTGCTTTTCTAATAATGCTGGTATGAAAAAATAATAACTTTAGTGCCTGTAGTAAAAAGAGGTGTGCTCATTTTTTTTTAGAAACTCAATAAATTCAGTAAACACCAAGGAATATAAAATATCACCCCAAATTTCATCACCCTGAAATAACTATTACTGCCATTAAGAACTCCACTACAGACATTTTTCCTGGTGAGTATATGGGTGAAGGGATCAAAGGTGATCAAATGGGAAACCCATATGGTATTTTAATTTAAAAGGTAGAACTGTATGTTAGTTGGATTTAACATTTAAAAAACTGAAATGAAACTAATGTAACTACTGAAGCTGAGAGAAATACTATTTTACCACAAAAGATATTAGCTCCTAAAAGAGGCCTTTAAAATTAAAGTTAGTGAAAAACATTAAAACGTGGAAGTTATGTTTCTGTTAACTTCATGTTTCAATTTTAGACAGTATCAAATGACTCCAATAAGGAATGAGGAAGTCAGCTCCCTTTCCAGCTCCTTGTGATTTTTTTTAACTTTGTCAACACATATAACATTTTAGAGACTACTCTGTATTCATAATTCTATATTTGTATGATCTTAAATATATATATGAGTTCATTGTTCTCATCACCCCTTTTGCCAAGTTTTCCCATTCATCTTTCACTTCACTAGAAATTTATCCATAAGTGTATTTTTAAAATATCTATGAGTGCTATAATCTTTGAGTTCTTTTATCTTATGGGATGTTTGCCCGAACTACAAAATGAACAAGTTTAAATTTTTCAGACCATGTTTTCTTTCCCTGAAAGATTGCAGGCATTGTCCTGTTGTCTTCTGGCATTAAGTGTTATTTAAAAGTCTGAGGCCACAATCGAGAGTAATTGAATACAAGCAGGGTATAAATAATGTTAAAGAACAATTGTTAATTTTGTTGAGTATGCTAATGAAATTGTGGTTATATTAATATCTTTACAGACAACTACTGAAGTATTTACAAGTGAAGTGATTATGTTGGGGATTTGCTTTTTAAAATTTCACAAGGAAAAAAATGAGTGAGCATGGAAATGGATTTGTCAAGCAAATGACACCTGTTACCTCCTCCAGGGGAGGAGTCCTACTGCATGGAGGATAGTAAATAGCTGAAGAATGCCTGCCACCAAGAGCAGCAATCCCAGAATGTCTACTCCTTGGTTTGTAGATGCCAGGGTTGCCAAGAGAGACACAACTCACGTAGGCACTGGATGGAACAACACTTTACTCACATAGGGAAGAAACAGCAAGATCAGCTTCAGTAGTGGGCATTGGTCCCCCATGGTAAGCAAGTCCCAGCCTGCAGCTAATGCAGAGCAATGATCTGTATGCACCCTTCTTGTACTGCAAGCAAAGGACCCCTTTCCCTCCCTGCCAGGAATGGATATAGTAATGGTGTTGGCCCAGTGCCATATGATCACATGCTTAAGCAGAACAAAGGAGCACACATTGAGTCTGAAACAGGGAAGGATATTCCCACACAAGGCGATAGCCCAGCACAGGCTGAATAGGCTCTTTATTTCTTGGTAAAAAAGTGTTCTAGGCCCATGGCCCGTTCTCATGCAACTGAGCAAGGGTCAAAAGTCTGCATGCATGTGACTGTCTTTCCCATCAAGATTAAAAAATAAAAAGAACAGCAGAAAGTTGCTATGTGATTAAGTTGAGTGATGAGTATAAAGTATATGCAAACAGTATACTATTCTCTATTTTTTATCTATGTGTTTGAAAACATTCATAATTGAAGTATTTGTAGTTTGTTTTTTTAACTCTGAAGCCAACCTGATTTTTTTTTAATTTCTTTATTTCTAGGCTTAAGAAGAGTTTAAACGCAAATGAGAAATCAAGAAAGACTGAAGAATCTGGGTTTTTTTCCTGATTATAAAATATTTAAAATGTATATCAAAGTGCAGAGAATAACATTTTTAAAAACCCATATACTCATCCCTCCAAATCTATCTAATCCTAATATTTTGCTATATTTGCTTCCAATTTTTGAAGGAAATAGATAATAGTGGAGGCTCTCTTTTATTCCACATCTCTTTCCTCTTCCTGGTGCCCACAGAATTGCTTATCCTTGAAGCTCAATATCTCAGTCAGGTTATATCACAGTATTGATCCATCAAGTGTCATTTTTCCTGGTACATGGTATATCCTTTCTTTTGTAGATTGTTTTCCTTCTTTCGGGCAATTTTCTTTTTTTTTTTTTTGAGTTTGCAGATGATTTACTTTTTTTTTTTTTAAGATTTTTTATTTTTTTCCTTGTTCTCCCCAAAGCCCCCCAGTACATAGTTGTATATTCTTCATTGTGGGTCCTTCTGGTTGTGGCATGTGGGACGCTGCCTCAGCGTGGTTTGATGAGCAGTGCCATGTCAGCACCCAGGATTTGAACCAACGAAAACACTGGGCCGCCTGCAGCGGAGCACGTGAACTTAACCACTCGGCCATGGGGCCAGCCCCTACTTTTTTTTTAATTGAAGTCAAATTGTTTCAGGTGTACAGCATTATAATTTGATATTTGTATACACTACACAGTGATCACTGTCAAAAGTCTAGTTACCATCCATCACCATACAGTTGACCCCCTTCACCCATTTCACCCACTCCCCAACCCCCTTTTCCTCTGGTAACCACCAATCTGTTCTCTATATCTATAAATTTGTTTTTGTTTTGTTTTGTTTGTTCATTTGTTTTTTTTTTTACAATCCACATATAAGTGAATTCGTATGATATTTGTCTGTGTCTGACATTTCACTTAGCATAATACACTCATTGTTGCAAATGGCAAGACTTCATTCTTTTTTATGGCTGAGTAGTATTCTATTTTATATATATATGCATTTTCTTTATCCATTCATCCATTGATGGACACTTAGGTTGCTTCCATATCTTGGCTATTGTGAATAATGCTGCAATGAACATAGGGTGCAAATATATTTTTGAATTAGTATTTTCACGTTCTTTGGATAAATATCCAGAAGTGGAACAGTTGGATCATATGGTGATTCTATTTTTAATTTTTTGGGGAATCTCCATACTATTTTTCATAGTGACTGCATAAATTTACATTCCCACCAGCAGTACATGAGGGTTCCCTTTTCTCCACATCCTCTCCAACACTTGTCGTTTCTTGTCTTTTTGATAATAGCCATTCTGATCCATGTGAGGTGATACCTCACTGTGGTTTTGATTTGCATTTCCCTGATGATTAGTGATGTTGAGCATCTTTTCATGTGCCTGTTGAAAAAATGTCTATTTAGATCCTCTGGTCATTTTTTAATTGGATTGTTTGGTTTTTGTTGTTGTTGAGTTGTATTAATTTTGGGTATTAACTCCTTATCAAATATATCATTTGCAAATATTTTCTCCTATTTAGTAGGTTGTCTTTTCGTTTTGTAGATGGTTTCCTTCACTATGCAGAAACTTTTTAGTTTGATGTAGGCCCACTTGTTTAGTTTTGCTTTTGTTTCCCTTGCCTTTTGAGTCAGATCCAAAAAAAATTACTAGGACCTATGTCAAGGAGCTTACTGCTTATGTTTTCTTCTAGGAATTTTATAGTTTCAGGTCTTACATTCAAGTATTTAATCCATTTTGAGTTAATTTTTGTGTATGGTGTGATATAATGGTCTACCTTCAGTCTTTTGCATGTAGCTGTCCAGTTTTCCCAGTACCATTTATTGAAGAGCCTGGCCTTTTTCCATTGAATATTCTTGGCTCCTTTCTTGTAAATCAAGTGTCCATACATGTGTAGGTTTATTTCTAGGCTCTCTATTCTGTTCCATTGATCTAGGTGTCTGTTTTTGTGCCAGCACCATGCTGTTTTGATTACTATAACTTTGTAGTATAATTTGAAATCAGGGAGCGTGATACCTCCAGCTTTGTTCTTCTTTCTCAAGATTGCTTTGGCTATTTGGGGTCTTCTGTGATTCCATACAAATTTTAGGATTGTTTGTTCTAGTTCTGTGAAAAATGCCGTTAGAGTTTTGATAGGGATTGCATTGAATATATTGAATATAGATTGCTTTGGGTAGTGTGGACATTTTAACAATATTAATTCTTCAAACCAATGAGTATGGAATATCATTCCATTTATTTGTGTCTTCATCAACTTCTTTCATCAATGTCTTATAATTTTCAGTTTATAGATCTTTCACCTCCTTGGTTAAATTTATTCCTGGGTATTTTATTCTTTTTTGTCCAGGTGTAAATGTGATTGTTTTCTTAATTTCTCTTTATGATAGTTTGTTCTTAGTGTAGAGAAACACAACTGATTTTTGTACATTGATTTTGTATCTTGCAACTTCACTCAATATATTTGTTAGTTCTAACAGTTTTTTGGTAGAGTATTTAGGGTTTTCTATATATGGTATCATGTCATCTGCAAATAGGGACAGTTTTACTTCTTCCTTTCTTTTTTGGGTGCCTTTTATTTCTTTTTCTTGCCTAATTGCTCTGGGTAGGATTTGCAATACTGTGTTGAATAAAAGTGGTGAGAGTGGGCATCTTTGTCTTGTTCCTGATCCTAAAGGAAAACCTTTCAACTTTTCATGGTTGTGTATGATGTTAGCTCTAGGTGTGTCATATATGGTCTCTTATGTTGAGGTCCATTCCCTCTATACCCACTTCGTTGAGAGTTTTTTTATCATGAATGGAATTGAATTTTGTCAAATGCTTTTTCTGCATCTGTTGACATGATCATATGATTTCTATCCTTCATTTTGTTAATGTGGTGTATCACATTGATTGATTTGCAGATGTTGAACCATTCTTGCATCCCTAGAAAAATCCCACTTGATCAAGATGCATGACCCTTTTAATGTGTTGTCGAATTTAGTTTGGTAGTATTTTGTTCAGGATTTTGCATCTATGTTCACCAGGAATATGGGCCTGTAATTTTCTTTTCTTGTGGTGTCTTTGATTTTGATATAAGAGTAATGATGGCCTTATAAAATGAGTCTGGAAGCATTCCCTCCTTCTGGAAGAGTTTTAGAAGGATAGGTTTTAAATCTTCTTTGAATGTTTGGTAGAAGTGAAGCCATCTGGTCCTGGACTTTTGTTTGTTGGGAAGTTTGTTATTACTGGTTCAGTCTCTAGTGATCAGTCTGTTCAGATTTTCTATTTCTTTATGGTTTAGAAGATTATATGTTTCTAGGAATTTATTCATTTCTTCTAGGATGTCCAATTTGTTGGGATATAATTGTTCATAGTAGTCTCATGATCTTTTGTGTTTCTGTAGTATCAATTGTAGCATCTCCTCTTTCATTTCTGATTTTGAGTCCTCTCACTTTTTTTCTTGGTGAGTCTGGCTAAAAGTTTGTCAGTTTTGTTTCTCTTTTCAAAGAACCAGCTCTTCCTTTCGTTGATCTTTCCTTTTTTCTTTTTTTTAAGTCTCTATTTCATTTATTTCCACTCTGATCTTTATTACTTCTTTCCTTCCACTAACTTCGACCTTTGTTTGTTCTTCTTTTTCTAGTTCCTTTTGGTGTAGAGTTAAATTGTTTATTTGAGATTTTTCTTGTTTCTTGAGGTGGGCCTGTATCACTATGAATTTCCCTCTTATAACTGCTTTTGCTACATCCATAAATTTTGGAATTTTGTAATTCCATTTTCATTTTTCTCAGGGTATTATTTGATTTCCCCTTTGATCTCTTCATTGACCCATTGGTTGTTCACTAGCATGTTGTTTGATCTTCACATATTTGTATTTTTCCAGTTTTCTTTTTGTGATTGATTTCTGGTTTCATACCATTGTGGTCTGAAAAGATACTTTATATAATTTCCATCTTCTTAAATTTATTGAGACTTGTTTTGTGGCCTAACATGTAATCTATCCTGTAGAATGTTCCATGTGTACCTGAGAAGAATGTGTAGTCTGCTGATTTTGGATGGAATGTTCTGTATATGTATCAAGTCCCTCTGGTCTGATTTGTTGTTTAAGGCCTATGTTTCCTCATTGATTTTCTGTCTAGATGATCTATCCATTGATGTAAGTGGGGTATTAAAATCCCTTACTATTATTGTACTTCTCTCTATTTCTCCCTTTAGGTCTGTTAATATTTGCTTTATATACCCAGGTACCTCTATGCTGAGTGCATAGATCTTTACTAATATTATATCTTCTTGTTGGATTGACCCCTTTATCATTATGTAATGCCCTTCTTTGTCTCTTATTACAGTCTTTGTTTTAAAGTCTTATTTTGTCTGATATAAGTATAGCTACTCCAGCTTTGTTTTGGTTTCCATTTGCATAAGACATCTTTTTCCATCCCTTCACTTTTAGTCTGTGCGTGTCCTTACATCTGAAATGAGTCTCTTGTAGGCAGCATATAGATGGGTCTTGTTTTTTTTAATCCATTCAGCCATTCTATGTCTTTTGATTGGAGAATTTGTCCGTTTACATTTAAAGTAATTGTAGGTAGGTATGTACTTACTGCCATTTTGTTAATTGTTTTCTGGCTATTTCATATTTCCTCTCTAGTCCTTTCTTCTGCTTTTCTCTCTTGTGATTTGATGACTTTCTTTAGAGTTATGTTTAGATTTCATTCTCATTATCTTTTGTGTATCTACTATAGATTTTTACTTTGTGGATATCATGAGGCTCGCATATTTCAGCATATAAATTCTATATATATATATCAGTTTATTTTAAACTAATAGCAAGTTAAGTTTGAACACATTCTAAAACTCTGCATTTTTACCCCTACGCATTACATGTTTTTCATATCACATTTTATTTTGTATATCCCTTAACCAATTGTTGTAGTTATAATAGTTATTTTTACTACTTATGTCTTTTAGCCTTCACATTAGCTTTATAATTGATTAATCCACTACCTTTACTATACATTTATCTTTACCAGTGATATTTTTAATTTGTTATGCTTTCTTGTCAATAATTAGTGCCCTTTCTTTTCATCTTAAAAAAAAGCCCTTTTAACATTTTTTGTAAGACTGGTTTAGTGGTGATGAACTCCTTTAGTTTTTGCTTGTCTGGAAAAATCTTTATCTCTCCTTCGATTCTGAATGATAATCTCACCTGGTAGAGTATTCTTGGCAGGAAATTTTTTGCTTTCAGCATTTTGAATATATCATGCCACTCCCTTCTGGCCTGCAAAGTTTCTTCTGAAAAATCTGCTTATAGACTTATGGGAGTTCCCTTGTTCATAACAAGTTAGTTTTCTCTTCCTGCTTTTAAGATTCTCTCTTTATCTTTAACTTTTGACATTTTAATTATAATGTATTTTGGTGTGGATCTCTTTGAGTTCATCTTATTTAGATATCTCTGGGCTTCCTGGATCTGGATGTCTGTTTCCTTCTCAAGATTAGGAAAGTTTTCAGCCATTATTTCTTCAAATAAGTTTTCTGTCCCTTTCTCTCTCTCTTCTCCTTCTGAAACCCCTATAACATGTATGTTGTTTTGCTTGATGCTATCTCATAGGTAATTTAATCTATTTTCACATTTTTAAATTCTTTTCGTTTTTTTCTTTCTGCTGCTCTGTTTGTGTGAGTTCCTCTGCCCTGTATTCCAGGTCACAGATCTTTTCTTCTGCTTCCTCTAGTCTGCTGTTGAACCCCTCTAGTGTATTTTTCAGTTCAGTTATTGTATTCTTTCAGCTCTGTGACTTCTTTTTGGTACTTGCTTATACATTCTGTCTGTTGTTGAAATTCTCTCTGTGTTCATCCATTCTTCTTCTGAGATTGGTAAGCATCTTTATGACCATTACTTTGAACTCTTTTTCAGGTAAATTACTTACCTCTGTTTCATTCAGGTTTTTTCCTGTGATTTTTATCTTGCTTTTTAGTTTGGAACATATTCCTCTGTTTCCTCATTTTGCTTGCCTCTCTGTGTTTGTTTCTATGTGTTAGATGAAACAGCTATCTCGCCCAGTCTTGAACGACTGGTCACAGGAAGACTGAGAATGTGTTTCAGTCTGTTATCTGTGCAGTGCCCTGGGAGAGGTGGCCTGCCAAAAACTGTCTCTCCAATTGTTTCAGTCTTGTGGGGCCCAGAAATGCAAGCCCCCCTGGCCACCAGCACTAAGTGTTCAAAGGGAGTCGCCTATGTGGACTATGTGCACCCACTAGGTTTGGTGCGGCAGGGGCATGGTAGAGCACTGAGCCAGGGTAAGTCCACCCACCAAGTTTGGTGGTGGAAGGCTGTGGTGGAACACCAGTGAGGGGCATGCAGCAGTAGCAAGGTAGAAGAAGAGTGCCAAAAATGGCACCTTCCAATGCCTCAGTCCCCAGAGAGAGTTCCAACAGACCTCTGCTCCTTCAGCAGACTCTTTGATTAGTTAATGAATCTCCTTCACATATGATCTAGGTACTTTCAAAACTGCTGCCTTTGCACTGAGTCCTGCGGCAAGTGAGTCTCTATGTAAACCCTTTGATAGCAGAGTCTCAGTTTCCTAAAGCCCTTTGGATCTCCTGGTTGTAGGCCCCATTGGTTTTCAAAGCCAGACATTTTGGGGGCTTGTCTTTCCAGAGCAGGTCCTAAGGGTTGGGGTGCCTGATGTGGAGCTCAAACACCTAACTCCTCAGGAAGAAGCTCTATGTTTGTGATATCCCTCCCACTTGTTGGTCACTGCACAAAGGGTGAGAGTTTGGCAAGACTGCATCTCTGCTTCTCTTATTCATCTCAATATGGCCTTTTTATCCTTGTTGTGGAAGAGCCATTCTGCTAGTTTTCAGGACTTTTTCAGAAACAATTGTTTTATATGTAGCTGTGTCCGTGGGAGGAAGTGAGCTGAGGATCTTCCTATGCTGCCATCTTGAACCACCTTTCGAGGCAATTTTCTACTACTGTTTTTTCAAATATTACCAAACTACCCCCCTTTCTTAGGTTTCATCAGATGAGTTCTCTGTTTTAAGAACAATAATTATCCTTATGTTGGATATTCTTTTATGTTATATCTCTTATCTTCCTCTTAATTATCTCAATATTTATCCTCTATGTCTATAACCACTAATAGAATAATGATGATGTTCTGTTTCCTTAGTGCTGAAGTTTTCTTTTTCATTCAACCCTGTATCTTATTGTCCAATCTTTGAGTTCTTCCTTTATTGATTTTATGTTCTTATTAAGCATCTGTCAGGAGTTCCCAAGACCACTTAGAGGTTTGATGATTCACTAGGAAGACTCACAGGACTCAACATATAGTCATACTCATAATTATGACTTCTTACAATGAAATGAAAGGAAGCAAAGCAAAATCAGCAAGGGGCAAAGGTCCATGGGACGAGATCTGGAGGAAACCAGCAGTGAGCTCCCAAGAGTCCTCTTCCAAAGAAGTCACAAAGCATGTGTTTAATTCCTCCAGCAATGAACAATATGTGTGGAATTCTTTCTGTCAGGGAAGCTTGCCTGAGCCTCAGAATCCTGGGATTTTATCAGTGGTCAGTCCTGCATCAAAATTCAAGACTTCCTAAAGGAGAGCAAGTGTTCAGCATAAACCACATTGTTTGCATGAACAGTTTAGGCACAGCAAGCCACTCTTATCAGTTAAGGAAATAGATAATAATGCAGTAGTGAGAGACCTCTCTAAATCTAAGTTCCCAGATGCTAGCCAAGGGCAAACTTTGCAAGCAGGCCTCTCTGAGGACAGTAGTCTCAGGCCTGCTATTCTAACTCTTTTCTGAACAGCATCCTAGAGTAAAATTCTTATCATCATGGAGTTTTCTCTTGTTCCTTGGGTAATGTTATCTTCCAGACTGGTTTCTCCATCTGTCTGTCTATCTGTCTACCTGTTTATCTATGTCTGTATATCTTTCTTTTCTTCTTCTGTTTTGTCTGCTGTTGTTGATGTTGTATGTTTGCAGTAATAGCCTCCTGAATTCATAAATCAACAAAAGTCAAGGAAGTATGCCCAAAAAAGATATTTGAGTAGATAAACTAGATATCACAAAGCCAATAGATTGATTCTATTAATTTTAAAAGCAGGAGGAACTCAAGTCTCACTCAGAAAAGACTATTTACTCTTATACACAAAACTACCAAACTTTAAACTTGATTAGAACTTCCTAAACTATTGTCTGGTGAAAAATATTAATAGATAAGCTGTGGACAACTGGGTAACTATGTAGAAAAAATTAAATTGGACCCATTTATCATAACTTATAGCCAGGTAAATTCCAAGTAGTTGAGTTTTTTAAAGGTTAAAAAGAGCCTCAGTTAAAATATTGATTACAGCCTTATAAGACACTAAGCAGAGGACCCAGCTAAGCTACACTGACTTGTTACCCACAGAAACTGAGATCATAAATATTTTTTAAGCCTCTGAGTTTGTAGTAGTTTGTTATGCAGCAATAGATAACTAATGCAATTTGTTAGTTTCTTCATGGTATATTGTAACAACTTCCTCTATCCTCCATATTCTATAAACTGGATGTTACTTCTAGATGTTTGATTAGATTCCAGTTCTACTTTTTAATATTAAAAATATGAGATAGATGGTGTTAGTGATTTCTATTGCATCAATTCTGGAGGCACTCAATGCCTGATAAGGTTAGTGGGTTCAAGTGGTGAGAACCTGACCCCTCCACTGTAAACTTCTCCATCATCCTTTCAATTAATTGTTTCATCCATTGATGATCTCGGCCTGAATAAATAAATTAATTTAATATGGTAAAATGGCAATTTTATAATTCAATCAGTTTTTCTACCTTTACTAACTGTGATCTTTCTTAGTGTACAGCTTGGTCTCTCTCTCACTTTCGCTCTCTCTCATCCTCCTACCCAGATCAAGATATAGAGGGTTTCTAGGACCCCAGAAAGTTCCTTCCTGATCTATACCCTTCCCCAAGAAAACCACTATTCTGACTTCAATCATTATCATTTAGTTTTGCCTTCTTGAACTTCATATAAGTGATATCATACAGTGTGTTCTCTCTTGTATCTAGTTTCTTTCACTTAACATAATGTCTGTGAGATTCACCCATGTTTTTGAATGTTCCACTACCTCATTATTATTATTTTTTTGCTGTGTAGTATTCCACTAAGTGAATATAATACAATTTATCTATTCTCTTGTTGGTGTACATTTAAGTTGTATCCACTTGGAGGCTATTATGAATAAAAATGGTTATGAACATTCTTATACAAGTCTGTTTTTGGACATATGCACTTGTTTCTCTTGTCTGCATACCTAGTAGTGGAATTTCTGAGGGTAGGCATATATTTAGCTTTAGTAGAAACCACAAAAAAATTTTCCAATGTGATTATACCACTCTATGCTCCCACCAGCATTGTTTGACAGTTCTGCACCACCACATCTTCACCAATACTCACTATAACACAGCATTTAACTTTTAACAGACATAAAATAATGGGAAGATCCAAAGTAGTATGCACTTTCCTGAGGAACACTCAGTAATGTACTGATTTTGTTCATCTAATTCTGGTACTAAAAACCATAATTCAGCCGGGTCAGGGAAGGAAGCCTGTCAGAACCCTCCCAGTGAGGCATCTCTCCTTCTGGCAGGCTGTGCATCTCATACACTCAAGTCCACGGAGGAAGAAAAGAGGTGAAGAAAGTTCCTTCTGGGCATGCTGGTCGCCTCTGGTTTTTCTCCTTGGGCCTCCTCCTGAGAAAGAGAGAGAGGGAGACTCTGACTCCTAGTGTGAGGGACCAGCCTCTTGACAACTCTATCAGAAATTATGAAATTCATAGGTCTTTGGTATATTTATTTATTAAAACAAGGTATCCCTACCCAGAGGGACCATGTGAGTGGGCAGTGGCAGGTTGCAGTTCCAGTGAGACTGCTCCGTGGTCCAGGGGGAAAATCCATGGTCCCACAGCAGCCAAAGGGAAAGCCTCTACTCGGCATTAGCAGAGAGGCTCCGCCTAGCATTCAGAACACTGGGAGGCCCTTGGGCAAAAGAAGCTCAGCCCACAGCAGCAACCCCCCAGCCACCTCTAACACACAAACTCCTGCTGTGGCCCAGAGGGGGCAAATGAGACCCAGAGAGACCATGTGAGTGGGTGGTAGCAAGTTGGAGCCCCAGCAAGACTGCTCCTTGGTCCAGGGGGAAAATCCATGGTCCCACAACAGCCACAGGGAAAGCCTCTGTGCAGCGTTAGTGGAGAGGCTCTGCCTGGCAGTCACAAGGCTGGAAGGCCCTGGGGCAGAAATAGCACAGCTGGGTGAGCTAACCACAGACTGCAGTAGATACCCATAACTCTGCTGCAGCCCATAGTGGACAAGTGAGATCTTGCAGGTCCTGACAGTGGCAGAGCTGTGAGTCTTGGTGAACCTGATACCGGCTGCTGTGAAAGCCCATAACACTGCTGCAGACCCTAAGGAGGGAGCATGTCTAGGCAGTCTGTGACAGCAGGTACCAGCAACCCAAAGGACCCCTTGCGATTGTCCCCCCAGCTGATGAGAGACGCCACAGGGCCACTGTGATCATGAGGAGGGGCCCAGGTCAGGTCAGCAACAGCTGACAGTGATCCTGGTCAGTACAGATTACACAGCTGCTGCAAACCCCAACCCTCCCCCCCCCCCGCCCCCCAGTAGAAGCAAGTGGAAGCAGTAACTAAACTCTATCTCTATGCAGAGGCACAAATCCACACCATCAAGCAGTATGAAAAAATATATTAAATCTCAAGAACAGAAGGAAAATGACAAGTACCCAGAAAACAATCCCAAAGACACTGAAATCTATAACCTAAATGACAATGAATTCGAAATAGCCATCATTAAAAAACTCAATGAGTTAAAAGAGAATACAGATAGACAACTCAATGAGTATAGGAGCTATGTCACAACAGAGATTGATACTATAAAGAAGAACCCATCAGATATGTTGCAGGTGAAGAACACCATAGAGAAGATTAAGAAAAATCTGGACTCTCTGAACAGTAGGGTTGATAATATGGAAAACAGAATTAGCAATTTGGAGCATAGGAATATAGAAATGCTGCAGATAGAGGAGGAGAGAGAACTAAGACTAAAAATAAATGAAGAAACTCTCCAAGAAATATCCGACTCAATTAGGAAATGCAACATAAGGATTATAGGTAACCCAGAGGGAGAAGAGAAGGAGAAGGGGGCAGAAAGCCTGTTCAAAGAAATAATGACTGAGAACTTCCTAAACCTGGGGAGAGAGATGGAACTCCATGTGACAGAAGCTAATAGATTTCCAAACTTTATCAATGTAAAAAGACCAACCCCAAGGGATATAGTAGCGAAGCTTGCAAAAGTCAATGACAAAGAGAAAATACTAAGGGCATCAAGGCAGAAGAAAATAAACTACAAAGGAACCCCCATAAGGTTGTCAGCAGATGCCTTACAGGCTACAAGAGAGTGGAATGATATATTCAAAAACTCTGAAGGACAAAAACTTGCAGCCAAGAATACTCTATCCAGCGAAAATATCCTTCAAATATGATGGAGAAATAAAAACTTTCCCACATAAGCAAAAGTTAAGGGAGTTCATCGTCACAGGACCTCCCCTACAAGAAATGCTCACGAAGACCCTCATACCTGGAAGAAAAAAAAAAAGGAAAAGGAAAATGGTTACAAAACCCACAGCAAAGGAGATAAGTAGAAAGACAAAATCAGAAAGTTGCAGGTCTCCATCAGAACAGGTTAGCAAAGGCTAAGCATAACACTAAAGATAAAAGGAAGGGAAACACCAAGAATAAATATAGTCTTGTCATTTTAACCACAAACTCACAACATAAGAAGGAAGAAAAAAAAATCTGACAACAACAACCTAGAAGGGGAAGAGGAAAGCAATGGAACGGCTTAATCTAAGGAAATAAGAGGCTATCAGAAAATGGACTATCTCATCTATGAAATGTTTTACACAAACCACATGGTAACCACTAAACAAATAACAAGAATAAAGACACAAATTACAAAGAAGAAGAAAGCCAATATAGCAAACTACCTACCTGAATTGGTAGTCCAAAAATCGTGGGACAAGAAACAAACGAAATGCAAGAGAACTGGAAACAAGCGATAAGATGGCAACATTAGGCCCCCACATTTCACTAATCACTCTAAATGTAAATGGATTGAACTCTCCAATCAAAAGACACAGAGTGGCAGGATGGGCTAAAGAACAAGACCCAACAATATGCTGCCTCCAGGAAACACACCTCAGCCCCAAAGACAAACACAGACTCAGAGTGAAGGGATGGAAGATGATACTCCAAGCTAATAATGAACATAAGAAAGCTGGTGTTACCATACTTATATCAGACAAAGTAGACTTCAAAGCAAAACAGATAAAGAGAGACAAAAAGGGGCAGTTTATAATGATAAAAGGGACACTCCACCAAGAAGACATAACACTTATAAATATATACACACCAAACACAGGAGCACCAAAGTATGTAAAGCAACTATTAACAAAATTAAAAGGAGACATCAACAACAATACAATAATAGTAGGGGACCTAAACACCCCACTAACACCAATGGATAGATCATCCAGACAGAAAGTCAACAAGGAAATTATAGAATTAAATGAAAAACTAGACCAGATGGACTTAATAGATACATATAGAACACTCCATCCAAAAACAGCAGGTTACACATTCTTCTCAAGTTCGCATGGAACATTCTCAAGGACAGACCATATCTTGGGAAACAAAGGATGCCTCATCAAATTCAAGAGGGTTGAAATAATAGCAAGCATCTTTTCCAACCATAACGCTATGAAACTAGAAATCAACTACAAGAATAAAACTGGGAAAGGGGCAAAAATTTGGAGACTAAACAACATGCTACTGAATAAACAATGGATCATTGAAAAAATTAAAGAAGAAATCAAATATTACCTGGAGACAAATGAAAATGAAAACACGCCATACCAACTCATTTGGGACGCAGCAAAAGCTGTCCTAAGAGAGAAATTCACTGCAATACAGGCTCACCTCAATAAACAAGAAAAGTCTTAGATAAGCAATCTCAAATGACACCTAACAGAATTAGAAAAAGAAGAACAAACAAAGCCCAAAGTCAGTAGAAGGAGGGAAATAATAAAAATTAGAGCAGAAATAAATGAAATTGAAACAAAAAAAAGAGTAGAAAGGATCAATGAAACAGAGTTGGTTCTTTGAAAAAATAAATAAAATTGACAAACCCTCAGCCAGGCTCACTAAGAAAAAAAGAGAGAAGACTCAAATAAATAAAATTAGAAACGAGAGAGGAGAAATCACAACGGATACCACAGAAATACAAAAGATCATAAGAGAATACTATGAAAAACTATATACCAACAAATTGGACAACCTAGAAGAAATGGATAAATTCTTAGACTCTTACAACCTCCATAAACTGAAGCAGGAAGAAATAGGGAATCTGAATAGACCAATCACTAGTAAAGAAATTGAAGCAGTAATCAAAAATCTCCCCAAAAATAAAAGTCCAGGATCAGACGGCTTCTCTGGAGAATTCTACCAAACATTCAAAGAAGATTTAATACCTATATTTCTCAAACTATTCCAAAAGATTGAGTAAGATGGAGCACTCCCTAACACATTCTGTGAAGCCAACATCACCCTGATCCCCAAACCAGACAAGGACAACAAAAAGAAGGAAAACTACAGGCCAATATCACTGATGAAAATAGATGCCAGAATCCTCAACAAAATTTTGGCAAACCAAATAGAGCAATACATTAAAAAGATTATACACCATGATCAAGTGGGATTTATAGCAGGGACACAGGGATGGTTCAACATCCGCAAGTCAATCAACATGATATACTACATTAACAAAATGAGAAACAAAAACCACATGATCATCTCAATAGATGCAGAGAAAGCATTTGACAAGATCCAACAGCAATTTATGATAAAACTCTCAATAAAATGGGTATAGAAGGAAAGTACCTCAACATAATAAAGGCCATATATGACAAACCCACAGCCAACATCATACTCAATGGGCAAAAACTGAAAGCCATCCCTCTGAGAAAAGGAACAAGACAAGGGTGTCCACTCTAACCACTCTTATTCAACATAGTACTGGAGGTTTTGGCCAGAGCGATTCGGCAGGAAAAAGAAATAAAAGGGATCCAAATAGACAATGAAGAAGTGAAACTCTTGCTGTTTGCAGTTGACGTGATCTTATATATAGAAAACCCCAAAGAATCCAATGGAAAACTATTAGAAATAATCAACAACTACAGCAAAGTTGCAGGGTATAAAATCAATTTACATAAATCAGTAGCATTTCTATACTCTGACAACGAACTAACAGAAAAAGAACTCAAGAACACAATCCCATTCACAATCACAACAAAAGGAATAAAATACCTTGGGTAAATTTAACCAAGAAAGTGGAAGACCTATACAACGAAAACGACAAGGCTTGTCTGAAAGAAATTGATGACGACATAAAGAGATGGAAAGACATTCCATGCACATGGATTGGAAGAATAAACATAGTTAAAATGTCCATACTACCTAAAGCAATCTACAGATTCAGTGCTATCCCAATCAGAATCCCAATGACATTCTTTACAGAAATAGAACAAAGAATCCTAAAATTCATATGGGGCTACAAAAGACCCTGAATTGCTAAAGCAATCCTGAGAAAAAAGAGCAAAGCTGGAGGCATCACAATCCCTGACTTCAAAACATACTACAAAGCTACAGTAATCAAAACAGCATGGTACTGGTACAAAAACAGGTGCACAGATCAATGGAACAAAATTGAAAGCCCAGAAATAAAACCACACATCTATGGACAGCTAATCTTCGACAAAGGAGCTGAGGGCATACAATGGAGAAAAGAAAGTCTCTTCAACAAATGGTGCTGGGAAAACTGAACAGCCACATGTAAAAGAATGAAAATTGACCATTCTTTTTCACCATTCACAAAAATAAACTCAAAGTGGATCAAAGACCCAAAGATTAGACCTGAAACCATAAGGCTTCTAGAAGAAAATACAGGCAGTACACTCTTTGACATCAGTATCAAAAGGATCTTTTCGGACACCATGTCTTCTCAGACAAGGGAAACAATAGAAAAAATAAACAAATGGGACTTCATCAGACTAAAAATCTTCTTCAAGGCAAGGGAAAACAGAATTGAAACTAAAGAACAACCCACTAATTGGGAAAAAATATTTACAAGTTATATATCTGACAAAGGGTTAATCTCCATAATATATAAACAACTCACACAGCTCAACAACAAAAAAAATCAAACAACCCAATAAAAAAATGGGCAGGGGACATGAACAGACATTTCTCCAAAGAAGATATATGGATGGCCAATAGACACATGAAAAGATGTTCATCACCACTAACCATCAGGGAAATGCAAATCAAAGCTACACTATCACCTTACACCTGTTAGAACGGCAAAAATAACCAAAACAAAAAGTGACAAATGTTGGAGAGGTTGTGGAGAAAAAGGAACCCTCATACACTGTTGGCAGGAATGCAAATTGGTGCAGCCACTATGGAAAACAGTGTGGAGATTTCTCAAAAAATTAAAAATAGAAATACCATATGACCCAGCCACACCACTACTGGGTATCTATCCTAAGAACTTGAAATGAGCAATTCCAAAAGTCCCATGCACCCCTATGTTCATTGCAGCATCATTTACAATAGCCAAGATGTGGAAGCAACCTAAGTGCCCATCAAAAGATGATTGGATAAAGAAGATATGGTGTACATATATACAATGGAATACTACTCAGCCATAAAAAAGGGTAAAATTGTCCCATTCACAACACCATGGATAGACCTTGAGGGTATTATGTTAAGCGAAATAAGCCAGATAGAGAAAGACGAACTCTGAATGACTCCACTTATAGGTGGAAGTTAAACATGTAGACAAAGAGAACTGATTGGTGGTTACCAGGGGGAAGGGGGGTATGGGTAGGCACAAAGGGTGAAGTGGTGCACCTACAACATGACTGACAATAATGTACAGCTGAAATTTCACAAGGTTGTACACTATCATAATCTTAATAAAAAGTAAAAAACAAAACAAAACAAAAAACAAGGTCTCCCTAGCTCTGTTGGATGGATCCCCATGAGGGGAGCTAGGTTGAACAAGTGGTCCTTTCTTGAAGGAGAAACCCTTCTGGTCAGAGTCTTTGGGCCTCCAGGTATTGTAATTGGGTTGAGGCTGCCTAGGGAAAGCCTTCTTGGCTGAGTCAGGGAGCCTGCTACGATGACCCAATCAGGCCTCAGGGCCTGTGGTGGAGCAAAGTGGCCTTAGGAGGTCAGTGTTTGGCCCCATCTTAAAGAGCACTAATGCAAGTTTAAGAGGAGGACTGAGGGTGTGCAACTCTGGGCTGAGTTAGCCAGCTCCTAGCAGGGGTGAGCTGAGTGGAGGGAGGCCCAGTAGCTGTGACCTTGAAAAGGGCAGAGCCCTTCCAGGACCAGGTCTAGGTAAGTCTTGAGCAGCTACTCTATAATAGCTAACTACACTCAGAAATGCTGACCCACACACCAACTAGTGAATAACAGATTTCTAGAGCTGAGAAGAGCCTTGGGATGATCTAGTCTAAATAAATACATGCATTTTACACAAACTGGAGGCACCATAGGGGCCAGCAGCAGCCTGTTTGGAGGCTCTGGCAAGCGAATTAAATTTCCTTAGTGCAATGGGAGTCATTGGGGTGGGCTTTAAGGTTTTAGAAACAGGAAAGGTTAATATATTTTAGGATGACATGGGTAGATTCAAAAAGAGTTTTGAGCTAGACATATTAAAAAATTTTTTTTTGGAAAAATCTCCGACCTCCAAAACTCTCCAGCATTTCCACAGAGGTAATCACCTAGGTAAGGAGAAGAAAGAATTCTTTTGGCAAGTGAAATTTAAATGCTTTTGATTGTAAAGAGCCACTAGTTCTTCTTTTTTTTCCTATACTTTGTTTATTGTGAAATACAACACATACAGAAAAGTACATAAAACAAATGTACAGTGGCACGAAGCATTATAAAGTCTGTTCCCAGATAACCACTTCCCAGGCCAAGACCTAGAGCATTGGCAGTAGCCCAGAAGCACCTGCCTGCTCCTTCTGCCTCACAGCCACCTCCTCTCACACTAGAGGGACCTACTGTCTGCTTTTCTTTACAGTTTTATATCCTGAGTGTAGTGCGTGAGTCAGAAAAACTACTGCCTGTGGACCAAATCTGGTTCCCAGCCTGTTTTTAAAGAAAGTTTTGATGGAATATAATCACACTGATTCCTTTGTGTACTGTCTAGATACTCTCATGCTACAAGAGCAGAGCTGACTGGTTGTTGCAGAGACCTGGATCACCAGCTAAGCCTAAAATATTTCCTATCTGGCTCTTTTCAGAAAAAAAAAAAAAATTTGCTGCCCTCTGGTGTTGTGTATGATTTACCAAGCTAGTAGTCAGCTGCCCCCTGGTATAGAGAATGCTCTTCCAAGTTCCCCTAGCTGCTGGGAGGATTGGCTGCTGTGGGCTCTCACCACCGCCCATTTCCCTGGTAACTTCCCTCAGCTGTATGGGAGAAACAGCTAGGGAGAACTTTGGTGCAACCCTCGGTCAACTGATGTTATTATAAATCAAATTGCCTTTTAACTTCATTTTTGCATTGTTGATACGAGTATATACAATTGATTTTAAATATTGATCTTGTATCCTGCAACCTTGCTGAATGTGTTTGTTAGCTCTAGTAAATTTTTAGTAGATTTCTTAAGATTTTCTATATAAAGCTCATGTTATCTTCAAACACAGTTTTACTTCTTCCTTTCCAGTCAAATTACGTTTCATTTCTTTTTCATGCCTAATTGCCCTAGCTAGAGCCTCATGTTGAGTTTGAGTTTGTTGAATAGGAGCATCCTTATTTTAGTCCTGATTTTAGGGGGAAAGCTTTTAGTCTTTCAACATTGGCTGTGGTGTTGCTTGTGAATTTTTTGTAGACGCCCTTTGTCAGGTTGAAGAAGTTCCTTTCTATTTCTAGTTTGTTGAGAGATTTTTTTATTGAAGTATAGTAGATATACCATATTATATTGGTACATATTATATTATATTATATACAGATTATATTAGTTTCGGTGTACAATGTAGTGATTTGATATTTGTATATATTATGAAATAATCACCTTGATAAGTCTAGTAATTATCTGTCATCATAGAAACTTATTACAATATTTTTGACTATATTCCCTATGCTGTACATTACATCCCTATGACTTATTTATTTTATAACTGTAAGTTTGTACCTGTTAATCCCCTTCACCTATTTTGCCCATCTCCCCACCCCCCTTCCCTTCTGGCAACCACCAGTTTGTTCTTTGTATCTATGAGTTTGTTTCTGTTTTGTTTTATTTGCTCATTTGTTTTGTTTTTTAGATTCCATGTATAGGTGAGATTACACAGTATTTATCTTTCTCTGACTTATTTCAATTAGCATAATACCTGCTAGGTCCATCCATGTTGTTGCAAATGATAATATGTCCTTCTTTTTTATGGCTGAGTAATATTCTATTGTGTGTGTGTATGTATATATCTCTCTCTCACATCTTCTTTATCCACTCATCTATCGATGGACACTTAGGTTGTTTCTATGTCCTTACTATTGTAAATAATGCTACAATGAACATAGGGGCACATATATCTTTTTTAATGTGTTTTCATTTTCTTCAAATAAATACCCAGGAGTGGAATTGCTGTATCCTATTATAGTTCTATTTTCAGTTTTTTGGGGAACTTCCATACTGTTTTCCATGGTAAGCTGGATCAATTTACATTTCCACCTAAAGTACACGAGGGTTCCCTTTTCTGCGCATCCTCTCTACACTTACTATTTCTTGTCTTTTTGATGATAGCCATTCTAACAGGTGTGAGGTAATATTTCATTGTGGTTTTGATTTGCTTTCCCTGATGATTAGTGATGTTGAACATTTTTTCATGTGCCTGTTGGCCATCTGTATGTCTTCTTTAGAAAAACGTCTGTTCAGGTCCTCTGGCCATTTTTAAAAATTGGATTGTTTGTTTTTTGATATTGAGTTGTATGAGTTCTTTATGTATTTTGGATATTAAACCTTCATCAGGTGAATCATTTGCAAATATCTTCTCCCATTCAATAGGTTGCCTTTTCATTTTGTTGATGGTTTCCTTCCCTGTGCAAAAGCTTTTTAGCTTGATATAGTCCCATTGGTTTATTTTTTCTTTTGTTTCCTTTGCCTAAGGAGATAGATCCAAAAAAATATTGCTAAGATGGATGTGAAAGAGTTTACTACCCATGTTTTCTTCCAAGAGTTTCATGGTTTCAGGGCTTACATTCAAGTATTTGATCCATTTCAAGTTTACTTTTGTACATGATGTAAGAAAGTAGTCCAGTTTCATTCTTTTGCCTGTGATTGTCCAGCTTTCCAAACATCATTTATTGAAGACCCTAGTCTTTCCTCACTGAATATTCTTGGCTCCTTTGTTGTAAGTTAATTGTCCATATATGTGTAGGTTTATTTCTGGGCTGTCTATTCTGTTCCATTGATCTCTGTCTCCCTTTGTGCCAGTACCATACTGTTTTGATTACTATAGTTTTGTAGTATAGTTTGAAATCAAGGAGTGATTTTTTCTTCTTTCTCAAGATTGCTTTGGCTATTCAGGGTCTTTTGTGGTTCAATACAAATCTTAGGATTATTTGTTCTAGTTCTGTGAAAAATGCTATTGGGATTTTGATAGGAATTGCATTGAATCTGTAGGTTGCTTTCAGTAGTATGGACATTTTAACAATATTAATTCTTCCAATCTATGATCCTGGTTTATCTTTCCATATATCTGTGTCTTCTTCAATTTCTTTCATTGCTGTCTTGTAATTTTCAGTGTACATGTCTTTCACCTCCTTGGTTCAATTTATTCCTAGGTGTTTTATTCCTTTAGATGCAATTGTCATTGTGATTGTTTTCTTAATTTTTCTTTATGATAGTTCATAGTTAGCATAAAGAAATGAAACATTTCTGTGTATTGATTTTGTATCCTGCAACTTTACTGAACTTATTAACTCTAATAGTTTTAAGGGGGAGGCTTTAGGGTTTTCTATATATAGTATCATGCCATTTGCAAATAGTGACAGTTTTACTTCTTCCTTTCCAATCTGGATGCCTTTTATTTCTTTTTCTTTTCTGATTGCTGTGGAGATAATTTTTTTAAGTCATGAATGATGGTTAGATTTTGTCAAATACATTTTCTCACTCTATGGAGATGATCATATGTTTCCTTCTTTTCCTATTGATATGGTGTTTTACACTTATTTTCATATGTTAAAACAACCTTGTATAGCTGAGAAAAATCCCACTTGGTCATGGTATATAATCATTTTTATATGCAGCTGGATTTGTTTTGCAGGTGTTCTGTTGAGAATTTTTGCATCTATCTTCATAAAGGTTTATATTTTCCTTGTATTGTCTTTCTCTGGTTTTGGTATCAGGGTAGTAGACTCAGAGAATGAGTTGGGAAGGGCTCCCTCCTCTTCTATTTTCCCAAAGAATTTGTGACAGGTTCGTGTAAACTCTTCTTTAAATGCTTGGTAGAATTCACCAGGGAAGCCATCTGGTCCTGAGCTTTTTTCTGTGGGAAGTTGTTTGAATACTAATTCAATCTCTTGACTTTTTATAGGTCTATTCAAATTTTCGATTTCTTCTTGAGTCAGATTAAGTTTTTTATGTCTTTCTAGGAATTTCTCCATTCCGTCTAGGTTATCAAATTTGTTGATACACTAGTCCCCCCTTATTCATGGTTTTGCTTTCCACAGTTTCAGTTACCCACAGGCAAATGTGGCTCAAAAATATTAAATGGAAAATTCCAGAAATAAACAACTCAAGCTTTAAATCGTATGGTGTAATGAGTAGCATGATGAAATCTCGAAATGTCCCAGTCTATCCCACTCAGAACATGAATCATCTCTATGTCGGATCCATGATCATAGACATCATCTGCTCCTGACATCCAACCATTGACATCATCATGCCTCTATGATCCTCCTTCTGACACATCATCAGAAGGTCAGCAGTAGCCTAACAGTACATCACAGTGTCTGCATCATTCCCCTCACTTCATCTCATCACACAGACATTGTATCATTTCACATCATCACAAGAAGAAGGGTGAGTACAGTACAATAAGATACTTCTAGAGAGAGACCACATTCACATAACTTTTATTACAATATATTGTTATAATTGTTCTATTTTATTATTAGTTATTGTTGTTAATCTCTTACTGTGCCTAATTTATAAATTAAACTTTATCATAGGTATGTACGTATAGGAGAAAACATAGTATAGATAGGGTTCAGTACCATCTGCAGGTTCAGGCATCCACTGGGAGTGTTGGAACATAGTCCCTGTGGATAAGGGGGGCTGCTACTCTATATAGCTGTTCATAGTATTCCCTTACAATCCCTTTTATTTCTATAAGGTTGGTAGCAATGCCCCCTCTTTCATTCCTGATTTAGGCAACTAGAGTGCTCGCTCTTTTTCTGTTGGTCAGTCAAGCAAAAGGCTTGCCAATTTTGTTGATCCTTTTAAAGATAAAACTTTTGCTTTTGTGACTTTTTCTATTCTTTATTTCACTTATTTCCACTCTAATCTTTATTATCCATTCCTTCTGCTTGCTTTGGGTTTAGTTTGGTCTTCTTTAGTTTGCTTTTTTTCTGTTTTCTAAGTTGGAAACTTAGATTATTTATTTGAGATCTTTTTTAAATATAGGCACTAACAGCTATAAATTTCCCTCTAACCATTGCTTTTCTGAATGCTATAAATCTTGGTATTTTTTATGTTCATTTATTTCAAAAGTAGTTTATAATTCTTCTTTTGATTTCTTCTTTGACCCATTTGTTTGTTGAGTGTGATTTTTAATTTCCACATATTTTTGAATTCACCAAATTTCCTTCTGTTGTTGATTTATAATTTCAATAGAATTGAAATTACTTTGTTTAATTTCAATATTTTTCAATTTATCAATGCTTGTTTTGTGACCTAACATGTGGTCTATCCTAGGGAATGTGCCATGTGCACTTAGGAAGAATATGTGTTCTCTGTTGTTGGGTGGAATGTTTGATGTCTGTTAATGTCTGCTAAGTCTATTTGGTTATAATGCTGTTCAAGTCTTCTATTTCCTTGTTGATCTTCTGCCTAGTTGTTCTATTCATTACTGAAAGTGGGGCATTGAAGTCTCCAACTATTATTTTGAATTTTCTATTCTCCCTTCAATTCTGTCAATTTTTGCTTGATATAGTTTGATGGTCTGTTATTAGGTAGATAAATGTTTATAATTGCTATATCTTCTTACCATGTTAAATCTTTTATTAATATATAACGTCATTTTTATCTCTTAGAAAGTTTTTGATTTAAGGTTTATTTTGTCTGAGATCAATATAGCCACTTCAGCTCTTTCTGATGACTGTTCACGTAGCATACCTTTTTGCATCCTTTTACTTTCAACCTGTTTTTGTCTTTGAATCTAAAGTATATCTCTTACAGATAGCATATTTCTGGGTCATGTTTTATTTTTTCCTTTTTAAATCCATTCAGCCAGTCTCTGCCTTTAGATTGGAGAGTGTATATTTAATGTAGTTACTGATAAGTTAGGACTTATGTCTTTGATCTGGCTATTTTTTCAATATGTTTTATGTCCTCTTTGTTATTCTGTACTTTAATTACTGCCATTTTGTGTTAAATGAATATGTCCTAGCTTACTATTATAATTTCTTTGTCATTTCTTTTACTATATAATTTTCAGTTATTTTCTTAGTGGATACTCTGGAGGTCATAGTTAACATCTTAATGTATAACAATTTAGTCTGGATTAATACCAAGATAATTTCAATAGTATACAAAAACTTTGCTTCTGTATAGCTCCATTCCTCCCCATTCTTGTGCACTATTGTTGTCATTTAATTACACCCTTATACTTTGTGTGGCCATCACCATAGATTATAGCTACTTCTTTATGCAGTTGTCTTTTAAATCAAATAGGGGGGAAAATTACGCACAAAAACTACATTTGTACTTTCTTTTATATTTATTTATGTAGTTAACCATTATGAGTTCTCTTTATTTCCTCATGTTGACTCAAGTTACTGTCTAGTGTGCTTTTATTTCAGCCTAAAGGACTCTTATTAATATTTCTTATAAGGTAGGTCTATTAGCTATATATTCTTTCAGGTTTTGTTTTTCTAGGAATGTCTTAATTTCTCATTCATTTTTGAAGGATAGTTTTGCTTGATATAGAATTCCTGGCTGACAATGTCTTTCTCTTATAACTTTAAATATATCAGCCCACTGCCTTCTTGCCTCTGTGATTTCTTTTTTTCCCCCTGCTTTTTCTCCCCAAATACCCCCAGTGCATAGTTGCATATTTTTTAGTTGTGGGTCCTTCTAGTTGTGGCATCCTCTGTGATTTCTAATGAGAAACCAGTTGTTAACCTTATTGAAGATGTGTTGTATGTGATGAATTATTTCTCTCTTACTGCTTTCAAAATTCTGTGTTTTGGTATCAACAATTTGACTGTAATGAATCTCAGTGACAATCTCTTAAAATTTCTCCTCCTTGGAGTTGGTTGAGCTTCTTTGATATGTATCTTTATACCTTTCCTCAGTTTTGGGAAGTTTTTGGCCTTTATTTCTTCAAGTATTTTTTCTTCCCTTTTCTCTCTCTGCTTTCCCACAGCTTGCACTACGTTTATATTTGTACACTTGACAGTGTTCTACACATCTTTGAGACTCTGTTTATTTTTCTTTATTCTGTTTCTCAAACTAGATACTTTCAATTGACCAATCTTCAAGTCACTGATTTATTTTCTTCTTCCTGCTTAAATCTACTGTCAAGTACCTCTAGTGAATTTTTCATTTTGGTTATTGTACTTTTCAACACAGAATTTCTATTTGGCTCATTTTTGTAATTTATATCTCTTAACTGATATTCCCTCTTTGATGAGACATCATTCTCAAGGTTTTCTTCAGGTATGGCTTTCCTTAGTTCTTTGAATATATTAAAATAGTTGACTTTAAATCTTTGTCTAGGGGCTGGCCCCGTGGCCAAGTGGTTAAGTTCATGCACTCTGCTGCAGGTGGCCCAGGGTCTCGTTGGTTTGAATCCTGGGCGCAGACATGGCACTGCTCATCAAGCCACACTGAGGCGGCATCCCACATGCCACAACTAGAAGGACCCACAACGAAGAATATACAACTATGTACTGGGGGGCTTTGGGGAGAAAAGGAAAAAATAAAATCTTTTAAAAAAAAGTCATTAATTCTTTGTCTAGTAAATCCAACATCTGGGCCTCCTCACGGACAGTTTCTATTGACTTATTCCCATCCTCCCCCCTCACCCATGTATGGACCATACTTTCTTGTTTCTTTACATGTCTCATAATCTTTGCTGAAAACTGGACATTTTAATTAATATTAGTGGCAATTGTATAAATCAACTTCTTTCCTCTCTCCATGGTTGTTGCTACTTGTTATTGTTGTTGTTGTTTGTCTAGTGACCTTTCTGAACTAATTCTGTAAAGTCTATATTCTTTGTCAGGTATGGCTGCTGAAGTCTCTGTTCTTTTCACTTAGTATGCAGTTAGTGAATGATTGAACAGAGATTTCCTTAAATGCCTGGAGCCAGAAATTCCTCCAGTCTTTGCTAAGAGACTCTGTATGCGAGCTAAAGCATGCCTCCAACATTCAGACAGGCAGTTTACAGCTCTGCCTTAGCCTTCACTTCCTGCTTGCACAGAGCCTCGGGTTTAACCAGAGGTGAGATCTTATGTCCTTCTCAAAGATTTCCTGAGCATGCACACAACTCTGCACATGTATGTGGCCTTGATTCCCAGGGATATATCGGAGCTTTTCAAATCCCCTGTGGACATCTCATTTTCCAAGTTTTAAATTTTTGCTTGGTCTATTGTTTGCCCCAAATGTTATCCACTATGTCAGGCAGCTGCAAAGTTAAACATTTGCCTGTAATTTTTTTTTTTTTTTTTACAAACATCTGCAGGGAAAAGGCTTTTTGCACTGGAAGAGGTACAAATAAGTTCACATACAGACATTCTTGCAAGTGGGGTCTTTGAGTGAACCATCAGAAAGGTAAAATAATGACAGTTCTTTGGGACTGAAGGTTTGAAAGAGCTCTAGCAGCTCTAGGCTGCTGAATTTCACACTAATGTGGGCCGTTATTTTTAAAGGCTACCATTGAACTGGAGAATGTAGGATGGGACAGTTAAAATGCCACAAAGCTCAATATTCCTACCAAGATTCAGCACTTTTTTCTTGAACAAATGCTTCCCCTTAGGTTGCTGCAAACCTTTGGTTAATTTTCAGAGTTCTGGAAGTGTTTATTCTGACAATATTTTGCCAGTTTTCTCATTGCTTTTGTGGAGGAGAGAATATTCAGAGGTACTTTCTTCCCATTTTCACTGATGTCACCCTGCCCTCATTTTGAAGTGAAATATTCCATTGGTATAAAATTCTATGTTGACAATTCTTATTTCTGAGCTCTGAAATGTTATTCCAATATCCTCTACTTTCCATTGTTGCTGTGGGTAAGCTCCCTGTCAGTCTAATTATCATTCATTTGAGATAGTATGTATTTTCTTTTGGTTATGTTTTAGATCTTCTTTTTATCCTAGATTCTGCATTAACTACATGTTCATTTCTCTATGTTTATACTTCTTGAGAGTTGCTTTATTTTTTTCAATCTGGTGATTCATGGTATTTTAATCAATTCTAACAAATTGTCAAATATTTCTTCAAATTATATCCCTCACTTATTTTAATTTTTCTTTTTTTTGAAACTCACAATTTGGATGTATGTTCAATCAGGAGTCAGCAAACTATCACCCATGGACCATATTCAGCTTCCCTCCTATTTTTGTAAATAAATTTTTGTTTGAGCACAACATTGTTTATTCATTGATGTATGTTTTAGGAATATTTTTGCACTACAACAGCAGAGGAGAGGACTTGTGACAGAGAACATATGGCCTTAAAATATTTATTAACTATCCTGTTTTCAGAAAAAGTTTGCGGACCCCTATGTTAGACTATCTCATTCTTTCTTCAAAGTCTTCTAACCTTTTGCATCTTAAATCTCCTTGCTTCCATCCCATATACTAGGTGCTTTCATCAGATACAACTTCAGTTTAAACTTTTAGTTTATTTCAGGTCTGTATTATCTGTTTAAATCAGAGATTGGCATGATTTTTCTTAAAAGGCCAAACAGGATTTTAGACATAAAGGCATAGTTGCAACTACTCAGCTCTGCAGTTGTAGTACAGAAGAAGCCAGAGACAATACAAAAACAAATAAGTGTGGTTGTGTTCCAATAAACTTTATTTACAGAAATAGGCAGCCCAGCCACAGGCCATGGTTGGCTTATCCCTCATTTAAACCATTATTTGAGCTTCAAATTTCAATTAATTAATTAAGTTATTTATTTATTATTTTGCTAAGGAAGATTTGCCCTAAGCTAACATCTATTGCCAATCTTCCTCTTTTTTTGCTTGAAGAAGATTAACCCTGAGCTAACGTCTGTGCCAGTCTTCCTCTATTTTATATGTGGGTCACTGCCATAGCATGACAAGTGGTGTAGGTCCACACCTAGGATCTGAATCTGTGAACCCAGGCCGCTGAAGTGGAGCACACCAAACTTAACCACTAGGCCATAGGGCCAGCCCCAATAATTTTATTTTTTATTATGAGAAGTTCCATTCCTTTTCATATCTGCTAGAGGTTGTTTTATTTTTTTTAACTCTCTTGTTTTCTCAGGATTTTAATTCCATCTTTTATTCTCTAAATATATTGAACATATTTCCTTTATATTTTTATCTGATCAATTTAATAGCTGAAGTCCTTGGTAGTCAGAATCAGCAGTTTATTTGTCTGTTGACAATCATGCATGATAGTTTGTTTCCTTGGGTGTTTTAAAATTTATAATTATACAAATATTATAATTCGTATCTAGCTGATTTGATGTGTGGGATTACTGAGGGTAATGAATTCATTGTATTTGTTCCTTCAGAGAAGATTTAGATTTGGCTCTACCAGGCTCTCCAACGTGTTGTCACTATGGGACAAGTGCTTGGCTTTCAGTTTTCCAGGTCATGGAGATAGTGTCAACTTCAAACCTCAAAACTATGTGGTTCTATAATTGAAAATTCTTAGAGAAGATTTTAAACTTTTTATCATTTAGTGGTAAAACAGCTGTTATTTTCTGTACTAGGCAGAATTTTTCTAGTCTACAAGTTCTCAAATCTCTATAAGGATTGTGGCTTCGTGTGTGTGTATGAAGGAGAGTGCCTAAATTCCAGTTCTAGAAACCTGGGATGCAACAATCTAAGACAATGTTTGGGGCCTATACAAGGTGGAGAACTGGAATTTAGACAATCTCCTTCATACACACACACGAAGCCACAATCCTTATAGAGATTTGAGAACTTGTAGACTAGAAAAATTCTGCCTAGTACAGAAAATAACGGCTGTTTCTAGATTGCAAGTATGAGCAATTACTGCAAGAGATTAAAAGCTTGTTGGGTCCTAGTTCTTTAGGTTCCCAGTAGGAGCAAATACCCTCAAGGCACTACAAGTTTGTCTCTTTTACATTTTGGGTCCAACTCTCCAGGTTCCAAGTAAAAGCAAGTACTACAGAGGGAGACGGTCTCTACTCCTCTGCTTAGTGGAATTAAAATCTCTAGGTTCAGAGTATGGGTAACTACTCCCTGGGCAAGAAAACCATTTCTCTTCTGCTTGTGCTATTTCAATCCTTTAGGTTTCAAGTAAGGGCAATTACTCCCAGACGTAAAAGCTTTGTTTTCTCTTTTTGTTGAATCGCAAGTTATAGGTTCTGAGTATGGGCAAATATTCCCAGGGTACCAAATCTTGTCTTCTTTGCTTGTTATTTCTCTGATGTATAGAATCTGACTATTGATAAGTCTTCCCTAGACAACAGGGTCTTGTCTCCTCTTTTGTTGGATCCAATATTTCTAGGTTCTGAGAAAGAGCAATTACTGCCACAGCATCATTGATACTGAACCTAAAGTGAGTTCGCTCACCTGTTGTGCAGCAAGCCAGTCTCTGACACCCAGGGTAGTGGAATAAAGTAGGAATTTTATTTTTGCACAGTGCTGAGCAGGAGAGAGGGCAGCTAACGCTGAAATCCCAAACTCCCCAAAAAGCTAAAAGGAAGGATTTTTATTTGGGGTTTTAGGTAGGGGAGAGGGAGCATATGGCCTTGCTGGTCAGCAGCTTTCCCACCAGCCTGTATCTCTTTGTGGGGAGGAGATAATCCAGGTGCTTGTCCTTGGCAGTGTCTGTCTACATGGAGGATAGTGGATTCTGGAGCCAGGAAGCCAGAGAGTAAGCAGGAAATGAGTGTTTTGGTTTTAACCCCATATATGCTGGGTTTAATGTGGGGAAACTGATATCAGGGTCGATATCATCATGGCCTTCTTGCCTTTGCTTCTTGGATCCATATTCCCTAGGTTCTAAATATGGCAACAACAGTGTCTTAGTCTGTTCAGGCTGCTATAACAAAAATCCTCTGCTTGTACAAACTGGGTGACTTCCAACAACAGAAATTTATTTCTCACAGTTCCTGAGGCTGGAAGTCCAAGACCAAGGTGCTGGCAGTTTCAGTGTCTGGTGAGGGCCCACATTCTCAAGGTCAGCTGTCTTTTCTCTTTGTCCTCACATGATAGTAGGGTCTAGGAAGCTCTGTGGGGTCTCTCTTATTAAAGTACTAATCTCAATTGTGAGGGGTCCAACCTTATAATCTGAGCACCTCCTAAATGCCCCATCTCCTAATATCATCACGTTGGGCAATGGGAATACATGCTCATATTCAGAACCTATAACTTGGGATTTAACACACAGAGGAAACAAGACCTTAATGTCCAGGAGTAATTGCCCTTACTCAAAACTTAGCAAATAGAATTCACTTCAACATATGAATTTTGGGGGGACACAAATATTCAGTCTATAGCAAACACCCAAGGCACGAAGACCTTTTTTACTCTTCTTGCAAGAAGATCTAGGATCCAATTCTGGACAAGTATTCTTTAGGCAAGAAAGCCTTATCTCCTCTTTGTGTTAGATCCATAGTGTCTAGGTTCTGAGGATGGGCAACTACACCCAGGATATCAAGACATTAAATCCTCTGTTTGGTAGAAAACAAATATATATATTGTGAGAATGGGCAACCCCTTTAGTTACCCTGATGTTTGCCTCACTGCTTCATTGCTCAAAGGTCTCCAGAATGTGAATAAATAGAACTATTCCCAGGGCATCAAGGCCTTGCCCTTTCTCCTTTTTACACAGATCTCTAGGTGTCAAGTTTGAGCAACAACTCCCACCACAATTGTTCCCTCTTTGTTGGCTTACACATCTCTAGGTTATGAGTATGTGCATCTATTTCAAGTGTTCCAAAGCCGTGTCTCCACAGTTGGTTAGGTCCCAAACTGGTAGGATTCACGTATGGGTACTACCTCCACCAAGGGCATTAAGACCTCATTTCTTAGGACTGTTAGATCTAAGGGAAGCTAACTACTTTCAGCGCATCAAGGCTTTGTCTCCTCTTCTTGTTGAATAATGGTTTTCTATGTTCTGAGAATGACCCACTTCTCACTGTCTCCTCGGCTTGTTGGATCCCAGGTCTTGGCTCTGAATTTGGGAAACTACTCCCAGGTCAGTAAATCCACTGCTTGTTGGATTAAACACCTCTAGGTTCTCAGTATATATACCTATTTCCAGGAGTTGTTTCCACTGCTTGTTAGATCCCAGATGTGTAGTGTAAGTACCTGACAATTGGCTTTTTTGGTTATAATGTAAGTGCCTGACATTAAGCTTTTGATTGCTGAGGCATCCACTTCAAGGACATCTACCTTGAATAGATATCTTGCTAACTACACAATTAGATAAGAAGTCAGGCTTCCCACCCATGAAGTTTCTCTTTTACTTTTTTTTCTTTTTGAGGAAGATTAGCCCTGAGTTAACATCCACTGCCAATCCTCCTCTTTTTGCTGAGGAAGATTGGCCCTGAGCTAATATCTGTGCCCATCTTCCTCTATTTTATATGTGGGATGCCTGCAACAGCATGGCTTGATAAGTGGTGCATAGGTCCACATCTGGTATCTGAACTAGCAAACCCCAGATCACAGAAGCAGAGTGCACGAATATAACTGCTATGCCAGTGGGCTTGCCCCTAAAGTTCCTCTTCTAGAAAGCCCAGGGTAACCTAGATAATTGCCCTCTTGAGTGACCCTGCATTTCCCTTCCCACAAAAAGTCTTTGATCTATTTTGAGTTTATTTTTGCGTCTGGTGTGAGATAGTGGTCTACCTTCATTCTTTTCCACATGGCTGCCCAGTTTTCCCAACACTGTTTTGAAGAGACTATCTTTTCTCCATTGTATGTTCTTGGCACCTTTGTCAAAGATTAGTTGACCGTAGATGTCTGGTTTTATTTCTGGGCTTTCAGTTCTGTTCCATTGATATTTGTGCCTCTTTTTCTACCAGTAGCATGCTGTTTTGGTCACCATGGCTTTGTAGTACATTTTAAAGTCAGGGATTGTGATGCCTCCAGCTTTGTTCTTTTTTCTCAGGATTGCCTTAGCAATTCAGGGTCTTTGATTGCCCCATATGAATTTTAGTATTCTTTGCTCTATTTCCATCAAGAATGTCATTAGGATTCTGATAGGGATTGCATTGAATCTGTAGATTGTTTTGGGTAGTATGGACATTTTAACTATGTTTATTCTTCCAATCCATGAGCAAGAATCTCTTTAAGTCATTATCAATTTCTCTCAGTAATGTCTTATAGTTTTCATTGTGTAAGTCCTTCACCTCCTTGGTTAAATTTATTCCTAGGTATGTTATTTTTTTAGTTGCAATTGCAAATGGAATTATGTTTTTGAGTTCTCTTTCTGTAAGTTTGTTATTGGAGTATAGAAAAGCAACTGATTTTTGTAAGTTGATTCTGTACCCTGCAACTTTACTGTAGATGTTAATTATTTCTATGAGTTTTACAATGGATTTTTTGGGGTTTTCTATATATAAGATCATGTCATCTGCAAACAGTGAGAGTTTCTCTTCTTCACTCCCTATTTGGATTCCTTTTATTCCTTTCTCTTGCCTAATTGCTCTGGCCAAAACCTCCAGTACTATGTTGAAAAAGAGTGGTGATAGTGGACATCCTTGTGTCATTCCTGTCCTCAGGGGGATGGCATTCAGTTTTTGCCCATCGAGTGTCATGTTGGCTGTGGGTTTGTCATATATGGCCTTTATTACACTGAGGTAATTTCCTTATATCCCCATTTTGTTCGGAGTTTTTATCATAAATGGCTGTTGGATCTTGTCAAATGCTTTCTCTGCATCTATTGAGATGATCATGTGGTTTTTATTCCTCAGTTTGTTGATGTGGTGGATCACGTTGATTGGTTTGCAGATGGTGAACTGTTCCTGTGTCCTTGGTATGAATCTCACTTGATCGTGATGTATGATCCTTTTGATGAATTGCTGAATTCGGGTTGCCAAAATTTTGTTGAAAATTTTTGCATCTATGTTCATCAGGGACATTGGCCTGTAGTTCTCCTTTTTCGTCCTGTCTTTGTCAGGTTTTGGTATCAGTGTGATGTTGGCCTCATAGAATGTGTTAGGAAGTGTTCCATCCTCCCTAATTTTTTGGAATAGCTTGAACAGGATAGGTATTAAATCCTCTCTGAAAGTTTGGTAGAAATCCCCAGGAAAGCCATCTGGTCCTGGGGTTTTATTCTTTGGGATGCTTTTGATGGCTGTTTCAATCTCTTTCCTTGTGATTGGTGTATTCATATTATTTGTTTCTTCTTGACTCAGCTTTGGGAGGTTGTAAGAGTCTAAGAATTTATCCAGTTCCTCTAGGTTATCCATTTTGTTGGCATATAGTTTTTCATAGTATTCTCTCATAATCCATTGTATTTCTGTGGAGCCTGTTGTTATTTCTCCTGTTTTATTTCTGATTTTGTTTATTTGAGCTTTCTCTCTTTTTTTCTTTGTAAGTCTGGCTAGGGGTTTGTCAATTTTATTTATCTTCTCAAAGAACCAGCTGTTTGCTTCATTGATCCTTTCTACTGCTTTTTTGTTTCAATAGCATTTATTTCTGCTCTGATTGTTATTATTTCTCTCCTCTGCTTACTTTGGGCTTTGTTTGTTCTTCTTTTCCTAATTCAGTTAGGTGTGATTTGAGATTGCTCATTTGGGATTTTTCTTGTTTGTTAAGATGTGCCTGTATTGTGATGAATTTCCTTCGTAATATGGCTTTTGCTGCATGCCATATGAGTTGGTATGACATGTTATCATTTTCATTTGCCACCCGATATTTTTTTATTTCTCCTTTAATTTCTTCAATGATCCATGGCTTGTTCAATAGCATATTGTTTAGTCTCCACATCTTTGTCCCTTTCTCAGCTTTTTTCTTGTAATTAATTTTTAGCTTTATAGCATTATGATCGGAGAAGATGCTTATTATTATTTCAATTTCTTTAAATTTATAAAGGATTACTTTGTTTCCCAACCTATGGTCTATCCTTGAGAATGTTCTGTGCACACTTGAGAAGTATGAGTATTCTGCTGTTTTTGGATAGAGTGTTCTATATATGTCTATTAAGTCCAACTGTTTTAGCTTTTCATTTAATTCCACTGTTTCCTTGTTGACTTTCTGTGTGGATGATCTGCCCAATGATGTGAGTGGGGTGTTGAGGTCCCCTACCATTATTGTGTTGTTTTTAGTATGTTCTTTTAGGTTTGTTAATAGTTGCTTTACGAACTTTAGTGCTCCTGTGTTTGGTGCATAGATATTTATAAGGGTTATTTCTTCTTGATGGAGTGTCCTTTTAGTCATTATATATTGGCCCTCTTTGCCTCTCTTTACCTGCCTTATCTTGAAGTCTATTTTGTCTGATATAAGTGTTGTGGCACCTGCTTTCTTTTGTTTGCTATTAGCTTGGAGTATTGTCTTCCACTCCTTCACTCTGAGCCTGTATTTGTCATTGGAGCTGAGATGTGTTTCCTCGAGGCAACAAATTGTTGGATCTTGTTCTTTAATCCATCTTGCAACTCTGTGTCTTTTTATTGGAGAGTTCAATCTGTTTACAATGATGGTGATTATTGATGTATGAGGGCTTAATTCTGTCATTATATCACTCGTTTTCCAGTTTTCCTGCATTTCTTTTGTTTCTCGTCCTGTGTGATTCTGTCTACTCATTGAATTATGCACTTTTTTATGCTGTGGTTCTTTGTTTATTCCTTATTTATTTTTTGTGTCTCTGTTCTGCTTTTAACTTTAGTGGCCACCCTGAAGTTTATATTCAGAATCTTGTGCATAACATAGTCCGTTTTCTGATGGCCTCTTATTTCCTTAGTCTAAACTGATTCAGTCCCTTTCCTCCTCCCCTTCTCATTATTATTTCAATTTCTTCTCAGTTATTATTCTCATATCTTAGTCCAACTTGTGTTGTGAGTTTGTGGTTAAAGTAACAAGATTGTCTTTGTTTTTGGTGTTTTCCTTCCCTTTAGCCTAATGCTATAGTTGAATATCTGCTATCCTATTCTGATTCTATCTATTTTTCTCCTTGCTCTGTTTTGTGGCCCCTTTCTCCCTTTTTTCTTTTTTCAGGTATGAGGGCCTTCTTTAGTATTTCTTGTGGGGGGGGGGGTCTTGTGACTACGAAGACCCTCAGCTTTTGTTTGTTGGGAAAGATTTAATTTCTCGCTCATATCTGAAGGTATTTTTGCTGGATAGAGTATTCTTGGCTGAAGATTCTTATCTTTCAAAGTTTTGAATATGTCACTCCAGTCTCTCCTAGCTTGCAAGGTTTCTGCAGGGAAATCTGCTGAAGGTCTGATCAGGGTTCCTTTGTAGGTTATTTTCTTCTGCCTTGCTGCCCTCAGTATTCTTTCTTTGTCCTTCATTTTTGCCATTTTTACTACTATATGCTTGCAGTAGGTCTTTTTACATTAACAAATCTAGGAGATCTGAAAACTTCCTCCACACGTATTTCCCTCTCATTTCCTAGATTTGGGAAGTTCTCTGCTATTATTTCTTTGAACGTGCTTTCTGCTCCATTCTCCTTCTGTTCACCTTCTTGAATGCCTATAATTCTTATGTTGCATTTCCTCATTGAGTTGGATATTTCTCAGAGACTTTCTTCATTTCTTTTTAGTGTTAGTTCTCTGTCCTCTTCTGTCTGGAGCATTTCAACATCATATCTTCGATTATGCTGATTTGCTCCTCTGTGGTGTCCACATGCGCATTCAGGGAATCCGTATTTTGTTTTATCTCTTCCATTGTGTCTTTCCTCTCTAAGATTTCTGAGTGATTCTTCTTTACAGTTTCAATCTCCTTTGTGAAGTAGCTCCTGAACTTGTCAAATTGTTTCTCTATGTTCTCTTTTACGTCATTGAGTTTTTTGGTGATAGCTATTTTGAAATCATTGTTTAGTTTCCTTATTTCTGCGTCCTCAGGACTGAATTCTGGGTGCTTGTCGTTTTCTTTCTGGTCTGGAGATTTGATGAAACGCCTGATGTTGGACGGTCGAGTCTTTCCCATTGTGATATTATTCGTTTGCAGTTACAGCCTATCGCCACTGGGTGGCAGCAAGAGCTATGTATTCTGAGCCCTCCACCTTCAGCTGAGATGGCACAGCACCAGTGGGGGGAGGAGTGCTTTCTCCTGCGTGCAGTCCCTGGGTTTCCTGATCAGCTCTCACTATCTGGTATCCTGGAGTCTTGTTTTGATGAGGTCACCCCGTGGGAAAGCTTTCCTGCTGTTAGAGGGCTTCCCTCTAGGATACAAGGGTCCTAGGGAGTCCTGGGTGATCCCACAGACATGTGACCCTTCCCCCACTCCTTCCCTCTCGGAGCCTCCTGTGGCAGCGACCGCAGTCTTTAGGGGAGGGAGTGAAGATCTCTCTTACCCCATTCCAGCTCCACTGAGGGGGCTCCAGCCTTTCTGCCCTCCGTCGTGTGGCTGCTGTGACTCTCCAAGGATTTTTGTGCTTTTAGGGTATTTTCTACTGGAATGTGGTTGCTCCTTTTTGATGTATGTTGGAGGGGAGAGAGTCTGGGGCAAGTTCACTCCACCATGATGCTGACATCACTCTCTTAATTCTCTTTTTATCTAACTCAGCCCTTTCTTCACACCAATGACTTGTTCATGATACTAAGTCAGATAATTTTCTTTTGATTATTTTAGCATGTTCCTCTATTTCCTATGTATAATTCAAAATTTATAAGAGCTTAAAGACTTGATAAACTTAACTAGAATATTTTTTTAACTAGAATATATCATGGGTGATATTGTGTATTTCATGTTGTGTCAGAAAACTCAAAAAATCTACTTGACCCTTCGTAAGTGGTGATAAGACTGACCACTGGATTAGCATGATGTAATTCAGGACGATTAAGTTTAACCCCCTCCCCATCCCATGTGACTAGAAAACCATCTGGGTGGTGTTGCTGTAGGAATGCCAAGTTCTCCGTCAACCATTTTCCTAATGGCTTTAGCATGAGTTGCCTGAGTCAATGTCATTAGGATTTGCAAAACAATACTTCCTTAATTATGTCATTACTTCTACATTTATTTCCTGGCTTCTTCTGACAAGTATATCCTCAGAATAGATGGGGATGTGCTGCAGTAACACATAATTCTGGAATCCCAATGACTAAAAAGCCACAAAAGTTTAATTCTTGTCAAGCTACATGTCAAATACGAGTTGATAGTGAGACCTCTACTCTCACAATCACTTAGGGACTCAGGTTGACGGAGGCTCAAATTCAACACCTGCTCCCACAATTGTCATGCAGAGGAAGAGAATGCTAGAGGCTCTCATATTAGCAACTTAATACTCTAGCTTGGAAGTGACACATGTCACTTCTACCCATGACTCACTGACACGACACTACCTCACTTCAAGGGGAAATAAAATCTTCCCATGTGCCTTGAAAGGAAGGGAAATTGTTGCTGGTACTACTGCTGGTTATTGAGCACTTCCTGTTTGCCTGCCACCTCTCTCTGACTGGCTGAACATCCCAAGAGGTAGGTAGTGATATCCCCACACCATAGATAAAGAAAGTGAAGTTAAATGATTTCCACCAGGTCACATAGAAAGTAGCTAAATCAGAATTCAAATCCAGGTCTCTCTGACTCTACAGCTCACAGAGGAATCTTTTGGCAGGATAGTCAGATGAAAATATCTTCTTTTCTCTTCTTTATCTTTCTCTTAGGGATACGTCTTAGAGTTTAGGGTCTCCTTGGGCTCTGGATAACTCACTGGAGTTGGGGTGGATGGCAGTAATGATGATGATGGCTAACATATATTAAGATCTTACTAGGCACTGTGCTAAGTGTGTTGCATCAGTTATCGCAATCTTCAAAGTAACTTTGTGAGGTAAACAGTTTTATTATCCTCATTTTAGAATGAGACCAAATAACTTGCCAAAAGTCACATAGCTACTAAGCGGCAGGAATGAGATTTGATATGGGCAGTCTGACTGCAAAGCCCTTTCTCTTAATCATTACAGACATGACCAATCATGTCTGGCCTTGCCCTAGACTTTAGTAAGAGAAGTAAAGAAATTGTAACAGATGTATTACAAGCCTATCCAACTCATGCATCTTATTTGAAAATGCATCAAACAGCAGTTTCTGCGGAAGGACTGGCTCCAAGTAGGTCTTTTGCACCACATAACTCTCCTCCTGTCTCTAGGGATTGATCCAAGGGTGAACCTGCCTCAAGGGAGAGGGACACTTCATAGCCTGGGAATAGCCAAGGAGATTTCCTCTTTGGAAATTGAAAGCTGGGGTGTGGGGTCAGGTAGGTGGTGGTGGGGCTTTGAGCCATGTACAGACAGATGAAAGCCAGATAAATTTCCAAGGGACGATCATTCTCAGTAGAAAGAATAGCAAGTGCAAAGTCCCTAAGACAGAAATATTTTGGCATGTTGGAGAAGTAGCAAGAAAACCAGAATGCTTGGAGTAAACTGAGTGAAGAGGAAGTGGGAGGAAGTATAGACAGACAAGGAGCCAGGAGTAGATCATATAGGGCTGTGGGAATAGTAATGATCTTGAATTTCATTCGAAGTATGATGAGAAGCCATTAGAGTTTGGTCAGGGAGAGAGACAATCTGAAGCATATTTGAAAAGCATCATATTGGTTGCTGGGTGACCGATATGATGATAAAGGCACAAAAATTGAAGCAGGGGGAGCAGTTAGGAATCTCTTGCATAGGTCCAGGTGAGAGATGAAGGTGTTTTGGATCACATTATTGTCAAGGTGATAGAAAGCAGCCAAATTCAAGACAAAGCCAATGGGATTTTTTCTTGGATTGGATGTTGAAAGTGAGAGAGAGGAGTCAAGGAGGATTCCAAAGGTTTTGGCCTGAGTAACTGAGCGAATGGTGGTCTATTTACTGAGAGGTATGGGGATGGGGAGGGGACATCTTACATTCAGTTGTGGACATGTTAAATTTGAGACACATATTATTCTTTCTAGTGGGTCTTTGGATGTAGACTATGGAATTTAGAGCTGGAAATCTATATATCTTATTTCCTCACTTCAGAGACACACATTTTCCATATATTAATATCTCTGAAATCAGGATACATCCCATTATCAATGGCTGTCAGACAAATGGCAGTTGTGACTTCATTATGACATCTTCTTTTGACACCTCTCAGTAAGATCAAGAAAGTAATGACATCAGTACACCTTAAATTTAATGAAATATGTAAAAAATGGGAGTCATTAGCATGCTGAAAGTCATAGGATTAGATTATACTACCCAGGGAGTGATTGTTGATAAAGAAGAGAGTTTAGGAATAAGCTATGTTGCTCCAATATAGCAAGGTAAGGAAAATAAGGAGCCTGATGAGGAATTTCCAGTCACATAGGAAGAAACCTGGGAAAATGTGAAGAAAAGGTTTCAGTAATGAAACAACTGTGAACATACAACTGGAAGCTCACCTATGGTGAGAACTGATGACTGACATGAGATTTTACCAAGTGAGGGTCATTGGTAACCTCTATAAGAGTGTTCTGGTAAAGTAGTGGGAACAAAGTCTGACTGGTGTGGGTTCAGGTGAGAGTGGGGTGGAGAAGTAGAGGCAGAAGGTAGAGACCATTTGTAAAGGATTTTGCTATTATAAAAATGTAAGGAGTGACATCAGCATCCTGATGGAGTGAGTTGTTCCCTTTGTCTCTCTCCTCCAAGTTACAACCAGTAGGACATCCATAGGCAAACAAAGGACTCTCTGAACAGCACACCAGGACACCTGAGAGACCATACATCTATACATCTGAAGGTGGGTGGACTAGACCTCATAGAGGCAATGGAACCAGGGGAGCAGTGGCATGGCTCCCACCACTGCAGGCTCCAGGAATTGTGGCCATGCCTGCTATCAGAGGCCCCAGGAACTGTGATCATGCCCATGAATGAAGGACCCAGGAACCCAGACAGCCCATGCTCCCAGGTGCTGCTCCCATTGCAGCATGTACAACTGGAAGCTCTGGAAATCACCATGGTACCTGCAACCCAGCCTCTTGCCTCTTCCCCCTTCCCCAATGGCAGTGCCTTTGGCCCTGGCCCTCCCAATATCAGGGGCTGCTTCTAAGACCCTGATCCCCCCACAAGTGGTGGTGGTGCCCATGATCTGTGTTCCAGGAATCATACTGGCACCCAAGAGTCTCCAGGAACATTGGTGGTGCCCACAACCCAGGTACTCCTCCATGGCAGTGGCAATGTCACCTGCAATCCTGGCCCACCCAGCAGTGGCAGTGACACTGCAAACCCAGTACCCCTGGCATCAATGGTGCCAGCGCCCCCAGAAAACCTGGGAGCAGCAACACAGGCAGCAAATATGGCAGCAGTGCCCAAAGCTGTGGGGAGTCTAGTAACAGTGATAGCAATGCCCATAACCTTGGTCCCTCAAAGCTGCCATGACACCTGCAATTTCAGCCCTACCATCTGTGGCAGTGGTGCCTGCAGCCCCAACAAACCTGGACATGCTGGAGGTGCCCATTACCCAGCCTCCCACCCCACTCTCCTCCTACCCCAATGCAGCAGGGAAAACTGAGACCCAGGAAACCTTAGAAGAAGCAGAGGTGCTCACAGCCTGATGACTCCAGTGGCAACACCCACAACTACAGTGACAATGTAAGCAGCAAGCCACTAGTAACCTCAGAGGCACAAGCAGCATGACAAAGGCACTTGATAGCACCTCTGGCAGAGGCAGTGGAAGGTGGAAAGTGCAGGCTCTCAAATACAACCAGAAGCAGCTAAGAGTCAAAATTTTTTTTAAAGATTTTATTTTTCCTTTTTCTCTGAAAGTCCCCTGGCATATAGTTGTGTATTTTTAGTTGTGGGTCCTTCTAGTTGTGGCATGTGGGACGCTGCCTCAGTGTGGTTTGATGAGCAGTGTCATGTCCACACCCAGGATTCGAACCGACGAAACACTGGGCCGCCTGCAGCGGAGCGCGGGAAATTAATCACTCCGCCACAGGGCCAGCCCCAAAGATTTTTAAAAAATGGAGAAATTCTACAAGAAATATCTGACTCAATTAGGAAAAGTAACATAAGGATAATGGGTATCCAAGAAGGAGAAGAGAGGGAGAAGGGAGCAGAGAGCTTATTTAAAGAAATAATAGCTGAGAACTTCCAAAACCTGGGGAAGGAACTGAATATATAAGTATATAAAGCTAATAGAACACTTAATTATCTGACACAAAAGGACCTTCTCCAAGTCACACTATATTAAAACTGTCAAAAGTCATGGCAAAGAAATAATGTTAAGGGTGACCAGAGAGAGAAAAAAAATAACCTATAAGGGAACCCCTATTAGGCTGGTAGCAGATTTCTTGGCAGAAACTCTATAGGCCAGGAGAGAGTGGAATGATATATTTAAGATACTGAAAGGTAAAAACAGTCAGCCAAGTTTGCTCTATCCAGCAAAGATATCTTTCAAATATGAAGGAGAAATAAAAGCTTTCCTAGACAAACAAAAGCTAAAGGAGTTCATTGCCACTAGATGTGCCTTATGAGAAATGTTGAAAGAGCTCTCCTACCTAAAACAAAAAGGCAAAAGTATACAAAGCTTTAAGGAAGCTTATAAATGAACAGATAGAATCAGAAAAGTGCAATGCTATATCCAACAGATTAGTAAACCATTATAACATAATGGCTAAAGGGAAAGAAAGCATCAAAAATAACTATAACCACTTCAATTTTTTTTTTTTTTTGGTAAGGAAGATTATCCCTGAGCAAACATCTGTGCCAATCTTCCTCTATTTTATATGTGGGATGTCGCCACAGCATGGCTGATGAGTGGTATGTACATTCATGCCTGGGTTCTGAACCTGCAAAACCCAGGCCACTGAAGTGGAGCATGAGTACTTAACCACTATGCCACTGGGCTGGCCCTTATAACCACTTGATTCTGATAACAAACTCATAATACAAAAAGGGGTAATTTGTGACAACAAAAACATAGAAGGAGAAGAGGAAAAGGACAGAACTTGCATAGGCAAATGGAGATAAGATGCTATCAGTAGAAAAAGGACTATCTCATCTATGAGACATTTTATATAAATCTCATGGTAACCACAAAACAAAAATTCAGAGCAGAGTCACAAAACATAAAACAAGAGGAAACTGAGAAACACATCACAGAAAACCACCAAACTGAAATGGCAGACAGAAACACAAGGAAAAAGAAACAATGAAAATAGAGAGCAACCAGAGCACAAAAGATAAAATGGCCATATTAAGTCCCTACATATCGATAATTACTGTAAATATAAATGGATTTAATTCACCAATCAAAAGACACACAGTGGCTGGATAGATTAAAAAATAAGACCCAACAACATGCTGCCTCCCATCTTACCTCTCAAGACAAACATAACCTCAAAGTGAAGGGATAAAAGATGATACCCCAAGCAAATGGCAACCAAAAGAAAGCAGGTGTAGCCATACTTATTATTAGACAAAATAGACCTCAGCCAAAAAAGATAACAAGAGACAAGGGTGGATATTATATAATGATACAGGCGACAATCTATCAAGGATACATACTATTATTAATATTTATGCACCTAACATAGGTGCACCAAAGTATATAAAGCAACTATTAACAGACCTAAAGGGAGAAATTGGCAGCAACACAATAATAGTAGGGGACTCAAAAATGAAAGAGGAGAAATTACAATGGATCCCACAGAAATATAAAGGATTATAAGAGAATACTACAAAAAACTATACACCAACAAATTGAATAACCCAGAAGAACTGGATAAATTCTTAGAATCATACAACTTCCCAAAATGGAATCAAGGAGAAATAGAGACTCTGAATAGACCAGGCACTAGTAAGTAGATTGAAACTGTAATAAAAAACCTCCCCAAAAAACAAAAGTCCAGGACCAGATGACTTCTCTGGTGAATTCCACCAAACAATGAAAGAAGATTTAACACTTATCCTTCTTAAACTCTTCCAAAAATTTGAAGGGGATTGGATGCTTCCTAGCTCATTTTACAAGGCTAACATTACCCTGATACCAAAACCAAACAAGGACAACACAGAAAAGGAAAATTACAGGCCAATATCACTGATGAAAATAGATACAAAAATCCTCAAAAAAATTAGCAAATTGAATATAACAATATATTACAATGGTCATACACCACACTGAAGAGTGATTTATTCCAGGGATGCAGGGATGGTTCAACATCTGCACATCAATCAATGTGACACACCACATTAACAAAATGAAGAATAAAAATCACATGATCTTCTTAATAGATGCAAAGAAAGGATTTGACAAGATTCAATATCCATTTATGATAAAGACTCTCAAGCAAAAGGGTATATAAGGAAAGTACCTCAACATAATAAAGGCCATACATGACAAACCCACAGCTAACATCATCTTCAATGGTGAAAACCTGAAAGCTATCCCTCTAAGAACAGGAAGAAGACAACGATGCCCACTCTCACCACTCTTATTTAACATAGTATTGAAAGTCCTAGACAGATCAACTAGGCAAGAAAAAGGAAAGGAAGAAGTAAAACTGTCACTATCTGCAGATGACATGATATAAAAACCCCTAAAGAATCCACCAAAAAATTATTATAAATAATTAACAAATACAGTAAAGTTGCAGGATACAAAATCAACATACAAAAATCAGTTGCATTTATATACACTAACAATGAACTAGCAGAAAGAGAAATCAAGAATACAATCCCATTTACAATTGCAACAAAAAGAATAAAATACTTAGGAATAACCTTAACCAAGGAGGTTAAAGACCTGTACACTGAAAACTATAAGACATTATTGAAAGTAATCCAAGAAGATATAAAGAAAGGGAAAGATATTCTATGCTCACGGATTGGCAGAATTAACATAGTTAAAATGTCTTATTACCTAGAACAATCTAGAGATTCAATGCAATCCCCATCAGAAGCCCAATGACATTTTTCATGGAAATAGAACAAAGATTTCTAAAATTTGTAGGGAACAACAAAAGACCCCAAATAGCCAAAGCAATCCTTAGAAAAAAGAACAAAACTGGAGGTATCACACTCCCTGATTTCAAAATATACTAAGCCATAATAATCAAAACAGCATGGTACTGGCAGAAAAACAGACACACAAATCAATGGATCAGAATAGAGAACCCAGAAATAAACCCGCATTCATGGACAGCTAATTTACCACAAAAGATCTAAGAGCAAACAATGGAGAAAGGAAAGTCTCTTCAACAAATGGTGCTGGGAAAACTGGACAGCCACATGCAAAGGAATGAAACTAGACCATTATCTTAAAAAACACACAAAAATTAATTCAAAATGGATTAAAGACTTGAACATAAGACTTGAAATCATAAAACTCCTAGAAAAAAACATAGGCAGTATGCACTTTGACATTTGTCTTGGTAGTATCTTTTTGAATATATCTCCTCAGGCAAGGGAAACAAAAGAAAAAATAAACAGATGGGACTACATCAAACTAAGAAGCTTAGGCATGGCAAAGGAAACCAACAACAAGATGAAAAGCCAACCTACAACTTGAGAGAAAACATTTGCAAATCATATATCTCATAAGTGGTTAACGTCCAAAATACATAAAGAACTCTCAAACAACTTAACAGCAAAAAACAACCCAATCAAAAAATGGGCAGAGGATCTGAATAGACATTTTTTCCAAAGAAGATATACAGGTACAGAGATGGTCAAGAGGCATATGAAAAGATGTTCAGTATCACTAATTATTAGGGAAATGCAAATCAAAACCACTATGAGATAATACCTCACACCTGTTAGAATGGCTATTATCAAAAAGACTAGAAATATCAAGTGTTGGCGAGGATGTTCAGCAAAGACACTTGTGCACTGTTGGTGGAAATGTAAAGTGGTGCAGCCACTAGGGAAAACAGTATGGAGATTCCTCAAAAAATTAAAAATAGAACTACCATATTATCCAGTTAGTCCACTTCTGGATATTTATCCAAATAACATGAAAACACTAATTCAAAAAGATATATGCACCCTTAGGTTCATTGCAGTATTATTCACAATAGCCAAGAGTTGGAAGCAACCTAAGTGCCCATCAATGGATGAATGGATAAAAAAGTTGTGGTATATATATACCGTGGATACTACTCAACCACAAGAAAAGACGAAATCTTGCCATTTGCATCAACATGGATGGACCTTGACGGTAGTATGCTAAGAGAAATAAGTCAGATGGAGAAAGACAGTTGCCCTATGATTTCACTCATATTTGGAAGATAAACAAACACATAGATACAGTGAACAGATTGGTGGTTATCAGAGGGAAAGGTGGGTAGTGGGAGGGTGAAAGAGGTAAAGTGAGATGTGTATGATGATGGATGGCAACTAGATTTTTGGTGGTGAACACAATGTAGTCTATACAGAAGTTGAAATATAATAATGTACATATAAAATTTATAGCATGTTATAAACCAATGTTACCTCAAAAAAAAGTAGAAAAATGAGGTGGCTTCTGGAGGGATATGTGGAGTTCAAATGAGGGTCTTTAAAACTAGGATCATGGCCTTATTTATAAGTTGATAGAACAGATGCAGCAGAGAGGGAGACGTTCATTGAAGAGTGGAGGGGAGGCAATTCAGGTACTAATAACTGAGTAGAGTAATTGATAGGTGAGGGGTTAGAGCTATAGGTAGTAGGAGGATTGTCCACTCACAAGATATGGGAAGCTTTATCTGCAGTAACAGAAGGGAAGGGAGAAACCAGAGGCACTGTTGTGGTAGTAATTTTCATGGTGAGAACAGTTTCATCAAAGTGCCTCTGGATTCAATAATATCCAGTTGTTTATTACTTCAAATCTCAGCAAACCTGGAGGGGTATGGGCCCAAGATTAGGTCAGTGGTGCATGTACATCTTCCTGGGCCTCCTTCAATCCATCCCTCCACTTAGCTGCCCTCAGCTGGTTGGCTTTTCTTCCTCAGGCCTATTGTATCCTAGATACCCCATGGCAGTGCAGCACCAAGGGAAAGGAAAGGACTACTAAGTAGATCTTCTGAGCGTGCCTTAGGAGTTCAGCCACGTTCCAACTGAATGGAGTGGATTCATCCAGTGTTGAGGTTTGCCAGGCAAATACAATGGAGGGAAAGAGGAGCAAGTGATTAGAGATTACGGGCAAGAGATATGCTGGGCTTCAAAATCTAACTTGGCTAAAAAGGGAAGCAAGGATGTGAGTCAAGACTCCTAGAGGAGTTGAAGTCTGTTGGCATAGTTACTAGAAGAAGTGAACTAGAAAGATAAGATATAGTGATCAAAGAGTCAGAGGTTCACAAGTGTGATCTTCAAGGTGATCTGGTGAATGGACTTGATCATTGTGATAAGTGGTTCAGTGGAGCAGGAAGCAGGATGGTTGAAAGCGAGGCCATGAGGAACTGAGAGGAAAGGGCACCAGGTGGATAACTCCTGTACTAGGAAAGGTCCTAATGGGACCCAGTGGTAGCAGTGGGACAAAGGTCATGAGCTGAGTGCTTAGATCTTCAATGAACATGGGAAGTAATGGGAAGGACTGTGGATTACTGCAATCAGGAGCAAAGGGTGGTATAATCTGATAGCAAGTGTTTCAAAGTTCAGTTTTTGTTTGTTTTTTTTTTTTAAAATGAAGAAGGAGGAATAATGGCCTAAAAATGGCAGGGACCCACTTTCATGCCCTAAGATGTATAGATGTGGGAGAATAAAAAGTCACTGCTTTCCACAAGGGACAACAGCTTTTTTATTAGAACAGTAACATGATGAGAATATTACAAAATAAACTGAAGATGTTGCTGATGACAGTCTGTAAATGCCACAGGGTTCAGGGGTGGACGTAGGGGGAACAGAAGAGAAGCAGGGACCTAAATAAGATTAGGGATATACAAAGTTTTAAATTTATTCAATTTATCTATTTTTGTTGTCGTGGCCTGTACTTTTAGTGTCATATCTAAGAAATCATTGCTAAATCCAATGTCATGGAGATTTCCCCCTACATGTCCTTTTAAGAGTTTTGTGCTTTTCGTTCTTATGTTTAGGTTTGATCCATTTTGAGTTAATTTTTTTTTTTTTTTTGGTGAGGAAGATTTGTCCTGAGCTAATATCCATTGCCAATCTTCCTCTTTTTTTTTTACTTGAGGAAGATTAGCCTTGAGCTAGCATCTGTGCCAATCTTCCTCTTGAGTTAATTTTTATATATTGTGTAAGGTAAGGGTCCAACTTCACTCTTTTGCATGTGGATATCCAATTTTCTCAGCACCATTTATTGAAAAGGGTGTCCTTTTACCATTGAATGGTCTTACCCTTGTCAGAAATCAATTGACCAGATACGTGAGTGTTTATTTCTGGGTTCTGTATTCTATTCCACTGATCTGTATGTGTATCCTTTGGAAGTACCACACTGTTTTGTTTATTGTAGTTTTGTAGTAAGTTTTGATGTCAGGAAGCGTGAGTCTACCAATTTTGTTCTTTTTCAAAACCATTTTGATTTTAATGTAGGTTTCACAGATGGGAAGAAGGGAAGGTTGAAGACTTCCCTTCTTTTCCTAGTTTGCTGAGAGTTTTTATAATGAGATGTTGGATTTTGTTAAAAGCATTTTCTGCATCTATTGACAGGATCTCATGGTGAATTACACTTAGCTTTGAATGTTAAACCAATCTTGAATTCTTGGGATAAACCTCACTTAATTATGATGTATTATCCTTCTATACATTGTTGGAATCCAATCGCAAAAAGTTGGGTAAGAATTTTTGCATTTGTTTATGAGGGATATTGGTCTTAAGTTTTCTTGTAATGTCTTTTTTTTTTAATCAGGGTAATGCTGGGCTTATAGACTAAAAATGTTCACTCTTTTTCAATTTTCTAGAAGTGTGTGTAGAATTGGTGTCACTTTATTAAATATTTGGTAGAACTAGAATCCACCAATGAAACAATCTGGGCCTAAAGATTTTTTTTGAAAGCTTTTTAACTGTGAATTCAATTTCTTTAATAGGTATGGTGCTGTTCAGATTATCTACTTCTTTTTGAGTGAGTTTTGGCAGTGTATGGCTTTCATAAAATGTCTATTTCATATAAATTGTTGAAGTTGCATGTAAATTTTTCTTGGTATTCCCTTATTGTCCTTTTGAAGTCTGTGAGGCCTCCAGAGCTATCTTTTCTTGCATTCCTGACATTGGTAACCTGTATGTTTTCTCTGTTTTTGGGCAGACCCACCATATTTTCTTATCATCTTTTCGGGGACTAGCTTTTAGTTTCATTCATTTTTCTCCATTGTTTTTGTTTTCCATTTAATTTACTTCTGCTCCTCTATAATTTCCTCCTTTCTGTTTTGGTCTACATTGCTCTTCTTTTTTTTAGTTTAAAATGGAAGCTTAGATGGTTGATGTTAGACCTTTCTTTTCTTCTAAGATAAGCAGTTAATGCTACAAATTTCACTTTAATCTCTGCTTTAGTTGCATCCCGCTGATTTTTTTTTTTGAGGAAGATTAGCCCTGAGCTAACACCTGCTGCCAATCCTCTTCTTTTTGCTGAGGAAGACTGGCCCTGAGCTAACATCCATGCCCATCTTCCTCTAATTTATATGTGGGATGCCTGCCACAGCACGGCTGCTGAGGCAGAACATGCGCATGTAACAGCTATGCCACCAGGCGGCCCCCCAACTGATTTTGACGTGCTATATTTTAAATTTTTGTTCAATTCAAAATAGTTCTATTTCCTTTGAGATTTCTTCTTTGACCTGTGGATTATCTAGAAGTGTGTTGTTCAATTTCCAAATGTTCAGAGATTGTCTTATTTGTTACTGACTTGTGGTTTAATTGCTTTATGATCAGAGAACATACTTTGTATGACTTCAATTGTTTCACATTTCTTATGATTTGTTTTATGCACACTGTGGTACTGAAAGTTCTGATTTCCTTCTCAGATTCCCCTGCTACCAGTCGTTCCAGGTATTCTGCCCAGGATTTTAGTTGCGCTCAGTGGTACAGATAGGAGGAGGCTCTTGCAGACCCAAGCCAGCCTCACGCGTTGCGCCCTCAACTTCAGGGGCACTCGTCGCGTCCACACCAGCCACGCGGAGCTGGAGTACTCAAGTCTCCCAGAACCTCGCCACGCCAGGTGGCTTCTGGGCAACGTTGTACAAAGTCCGAAAGGTAGTGCGTGCGTACTTGGGCGGAAATCCCGCCTCCAGACGCCGGCAGTTGGCCCTGACGGCAAGGTCTGGGAGCTCCCAGAAGGAAGATAAGCCGGATGGAAGGAAGCGGGAGGATCGGGAGGAGGGGCGAGGGGCTCCTCTTCCCAATTGGCTGGGCCCGCGCAGCAGCCTCGCTGCGATTGGCTGGGCGGCGGGGGCGGCAGGCCTGTCGGCCCGCCCCTCCCGCCGCGAGAATCGCCGGGATCGCGAGTTCTGGCGGAGCTAGCAGGGGCTTGGAGGCTGTGTCCCTTCGCAGCCGGGGCGAGGCGGCCGGGCCCTCGCAAGTCAGGTCCTCGTCCTGGGACTGCTAGGGTGGCCGGCCGCTGGGCTGTGCGGTCTGGGGCCGGGGCCAGGTTAGCGGGGTGCGGCCGACGTTGGCTCGGCCGGCGAACCTGGGCCTGCGCGGACTGCCCGCGGTGCGCGGCTCTGCTGTTTTTCTATTCTTAAGTGATTGTTGTTGGGGTTTTCTGCAGACGGGAATTTGATTAATTCGTTTCCCGCAGCACTCACAAGTCTGGGGTTAAGCGGCAGATGCATGTTGATGTCACTTGTCGCTGAAATGTGGGCTTCCTGTCGTGTTTACCTTTGGGACTTAAGGGAGGGGGATGACATTGTGGTTTGGTCTCTTGTGACCGTCGTTCCCAAGGTCTTGCCCACGTAGTGCAGAGAGCAGGCGAATCCCGCATCTGCCTGTTACCTTGTGTTGGGAGTGGGCTCTTCCTCTCTCCCTCCTCCTCCTCCTCTCCCCGTCTCTCTCCATCTTCTTCTTTCCTTCTCTCCTCCTCTCGCTCGCCTCCCCCAGCTCTTCTCTCCCTCCTTTTCTGTTCTTCTCTTTTGCCGCATTAAACCTTGGGGGAGGGTCTTTGTAAAATACTGAAAAGATTTGTAAAGTGATCGTCACCATTTCTCTTTTACTTGCAGGTCTGACAACTGGGAGGATTTGGAGGGAAGATGCCCTCTGATTCTTTCTGTTTGGCTGCCCAGGCTCGACTTGACTCCAAATGGTTGAAAACGGATATCCAGGTGGGTTTTTGTACATACCTTTCTATTGGTGTGTTCCTGCCTCCATATTTAAATATCTGGTTAAGTCTTTCCTTAGGATATGTAAAGGGACGCAAATCGGATCTTGCCATATTAGAGAAGCCGGTTTATTTTCTATTAATTAAAATGTATCTTTTATTGTATCAATTTTTATTGCTCTTTTTATAGATTTTGCGTGGCTACATTTTAGTTACACTCATTTGTAAGTGCAAGAAACTTGAGATCTAGTTATGCGAAAATTTTTCCTGTTACCGTTTTTTAAGAGGTCTATCATTTTTAGCCATATCTTGGTGACTGTTTAGTGATAGTTTTTGAGATGTGGAGTTAATTAGGTGAGGAGGAGAAGTGACATGCAGTAATTATGTTCTGTAGAAGCTCACTCATTTTTATGGTCTCCTGTGTTTGTGCTTCTGGACAGACAGGAGTTCAGCTGAGCTGTTTGTTTTGTATTTCTGATTGGTCTTAGAAGAGTGCTCATATTTTCACATCAAGAACATCTGAAAACAAAGTATTGGCCTTAGATTCTCTCATGTATGATTTAGTAAGGTAATTGAAAGCTTGTGCATAAATTATCAAATAAATAATAGCAGTAATGTTTCTATAGACTATTCTTTACCCCAAGTTAGTTTTGTTTGCAAATGGTTCCGAAAAACTACAAATTACCAGCAAAGTGTCTGAAATATTTGGTAGTATATGTGTATTTTTTTCTCTTCCCTGAGGTTAACCATTTTAAGTATTTCTCAAGTAATCTGACTTTTTTAATACAATCTTACATACTGCATGATAGTTTATCGAGTCATGTGTTCTGTAAACAGTTGATCATAGGTACTTGTAGTGAAGCATTATTGTTCCTCCTTACCTTTTTTTTTTCCTTAAGTGTTGAGTCCTGGCAGGTATGAGAGCCACATGTTTAGAACTGTGTTGTGGATGATGGGATTGTTATTAGTGTAATGTTAGATAAGGAAAGCACAAAGAATTGGGTCAAGAATTGGCATAGTAGTGACTCTTGGTTTGTTTTTGTTTAAACGTTACTTTTTATGTAGCAGTTACTGTCTATTTTTCTTTGTCATCTCTTTTTTTTTTAAATGGGGCATGGGGAGGTGAGAGATCAGTAATTTCTTATTTCTGAAATCTTGAGATTCAAGCAAACTGATTGTTTTTATATTAGTTTTTATGTATTTTGTGAAACTTGTTGAAGTAAAGAACTTTACCTAAAGAAGTTTTTTTTTTTTCTTGGTAATCATAATTGAATAACTGCTAAATATGAGTTTTTGCATCTTGATCTAAAACCAGTTTAATGTTGCATTGAGTGCCTTTGATGAGTCAGACAGATATACATAAAAAGAAACACCACTTATAGTTTAGAGTGCTTACCATTTTACTTTTGATTTATTCAGTGTAATATACGATGCTTGGCCCTTCTTAGACATTTTGCATGTTATTCAGAAGTCTTCCCAACTCCTAGGAATAAGTGAAGAGACCTAGGTTTTGCATAGTACACCAGAGGAAAAATGTGTTATGGGCATTGAAGCTATTTAATATTGTGAAAAAAGTGATTGCTGGCCTTGGTTTTATACCACTTCTCCAGCGTGCTTGTGAAATGAGAGGAATGAATGTTGCTGTTTTACCCTAAGGAATTGCTTAGAGTTTCACTTGTTGGAATCCTTCCTGCAGACACACATTGCGGATGCCAGCCTCATACTGACAGGTTTTACCCTTTTCTTGTTGGGGATGTCTCTCCCACCTGGCACGGGAAGCATCTCATTCCTTAGGTAGGGCTTTTCTATTGGAAACAGAATTGACACCTGGGTAAAGAATAACGTGGGATAGAAAGGTGTTTCTTAACCACAGGATTTAGCAAATCTGTTTTCTATGGCCATTTTTGTTTGAAGTGCCCTTGAAGTTTTTAGTGACTTTAGAAAGGAAAAATTTTTGGAGACTGAAAACTTTTAGTGTATGTGTGTTATGAAGAACAAAGACACTGATCCTAGAGTTTCTTGATCCTAGATATTTAGATACCTCAGGCCTAGGTCCTTGCAACCAGCTGCCTCTAATGGAGTGTCTGTTATATGGCAGGCATATATCTGGTTTTTACATATGTAAAACTTTTAGTTTTTCAGTACTCTTTTCTGATTGTTGTGTATCTCTTGAATTGCCTTGTTTTCCTTCACACTTCTCTTGAAAATGCAGTAAAATATAGAGCTAAGAGGTGTTAGCTACATAGTCACTACCATTATCATTTTTATCTTTTTAGTAAAAGTTCTTCTGTCTGAAGTGATTGGTAGTTTTTCAGTGAGCCAGAAAGTCAGTTAAGCAAAGGAACTATAAAAGATAGTACATGACACCTTAAAAGCTTTTTTTTTTTTAAGATTGGCACCTGAGCTAACAGCTGTTGCGAATCTTTTTTTTCCTGCTTTTTCTCCCCAAAGCCCCCCAGTACATAGTTGTATATTGTAGTTGTAGGTCCTTCTAGTTCTGTTATATGGGACAGCACCTCAGCATGGCTTGATGAGCAGTGCTAGATCCACGCCCAGGATCTGAACCCGTGAAACCCTGGGGCGCTGAAGTGGAGTGCACGAACTTAATCACTCGGCCACAGGGCTGGCCCCTGTTAGTCTTTTTAAAAGAACTAACTTTTAGCTTTGGTGCTTGGAAAAGACTAATAATAGTGATAGAGGAAAGAAAACGAGTTTACCATCAGACTTTGACAACAAGGCTTTATGCAGAAGAAAATTGAGTAATGTATTTAAGGTACCCAAAAAAAGAAAATGTGAGCCAAGGATTTTATGTTCTAGCAAAACTGGCTTTTCAGGTAAAAAAGACACCAACTTATCATTGAGCAAGAACTCAGGAAACATTGTTCCCATGAGCCCTTCCCCAGGAATTGAATAGAGAAATATCTTTAGATAACTGAATGACTGTAGATTGACAGGAATACTGGTGGTGGGCATTAAACATACAGTTAACATGTAGATAGAACTGGGAGTGAGTGAGTTCTAAAAGGGAGCAAGCATAACATGTAATAGCTGTATGCTTAGACATGGTAGATCATAGTGTAACTGTTCTGCAGTGTCTAATAATCCTGTGCACTGCAGTTTTCACTTTAGATGTTTTGTTTTTTAATCTCTAGAGGTTTCGTTCAGGTCCTTTTCACATCTTCATTTCTCTTGTCATCCTGTTCATATTTTCCTCCCTGTTTGTGAGCATAGGGACCATATCTATAAAAGAGATTTTAACATTCTTGTCTGCTAATTCCATCATCTCTGTCATTTCTGGATTTATTTCTCTTGATTGATTCTGTCTTTTCTATTGATTGATTGCTCTGGTTGGGGGGCATGTTTGCATGCCTGCTAATTTTTTATTGAATACTGGACATTATAAATATTATTCTGTGCTGGATTTTGTTTTATTTCTTTAAAGATTGTTAGTTTTGTTTGGCATGTGTGTAAGTTACTTGGGATCAATTTGATGTTTTCAAAGCTTGACTTTAAGGTTTGTTCAGGCTGATCTAGCATAGCCTTTAGTCTTGGGCTGATTTATCTGCCTTATTAAGGCAATATGCTTTTTAGAACTCTCCCTAATGCTCGGTGTGTTGTAAGATCTTTCCATTCTGGTTGGAAGAAACATGAGCTTTTCCCAGACTGTGAATCATGGGGATTCTGCCCACTCCTTTCTAGCACTTCTTTCCCCAGCCTTGGTAGGTTTCTCAACCCACGCCCAGATCAGTACTCAGCCAAAGACTCAAGGGGTCCCCCCCTGCGCATCTTCAGAAATCACTCTTCTCTGTAGCTCCCTCCTCTCCTGTATTCTTGTCTTTTGACCTACTAATAGCTGATCCGTCTCCTCAACTCATCAAGACCTCTGGGCTCTATCTGGGTTCCCATTTCCTGTGTTGCAGCCTGGAAGCTGCTTCTAGACAGTAAACTTGAGCACTTGTAGGTCTTTGTTTGTTGCCCTTCTTGGGATCACAGTTCTGGGCTGTCAGTTGTCTCATGTTTGAAAAAAGCTGTTTGCTGTATTCTGTCTGATTTTCTAGTTGATTACAGCAGAGAGGTAATTCCTAAAGAAGTTAATACTTTATAGGCAGAAGCACAGGCCCTCCCAATCTACTTTTAATCTCATTCATTGAGTTCTTAATTTTAGATATTCTATTTTTTGGTTCTAGAATTTCCATGTTTTTGTTTAAATGAATTTTATTGAGGTATAATTATATTTTTTAAAAAACGTCTATTTTGAATGTTTAGTTTGAAGTGTTTTGGCAGTTTGCTCAACTGCCACATTAGGTACTTTTTTATAATTTCCAGTTCTCTTTTGAAATTTTCAGTCTGATCTCTTAATTACCTGAACAGTCAAACCTTGCGTAGTCTCTTTAGATTCCTTGACTGTATCTCCCATTCCCTCTGGGTTGACACTCCATGCCTGTGGGCTGCCCTTCCACTTTCAGTCTTGGTTGTAATGTCACACGACAGGGTGTGGGTTATAGCTTCCCAGCTGCCGACCACAGAACCGATGACACAGCCTAGAAGGTGAGAGAGCAGGAGCTAGCTCCCTATGGGGTGAACATTCACAAGTTAGCAAGGAAAGCTTAGGGAACAGGGTGTTTTAATTCTTCCCTCCTAGGACTGTTCTGTGGTTTCTTCTTGCAAACCTTGTAGAAGAGTCCCACATGCCAAATGAATGTGTCTGCTGTATCTGCAGCTCACTGTCTAGTTGGGGCCAGTGCAGTAACACGGAGTTAGCAGACTTTCTGTAAAGGGCCAGGTAGTAAATATTTCTCTGGGCCATACTTTCTCTGTAACAGCTACTCAGCCTTGCTGCTGTCGTGTGGAAGCAACCGCAGATGATACATAAACAAGTGAGTGTGGCTGGATTGCAATAAAACTTCATGGATACTGAAGTCTGAAAGTCATAATTTTCATGTGTCACAAAATGTTTTCCTCCTGTTGGTTGTTTTTTGACTGTTGAAAAATGTGAAAACCATTCTTAGCTGTGGGCCATATATAATCGGTGGTGAGCCAGGTTTGGCCTGTGGGCCGGGCCATAGTTTGCTGTCCCCTGTGGTAACATGCTGCGTCAGGTGCTTCACGTGTCCCTTTTCCTGCCTACTCCTTTCCCCTCCCCTCACTGCTCTGGGCTGGCACCTGCCAAGTAAAGTGTCAGCACTTTAATCCATTGATTGAAGTCCATCCTCAGGCTCTCCTAAAAAGGACAAAGTCTGTGTCTGTATTTTTATTTTCTGGGTCCACTCTTGATCTGTTTCTGTTGTCTTCTGTTTTTTTCATTTTCGATCATGTGGTCTTGTCTTATCCATTATTATTTTTGTTTGAGTTCTAGATATTGTATATGAAACATTCTGATTATTTGAGACACTGTGTCATGATATCCTCCTCTAGAGATGATCTGCCAGACTAGCAGCGCTAGCAATCCCAGGTCATTGCTGAGCAGTTGGGAACTGAGATGATTCAAAACTGGGCTCCTTCCCTGGGAAGGCTGGTCTTCTTCCACCTCAACTGTACTTGTGGTGTATGACCCTTTGAAATTCCATTTATATCATGGTGTGTTTACCAAGCCTCTCTCCTGTGAGGACCCTGGCTCCCGCCTGTTTCTCAGCAGCATCTCTGTTCCACTCTTGGTCTCAGCCCTGCTTGTGGAATTGGCAGGTGCCTCTCAAGAGGCAGCCTTTGGCTCGCTGGGCTGTCCTCCTGTCTTGAGCTCAGGCTTGCTCTTCCTTGCTGCTGAATGTCTTCAAACAGATGTACTTTATGTTTCTCTCTGACCTTCCCAGTTGTTCTAGAGACTTATTCTTAAAATTTTTTGGAATTTTATGTTGTCGTTTGTTCAGTAGGTGCTTAGTATTTTTCTGCAAGATAAAGAAAAAAGCCAGTTACTTTTACTTTAGTCATCTGCAAATACTTGAACAGATTACATTTCAGGCATATATCAAAGATAGTAAAAACAAACATTTTCTAATCTATAAGGTAATCAAAATGCCATGTATTCATTTGCCATATTCTAATTTGGATTTTGCCTAATTATACAGTTCTGAAGTAGTCATTTTAATAGATACCTTAACCTTAAGGGTTGGCTTGTTCAATCCTGTTTGGTGGTCAAGTGTTCATCGCAGTTGTGTGGGGGCTTGATGGCTCCTGGAGGCGTCCTAACGGTGTGTGTGGGTGCATGTTGTGGTGTTGGTGAGAAGAGAGGGAGTTAGGCTTCTTCCCACATCGTACCTCTGATAACTTCGGTGTTGTGTGATCTTGGGCAAGTCATTGAACCTCAGAGCTTCATTTTACTGTCCCTCAAGAACTGAGCTTATTAATATCCCCCTTGCTGACTTCTGTACAAAGAAAGTTAAAATTTAAAACCTATGTTATCATCCATTGGGAACTTTTATGTAAGTTAGCTACTAATGAAGGCTAGCTAATTATAGACAGTTGTACAACTACTCAAATTGGCAAATTGAAGTGATTTTTATTTCCTGTACAGGATGTTCTTACAATGCCCTGATTATTTTCCAGTTTTCCTGGCTTCTTTGCCTCAGGAATCCTGTGCTTCCCTCCCAGGGCCCTGGAATGCTCTCTCAGGCTTCGTCTCTTCCTTCCACAGTTTAGCTCTTTCAAGACCTCTTCCCCAGAGGCTTGCTTTGTTGCCTTAGTAATGTTCCTCCTTGCTCAAATCCTTTAAGATACCTGAACCTTGTACTTTGAATGGTGGTTACTCGGGTGCTTGGCTCATTTCCATCTTTGGGTCCTCACCTCCTAGGAGGCTTCCACAGTGTATGTCCCTCTAGACACCCAGTCTCTACCTTCCACACAGTCTCAACCCTGCTTTCTCCCAACACCCAAGTGGTGAGTGGGCATTAATAATAATTCTTGTTTCCACGTAAACTTGGCTTCTTCAGGGGCTTATTCTTTAAATGGTTCATCTTTTGGCTTTTTCTTTTTCTTTTTTATAGCTCTAAACACCAATGGTTTTCAACCTAGGCTGCACCCAAAAACAGTGATGCCTGGACCTCAGCCACCCTGGGGTAATCCCAGTGTGCAGTCAGAGCTGAGGACATTGGTCTACCCTCTCTCCTTGGGTGTTGACATCTTCTCCAGGCCATGGTCTACAGCCCATTTGCTGACAACTCCCAGATTTGAATTTCTAGCCCTGAACACTCTGCTAAGATCTAGATTTGTATTTACAGTGTGTGTGTGCACGTGCTTGTGTCTGTGTGAGTGAGCATATGTGTGTGCGCGCACATGCATGTGTGCACGGGGAGAGGATCTCTACGTTTATGTTCAGTAGTTAGTGCAAATCTCAGTGGTTAAACTGAGCAAATTCTCTCATTCCGATTCTGTTCCCTACCTCTTTTTTCACTTTTGACATCTGATCTGTCCCATTATCTGAAATGTCTTAAATACTCTACTTTTCTTGTCTTGGCTTAGGCTCTCATCCTTTTTTAGGGGGTTCTTGACAGAGGCCTCTTAAGTTATTTTCTCTTTTTCTGGTTTCTTCTTCTTTCTCCATCCATTACACTAACAGAATTATGACCTAAGGCGTAATCATTTATCCCCTCGAGCGCCTAAAGATGGTGTGTACCCACTGGAGCATGGGATGCACACGGCTGTTTAGTCTGACCACTGTTTGCCTCCCAGCCTCTTGTGGCTGTGTGGGGACTGGACTTAACCCCAGCGCAGGTCTTCACTACCCTCCTGTTACCCAAATGAGTAGATGAGCCTTTTCATTCCCTCATTAAAACGTCAGGGGCCCTGAATGCTTGCGGCTCACTTTTTAGGAAGGAGTTTACTTCTCTTGTCAGTTGATACTTTTGCCACTGGTCATTTGTTTTGGTCCCAAGTATGTTTATGGCAGTTATCTTGTTAGCGATGTGAACAGATAAAATGTGAGTGATGAAAGAAAGCTGTTGTGTCTGTGAAAACTAAGTTGGATGCTGAACTGGTTTTCTGTTGCTGTGTAAGAAGTCACTGACCCCAAGTTTAGCAGCTTAAAACAATTCACCTTTACTCTCTCTCTCGGTTTTTGTGGGTCGGGAGTCTGGCCATGGCTTAGCTGGGTCTTATGCTTTGGGTCTCACAGGCTGCTGTCTGGATGTTGGCCATGCTGTACTCTCATCTGGGATCTCATTGGGGTCCTCGTTGGCAGAATTCAGTTCGTTGTGGTTGTGGGACTGAGTCATGTGCTCCTATAGGCTGCCCTCCTTCATAGGTAACTCATGGCAGTTTGCTCTTCACTGCTGTAGAGTGTCTTTTCTGGATAGCCCCATCTTTTTAAGAGCTTTCACTTGATTAAATAGGACCCCTAGGATAATCTTTCTTTTGATTAACTGGTGTGAGACCTTAATTATATCTGAGAAATTCCTTCACCTTTGCCGTAGTAGGAAACAAAATCTGGTCAGAAATGTGATGTTCCATCCTATTCGCAGGTTTGGCCCACACTCAGACAGTGGATTACACCAGATGTGTGTGCATCAGGGGGCTAGGATCTTGAGGATTGTCTTAGAGTTTTGCCTACTACACATGCTTTGGCTAAAAGTGAGATCCTAAAAAAATTACTTGTACAGGTTAGGTAAGACAGAACTGTAAAGGATTGGGAGAAAAGTCTTGAAAGTCTGGAAGAATTCTATAATTGCTCACAAATTGGCCTTCAATTCTTGCTTCATTTAAAGAAACTGAGACTGGGAATAGTGGATGCTTAATGAGTGTAGTGCATGCCGGAATGATGATGAGGAACGAGTTAGTGGACTCGTGAACAAAGAAAAGGCTCTGGCTTTCCTTTAAAGATTTTATTTTTTATCTTTTATTTTCTTAAAAGATTTTATTTTATTTTTTTCCTTTTTCTCCCCAAAGGTCCCCGGTACATAGTTGTATATTCTTACTTGTGGGTCCTTCTAGCTGTGGCATGTGGGGTGCCGCCTCAGCATGGCCTGATGAGCGGTGCCATGTCCATGCCCAGGATCCGACGCAGGGAAACCCCGCGCCACCACCGCAGAGCGCGAGAACTTTACCACGCGGCCATGGTGCCGGCCCCTGGCTTTCCTTTAAAAGATAGGCAAACAGATGCATCTGTTTTAGTGTAAAGTATCTTGTTTGTCTGATAAGAGGGCTTCTGTTGCACGTGTAGTTTTCAGAATGGATGTGTCTTCTTTGGGTGTCTACTATGCCTCTGCCCCTCACTGGCCGCTTGCTCTGGGAAGGGTTTTCTGACTCCCAAATGCTGACAAGCAAGAGCACTTTTGTTTTTTCTTTGAATGTCACTATAGACTCATGTGCTTTTGTTTCCTTTTGCAGTCCAGTGCAGTTGTTACGTATTTTGATGCTCAAAATTGTTCTAAATTTGACCAGTAGAGTCTCCATTAGGCTTTGAACAACCACTTTTTTGGTGCAAACATAAGATATTCCAGGCTCATCTGCCTTGGTCCTCAAATCAGCCTTTTGTCCAAGAGCCTGGGTTTCATTTAGTGGGAAGTGGTATGTAGAAACCAATATCTGGGTGCTGGGTGTACTCATTGCTGCCCCAGTGCCATTGATTCTAAGTCCTTTCCAAAGATAGAGCAAGCAGATATATTCAAATATAAATTTATATTGAGATTTCTAATTCAAATTGTTCTTAAAAATTTCCTCGATTTTTATCTCTTTTACACTTAAAACCTTATAGTTTCTGGTAACACTAACATACTTTATCATAAACATAGGTTTTATTATATCAACATTGCTTTATTATACACTATGCATGAAATACTTTTAAAATTTTAATGTTGATATTATGATTATCAATAAGACCAATGAGAAGTTTAAGATTGTTTTCCCTTAGAGTATATCTGACTAAAGATGTATAGTTCAAAAGGCCCTTGAAATACTTTTTCTTTTTGATAAACATAGGTTGATTTGCTTGTTACCAGTTGTAGGTTGTGCTTTTTTATGATTAATTTTAATTTTTGAAGATGAAAATATAGTTATATGTTTTAGAAGTTACGATATGTAAGGTTTACTCAAAATCTTGTTTTCGTTCCTCTCCTGCCTTCTGTTCATTTTGCCCTTCCCATCTCCTCGTACCTGATCATTGTCATTTGTTTCTGTTTATCTGTCCAGAGCATGTATGCTCCTGTGTCTTTTTTCTTCTATCTAATGCAAAAGTTAGCATAGTATATCCACTATTATACACTGTGCCTTTTTCACTTAGCTATATTTCTTGGGATGATTTTCATTAAATGTTGAATGATTGAATAAATAAGAGAAAATGAGATTTTTTTTATATCATTCTTTAGGAATTGCATATTGAGCATGATCACTCTGTAAGTTGATCTTATTTATCATTGGCAGCTTGCATTCACAAGAGATGGGCTCTGTGGTCTGTGGAATGAAATGGTTAAAGATGGAGAAATTATATATACTGGGACAGAATTAACCCAAAACGGAGAGCTTCCTCCTAGAAAAGGTAAGGGCCTTTAACTAGTATTTTTCACTTCATAAAGACCTTTATAAATTGTATGCTATAGAAATTTTGCAATGTGCTTGCTATAGGAATAGTAGCATCTGAGCGTCTCTCTTTGAAGTTTTGTTTTTGCTTTGGTGAGTGTTGTCTAAATGATAGTTAATATTACAAGCTGCCTGGATTTCATTGTTCTATGTGAGTTGAAGGCCTTTCCATTGCAAAACCACCCCAGTGTGGTATCCTTCCTCTGATGTCTCAATTGCAGCTTATAGGAACTCCAATTAATATTTCGTCTTTTAAGTTTTGAAATAAATCTTGCCTTGGCTAACTGTAATAGTAATTATTATAAGATTGAGTAGAAATAATTATTCCTAAAGTTTTTCCTGTATGACTGTCCTGTGGGAGTGCACAGAACACTTTTTTTGGAAGCCTTTGGCCTGTACACTGGACTTGATCCCTTATTTTACTATATCTTGTTGTCTATGCAAGGACATACCAGTGAACACTCTTATTTAGGCCAATAGTTATGAAAACTCAACGAGACTCTATCATTCAGTTGTTCTTGACTGCGGCTGTGAGTCAGAATCACTGTTGAGGCTTTAAAAAGAAATGGATGCCTGTACCCACCTCAGACCTGTGGAATCTGAAAAGCCGCACTTGAGACCCACTGCTGAAGTTCGTTAGTCCCACTATTTGAAAGTCATCAAGATGGATAACATGTTACTTTAGAAAGTAGTTCCTTTTCTCTTTGTAGAATGAATTGGGGGATAGTGTCCACTTGAAAATACATTGGAAAAACATATCTGATACACATGCACACATATGTATACATATATGTCACATAAAAATATAAATCTTTTCAGTTACAACTGAAACAACAGTTTAGCAGAGTTAGCTCTTTTTTTTCTGATATTTTATTGTGAAAATTTTCACACACACAGAACTACTGAAGATCTACACAGCAAGCTGCACATTCACCCCCCAGATCCTACCATCAGCATTTCTCTCCCTTGGTTTATCTCAGGGCTTCCTGGCTTTCCATCCTTCTGTCCATCAGTGCGTTTTTCCCACTCCTTAGGTACTTAATGCATATCATTAACTCAACAGGGTTCAGTTTTATATTTTGTCTTTAAGGTAAAATTTATGCATAATGAAATGCATTTTTTTTTGCTGAGATTAAGTTTGGTGTGCTCTGCTTTGGCGGCCTGGGTTCAGTTCCCGGGTGTGGACGTACACCACTCATCTATCAGTGAAATGCATATATTTTAAGTTTACTAGTCCACAAGTTTTGACAGATGTAATCTGTGTAAGATAAACCTCTTTCAATGTTACTCTCACTCAGAAAGTTCCCTGGTGCCCCTTCCTGGCCCCTTCTGCCCAGAGGCAACCACTGGTCTGATCTTTCTCTACTGCTGATTAGTTTTGCTGTAAGTGGAATCACGTAGTCATGTGTGCTCTTTTGTGTCGGGCTTTTTTTACCCTGAGGTTTTAGTGGTTTCGGTAGTTCATTCTATATATTTTTAAGTTTTATACCTCATTTTCCCAGCCCTCCAGTATTTGATAATGAAGTAAAATAGTGTTTCCCAAAATGTTTTTTGTGAAATGCTGGTTTTAAAAGATGCTCTGAGAAAAACTAATTACATGGAAAAATCCGAAGTATATCTTATTCATTACATTTGATGAATATTTTTTGTTTTTTTGTTCTTTTAAAAGTCATGTGGTTAGAAAGCACAACATAATTATTCTTTATGTAGATCCCAATTGAATAGTTTTTTGGGTTCATTTTTTGGCATTCAGTAAAAGTTTCTATTTTTAGTGTGGCATGTTGTGTGCTTTCTCTTATTAGAAAATACTTTAATACATACCAAATTTCATTTTTAAGACTATGCACTTATATGTTGGTTGTACTGTAGCTAATTGTGAGGAAAATACAGATTAGAGTAGAAGTTCCTTCAATGCACAGTTTTTCTACTGTATTTCCCTAAGGAATCAATTACTTTCTTCCACACGCAACCACCCGAGGGTGGGTTTTACTCTTGTCAAGCTTGATCCCTTCATGGTCTATTTCTGGGAAATAGCAGCTTTTAATAATTGCACTTCACCTGGGATAAACTTTCCTTACTTTCTTTTGCAATCACATTTAGAATTTTCTGGTCCTACTGATGAGGAAAGAAAGTTACCTCCTAGGTAGTAAGCTTCTGTGTTTACTTCTTCTGGGAGCCTGTGCCACAGAAGGCAGGTTCCGGATAAGGCTGGATTATAGTCTTAGACTTTTTCAAGTGAAGGTTTATTACTAGCACCCTCTTTGGGGTTGTTTGTGTTTATTATTTTGAGGGAAAGTAGAAGAGAGAATAAGACGTAAAGAAAGGAAAGTTAGGAGGCTGCTAAAAGATATGCTAACCTTATTTTTTATTTTTCTCTATTTCTGGTCTTGTGTAAAGAATTTATCATGAGCCGTTTCATTTATCATAAACCTTTTCAGTCTATGCAGATAGTGGAAATAATATTAGTCAGTACTTTGCTTAGATGTTGTATCTTTTCTTGAAAGTATTTCCTAATTATTTCGTTTAATCCTCAACTCTACCAAGAAATGGAGGCCACATTTGTACAAATAACAGGAGGCAGAGCTAGAAATTGAAGCCAGACCTCTTGAAAAAGTTTCATTGCTATTTCCATTACACTAAAAATGTAATTTACTGACATCAGGACTAATTTTTTGTAGTTCCATGAAGCTTGTTTTTTGGCTTTTTCTGACTTCATATTGTACATTAGTGTGGTAATTGTTTTGAGGTTTTTTTTGGGTCAGTATTCTTTAGTTATTATGTGTTCCAATTTTAAGAGCCCAGAGATGAGTTTTTGATTTTTTTTGGAACATGAGTTTTTCCATTATATCTTGTGCCAATTGACAACTTTGCTTCTGGTTTTATCGTTTTTTTTTGGAGCGTGTAAAAAGCATTAAATATGGTCTTTCCCTCCAAGTAACTCATGGTTATTTAGAGAAAAAAGGTGTCCACATACCAAGGTATATAACAGGACGACAAAGACCTCATGATGTCACCCACACCCAGGGCTGGAGGAGTTCAGGGGTGGAGCATTTCCTGTGGTTGCGTAGTAGTCAGGGAGACCTGGCCTGGGCTCGAGAGACGGTGGCCTGTGGTGTCACAAGGAAAAGGCCAGCACAGAGGATTGGAAAAAGCAGAACTGGCAGTGGGTGTGCAGGGGTGACAGGGAGCAGTGAACAGGGAGCAGCAGGAGTGGATTGGGCCAGACTGGAGAGAATCGTACTCCTTTGAGTGCCCTGCTACATCTAAATCCTGGAGGGTGTGCCTGCTGATGCAGTGGACCCAGGTGACATGTTTATGCACTAAAGGTTAAAAGCCAATGCACGGAGGGCCATGAATGTTAGGAAAAGTAGTCAGGTCTCTATCCTCCTAGTAGTGGGGAGCTCAGAGAATTCAATCCTGATTCCTTAGCTCAAGGGTTCTCAAACTCTCTTGCTTCTCAGGATCACCTGGACCTCTTCGTCAGACACCCTTGGCTGGCCCCCTTCAGCACACTCCCCCCAACCCCGTCCCGAGTTTCTGATTCCTTAGAGTTGGAGTGGGGCCTGCATTTCTAATATGTTTCCAAGTCCCACTGATGACGCTTGTTTTTCAAAGTGTATGTCACGTCTGCACAGGCACAGTCTATTAGATTGGGAGTTAGAGACCCAGAGGAAAGGAAAAATGCTCTTTAGCAAATAGAACATTAAAAAAACCAACAATATTCCAAAGCAAATAACCACAATTAAATTTCCCTCATAAATTTATTCTTTCCTCCATAATTAATTCTTTCTGCTTTGGATTTTGAGTTCTTTATGGAAAGCTTAACCCACCCTTGGGAGTCTGCCTGGTATCTACTGGAAGCAGTGCTCTCAGCTTCTGCTGGAGTCTGTTCCCTATATGATTGGTAACTCCATTGAGGCTCTGTGATTGTTTTTGTTTGTTGAAGACCCAATTTCTGGCCTTTAGCTTTGGAAGGAAGCAGACGATAAGACTCATGGCTCTGGTTAATTGATTACACTTAGCAACACTATCAGAAAGGACAAAAGTAAAATTCTTTACAGGGTGAGCTTCATGGCTGTTGTATGAGAATTTGGTCATTGTACCCCCGGGGGTTACAACTTAGTACTTAGACATGGATGCATCTCTAGGGCTCCCACTGTCCTGGGAAGTGCAGTGTGTTGTTGTTCTTGTATGAAGTTCATCTAAGGAACATGAATTTTCTGTTTGATTTGCTAGCTCATTCCATATTGTGGGCCTGAAGCACAGGGAAGCCCTAATGATAGCAGTGAGTTAATGAAGAAATAAGGAGCATTCCATCTCTACCCAATTTTATTTCCAGCCTTCTTCCTGCTTGTGAGTGTTGTATTATGAATTCCATATGTGGAAGCTAGCGATTGTTATTCTGGTCATCTAGGAAGTTCCAAAGACCATTTGGGTGTAAAATTACTTTGACAGGTCTGATCCTGGGAAGGTGTCATGAAACGCCTTCCAGAGGAGGCTGACCTGGGCTCAAGAGAGGGCTGGCTGTGCTGTGTCTTCTCCAGGCTGGTGGATTGTGGTCACAGAGAGGAAGCCCAGTCTGGTAGTAAAAGGACTCACACGTTTGTTTACTGATTAACTTTGTCAATTCTGACACATTTTTACAGGTTTTGTAACTAAGGCAGATAAAGTTCATTTTCCCTCAAATCTTCTACAGTTTACTCTATCTGCTTACTGTCTTACTATCTTCTTTCATTTTTTGGCATAACTAGACATTTTTCTTTAAGACAAAAATTACTGTCTTCCTTGATAGAAACATTCATCATCTTGCTTATGTATTTATATTTCTCTGCCATCATTCTTTCTGGTTTAATCTCAACCATCATCCATATTAATTACAACTTTTACCCAAATTAAATAGCTTCTAATTCAGATAGTGTGTGTTTCTTCTGACATCAAATATATGTCATTTTTCTGGCACCAATCTGTAATTCTCAGACACTAGCTGGGTGTCTAGCAGTCCAAGCCAACTCTGACACTTTACTGGTGTTAGCTCAGGCCCCACAAATTAAGGACTTGGTCCCACAAGACTGCCTACACTTCAGATGCCAGCTGCATGTGGGGTTCTCAGACTACCCACACTTCTACCGGGCTTACTGCAAATTCAGGGGTTTCCATGACTCACTAGATTCATTAGAACAATTCACAGAATGCAGGGAAACACTTTACTTATATTTATTGGTTTATTTTAGAGGATATAACTCAGGAACAGCCAAATGGAAGAGATGCATTGGGCAAAGTATGGGGGAAGGAGCTCTGAGCTTTCATGTCCTCTCTGGGCCCTCCACCCTCCCAGCCACAGGCATGGGTTCACCAACCTAGAAACTCCCCAAATCTTGTGGTTCAAGAGTTTTTATAATTTAATCTCTAGCCTGCCTTCGCCTCTCCTGAGGTCAGGGGTGGGGCTGATAGTTCTCACCCTCTAATCCTGTTTGGTCTTACTGGTGACCGTCCCATACCCTGAAGCTATCTAGAATTCCCACCCTGAGTCAGCTCATTAACAAACTCAGGTGTGGTGGAACGGGGCTCATTATGAATAACAAAAGACACTTTTAGACACTCCTGTCTTCAGTAAATCCCAAGGGTTTTAGGAGCTCTCTGCCGGGAACCTGGGGAAAAGATCAAATATGTATTTCTATCATACCACAGATAAGAAAAATGGGAAGTAGGTGTTAGAGCATTTTAGCAGAGCTCTGGAGCCCACATTATAAGAGCCCCATTTTACATATTAAACAGGCAAGAAGAACATGCTCCTTAAGAAGTGCAAAGGTGGGGCTGGCCTGTGGTGGAGTGGTTAAGTCAGCGCGCCACCCAGGGTTTCACCGGTTCAGATCCTGGGCACAGACATGGCACTGCTCATCACTTAAAACTAGAATATACTACTCTATACTGGGGGGTTTTGGGCAGAAGAAGAGGAATAAGAAGAAGAAGAAAAGAATTGGCAACAGGTGTTAGCTCAGGTGCCAATCTTTAAAAAAAATAAGAAGTTCAGAGATGTTTTTGCATCTGGCCATGGTGGTAGGCACGAGAGACAAAGGCATGTGTGCATGTATTTGTTAACCTGTGCTTGGTGACTGATGATCTAATATTCTTTCAGCATTTGTTCAGAGGTTCACAGATTAGTTATCGATTAAATCGATTTAATATTGGGCCAGTGTCTTTAAGTTAATGAAAGACTTGAACATTGCTTTTAAGCTAATACACTACAGAACAATATGATTTTTGTTGATACAAAAAACTTTGTTGGAATTTGATAATTCAATTAGAGTGAGTCTATAATCTTTCAATTTCACAGCTTAAACATGTGGAAGTCATGTTGGGTTACCTGATGAGTAAAACTTATGTAGGAAGTTTAGAAAATTTGGATTAACTAGGCTTTCTTGAGAAAACAAACCCAAGGCTTAGAAAACATATATGCTGTGTTATATGCTACACTGTTAGCACGTCAGGGAATGGATTTAGTGCTGTTTTTAACTGGAGTTTTCAAGTCAGTCTGATTTCTCCAAGAGTTCACTTGGGTTATGTGAATTTAGATTTTATATGTAAAAGTGCTTTGACGTTATCAGTTTCTGAGAGATTTTTTTTTGTTTTCCCCAGCTTTATTGACATATAATTGATGAATATCATTGTGTAAGTTTAAGGTATACAGTATGATGATTTATTATGCATATATGTTGTGAAATGATTACCCCAATAAGGTTATTAACACCTCCATCACTTCCCATAATTACCATTTTTTTGTGTGTGGTGAGAACATTTGAGCTTTACTCTTTCAGCAACCTTCAGATAGACAAGACTCTATTGTTAACCATGTCACCATGCTGTATGTTAGAGTCCCCATAACTTATTCCTCTTAAAACTGGAAGTTTGTACCCTTTGACTCACATCTCCCCATTTCCCCTACCTGCCAATCCCTGGTAACCACGAATCTGTTCTCCTTGAGTTTGGCTTTTTAAAATTCCAGATATAAGTGGAGCATGCAGTACTGTCTTTCTCTGTCTTATTTCACTTAGCATAATGTCCTAATCATCCATGTTGTCTAAATGGCAGGATTTCCTTCTTTTTTATGGCTAAATAATTTATTTATATATATATCTCTATATATCGCACTTTCTTTATCCATTCATCCATAGATGGACGCTTAGGTTGTTTCCATGTCTTGGCAATTATGAATAATGCTGTAGTGAATATCGGGGTACAGATATCTTTTTGAGATAGTGATTTCATTTTTTTTGGATATATACCCAGGAGTGGGATTCCTGGATCTATTTTTAATATTTTTGAGGAACCTCTTACTGTTTTCCACAGTGGCTGTACCACTTTACATTCCCACCAATAGTGTACAAGGGTTCCCTTTCTGAGAAATGTTTTTTCACCCCCTTATAAGACTAACCACTATTTAAAGCATCAGAAATTTATTTCTGAGCCAGCCCTGATGGCCTACTGATTAAGTTCGGCACTTTTACTGCTTCGGCAGCCCAGGTTTGTTTTCCAGTTGTGGAACCATTCCACTGCTCTGTCAGTTGCTGTGCTGTGGCGGTGGCTCACGTAGAAGAACTGGAAGAACTTAGAACTAGGTTATATAGCCATGCACTGAGGCTTTGGGGAGGGAAAAAAAGAAAAAGAGGAAGACTGGCAACAGATATTAGCTCAGGCAGAATCCTTCCCTGCAAAAAAAAATAAGTAAATAAAGGGGAATTTCTTTCTTTCTTTTCTGAGGATTCTTGATTTCCATCTTATTAGATTATATAAGCCTTTGTTGGTATTTTTAAACAATTCACAGTAGGAGTACTATCAGATTTAGTAGATGTCATAGTTAATTTAATAATTCCTTACATAAATATTAAATTGTAATAAAATTATTATCTGTAAGAAAATATGCATACACAATGAAGGGTACTTAATAGTGGTATTTTATATCAAAGGTCTGTTGGCTGTGTAGGATTTTCTGTTGAATGAGTCTGAATTATTTTTAATCATCTCAAGTTCCACCACAGTCTCGTCCCCTCCCAAACACATCCAGTCAGCATTTTGATGTTTGGCCTTGCTGTGAGGTGGTGAGCTGCACAGACCTGGGGGTCAACAGTGGGGTGGCTCTCCTTACCAGCCCAGGGCTCTTGGCAAGATATATGCTCATCGCATTCACTGGGTAGTAAGAAAGACATTTCAGCAATCTGTGATGCCTCAGTAGTAAAATGCACTATTTTTACCACCAGGAGAGAATGTGCTGCTCATGAATCTGATGCATCCTGATCTGACATGCTGAACTTTTGCAAATGTGCGTCTTGGGATTGATGAAACACACACCTACTTCATGGGGTTGTTGAGTTGATTAATGAGTGGATTATGATTTATGACGTATGTGGAACAGTGCCCACTTCCCAGTCTGTGCTACTTAAGGGTTTGTGGTTTTCATAGTGGTTGTTTAAGTGCAGGCAGGAGTATCAGTGTCCTGTCTGTTCGTGAGTTCTCTTGTCCCTGTGAGTCCCTCTGAGTCCCTGTGCCAAACACAGTGCCTGGCACATAGGACGGACTAGTACCTAGGATGAATATGAATGATGTTCACGTTCCCATATTAAATCAGCTTGTGAAGGAACATGCCTGCTCTTAAATCTCTTAAAATTATGTTTGTACTCATTTGTAAATAGAAAAAAAAATTTCAGTATCATCCAAAAACAAATACAGGATCTCTTTAACTAGTATTTAATTGTGACCCTTAGTGTGATGGTTAATTTTATTTATCAACTTTGCTGGGCCATGGTGCCCAGATATTTGGTCAAATATTATTCTAGATGTTTTTGTGTAGGTGTTTTTTGGATGAGATTCTCATTTAAATCCGTGGACTTTGAGTAAAGTAGATTACCCTCCAAAATGTGGGTGGGCCTCATCTAATCAGTTGAAGAGCCTGAATAGAAAAAGGTCTGACCTCCTGCCAGCAAGAAGGAATTCTGCTCCCAGCCTGCCTTTGGACTAAAACTGTAGTATTAGCTGTTCCCTGGGTTTCCAGCCTGCTGGCCTGCCATGTAGGTTTTGGACTTGCACCTCCACAGTTGTGTCAGACAATTCCTTAAATGTCTCTCTCTCTTTCTCTCTTCCCCTACACATTCTGTTGGCTATTTTTCTGTGGAGCATTCTGAGTAATACAGTTAGTTACCAATAATGTTTTCCTATAGTCTGTTTTTTTTTTTAAATTTGAGTTCATATTAGTTTGCATCGTTGTGAAATTTCAGTTGTACATTATTTCTTGTCTGTCACCACAGAAGTGCTCCCATTCACCCCGTGCCCACCCTCCACCCCCCTTCCCCTGGTGACCACTGAACTGTTTTCTTTGTCCATGTGCTTGTTTATACTCTACATATGAGTGAAGTCATGTGGTGTTTGTCTTTCTCAGTCTGGCTTATTTCACTTAGCATAATTCCCTCCAGGTCCATCCATGTTGTTGAAAATGGGATGATTTTATCTTTTTTTATGGCTGAGTAGTATTCCGTTGTATATATATACTACATCTTCTTTATCCAATCCTTGGTCGATGGGCACTTGGATTGTTTCCATGTCTTGGCCATTGTGAAGAGTGCTGCGATGAACGTAGAGGTACATATGTTACTTTGGATTGTTGATTTCAAGTTGTTTGGGTAGATACCCAGTAGTGGGATAGTTGTGTCATATGGTATTTCTATTTTTAGTTTTTGAGGAATCTCCATACTGTTTTCATAGTGGCTGTACCAGTGTGCATTTCCACCAGCAGTGTGTGAGCGTTCCCTTTTGTCCACAACCTCGCCAACATTTGTTTTTCAGTCTTAGTGATTATGTGCATTTTAACAGGCATAAGGTGGTATCTTAGTGTAGTTTTGATTTGCATTTCCCTGATTATTACTGATGTTGAACATCTTTTCATGTGTTTATTGGCCATCTGTATATCTTCGTTGGAAAAAATGTCTCTTCATATTCACTGCCCATTATTTCATTGGGCTGTTTGTTTTTTTGTTGTTGAGTTGTGAGAGTTCCTTATATATTATGGAGATTAACCCCTTATCAGATATATGATTTGCAAATATTTTCTCCAAATTGGTGGGCTGTCTTTTTGTTTTGATCCTAGTTTCTTTTGCCTTGCAGAAGCTCTTTAGTCTGATGAAGTCCCACTTGTTTATTTTTTCTTTTGTTTCCCTTCTCTGAGAAGACATGGTATTTGAAAAGATCCTTTTGAGTTCGATGTCAAAGAGTGTACTACCTATATTATCTTCCAGGAGTTTTATGGTTTCAGGACTTATCTTCAAGTCTTTGAACCAGTTTGAGTTTATTTTTGTGTATGGTGTGAGATAATGGTCTACTTTCATTCTTTTGCATGTGGCTGTCCGGTTTTCCCAGCACCGTTTGTTGAAGAGACTGTCTTTTCTCCATTGCATGTTCTTGGCACCTTTGTCAAAGATTAGCTGTCTGTAGATGTGTGGTTTTATTTCTGGGCTCTCAGTTCTGTTCCATTAATCTTTGTGCCTGTTTTTGTACCAGCAGCATGCCATTTTGATCACTATAGCTTTGTAGTACATTTTGAAGTCAGGGATTGTGATGCCTCCAGCTTTGTTCTTTTTTCTCAAGGTTGCTTTAGCAATTCGGGATCTTTGTTTGCCCCATATGAGTTTAGGATTCTTAGTTCTATTTCCATGAAGAATGTCATTGGGCTTCTGATTGGGCTTGCATTGAATCTGTAGATTGCTTTGGGTAGTATGAACATTTTAACTGTTTATTCTTCCAATCCATGTGCTTGGAATCTCTTGCCATTTCTTTTTGTCATCATCTGTTTCTTTCAATAATGTCTTATAGTTTTCATTGTGTAAGTCCTTCACCTCCTTGGTTAAATTTATTCCTAGGTGCTTTATTCTTTTAGTTGCGATTGTAAATGGAATTGTGTTCTTGAGTTCTCTTTCTGTAAGTTTGTCATTAGAATACAGAAATAGAACTGATTTTTGTAAGTTGATTTTCTACCTCGCAACTTTACTGTAGTTGTTAATTATTTCTAATAGTTTTCTGATGGATTCTTTAGGGTTTTTTGTATGTAAGATCATGCCATCTCCAAACAGTGAGAGTTTCACTTCTTCACTCCCTATTTGGATTCATTTTATTCCTTTCTCTTGCCTAATTGCTCTGGCCAAAACCTCAAATACTGTATTGAATAAGAGTGGTGATAGTGAGCATCCTTGTCTTGTTCCTGTTCTCAGAGGGATGTCCTTCAGTTTTTCCCAATTGAGTATGATGTTGGCTGTGGGTTTGTCATATATGACCTTTATTATGTTGAGGTAATTTCTTCCTATACTCATTCTGTTAAGAGTTTTTATCATAAATGGCTGTTGGATCTTGTCAAATGCTTCTCTGCGTCTACTGAGATGATCATGTGGGTTTGTTTTTAAGTTAATTTTCATTGAGTTAATAATAGTTTACAGTCTTGTGAAATTTCAGTTGTATGTTATTGTTTGTCAGTCATGTTGTAGGTGCACCCCTTCACCCTTTGTCCCCACCCCCCACCCCACCTTTCCCCTGGTAGCCACTAATCTGTCCTCTTTGTCTACATTTTAAAATTTGTCATATGAGTGGAGTCATACAGTGATTGTCCTTCCTTATCTGGCTTATTTCACTTAACATAATTGCCTTAAGGTCCATCCATGATGTTGCAAATGGGACGATTTTATTATTTCTTATGGCTGAGTAGTATTCCATTGTATATATATACCATATCTTCTTTATCCAATCATCAGTTGATGGGCACTTAGGTTGCTTCCATGTCTTGGCTATTGTAAATAATGCTGCAGTGAGCATTGGGGTGCATGGGACTTTTGGAATTGCTGACTTCCAGCTCTTTGGATAGATACCCAGTAGTGGGATGGCTGGGTCATATGGTATTTCTGGTTTTAATTTTTTGAGCACTCTCCATACTGTTTTCCAGAGGGCTGTACTAGTTTGCATTCCCACCAGCAGTGTATGAGGGTTCCTTTTTCTCCACACCCTCTCCAACATTTGCTACTACTTGTTTTGGTTATTTTTGTAATTCTAATGGGTGTAAGGTGATATCTTAGTGTAGTTTTGATTTGCATTTCCCTGATGATCAGTGATGATGAACATCTTTTCATGTGCCAATTGGCCATCCATATATCTTCTTTGGATAAATGGCTGTTTGTGTCTCCTGACTATCTTTTGATCAGGTTGTTTGATTCTTTGTTGTTGAGTTGTGTGAGTTCTTTATATATTACGGATATTAACCCTTTGTCAGATGTATGACTTGCAAATATTTTTTCCCAGTTAGTGGGTTGGTTTTTTGTTTCAATCCTTTTTACCTTTGCCTTGCAGAAGCTCTTTAGTCTGATGAAGTCCCATTTGTTTATTTTTTCTATTGTTTCCCATGTCTGAGAAGACATGGTGTCCGAAAAGATCCTCTTAATACTGATGTCAAAGAGTGTACTGCCTACATTTTCTTCTAGAAGCCTTATGGTTTCAGGTCTTACCTTTAGGTCTTTGATCCATTTTGAGTTTATTTTTGTGAATGGTGAAAAAGAATGGTTAATTTTCATTCTTTTGCATGTGGCTGCCCAGTTGTCCCAGGACCATTTGTTGAAAAGACTTTCTTTTCTCCAGTGTATGCCCTCAGCTCCTTTGTCAAAGATTAGCTGTCCATAGATGTGTAGTTTTATTTCTGGGCTTTCAATTCTGTTCCATTGATCTGTGCACCTGTTTTTGTACCAGTACCATGCTGTTTTGATTACTGTAGCTTGGTAGCATGTTTTGAAGTCAGGGATTGTGATGCTTCCAGCTTTGTTCTTTTTTCTCAGGATTGCTTTAGCAATTCGGGGTCTTTTGTTGCCCCATCTGAATTTTAGGATTCTTTGTTCTATTTCTGTAAAGAATGTCATTGGGATTCTGATTGGGATGGCCTTGAAATTGTAGATTGCTTTAGGTACTATGCACATTTTAACTATGTTTATTCTTCCAATCCATGTGCATGGAATGTCTTTCCATCTCTTTATGTTGTCATCCATTTCTTTCAGACAAGCCTTATAGTTTTTGTTGTATAGGTCTCTCACTTCCTTAGTTAAAGTCCCCTGGATGTATTTTATTCCTTTTGTTGTGATTGTGAATTGTATTGTGTTCTTGAGTTCTTTTTCTGTTCTTTGTTAGAGTATAGAAATGCTACTGATTTATGTAAATTGATTTTATACCTTGCAACTTTCCTGTAGTTGTTGATTATTTCTAAAAGTTTTCCACTGGATTCTTTGGGGTTTTCTATATATAAGATTGTGTCGTGTGCAAACAGCGAGAGTTTCACTTCTTCCCTCCCTGTTTAGATTCCTTTTATTCCTTTTTCTTGCCTGATTGCTCCGGCCAGGACCTCCAGAACTATGTTAAATAAGAGTGGTGATAGGTGGCATCCTTGTCTCGTTCCTGTTCTCAGGGGGATGGTGCTCAGTTTTTGCCCATTGAGAATGATGTTGGCTGTGGGTTTGTCATATATGGCCTTTATTATGTTGAGCTAGTTCCCTACTATGCCCATTTTGTTCAGAGTTTTTATCATAAATGGCTGTTGGATCTTGTCAAATGCTTTCTCTGCATCTATTGACATGATCATGTGGTTTTTATTCCTCAATTTGTTCATGTGGTATATCACGTTGATTGATTTGCGGATGTTGAACCATCCCTGTGTCCCTGGTATGAATCCCACTGGATTATGATGTATGATCGTTTTGATGTATTGCTGAATTCAGGTTGCCAAAATTTTGTTGAGAATTTTTGCGTCTATGTTCATCAGCGATATTGGCCTGTAATTCTCCTTTTTCGTGCTTCCTTCTCAGGTTTTGGTATCAGCATGATGCTGGCCTCGTAGAATGTGTTAGGAAGTGTTCCATCCTCCCTAATTCTTTGGACTAGCTTGAAAAGGATAGATATTAAATCCTCTCTGAAAGTTTGGTAGAATTCCCCAGGAAAGCCATCTGGTCCTGGGGTTTTATTCTTTGGGATGCTTTTGATGGCTGTTTCAATCTGTTACCTTGTGATTGGTCTGTTCAGATTCTCTGCTTCTTCTTGAGTGAGCTTTGGGAGATTGTAGGAGTCCAAGAATTTATCCATTTCCTCTAGGTTATCCATTTTCTTGGCATATAGTTTTTCGTAGTAATCTCTTATAATCTGTTGTATTTCTGCAGAGTCTGTTGTTATTTCTCCTCTTTTATTTCTGATTTTGTTTATTTGAGCTCTCTTTTTTTCTTTGTAAGTCTGGCTGGGGGTTTGTCAATTTTATTTATCTTCTCAAAGAACTAGCTTTTTGTTTCATTGATCCTTTCTACTGCCTTTTTTGTTTCAATAGCATTTATTTCTGCTCTGATTTTTATTATTTCTCTCCTGCTGACTTTGGGCTTTGTTTGTTCTTCTTTCTCTAATTCAGTTAGATATAGTTTAAGATTGCTTATTTGGTGTTTTTCTTGTTTGTTAAGATGTGCCTGTATTACGATGAATTTACCTCTTAATACAGCTTTTGCTGTATCCCATATGAGTTGGTATGGCATATTATCATTTTCATCTGCCACCCGATAGTTTTTGATTTCTCCTTTAATTTCTTCAATGATCCATTGCTTGTTCAATAGCGTGCTGTGTAGTCTCCACATCTTTGTCACTTTCTCAGCATTTTTCTTGGAATTAATTTCTAGCTTTATAGCATTATGATCCAAGAAGATGCTTGTTACTATTTCATTTTTTTAAAATTTGTAGGGAGTTGCCTTGTTTCCCAACACATGGTCTATGCTTGAGAATGTTCCATGTGCGCTTGAGAAGAATGTATATTCTGCTGTTTTTCGATGAAGTGTTCTATATGTCTATTACAACCACCTGTTTTAGCTTTTCCTTTATCTCCACTGTTTCCTTGTTGATTTTCCGTCTGGATGATCTGTTCAGTGATGTGAGTGGGCTGTTGAGGTCCCCTACTATTATCGTGTTATTTTTGATATCTTCTTTTGGTTTGTTAATAGTTGCTTTATGAACTTTGGTGCTCCTGTGTTGGGTGCATAGATATTTATAAGCGTTATTTCTTCTTGATGAAGTGTCCCTTTGATCATTATATATTGGTCCTCTATGTCTCTCTTTACCTGCCTTATCTTGAAGTGTGTTTTGTTTGATATAAGCATTGCAACACCTGCTTTCTTCTGTTTGCTATTATCTTGGGGTATTGTCTTCCACTCCTTCACTCTGAGCCTGTGTTTGTCCTTGTAGCTGAAGTGTGTTTCCTGGAGGCAACAAATTGTTGGATCTTGTTCTTTAATCCATCTTGCCAATCTGTCTTTTTATTGGAGATTTCAATCTGTTTACATTGTTCGTGATTATTGATGTATGGGGGCTTAATGCTGTCGTTGTGTTGCTCGTTTTCCTGCATTTCCTTTTTTTCTCATCCTGTGTGTTTTAGCCTACCCATTGACTTCTGCAGTTTCTCATGCTGGGTTTCTTAGCTTTTTCCTTATTTATGTTTTGTGTCTCTGTTCTGTTTTTTAGTTTAGTGTCTATCTTGAAGTTTGTATTCAGAATCTCATGCATAACATAGTCCATTTTCTCGTGGCCTCTTACTTCCTCAGCCTTAACTCATCAGTCTCTTTCCTCCTCCCCTCCTAAGTTATTATTTTCATCTCTTATTCCAACTCTTGTTATGAATTTGTGGTTAGAGTGATAAGATTGTCTCTGTTTTTGGTGATTTCCTTCCGTTTATCCTAATGCTATAGTTGAATACTATCCTATTCTGATTATATCTGTCTCTCTACTCTGTTTTGTGACCCCTTTCTCCCTTTTTTTCTTGTTTTAGGTATGAGGGCCTTCTTGAGGATTTCTTGTAGATGGGGTCTTGTGGTTACGAAATCCCTTAGCTTTTGTTTGTCTGGAAAAGATTTAATTTCTCCCTTATATCTGAAGGATATTTTTGCTGGATAGAGTATTCTTGGCTGAAGATTTTTTTACTTTAAAGTTTTGAATATGTCTTTACAGTCTCTCCTAGCTTGTAAGGTTTCTGTAGATAAATCCAGTGAAAGTCTTACAGGAGTTCCTTTGTAGGTTATTTTCTTCTGCCTTGCTGCCCTGAGTATTCTTTCTTTGTCCTTCATTTTTGCCATTTTTACTACTATATGCCTTGCAGTAGGTCTTTTTACAGTGACAAATCTAGGAGATCTGAAAGTTTCCTCCACACATGTTTCTCTCTCAATCCCTAGCTTTGGGAAGTTCTTTGCTACTATTTCATTGTGCACACTTCCTGCTCCGTTTTCCTTTTCCACGTCCTCAGGAATACCGATGATTCTTAAGTTGCATTTTCTCATTGAGTCAGGTATTTCTCAGAGATTTTCTTCAGTTTTTTTTTAATTCTTAGTTCTCTTTCTTCCTCTGTCTGGAGCCATGCAACCTGTCCATCTTCGATTATGCTAATTTTCTCCTCTATGGTGTCTACACCGGCATTTAGGTAATCTGTATTCTGTTTTATTTGATCCATTGTATTTTTCATCTCTAGTATTATAGTTTCAATCTCTTTTGTGAGGTAACTCCAGAACTCATTGACTTGTTTCTCTATATTTCCCTTTACCTCATTGAGTTTTGTGATGATAGCTATTCTGAATTCATTGTTGCATAGTTTACCTATTTCCAAGTCCTCATGACATAATTGTGTGCTTTGATTGTTTTCCTTCTGCTCGGGAGCTTTTATAAATTTCTGGATGGCTGAGGAATGGTCTTTACACATAATGCTATTATTTGGTTGCAGTTATAGCCTGTCGCCACTAGATGGGAGTCGAGTGCCGCGTGTTCTGTGCCCTCCGCCTTCAGCTGCAATGGCGGCATACAGCGTGGTTTGGGGGAGGAGGGGCACTTTCTCCTGCAAGCAGACCTGGATTCTGATCAGCTCTCGCTCTCTAGTTTCCTGCAACCTTGGCTTGATGGGGTCCCCCCAGGCGAAAGCTTTCCCCTGTCAAGGGTTTCCGTCTGGGCTGCACTGGCCTGTGGGAGTCCTAGACAATCTCCCGGATGTGCGGCCCCTCCCCTGCTCCTTCCCTCATGGAGCCTCCCGGGGCAGCAATCCCAGTCTCTAGGGGAGGGAGTGAAGTTCTCTTTTACACCAGTTCAGCTCCTCCGGGGGGATGGAGGGCTCCAGCCTCTCTGCCCTCCGTCGTTTGTGTGCTGTGGATCACTGACGAATTCTGTGCTATTGGGATTTTTTGTTGGAATGTGGTTGCTCCTTTTGGTTGTATTTTGGAGGGGAGAGAGTCCCAGGTGAGCTCACTCTGCTGTGATACTGACGTCCGGATCTGATCATGTGGTTTTTATTCTGTATTTTGTTAATGTGGTGTATTACATAGATTGATTTGTGCATGTTGAACCATCCCGGTGTCCCTGGTATAAATCTCACTTGATCACGATATATGATCCTTTTGATGTATTGCTGTATTCGGTTTGCCAGTGTTTTGTTGAGGATTTTTGCATGTGTGTTCATCAGCGATATTCACTGTTTTTCCTCTTTAGTGTTTTACTTGTTGTTGATTCCACTTTGGGAGGTTGTAAGAGTCTACGAATTTATCCATATCCTCTATTTTTTCCATTTTGTTGGCATATATTTTTTTGTAGTATTCTCTTATAATCCATTGGGTCCGTTATTTCTCTTTGATTTCTAATTTTACTTATCTGAGCTTTCTCTCTTTTTTATCTTTGTAAGTCTGGATAGGGGTTTGTCAGTTTTGTTTATCTTCTCAAAGAACCAGCTGTTTGTTTCCTTCATACTTTCTACTGCTCGTTTTGTTTGAATAGCATTTATTTCTGGTCTGATTTCTATTCTCTTCTTTTGCTGACTTTGGGCTTTGTTTGTTCTTTTTCTAAATCAGTTAGGCGTAGTTTGAGCTTCCTTATTTGTGAGTTTTCTTGTTTGTTAAGGTCAGTCTGTATTGCAATGAGTTTCTCTTTTAATATGGCTTTTGCTGCATCCAGTATGAGTTGGTATGGTCTGTTTTCATTTGTCTCCAGATGTTTTGTGATATCTCCTTTAACTTCTTCAGTGATCCATTGGTTGTTCAATAACATGTTGTTTAGTCCCCACATCTTTGTCCATTTCTCAGCTTTTTTCTTGTAAGTCATTTCTAGCGTCATAGCATTGTGATTGGAAGAGATGCTTGTTATTACTTTAATCTTCTTAAATTTATTGAGGCTTGCCTTGTTTCCCAACATATGGTCTGTCCTTGAGAATGTTCCATGCTCACTTGAGAAGAATGCGCATTTGCTGTTTTTGGAGTGCTCTATATATGTCTATTAAATCCAACTGGTTTAGCTTTTCATTTAATTCCAGCGTTTCCTGTTGATTTTCTATCTGCATGGTCTATCCACTGACGTTAGTCAAGTGTTGAGGTTCCCTACTATTATTGTGTTATTATTAATGTCTTCTTTTAGTTTTGTTAATAGTTGCTTTATGAACTTTGGTGCTCCTGTGTTGGGTATATAGATATTTATAAGTGTTGTGTCTTCTTGGTGGAGTGTCCCTTTGGTCATTATATACTGTGCCTGTTTGTCTCTGTTTACTTGGCTTATCTTGGCGTCTACTTTGTCTGATATAAGTATTGCAACACCTGCTTTCTTTTGTTTGCCGTTAGCTTGGAGTATCGTCTTCCATCCCTTCACTCTGAGCCTGTGTTTGTGATTCGAACTGAGATGTGTTTCCTTGATACAACATAATGTTGGGCCTTGTTCTTTAATCCATTTTACCACTCTGTGTGTTTTTGTTGGAGAACTCAATCTATTTACGTTTATGGTGAATATTGATATATGAGGGCTTACTGCTGCCATTTTCTCACTTGTTTATCGGTTCTCCTGCATTCCTTTGTTTCTGTTCCTGTGTGTTTCGGTCTACCGATTGAATTATGTAGTTTTTTATGTTGTGTTTTTATGTTGTAGTTTATGTCTTTGTTTTCTCCTTATTTCTTATTGCTGTCTCTGTTGTGCTGTTTTGTGTGGTGATTACCATGATGTTTGTATTCAAAGTTTCGTAGATAAGGTAGTCCCTTTTCTGATGTCCTCTTATTTCCTTAGACTAAACTGCTTTAGTCCCTTTTCTCTTCCCCTTCTAAGTTGTTTTTCTCATATCTTATTCCATGTTGTGTTGTGAGTTTGTGGTTAAAATATCAAGATTATCTTTGTTTTTGGTGTTTTCCTTCCCTTTGTCTTTCATGCCATACTTGAGTTTTGTTATCCTGCTGTGACTGTCTACCTATTTATCTTCTTACTCCATGCTTTATAACCCCTTTCTTTTTCTTTTTTTTTTGTTAATCAGGGGTGAGGGCCTTCTTGAGGATTTCTAGTAGGGGGCATCTTGTACCTACTGGCTCCCTTAGCTTGTTTTTGTCTGGGAAAGTTTTTATTTCTCCATTGTATCTGAAGGATATTTTCTCTGGATAGAGTATTCTTGGCTGAAAGCTTTTGTCCTTCAAAGATTTGAGTATGTCTTTCCAGTCTCTCCTAGGCTGTAAGGTTTCTGCAGAGAAATCTGCTGAAAGCCTGATAGGGGTTCCTTTGTGGGTTATTTTCTTCTGCCTTGCTGCCCTTGGTGTTCTTTCTTAGTCATTCACTTTTGCCAGTTTCACTACTATATGCCTTGCAGTAAGTATTTTTACATTGACATATTTAGGAGATGTGATAGCCTCTTCCACATTGATTTCCATCTCCATCCCTAGGTTTGGGAAGTTCTCTGCTATCATTTCTTTGAACAAGCTTTCTGCTCCATTCTCCTTCTCTTCTCCCTCTTGAATACCTACAATTCTTATGTTGCGTTTCCTGATTGAGTTGGATATTTCTCAGAGACTTTCCTCATTTCTCTTTAGTCTTAGTTCTCTCTCCTCTTCTAGTTGGAACATTTCAACATGTCTGTTCTTGATCATGCTGATGTGTTCCTGTGTGATCTCTGCTTGAGTCTTCAGGTAATCTGTATTTAATTTCATTTTTTTCATTGTTTCTTTCATCTCCAATGTTTCTGATTGATTCTTTTTTGTAGTTTCTATCTCTTTTGTTAAGTAGCTTCTGAAGTTGTTGAATTGTTTCTCTACCTTCTCTTTTAACTTGTTGAGTGTTTTGATGATAGCTATTTTGAATTCTTTGTCATTTAGATTACATATTTCTGTGTCCCCCGACTGATTTCTGGGTAGTTTTCACTTCTCTCTGGTTTAGAGAACTAATATCTTGTTTCATATTGCTGGAGGAAGTGGCTCTGTGTTTTGCACCCTGGTGTTATTTGGTCACAGTTACCACCTATTTTCACTGGCTGGGGGTCGAGCCCTGTATTCTGAACCCTCTGTGTTCCTCTGAGATCCCAGACGCTGGAGCTGGCATTGGGAGGTTGTGGGAAGGGCACTTTCTCTTATGTGCCCTTGGGGTTTTCTTGCTCTGCTCTCGCTATCCACTCTCCTACGGTGTTGGCTTGATAAGGTCATCCCCCAGGAAAGCTTTTGCCCCCATAGAGGGCTTCCCTTCAGGGATCTTTGATGTTCCCGTGAACAAAAGACCCCTCCCCTGTTCCTTCCCTCTCGGAGGCTGCCCATGGTCCTAAATCCCAGTCTTTAGGGGAGGGATTGAAGTCTTCTTCTATCCTGTTACACTTCCTCCCAGGGGGGCTCCAGCCTCTCTGCCCTCTGTCGTATGCCTGCATTGGTCTCTCTGACTTTTTTGGTGTTGTGTATGGATGTCCTCTGTTGGAGTATGAATGTCCTTTTTCTTGTATGTTGAAAGGGAGAGATTGCTGGGAAAACTCTTTCTGCTGTGATGCTGATGTCACTCCTCATGTGTGTAGCAAAGCAAGTCTGAAATCTAGTGCAGGCTGTTGGGAAGGGCAGGCTAGAACTGTAGAACAGTAGCTGATGCTTCAGATATTAGCTGAAATGTCCCTACAGTCTGATTTTGAGAAGCGAATGATAGTGAGGAAACTTTCTTAAAGGTAGTGATTAAAAAAACAAGGCACAAGTGAACCTTGTTGAACAGCAGAATGCAGATGTCCCTGATGGTGGCCCTGGGCCATTGTTGTAGGTATTCCACTCCTCCTGCGGCCCCCTGGCTGCCATGGGGGAGCCTTACAGAGGGGTTGCCTCCTACCTCTCTAGGCTTCTGCTCTCCATCGGCCCCGAGACTTCCCACCGTGGCACTTCTCTTCTTCCTAGGTCCTACAGACAGTGCTTTGAATGGAAATGACTTTGAGTGGTTTGTAAAACCCTCCTCACCGTAACTAGACAGGAATGTCTTAAAGTCTTGAGGTCAGCCAGTCCTAGGTCCATCCTTAGGGACCAGTTGGCAGAGCACCTGGAATCTGCTGTCCCCTTCAGTGGCCTGCCGTGGTATTGCCCTGGGGCCTGAGGAAGGTTAGCTTCTCTGCTTTTCCCTTCTTCACAGCTTTCCATAATTTGCAATGTGTTTGGGCAGTTTGTGTTTTGTTTTCTCTCTAAACTGTGAACCCTGCATTGATGAAAACACAAATACTGAAGCTAATGTGTGTGTTGTCTTTGAGCTGGTTGTGCTAATTATTCTTTTTGGTTGTTTTGATAACCTCCAGTGACTTCATCCTGCCTTTACCGTTGTAAGTGTTTTCATTCATGCTCCTGAGAATAAAACTTGAGATGTGCTTAATGATGCTTCTTGTCTGCTTAGTGGTGACTGTCAAGGCCTTTTATCCTGGATGAGAGATTATATGACCAGTGTACTAGGTTTAAAATGAGAATTTTGCATTCTTTTTTTTTTCTGGGAAAGATTCTCCATGAGCTGAATCTGTTGCCAATCTTCCCCTGTTATTTTTCTTCCTTCCCAAAGCCCCATCACATAGTTGTGTATTCTGCTTCTAAGTCCTTCTAGTTCTTCTGTGTGAGCCACCACCACAACATGGTTACTGTGGTACCATGACGAGTCATGTGGTTCCACACCTGGGAACAGAACCTGGGCTGCTGAGTGTGCTGAACTTTAACCTCTAGGCCATCAGGGCTGGCTCCTGTCCATTTTTTTATTTGTAAAATCTATAGAATGATGCCAATCAGGGGTTGGCAAACTTTCTGTAAAACGCCACGTAGTAAATATTTTAAGCTCTATGGGACCCTGCTCTTGTTGTGCCAAAGCAGCCGCAGACAAAACTAAGTGAATGGACGTGGCTGTGTGCCAATAAAACTTTATTATTGGCACCAAAATGTGAAGTTCACATAATATTTACAGCACAAAATATTCTTTTGATTATTTTTCAAACATTTAAAACTGTAAAATGTTTTCTTAGCTGTTTGGGCCATACACAAATGGCCTCGGGCTGGAGTTGGTTGTCCATCTTGTCAACAGACCCCGTGGACAGAGAGGAGCCTAGCTTGTTCCAGCCCAAACTTGTGTCCCTGGCAGGACCTACTCTGTGAGGCACAGTTTCGACATCTGTGAACTAGAGACAGCAAAGCCTGCCTCCTTGAAAGATTATTTGTAAAGATTAAAAAGGATAATTTCCTGTTGTTTGGCCAGTTGCTTTGTGAAGTACATGTTAAGCGTATTTTCACTTTCCATTAGCTACTTCCTTTTCCCCCCTACTTAATGTCCTACCTTTTTGGGTATGATTTCTAAGTTACATATATCTCCTTTCTTAACATTCTGCTTTGTTCTCACACTTCCCACATTATTAGGTTAAAATAAGCGGCTAACTCAGACATTTAAATTTTAGTTTAGTTCATCAGGTAAGATAGATCTGTTGCAGAACAGGAACCTGATCTCACCTCACTTCTAATACCTTTCCTAGTGTCTTACTGGCCCGAGGCCATGTCCCACTCCAGTCTTCAGGTCTCTGCTTGTTGCCTGAAAATGCTTCTTCTAGACTGTCTTCTAGTTGTCCTCCCTGGTCCTTGATACTGTGCTCAGGACCCTTGTCAAAGCCTGATTCATATTGATTAGTTACGCATGTGATATGTCTTCTTTAGGGCCTGGAAGGTATCTTTTACTTTTGTTTAAAAGTTTTTACCATGATACTTTGAATGTGCTGGGTGATAAATATGTGTTTGTTGAAGTTAATTAAAATTTTATTGTAATTTTAGTTTTATAACTAAATTTTAGTGTTAAAACCACTTAGAAAGTTTTTGTTTTTTAAATTATATAGTACAATTTATTCCTTTTAGGTGTCCACTTCAATGAATTTTAACCCGTATATAAATTCATATAACCATCACCATGATCACGGTTCAGGACAGTTGCATCATCCCAGAAAATTTGCTTGTGTTGCTCTTTTATGTCACACATTCTCCCAACCCCTGGTCCCTGTTGACCACTCATCTGTTATCCATTACTGTGGCTTTGTCTTTTCAAGAAGGTCATATAGGTGGAATTATACATTACGTAACATTTTGAAACTGGCTTCATTTACTCGCCAGTTATGTCTTTAAGGTTCATCCACATTGTTGTGTGTATTAATAGTTCTTTTTATTGCTGAGTAGTTTTCCATCATTTGAATGTACCAGTGTGTTTATCCATTCACCTATAGAAGGCCATTTTTGTTGTTTCTGTTTTTTGGTAATTATAATAATGCTGCTGCGGACATTTCTGTACAGGTTTTTTTTTGAATATAGTTTCCATTTCTCTAGGATAAATACCTAGTATTGCTGGGCCATATGGTAACTGTATGGTAAAGTTTCACTTTATACAAAACTGCCAAACTGTTTCCCAAAGTGGCTTTATCGTTTTGCCTTACCACCAGCAATGTGTAACAGTGCCTCTTGCTCTATATCCGTGCCAGCACATGGTATCATCAGCATTTTTTATTTTAGCCATTCTCATAGGGATCTCATCATGGTTTTAATTTGCATTTCCTTAATGGCTAATGATGCCAAATACTTTTTGAGGTGCTGTTTGCCACTCTTATGTCCTGTTTATTGTACTTTGTATTCTCATTACACGTCATTTGTTGGATACGTGATTTGTAAATATTTTCTCTCAGTCTATACCTTGTTATTTCATTCTCTTAATGGTCTTTTACAATTTTTTCTTTTATGAGTTGTGCTTTTGGTCTCATGTCTAAAAATTTTTGTGTGTAGTCCCTGGTAACAAAGATTTTCACCTGTGTTTTCTTATAAGAATTTTAGAGCTTTATATTTTATTCTTAGATCTGTGGCTCATTTTGAGTTAATTTTTGTATAAGGTGTAAAGTTTGGCTTGAAGGTATTTTTTACTTTTGCATATGGGTATCCAGTTGTTCCAATACTGTCCTTTCTCCATTGAATTGCTTTTGTACCTTTGTAAAAAATTCAGTTGACTCAATTTGTGTGGCATTATTCCTGGACTCGCCAGTCTGTTTCATCAATAGGTGTTTATCCCTTTGCTAATGCCATACTGTTTGATTACTGTGGTTTTATAAGAAGTATTAGAATTGGTTTTTGTAATTCCTCCAACTTTATTGTTTGTTTTGAAAATTGTTTTATCTACTTTAGTTCTTTGCCCTTATATATAAATTTTAGAATTAGCTTAGCTAGTATCTATAAAAAAATTTTTGCTGGGTTTTTGATTGGTTTTGTGTTAAGGCTATAGGTCAGTTTTGGAATAATTAACATCATTACTGTGTTTTGTCTTTGAATTCATGAACATGGCATATCTCCATTAAAGTAAATGTACTTTTCAGCATACAGTACCTATACATATTTTGTTAGTGTCATACCTAAGTATTACTTCTGTTGGAGCTATTGTAAATGTATTTAAAAAATTTTTGTTTCCAACTGTGTTACTGTTATATAGTATACATTCTACGGTATATCTATTATGTAGAAAATTTCATGTAGCTTATATTATATATTGCAGTTTTGTGTGTGACCTTGCTAAACTCACTAGGAGGTTTTTTTGGTAGATTTCTTGGCATTTTCACGAAGACAATCATATCTGCAAATAGGAAGTTTTTATCTTTTCTTCCAGTGTGTATGCATTTTCTTTTTCTTCCCTTGTTGCATTAACTTGGACTTCCAGTAGAGTATCAAATAGGAATGGGCAGAATGGACATTCTTGCCTTGTTACTGATCTAAAGGGAAAAATATTCAATTTTTTACTATTACATGTGATGTAAACTGTAGGGTTTTGTAGATGCTGTTTATCAGGTCGAGGAAGTTCCCTTTCATTCCTAACTTGTTGAGAATGTTTATCCTGAATGGATGATATATATTGTCAAAAGCTTTTTATATGTCAGTTGATAGTATCAGGCCGTTCATCTTGTTTACATGGGGGATTACACTGATTGATTTATGAATATTGAGCTAGCATTGTGTTCCTGGGATTAACTCCTCTTGGTTATGGTGTATAATTCTTTTTAGATATTGGAGGATTTGATTTACTAAAGTTTTGTTGAAAATTTTGCATCTATGTTCATGGGGGATATTTATTTATAACTATATGTTTTTGTGTTCTTGTTTGGTTTGGTGTTGGTGTAACATTGGTTTTGTAAAATGAATTGGAAAATGTTCCTCTTTATATTCTAAGAATGATTGTGTAGAATTGGTGTCATTTTTTTCTGTAAATGTTTGGTAGAATCTCCAGTGAAACCTTCTAGGTCTTGAGGTTTCTTTTTTGGAAGGTTTTAAACTCTGAACTAAATTTCTTGAACAACTGTTACACTATTCAGCTAACCCATTTCTTCTTGGTTTGAGTTTTGGTAGTTTGTGGTCTTTGAGGAGCTGGTCCATATCCTCTAAGTTGTTGAATGTATGTGTGTAGAGTTGATGTAGTATTAATATCTGTAGGGCCTATAGAGATAGCCCCTCTTTCATTCCTGATATTTGTAATTTGTGTCTTTTCCTTTTTTTCCCCTAATGGTCTTGTCCAAGGTTTATCAATTTTATTGATCTTTTCAATGAATCAGCTCTTAGTTTTATTTTTTTTTCTCTTTTCCTGTTTTCAATTTCATTGATTTCTGCTCATATTTTCGTTGTTCCCCTCCTCCTGCTTGCTTTGGTTTATTTTGCTTTTCTTTCTAGTTTCTTAAGTTGGAAGTTTAGATTGTTGACTTGGGATCTTTTTTCCTTTGCTAATATAAGTGTTTAATGTTACAAATTTCTCTGTAAACACTGTTTTAACTGCACCCCACAAATTTTACTGTGTTTTCATTTTCATTCAATTCAAAATATTTTCTGATTTCCCTTGAGACTTCCTCTTTGACCTGTGCATAACTTTGAAATGTGTTGTTTAATTTCCAGGTCTTCTGAGATTGTCTTGTTATCTTTCTGTTATTGACCTCTGGTTTAATGTCATATGGCCAGAGCACATATTTAGTATGATTGATTGCAGTTCTTTTAAATTTAAGATTTGTTTTCTGACCCAAGATGTAGTCTGTCTTGGTGAATATTCAACGTTTACTTTAAAAAGAATGTATATTCTGCTGTTGTAGGGTGGCACATTGTATAAAATGTTGGTTACATCCATTTAGTTGATGATCCTCATGTTCAGTTCTTTGTTATTGCTGTTCTTTTTTGTCTCTACTTGTTCTGAGAGGGTAGTGTTGATACTTCTCATGGATTTGTCCATCTTTCCTTTCAGTTCTCATTTTGTGTGCTTTGAGGCTTCATTGCTGACTTCATAGACATGTAAGATTTGTTATGTGTGTTTGGTGAATTTATTGTTTATTATTATGTCATATTCCTCTTTATCTCTGGTAATTTTCCTTCCTCTGAAGTCTGTTTTGTCTGATATTAATATAGGCATTTCAGCTTTCTTTTGGTTAGTGTTCCTTGGTATATATTTTTTATATCCATTGACTTTTAATTTCCCTATATCATTATATTTTAAGTGAGTTTCTTAGAGACTGCATGTATTTGGGTCTTTTTTTAAATCCATTTTGACACTTTGTCTTTTAATTTGTATTTAGACTATTTACATTTAGTATATTTAATAATATGTTTGGATGTAAGACTTATCATTTCATTATTTGTTTTTTGTTTTCTCTCTTTTGTTCTTTTGTTTCCCTCACCTGCCTTCTCCTATGTATTTGAACATGTTTTTAGTATTCCATTTTAATTTCTTTATGTGATTTTTTTTGTTTTTGGAAAAGAGATTAAAATGCCAATTTTTATTGTCTATAATAAAAGTACAATTTATTTACTTTCTTTGGATCTGCTAGGTCATTTGTTTCTTTATATTAAGTCTGAATTCTGAGAGGATGTTTAGCAAATATTGAAATTTACCATTAACCCCAAGACTGATTTAGGAGACTAAATGGGACATTACTTTGTCTACAATGTAAACCAATTAAATGTAGACAACTGGTATTTCTTTCCTAAAAGTTTGGTAGAATTTACCAGTGAACCTATCTAGGCCTGGTACTTTCATTTTTGGAAGGCTATTGATTATTGATTCACTTTTTAAAATAGATACAGGCCTGTTCACATGGTCTGTTTCTCCTGTGAGTTTTGGTGGTTTGTGGTTTTCAAAGAATTGATTATCAAATATATGGTCATAAAGTTGTTCATTATATATTTTATTATCCCTTTAACGTTGATGGGATCAGTAGCAATGATCTTTCTATCATTTCTGATATGAGTAACTTATGTCCTCTCCCTTTTTTCTTGGTCAGGCTGACTAAAGATTTATCAACTTTATTGATTTTATCAAAGAACCAGCTGTTTGCTTGATTGACTTTCTTTATCAACTTCCTGTTTTCATTTTCATTGATTTCTATTTAAATTTTATTATATATTTCCTTCTGCTTTTTTCTGCTTTGTCTCTAGTTTCTTAAGATGGAATCTTCTATTATTTGTTTAAGATCTTTCGTCTTTTCTGTTTTATGTATTCGTTGGTATAGATTTCCCCCTGAGCTGATTTCACTGTATATCACAAATTTTGATAAGTTGTGTTTTTATTTAGTTGAAATATTTTTAAATTTTCTCTAGAACTTTTCTTCTTTGACCTGTGTATTATTTAGAAACAGTACATGGGTTGGTTAAAAGTATGTTCTTTTGTTAAAAAAATTAGTTAATTTTTTTGTTTGTTTCTTTGCTGAGGAAGATTAGCCCTGAGCTAACATCTGTTGCTAGTCTGCCTCTTTTTTCTTTTTGCTTGAGGAAGATTAGCTGTGACCTAGCATCTGTGCGAGTCTTACTCTATTTTGTATGTGGATTGCCACCACAGCATGGCTGATGAGTGGTGTGGGTCTGTGCCTGGGATCTGAACCTGCAAACCTGGGCTGCCGAAGTGGAGCACGCCGAACTTAAACACTACACCAAGAGGCCGGCCCCTAGTTAATTTTTTTTATTGAGGTAACATTGATTTATAACATTGTATAAATTTCAGGCATACATCATTATATTTTGCCTTCTGTGTAGACTACATCGTCTCCTCTGCCATAAGTCTAGTTGCCATCCATCACTGTATACATGTGTGCCTTTACCCCTTTTGCCCTCCCCTACCCCAGTCTGTTCTCTGTATCTATATGTGTGTTTGTTTATCTTCCACATATGAGCAAAATCATATGGTTTTTGTCTTTCTCCGTCTGACTAATTTTGCTTAGCTTAGTATCATCAAGGTCCAACCATGTTGTTGCAAATGGCAAGAGTTCAACTTTTTTTATGGCTGAGTAGTAGTCTGTTGTGTGTGTATGTGTGTGTGCATGTGTGTGTATACACACACATACAGCACATCTTCTTTATTCATTCATCTGTCAGTGGGCACTTGAGTCGCTTCCAAGTCTTGGCTGTTGTGAATAATGGTGCAGTGAACATAAGGATGCATACATCTTTTTGAATTAGTGTTTTCATGTTCTTTGGATTAATACTCAGAAGTGGAACAGCTGGATAATATGGTAGTTCTCTTTTTTATTTTTTGAAGAATCTCCGTACTGTTTTCCTTAGTTGCCGCACCAATTTACATTCCCACGAGCAAGAGAGATCCCTTTTATCCTCATCCTCTCCAGCACTTCTTATTTCTTATCTGTTTAATAATAGCCATTCTGACAGATGTGAGGTGATATCTTATTGTAGTTTTGATATGTATTTCCCTGATAATTAGTGATGTTGAACATCTTTTCATGTACTTGTTGGCCATCTGTCTTGGAAAAATGTCTGTTCAGATCCTCTGCCCATTTTTTGATTATTTCTTTTTGTTGTTTTTGAGTTGTTTGAGTTCTTTGTGTATTTTGGATACTAACCACTTATCAGATATGTGATTTGCAAATATCTTCTCGCAATTGGTAGTTTGTCTTTCATTTTGTTGATGGTTTCCTTTGGCGTGCAGAAGCTTTTTAGTTTGATGTAGTCCCATTTGTTCATTTTTTCTTTTGTTTCCCTTGCCTGAGAAGACATATTCAAAATGATACTGCTAAGACTGATATCAAAGAGCATACTGCCTATGTGTCCTTTTATGAGTTCTCTGGTTTCAGGTCTTATATTCAAGTCTTTAATCCATTTTGAGTTAATTTTTGTGTATGATGTAAGATAGTGGTCTAGTTTCATTCTTTTGCATGAATACCCGATACCCATTTATCCCAATACCATTTATTGAAGAGATTTTTCATTCCCCGTTGAATATTCTTGACTCCTTTGTCATAAGTTTATTGTCAATGTTTGTATAGGTTTCTTCATCTGCAGAATTTGGTTTTTTTTTTAGAGTTTCAGTCTCTTTGGTGAAGTACTCCTTATGTTTATTAATTTTATTCCAGAGCTCATCGAACTGTCTTTCTGAGTTTTCTTGTAACTGGTTGAGTTTCTTCATGAGAGCTATTTTGAATTCTCTGTCATTTAGATTTTAATCTTCTGTGACTTTAAATTTAGTTTCTAGAGAGTTGTCATTTTCTTTTTGTTCTGCCAGGTTACCTGTAGTTCTTCATGGTACTTGATGAGTTGATCCTCTGCTCGTGCATTTGTGGTAGTAGCCACCTTTCTTATTTGGATAAGGCTTTGGTTACTTTGGTTCTAAGCTGCTTCTGATTGTACTTGAGAGCCTGCGCTTTCCATCCTTCACTGCCTCTGCTAGAGATGTTGTCAGTGCCTTCCCTGTGCTGCCTGTGTCTTGATGTTGGTGGTGCCTTGCTGCTTATGATGTTGCTGCAGTCTCAGGTGTCACCACTGGGGTCACCAGGCTGTGAGCACTTCTCTTCCTTCCAGGGTCGCCTGAGTCTCATGTTCTTCCACTGACTCTCCACAGGCTTGCATGCTGCTGTTCTGTGCACCCCCTGCGCTGCTGCTTCCAGCTTGTCTGAGGGTCCTGGCTGTACCATGGCCAGGAGTGCTGGGTTCACAGGTATCGCTGTCACTGCTGGGGACCCGGAGACTTGTATGCCGCCTCTACTGCTGGTAGAGCTGATGTTGGAGGTGCCACCACTAGGGGCAGGGTCACTGGTTCTGCTGTGGTTCCTGAAGCCTCTGGTTGCAAGTTCCATCTGCCACTGCTGGGTGGGGAGGGGCAGAGGCTAAATAGGGAGAGATTGTTGTTGTGCTGACTTGTGAAGCCTCTGGTCTCTGGTGTGAGCCAGTGTGTTTTACAAACTGAGGTCAGTGCACCTTGCCCTAGCTGGAAAAATACAAGTTTTATATACTGTCCCTACTCTTGGAAAAACCTGGCCACTGCTGTTAGAGGGGGAGGAGGCTGGGTCACTGGCTCTGTCTTGTGTCCTGAATTCTCGGGGCATGTGCACCATCCTCCATTGTTTCTGCTCCTGCAGCTGCTGTTCCTTTGGCATGAGTGCCGTGTGATGATCCATGCCTTGGATTGCTGCTGCTGGAGGAGGGGGCGGAGTCTGCTTTTAGTTCCACTGCCTCCCAGAGGTCCAGACCACCCACCTTTAGATGTGTAAATGCGTGGATCTCTTAGGAGTCCTGTTGTGCTGTGTACGGAGTCCTTTGTTAGTCAGTGGATGTCCAATTGGTTGTAACTTAGAGGGGAGAGACAAAGGGAATAACTCACTCTGCCATGATGCTAATGTCACTCTCTGAGGCTATCTTTTTCTTTAGAGCTTATATGAGTCTCCTGGAAGCAGCATATTGTTGGCTCTTGTTTTGAAATTTGTACAGCCATCATGTGTATTTTAATTGGTGAATTCAGTCAATTTACATTTAGGTTGGTTATTGATATGTGGGAACTTAATACTGCCATTTTATCTTTTATTTTCTCATTGTTCTAAGTTTCCATTGTTTCTTTTTCCTTGTGTTTCTTCTGCCATTTCAGTTTGGTGGTTTTCTTTGATGTGTTTGTCAGTTTCCTCTTTTCTTTTTGTTTTGTGACTCTGCTCTTAATATTTGTTTTGCGCTCACCACGTGGTTTGTATAAAAGTTCTCATAGAAAAGATAGTGCTTTTCCTGCTCATAGCCTCTCATCTTCATTTGCCTATGCAGGTTCCATCTTTTCCCTCTTTTCCTTCCATGTTTTTGTTGTCACAAATTTTCCTGTTTTGTGTTGTGACTTTGTTATCAAATTGAACCCGTTATAATTATTTTTAATGCTTTCTTTTCCTTTAACTTTCTTGTTATAATTAAGTGTATACTGTCCTATTCTGATACAGATTTACAGTTTTCTGACTCTGTTTATTACCTTGCTCAAAGCTTTGCCTATCTTTGCATCTTCATTTCGGGTAGGAAGACTCCTTTCAACATTTCTTGTAAGGCAGGTCTAGTGGTGGTGAACTCTCTCAGCTTTTGTTTGTCTGGGAAAGCTTTTATTTCTCCTTTGTATCTGAAAGATAACTTTGCTGGATAGAGTATTCTTGGCTTACAGTTTTTATCTTTCATTGTTTTGAATGTAGCTTTCCACTTTCTCTTGACTTGTAGGGTTTGTATTGAGAAATCTGATAGCTTAAGGCGGGTTTCTTTGTAAGTTGTTTTGTTTTCTCCCTGGCTGCTTTTAATATTCCTTCTTTCTCATTGATTTTTGACAGATTTCTTATCACGTGTTTTGGAGAAGTTCTTTTTGCATTGGGATAATTGGGTGTTCTCTTAGCTTCATGGATTTGTATATCCATTTCCTTCTCAGGTTTGGGAAGTTCTCAACTATTACTTCTTTATATAAGCTCTCTGCTCCCTTCTCTCTCTACTCCTTCTGGGATACCCATTACCTTATGTTGCCCTTCATAATGGAGTCAGGTAATTCTTGTAGTATTTCTTTTTTTTTTTTTTTAAAGATTTTATTTTTCCTTCTGCTCCCCAAAGCCTCTCAGTACATAGCTGTATGCTTTAGTTGTGGGTCTTTCTAGTTGTGGCACATGGGACACCACTTCAGTATGGCTTGACAAGTGGTGATAGGTCTGTGCCCAGTATTCGAACCGGTGAAACCCTGGGCCGCTGAAGCAGAGTGCGTGAACCCAACCACTTGGTCACGGGGCTGGCTTCTCTGTTTTTTTGTTTCTGTTTTTGTTTTTTTTTGAGGAAGATTAGCCCTGAGCTAACATCTGCTGCCAATCCTCCTCTTTTTGCTGAAGAAGACTGGCCCTGAGCTAACATCCATGCCCATCTTCCTCTACTTTATATGTGGGACGCCTGCCACAGCATGGCCTGCCAAGCTGTGCCATGTCTGCATCCAGGATCCGAACTGGCAAACCCTGGGCTGCCAAAGCAGAACGTGTGCACTTAACCGCTGTGCCATCGGGCTGGCTCCAACTACATGTTTTTTAAGTATTCTCTTCTTTCAGTCATTTTTGAAATGAATGGATCGGTCATTTCTAGGTTTCTGTTTTTGAGCTTGCTCATTCTCTCTTCCATGTGACTTGCTTTATTCATTCTTCATCTCATTTATTGAATTCTTCAGCTCCAGAATTTGTTTAGTTTTTCTTTTTTTTTAGAGTTTCATCTCTTTGGTTAAGTATTTCTTCTGTTCAGTGATTTTATTCCTGAGCTCGTTGAACTGCCTTCCTGAGTTTTCTTGTAGCTCATTGAGTTTATTCATGATAGCTGTTTTGAATTCTTTGTCAATTAGATCACAGTCTTCCATGACTTTATATTTAGTTTGTGGAGAATTATTTTCTTTCTTTCTTTTTGTTTGCTGAGGAGCTAATATCTGCTGCCAGTCTTCCTCCTTTCTTTTTCTTTTGTTTGAGGAAGATTAGAAATCTGATAAGAAATCTGTCAAAAATCAATGAGAAAGAAGGAATATTAAAAGCAGCCAGGGAGAAAATCTTCCTCAAACTGACCTAACATCCATGCCAATCCCCCTCCATTTTTTGGTATGTGGGACACCCCCACAGCATGGCCAATGAGTGGAGTAGTCCATGCCAGAACTGAACCCACAAACCCAGGCTGCTGAAGTAGAGCATGTGGAACTTAACCACTTGGCCACAGGGCTGGGCCTGAAAATTGTTTCCTTTTTGATAATGCAGCTTTTTGTCATGCTTCTTGAGTTATTCCTCTGCCAATGCATTTGATTTAGCAAATCTTTTATATTTGGGTGTAGCTTTTTTTCAATTCAAACTTTTCAACTGCTTGGAAACTAGAAGCGTTTCTTTTGTTTTTCATTATTGATGCTATAGTGTTAGTTTTTGTTTTTTTCTTGTCAGAGCTGCCCTTGATTGTATTTGAGGAGCCACGTGTTCCACCCTCCACTGCCTGTATTTGAGGTGGCACTGGTACTCTTGTTGCCACCTGTGCTTCGTGGGCATCACTGATGCCTTGCTGTTGATGGTGTTGCTGCAGTCACTGGCTTTGCTGCTGGGGGCACAGGGATGGCTGATACCTCAACTGCATCTGGGATCACCTGGGTTGGAAGCTCTGCCTGTGTGGTGCGGGGAAGGAGAGATCTGTTAACTTGTGGTCACAGGCGCTGCCATGGTTAGGATGTAGGAGTCCTGTATGCATCTCCACCACTACTAGTAGGCTCTGAGCCAAGCCTGGGTGGCCCAGGATCGTGGGTCTCCACCTCTGCTGCTGCTCTGCTTCCTGTGGCTACAGGTGCCGCCATGGCTGGCTAGCTGGAATTGCATGCATGCCTCTGCTGATGCCCACTGTATTCTCAGCCACTGCAGCTGGAATCCAGAATGCTGGGCTCTGCCTCTGCTGTTCCCCCATTTAGCTTCCTTTTTGTGCTCTGATTCACTCACCTTTGTATGTACTGATGTGTAGTTCTTTCTGGTGTCCTGGTGTGTTGTGTAATGTATCCTTTGTTGTGTTATGGATGTTTTACTTGTAGACTGAAGGGGAGAGACAGAAGGATCCTCTCACACTGCTGTGATGATGACATCTCCCTGTGATTTTTGAGTATATTTCTTTATAATTTTTTTAATAGTTGCTGTTGGGATTACAAAATTCATACTTAAACTTTTCCATTTATTTAAAATCACTTTAATTGGAATGTAGAAACCTTACCACCTATAGATACCTTTACCCTTCTTCCTTTATATTATAGTTTTAGTATATATTACATCAACATGCTTTGAAAACCTTATTAGACAATGTTGAAATTTTTGCTGTCAATCATCAAGCTAAGTTGAAGCGAAGGGGAGAAGAATAATTTATTACATTTTCTCAGGTATATATCATTGCTATTGCTCATTCTTCATTCCTGATGTTCCAAATTTTCCTCTGGTATTGTTTTTCTTGTTTTTAAGATCTTCCTGTAGCAACTCTATTAGAACAGGTCTGCTGACTACAAATTCTCTTAGTTTTTCTTCATTTGAGAATGATGGCTATTTTTGCTAGATACAGAATTCTAGTTGATATTGTTTTGGTACAGCACTTTAAAAATGTAGAACCTTAATTTCAAGCCTTAAATGTGGTATAAACCACAATTGGCTTTTTGATAACATTACATCAGTTTAAACCTTGGTGATGACTGAGACTTTTAGGGAGTAAGAAGGTGCCCCCTAGGAAGTGGGTTGGCACTTGACCAGGAGGGAGAGACCACAGGGTGAGCTGCCTCCGCTTACAAGGGAGGTGGAAATGTCATTGAAACTCTTCTTCATGGGCCCAGTGTTCTGTATTCTGAGAAGCTGAATGAGTGCCTTGGTCACTATCAATAATGTCTGGAACTCCAAAGGGGCAAGGAATGTCCTTGTCCTTACAAAGATAAGACAAGGCCTCATATTCTGGCCTTAGTAGATGTAGAGATGTAGCACATTGATTTATATTTTGGGTATCTGTGAGGCATGAGATTCCTAGGGTTTTGTACCCTAAAAAGAGAACTCTAAGGCTGTGGCCCAAGGATTTGTGAAAATGTGCACATGGGGCCCTTTGTTGGCCAGGGCATATAGTGCTAAGATGACTGCCAGAAGTTGGGCCAATTGGGCTAACCCTTGGGTCGTGTCCTTTATTTGGGACATCCTGGGTAAGCAGTGAAAGCAGCAGCATTCACTGAGCTCCATCACCAATGATGGTGGTGATGCTGTCTGTAAGGTGTGTGAGCTTCCAGTGCTGTTCTGTCAGGTGATCTAAGGGGTTCTTCCAGGAGCCGAGGAGTCTGGGAGAGGGGTGACTTCTTGCACCATGGCATCTGGCAACGGACCTAGGGCAGGGGAGACCACCCCCTCCTGCAGGTAGGATATGCCAGGGGCCCCAGGTTTGGTTCCATCTTATAGCTGTGCTGAGCTTGTGGGTTGTTGCTTCTGTGACCCAAAGCGTAGTGGGGAGCTAGGTATGGAGGGTCACAGGCTCAGGGTCTTTGGGAGTTTCTGTTTCCAGGGAAGCTCAGTATATGGCCAGCAATTTCCACTCCAATGATATATAGTGCAGGGCTGAGAAGGACAGTTTCTTGCTTCTAAAGCCTCTGGACAACATGCAGTCGTCATAGGTGGTCCAGAGACTCCAAGGGGCATGAGAGGAGGTTGCAAAGGCCTCTTCAGTGGCCTCTCTTAGGGCACTAAGGGGAGTATCTGTATTAATTTCTTAGGGCTGCTGTAGCAAAGTAACACAGACTGAGTACCTTAAACAATAGAAATGTATTGTCTCACAGTTCTTGAGGCTCTAAGACTGAAATCAAGGTGTTGGCAGGGTTGTTTCCTTCTGAGGGCCATGAAAGAAGGCTCTGTTCCAGGCCTCTCTCTCTCTCGCTTGCAGATGACCATCTTCCTGCTGTCTCTTCACATTCTTTCCTCTGTGCATATCTATCTGTGTTCAAATTTCCTCTTTTTGTAAGGACACCAGTCATATTGGATTAGGGTCCACCCTGATGACCTCATCTTAGTTTGATCATCTGCGAAGACCTTATTTGCAAATAAGGTTTCATTCACAGGTACTGGAGATTAGGACTTCTAACATCTTCTGGGGACATAATTCAACTCATAACAGGTCCCATATTTGTCAAGCCAATTTGTAATTTCTAAAGACTTAATTTTAATTTATTACTCATTGTGTCAGGGTGGATGTTCACTATGGGATATCGTAGGGCAGTGAGTGCTATAACTGTAGGAATTTAGACAAGACAATAGTTCTGCTGGTTAAGGTGAGACATACCTATTTGTCCCCTAGATTATATGTAGTAACTCCCCTAAGATTATAGGGGATACATTGTTTAAATTTAGTGGGATCTCCAGTTATAAGTGTAATTTGAGCCCCAGTATTGATTTAAATCCATGAAGGTTTGCCAATTGGTGCATTTCAGCAGATATTAAAGTTAATTCAGAACCTGTATCATAGAGGCATAAAAGCCCTTTTATCTTTTTGTTGCATAAATTCTTTCAGTAAACTTTGGAGTCCCAATTGGGTCAAATTGTGGAGTTTTGTTCCAATTTAATTTTGTTTTTCCTCCAGAGAACCTCAAATCAGTATTTGGTCAATGTTGGGGGCTGCCCACGTGGCAAAGGTTACTTTATAGGGTTTAAGTACCCTGGACTTAAGTTGGTCTTGAATTAACCTCTGCTCTTCCCTCAGCTGCCCAACAGGTGTTTTCCCTACAACCCTGGGGATTAGGATCTTTGTTGTGATAGAGGTGTGGGCCACAGAGTGGCCCAGTAGAAGAGCACTGGGCCCAAAACCCAGAGGCTGGTGCATCAAAACCATCTTCTGTTGCAGCCTCGCCTTTTCCACACATGACAAAAAATAGTCTTTACAAAAATATCTTAAGAAAGTCGATAAACAAACAAAACAACTACAACCCAGAGTAGGCAACAAAAGCAAACACTAAGGAGGGTGAAGAAGCTGACTTCCAGAATTACTACGTTATAATTTTGTGTGTGTGCAGTTTTCAGTCTCTCTCTCTCTTTTTATTTTATTGAGGTTAAAATAGTTTATAACATTGTAAAATTTCAGTTGTACATTATTATTTGTCATTCACCATATAAATGTGCCCCTTTACCCCTTATGTCCACCTCCCAACCCTCTTCCCCTCTGGTAACCACTAATCAGTTCTCTTTGTCCATGTGTTAGTTTATCTTCCACATATGAGTGAAATCATACAGTATTTCTCTTTCTGTATCTGGCTTGTTTTGCTTAACGTAATACCCTCAGGGTCCATCCATGTTGCAAATGGGATGATTTTGTCTTTTATTATGGCTGAGTAGTATTCCATTGTGTATATATATATACCACAGCTTCTTTATACAGTCATTGGTCGTTGGGCACTTGGGTTGCTTCCACATCTTGGCTGTTGTGAATAATGCTGCAGTGAACATAGAGGTGCATAAGTATGGTATTTCTATTTTTAATTTTCTGAGAAATCTCCTTACTGTTTTCCACAGTGGCTGCACCAGTTTGCATTCCCAACAGCAGTGTATGAGGGTTCCCTTTTTTCCACATCCTTTCCAACATTTGTTATTTCTTATCTTGGTGATTATAGCCATTCTAATGGATATAAGGTGATATCTGAATGTCCTATTTTTTTTAAAAAGCTTTATTTACTTCTCTGTGGCCTTAATTTGTTACATTAAGAGTGGCGCTGGTATCCAAAACTACCATTGTTGTTTAGTCAGTTACATTTGCGTTGTCTTAGTAGTGTTTTATCTTCTATGTCAGTGGCCCTTAATCCTGGCTGAATATTAGACGTACCTGGGAACTTAGAAATGCTACTGCCTAGGCCACATTCCAGATCAACTGAATCAAAATCTCAGACGATAGAATTCAGGCTTGAAATTAAAAATGCATGCATGCGTGCGTGCGTGTGTGCGTGTGTGTGTGTGTGCATGTGCATGCGTGCATGTGTATCTCCCTCACCCCATGCTTCTGGTGTACAGTGCAGGTTGAGAACCTGATTCCAACCCTGACTTTTTCTATGATTTAAGCAAATCTGCAGTGCTTAATTTAGAGGTGCTATGTGATTTTACATTTGTAATGTATAAAGATGTACACGTTGCAAAAAACATCTTATTTAATTCCCAGGGGCTTGTTGGATATTTCTGTAAACACGTAAACAAGAGAGGTGCCATTAAGAATAGCTGTGGCAGGAGATTGAAAGAATGGGACACATGAAGTGTACCAGTGACGAGGACGCTTTCTTGGGCCTCAGAGAGTTGAGTTAATTACACTCCCCAGTTCCAGGCACACCAATATCCAAATCCATCTTTTTAAATGTTTTCTTTTATATTGTACAGTCACGCATCACTTAACGATGGGGACACGTTCTGAGAAATACATCATTAGGCGATTTCATTGTGTGAACATCATAGAGTGTACTTACACAAACCTAGATGGTATAGCATGCTACACATGTGGGCTATATGGTACTAATCTTATGGGACCACTGTCATATATGCGGTCTGTCATTGACTGAAACATTGTTATGTGGTGCATGGCTGTATTTGTGTATCCTTTTGTTTTTATGTCACTATAAAACATACTAGTGTTCAACATGCATGAATTTTTAATTTGTGTAAATGGAATTTGTGGTTCCTTAACCCTGAGTCTGTTCCCTTTGCCATTCAGCACTGTACTTTTAAGTTGTATCCATGGCAGGTATGACTGCTGTGGCTTTCTGTCCTCTGCATCCTCCTAAATGTGACCTGTGCGAGAGCTCTGCAGGCATAACCCCTGGAGGGGATTGGAGGACGTTCCATATAACTCAGTCACACTAGATTACTGTCCAGTCTGGCTGCAGGATCTGCCCTCCTGTCAGCTGTGCCTGAAGATTTGTGTCTCGAGCCCTGTCTTTCTATCAACACTTGGCATCATTTAGTTATTGAACATATCATCGAGGGCTTACTCTCTGGCATGTGTTGTTCTTGGCACTTGGGATATATCAATGAACAAAACCAGATGAAAAAGGAAAAAAAAAATCCTATCTTGGAACTTATGTTTTAGCTTTCTAACAGTTGCCAATTTGATGAGTGTAAAGTAGTATTGTATTGTTTTAATTTATATTTTTCTAAACATGAGTTTGAGTATCTCTTCATAGCGTTAGCCATTTGGGACTCCCTCTATTGGATGTCTGATATTTTTCTATAGAATGTAGGAGTTTCTTGAATATTTGTCCCTGTTGGTTTTAGATATTTTTAGATATCCCTACTGTTTGTAATACGATGTAATCTCTTTCACACATTTAGATGTGTACTTCTAATTATGTCATTTAAAAAATTCATTTAGTAAGGGCCTTCTAGGATAGGACATGATTACACTTCAAGGTTCAGATCAGTCCTCTCTTCACTTGATATGTATGGAGTTCCATGACATTTGTTCTTAATTGAAACTTTAAATTGTCAGTGGCCAAAAGTCATGGTTTTCAACTTTTCTTTTGTGTCCCAATGCTCCTGAATTATACTCTGTGAATGGTGGTGGCCCTGTGTAGCAGTGGTTCTCACTTGGTGGTGAAGTAGGGCAATGTGTAGAGTTAAACATTTATTTATTTATTTATTTAAGATTGGCACCTGAGCTAACAACTGTTGCCAATCTTTTTTTTTTTCCTTCTTTTTTTCTCCCCAAATCCCCCCAGTACATAGTTGTATATATTTTAGTTGTGGGTCCTTTCAGCTGTGGCACTTGGGACACCTCACTGCTTCAGTGTGGCCTGATGAGTGGTGCCATGTCTGCGCCCAGGATCCGAACCAGTGAAACCCTGGGCCGCCGCAGCGGAGCATGCGAACTTAACCACTAGGCCATGGGGCCGGCCCCCTAAAAATTATGTTTGAATCATACTCTCATGCCATATCTTTCCTTCCCATGGACACACTGCAATTGGGTATTGTTGGATAAAAGCAATTAATGGAAAATTCAAGTAGGTAAATATCAAAGACTAACTTCTTTGTGAAATGTATTGGAGAATTGAGGGAATATTTTGGAAGACATGCTTCAAAGAATAATTTGAGTGATATATTGACTTCTTTATTATAAGGGTCACTGGGCCATGCATTACTTAGTAAGTAATGAATTTTTTATTCATTACTTAGTAACATTCACAGTGTACCTGTTGTAGTGATGATTGATGTAATTTTTTTAAATCACCAAACATTCAGTTAATGATAAGTGTTGTAACTTAACCTTTCCATTTCTGGGAGTGACATTCATGAAGAGACTGGCAAGTGGATGTTACATTTTGGAAAGCAATTTATAGATTTTTTTTTAATTTTTAATTTTCTAGATGATGGTGTTGATACTCAAAGTGGAACAAAGAAAGAAGATTTGAATGACAAAGAGAAAAAGGATGAAGAAGAAATGCCTGCACCTGCATATAGAGCCAAATCAATCTTAGAGAGCTGGGTATGGGGCAAGCAACCAGGTATTGTGATCTACTGAGATTCTGCTACTTTGGAAAGCTTGATCTGGCATTCATTTTCTAGATACCACAGATGGAGGGTTTCTTTGGTCATGGAGTGTTTTTTAAATTATTTTTTATTTATTGAGTTCATAATACTTTACATTGTTGTGAAATTTCCGTTGTACGTTCTTTTTTATTTTCTTTAAAGATTGGCACCTTAGCTAACATCTGTTGCCAATCATTTTTTCTTTTTCTTCTTCTTCTCCCTAAAGCCCCCCAGTACATAGTTGTATATTTTACTTGTGAGTGCCTCTGGTGGTGCCGTGTGCGACGTCATCTCAGCATGGCATGATGAGTGGTGCTATGCCCACACTCAGGATCTGAACTGGCAACACTCTGGGCCACTGGAGCTGGGTGCACGGACTTAACTACTTGACCATGGGGCCGGCCCTTGTACATTATTTCTTGTCTGTCACCACAAAAGTGCTCCCCTTCACCCCCTTCACCCTCACCCCCTTTCCCCTGGTAACCACTGAACTGTTTTCTTTGTCTATGTGTTTGTTTATATTCCACATATGAGTGAAATCATCTGGTGTTTGTCTTTCTCAGTCTGGTTTATTTCACTTAGCATAATACCCTCCAGGTTCATCCATGTTGTTGCAAATGGGATGATTTTGTCTTTTTTAATGGCTGAGTAGTATTCCATTGTATATATACATATATATATATACCACATCTTCTTTATCCAATCCTTGGTCGATGGGCACTTGGATTGTTTCCATGTCTTGGCTATTGTGAAGAGTGCTGCAGTGAAATTAGGGATACATATTGTTAGTTGGGATTGTTGATTTCAAGTTGTTTGGGTAGAAACCCAGTAGTGGGATAGCTGGGTCATAAGGTATTTCTAATTTTAGTTTTTTGAGGTGTCTCCCTCCCTACTGTTTTCATAGTGGCTGCACCAGTTGCATTCCCACCAGCAGTGTATGAGGGTTCCCTTTTGTCCACAACCTCGCCAACATTTGTTGTTTTTAGTCTTAGTGATTATAGCCATTTTAACAGGTGTAAAGAGGTATCTTAGTGTAGTTTTGATTGGCATTTCCCTCATGATGAGTGATGTGGAACATCTTTTCATGTGTTTATTGGCCATCTGTTTATCTTCTTTGGGAAAATATCTGATCATATCCTCTGCCCATTTTTTGATCCAGCTGTTGGGTTTTTTGTTATTCAGTTGTATGAGTTCTTTATATATTATGGAGATTAACCCCTTGTCAAATATATGATTTGCAAATACTTTCTCTGAATTGGTGGGCTGTCTTTTTGTTTTGATCCTAGTTTCTTTTGCCTTGCCAAAGCTCTTTAGTCTGATGAAGACCCACTTGTTTATTTTTTCTTTTGTTTCCCTTCTCTGAGAAGACATGTATTTGAAAAGATCCTTTTAAGTTCGATGTCAAAGAGTGTACTACCTGTATTATCTTCCAGGGGTTTTATGGTTTCAGGACTTATCTTCAAGTCTTTGAACCAGTTTGAGTTTATTTTTGTGTATGGTGAGATAGTGGTCTACCATCATTGTTTTGCATGTGACTGTCCAGTTTTCCGAACACCATTTGTTGAAGAGACTATCTTTTCTCTATTCTTTGTTCTTGGCACCTTTGTTGAAGACTAGCTGTCCATAGATGCACGGTTTTACTTCTGGGCTTTTTAGTTCTGTTTCATTGATCTTTGTGGCTGTTTGTAGCATGCTGTTTTGATCACTATAGCTTTGTAGTACATTTTGAAGTCAGGGATTGTGATGCCTCCACCTTGGTTCTTTTTTCTCAGGATTGCTTTGGATATCAGGGGTCTTTTGTGGTTCCATACAAATTTTAGGATTGTTTGTTCTATACATATAACTTTTTCTTTTTCAGGGAAGGCTTTGTCCTGAGCCAACATCTGTTGCCAGTCTTTCCCCCCCTTTTTTTCCCTTCCCAAAGCCCCAGTGCATGGTTGTATATCCTAGTTGTGAGTCCTTGTAGTTCTTCTTTGTGAGCCATCACCACAGCATGGCAACTGACAGGTGGTATGGTTCTGCAACTGGGAATCGAACCTGGGTAACCAAAGTGGTGAGAATGCTAAACTTTAACCAGTAGGCCATCAGGGATGACTCTGTTTATTTTATTTTTATGAAAAATGCCACTGGAATTTTGAAAGTGATTTCCCTGTTATATGTAGATTGCATTGGATAGTATGGACATTTTAACACTATTAATTCTTCCAACCTTGAGCACAGAATAAGTTTCCATTTATCTGTGTCTTCAATTTCTTTCAACAATGTCTTATAGTTTGCAGAGTATAAGTCTTTCACCTCCTTGGTTAAATTAATTCCTAGATATTTTGTTCTTTTTAGTGCAATTGTAGATAGGATTGTTTTCTTAATTCTTTCCAATAGTTCATTATTAGTGTATAGAAATGGAACAGATTTTCTTGTATTGATTTTGTGTTCTGCAGCATTACTGAATTTGTTCATTAGATTGATCAATTTCTTGGTGGTGTCTTTAAGGTTTCCTATATAATATTGTTATCTGCAAACAGTGACAGATTTATTTCTTTCCAGTTCAGATGCCTTTTATATCTTTCTCTGTTTTTTTTGTCTAATTGCTCTAGATAGGACTTCCAATATTATGTTGAATAAGAATAGTGATTGTGGGCATCCTTATCTTACTCCTGATCTTAGAGGGAAAGCTTTCAGCTTGTCATGACTGAGTATGATATTAGGTGTGGACGTGTCATATATGGTCTTTATTATGTTGAGGTACGTTCTTTCTGTACCCACTTTGTTGAGAGTGTTTTTGGTAAATGGATGGTGAATTTTGTAAAATGCTGTTTCTGCATTTATTGAGATGGTCATACGATTTTTACTCTTCATTTTGTTAAGTTAATATTAAATCACATTAATTTATTTGCTGATCTTGAATCATCTGTGAATCCCTGGAATAAATCCCACTTGATCATGGAGTTTGAGAAGGATTGCCGTTAATTTTTCCTGAAGTGTTTGGAAGAATTCACCAGCAAAGCCATCTGGTTCTGAACTTTTGTTCTTGGGAAGTTTTGATTACCGATTCAATCTCCTTGCTAGTAATCATGTCTGTTTAGATTAGCTATTTCTTCTTGATTCAGTCTTGGAAGATCATATATTTTTAGGAATTTATCCATTTCTTCCAGGTTGTTCAATTTGTTCGCATATAATTGTTCATAGTATAATCTTATAATCTTCTGTATTTCTTTGGTATCAGTTGTAATGTCTCTTTTGTTTCTGATTTTATTTTTTTGAGTCCTGTTTCTTTTTTTCTTTAGCTAAATGTTTGTCAATTTTGTTTGTCATTTCAAAGAACTAGCTCTTGGTTTCATTGATCTTTTCTATTGTCTTTTTATTCTCTAACTTTTTTTTCCTTCTTCTTCTCCCCAAAGTCCCCCTGGTATATAGTTGTATATTCTAGTTGTGAGTGCCTCTGATTGTGCTATGCGGTATGCTGCCTCAGCATGTCCTGGTGAGTGGTGCCATGTCTGTGCCCAGGATCTGAACCAGTGAAACCCTGGGCCAGTGAAGCGGAGTGCGCGAGCTTAACCACTTGGCCATGGGGCAGGCCCCTTCTCTAACTTATTTTTGTTTTGATCTTTGTGATTTCCTTCTTTCTACTGACTTTGGGCTGCACTTGTTCTTTTTCTAGTACCTTGAGATATAAAGTTAGGTTGCTTATTAGAGATTTTTCTTGTTTCTTTTAATTTTTTATTGGGTCATAATAATTTCAGTTCTGCATTATTTGTCAGTCACCATGTAAATATACCCCTTCACCCTTTGTGCCCATGGCCTAACTCCTTTCCCACTGGTAACCACTAAACAGTTCTCTTTGTCTGTGTGTTTGTTTATCTTCTACATATGAGTGACATCATATGGTGTTTGTCTTTCTTGGTGTGGCTTATTTGGCTTAACGTAATACGCTAAACGTCCATCCACGTTCTTGTGAATGGGACGATTTTGTCTTTTTCTTATGGCTGAGTAGTATTCCATTGTATATAGATACCACATCTTCTTTATCCATCCTTCATTCGATGGGCACTTGGGTTGCTTTCTCATCTTGGCTATTGTGAATAATGCTGCAATGAACATAGGAGTGTAAAAGTCTCTCTTAATTGTTGATTTGAAGTTCTTTGGATGAATACCTAGTAGTGTGATAGCTGGGCGATCTGGTGTTTCTAGTTTTAAGTTTTTGAGAAGTCTCCTTAGTCTTTTCCATAGTGGCTGCACCAGTTTGCATTTCCACTAGCAGTGTATGAGGGTTCCTTTTTTCCCCACAACATTTCCAACATTTGTTATATTTTGTTTTGGTGATTATAGCCATTCTCATGGGTGTAAGGTGGTATCTAAGTGTAGGTTTGATTTGTTTCCTTAATGATTGTTAGTGATGTTGAAGATCTTTTCACATGCCTATTGGCCATCTGTATATCTTCTTTGGAACAATCTCTGTTCATATTCTCTGCTAATTTTTTGATTGGGTTGTTTTTGTTGTTAAGTTATGTGACTTCTTTATGTGTTATGGAAAATAACCCCTTGTCAGGTATATGATTTGCAAATATTTCCTTCCACTGGGTGGGTTTTCTTTTCGTTTTGATCCTGGTCTCTTTTGCCTTGCAGAAGCTCTTTAGCCTGATGAAGTCCCACTCATTTATTTTTTTCTTTTGCTTCTCCTGTGTGAGTAGACATGGTATTTGAAAAGATCCTTCTAAACAGATGTCAAAGAGTATACTGCCTATATTTTCTTCCGAAAGTTTTATGGTTTCAGGTCTTACCTTCAAGTTTTTGATCCATTTTGAGTTAATTTTTGTGCATGGCGAAAAATAATGGTCTATTCTCATTCTTTTGCATGCGGCTGTCCAGTTTTCCCGACACTATTTATGGAAGACACTTTCCTTTCTCCATTGTATACTCTTTGCTACTTTGTCGAAGGTTAGCTCTCCATAGATGTGTGGTTTTATTTCTGGGCTTTCAATTCTGTTCACTTGATCTGTCTGTCTCTTTTTGTACCAGTACTGTACTGTTTTGATCACTATAGCTTTGTAGTATATTTTGAAGACAGAGATTGTGATGTCTCCAGCTTAGTTCTTTTTTCTCAGGATTGCTTTAGCAATTTGGGGTCCTTGGTTGCCCCATATGAACTTTAGGATTCTTTGTTCTATTTCTCTGAAGAATGTCATTGGGATTCTGATTGGGATTGCACTTAATCTGTAGATTGCTTTAGTTAGTGTGGACATTTTAACTATATTTATTCTTCCAATCCATGAGCATGGAATATCTTTTCATTTCTTTATGTTGTCATTGATTTCTTTCAATAATGTCTTATAGTTTTCATTGTATAGATCTTTCACCTCCTTGATTAAATTTATTTCTAGATACTTTATTCTTTTCGTTGCGATTGTCAATGGGCTTGTATTCTTGAGTTCTCTTTCCATTAGTTTGTTATTAGAATATAGAAATGCCACTTATTTTTCTGAGTTGATTTTGCACCCTGCAAGTTTGCTGTAGTTGTTGATATTTCTAATAGTTTTCCAGTGGATTCTTTAGGATTTTCTATATATAGAATCATGTCATCTGCCAACAGGGAGAGTTTTACTTCTTTATTGCCTTTGGATTCCTTTTATTTATTTTTCTTGCCTGATTGCTGTCACCAAAACCTCTAGTAATATGTTGAATAAGAGTGGCGAGAGTGGGCACCCCTATCTTATTCCTGTTCTCAGACGGATGGTTTTCATTGTTCGCTTGTTGAGTATGATGTTGGCTGTGGGTTTGTCATAAATGTCCTTTGTTATGTTGAGGTTCTTTTCTTCTCTACCCATTTTATTGAATTTTTTTTTATCATGAATGGATGTTGGATCTTGTCAGATGCTTTCTCTGCGTCTATTGAGATGATCATGTGGTTTTTATTCCTCATTTTGTTAATTTGCTGTATCACATTTATTGATTTGTGGATATTGAACCACCCCTCTGTCCCTGGTATAAATCCCGCTTGATCATGCTGTATGATCTTTTCAGTGTATCACTCCATTTTGTTTGCCAGTATTTTGTTAAGAATTCCTGCATCTGTGTTCATCATCAATATTGGTCTGCAGTTTTCCTATTTTGTGTTGTCCTTGTCTGGCTCTGGGACCAGGGTGATCTTGGCCTCGTGGAATGTGTTAGGAAGTGTTCCCTCCTCCTGAATTTTTTGGGAAGAGTTTGAGGAGGATAGGTATTAAATCTTGTTTGAATGTTTGGTAGAATTCTACAGAGAAGCCATCTGATCTGGAATTTTATTTTTTGGGAGGTTTTTCATTGCTGTTTTCAGTTTCTTTACTTGTGATTTGTGTATTCAAATTCTCTATTTCTTCTTGATTCATTTCTGGGAGGTTGCATGAATCTAAGAATTTATCCATTTCTTTTAGTTAATAGCCAGCAAAGCTAGATAGTAAGACCCTTGTCTCAGTTGTGCTGAGTCTGAAGGATGCTTCTAGCAGTATCGGGCCCTGCTCAGGACATCACTCCTTCAGGGAGGGCTGCACACCTTAGGGTTGCTCCCCCCCCGCCAGCTGTGAAACTCCAGTGCTCATGAAGGTGGCTTTTTTTTTCTCTCCAGAAGGAATTTCTGCCTCTTCTACCTCAGTCAGGACTGTCCCTTTTTTTGAGGGTTCTTTTTATCCAGGTTTCAGTTTTCTATCCAGGGTAATTTTTCCAAAAATAGTTGTAACCTGGTTGTGTTCATGGGAGGAGACGAGTTCAGAGTGTGCCTATGCCACCATCTTGATGAGATCTCCGTATCCATTTCTTTTAGATTGTCCAATTTGTTGGCATATTGTTTTCCATAGTATTCTCTTATAATCCATTGTATTTCTGTAGTATCCATTGTAATTTCTCCTTTTTCATTTCTAATTTTATTTATTTGAACCTTCTCTCTTTTCCTTTTAGTGAGTCTGGTTGAGGGTTCGTCAATTTTGTTTATCTTCTCAAAGAACCAGCTCTTTATTTCATTGACCCTTTTCTACTGTTTTTTTGTTTGTTTCAATTTCATTCATTTCTGATCTAAGTTTTATTTGTCTCCTGCTGGCTTTGGGCTTTGTTTGCTGTTCTTTTTCTAATTCTTTTAGGTGTAGTTTAAGATTGCTCATTTGAGCTTTTTCTTGTTGTTAAGGCGGGCTTGTATTGTGATGAATTTCCCTCTTAAGACTGCTTTTGCTGCATCCCATATGAGTTGGTATGGAGTATTTTCATTTTCATTTGTCTTCAGATATTTTTTGATTTCTCCTTTAATTTCTTCAATGATCCATTCATTTTACAGTAGCCTGGTGTTTAGTCTCCACGTATTTGTCACTTTCCTAGCTTTTTTCCTGTAGTTGATTTCTACTTTCATAGCATCATGGTTGGAAAAGTTACTTGATATCATTTCAATCTTCTTAAATTTATTGAGGCTTGCCTTATTACCCAATGGATTGTTTATCCTTGAGAATATTCCATGTGCAGTTGAGAAGAATGCATATTTTGCTATTTTTGGATGAAGTATATCTATTAAGTTCATCTAGTCTAGTTTTCCATTTAAATCCACTATTTGCTTGTTGCCTTTCTGTCTGAATGATCTATCTGTTTATGTAAGTGGGGTGTTAAGGTGCCCTACTATTACTGTTTTTGTTAATATATCTTTTAGGTTTGTTAATAGTTTCTTTATGTACTTTGGTGCTCCTGTTTTGGGTGCATATATATTTATAAGTGTTATGTCTTCTTGCTGGAGTATCCTGTTATCAGTATAAACTGCCCATCTTTGTCTTTCATTACCTGTTTTGTCTTGAAGTCTACTTTGTCTGATATAAGTATGGCAACACTTACTTCCTTTTGTTTGCCATTAGCTTGGATTATCGTCTTCCATTCCTTCACTTTGAGCATGTGTTTGTCCTTAGAGCTGAGATGTGTTTTCTGGAGGCAGCATATTGTTAGTTCTTGTTTTTCACTCCATCCTGCCACTCTGTATCTTTTGATTGGAGAATTCAATCCATTTACATTTAGAGTGATTATTGATATATGAGGGCTTAATGCTGCCATTTTATTGCTCATTTTCTGGTTCTTCTGCCTTTCCCTTGTTTCTTGAGCCATATATTTCAGACTGCCAATTCAGTTTGTTAGTTTTCTATGATGATTTTCCTAGTTTTCTCTTTATTTATCATTTGTTTCTCTATTTTAATTGTTTGTTTAGTCGTTACCATGAAGTTTGTATAAAAAATCTCATAGATGAGACAGTTCATTTTCTGGTTGTCTCTTTTTTTCTTAGAGTATGCCAATTCTAGCCCCTTTCTCTTCCTTTTCTAAGTTATTATTGTCACAACTTATTCCATCTTTTGTTCTTAGTCTGTCATTAAAATGATGAGATTACATTAATTTTTGATGTTTTCCTTTCCTTTATCTTTAATGTTATAATTAGGTGTTTGGTAACCTGTTTTGATAGAGGGCTGCAATTTCTTGATTTTATTTACCTATTTATGTACTTGCTCGAGGCTTTGTAACCCCTTTCTTTTTCTTTTCTCCATGTATGAGGGCCTTCTTGAGCATTTCTTGTAGTGCGCAGGGTCTTGTTTTGCTGAACTCCCTTTGCTTTTCTTTTTCTGGGAGAGACTTTATTTCTCCATTGTACCTGAAGGAAATTTTCACTGGATAGAGTATTCTTGGCTGAAAGTTTTTGTTTTCCAAATTTTCACTATATCATTCCACTCTCTTGTAGCCTGTACATTTTCTTGTGAGAAATCTCCTAAAAGCCTGATAGGGCTTCCTTTTTAAGTTATTTTCTTCTGCCTTGCTGCCCTTAATATTTTTTCTTTGTTATTATCTTTTGTCAGCTTCACCCCTGTATGCTTTGGAGAAGGCCTTTTGACATTGATATAATTAGGAGTTCTGATAGCTTTTTTCTCTTGTATTTCCAACTCTTTCCCCATGTTGGGAAGTTCTCTGGTATTACTTCTTTGAACAAGCTTCTGCTCCATTCTCCTTCTTTTCTCCCTCTGGAATACCTATAATCCTTATGTTTCATTTCCTAATTGAGTTGGATATTTCTTGGAGAATTTCTTCATTTCTGGTTAGTCTTCACTTTCCTCCTCCATCTGAAGCAGTTCTGCATTTCTGTCCTCAAGACTGCTGATTTGTTCCTCCGTCATATCAGCTCTATTATTGATGGAGTCCTGATTATTCTTTATCTCACTCATTGTGTTTCTCTATCTCCAAAATTTCTGATTGCTTCTTTTCTATAGTTTCAATCTCTTTTGTGAAGATTTCCTGATTTCAGTGAACTATCTGCATTTTCCTTTAACTCATTGAGTTTTTTTATGATAGCTATTTTGAATTTTCTGTCATTTAGATTATAAATTTCTGTGTCTTCAGGATTGATTTCTGTGTGCTTGCCATCTTCCATTGGGTCTGGAGAATTAATATATTCTTTCCATGCTGTTTGATGGAGTGTATTTGTGTCTGTGCACAGTGATCGTACTTGGTCACAGCTTCCACCTGCTGCCACTTGGTGGAGGTCAAACAGTGTGTATTCTGAGCCCATCGTGTTTTGTGGCTCACTTGCTCCAGCTACTGGCTTCTTTTGTATCTGTGCGGCACTTTGGCTGACTGGTAGATCTGAAGCACAGTTCCTGGGGAGTGGTTTTTCCTTTCGCCTGTATGATCCCAGGGACATTCTCACTGCTGCTCTTGCTATCTGCTCTCCAAGGGTGCTACCTTGACGAATACACACCTGCTTCTGTGTGTCTTTTCACCTCTGTGTGGGGCTTTAGCCTGGGCTGTGAGGGAACTTGGAGAGTGATGGTGTTCCCATGGAGAACCTCCCTTCCCGCTGTCAGAGCTGCATGGTACAGAGCCCTCAGTCACTGCCATTGGCGGAGGGAGAGGAGCTCACCTTATCTCCTTCCATTTCCTCTTGGAGGTCCAGCACCTCCACCTTCAGACATATGGCTGTGTGGATCTCTCAGATGTCTTTTGTGTTGTGTGAATGTCCTCTGTTCGTATATGAATGTCCTTTTCATTGTATCTTTGGATGGAGAGTCTAATGGGAGAACTCACTCCTTCATAATGCTGACATCACTCCTCAGATATTTCTTGTTTTTTGAGGCAGGCATTGATTACTATGAACTTGCATCTTACAACTGCTTTTGCTGCATACCATAAGTTTTAGTTGGTTGTATTCCCATTTTCATTTTCCAAGGTACTGTTTTACTTCTGTTTTCATTTCTTCATTGACTTATTGGTTGTTCAGTAGCATGTTGTTTAATCTCCACATATTTGTGAGTTTTCCAGTGTTCTTGTAATTGGCTTGTTTTTTCATAATGTTTTTGTTGGAAAAGGTGCTTGATTTGATTTCAGTCTTTTTAACTTTATTAATACTTATTTTGTGGCCTAACATAGGATCTATCCTGATAGAATGTTTTATTTGCTCTGGAGAAGAATGAGTATTCTCTTGCTTTTGGATGGCATGTTCTGTATATATCTGTTAAGTATGTCTGGTCTTGTGTGTTATTTAAGGCTGATCTTCCTTTATTGATTTTCTGTTTGTATGATTTGTTCTTTTGTGTAAGTGGGGTTTTAAAGTCTGCACTACTATTTTACTGATGTCTCTTTCTCCCTTTAGGTCTGTCAAGATTTGTTTAATATATTGGTACTATGTTGGGTGCATAAATATTTACAAATGTTCTATCTCTTGTTGCATTGAGCCCTTTATCACTTTGTAATTCCCTTGTCTCTTATTACAGCCTTTGTTTTAAAGGCTCTGTTTTCTTCTCTCAAACACACACACACTCATATTTATATGTATATGTGTTTGTATAGCAGTGTTTTTAAGTTGATAGGATAAGTTTGAATACATTCTAAAATTCTACATTTTTATTCCCCCTTCCCACACTTTCTTTGATATCACATTTTATATATTTTATTTTGTGTATCCCTTAACCAATTGTTGTAATCATAGTTATTTTTATTTCTTTTGTCTTTTAATCTTCATATTGGCTTTATAATTGATTAGTCCACTAACTTTACAATATGACTACGTTTACCAGTGAAATTTTTAGTTTCATCTATTTTCTTGTTACCAATTAGTGCCCTTTCTTTTCAGCTTAAAGCAGTACCTTTGTCATTTCTTCTAAGGCCACTTTAGTGGTGATGAACTCCTTTAGCCTTTGCTTGTTTGTAAAACTCTTATATCTCTCCTTCAATTCTAGATATCTTTGTTGGGTAGAGTATTTTTAGTTGGATGTTTTTTCTGTTCATCACTTTGAGTATATTGTGCTACTCTCTTCTCCTTCAAAGTTCCTGCTTCAAAATCTGCTGATATTTTTATGCTGGTTCCTTTGTATGGAACAAGTTGTTTTTCTCTTGAAGCTTTTAGTATTCTCTCCTGTTTTTACATTTTGACATTTTAATTATAAAGTGTCTTGGTATGATACCTTTGAGGTCTTCTTATTGTAACTCCGTGGGTCTCCTTGATCTTGATGTTGTTTCCTTCCTCAGATTAGGGAAGTTTTTAGCCATTGTTATGTCATAGAAGTTTTCTGCCCCTTTCTCTCTCTCTTCTTCTTCTGGGACCCCAATGTTAGTCCAGTTGATGTTATACTTTAATTCCCTTAAGCTGTTTTCACATTTTTTCATCTTTTTCCTTCTTGTTGCTCTAATTGTATGAGTTTCACTGCTCTGTCTTCAAGTTCTTTTTCTTCTTCATGTAGTCTCCTATTGAACCCCTCTATTGTATTTTTAAGGTCAGTCTTTTTTTCCTGTGTATTTTCTCAGTTTGTTATTTAGATTTGGCAACTTCTGTCTTTCTGTTCCCTGATCCTTTGCTCTTTTTTTCCATTTTAGTGTTGAGGTTATTCACTGAACTTTTAATTTTGATTACCATATTTTTCAGTTTTAAAATTTCTATTTCTTTTTTAGAAATCTTCTTTTTCTTGTTTTTGGCTTTTTATTCTTTCATACGTTTGAAGTCTGTTTGTAATTGCTCGTTAAAGTATTTGCATCATGGCTTCCTTAAAATCTTTGTCAGATTTTTATAACATCTCTTTCATCTTGGTATTTCCATTGTATTGATTGTCTTTTCAAAATTCAATGTGAGGTCCTTCTGGTTCTTGTTGTGGTGAGTGACTTTCTACTGAAACTTGGATATTTTCATGTTATGTTCTGATACTCTGTTAAGCTGGCTTTCTGTGATACTGCTCTGGCAGAGCAAGGGTTTGCTGCAGCTTATTACTGCCGAGTGGAGTTGGGAGTTCTGTTGGCTCCCCACATGGTCTCCATGATTTGTTTGTCTATTTTGTAATTTACTCATCCACTTGTTTCAGAGTATCCTACAATAAATGTCTGATGGACTAGGCAGTCAGGACTGGGACAAGGTAAGCAGAGGCAGGACATCCAAAGAGGAGCATACAGATGCTTAAGGGCAAGGATGCTGTCTTTGAACTTCTGTGTCTATGGGCTTTGCAGCCAAGCAAAGGAGAGATATTATTATTTAAAAGTGGAAAGCATAGTACTTCTTCAGGAAGGTAAACCTTTTCTTATATTTGTTTTCTGGAAGAAATTCCCCATGGGGGACGTGTAGATGAACCATCCTTGACAGGGCTGTGTCACTGAAGGTTCCCTGTGCTTGGGCATCTCTCAGTGCTGTTCCAAGGGTGACTGCAAAGATGATGGTGAAGGGTAGGGATGTTTCTTGGTGTGTAAATCTTTCTGCCTCTTCATCTCGAGTCCAATGTGGAATTTAACATGTTCATCTAGTGTTCTATATGTTAGCTCTCTTAGCTAGTGGATCTTTCCAGACCTAGCATCCAACCACTGGTGCCTGAACGCACATCTCTGTGCCATAGTGCCTGTGGTCGGAGAGGGAGTCTTTGCTCCAGTGGTCTCTGTAGGGAGTGGTGAGCTCTATCCTTCTAATGCCTTCCATGACCTCCCTCTCTCCTGTAGCAAAGGCATGTTGAGGTAAAGGGTAGCCAGAAAACCAGTGTCTTCCATGCAAGGGAAGTCAGTAGGGGTGTGGCTGTTGTCTCTCAGGATCTGAGGCTGCCAGGCTGATGATTGTATTGGTCTCATGACTAATAAACATCAGAGACAGAACACAAGCACAAGATACCTCCTGCTCTTGCCACCACTGGGAGCTGTACTGATTTAAGGGATTCGGGGAGGGCAACTTAACTTAATTTAGAGGTCAATTTAAGGCAAGCTTATGCTTAATTGGAAGACCAGGATCCCTTGAATTATTTTCATCATGTAATTATCTTGTAGGTTCTTAAAAAAAAATCTTAATTATGGAAATTTTCAAACATATACAGTAGAGATAACAGTATGATAAAATACCACTTGCCCATTGCACGTTCTAACTGGGTGCTTTATCTTCCTCTAAAACATTTCAGTAAATGTATTACCTTTCATGAATCATGTATGCTGAGCAATTTTATTGAAACATTGTTTTTATTTTGAATTTGGTTTCATAACATGAAAATGAGTTTTTCTCTCTGTCTAGAAAATGTGCTGCTGATAAGTTCTGACTTTATAATTTTGTGTTAAAAAGTTTTATACAAGATTTACAGAGAGGTGGTGTATTATGGTGGCTAATAGTGGTCTGTCTCATGTGCCATACTTATCTGGGTCACCTTGGGCAAGTTCTCTGTGCCTCAGTTTCCTCCTCCATAAAATACACTTACACTACTACCTCTTGAGGTTGCTGTGAGGCTTATCTAATATGTGTAAAGTGCTTAAAATGGTTTTTGGCACATAGTAAGCACTCATGTGTTACCTATTATTATCATCCATTTTATCAATATTACAACAAGTATGCCCAAGATACAGAGAGATTGGATGTTTTCTTATCTTGTTTTCTAGATGTGAATGAACTGAAGGAATGTCTTTCTGTGTTGGTTAAAGAGCAGCAAGCTCTGGCAATCCAGTCAGCCACCACCACCCTTTCAGCTCTGAGACTCAAGCAGAGGCTAGTCATCTTGGAACGATATTTCATTGCCTTGAATAGAACTGTTTTCCAGGAGAATGTCAAAGTTAAGTGGAAAAGCAGCAGCATTTCTTTGCCTCCTGTGGACAAAAAAAGGTAATAATATAATAAAGAAAGAATCCTGACGCCAGCTAAATATAAAATTCAGGCTGTTTTGTTTAGGAAAATTTAATTAATGCTTTTAGTATAGTCCCTTTTTTCATTTTAGGAAATTTCCTCCTTGCTTTTGCCTTTCATATGTTTCATATAATCTGCAGAATGTCTTTGCCAGTCTGTTCGCATGGTAACAGGTTATGTTGTCTGATCTGTGCCATTATTTTAAAGATCCTTTTTTGTCAGTCTCTGTAGAAGCCAGCCAAAGGTTTAGATCAGCATGTCTAAATTTGAAAATGGGATCTGAACATTATGTTCTTTTTGTTTTGTTTTGTTTTGCTACTGGATAGAGAATAGTCAGATTGTAATATTTAGTGCCTGACTATTTCACATGCTTCATTTTTTTTCTTCCTAATGTGATTTTCTTAGTCTTTTACTACAGCAGGTGCTTTCAGGCGTACGATTTTTAATAGATTGTTATACATCAGCAGATTTTCTAAGAGGTATTAACTAACAGCCACTAAAATGCTTAAAGCTTGTGTAAAATTGTATTTTTCCAAAATGTAGCTGTCTTCCAGATTTTCGTTCTCTGATGGCTGGACTAAAAGATTTACAGATAGAAGTCATATTTTATCTGGTTAAGAGAGTCGGTTTTATTTGATTGTAATATTGCCTTTTGCTCTCTATATAGCACATGGGAAGTACAAGCGGCAGAAAGAAGCAGGGGGAAAAGAATCCTCATTATCTTGCCACCCAGAGATAAGGTCTAAACATGGCATATTTTCTGATTTTTTTTCTTTTTAAAATTTGACTAGTAGTTTTAAGATAAATCAGACCAAATAACAGAGGAGCATTCCTGCCTGTGATGATGGCCAGTGGAACAGTTCTTTCTGTCTTCCTTGACTGGATTGTGGGTGGCCGTCTGTGATGATCATTGATCCAAGAGGGGTTCTGCAGATGTGGGTGGTAGATCCTAAGATTCTCTAAGCACTCCATTGTGTTTGTTGAATCAAACTGAATTCCCTGAGATGTAGAAGTGGCTGAAAGCCCAAGTGATGCTTCTCTGTGCTCTTTCCTTTGTATAGGGTTGATAGATTAATTGAAATCTATCTTCTGTTAAATGGAGGAAGTTCCTAAATTAAAAAAACAAATTTATTTTGAGATAATTGTGGATTCACAGATAGTTATAAGAAATAGTACAGATTAGATGCCTTATCTCCTTCACCGAGTTTCCCCCAGGGGTAACCACTTGCAAAACTGTAGTAAAATGTCACAACTAGGATATCGACTTTGGTACAGTTTATCTGTCTTCCTCAGATTTCCCCAGTTTTACATGCTCTCAAGTCTGTGTATGTGTTTATTTCCATACGATTTTATCACAAGTGTAGGTTTTTGTCACCACTGCAACAGTTAAGGTACAGGACAGGGACCTTTTCTATAGCCATACTCACTTCCTCATCCACTCCCCACTCATACATGCCCCCCCCTTCCCCAGCTGCCTTAACCCCTGGCAATCACTAATCTGTTCTCCGAGTCTATTATGTAACCTTTTGACATTGGCCTTTTGCACTCATCATTAGTCCCTTAAGATTCTTCCATGTAGTTGCGTGTATCACCAGTGGCTGAGTATTCCATGATATGAATGTACCACATTTGTAACCAGCATTGAAGGACATCTGATTGTTTACAACTTTTGAATATTATTTTTTGTGTGAACCTAAGTTTATTTGTCTGGAATAAATACTGTAGAAGTACAGTTGCTGGGTCTTCCATCTAGGTTTGTAGACATTGCTGTACTCTTTTCCCAAATAGCTGTCCCATTTTACATTCTCACCAGCCATGTGTGATTGATTCAGTTTCTTCACATCCTGGTCAGCACTTGGTATTGTAACTTTTTAATTTTAATCATTCTGTTAGATGTGTCATGATATCTCCTAAGTTTTTGTAGATTTCTTTTTCTTGTTTATCAACTGATTGGACAGTGGTGGGTTTTACCTATTTGTGTAGAACCAGCTATGGATTGGATAGTTGATTTGTGTGAATGGGAGTAGGTACAAGCTATTTCTTTTTTTTTTTTTCCCTTGACTATCTTTAAAATAGCTACTTGTTGAAGATTTAGCACTTCTTACACTGCACAAATTTGGGGCTGTTGGGCTCTTTCTCCACGGACAAGGTCACAGTTGCCTGAGGGGAGCCCCAGCTTCAGCTTCGTGCTTCTCCTGGAGCAGCTTTCTCAAAGGGCCCTCTGTCTAGGGTGCTTCTCTATATCATCTGAATAGACTTAGCATGTGTACTTTCTGTTTTAAAGACCATGTCTTATTATACATCTGTATCTTGTAATGTTTGTGTTTCTCATTCAGAGATAAAGTTTACATTTCCTTATTCCTTCTTCCAGGCACCTGGTCCTTTCCTTAGAGGCAGCCATTCATTACAGTTTCTTATGTCTTCTTATAGAGCTCCCCATGCATTGTATAGGATTCATAGATATGTGTGTACTAGCTGCCTCTGTTGCATCCCCACCTCCTTTGCTGCTTATTTCACTTGATGTTGTATCTTGGGGAGATCATTCCATATCATTATCCATTTTTAGTAGCATTTCTGCCTGACTGTGAAAGCAAATTATAGTAAATTTGGAGAATATGGTGTCTAGTAGAAATAGTCAACAGTATAAAGTTGAAAATAAAAGTAGTTGCTGTGCATGATTGAGTTTATATTGTCCACACATTTTTTTAATTCTAGTTTTTTTTCTTTAGGATTTTTTTTGTGTGTCATTTGTATAACTTTTTAAAAACATGCAAAATGCAACCATATCTTGTTAAAATTAATGTACATAAGCAATAAAAAGATTAAAAAGACACACGAGAATGATAAGCAGTAAATTCAGTATAGTGTAACCTCAGCAGGGTGGGGATGAAAAGGAATAATCGAGTACATGGTGGCTCCAAACGCACCAGTCACATGACTTGAAAAGGGAAAGAGCCAGAGCAAGTATGGCCAGGTGTTCAGATTTCACAGACCTGGCACAAGTCTTGGGCATTTGTGGTAATTCTTTGTGTGCTCCTCATTCACTTCACCTGCCTTTTCTTTACTACTTGAGGTTTAATTCCCCCATTTATGTATTTATCTGTTAATTTTCTGTTTACCATCTGTCTACCCTCAACTAATAATATCAGCTTCCTGAGATTTTTTTCAAGAGCATTTTTGCAAGTCATTTAAATGTTTTTGTAAATGTCTTTTTTTTTTTTTTTCCTTAAAGAGAAAACTTTTCCTTTACAAAGGGCATTTGATAAGAGTTTTTGGAGGGCTGCCCTGGCTGGCCTGGTGGCATAGTGATTCAGTTGGTGTGCTCCACTTTGGCAGCCTGGGGTTTGCCGGTTCGGATCCTGGGCGTGGACCTACACACCACTCATGAAGCCATGCTGTGGTGGCATCCCACATATAAAATAGAGAAAGATTGGCACAGATGTTAGCTCAGTGACAATCTTCCTCAAGCAGAAAGAGGAAGATTGGCAACAGATCTTTAGTTCAGGGCGAATCTTCCTCAGCCAAAAAAAAAAAAAAGAAACTAAAAGTCACCTGTGATCCTGCCATCTAAAGATTGCATCATTGATCACATTTTGGTACAAATCCTTTCGTGTTATTTATATTTATTTTAGTATTTGCACATTCCTCTGACTGATCAGTTTCACAACCCCTATGTGTGTTGTCTGCAGTTCCCGGCCTACAGGGAAAGGGGTGGAAGGACTTGCAAGAGTCGGATCCCGAGCAGCTCTCTCCTTTGCCTTTGCATTCTTACGCAGGGCCTGGCGGTCAGGTATGTGTAGCGTGTTGTTCTCTTTCCCTACTATATCAGGAGACTTGGATTCTCTTCTCATTTCTGCCACCACATGCCCTTGGGCCTGGGTGCTTGAGGCCTGGGAGCATCCCATATGCTCTCTCTGCCTCATTTTCCTTCTTTGCAAAATGAGAGACTTCAGAGTCTACTGGATCTTTCAGGCCTGCGCATCTTAAAAAAAAAGCGTGTGTATGCACACACATCTCAGGTAAACCACTGCAGTCCCTTAATACTGATTTATTTTCTAGGAGAGCAATAAGTTAGGATTGCTCATGTGAGAGTCATAAAATAAAGAATTGCCTTTGGGCAACTATATTAAATTTTAGCCTTGAATTCTTGGAGTATCTCATCGAGAGGAAAGTGAGGGATTGAAAATGTGACAATGGTGTCCTTCTCATGCTGAGGGGTAGGAGACCCGTCTGGGAAAATGAGAGCTTTCCTTGTCAGTGCTGCCTGAGGAATGAGTGGGCTCCTGTAATCCATGTTTGTGCCCAGGGGAGGATGCAGACCTCTGCAGTGAGCTGTTGCAGGAGTCCTTGGATGCCCTGAGAGCCCTGCCTGAGGCCTCGCTCTTCGATGAGAGCACAGTGTCCTCTGTGTGGCTGGAGGTGGTAGAAAGAGCAACCAGGTTCCTCAGGTCCGTCGTGACAGGGTGAGTTCTTTCTTTTCACGTCTTCCTGTGTGAATGGTTATAGCATGTTTTAAAGTTTCATCTCCCTTTTTCTCTTTAGAGCTAAGAAACTTAGTAGGTTTCCCCAGAGTGCTGGTGAAGGCATTGCCACAGGGTTAGGGCTGGGGGCTCTGAAAATAGGCTTGGAATTAATGGCAAAAATTCAACTGTAATGTTGATGTTGAAAGAGCCTCCCTCCTCCATCTTGGGCTAAGAAGATTTGTTATTTATTATTGAAGAAGATTGAAAATTCTTAATTATTTCTTTGATCAGAGATAAAAATAAGCATAGACGTGTTTTTGCCTATAGATTCTTAGGTGGTTTTAGAAATGGATTCTTTTCCACTTCTGTAGAGGAATGTTGAATACTCTAATAGCCTTACATGTCATTGTAACTGAAAACATATCTAAACATTTTTCTACTCATGATTTGAATAATGATACAAATAATTTTGTGCTACAGAAAGTTGGAATATATCTGCTAATGTCATCGTCTTTTAGTATCTGAATGAAGACTTTTTAATTTCTATTTATTTATTGATTTATTTGTTTATTTTTTGAGGAAGATTAGCCCTGAGCTAACTGCTGTCAATCCTCCTCTTTTTGCTGAGGAAGACTGGCCCTGAGCTAACATCCTTGCCCATCTTCCTCTACTTTACGTGTGGAATGCCTACCACAGCATGGCTTGCCAAGCCATGCCGTGTCCGCACCTGGGATCCAAACTGGCGAACCCGGGCTGCCGGAGAGGAACATGTGCACTTAACCACTGTGCCATCGGGCCAGCCCCTGAATTAATACTTTTAATAAAAGCATATCTTTACAAGTTAATTGTCTACTTTAAAATTTCTGATTAAATTTGAGTAGCAAGTCTCAGAAACTTGATTAAAATATTAAAAATACATTTCTCCATGGGAGAGAGAACATAATTAACTTAACATTTTAGTGTTATTTTAAGCGTGCTGTCTTTAAGCTCCGACATTGCTTTGTTCCTGTATCCACTGTTGTCATTTCAGGGATGTTCATGGAACGCCTGGTACCAAAGGACCAGGAAGCATCCCCCTGCAGGACCAGCACCTGGCCCTGGCCATCCTGTTAGAACTGGCTGTGCAGCGAGGCACGCTGAGGTGAGGGGTACCGCAGGCTGGGAAGTACTTCAGGGAAACACCTCTGTACCCAAACATCTGAATCATTTGTGATTGTAGCCAACATGTGGTGTTCTGTAATCAAAGTGCCTTGTCGCAGGACCCTCTCTTCTTTCAAACCTGGGTACACTTAGGTTTTCTTCACTTCCTTTTTTATGTTCAACTTTTAGTAGTCTAGGAACTGGTTTTTTTCCTCTTAATCTTCTTCAAATAATTATTTTTATTCCATTAATTTAAGGTCCTAGCAATTCCCTGTAGAAAGTGCTATTTGAGCTTCTTAACTGGCTTTATATTTCTTATCCACAGAAGATAGATGTCTTGTGCTAAAAGCTTGGTGTTAATTCTGTGATTTTACTGCCAAGAATTGTTTTCCTTGCATTATTTTAGTTTCCTTTCAAATCTAAAGTATTTCTTCAATTCTATTTAGCTGTCTGCTTTTATGTTTGAACCAAGGCAAAAAAATCTTAACATGTTTTTTACTAGAGCATAAAGATATTTTCTCTTTCAGCCAAGTGTTATCTGCCATCCTGTTGTTGCTTCAACTGTGGGACAGTGGGACACAGGAAACTGACAATGAGCGGTCTGCCCAGGGCACCAGTGCCCCCCTTCTCCCTTTGCTGCAGAGATTCCAGAGCATCATCTGCAGTAAAGATGCCCCTCATACAGAGGGTGACACTCATGTAAGTGTCATAATGAGGCCTTCCATTTAACTAGCTCTTGTCATTTCAGTTATCGTATGAGAGTTAGACTTCTTTTTTTTTTTTAAGATTTTATTTTTTCCTTTTTCTCCCCAGCCCCTCGGTACATAGTTGTATATTCTTCGTTGTGGGTCCTTCTAGTTGTGGCATGTGGGACGCTGCCTCAGCGTGGTTTGATGAGCAGTGCCATATGCGCGCCCAGGATTCGAACCAACGAAACACTGGGCTGCCTGCAGCGGAGCACGCGAACTTAACCACTCGGCCACGGGGCCAGCCCCGAGAGTTAGACTTTTATAAACAAGACCAGAGCACATGTCCATGACGTTGGTTGTCTCTAGAAGGGGGTGTACATTTGGTGGTTACAACAGCAAGTCAGATGTGGGACAGGTGTGGGAGGTCATGGGGTGAGTTACAGTTGATGCAGCGAAATATCACATTAGCACCTTAGCATTCTCTGCACCAGTTGAAGCAACTGGTGAGTGGCCAGAGCTTTCTCTGTTCTGTAGACCCTGGGCTCTGTTTGTTCTGAATTGTGTATATTTAGTAGGAGGAATATATTTGTTGATATTTATCAACTTGTACTCTTAGAGAGACCCATCTGCTGCCTTGTTGACCACATAGGTTTCTTTCTGCTGAACTGGACCCATTGAGCCTTTGTTTTTGTGGCTTTAGTACTTGTGTGTTCCCAGCAGCCACTCATGTCTTGCTTTGGTTGTGATGGGGAGTGAGTTTAAGATGCTGTGGAAGGTGTAAAGAAGGTGGGCTTACTTTCATGAGGGAGCAAGTTAGTAGAGGTGTGAAGATGGTTAAAGGTCCTGGTGATACTTCAGGAACACAGTGTGACAGTCAAGCAGTTTCTTATGGGCACTTGCAGTGATAATGGGGCAGGGGTTGGGGTGCAGTGCAGGGAGTTGAGGCTCACCTGGAGAGGGAAAGAGTATGTGTCTGGTTCAGAGGAAGTGCTCTACCATGAGGTCTCACTGTCTACGTTGAGAGTACACATATGTATAGTTGCCCAGTGATTAATGCTTATTTGTTTTGACCCTGCTTAGGGGAGCCAGATTAGTCTTCCTCCTCCATATGCCATTTATGGAGAAGATCTTAGATCAGTGAGTGCCAGATCTGTCAGCAACACAGAGCCATGTCTAAAGTGCACACTTTTAAATAAATATTAGTAAAAGAGCATTGAACAGCATGGCTCACTTTGTTGGCTCTTTCTCTCTGTGGGGTACCTAAGTTGTCACTGTGTCTAATCCTAGGATGCTGAGGCTGGTGGTAGGACAGGGCCTGCCTGGGCCCCAGGTGAAAGCCCCTGGGACTGCTGCTTTTTAGAGGTACCAGTTTGCTTTTGCAGGTCTTTTCTGGAAAGACTTAGCCATTCCATTATGAACTTTCAGCTTAATTTTTTTCTATCACTTGGCAGTCTTTAATGATAATAAGGCTATTCTGCCTTTAGAAGAATTAGAATTATTACTTAATAGACAAATAAAATTAGGTTTTCTTCAGAGTGGACAGCATTTATAAAAAAATTAAGTGGTTTTTGTTTTCAGTTTTCAAAGCCAGGTTGTGCTGTAGTGCTGTGTTCCCAGGAAGCTTGCTCTGCGTTCTTCCAAGGGTCCTTGGGGCAGTGAGCCTATAGGTTGGCTGGGGTGTGTCATTGACCTGTGCAAAGTTGGCACATGGATGATGGATATATGCAGTCGTACAGCAAGTATGTAAGTGTATAGATGTGCAGTGCTAATGCATCACCAGCACTTCTCATTTGATGGCCCAAAGGAGTAGATTTACAGATAACACGTAACTGTGAATACCAAAATATCAAAAGTGGTTAAAGCATACTTTGAGTTTTTCCACCGTTTCTGAAGATGCTTGTGTACTTTTCTTCTCTAGCTTCTGTCTGGCCCCCTGAGCCCCAATGAGAGTTTCCTGAGGTATCTTACTCTTCCACAAGACAATGAGCTCGCCATTGACCTGCGACAAACTGCGGTTGTTGTCATGGCCCACTTAGACCGCCTGGCTACTCCCTGTATGCCGCCTCTGTGTAGCTCTCCGACATCTCATAAGGTGTGTGTGATAGTGATGCTTATTATTTGTATGTTATACAGGTATACCACTCCTAGATTCTCATTCTGTGCTTGTGTGTGTGGAGACTCACTTTCTCTGGTTTTGAGGGTGGAGCTGGCCTACAGCTTTTAAACATGTGTACAGTTTGAGGTATTTTCTTTCTTTTTTTTTTTCCTCTTCTAGCCCAAAGCCGTCCGGTACGTAGTTCTGTATTTTTCAGTTGTGGGTCCCTCTAGTTGTGACACGTGGGACACCGCCTCAGCATGGCTTGGTGAGTGGTGCCATGTCCGCGCCCAGGATTCGAACTGGTGAAACCCTGGGCTGCTGAAGCAGAGCACATGAACTTAACCACTCGGCCACGGGGCTAGCCCACAGTTTGAGGTGTTTTCAGTGTTAGAGTGAGTAATGAGCAAGCTGAGGTGCACAGGGTTAAGGACCCAACTCATTGTCCCAGGTTCCAGATTCGGGAGGCACATCCTCAGAGAACTCTCCTTTATCCACACAGCCACATGCCACCCTACCATCCCAGGGAGGTTCCAGTGCCTTTTTTGTACACTAAGAGCTCTGAATGTGGGCTCTCTATAATGCCGGTTATAGCGGTGATGACACTAATTTACATTTGTAGAGAACCTGCCTGGACACACCTATTGAGGACCTCACATGCAGTCACATCTGGTCATCACAGCATTGCCCCATTGTATCAATGGGAAGACTGCCATTTGGAGAGGCAGTGAGCTTTGCCATGGTCACACAGAATAATCCTAGTTTTGAATCCAGGTTTTTCTAACTTTTTATTTAATATGAACAGTTTTTATTTCATTTAACAGTCATTTTTTTTTTTCTAAATAAGTAATAAATTCTCATGGTTCAAAAGTCAAAATTGAATGCAAAGATGTGCTTTCTTGCCCCTCATCTACCCAATTTTTCACCTGTAGCTTCTCACTTTTCTAGTCTCTCATGTATCCTTTCAGTGTTCTCTGAAATGAGTATATTAGTGGTAGCTTATTTTTTTCACTGAGCAGTATGTGCTGAATAGCTTTCTATATCAATAAATAGAGCTTCTCCCTTTACTTATTTATTTTTTAAAAAATTGTTGAGATCATATTGGCTTATAGCATTGTGTGCATTTCAGATGTACATTATTATATTTGTTTCTGTATAGACTGCATTGTGCTCACCACCAATAGAGTAGTTTCCATCGGTCACCATACATATGACCCCCATTCCCCCTTTCTCTCTCTCCCCAGCCCTTCCCCTCTGGTAACCACCCATCTGTTATCCTTATCTATGTGTTTGTTTGTTTATCTTCCACATATGAGTGAAATCATATGATATTTGTCCTTCTCTGTCTGACTTATTTCACTTACCATAATACCCTGAAAGTGTTATGGTTGTCGAAAATGGCATGATTTTGTCTCTTTTTATGGCTGAGTAGTATTCTGTTGTGTGTGTGTATGTATACCACATTTTTTTTATCCATTCATCTGTTGATGGGCCCTTGGGTTGATCCCACATCTTGGCTGTTGTGGATAATGCTGCGTTGAACATAAGGGTGCATATATCTTTTTGAATTAGTGATTTCGTTTTCTTTGGATAAATACCCAGTCTACTCAGGCAAGAGAAACAAAAGAAAAAATAAACAAATAGGACCACATGAAGCTAAAAAGCTTCCTCACAGCAAAGGAAACCACCAACAAAATGAAAAGACACAACCCACAAACTGAGAGAAAATATTTGCAAGTCATATATCTGACAAAGGTTAATTTCCCTTTGTTTTTTTTAAGCAGCTCAGTATTCCACGTGTGGATGTAGCATGATTTTTTTAACCAGTCTCCTATTGGTGCACACTTGTGTTGCCAGAAGTTTGCTGCTCAAATGGTGCTGCTATGACTAACCTTGTACATTTGTTCCTCTGTGTGTATGCACATATGTGCCAGCATTGATGTACCTGATGTGGGTGGACACATTAGCTGATTATCACCAAATTACTCACATACAGCTTGATCCTTCTCATGCTCTCGTGTTAGGGACACTTCTCTCCCAGCCTTGTGCTTAGGCTTTTGGATTTCTGCCTCTTAATGGTGTGAAATGGTAACCTGATAATGGTTTTGGGATTTTTAAATGTGTTTAAGGTCTACTTCTACTACATTTTAAGGCTCTGTTAAAATGAAATGCTGTGAAAAAATAACCTGTTTAGTCACTTTATCTTATCTGTTAACTGAGGTAATATGGAGTGTTATGAGTTATTTTGATGTTTTGAATCAGCTCCTTTCTTTACTTGCTTTGTGTTTATCTTACAGTATCTCACTGTTACTCCTAGCATAAATTATTCTTTCTTTTGGCTAAGAAAGGCATTTTTTTGCTGCTATAAAAAATTGTTTACTTAATTTGTTATCTTACAGGGATCATTGCAAGAGGTCATAGGATGGGGTTTAATAGGATGGAAATACTATGCCAATGTGATCGGTCCAATTCAGTGTGAAGGCCTTGCCAACCTGGGGGTCACACAGATCGCCTGTGCAGAGAAGCGCTTCCTGATCTTGTCAAGGAATGGCCGCGTGTACACGCAGGCGTATAACAGTGACACGCTGGTGGGTGTTCTGGGACATGTGCCTGAATCGCTTCTCTTGGGGATGGATTCTTTGTGGATGCTACGGAAGTCTAGTGTTTCTTTAAATCATTTGCTTTCTGAAGACTTATAAGCATCTGTTTATTGTATATTATTGTTCATGTTTAATAATCTCAGTCATAATCATTACTGTTAAGATTTGGGGGCAGAATTTCTTAGTTGTCAAGATCAGGAACTCCTTATAGTGACACTCATTGCCAATCATGGTTCTCTTTGGAAACTGACTTTCCAGATGTAAACTCATTTGACTTTGGGGTCTGGGCAGTAACAAATGAGGGAATTGGCAGATTGAGATGTGTGTATTCCTGTTAAAGGAAGCTCTTCACCTCGAGCTGTGCATTTCCATTGTGCAGACGTGGCCTAGTCATGTTGCAGAGTGCTTGTAGGCTGCCTGCCATTCTGTTGGTGTTGGGTGGGGTAGCTGGACTCCTGGCCTGGCAATTGCCAGAGACTCATGTTCTTTCTGTTCAAGGAGGATTTGTTAAAGTGAGATACACAATTGTGGGGAGAATCATATGTTTTCATTGTCTTTGGACTGCTTACTAATTTTCTTCCTGTTTTTACCCTTTTAGGCCCCACAGCTGGTCCAGGGTCTTGCCTCCAGAAACATTGTAAAAATTGCTGCCCATTCCGATGGTCACCACTACCTGGCCTTGGCAGCCACTGGAGAGGTGTACTCCTGGGGTTGCGGGGATGGTGGACGGCTGGGCCACGGGGACACTGTGTATGTATGGCCCGTTCCTGTAACTGACACACTCTTTGTGTTGCTATATCCAAAATAGAGTGGGAAGGAAAAGTGTGGCTAGGTGTTTTCCAGCTGCTCTGACATGGTGGGCTAGGATGGAGAGGGCTACCAATGTGTCTCAGCCCCGAGTGACACTCCAGGAGCTCTCCTTGTGGCATAGAGGGTGACATCAGTTGTGGCATAAAGCTGCATACATTTGCGCTCTTCTCCCCCAGCTTGAACACTTCCAGCTTTTGCTGCTCCTATTATAGCTATACATACTGCACCCACACCATGGAAGTTTCTAAAGCAAATCCCACACTACTGTTCTTTTCATTCACAGACACTTCATCGTTTCCCTATCAGATAAGGTCCCCTCTTCCTAGAGGCATAATATCATTTTCACAGATACAAAAATCAATAGTTTCTTAATATCCTGTTTTGGGGAAGCTTTTGATTATTGTGAGGGACCAGAAATAAAACAGAAAATGGTTGTTCTAAATGCACTGCAAGGTTGTAAAAATGGAGTTCTGACAGCTGCCACAGAGTGATGGGAACCCTTTTATATGTTGCTATCGTGAGTGGAACCTGGTGAAGAAAACTTTGACCTCAGGTTAAAGTTGAAGATGCAGCCCACTTCAAGGGTGTCAAGGCCATGAGCAGGCGTGGGCAGCAGCAGAGTCAGTAGGAGACTGGCCCGTACTCACTTCAGGGTAGAGATGGACATCTCCTGGACGAATCCCAAACCATGAAAAAAGCAGAGGGATGCATATTATGTGTTAGTATTCAGCAGAAATATTCCTAACTTGACCATATTTTAAGGAATTCAGACAGATGTGGTAAATGATAGTAAAAAACAAAGGGTGTTTTAAGTACAAAATTTAGAATTGCTACTCTCAGAGTGGAAGGTGGTGGGATTGGCATAGGGCACCCAGGACTTGAAAGGATTGAGGTACAGGACATCCTTTATGTTATTTATAATTTAGTATGCAGAAAGTGTTTTCATAATAAAACAATACTCAGTTGAGATTGAGTAACTTGTCCATTGCTGGAGGAATTGAGGGGAGGAAAAGAGATCAGTTCAGTTGACAGGAGTTGGAGAGAAACTTTGTAGGGGTTGAAACTTGAGGTGAACAGAAGGGAGAAGTGCTACCAGAGTAAGTCGTTGGCTGTCCCTGTGCCCATGTGCACTTCTGCCTCTGTGCACTTCTGCCTCTGTGCACTTATTTATTTTGCTGAGTGGTGGGTCAAAGTGAGTAAACCATGTCTTCGGAGAGGCTAGAGTGAGCGTCACCAATCACAGTAAACATATTCTGGATTATAAGCATAGAGTATTTACCTAATTTTGCAAGTGTAGAATCAACCAGTAACACTTTTCTACCCAATTAATCCTTACTGCCTACCGCTTTTTTATTTGTAAAATATAAATTACAGTGTGATTAGTAAATGTTGTTCCTCATTTCCTCCTCATTTATTTAACAAATATGTATAAATTTCAACCATCTGCATGAGGTTTACAGATCCATCAGTTTTTAAGTGCACAATTTGATGAGTTTCAGCAAATTGCATACAGCTGAGGAACCACCACAACTGAGATACAGAGCATTTCTGTTGCCCCTGCTACTTTCTTTGGACGCTTTTGTAGTCACCCCTGCCCCTGACTTCCATCACCTGGCAACCACTATCTGCCCTCTGTCACTATGTGGTATTTTGTCTCTTTCCCTTAGCAGTGTTCCTGAGCTTCAGCTGAGTTATTGTCAGTAGTTCCTTCTTCCCTGTTGCTGAGTGGTCTGTCTTTGGACCACTGTGAGCAAAGCTGCTGTGGACTTGATTGTATGTGTCTTTAACAGACACAGTTTTGATACTCCTGCGGAATGCCATGCTTATGCCTGCTTAACAAAAATATCATGGAGGTGTTATGTGTTTGTATTCTATATTCCTTAATTATTTCTTAAGACACCCAAAAGGCAAAACTGTCTTAATGCTCTGGTAGTTTATTCCTGAGAGTGAATTTTCTTTGCTAACACTAATAGGAAATTCTTAGAAGGGTATTCACATTTGTTCCCTTTCTCTCTACAGGCCTCTGGAGGAGCCTAAGGTGATCTCTGCTTTCTCTGGAAAGCAGGCCGGGAAGCACGTGGTGCACATTGCATGTGGAAGCACATACAGCGCAGCCATCACTGCCGAGGGGGAGCTGTACACCTGGGGACGAGGGAACTACGGCCGACTGGGCCACGGTACGTCTGTTCTGAGCCAGCTCAAGCATGCAGTGGGAGGGTGCCTCTTATGAGGGACTTGTGGTAATGATAGTCCTGTCTATTTGAAGGCTCCAGTGAAGATGAGGCCGTTCCGATGCTGGTAGCTGGGCTTAAAGGACTGAAGGTCATCGACGTAGCATGTGGGAGTGGGGATGCTCAAACCCTGGCTGTGACTGAGAACGGTATGTAGGGTTCAAACTGCCCTGGGTAGGTTCTCAGGATGAGGAGGGCCGCTCCCCTGGAGGGAGCAGAGGAGTAGAGTGAACTTCATGTTCCATCTTTGAGTGAGTTTGCACCTCAGTGTTCTTAGGAAAGGTCCAGAAGTTACAGGACTTGTGATTTCCATTGCCTGGAGCCAGAGAACTAGTTAGCAGCTACCATCCTTCTTTGATCGTTTTATGTTTTAGCAGAAAATGAGAGGTAAAATTGAATAATTGACTTTCTCACTCATTCCTGGTTATTATTACTATATTTCCTTATGCTAAGCCCTGCTTCACTTCCTGTGGAAAATTCTGCTTAGTCTGTGTATGTGTGTTCCACAGTATGATGCTATGTTGCATGCTTGTTTTAAATTTAGTTTTGTATTTGTGTTCATTAGTGAGATTGTACTCATTTTACTTTTTTTGAGGGTACGTTTTTCAGGTTTGATGGTTAGAATCATGTTGATCTTTTAAACTATGTTTGTCAATATTGTGGATATCTGTCCTCAGAGTCATGGAGTCTGTCTGTCAGAATCTCTGGGGAGCCTCTCAGCTTGCATTCTCCTCCAGAAGTTGAATGGCAGATTGGGAATTGACTGACTTCTGGGAGTGTCTTTAGTGAGAGATCAAAGATCATTTCAGGCACTTCATTTCCACAGAGGTCTCACCCCACTGAAGAGATAGACATAAAGTCATCTTTCTTCTGCTCTTCTGAGTCTTAGAGAAAAGGTGTCTCTTCAGATATCTGAAAGGTCTTGTCTTCTGGCGTGAGGCTGGCCAAAAAGCGCCATCTTGTTGTGAAGTGTCTGTTATTGAGTGATTGATGTATCTTACAAACCTCTTAACCAGGAAGTCTTTTTTAAAATAAGCCTTACTAGGATTTGTCCTTGTATTCTTTGTGTGAAACTGCAGTGTAAGTAAAACCATATGGTGATAGTTTGACTAAATTGCCTTGCCTGGGGACTGTACATGCTGTTTACCTCACACTTGTGTTTCTTTTTTTGGGGGCGGGGGTGGTGAGGAAGACTTGCCCTGAGCTAACATCTGATGCCAATCTTCCTCTTTTTTTTTTTTTTTTTTTGCTTGAGGAAGATTAGCCCTGAGCTAACATCTGTGCCAATCCTCCTCTACTTTCTATGTGGGATGCCTCCACAGCATGGCTGATGAGTGGAGTAGGTCCATGCCCAGGATCTGAACCCGTGAACCCAGGCTCCCAAAGCAGAGCACATGGAACTTTAACCACTCTGCCATGGGGCTAGCCCCCACACCCGTGTTTCTTTGGTGCAGATGTCACAGGGAAATGTCCCTGCTACATGACTATTTTTTGAGATGACTAGTACAGTAAAGCATCCTTCTTGTGCAATCTGGCACTGGGTGACAGGCTTGCTGAAAACACTGGTGAAAGTGAGGATTGCCAGCTGGGCTGTGTCAACAATAGGCATTTTAGCCAAAGCATATAAGTGGTGCACGTACTCTCTGATCTTTGTGAGTGGGTCTGCTGAGTTGAGCATTGCTGCTTTTCTTTCATTGACCACCTTCTAGTGTATCATCTCTAATATCAGCATAGATGAGGAGTTGGCTGTTTTTGCAAATATACTTGTATTGGAACATAGCCATGCCAGCTCTCTTATGTAGTCTGTCGCTGCTTTCCTGTGACAAGGACATAGTTGAGTATTTGTGGCAGAGACCATATCACCCACAAAGCCTAAACATACTTACCATCTCATCTTTAAGAAAAAGTTTGCTGTCTTTGGATTAGATTATTTGAAATAGAATGGAAACTTAGTCACTTATGGAACAATCTAATTTCTTTTCTCATCTTCTATAATTTTAACCTACACCTAAGTTAGTGTTTGTTTTTTTTTTTTAGCAATTCACTTTTGTTGAGCTTTTACGAAGTATTCAGGTTAGTTTTCAGAGCAAAAAAAAAACCCACACGTTTTTATAATTTTGTTTTATTCCTTTATGTAATATTTAATTAAATTACACTAGCAAATGTTATTGGGAATAAATACAATTGTATGATTGACTCATGGTCAGCATGATGGAACAGTGCGTACAGGCAGCCCTGAGAGTGGTTGGGAGCTGCAGCAGTGTGTCATGGGCCCAGTTCCGGTTTGTGTAGAGGCAGTGGAGTTTTTGTTCTATGTTTAGTACTATGTTCAGTTGAAGCAGTATCCTTGAGCCCAAAGTAGTAAGGGTGAGGACTTTATTATTGATTTATAGTTAAAACAAAAAGAAAACCCAAGTTTCTTTTTCTTAGTTTCTTCTACATCAACCTGTAGTATAAACTAGATTTCATTTGGTCCCTGTGTAGTGTTAACGATATATATTAGTAGTCCAGATTTTCTGTTTTTGGTTATATTGATTATTTTGAGCCATTTAAAAGTTCCATTAAAATTTATAGTTATTTTTACTTAAGTATGTTTATATTTTTTAGGTCAAGTATGGTCTTGGGGAGATGGTGACTATGGGAAATTGGGCAGAGGTGGTAGTGATGGCTGCAAAACACCAAAGCTGATTGAAAAGCTTCAAGACTTGGATGTTGTCAAAGTCCGATGTGGAAGTCAGTTTTCTATTGCTTTGACGAAAGATGGCCAAGTTTATTCATGGGGAAAGGGTGACAACCAGAGACTTGGTCATGGAACAGAGGAACATGTTCGTTATCCCAAACTCTTGGAAGGCTTGCAAGGTGAGTGCAAAATGTAAACTTTTAAAACCCCTTGAGACAGTTTGTTTAGTAATCTTTTCAAGTTTGCAGTTTTTTCTTTTCTTTACCTGACATTCCATGAATGACCTATCATTAGAAGCTTTTACTCACATTTTGATAGGTATAGATAGTATTTGGAAAGTGGATTTTCTATATTAAAAAATGGCCTGGAATTATTCTCACCAAATTTAATTTGAAACATTCAGTTTTGCTAATATTGGAGAGTTCTTTTTGTGGCAGGCACCCATTCATCACTCACTAAGCTGGCCTCAGTGAGATTAGCTTTTATTTGGTGAGGTCACCTGTAATTACACTGTAGACATTGCTAAGACTACAGATAGGCATGGTATTGTGGGAACACAGTGGGAAATGGGATTGGGTCTGCCTGGTATGGTCTCATCTGAACTTATCCTTGATGAGTAGATCCTGCTTATTTGGTTTCAAGGGCATTCAGCATGCATTTTAGGTAGAGGGGATGAATGGGAACCAAGACATGTAGGTGTGCTTTGCAGGTGTCTTGCAAAGCATGGGAGAGGTTGGTGATAGGTGTATCAAGTGGGGCCTGCAGTGCCTGATCTCAGGAGTGGGCAGACTGTTTTTTAAAGGACCAGACTGTAAGTATTTTAGGTTTGAGGGCCATATATATGCTGGCTGTCCCAATTCCTCAATTCTACTGTTGTAGCCCAAAAGCAGTCGTAGGCAATAGGTAAACAAATGGGTCTGGCTGTACCCCAGTACAACTTTATTCACAAAAACAGGCCTGGGGCTGTGCTTGGCTTGAGGGATGAAGTTTGTTGGATCCCTGAGTTGAATTCTTGTTTATGTTTTTGCTTTCTTTGTCAAGGGAGTTTGGAAGTGAGACTTTTAAGTGGGACTTGCCAGTTCCTTTCCTGATCATTTTTATTTTAAAACATATTAATACCCTGATGACTAGAAGTTTGTGTACTCATGTGGTGTTTATTATTTTCTAAGCCTCTGAGATAAGTTGTAGAATAATATAATCGGTTGTATGTTATTGGAGCTGTATTTGAATTGCATTTGCCTTCTTGTTTATATCCCCTTCATTTAGTGAAGGAAATCAACTTCCTCAGCTACATTTATTAGATACAGAGATAGCTTTCAATGACAATGTTTAAGTGATTGTTGATATAATCATTTTGGTTGTTGTTAACTTACAATAGGCTCATAGGATAGAATTGTTCCCCTTATTGTAGTAGAGTTTTTTAGCGAATTATTTATGTTGACAATTCTGAAAACATTCCCTGTGTTAGTCATGTTAGATTTACTAATAAGCAAAAGTAGAATACTTTGCTAGTACTATTTAAATAGAAAAAAAATATATTTCATGTCATTTGGCTTGGGAGAAAAATGGATTTTGATTTAGGAAACTTCCTCGATGAAGGAGTGTACTTTATCATTCACCAAGATAGATCATGATCTGGGCCATAAAATACACTTTATCAAATGTAAAAGAGGAGAAACCAACAGTGTCTGCTCTCAGACCACAGTGGAATTAAACCAGATATCAGTAACAGAAAGATACCTGGAAAATCTCAAAATGTGTGCAGATAAAACAGCAAACTTCCAAATAACATGAGTCAAAGAAGAAACCTCAAGAGAAATTTTAAAATATTCTGTACTAAATGAAAATGAAAACACAACTTATCAAAATTTGTGGTATGCAGTGAAAGCAGTGCTTTGAAGGAAATGTGTAGCCTTGAATGTATATATTAGAAAAGAAAAAAGATGCAAAATCAATAATCTTTCTGTGTAGCAAAGGAAACCATCAACAAAATCAAAAGACAACCTACAGAGTGGGAGAAAATATTTGCAAATTGTGTATCTGATAAGGGGTTAATATTCAAAATATATAAAGAACTCATAGAACTCAATAGCAAAAAAACAAACAATCCTATTAAAAAATGGGCAGATCTGAATAGACATTTTTCCAAAGAAGACATACAGATGGCTAACAGGTACCTGAGAAGGTGCTCAACATCACTAATCATCAGGTAAATGAAAATCAAAACCACAGTGAGGTATTGCCTCACACCTATTAGAATGGCTCTTATCAAAAAGACAAGAGATAATAAGTGTTGGTGAGGATGTGGAGAAAAGGGAACCCTTGTACACTGTTGGTAGGAATGTAATTGGTATAGCCACAATAGAAAACAGTATGGAGGTTCCTCAAAAAATTAAAAATAGAATTACTATAATATCCAGCAATTCAGCTTTTGGGTGTTTATCTGGAGGAAATGAAAACACTAACTTGAAAAGGTATCTCTACCCCTATGTTCATTGTAGCATTGTTTGTGATACCCAAGGCATGGAAACAACCTAAGTGTCCATCAATAGATGAATGGATAGAGAAAATGTGGTGTATATATATATCACACATATATATCAGTATAATTTGTATCTATCTGTATATGTACACACACAGTGGAATATTATTCAGCCATAAAAAAGAAAGAAAATCCTGCCATTTGCAACCACATGGATGGACCTTGAGGGCATTATGCTAAGTGAAATAAACCAGACAGAGAAAGACAAACACTGTATGAGCTTACTTATAGGTGGAAGCTAAAAAACCAAAAGCCAAACTTGTAGATACAGAGAACAGATTTGTGGTTGCTAGAGGCAGGAGTTGGAGAGTGGGTGAAATGGGTGATGGTGGTCAAAATGTACAAACTTCCAGTTATAAAATAAGTAAGCCCTGGGAATGTAATATATAGCATGGTGACTATAGTTAAAAATACTGTATTGTTTATTTGAAAGTTGCTAAGAGAATAGATTTTAAAAGTTCTCATCATAAGAAAAAAAATTTGTAGTCATGTGTGATGATGGATGTAAATAGTATCTGAGTTTTTGCCTTAAGAAACTAGAAAAAGGAGAGCAAATTGAATCCAAAGTAAGAAGGAGGAAAGAAATAGTGAGAATTAGAGCAGAAATTAGTGACATTGAAAACAGGAAATCAATACAAAAGAGCAATGAAACCACAAGCTGGTTGTTTGAAAATATCAGTAAAGGCAATAAGCTTCTAGCCAGGCTAAGAAAAAAAGAGAAGAGAGGACACAAATTACTAGCATCAGAAAGGAAAGAGGAGAAGACATCACTATGGATCCTGTGAACATTAAAAGGATAGTAAAGGAATGCTATGAATAACCCTATGCCCTAAAATTTGATAACCAAGGTGAAATGGACCAATTCTTTGGAAGACACAGTTTGTCAAAACTCACACAAAAAAATAAACAAACTGAATAGACTTATCTCTATTAAAGAAATTGAATCAGTAATAGAAACAGAAAGCCTGAGGCCCAGATGAGTACAATGATGAATTCTACCAAATATTTAAGGAAGAAATTATACCAGTTCTCTACAATATGTATCAGAGGATAGAAACAAAGGGAGTACTTCCTAACTCATTCTGTGAGGCCAGCATTACCCTATTACCAAAGCCAGCAAAGACGTTACAAGAAAGGAAAACTACAGACCAATAGCTTATGAACGTAGATGCAAAAATCCCCAACAAAATATTAGCAACTTGAATCCAGCACTGTATAGAAAGAATCATACATCACAACCAAGTTGAATTTATTTCACATATGGAAGGCTAGTTCAACAGTATAAATCAATTACTATGATTCATCAAATCAACGTGAAAAATCACACGATCGTATCAATAGATGCAGGAAAAGCACATGGTAAAATTCAACACCTATTCGTGATAAAAACTCTCAGTAAACTAGGGATAGAGGGAGGTTCCTCAACTTGATAAGGAATATCCACAAAAAACCTACAGCTGACATCATACTTAATGGTGGGAAACTTGAAGTCTTCCTACTAAGATCAGATACAAGGAAAGGATGTCTCGTCTCACCATTCCTTTTCAAAATCATACTCCTAGCTAACGCAGTAAAACAAGAAAGTATATAGATTGAGAAGGAAGAAATAAAACTGTTTTGTTCACAGATGACATGATTGTCTGTGTGGAAAATCCTAAAGAATCGACAAAAAAACTCCTGGAACTAATAGGGATTATAGCAAGGTTGTAGGATACAAAGTTAATGTACCAAAGTCAGTCACTTTCCTGTGTACCAGCAACAAACAAGTGGAATTTGAAATTAAATAAGTAATATCATTTACAGTAGCATCCCAAAAATGAAATACATAGGTATAAATCTAACAAAATATATACAAGGTCTATATGCGGAAAACTACAAAACTGATAAATGAAATCAAAGAACTAAATAGATATTCTATGTTCAAGGATAGGAAAACAAAGTTTTAATACAAAAAAGAGTATACTTTGCGTCGTTGTACCTTGGGACAGGAGAATACGATCTAGTAGTTAATTAAAAATACACTTGTTTCTTTATGAATGAAAATCTAAATTAGGAGGAAAAATAACAGATCCTTTTCATACCCTAGCATTTTATTTGCAGGCTGTAGGTCTTAACTAGTAAAACATAACAGGAGTTTTAATAGCATACATGAAGCAGATGAATTGTGCATAATATTAAAGCAATGAATTATCCTTTCGAAGTTGACATTAAATGCCTTCTGACCTTAGTGGCCTGGTGTAAATGTCTTTATTGCAACAGAAGCCATAGGTGTGAAGCTGTATCTGCATCACTCTTTCCTCCTAGGGAAGAAGGTGATTGATGTGGCTGCAGGCTCCACCCACTGCCTGGCTCTGACTGAGGACAGTGAAGTCCACAGCTGGGGGAGCAATGACCAGTGCCAGCACTTTGACACCTTGCGTGTGACCAAGCCAGAACCCTCTGCGCTGCCAGGATTGGATACCAAACATATAGTTGGAATTGCCTGTGGACCTGCCCAGGTACTGAGTATAGAGCTTGGTTTGGTATTTTGTAGAATTTTGGTTTCGCATCATTCATTGCTAGTATGTAGAAATAGCATTGGCTTGTGTGTGTTATCCTTATATCCTGTAGTTGTACTAAACTCACTTACTAGTTCTAGGAGCTTCATTGTCAATTCCTTGGGATTTTCTTCAGAAGCAATTATGTTGTCTGCACATAGAGACATTTTTACTTCTTCTTTTCCAATATGTGTGCCTTTTATTTCTTTCCCTTGCCTTCTTGCACTGGCTGGGACGTCTAATATGTTGAGTAAGAGTGATGACAGGGGACGTCCTTGCGTTGTTCCTGATTGTAGGGTGAAAGCATTCAGTCTTTCACCTTTAACTATGATGTTAGCTGTAGTTTTTGTTTTTGTTTTTTGTTTTTGTAGATGCCTTATTATCAGATTAAGGAAGTTTCCTTTAACTCCTACTTTTTCAAGAGTTTTTTTTAATCCTGAGTAGATGTTGAATTTTGTCAAGTACTTTTTCTTCTCAAATGATATGATGATCTTGTTTTTCTTTAATCTGTTTACACGATCGATTTTCAAATATTGACCAAACCTTGCATTACTAGACTAAACCCCACTTGGCCATGGTGTATTATTTTTATATATTGCTGGATTTGATTTGCTAATACATTGTTGAGGATTTTTCTTTCAATGCTCGTCAAAGATACTGGTTTGTAGTTTTCTTCTGCTGTCTTGACTTTATCAGGGTAAAACTGGCCTCATAAAAAGTGTTGGCAAGTGTTCCTTCTTCTGTTTTCTAGAAGGGATTGTGTAGAATTAGTGTTATTTCTTCTCTAAATGTTTTTCTGTGAATCCATCTGAGCCTGGAGATTTCTTTCTCAAAAGATTTTTAACTACAAATTTAATTTCTTTAATAGATAATAGAACTATTCAGAGCATTTCTTCTTGGGTGGCTTTTCTTGCTTTGTGGTGCTCAAGGAATTGGTCCATTTCATCTAAGTTGTCTAATCTTTGTGTATAAAGTTTTCCTTAGTATACTCTTAGGAACTTTTTGAAATCTTTGGGGTCTACAGTGATATCCTCTCTTTCATTCCTGATATTGGTAATTTGTGTCTTTTTTCTTTGTCAGTTTTGGTAGAGGTTTATCCATTTTGTTGATCTTTTCAAAGAACTAGCTTTTAGTTTCATTAATTTTTCCTGTTGTTTTTTACTTTCAATTTCATTGGTTTCTACTCTGTTATCTTTTTTCCCCTTCAGCTTGTTTTGGGTTCCCTGTGCTCTTTTTTTTAGTTTCTTCAGGAGGAATCTTAGGTTGTTGATTTTAGAACTTTCTTGTTTTGTAATATATAAGCACTTAATGCTATAAATTTTCCTCTAAACAGTGTTGTAATTGCACCCATAAATTTTGATATATTTTCATTTTTGTTCAGTTCACAATATTTTGGGGGCCGGCCTGGTGATATAGTGGTTAACTTCGCTCACTCCGCTTTGACGGCCTGGGGTTCATGGGTTCAGATCCCAGGTACAGACCTACACACCACTTATCAAACCATGCTGTGGTGGCACCCCACATACAAAATAGAGGAAGATTGGCACAGATGTTAGCTCAGGGCCAATCTTCCTCACCAAAAACAAACAAACAAATTTTTGCTAGTGTCTCTTGAGAATCACTCTTTGACCTATGGATTATTAACTGTGTTCTTTAATTTCAAACTGTTTGGACATTGTTTTGTTATCTTTCTGTTACTGATTTCTAGTTTAATTCCATTGTTATTAGAGAACACACTCTATGATTTCAATTCTTCTAGATTTTTTAAGATTTATTTTATGTCTCTGGATGTTTTCTCTTAGTGTACTTAAAATGAGTATGTATTTTGCTGTTGTTGAGTGAAGTGTTCTATAAATGTCAATTAGTTTCAGTTCATTGATGGTATTATTTAGTTCTAGATCCTTTCTGATTTTCTGTCTACTTTTTCTATCTACTTTTCTATCTCTTCCTAGGAAGGTAGTATTGGTATCTCCAAGTACAATTGTGGATTTGTCCACTTCTCTTTTTGGTTCTGTCAGGTTTTTTTAATATTAATGCTTTTGATCATTAAAAAAATGTGGTAAAATATACAATGGCATTAAATACATTCACAGTCTTGTGTAACCATCACCCCTGTCCATCTCCAGAACTTTTTCATCATCTGAAAAAGAAATTCTTTACCTATTAAACAGTAACTCTCCATTTCTCCTTCCCCTCGCCCTTGGTAACCTCAAATCTACTTACAATCTCTACTAATTTGCCTATTTGAAGTGGAGTTATATATCTGATCTTTTGTTTCTGGCTTATTTCACTTAAATTAATTGGCATAAAATTTCCAGGTTATCTATGTTGTAACATGGATCAGGATTTTATTCCTTTTAAAGGCTTAATAATTCTGTTTTGTATATATATCCCACATTTTGTTTATCCATTCCTCTTTCACTGGACACATGGGTTCTTGGTACTTTTTGGCTATTGTGAATAATGCTGCTATGAACATTAGTGTACAAATATCTGTTTGAGTCTCTGCTTTCAATTTTTTTTTTTTTGAGATTTTATGTTTTTCCTTTTTCTCCCCAAAGCCCCCTGGTACATAGTTATATATTCTTCATTGTGGGTCCTTCTAGTTGTGGCATATGGGACACTGCCTCAGCGTGGTTTGATGAACAGTGCTATGTCCGCGCCCAGGATTCGAACCAACAAAACACTGGGCCGCCTGCAGCGGAGTGCGCAAACTTAACCACTCAGCCACGGGGCCAGCCCCCTCTGCTTTCAATTTTTTTGAGTATGTATCTAGGAGTAGAATCGCTGGATCATACAAGAATTATGTTTAACTCTTTGAGGAACCGCCGTACTGTTTTCCACAGCAGCTGCATGATTTTTACATTACTACCAGATATCCACCGTGGTTTCAGTTTCTCCACATTCTTGCCAACAATGGTTATTTTCCTTTTTGTTTTTAGCCACCCTAAGGGGTATGAAGTGGTATCACATTGTGGTTTTGATTTGTGCTTTCCTATTGGAAAAGATGTTGAGCATCTTTTCATGTGCTAATTGAATATTTGTATATCTTCTTTGGAGAAATGTCTATTCAAGTCCTTTGCCCGTTTTTCAATTGGATTTTTTCTTTTTTTTTTTCCTTCTTTTGAGTTATACAAGTTCTTGATGTATTGTGGACCTTAATCCCTTATCAGGTGTATGATTTACAACTATTTTTTTCCTCCCATTCTGTGGTGTTTTCTCATTCTGTTGATAGTGTTCTTTGATGCACACAAGTTTTTAATTTTGAGTAAGTCCCCTTTATTTATTTTTTTCTTCTGTTGTCTGTGCTTTTGGTGTCATATATATCTAAGGAATTCATTGTCATGCACTCTTTCCCCAGTGGTTTCTTCTTACACTTTTATAGTTTTACCTCTTATGTTTAGGTCTTTGATACGTTTTGAGGTAATCTTTCAGTATAGTGTAAGGTAATGATCCAACTTGATTCTTTGGAGGTTTCTCAGCCCATTTGTAGAAAAAATTTTCCTTTCCACATTGAATAGTCTTGGCACTTGTCAAAAATCATTTTATTATATAGACAAGGGTTATTTCTGGGCTCTGTGTTCTATTTCATTGCTCCCCATGTCTGTCTTTATGCGTGTACCACACTGTTGGTTACTGCAGTTTTGTAGTAAGTTTTGAAATAGGAAGTGTGAGTCTTCCAACTTTGTTGTTCTTTTTCAAGATTGTTTTGGTTATTTGGGGTCCCTTGAGATTCCATACGAATTTTAGAATTTTAGAATCTATCAGTTTTCGTATGAGAGTTTTGAAGCTGTGTTTTTAGGTGAATATACATTTAGGATTGTTTTGTCATTTTGGTAAATTGACTCTTCTATGAATATGTAATGTCCGCCTTTATTCTTGTTTTTCCTTGCTCTGAAGTCTCTGTTGTCTGATTTAATGTAGGTACTCCAGTTTTCTTTTCATTTAATTAGTGTTTGCATACTGTAACTTTTCCATCCTTTCACTTGAAAACAAATTTTTTTAAATTATAGATTCATAGGAAGTTGCCAGTATGGTACAGTCTTATTCACTATAGCTATATCAGAAGTCTATTTTCTGCTTCCTTTGCCTTTCTATATAAAATTTAGAATAATCTTGTCTATATGTGCAAGAAGGTCTTGCTTGCACTTGCACAAGGAATTGTATTCAACCTGTTATCAGTTTTTGGAGAATTGACATTTTTGCTTTATTGACTCTTCCAATCTATGCAAATAAGTATGTCTAAACATATATTTACATCTTTGATTTCTTTCATCAGCAGTTTCAGCATACAAATCATGTACATGTTTTGTTAGATTTATACCTTTTGCTTTAATCTGCTTGTTTCATTATGTGTATAGTGAGTTTCTTGGGTGTTATGTACAGTTGCATCTTTTTTTTCTTTAATCCTTGTGTCAATGTTTCTTTTAATTGGTATATTTAGATTATTTACATTTACTGTAATTATTGATGTGTAGACTTAAGTCTTCCATTTTATTGGTTGGCTTTTTTCTCTTTTCTATTATTTCTTCCTTTATTTTGTTTTCTTGCTCTTTTGGGAGCATATAAACATTTTTTTAGCATTCCATTTAACTTCATTTAGTTTGAATTTGTCTCTTTTTATAGTTTTTTCAATGGTTGCTCTAGCGATTACCATATACATAGTTAACTCTTTGGAGTCTACTTAGAATCAATATTTTACCACTCTAATTGGAATGTGGAAACCTGTTTAATTTCCAAGTACTTGGAGATTTTTCCAGTTATTTACATCTAGTTTATTTTTATTTCTAGTTTAAGTTTCTGTTGTTGGTTTCTAGCTTAATTTTATTATGTTCAGAGAACATATTCTGTATGATTTCAATTCTTTTAAATAGTCAAGAATTATTTTATAACTTAGAATATGGTTTATTGTGTTCATGTTCCTTGTGTCCTTGAAACTAATGTGTATTCTCTTGTGGTTGGGTGAAGAGTTCTATAAATGTCAATTTGATCTACTTCATTGATGGTTTTGTTCATTTCTTTTAAATCCTTGCTGATTTTCTGTCTACTTCTTCTATCTGTTATTAGGAGGGTAGTTTTGATATGTTCAACTATATTTGTGGATTTATCTGTTTCTCTTCTCATTTCTATGAGTTTTTACTTCTATGTGTTTTGCAGTTTTGCAGTTTTGTTGTTAGAAGCATATACATTCAGCATTGTTTTGTCTTCTTGGTGAATTGACCTTGTTATAATTATATAATGTTCCTCTTTAGCCTTGATAATTTCTTTCCTCTGAAGTCTGCTTTGTCTGATAGTAATATAGTCACTTTCCATCCCTTTACTTAGCCATTTTTTGTCTTTATATTTAGGGTAGATTTCTTGTAGATACCATATAGTTAGGTTTTGTTTTTCATACATCCTGATAATCTCTATCTTTTTGTTTATATGTTTAGACCATTTAAATTTAATGTAATTATTTATAAGTTGGATTTGTGTCTACCATTATTTGTTTTTTGTTTGCTCTTTTTTTGTTGTTTATCTTTTCATGACTTCTTTTGGATTATTTGTATAATGTTTTGTATAACTTTTGTAAAATTCCATTTTAACTTATTGAGGTGTCTCTTTGTGTAGTATTTTAGTGGTTGCTCTAGAGATTACAGTATATATACCTAACCTTTCATTGTCTACTTAGAGTTACTTTTGTAACTCTTCAAGTAGATTGTGATCCTCAAGGCCATCATTTAATGTGAATTAATAATTTTGAGAGTGAAAAGATATTTTAAAAAGTTTTTACCTTTTTATTTATAGTAAAATGAGATGGGGTAGTGAAATGAGAGAAAATTAGAAATCGATACCCTGTGAGCTAGACAACCATGAAAGCACATGTGCATTTGAGACAATTCGAGTGATGCATAAGTAATAATTTAAGGCATCTTCATTATTCATAATGATGAATCTCTCCCGTGGAACAGACCAATAGCTGACTGTGTAGATTCATTTTAGTTTCTTGTGTTTCTTCCGTAGAGTTTTGCTTGGTCATCTTGTTCTGAGTGGTCCATTGGCCTCCGTGTCCCTTTTGTGGTGGACATCTGCTCAATGACTTTTGAGCAGCTGGACCTCCTACTACGGCAAGTGAGTGAGGGGATGGATGGCACTGCTGATTGGCCCCCACCCCAAGAGAAAGAGTGCATGGCTGTGGCAACGCTGAATCTTCTACGACTTCAGGTATTAATTGTTTCCTTTCCTCTCCCTCCTTTCAGAAGTGTCTTAGGTATTTGCAGTGTTTATGCATATTGAAGGGTATGGGTTTTAGCCTAAGTGAACTGCTAATGAAAAATTTAAAGTATTTTGAAGTAAGATTATAATGGAGTGTATGAGGCTTAAAAAAATCAGTCTAGTTTATGTTTATCCTGGAAGTCAGTCTTAGCCTGCAAGTAAAAGTGTGTATAGATTGTGTTATTTCTGCTGTAATCAGCTTGTTTATAGTCGGCAGGGGGTCAGTCTTGAATTTACTGTTGTTGTGTGTGGAGAAATGACTGAACAAGACAATAGGTGATTGAGCAACCAGCTGAATGTGCTAACCAGTCTCTCCTCTGGACTCTGAAAGTTCCACTCAGTAAGCTCGGCTCCCTCCAATAGTACCTCCACTTTATCAGGGAAATTTAAGGTCAAAGGTCAAAATAAGAAAAACTACTATGAAAATATATATATATTCTTTAAGTAAAACTATAGCTGAAATCTGTGGTCATCATATTTTCCTTGGTAATAAAATCATATGATTTACTGTCAAGAGAACAGATTTTCTTGACAAACTAATTTCCCCCCTTATTTATAATGCAAGGATTTCTGTGTAACCCATCGTGTCCTTCTTCTGTGCCCTCCCCTTTTTTGCCTTGGCTTTTAAAAAGCACAGAACTGAATGTAATGTTTAATTGCATTAATCAAATTATCAGAAGTTTGGAGAAACTTCTCTCCCAGAAGTCTTCTACAGGAGTTCATCTATTAGGACACCTGTGGTATACTGTTCCTTCCATGGATCTGCCCAGTTGTTTGTTGTTTCCCATGCTTTGTAGTAGTGTTGCTGTCCTGGTCAGTGCTGTGGAGAAAGACCTTGTACATGTCTTAGGCTTGATTCCTTTTGGTCCATCTTTGCCTGGTGACGTATGTTTTTCCATTGCTTTATTCTGTCTTCTTAGGTCCTTATGTTTTAGTTGTGTCTTTTTTTAAATTGGTTTATAAAGCTCGATTCTTAAAAAGAATCCAATTTGAGAGTCTTTATTCAAAAGGTAATTTAATTCTTTTACAATTATTGTGATTCCTAATGTATTTCAATTTAGGTCTTCTGATTTAGTTTTGTGTAAGTTTGTTCTTCATTTTATTCTCTATTGATCAAGTTTCTAAAAAAGATCTTTTCTTTTCAAATCCCTTTTATTGTTTCGAAGTTTTTCTTTGATTTCTGGACATTAATCATGTACAAAAAAGTTAAATATTTGTTAATTCCACAAAGTGTTAGGTTAATTGTTACTTCTCTTCCTGAAACCTATAAGGTTATAGGATGCGTTAAACCTAAACTCCCCTTTCCTCCTCCACTGTTTTAATTGTCAAGTAGTCTTATTATTACATTGGATCCAAGGCAGACTGTCTTTTTGTGTGTGCTTCTAAAAGAAGAATGCTCCCAATTGAAATGTGTAAGATACATTCTGAATTTAGAGATGTTAAGACAGGATACATAAAAATGCCTCTTGGAATTTGTGAAATATAGAAATTATTTTTTAACTTTATCCCAATTAATTATCATATCATCATCATTTTTTAAGAGGCCATACTTAGTTATATCATCTTTTTTCTTTTTTGAAACAATTTTTGTCATTGTTGCTTATATCGTTTCCCTCCTCCCTTATATTCCCTCCTTCAGAAAGTTAGTTATAAAGTCTGAAAACTGTTCACTTCAACCCCTCTTAAGAGAGTTTAACAAGATTTAGCTTTTTGGATTACTGTTATTTTATCAGCATTTTGAAGATGTTCTACTCTCTTCTGACCTTTATTGTTTCCTATGAGAAATCTTAAATTTGTGCAGTTGTTGTATCTTTGTAGCTAATTTGTCTTTCTCCTTGGCAGGGTTTCATGTTGTTATATCTTTGTTTTGTAATTTTAATACATTATGTCTAGATGAGGCTTTATTTTTGTGTATTTAACTTGAGGTTATGGTCCTCATTCAATCTGAGATTATATATCTTTGTTAAATTTTGAAAAGTCTTCACTATTTACCATTGAAAATTGCTCTCTCTTTTTAATTTATTTTTTCTGTTGGAGAAGTCCTAATAAATGTAAATTGAACTTTCTCATTTTATCTTCACAAGCATCACAACTTCTTTGATATTTTTAAATCTCTTTATCTTTTTTTTTTTTCGTGAGGAAGTTTGGCCCTGAGCTAACATCTGTGCCAATCTTTCTCTATTTTGTATGTGGGACGCTGTCACAGTATGGCTTGATGAGCAGGGTGTAGTTCCATGCCTTGTGAACCCCGGGCCACTGATGTGGAGTGTGCGAACTTAACCACTACACCACCACGCTGACCTCACTCTTTATCTTTTTTAATGCTCACTTTATCTTTTCATTCTGCCTTCTGAGTGGTTTACTCAGCGTTCTCTTTCAGTTCACAAATCCTTTCTTTAGTTGAATGTCCTGTATTTTTGAATTGTCCATTTATTTAACAAATACTTATATGATCTCTGCTTTACACATATTATCTCACTAAATCCCTGTGCCAGCCCTCTGAGGTGAGACCATCGATCTGTATTGCACAGATTACAGGTGGGGAGGCACAAGATGTTCAGTCCTGTTCCCAGATTGGCTACCCAGTGCACAGAGGTTCAGGGCTGGGACCTGGGGTGTAGGTTCTTCACACCTCTGCCTTGAGATTTTTATTCCTGTAGTTGTTTTCCTCACTTTTAGAATTTATATTTGGGTTCTTTTCAAGGCTTTCGTTTTACTCATTATATAGTCCCATCTTCTGGGTTCTGTTCCTTCCTTGATCTCTAAAAACATTTTCTTATTTTATGGAATCTTTCCAGTATTTTTATTGCTGCCATCTCTTGGGGCATGTGTTTTGCCTCTTACTCTGTCTATGACTCTCCCTCATGGTGACCTAGTATGGCTTGTCTTTTCTTACTCTGAGACTGCCTTCAGGGGAAGGTTTGCTAGGGGTACCCCTATCACCTTGGCTGTGGAGATTTCCACAGAAGGCAGCTTTGTATTTACATCTCTGAGGTTCCATGAGTTTCTCAGGCTCTAGATGAGTTTCAGTGTTTGACTTGTGGTATCTATACCTAGATGGTTGGTATAAATTTGATTTCACATCTGCTCATGGTATAGGCCGGGTCTCTGATTTCTTTTGGGGTCTGTTTCTACCCAAAGCCTTTTGTGGTAGAGTGTTGCCCTCAGGCCCTGGCTGCCTGACAGACAGGTGGTCTTGAGCGACTCCCAGCCTTCTGCAGGAAGCCCAGGTGCAGTGGGCTTTCATGAGCAGTGTGGGTTTCAAGCTCCAATGCTTTGATCTGTTCTCAGAGTCCAGAATCTCTTGGCTCCTGCTGTGTGTGTCTGTGTGAGTTCTGGTTTGGCCCTTGAGGAGTTTCCTTATATACTCTCAGCTTGTGTATATAATATTTTAACCTTTTTTTTGTTATATTATATTCTCTCTTTCTCTGTGTTTGATGCAGATGGTTGGGGGTTGGGTGGAGGTTGCTATTTCCACATGGTTTAACTCTGTTAATCTTGACCTTTCCCACGTACATATTTATAGTTTGGTTTAAATATTGCACTTAGAAAATACCTTGCTATGGATTCTCAACAGCTATGGATAAAATTTCTTTAGTCCAGTATAAAAAAATACATATACCGGACGTTTTTCCTTTATTATTTGAATAAAACTTAATTTGAGGTATTATTTAATTTTTAGAAAGATTTGAAATCCACTCATTTTTAGGGCTTCTAAGTGAAAATTGTTTTTCTCCTTTCAGTTGCATGCTGCCATTAGTCACCAGGTTGACCCAGAATTCCTTGGTTTAGGTCTGGGCAGCGTCCTCCTCAACAGCCTGAAGCAGACTGTGGTGGCCCTGGCCAGTAGTACAGGCGTGCTAAGTACCGTGCAGGCAGCTGCCCAGGCTGTGCTGCAGAGCGGGTGGTCCATGCTGCTGCCTACTGCTGAGGAGCGGGCCCGGGCACTCTCTGCTCTCTTGCCCTGTGCAGGTGGGCTTGGGGGATGAGCAGGGATGAGGGGGTGGGGGTTGGGCACAAGAGAGGGTGCGGGAGAGGATGGCACTTACCTCACATTGGCAAAAACACTTTCCCTTTTCCAGTTTCAGGCAACGAAGTTAACATAAGTCCAGGTCGGCGATTTATGATTGATCTTCTGGTGGGCAGCTTGATGGCTGATGGAGGCTTAGAGTCAGCGTTAAATGCAGCCATTACTGCAGAAATCCAGGTATGGCCCTAGGAATGTGTGTGTGAGCCTACAGAGGTGATTTTACCCGTCAGTGAGCTGAGATTGAAACACCATGCTTGTGGTCATGAAGAAATAACAACCTTTTGCCAGAATTAGTGAAAAACTGAAGCACAAAACTTTTAGTAACATCCAAATATTTTCTTTAATTAAAACTTTTTTATCTTAATAATTTTAAAAAATTTATTGAGGTATTAAGTATGATAAAATGCACCTACTTTAAGTGTCAGTTTAGATGGCTTTGACCCATACCCTGTTCATATTAGAAATCATTTCCATCACCCCAGAAAGTGTTTTTGTGTCCCTTTGCACTTGAAATTAGGGCACTCCCCTGCCTCCCTCAGATTAAATTACTTTTGTCTGTTCTAAATCTCACATAAATAGAATCATGTTGTATGTACTCTTTTGTGTCTGCTTTATTTTGCCTTGATAAGGATTTTCAGATCTTCTATGTTGCATGTATTGTTACTATGTTTTTACTGTTGAGGCATAGTCCATGGTATGATTCTGGCATTATTTGTCTATCCATTCTCCTGTTGACAGACATTTGATTGCTTTTGAGTCTCTATAGTGGCTTTGATCATGCTGTGTACAAATCTTGTAGTGAACATGTGTTTTTTCTTTAAATTAGAATTTGCTGGGTCCCAGGGTGAGTGTCTGTTTATAGTTTCCCAAAGTGGCTGTGCCATTTACATTTGAACCAGCCTGTATGAGACTTTCTTAACCTTACCAACATGATGCATGTTGATCCATTTAACTTTTGCTATTCTGGAGAGGTATGGTTACAGTTTGTATTTGCATGTGCTTATTGGCCATTCATAGCTTCTTTTGTTGCGTTCATTGTTGTAGTAGTTTTTGATTTAAAAAACTGTGCTGATAAAATTAGATGAAGTGACTGTATTAAAAATATCTGAGGGGCTGGCCTGGTGACACAATGATTGGGTTTGCGTGCCTCTGCTTTCGTGGCCTGAGATTCACAGGTTTGGATCCTGGGTACAGACCTACACACTGCTTATCAAGCCATGTTGTAGTGCAGTGTCCCACATATAAAATGGAGGAGGATTGGCTCAGGGAAAATCTTCAAGCAAAAATAGGAAGATTGGCAGCACATGTTAGCTCAGGGCTAATCTTCCTCACCAAACAAAACAAACAACAAAACAAGACTTTAAAAACATACTTTGATTCCATTGGAAACGTTAGAAGAAATTGTCTTTGTAGCAATGTTAGTAGCAACCACCATTCCTTGTGTACCTATTATTTTCCAGGTACTGTGCTATGTACTTTACTTTAGTTTTTTCTTTTAAGCTTGTCAACCATGTTGAGTGGAAAAAGTTGTTTTTAAAATTCCATTTTATAGATGTGGACATAAGAACCACAGAAATTTAGTGATTTTCTAAGGTATTGTGACTAGTGAGTGGCAGGTATGCTGGCCACACATGGGCCAGACAAGTAACCTTAACATGATCCAGGCACTATTTTTAGAACCTCTTAATTTAGTTGACAAATGTTTATTCTATGCTTCCTAATAGAGGGAGGGACCCGTGGGGGGCAGGGGGTGGCAGGGGGCAAGGGTGGCGCTCTGATAATAATTGTTGCCTAAAAAATAGCCAAAAGGCTATTTATTTCAAAACAGAGATGTTTTGAAGCTACAGAAAGGCATTAATAAAAAAACTCACCATTTAGGAATAACCATTGTTAATATTTTTGGTGTAGAGTCTTCCAGATTTTTAAAAGTGCAGATATTTACTAACAATATTCATTATGGTGCCAGAATTGATTTCAGTGATCTATCGAGTTTTTTCCTTTTCACTCCTCAGGTTGCCGTGTTTTTTCTGTTGAATGTTCAACTGCTATGTCCATTTGTTCTGTTGCTTCGGGGAAGTCTGTCATATGTAAAGGGAATCATTTCTTCTTTTTTGTTTTTTTTTTAAACAACTTTCTGTTGTTGACACTTTAGGTTTTAGATATTTTTACTACTATAAATAATTTTTAATTACATTCTTGTAGATAATAAGTCATTGAGTATAAGAATGATTATTAGGAAGAAGTTCCAGAAATGAAACTGTTGAGTCAAAAGCACGCACATTTTTCAGCTTTCTGATCCATGTTGCTGCCTTAGCCTTGAGAATGGGTGGCCCAGTTCCAATCCCACCACTGAGTCACGGTCTTTGTCCCCACACCCCTCAGAACTGGGGAAGACTGTTTATGTTTAGACTGTTCTGACTTTTGCCATTAGAAAATAATGCCCAGAAGTAAAGAACTTTGTTTTTGCACAGTAAATTTGGTTACTAGAAGAATGCTTGCTACGTAGTAGGTTCTCAGGAATATTGGTTGCATTTGACTAGCAAAAGCTATCTCCTTTTAAAATTTTTTTAAATAATAGCTTTATTGAGCCATAATTCACATACTATACAATTCACTCTTTTAAAGTGTATAATTCAGTGTTTTTTTTTGTATATTTAGAGATTGTGCAACTATCATTACCACTATCTAATTTCAGAACATTTTTATCACTCCAAAAAGAAGCTCTGTGCCCCTTAATAGTCACTCCCAATTCCCCACTCCTCTTAGCCGTTGACAACCACTAATTTGTCTAAAAAGATTTCCTTGTTCTGGATATTTCATATAAATGGATTTGTACAATATATGGCATTTTCTGTCTGACCTCTTTCACTTAGCATAGTGTTTTCTAAGTTCGTTCAAGCTGTAGCATCCATGTTGTACTTTATTCTTTTAAATTGCTAAACAATATTCAATTGTAAGGATAGAATGTATTTTGATTATCCATTCATCAGCTGAAGGACGTTTGAGTTGTTTCCACTTTTAAGTTATTATGAATAATTCTGTAATAAAAATTCATGTATAGGTTTTTGTATGGACATATGTTTTTATTTCTTATGTGTATATGCCTAGGAGTGAAGTTGTTAAGTTTTATGGTAATTCTATGTTTAATGTTTCAATAAAGAGCCAAACTATTTTCTTAAGTGGCTGTACCATTTTACCTTCCCAGTAGTAGTGTATGAGGGTTCAAGTTTCTCCACATCTTTGCTGATGCTTGCTACTGTCCATTTTTTATATTATTGCCTTCCTAGTAGGTGTGAATTTCCCTGAGGACTAATGATGTCTAGCATCTTTTCGTGTGCTTATTAGCCCTTTGTATATCTTCAAGATATGTCTATTCAAATCCTTTGCCTATTTTTAAATTGGGTTGTTTATCTTTTAATTGTTGAGTTATAAGAATTCTATCTGTATTCTGGAAACATGTCTCTTATCAGATATATGACTTGGGAATATATTTTCCCTTTCTGTGGGTTGTTATTTCATATTTAGCAAGCAGATAGACTCTGTATGGATGGGGCAGATCACATTGGGTGTTTGTGATAGCAAGTAGCAGGGGTAAAGATTTTAGGGACTTCACAGAAGGAGGCTGGAGACCATCAGCAGTGGCAGCGTGGACATTGGATTTGTAGGATGAATAGTCTGTTTAGAAACTGAGCAAGTGAGCTACAGGATTTCTGACAGGTGGATGTGGGCCATTGTCACCAGGTGTGTGAGTTAGCATACACAGTCTGGGACAGGTAGGCTGTGGGATCAGGGTTCAGCCCAGGGTGCCTTCACACTTGCTGCTAAGATAACTGGTAACGAGTTTCTGTCTTATGAATTACAGGATATTGAAGCCAAAAAAGAAGCACAAAAGGAAAAAGAAATTGATGAACAGGAAGTGAGTGCCTCGACATTTCATAGAAGTAGGACCCCGTTGGATAAAGATCTTATTAATACGGGAATTTATGAATCTTCCGGAAAACAGTGTTTACCTCTGGTTCAGCTTATTCAACAGCTTCTTAGGTAAATAGTATTAGATATATTCTATTTTAATAGGATTGTTGGTTTTCATATTAAGATAATGAGATCTAGCACTAGGGTCTGAAAAATGTGTTTGGCTTTGAGGAAATACTCTGAAAATTACCTAGGATAGGTTTTAGGGTAAAGAGCAGACTGAAGTATAGATGAGAGGTAGGAGTGTATAACATAAAATAGGAGATTCTACAGGTTTTCGTACAAGAGAAAGTTAGGATGTGTGATGAACATAGGGAAAGGTTCTTCTCATTAGGTAGCAATAGATGCAAATGAAGATCGTCATAGTAAGGTTATTGTTTAATGCAGGTTGTATCATTGCCTCATTCTGAATATCATAGATTTATATGTAACACTGTAGGACAACTATTTTGTGTGTGTGTGTGAGAGGAAGATTGGCCTTGAGCTAACATCTATTGTCAATCTTCCTCTTTTTTTTTCTCCCCAAAGCCCCAGTACATAGTTGTATCCTAGTTATAAGTCATTCCAGTTCTTGTATGTGGGATGCTGCCACAGCATGGCCTGATGAATGTTGTGTAGATCCATGCCCAGGATTCGAACCAGCAAACCCTGGATTGCTGAAACAGTGTGTGTGAACTTAACCACTCAGCCATGGGGCCAGCCCCTGTAGGACAACTTTTGATTTAAAAGCTGAAGTGACTAAAAGAATGGAGAGCATGATTTTTGAAGGCCTGATCAGGAGGAGGAAAGAATCAGCCAGAACATAAACAGAGGCTAACCTTGACAAGGGCCGAAGTGGTCAGATACTGTCTACTGAAAAACGTCAGCCAGCATTTCAGTGCCACTCAGAAAGAACAAGAAAGCAAGGTGATTTCTGGAAGGCATTTGTTAGACCATGAGAAACTGTTGCCCCTCTATTTAACAGAACTGCTCTGTGTAAACCTGGCTCACGGTTTGTTTTATTTTCTATGCAGAAAATAGAGCCTGGAGGGTTTGCTCAGGCAGCTGAGCACCCAGAGTAGGCAGCTCTGCATGCATATCCAGGAGTGTGAGTGGTGTGCTAGCGGGCCTGCTCTCCACTGCCAGGAACCCCAGAGTTGACTGGGCACACAGGGAACTTTTAAAGAGGATGTTTTAGAGCTAGTTCCTTATGTAGATTTTAGTAAATGCTAATTTTAAATCCCTTTTACTATTTTGTTTTGTTTTCCTAATCTGATGGTGATTATTTCCTTTGATTAATAGTTCTTACATTCTGATCTTCAACAGAACAAATTGAAATAAAGTGAATTAACTCATTGTAGTTGATGGTAGTGGAAAGACTTTGGGATTTGTTCCTAGAATTTCAGTTGTGATTGCTTGTGTGGAGTTGGCAGGTGGAACTCTGCCAAGAGTGGTAACTGCAGGAGTTGTAACAGGAGCAGGGTTTACTTGGCAGATCAGATGAGAAAACGGACATTGAGTGCTCTGTAATTGAAAGGTAAAGTTCTTGGCAGAAGTTTTAAATCATAAAGCGACCTCATGAAGCACTTTTCTGAGTTCTGAATGCCCCACCCTTCACTGAGGAGGATGTGTCACCCTCTGGTATCTAGATGGACGAGAGTGAGTACTGAGTCCCTGACCTTGGGCCATGGTAGTCACTGTTCTCATGAGGGCCAGCTCTCCTCCTGGCTCAGACTGTTCTCTTGGTGTGGAGAGACCCAGCTGTCCACCTGCCTATGCCTGTGCTGTTCAGTCTGGCAATCACTTGCATCTTTGATGAGCACTTGAAATGTGTCTGGTGTAGCTGAGGTGTTGAGTTTTTATTTTTTATTAAATAAGATTCAATTATTTTAGTTGCATTATTTTTTATTAATTAAAATTCAAATGTAAAAACTAAGACCTGATTCAGTTTTTAGAAAACTTTCGAATATGTTTGGAATAACTTGGTCACATGAGTTTACTTTTTTAAGTGCATTTTCTGACTCTAAGTCAGATTGAGTGTTTTTAGTGAAAATTTAGTTACCTGAACTGACATTTGCTTTAAGTATAAATACACAATGGCTTTTCAACACTTAGTGTAAAAAAAATAATGTAAAAAATCTTAATGCTTTTTCTGTTGGTTTTCTGTTGAAATGATGTTTTCACTATATTGGGATAAATACATTATTAATACTGATTTTACGTGTTCTTTTTGTCTTTGTGGATATGACTGGTAGAACATTTTAAATTACAAATGTGGCTCCCTGGCATTATGTTTCTGTAGGACAGCACTCTCTAGACCATCCTCACAGGTCATCTTCTGAACCTTCTTCTTTACTTTGGATCTCCTTGGCACGCAGGGAGTTGGCTCCACAGTAGGTTTATAATAAAGATGTACCTATTTGAAAAACGCAAGACAAAAACTGAAGTATGGACGTAAACAGCACCTTACAAAAATTTTGGAAAATAGAGAAAGCATCCACAGCTTTCTCACTAGCAGAATGCCTATAATCCAGGCTCTTTTCACAAGCATAGATAATGTGCCCCTTCCCTTGTAGGGATAGACTTTAATGTTTGATTTTCTCACCTTAACTGTTTGTGACTGAAGGAGACTCAATATGTTGACTTAGCTGATGCAGTTGTTGAAAAATAGTTTAAAGATGTAAGAGATTTTGGAGACGTTTCTTGTACTTTCATTTCTTGGAAAACAAGTTGAAGAAATTGTAGCTTCCCAAAAATAGCCATGAAACAGATTTCAGAGTAACTCTTTAGTCTTATGCTGGCAAGGAGTTGCAGAAAACCATTTATATTTGAAAATACAGAGCTATGAAGATTTTTTGGTTAGTGAACTTTATCAGAATTACACGTTTTGATTATGGTTCTGAATTTTATATTAAGGAAATAAGTTAAAAGTTTTATTGTATTTTCTTACTGTCTTTTGCTCCTTTGTGTATAGCATAAAACCCAGATTCTAGACCTGTTTCTTCTGTTGTGATGTGGTTATCAGGGCAGGTTACCAAGTCAGGGAGAAGAAAGGTGAGGGCGACTAGAGGCAAGACCCAGTGAGTGCCCACCTTGATTTTGTGTGACCAGGGAGTGGTGCCATGTACCAGTCCAGGGCTCTTTGCTACTCTTTCTTGGCAACTCTGTGGATGCGTGTTGAAGTGTTGGGTTGGGACTCCCGAATGTCTCCTGCTCTTGTCCTCGCTCACACTGCTGTTAGTTTCTGGAATGAACCATGGGGCAGGTACAATTGACAGGTTCTTCACAAACTTACTGTCACGTTAGGAATGGAGCAGAATGCCTGTCTGTGGCCTGGTGTTGCACAGGTTCCAAACTTGCCTGCTCAGTGGCCGTGCCAGGTGTTGGCCAGCTGGCTGTTGCCCTCATGGCTGGGACAAGGCTGGTGTGAGGGAACTGCTTTGACGGCATCCCTAGAACCAGGTTGTACTTTGGCTCTTTTTCCTCCACTAATCCACTTCCTCCTCTGTTCTCAGTACCAGGGATCTGGCCTTGTTCACCTAGTGCTGAGACTGTCTCTAGGTGGCAGGGTCTTATCTGGTGTTCCCCGTCACCTCTAATCTGCCTTCACACTGACACCAGAGTTACCTTCCTCAAACACAAATAGGATGTCACTTTCCTTTCTAAACCTTGGTGGCCCCGCATAGCAGAAGATAGTCCCCGCAGCCTGTCACTCCGTCACCTGCAGTGTCCTCTCCCATGCCTTGTCTTGACTTCCCTGCCTTGTTCTTCGCATTTTGCTCATGGAACCAAAACAATTACTGCTCTTCTAATTGTGCTTCCCAGGACTCATGTTTCTTCTCCTTTCTTCCCATTTACTAAAGACACATGACTTAAGTCAGCTCCTACAGTTGGAATTGGAGTCTTTGCTCCTTTCCTTACCATGTTCTTGGATCACCGTTTCCTGACCGGTCTATTTGTACCCACTTTGTCTTCCTACCTGTACTCTCTGAGCCCTGTACCCTGATATGGCCCACCTGAGTGATTACTTGAGTAGGTCTAAAGGTAGACTTGTGAGGCAGATGCAGAAATGGGAAAGAATCTTGTCTTTAAGAGTAGTGTCACATTTATATTTGAAATGCAGCTTTGGACAAAAAGTAATGACACAGTTGTTTTTCCTTCCAAAGGTTTGTGCAGGCGTTTTCTATCATTTTGGACCATTCTATAGAGCTTGCTTTACATTTGTAAAGTGAAGGGCATCATTACATCTTTTGTGCCTTTGGTGCTGCTCTGCTCAGTTTTGACTGAGGTTGGCTTATTGCAGGTACACCTGACCCACATTTGGGAAAGGAAGCCAGCTGCAGGTCACCTCGATATATGAGTTGTATTTCTGATTTTAGTTTATGTTGTCCTTTTTTTTTTTTTTTAACAGACATAACTTGTTTAAATTTCCAACCCTCTTTCCCCTGCATAGAAACATTGCTTCTCAGACGGTTGTCAGATTGAAAGATATTGCCCATCGGATTTCATCATGTCTGGACTTTGAGCAACATAGTCGGGAAAGATCTGCGTCGTTGGATTTGTTGCTGCGTTTTCAGCGCTTACTTATTAGTAAACTTTATCCAGGAGAAAGTACTGGTCACACCTCAGATATTTCTAGTAAGTTGCTTAGAATGTTAAAGTGTCTTATGTGTGTTTTGGGCTTCTTTATTTAGGCCTTTTCACATGCCTATTCTGCATGCCCAGATGTGTGGTTCTTATACTATTAAATGCACCAATTTTGGGGGACTTCATTTTGCATCCACTTTTTTTTTTGATGAATATTTCTATATTAGACTCATCAATATTTTTTATTTCATTGTCTTAACATTTAAATTCTTTAGACGTCGGAAGTAGCATAGCATCTTTTATGTTTAGGTTAACCTTATAGAAGATTTATCAGACTTATTCCATGTGTTAGTTATAGACTGTTGGAGACTGAGATAATGTGGGAACGAAATAGTGACATAGTATTTGTATGTCACACTGGGAAGCCAGCTGGGTGTAGTAGAAGGAATGAATCATCATTGGAGGAAGACTGGGTCCTAGTTATAGCTCTGGTTTATTAGCTGCTGGATTTGAGACTAGTCTCCTGGGAACTGTAGATCACTCACCTTTAGAATTGGGCTAACGCCTAAGGGTGCCCGTGAGAATTAAAATAGGATGATATGTGAGTGCTCAGCTCTGTACACGTTGTGGAGTAGAGCACTTTCCACAAGCTCTAAAGGTAGCCCCTGGCTCTGCATAAGGTAACTCTCTCTGTCATGGTTGGAAAGGTCTGCTGCTTTTGTTAATACAGTCCTGTGCTGCATAACAACATTTTGGTCAATGACGGACCATGTATATGATGGTGGTCCTATAAGATTAGTAACATACAGTCTATTTGTGTAGTAGGCTATACCATCTAGGTGTGTGTAAGTACACTGTATGGGGTTTGCACAACAATGAAATCGCCTAATGATGCATTTTTCAGAATGTATCCCTGTCACTAAGCAACACATGACTGATTTTTATAGCTAGTATATTCTAAAATAGCTTAGTTGCTTCCTGAAAAGAGATAGGCACTTGTGGATGATGGAAAATTTTGGATTGAAATAGGTGAACTATAAAGTCTGAAAGAGTTGATCATCTCACAGACATAAAGTCGCAAGGACTGGAAAGCTATTAAGAGTCTTGTAGGAAGAAAAGTTAAAGATTTTATGAGATTGAAAAATGCCTACCTTTGTTCATTGAGAATAATTTATAAGCATTAAGACTTGGACTTAGAAAACATTTGTGTATTGGATATAAGGTTTAAAACTCTGTAGGTTATGACTTTAGTATTTATACACCCAAAGTTTCTAGGTACTGTGTAGTGCAGTGTATAAAAATCAGTGTAACTAAATTCACTGTTGCTCAAATTATGTGATATAAAGAGTCAAGGAGTAAGGGTTAATAGCTTCTGTTTGAGAAAATTGTTATAGGTAAAAGGTGTATAAATGACAGTGGAATAGTGGAGCAATTCAGTTTATTCACAAAGTAAATTTTAGTAGTGAAAATGAAATTTTCTGAATCTTTCTTCAAGGTCCTGAGCTAATGGGTGTGGGCTCCTTGCTAAAGAAGTACACAGCCCTTTTGTGCACACACATTGGAGATATACTACCTGTGGCATCCAGCATTGCTTCCACCAGCTGGCGGCACTTTGCAGAGGTGGCCTGCATTGTGGAAGGGGACTTCACTGGTACTTTTCTTGTTTCCTTCCTGTGGATGTGTATTTATTTTTGGAGATTAATGAGAGTTAAAATTTATCATTTCCTGATAAACCTGCATGCCTGTACCTCATCCGTTTTCTAGTCCTATTGCCTTTCTCCTTTTGTTTGTTTTAGTTACTGGTATTCTGTTGTTAAGCAACCTGGTACAGGAATCCTATCACTGTAAATATAATTAGTGATTTAGAGTCATACCACCATTATCAACACTTCAATAATGAGGTCATTGGTAATTGTCTAATATTTCAGCAGCATAGAAATTAATTGCCCCTTTTAGGACTTTAATAAATTCCAACATTGCTTAAAATATTTTCAAATCAATTCTGTGACAGTACAGCATTATTATTGAGTGCTTTTTTCTGATAGTAAACGTAGTTGTAAACACTTAGTTTTCTGAATTAAAGACTCTAGTTAGTACTTCTATCTTGAAACAGTGTTTTTGGAACGTATTCTTGTAACTCAGAAGGTTCTGTTTGATACCTCTATTTACCTCTTTTGAAATGAAAGATAAAATAATCCTGTAGAAGTATGCTCAGGACTAGCATTCCTTATTTTGCGATTTATCAGAATTTAAACATAGAGCAAGCATATAAAGTGGTTTTATAGTATAGACCCTTTATATTTAAATTTTAATGCTTTTTTTCACCCTCCTTCTTTTTAAATGTAGGTGTTCTCCTTCCAGAACTGGTAGTTTCTATAGTGCTTCTGCTCAGTAAAAATGCTGGTCTGATGCAGGAGGCTGGAGCTGTCCCTCTGCTGGGTGGCCTGTTAGAACATCTGGATCGATTCAACCACCTCGCACCAGGAAAGGAAAGGGACGACTATGAAGAGTTAGCCTGGCCCGGCATCATGGGTATGGCATCTTAACTTAGAGGACTTTCACTGAGGAAAGTTATGTCCTAGTCTAACCTAATGTTGCCTTTTTATTTGAAAGAATACTTGATAAAGGAATACCAATTATTTGTCATTTTCACTGGTGGTAGTTTAAGTGGAAAATGAAGATAATCCAAATCAGAAGACATTTGGGTTATATTTAAGGAACATTATTCTGTTAATAATGGTTGTAGTATCCTGAAATGGATTATTTTAGAAAGTTTTGGAAGACACTTTCTTGGGAGGTATCTCCAGAAGTAGCTGTTGAGGTGGTTAGATACGGTCCAGGTTTGGAGGTAGACATCGATATGGGATGCCTTTCTAAATGCGTCGACATTATCTGATGTTAATGAGTTATGGAATTCTTGTAGTCAGCTGAGCACTTGCCTATTGGTACTGTCTGTAGTGCTTGCCAAATTGGAATGAAACTTGTCTTCTCAAAGTTTTTAGCTTGGACATTTTTGAATCTGAGTCTAAGTAACCATACTCTATGGTTCTGCCTTCTCGGACTCATAGAATTAATTAAAGTTGTGGTTTAACTTTGATTTTATAGGAAAGCTCAAACAAGGTGAGCATTTTTTCCTCCCGTTGTAGACTGTCATCTCTATAACACAGGAGCTTAAAACAGGAAGTAACAGTTGTCCTGGGGAAAATAACCTTAGGATATTGAGCATAGTTTTTTATTTTTTAATATAGCTAATATTTTCATTCAGCTGCTTTTATGAACTTAAATGGTCATGTGTTGTTTTTGTCTGTATTCCACATATGGTTGAGGGTATTTAATTTGATCAGCAATTTGAACTTACTCATTTTGAAACCTTTTTTTATTGTGAAGTATAATACATACATAAAAGTACGGAAAGCAGCTTTGTGATTGATCACAGAGAAAACCATTCAGCATCCATCTAGGTTAAGCAATGGAACGTTTGCAGGCTCCTTCCAAACACTGCCTCTTGTCTCCCTGAAAGATTCCCCTCTCCAGGCTTGTGTGGTCACTGCTTTCCTGCTTCTCTTGATCATTTTGTCAGATAGGCATGTGCTCCTTAACAACTTAGTTGTTGAAACATTTTTATGTCTGTTTCTCCATGGTGTGTAGGTTATGCGTTAGTACAGAGTGCCAGGTTTCCATGGTGATTGTGCTGATTTTCGTCTCTGTAGAATGTGGGAATTCTCACTGCTGGTACGGATACCAGGAGGTCACCTGTCATTCTGTTCCATAGGCATTTTGTCCATAGGGTCACTGTGCCAGCATCTTTGGGTGAAAGGACTGTTGTTCATCTCTTTCCTGGCGTAGCACCTCTGTCTAAATCAAATGACTCTCTGCCTGTGTCTGTTTCTGAGCTTATTGCTTACCCCCTTGACTTTTTGGACTTCTAGCACCTCTAGTGTGCTGTTGAATAGAAATGGTCATAACAGGCATCCTTATCTTGTTCCTAAGAGCAGAGGAAAAGCTTCCCAGTTTCCACACATGAAGTATGATGTTTTTTGTAGAGTTTTCTTTGTTGATACATTTAAATATTAAGGAAGTTTCCTTCTATTTCTGTCTGCTTTGCTCCCAGGTTTTGTGAATGGATATTAAATTTCATCAAATACTTTTTTCTGCATTTCTTGATGATCCATCCGTACAGTTTTTCTTTTATTTTTCTGTTGTGTGAAATTCTGAGTTTTCAAATGTTAATCAAACTTCCATTTCTGGAATAAAACTACGTTGGTCATATTATAATATTGGTCATATTAATATATATTGCTGGTCTTTTTTTTTTTTTTTTTTTAACAGTTTTGCATCTGTGTTTGTGAGATTGGCCTGTAACTTTCTTTTCTTGTAATTTCCTATAAGTTACTGATAACCACTGCTCCTCCGCTAACAAAGAAGCTGCAATTCAGGAAGATGGCAGCTTCCTGTGTAACCCCTGTTAATTTCTATTTATAATCTGTCAACTGAGAGTGTTGGCTAGTCAGGAGAAACTAGCTGATGGAGCTGATAGTGTGAAAACAGACATTCAACGTTTTGGTTCCCAGGTGACGCTAGTCTCTTCGAATGAGTTGGAGAATGTTCTCTCCTCTTCTGTTTTTGAAAGAGTGTGTATAAGAATAGTAGAATTTGCCAGATAATAATTTTGTCCATAGTTTTCTTTGTGAGCAATATTTTTGGAGGGTGAGGTAGAGTGGGGGCCCAATTTTAATTTTTTTAATTGTGATAAAATAAACGTAATGTAAAATTTACCATTTTAACCATTTTTATGTTTACAATTCTATGACATTAAGTACATTCACATTATTGTGCAACCATCACCACCATCCATCTCCAGAACCTTTTCATCTCCCCTCAAGTGGAACTCTGGCCCGTTAAACCCTAACTCCTCGTTCTCCCCTCTCCCAGCCCCTGGCAACCACTGTTCTACTTTCTGTTTCAATGAATTTGACTACTCTAGGTATGCCACAAAAGTAGAATCATACAGGGGCTGGCCCCGTGGCCGAGTGGTTAAGTTCGCGCGCTCCGCTGCAGGTGGCCCAGTGTTTCATTGGTTCGAATCCTGGGCACGGACATGGCACTGCTCATCAGACCACGCTGAGGCAGCGTCCCACATGCCACAACTAGAAGGACCCACAACGAAATATACAACTATGTACCGGGGGGCTTTGGGGAGAAAAAGGAGAAAAATAAAATCTTTAAAAAAAAAAAAAAAAGTAGAATCATACAGTATTTGTCCTTTGGTAAGTGGCTTATTTCACTTAGCATGTTTTCAAGATTTATCATGTAGCATGTGTCAGAATTTCCTTGCCTTTTTTTTAAGATTGACACCTGAGTTAACATCTGTTGCCAATCTTGTTTTTGTTTCCTTCTTCTCCCCAAAGCCCTCCAGTACATACTTGTATATTCTAGTTATGAGTGCCTCTGGTTGTGCTATGTGGGACACCACCTCAGCATAGCCTGACAAGTGGTGCCATGTCCACGCCCAGGATCCGAACTGGCGAAATCCCAGGCTGCTGAAGTGGAGTGCGCAAACTTAACCACTTGGCCACGGGACTGGCCCCTCGTTCCTTTTAACGCTGAGTAATGTTCCATTTTATGTACATCACACTTTGTTTATTGATTCATCTGTCGATGGATACTGGGATTGTTTCTACCTTTTGGCTGTTGTGACTAATGGTGCTATGAACATGTGTGTGCAAATATCTGTTTGAGTCCTTGCTTTCACTTCTTTTGAGTATATAGCTAAAGGTGGACTTTTTGAATCATATGGTAATTTTATGATACATGCTTTCTACCCTCTTTCCCCCAACAGCTTATCTCTCGGCCATCCTCTCCCTCTCTTTGGTCATACTGTTTATTTTTTGTTGTTATTGTTGACTTGTAGGAGTTTGTTATATATTCTGGATACATATGATTTGCAGATATTTTCTCCAATTTTGTGGGTTGCCTTTTCATTTTGTTGATGGTGTCCTTTGATGTTTAATTTTAATGAAATCCAACTTATCTATTTTTTCCATTGTTCACTGTGCTTTTGGTGTTTTGTCCAAGAAATCATTGCCAAATCCCATGTCATGAAGCTTTCCTCCTAAGGTTTTTCCCAAGAATTTCATATTTTATAGTTTAACTCTTACTTTTACATCTTTGGTCTATTTTGAGTTAGTTTTTATGTGGTGTAACATAAGGTCCAATTTGATTTGTTTGCAGTTGGATATTCAGTTTTCCCATCACCGTTTGTTGAAAAGGCTGTCCTTTCCCCATTGAATGGTCTTGGCACTCTTGTTGAAAATCATTTGACCACATATGTGAGAAGTTATTTCTGGGCTCTCTTTCCTATTCCATTGATCTAAATGTCTATGTTTATGCTGTTCTTCATTATTTCTTCTTTCTTAAGATTTAATCTGATATTTTTCTAACTTTTTTGAGAAATGATGCTTATTAGCACACTGCTGTTTTTGTAATCTGCTTATTATTAAAGTTTTCTAACAATAGATATTAGTATAATGGATCTAGGTTAACAAGTATTCACATTCCCCAGCCCCTCCTACACTTTTCTTATTCACTGATTGAATTATTTTAAAGCATATCTCTGTTTTTAAAACATTTTATTAGGTTTTACCTATTAATGGTAACTTTTCTTTTGGTAATAAAACCACAGTATCATTATCCTGTCTAAGATTAACAGTGATTCCTTAATCTCCGTGCAGTCCATGTTCAATTTTCCTGCATTATCTGAAAAAGCTTTTTTATTGGTGTTTTTTCTTTTTTTTTTGATGAAGATTAGCCCTGAGCTAACATCTGCTGCCAATCCTCCTCTTTTTGCTGAGGAAGACTGGCCCTGAGCTAACATCCATGCCCATCTTCCTGTACTTTTTTTTATATTGTGACGCCAACCACAGTATGGCTTGCCAAGTGATGCCCTGCTCGCACCCCTGATCTGAACTGGCAAACCCCTGGCCGCTGAAGCGGAATATGCGAACTTAACCGCTGTACCACTGGGTCTCCCCCTGTTGGTGGTTGTTTTGAATCAGGATCTGAAGAAGTTCTGCACGTTGCAGTTGGTTGATACATGCTTTCTACCCTCTTTCCCCCAACAGCTTATCTCTCGGCCATCCTCTCCCTCTCTTTGGTCATACTGTTTATTTTTCAAAGAAGCAGGACATCTGTTCTGGAGAATTTCCTATTTGCTGAACTTGGCTGATTGCATCGCCTCTTCTACTCTAACATCTTGTATAAGTTACATTTTTTCTTTCTGATTTCATGTACATGCTTGATGAGATTCGGGTTCAGTTTTGGTGGCTCAGTGTGTCCGAGGTTATCCAGTGTACTTCCTGTTTCATCAGCTTAGGCCTGTGATGCTGGGTGGCCCTACCTACAGTTCTCTTCAGATGGACCAGGGACTTTATATGTATAGTCTATCCTGTATAAAATCCCCCAGCAACCTTGCTGTCAGCTGTTTGGTGGCACAAGGTACAGTTTGCACAGGAGGGACACGATCCTAGCTTGATTCCTCCCACTCCCCTTTTACTGTTTTTTGTAATATTAAGTTGGTGTCCTGCTGCTTCCAAAGATGATCAGTGATGTTTTCTATTTTTTTTTAGTGCCACTATGAACTCATAGAATTTTATTTATTTGATGTTTATTAACTTATGTACTTTTTAGGTTTTTTCCCCTAATATATACGTTTAAAGGTATAAATGCCTTCAACCATACATTGAGCTCTATGTCACAAGTGTTGAACTGTGGTATTTTCATTATTGTTCATTTCAACGTATTTTTTAATTTCCATAGTCATTTTTTCTGGGGATTTGGGGTGACATAAATATATTTCATAATTTTCAAATATGTAGAGCATCCTTATTTTATTTTTGTTACCTGTTTCTAATTTAACTTCTTTGCAGTCAGCATGTGTGCTCTGTAACTTCATTTCTTTGAAATTTTTGAGATTTGGTCTGTTGCCTGGTATATGCTCATATTTGCTATTCATGATGCTCATATGGTATTGTATGTGTTTTTGTTTTTTAAATCACTCCACATCCTTGCTGAATTTTTGTTTATGGTGACAGTTATAGAAAGAGATATTTTAATCTGCCTTTGTGATTGTGGATTTGTCTGTTTCCCCTTGTAGTCCTTTCACACAATTTGTTCTGATCATTTTATCTATTGATTCATTGATTTTGGTTTCTGTATATACAGAGTCATTTTTTACAGGTCAGAACTGTAGAAATAATGAGGAGGTGACACTTATACGCAAAGCTGACTTGGAGAACCACAATAAAGATGGAGGCTTCTGGACCGTTATTGATGGGAAAGTGTATGATATAAAGGACTTCCAGACACAGTCACTAACAAGAAATAGTATTCTTGGTAAGACCTCACTTTTTAGTTCATGGTTAAAAGTTGTAGCATGGATCATTTTAAGCGGAGCATTTGGCTTTTAAATAATAATTTAGTACTGCTACAGCCCCTACACATGTTGATCTGTCTTTGACTTTGATGTCTGTCCTATCAATGATTTCAGGCACCTTTCAAGAATTTCTCATCATTATGCATTTTTTTGTTCAACGCTTGTTGGAACTGATTCCTAGTTCTGACTCGGCCCAGGCAGCCGTGGGAGAGAGTGAGATCATTATACTTTGGAGTTGACGTGCCTCATCTATTTCCTACTTGCCGTTTCTACCATGGATGTCTAGGTGGATTGTATTAAAGTCATGTTGCTTTTGTCCTTTTTGTTTCAGCTCAGTTTGTAGGGGAAGACCCAGTGGTAGCTTTGGAAGCTGCTTTGCAGTTTGAAGACACTCGGGAGTCGATGCATGCCTTCTGTGTTGGCCAGTATCTGGAGGTGAGGCTGTGCAGTGAGTGCATGGTGGGTGTCATTGGAGACCTTCTCTGTGTATCTGTGATGGGTGGTTTTCACCCTGAAATACTGATAGCTGGGCCTTTTGGGCTAGGGGGTGGTCATTAAGTGATAAACTTGAGGATCCTTTAGAGGTTTTTTCATAAATGAATTTACATTTATTCACCTTAAGATTTATGATGTGCTGTTCTTGAAAAACTAGTTTAAAAATCGTTCATTTTTTAAAAAAATATAGTCACTGTTCTACAAAAATAAAGTTTATCCTGTGATATTTACAGTTGTTTTGTTAGCTTATGTAGAAATTTGGAGTGGGTTACCATCTTGAAATATATATTGTTTTGGAAAACTCTCTAGTAGCATAATTCTTTAGAATAAAAATATGTCTTTTCTATATATTCATGAACATTGGAGTTAATTATGTATTGGGATTGGCTTTCAGGTATGGATCCAGAGGTAATAAAATTTATCAAATGCCATAGGGTAGGGCTTAAAGCATTTTATGAAGGAAAATTAACTTTGCTTGTAAGGCGCCCAATATGACTGGCAGAAGTTTAAGATTGTTTTCATTTGAACTCTTTGTTTTGTAACTGGGTTTGCTCTTTGTTTGGATAAATTTATTTCCTCCATATGTATGGTCACAGTTCACTAACAGCAATATTTGTCATGTTGTATTTCTGTTTCTCTTTGAGTTCTTTATACGTGTAACAATTCAGTATATTTTCTGAAGTGTATACGATCAGTCTCGAAACTTCTGTTTGATTCCCTAAGGAATTTTCCAGCTAAGTCATGTTTCTGTGCTTTGGTTTTTCCACCAGTACAGCTGTGCACTTACTGTTTACTTTGTAGAGTCTGTGTGGTTTATGTCTTCTGTTATTTTGGCAGCAGCAGAAGCTCACTATTGCAGGGTGTAAGAGCAGGGTGCCCAGAGCATCTGCTTCTCTTCATAATGGCAGTATGTCTTGTTTAAGGATATAAGCTGGGGCCGGCCCAGTGGTGCAGTGGTTAAGTACGCACATTCCGCTTCTCAGTGGCCTGGGGTTCACCAGTTTGGATCCCAGGTGTAGACATGGCACCGCTTGGCAAAAGCCATGCTGTGGTAGGCATCCAACGTATAAAGTAGAGGAAGATGGGCACAGATGTTAGCTCAGGGCCAGTCTTCCTCAGCAAAAAGAGGAAGAAAAGATTAGCTCAGGGCTAATCTTCCTCAAAAAAAAAAGTAAAAAAAGGATATAAGCTGTTGCTCTTCTTGGTTTTATGTTTTTAATTAACCCTGTTTTCTCAGACTGATGATAAAATTTCTCTTTCCCAGCCTGACCAAGAAGTTGTTACCATACCTGATCTGGGAAGTCTGTCTTCACCTCTGATAGACACAGAGAGGAATCTGGGCCTGCTTCTCGGATTACATGCTTCCCATTTAGCTGTGAGCACACCGCTGTCTCCGGTTGAGGTTGAATGCGCCAGTAAGGAAAGTTTTGTTTTCTGCCAACGGATTAGCAGGTTATTTTAGCTGAGCTATCAGTGCCGTTAAGAGTAGGAGAGGAAGAATCACAATGGTAGTTGATGAGGAAAAATAAGAATAGTGAGACTAAACCAGTGAATTAGAAAGAGCTGTGAGTGGCTTTCATTTGCTCTCATGATTTGTGGCAGCAGAGGCAGCTAATAAGTGTGTAAGAAGGTCCTGTGCATAGTTTCACTGTCACATCCTCTGCCACAGGGGTCAATTCGGCTTTTGTCTCCCTGTGTGTTCAGAAATCCACATGATGTGGATTGGCTGTTCCTGTTGGGAATAGTGTTCTGTTTGAGGATTGTGTTTTTACTAGACTCAAATTGAACACATTTTTGGATGGCCACCTCTGTAATCACCTGAAGTAATAAAATTTCTCCATATCCCATAAGATAGGTTTAAATTTTTCTTCGTATATTTGTACATTTCTCCATCCATCTGTCTGCTGACTATCCAATAAGCATCTCTTGAGTAGTTACTTGTGTGAGTTACCATGCTAGGCACTCAGAGTACAATAGGTATGGAATTAGATACACCTCTGCCTTCAGATGCTTTCTGCATGACAACGAGCCAGACATTATAGGCAGCTCAGGAAACACTGTGGTAGAGGACAAAACAGAGACATTTGAAAGTGTTTCTGCGGGGAAGAAAGGCTTCATAGAGGTGGAACAATCCTGAAATTGGAGTCCCAGAAAACTGGATGTGTGAGCCTTCTGGGCAGAAACACCGGTGTGTGAGGGGCATCATTGAGAAAAGCAGGGGCTTTGAGCTGCTTGTGTATGTGGAGTGTCAGGGGAGAAGGCTAGTCGGCAAGGATGGCCGTGGGTGCCTGCCATGGTCAGCCTGCCTTCTGGAGCAGACCCTTGGTGTGAGTACGGAGTGCTTTGCTGCCTGCAGAGCCTGTAAGTGGATGGACTCATCCCTTTTCTTAAAGACTTGTAGTACTCCGGGGAAGGTAGACTTGTTCTAAGTTGGCAAGGAGGGTAGGAACTACAGTGTCCGGTTAAAGGGGAGTAGAAGGTGCTGTGGGCCCTGGTGGGTGGGGGCCATATCCACTCTAGGGGAGCAAAAGCCACCATCGGAACAGTGCCTTTGAAGATAAGGAAGAGTTATATGTGGAGAGAGCCAGGAAGGGTTATGGTGAGATTTGTGTTTTAGAAGAATTAACATGGCACTTTGGAGAATGCTCCTTTTCAGTAATTGAGATTTGTTTGCTTGGGTTTTGGAGGAATATTTTGATAACAAAAGTTATTGAGAAAAATCTGTAGTGATGTACAAACTGAACTTTTGGTGAATTTCACTCTAGTTTTCATAGTATTTAAAATGAGCATCTCTGTTTGCACTGATGTATGGCATGCTCTCATGGGGGCTGCCTGTGCTTCACATGGGTCTCCTTTACAGTCCACTGGATCTCTGGTCTCCACGGATCTGTCCCTTACTAAAGATCCTGTGTTGTATGTTTAGTAGTCTCTCATTCTTATTACTCAAGTAATGCTATAGATAGATGTGGCCTGCCCTGAGCATGTCTTTCTTCATAGAACCTTTCACATGTGCTGTTCTCCTACCTGAATGCTCAGTGTCTTCATCTTTATCCAGGTCTCACCTCAGTTGTTGCTTCCACAGCTGATCCTTTATTGACCTTGCGCATAGTGGAGGTCTTGCTGCCGCAGTCTTATACTGCCTGTAGCATGCAGTTATCCCAACTGAAATTGAGTCATTCTTGTATAAGTGGTACCTTGATATTGCTCTCCCTGTTAGAATGCAAAGCCCCAGTCTTCACACGGTATCTGGAACTAGACAGCTCCATGCCTGAGCAGGTAGCCGGTAAATGCTGGACTGGAACTCTGAGCTCTGGTACTGTGCTTAAAATGTGATGAATAATCAGCAAGTGTTACCTGTTTTCACATAAGTATAGGAATTATAAGCCAGTCTATGTAAATATATTAGATGTGACTCTTTCATTTGATTGATGCTAAATTTCACATCCTAAATCAAGTATTCAGTTTTTTATCTTTTTTTCCAGTATTTATTTCTGAACAGTGCATTTAAGTTTCTTAATGTCTGCATATACGCTTTCTAGAGTGGCTTCAGTCGTCCATCTTCTCTGGAGGCCTGCAGACCAGCCAGATCCACTACAGCTACAATGAGGAGAAAGACGAGGACCACTGTAGCTCTCCTGGGGGCACTCCTGTCAGCAAGTCCCGACTCTGCTCCCACAGACGGGCCCTGGGTGACCATTCCCAGGCATTCCTGCAAGCCGTCGCTGACAACAACATCCAGGATCACAATGTGAAGGTGAATGAGGCCTTCCCCCACTGCTGCCTCAGTGTCCTTCTGTTTACCTTAGGACTTTGACATGTGAACACCTTCATGCTCTTTGATTAGCTTAGCACAGACTTTGTTTACATATTATTTGGACGGCTGATTTTGAGGTGCAAGGCTAGTTCAGTTCAATATGCCAGCAAGATTTTAGAAGCATTGCTGATTACAGGTGTGTCAGAAGCTGTGGCATGTAGTTTAGGATTCATTATGACTTGCTAGGGTGTAATGACCTCTCTATAATGTCCAAGTTTAAAATGTTAAGTTCTGTGCCCCGTTGGAGGAGGATAGCTCAGAAGATAATTCGAGAACGAAGGAAAAAGAGAGGTAAGAATGTCAAAGGTAGAAATATGCTGTCAAAGCGCATGCCTTCCCTTGGTATCGTTGAGTCTGTGATTTGGGTGAAGCTGTTTGGGCTCTGAAGTTACATCCAGCTGTTTCTGTTGCAGGACTTTCTATGTCAAATAGAAAGGTACTGTAGGCAGTGCCACTTGACCACACCAATCACCTTTCCTCCTGAGCATCCTGTGGAAGAGGTTGGCCGCTTGCTCTTATGTTGCCTCCTAAAACATGAAGATTTAGGTATGAAGCTTGATATTTTAGCTATACTATCGATCTTTCTACTGGCATGTGATACACATTCATTCTTACCCTGCCCTTTCTTTTAATTGTCTCTTACAGGTCATGTGGCATTATCTTTAGTTCATGCAGGTACACTTGGTATTGAGCAAGTAAAGCACAGAACGTTGCCTAAATCAGTGGTGGATGTTTGTAGAGTTGTCTACCAAGCAAAATGCTCTCTCATTAAAGTAAATAGATTTTGATTCTCTTTATTTTGTGCTTTGCAGACAGTTGGTAAAATATTTGTTATTAAGTCGTCTTTTCATACTTAACTTTGTAGACACATCAAGAACAGGGCCGTTCTTACAAGGAAGTCTGTGCTCCAGTCATCGAACGTTTGAGATTCCTCTTTAATGAGTTGAGACCCGCAGTTTGTAATGACCTCTCTATAATGTCCAAGTTTAAAATGTTAAGTTCTGTGCCCCGTTGGAGGAGGATAGCTCAGAAGATAATTCGAGAACGAAGGAAAAAGAGAGGTAAGAATGTCAAAGGTAGAAATATGCTGTCAAAGCGCATGCCTTCCCTTGGTATCGTTGAGTCTGTGATTTGGGTGAAGCTGTTCACTACTGCTCATTACACCTGGCATTTCTACAACTGCCATCGTATTTGTTATGTGTATTTATGAAAATATACAAATTCTGCTTATTTTTCCAAGATATTAGACAATGATGCACCTTTGGGATTGAGTGTGTTATGATTTGGTAACTGGTAAATTGATGCTGAAAAACGTAAATACTGTAAATTTTATTAAATTGATGGGGAAAAGGAAGTGTTTTTTTATCACGTGTCCTAGTAATGATATATTTGGGAATTGGGAATGTTTAATCTTTTAATTAATCTTGTCATTTTTATAAAAAGATGTTCTAATGTTTTTCTTTGGAAATACTGAATATTCTGATACATGGAGAAGTGCTTTAAAAGGGAACTAGATGAGTTACTAATATTTTCAGGAAGCAACTGTGTAGGGATATGGAAAAGCTTTTTTGCATTGAATAATGAAAATTTGAGTTAAAAAACATAAAATACTTTAGAATTTGGTCACTCGTGATTATAAACATGTCTACAGAAATTTTTGATTATATTCTTATGAATTAAACTGATTTATTCACAGACCAGCTTACTAAGCAATATTAGTTACTGAGTTTTTGATGGACATTCTGAACAATAATGTCATGAAACACTAACATTTTAGAAGACATCCTGAGTTGATTGTTCCTGAACAAACCGTTAAACCACAACAACTTGTCTGAATTCTAGAGATGCTCTGGATTAGGAGATCACGGCAAAAACACTTCTGAGAGCCCTTTAATTCAGGTAGCCAGTAGAGTTGTAGCAGGAGACAGCCATCTCAGCTTGATGGAGAATGATCCCTTCACCACCCTGCCATCACCTTCATGGATTCTGAGCCCACATTGGCACCTCTTAAAGTTTCTTGTTGTGGGTTTATATATATAATTGTGTGATGTTTGAAGCTGTGTGTTTGGTTTCTTTTAAAGAAAACTAAGTAACTTATAAATAATTAATATTATTGGTGCTGTGTTAGGAGTTGCCAAGACCACTCTTAAATGTGATGATTCACTGGTAGGGCTCCATAGGACTCAGAAGAGCTGGTATAGTCATGGTAATGCTTTATTACTGTGAAAGGATACAGATTAAAATTAGCAAAAGGAAAGGCGCATAGAGGGAATTTCAAAGGAAACCAGGCCTGGGCTTCTAGTGTCCCCTCCCAGTGGAGTTGCACAGGTTGCTTAGTTCTTTGAGGAGTGATGTGTGACGTGTCATCAGCCAGGGATGCTCACTCGAGCCTTGGTGACTAGGGTTGTTATTAGGGGTCAGTCACATATATGTGCAGGCCTGCATGACTGCCTTCAGTTACTCAAGACTCTAGCCCTCGGAGCAGAAACAGGGATCACCATAAGTCATATTGTCAGCATAAACTATGTGGTCATGCTGGTCACTCCATCTGGCCCTTTAATAAAAAGTTTGGCAACTCCTGGGCTTGCCCTTCTTGAGTGCTTCTCACCATTGTAGCGCTCACTGTCTTTCTGTCTGTGACATGGAGGGCAAAGTGTTATTACTAGATGTCATGTGAGAACAATTATGATAGTTTTTACTTTTTTAGTTTGAGCATTTAATTGATGATCACGTTTCTTTGAATAAAATATTAATGTTACTACCCTCATGCAGACTTAAATATTTCTTAATTTTAAATTATATTTAAGTAAATGATTTTTATAATGAATGATGTTTTTAAACATAGTTCCTAAGAAGCCAGAATCTACTGACGATGAAGAAAAAATTGGAAACGAAGAGAGTGATTTAGAAGAAGCTTGCATTTTGCCTCATAGTCCTATAAATGTGGACAAAAGACCAATTACAATTAAATCGCCCAAGGTGAAGTATTTTCTGTGATTCTGAGACTGGCTGAATAGAAACACAGCAAGTAGCAAAGGAATCTATAAGTATTATCTCTTTGACCTTGAGCATCTGTAGGATAGAGAGTGGGTTATTAAAAGTATGAATAACTGTGCCCCCATGATGCTTAATGCACTTGACTTATGATACTGTGATCAGATCCATAGCTGGAGAAGTGTTTCCTTTTATTTTTAGTAGTACATTATATCATTATTCATTTACCATTCATTAATTCATTCATTGAATGTATCCTTCGCTCCACAAACTGTCCTGGTCCCTGAGGCTGTTAATATAGATGATAATTTAGCTTTGTATGCCAAGTTAGCCGGTTCCAAAGTACATAAGATTAGAGATTATGAAATCATTTATAAGCCTTTTTATGACATAGTTATTTTTACCACAAATTAGTTATTAAATTTAAAATATTTTACCAATTTAAACCTATTGGCATTTATTTATATTCGAGTAACTGTTTCAGAGCACATGTTAATATCAATAGTGTAAACTAATGGTGAAAATGGTTTTCCTTTGTCAGGATAAATGGCAGCCACTGTTGAGTACAGTTACAGGTGTTCACAAATACAAATGGTTGAAGCAGAATGTTCAGGGTCTTTATCCACAGTCTGCACTCCTCAGTACAATTGCTGAATTTGCCCTTAAAGAAGAGCCAGTGGATGTGGAAAAAATGAGAAAATGCCTACTAAAACAGGTAAAATTTGCTAAGAACATTCTTCTCTTCTTTGGGTAATACACCCAACACTTAACCGTATGCATTGATATTTTGCAGTTGGAAAGAGCAGAGGTTCGCCTGGAAGGGATAGATACAATTTTAAAACTGGCAACCAAAAATTTCTTACTTCCATCTGTGCAGTATGCTATGTTCTGTGGATGGCAAAGACTTATTCCTGAGGGAATTGATATAGGGTAAAACTTTATAACATTTTTTTCTTAATTAAGGGAAGTTGTGGCAACAAAGCATTGTTCTATTTAAGTTAAAAGACTGGCAGCATTTTAAGTAAAATTCTTTATCTTTGTTTGAAAGGGAACCCCTTACAGATTGTTTAAAGGATGTTGATTTGATCCCACCTTTTAATCGGATGCTGCTGGAAGTAACTTTTGGCAAGCTGTATGCTTGGGCTGTTCAGAATATTCGAAATGTTTTGATAGATGCAAATGACAAATTTAAAGATCTTGGTGAGTTAAAAAGAAATCTCATGGTTAAAAGGCTGTATTAAAATTGCTGTTGAAGTCATGTCAGTGATCACATCAGCATTATTTCATAGTTTGGCTCTTAATTATATGTTGCAGAAACTTGGAAATGCTGATTTTTGTTTTTGGGAAGACTTTAATAACTTTGTGCATTAGAATGATAATCTAAGCTGCTTTAAGCTTTCTGAAATTCTAAAGAAAACTTTCAAAATTTGACAGAAGACGAAATCTTGTAGTATAAAGCTACTATAAAGCTTTTACATTTTAACATTTTCATGTATATTACTTACACCATATACCCTAAAATGTATATCGTCTCTTAATACTTAATTTCTTGGATAGTTTGAACATCTACAGAGAAGTGCTAGGATTGGTTTTGTGGAAGTGGAGTGAAGTATATGTGTTATATTTGAAATGAAATGAGTAAGCCACCTGGGATGTTTAGAGGGGTGATGTGATAAGTTTTGTAGACAAATGGAGATAGTTGTACGTGGAATGACTGGTAGGATTATTGCAAAGCAATATGGAGCTGCCAGATGTCCACACTATGGAAATCAACTGAAAAACGGATGGAATTTTTAAAAAATTGTTGATGCTTTCTGCATCATACATATTCTTGTATCCATACACAAGAAATTATGTGCCAATGCTTTTTAGGTATCCAACCCGTCCCCCTACAAACTATTACCAATGAGAATCCTTCAGGACCAAGCCTGGGGACAACCCCACAAGCTCGCTTTCTCCTGGTGATGCTCAGCATGCTCACCCTGCAGCACGGCGCAAACAACCTGAATCTCCTGCTGAACTCTGGCACGCTTGCCCTTACACAGACAGCACTTCGGCTGATTGGTAGGTCGGCGCTGCCTTAAGTCCTCTGTGAAAATGTCAGGATTTTGCCTTGATATATCTCTCTGTAAAAAACTTGTTTCTTTAAACTGTGGTAAGATACAAATAACATAAAATTTCCCATTTAACCACTTTAAGTTTATAATTCAGTGGCATTAAACATATCCATGTGCAGGCGTCACCACTATCTAGTTTCATAACTTTTTTGTCACCCCAAGTGCAAACCTTTGCCCATTTACCAGTGACTGCTTGTTTCCCACTGCCGTACCTGTTGGCAGCAACAAATCTGCTTTCTTTCTCTGTGGATTTGCCTATTCTAAATATTTCATATAAATGAAATCATACAATTTTTAACCTTTTGCATTTGGCTTAGTTCATTTAGCGTGTATCATCAGTACATCATTACTTTTTATGGCTAAAGAATATTTCATTGTATGAATATACTACATCTTAATTTATACATTCATCCATTGATGGACATTTGGCTTGTTTCTGCCTTTTGGCCATTATGATTAGTGCTGCTAGGAACATTTGTGTACAAGTTGTTGTTTGAACACCTGTTTCCAGTTCATTTGTTATATACTTAGGAGTGGAATTGTAGGGTCACATGGTAATTGTTTGTTAAACTTGCTGAGGAGCCACCAAACTTTTCTGTAGCACTGTACCATTTTACATTCCCAGTAGCAGTGGACAATGGTTTCAGTTTTTCCACATCCTCTCCAACACTATTTATTTTGGATTCAGGTTACCCTAGTTGGTGTGAAATGGTATCTCACTGTGGGTTGATTTACATTTCACTAATGACAAATGAAATTGAGCCTCTTTAAGCATGCTTATTAGCCATTTGTGTATTTTTCTTGGAGAAATGTCTCTTCAAATCCTTTGTCCATTTTTAAATTCGGTTGTTTGTCTTTGTGTTGTTGATTTGTAGGAATCCTTTACATATTCTGGATAGTAGACCGTTATCAAGTTACAGGATTTGAAGATATTTTCTCCCACTCTGTGGGTTGCATTTTACTTTACACAAGTTTTAAATTTTGATGAAATCCAGTTTATCTATTTTTATTTTGTTGTATTTTTGACATCATTTCCAAGAAATCATTGCCAAATCCACGGTTATGAGGATTACCCACTATATTTTCTTCTTTAAGTTTTATAGTTTTAGTCCTTATATTTAAGTCTTTGGTCCATTTTTAGGTAATTTTAAAATATGTGTGAGGTAAGGGTTCACTTCATTTCTTTTGGTTATCCGGTTGTCCCAAAACTGTTTGTTGAAAAGATTCTTCTTTTCCCAAGGCCTTGGCACCCTTGTCAAAAATCATTTAACTATAGGTATTTGGGTTTATTTCTAGACCCTCAGTTCTCGTCTGTTGATCTGTATGTCTATCATTATACCAATATTGTTTTGAACGCTGTAGCTTTTTAAGTTTTGAAATTGACAAGTGAGTCCTCTAACTTTATTTTCCTTTCTCAAGATTATTTTGGCTATTTTTAGTCCCTTGCATTTCCATGTGAATTTCAGGGCTAACTTTTCCATGTCTACAAAAAATGCCATTGGGATTTTCTAGGGGTTATAATGAAGCTGTAGATCATGTTGGGGAGTACTACCATTTAACAGTATTAAGTTCTTCATTCTGTGAACATGGGATGGCTTTGTATTTATTTAGGACTTATTTTGTTGAGCAGTATTTTAAAGTTTTATTGTTATTAGGGTAATGCTGGCCTCATCCAATAAGCTAGGAAGTGTTGCCTCCTGTTATATTTTTGGAAGAGTTAGAGAATTGGCGTTAATTCTTTGAATGTTTGGTAGAATTTACCAGTTAAGCCATCTGGTCCTGGGTTTTTCTTTATTGGGAGATTTTTGATTATTGATTCAATCTCTTTACTTGTTGTAAGTCTATTCACATTTATTATTTCTTCTTGAGTCAGTTCAGTTAATTTATGTGTTTCTAAGAGTTTATCCATTTCATCTAAGCTAACTAATTTGTTGGCATACAGTTGTTCATAATACTCTTATAATCCTTTTTATTTCTGTAGAATCAGTAGTAATGTCCCCACTTTTATTTCTGGTACATATGTGACCCTTTACCCCTTTTGCCCTCCCCTCACCTCCTTCCACTCTGGTAACCACTAATCTGTTCTTGTTATCCATGCGTTTATCTTACACGTATAAGCGAAATCATATGGTGTTTGTCTTTCTCTCTCTGGCTTACTTTGCTTAACATCTACCCTTAAGGTCCATCCATGTTGGTACAAATGGGATGATTTTGTCTTTTTATATGGCTGAGTAGTATTCCATTGTGTACATATACGACATCTTCTTTATCCATTCATCAGTTGATGGGTACTTGGGTTGCTTCCATGTCTTGGCTATTGTGAATAATGCTGCAATGAATATGGGGTGCATAAATTTCTTTGTATTGTTGATTTCAAGTTCTTTGGATAAATACTCAGTAGTGGGATAGCTGGATAATATGGTAGTTCTATTTTTAACTTTTTGAGAAATCTTCATACTATTTTCCATAGTGGCTGCACCAATTTGCATTGCCACCAGCAGTGTATGAGGGCTCCCTTTTCTCCACATCCTCTCCAACATTTGTTGTTTTTTTGTTTTGTTAATTTTAGCCATTCTGGAGGGTGTGAGATAATATCTCATTGTAATTTCCCTGATGATTAGTGATGTTGAAGATCTTTTCATGTGCCTGTTGGGCATCTGTATATCTTCTTTGGAAAATTTCTGTTCATATTTTCTGCCCATTTTTTCGTCAGATTGTTTTTTTGTTGTTGTTGAGTTGTATGAGTTCTTTATATATTTTAGAGGTTAACTGCTTGTCAGATATGTGATTTGCAGACATTTTCTCCCAGTTGGTGGGTTGTCTTTCTGTTTTGTTCGTGGTTTCCTTTGCCTTTCAGAAGCTCTTTAGTCTGGTGGAGTCCCATTTGCTTATTTTTTCTTTTGTTTCCCTTGCCTGGGCAGATAAGGTATTTGAAAAGATCCTTCTAAGACTGATGTTAAAGAGTCCACTGCCTGTATTTTCTTCTGGAATCTTATGGCTTCATATCTTACCTTCAAGTGTTTAATCCATTTTGAGTTAATTTTTGTGTAAGGAGAAAGATAATGGTCTACTTTGATTCTTTTGCATGTGGCTGTCCAGTTTTCCCAACACCATTTATTGAAGAGATTTTCCTTTCTCCCTTATATGTTCTTAGTTCCTTTGTTGAAGATTGGCTGTCCTTAGGTGTGTGGTTTTATTTCTGGACTTTCATTTCTGTTCTATTGATCTGTGTGCCTGTTTTTGTACCAGTACCATGCTATTTTGATCACTATAGTTTTGTAGTATGTTTTGAAGTCAGTGATTGTGATGCCTCCAGCTTTGTTCTTTTTTCTCAGTATTGCTTTAGCTGTTCAGCGTCTTTTGTTGCCCCATGTAAATTTTAGGATTCTTTGTTCCATTTCCATGAAGAATGTCCTTGGGATTCTGATTGGGATTGTATTGAATCTTTAGATTGTTTAGGTAATATGGACATTTTAACTATGTTTATTCTTCCAATCCATGTGCATGGAATATCTTTCCATTTCTTTATGTTGTCATCAATTTCTTTCAATAACGTCTTGTAGTTTTCATTGTATAGGTCTTTCAACTCCTTGGTTAAATTTATTCCTAGATATTTTATTATTTTTGGTGCAATTGTAAATGGGATTGTATTCTTGAGTTCTCTTTCTTGTGAGCATAGAAATGCCACTGCTTTTTCTAAGTTGATTTTGGACCCTGCAACTTTGCTGTAGTTGTTGATATTTCTAGTAGTTTTCCAAATAGTTCTTTAGGGTTTTCTATATATAAAATTGTATGGTCTGCAAACAGAGTTTCACTTTCACAAGGAGGAGAGTTTCCTCCTTGCCAATTTGGATACCTTTTATTTCTTTTTCTTGCCTCATTTCTGGCCAAAACCTTCAGTACTATGTTGAGTAAGAGTTGTGAGAGGGGGCACCCTTGTCTTTTTCCTCTTCTCAGAAGGATGTCTTTCAGTTTTTCCCAATGAACTATGATGTTAACTGTGTGTTTGTCAAATATGGCCTTTATTATGTTGAGGTACTTTACTTCTATACCCATTTTATTGAGAGTTTTTATTATAAATGGATGTTGGATCTTGTAAACACTTTCTCTGCATCAACTGAAATGATCATGTGCTTTTTATTCCTCATTTTGTTAATGTGGTGTATCATGTTGATTGATTTGCAGTTGAACCATCCCTGTGTTCCTGGTGTAAATCCCACTTGACCATGGTATATGATCTTTCTAATGTATTGTTGTATTTGGTTTGCCAATATTTTGTTGAGCATTTTTGCATCTATGTTCATCAGTGACGTTGGCTTGTAATTTTTCTTCTTTGTGTTGTCCTTGTCTGGTTTTGGTATCAGGTTGATGTTGGTCTCAGAATAAGTTAGGAAGCATCCCATCTTTTTTCAACTTTTCACAATAGTTTGAGAAGGATAAGTATTACCTTTTCTTTGAATGTTTGGTAGAATTCTCCAGAGAAGCCATCTTGTCCTGGACTTTTGTCTTTTGGGAGTTTTTGGTTGTTGTTTCAATCTCTGTACTTCTGGTCGGTCTATTCAGATTCTCTATTTCTTACTGATTTAGTTTTGTGAGGATGTATGATTCTAAGAATTTATCCATTTCTTCTAGGTTATCCAATTTTTAGCATGTAGTTTTTCGTACTATTCTCTTATAACCCTTTATATTTCTTGGTGTCCATTGTAATTTCTCATCTTTCATTTTAAATTTTATTTAGTTGAGCCTTCTCTGTTTTTTTCTTAGTGAGTCTGGCTAAGGGTTTGTTAATTTTATGTATCTTCTCAGAGAACCAGCTCTTGTTTTGTTGATCTTTTTAGTCTCTATTTCATTTTTGTCTGCTCTCAGTTTTTTTTCCCTCCTTCTGCTGAGTTTGGGCTTTTTTTGTTGTTCTTTTTCTCATTTTGTTACGTATAGTTTAAGATTATTTCAGATTTTTCTTGTTTGTTGAGGTGGGCCTGTATTGCTATAAATTTCCCTTTCAGCACCGCTTTTGCTGCATTGCATCGGAGTTAGTATGTTGTGTTTTCATTTCCATTTATTTCCAGGTATTTTTTGATTTCTCTTTTGATTTCTTCATTGATCTAATGGTTGTTCAGTAGCATGTTGTTTAGTCTTCATGTATTTGTGACTTTCCCAGCTTTTTTCTTGTAGTTGCTTTCTAGTTTTGTAGCATTGTGGTTGGAGAAGATGCTTGATATAATTTCAGTCTTCTTAAATTTATTGAGGGTGCCTTGTTTCCCAACATATGGTCTATCTTTGAGAGTATTCCGTATGTTCTTGAGAAGAATGTGTATTCTTCTGTTTTTGATGGAATGTTCTCTGTATGTCTATTAAGTCCATGTGGTGTAATATTTCATTTAAGGCCACTATTTCCTTGTTGACTTTCTGTCTCTATGATCTATCCATTGAAGTAAGTGGGGTGTTGAGGTCCCCTGCCATTATTGTTTTGCTGTCAGTTTTTTCCTTCTGTCTGTTAATAGTTGCTTTGTATACTTTGGTACTCCTGTGTTAGGCGCATATGTATTCGTAAGTGTTATGGCCTCTTGATGGAAAGTCCCTTCTATCATTATTATACTGCCCCTCTTTGTCTCTCATTGTCTTTTTTATCTTGAATTCTGCTTTGTTTGATATAAGTGTGGAAATACCACTTTGTTTACCATTGACTTGCAGTATTGTCTTCCATCCCTTCACTCTGAGCCTATGTTTGTCTTTAGAGCTAATATGTGTTTCCTAGAGGCACCATATTGTTTGGTCTTGCTTTTTAACCCATCTAGCCACTCTGAGCGTTTTGGTTGGTGAATTCAATCCATTTACATTTAGAGTGATTATTGATATTCGAGTACTTAATGCTGCCACTTTATCTCTTGTTTTCCCATTGCTCTATAGTTCTATTGTTTCTTTTTCCTTGTATTGCTGACTACCATTTCAGTTTGTTGGCTTTCTGTGATGGTTTTCTCAGTTTTCTCTTCATTTATGATTTGTGGCTCTCCTCTTTTTGTTTAGTAGTTACCGTGAGGTTTGTATAAAAGATCTCACAGATGAGGTAGTCCATTTTCTGATGACCTCTTATCTCCATTAGCCTAAGCAGGTTCTGTTCTTTCCTCTTTACCTTGTGAGTTATTGTTGTCACAAATCCTCCTCCTTCTTCTTCTTTTTTTTTTTTTTTTTGCTGTGAAAGATTGTCCCTGAGCCTACGTATGTTGCCGTTCTTCCTCTTTCTTTGCTTGAGGAAGATTAGCCCTGAACTAACATCTCTGCCAATCTTCCTCTATTTGGTATGTGGGGCTCCACCAGAGCATGACTGATGGGTGCTGTAGGTCTGCTCCTAGGATCGGAAACTGTGAACCCAGATCACTGAAGTGGAGCACGCCAAACTTAACCATGATGCTGGCCCCGGAAAGTATTCTTTTTTGTGTTAGCAGTTTGTGACTACATTGACACGTTTATAGTTATTTTAGATGCTTTCCTTTGTTTATCTTTTATGTTATAATTGTTTGCTAACCTTTCTGATAGAGAACTGCAATTTTCTGATCTTATCTGTCTATCTCCTTGCTCATAACTTTGTAAACCTTTGCCTTTTTGTTTCAGGTAGGAGGGCTCCCTTGATCATTTCTTGTAAGGCAGGTCTACAGGCAATAACCTCCCTCAGCTTTTGTTTCTCTGGAAAAGCGTTTATTTCTCCATCACATCTGAAGGATAATTTCATTGCATAGAGCAAACTTGGCTGAATGTTTTTGTCTTTCAGTATTTTGAAGATACCATTCCATTCTCTTCTAGCCTTTAAGATTTCTGCTGAGAAATCTGCTGAAAGCCTGATAGGGATTCCTTTGTAGTTTATTTTCTTCTGCCTTGCTCCCCTTAGTATTTGTTCTCTTTCATTGACTTTTGATAGTTTTAATATTATGTGCTCTGGAAAAGGTCTTTTTGCTTTGTTGTAGTTGGGGGTTCTATTGGATTCATGTATTTGTAAGTCCAGTCTCTTACCCAGGTTGGGAAGTTCTCACCTATTATTCTATTGAATAAGCTCTCTGCTCCTTTTTCCCCTCTCTTCGCCCTCTGGAGTTTACCTGTAATCCTTTTGTTGCTTTTCCTAATTGAGTCAGATATTTCTCGAAAAATTTCTTCATTTTTAAAAAAAAAATCTTAGTTCTCTTTCCTACTCCACCTGAAACATTCCTATATTTCTCGCTTCTTCTTTTTCTTCGTGTTTTTTGAGGAAGATTAACCCTGAGCTAACTGCCGCCAATCCTCCTCTTTTTGCTGAGGAAGACCGGCCCTGAGCGAACATCCATGTCCATCTTCCTCTACTTTATACGTGGGATGCCTACCATAGCCTGGCTCTTGCCAAGTGGTTCCATGTTCGCACCCAGGATCCGAACTGACCCTGGGCCATCGAGACGCAGAACATGTGAACTTAACCACTGTGCCACCAGGCTGGCCCCTATTTTTCTCTTCTAATTCACTAATTCTGTCCTCTATAAAGTCTGCACTTTTTTTTATGGTTTTATGTATTCTTCATGTCCAGAACTTCTGTGAAGTTTTTTTAAGAGCTTCAATCTCTTTGGTGAAGTATTCTGTAGTTCTTCGTGGTGTTTGATGAATTGATCCTCTGCTGGGGTATTTGTGGTAGCATCAGGTTGCAGATTCCTCCTGCCACTGCTGGGGTGGGGTGGGAGCTGTTTTTTCTGATCCGCCTCATCTGCTGGTAGTTCTGCCAGTCCGTTGCTCTGCTTTTATGCAGGCAGCCCCTCAGTGGGTTGTGCTTGCACAGATGCTGCCTCTGTGCTCAGCAGGCGGGTTGTGGCTGGCTGGTGTGCTCTTTGGGTGGGTTGCGCTCATGTGAGTGGTGCCGTTGTGCTCAGCAGGCAGGTCTGGCTGAGATGCTGTGCTAGGTGTGAGGGTCATTTTCCTTGTGGCCCATGCTGTGCTTGCGTGTAGGTCCAGCTGAGCTGCCCTGCTTGGTGGGTGGGATGCCTTTGTGTGACCTGGGCTGCCACAACTCAGTGGGGAGTGTTCTGTGGGGATGGGGTTGTCTTGATAGGTTGGTGCTCCTGTGAGCCAGAGTACCCCTCCAAAAGTGTTCGCATGTGGGCCAGGCTACCCCCACCTCTACTCACTGTATCACTGGCCGCTGTGTAAGGATTTGTGAGCTGAATGGCTGCCTCCAGGGAGAGGGATGGGTCCACTCATCTAGTTCCACTGCTTCCTGGAGATCTAGTCCACCCACCTACAGATGTATAGCTGCGTGGATCTCACAGGCTTTCTCTTGTGTTGTGTAGAGAATTCTCTGTTGGTTAATATGTCCATTTAGTTGTAACTTAGAAGGGAGAGACAAAGGGAACAACTTCATTCCACCATGATACTGACATCACCTTCTTTCTGCTAACTTTGGATTTACTTTGTTCTGACTTTTCTGGTTTCTCCAGGTGTAGAGTTAAGTTATTGATTTGAGTTCTTTATTTTTTTTAAGGTATGCTTTTATAGTCATGCCTCACTTGACAGTGAGGATATGTTCTGAGAAATGTGTTGTTAGACGAGTTTGTCACTGTGTGAACATCACAGGGTGTACTTACACACACCTACTACATACCTAGTCTATATAGTACTAATATTATGGGACCACTATTGTATATATGATCTGTCCTTGACCAAAATGTTATGTAGCACATTACTGTATCCATATGAATTTCCCTCTTAGGATTGCTTTTGCTACATCCCAAAAATTTTGGTATGTTGTTTTTTTGTTCTCATTCCTCTCAAAGTATTTTTAAATTTCTCTTGTAGTTTTTTTCTTTTCACTAGTTCTTTAATTGTATGTTGTTTGATTTCCACATACTTGTGAGTATTCCAGTTTTCTTTCTGTTATTAATTTCTAGTTTCATTCCATTGTGGTCAGAGAAGATAGTTTGTATGATTTTAGTCTATTTCAACTTATTGAGACTTGTTTGTGGTCTAACATAACGTCTGTTTTGGAGAATGTTTCATATGCCCTTGAGAAGATAGTGTATTCTGTTCTTATCGAGTGGAGTATTTTGTACATGTCTGTTAGATCTGATTGTTTTATAAGATTGTTCTTTGCCTGAAAGTCCAAGGTATTGCAGGGCCAGTGTTCCAAGTCCAGGAGAAAAAGCAAGGCTTCCCTAAGCTCTTTAATCTTGTCAGTCTTTGTGCTTACATTACGAGTTCAAAAATATGCATCAGGCTGGAAAACAGCCTCTATGAGTCAGAAATCTGATTTCTTAATATTTCATTAGCAAGTAAAAATTGCTCTTAAAAACCTCATAAGTGTATTCCCACTATTTTTATGTTGTCTCTTTTTTTTCTAGAGGATCCAATAGTTTAGAGTTATAGCACAAATCATTAATTTTGGGGGCTTTATCTGTTAACAGTACTGAGCAGTTTAAATTCCAACCTGCCTGCTGGCTGCAAAAAGCAAAGCAGTTGTGTCTCAGGAATACGTATCTATATTTGCCACTTTCCCTCATTGGTATGATTTCTCTCTGATAGAAGAAATTATAAGCATGTAATATTTTATATTAATCTTCGGTGTATATCCAGTATATTAGCCACAAAATACAAAGCTTCTTAAAAAAAGATCTATTTTTCTTCTTATTGCAAATGTATTCACACCCTTAGCAGTAAATTTGGCATTCAGGGTTAACATCATAGCTGCCAGGAGAGATCCTAGCTGGAACGAAACGCTACCCTCCTTAGGCCTCACAGAGGCACCACTAGGCTGAAGAAAAGACTATATCCCCCTCACTTTATCTAAAACTTTTCTCCAGCCCTAGGAATTGAATATCCTTTTATTCCTCTTCCTCTTGGAGGAGAGAGGTGCACAAACTCTTTACACTTTTGACCCACCCAGGGGATTGTTTGGGCACTTTTTTCTCCCCCTTGGAGGAGAGAACAACGATGAGGAATTACCAGGGCTGTGCTTGCCCCCCACTTAGCCAGCAAGGCCAAAAGCAGCCAGGGGATCCAGTTAGCTGACTCCTGGGTTTGGATCTACTATTTTTCAAATCTGTGGTAAATTTTACTTCTCACAGCTGACAGCTCAGCTTCTGTTTTAAACTATGAATGATTCCATAGACACTAGGGACCAAATATTCATCATGCCCCGTGCCTTCATTACTTCTTTTATCAAACAATGCTTTTGTTTGCTGTTTTGCAGTGAGTCAGGGTTGTTCTAGAGAATCTCAGTGCTGCCATCCCTGTGTCAGGGTCTCCAAGACCCACCCCCAAGTTTGAGGATTTGCTAGGAGGCCTCACAAGACTCAAGATATAGTCATACTCAGGGGCTAAGATTTATTACAGTGAAAGAATAGAAAGCAAAATCAACGAAGAGAAAAGCCATGTGAGTGAAGTCTGGGAGAAACCAGACACAAGTCCTCTCCCAGTGGACTCCCACGGGATGCACCTAATTCCTTCAGCAACAGTTGTGACCTCACATGTGCAGTGTTGTCTACCAGGGAGGTTCATTAGAGACTTGGTGCCCAGGGTTTTCACGGGGGCAGATCACGTTAGGCACCTCTGCCTAGCACATACTCAAGTTCCAGATCCCAGAAGGAAGGAGGTTTCAGCAAAGACCACATTGTTTGTGCAGACAGTTGAGGCACAGCGAGGCCTTTTGTCAGTTAGGGAATCATGGGAGCCTCCCAAAATCCAGGGTCCCAGAGGCCAGGCGAGGGCCAACCTTGCAAGTAGGACTTTCCAAGGACAGCAGTCTCAGGCCTGCTCTGTTGGCTCTTTTCTGCACAGTATCATAGTTTAAGTTTGTTAATTTCAATTCTGGTAAAAATATGTGATGAGTATCTTTCTAACTTAATCATTTTGCTTTTTGGAGGGGAGCATAATTTCTAGAAGTAGAATAAATATCTCTTCCAAGCATTTTTATATCTTTTATGTCTTCTGATACATATTTATATATTTTGTCCTCCCTTACTATTTTTAAATCTTAATTCTCATCAGTAAATGTTTCATGGTATTTATCATATTGATAAAGAATACACTATGTATTCTTTAAAATTATCTTCATCAGTACTTATTAATTCTTTTTAAAAAGTATTAAGATTAGCAAATTCTAACTTCTTGTTGGCTCAGCTGATGTTTTTGATGCTCTGATAGGCCCCAGTTGTGATAATGTTGAAGAAGATATGAATGCTTCTGCCCGAGGAGCTTCTGCTACGGTTTTGGAAGAGACAAGAAAGGAAACAGCTCCCGTGCAGCTCCCGGTTTCAGGGCCAGAACTGGCTGCCATGATGAAGGTTGGAACCAGGGTCATGAGAGGCGTGGATTGGAAATGGGGCGATCAGGTACTCAGAGATTTGGTTTAAACTCGTTAGTCACCTTCTACACATCCTGACTTGCATGGGTAGAAAGTGAAATAAATAACTACCTTAGCTCAGGACTGTGCAGTTGACACATACCATAGTTGTTGATTCCTGAGCAGGTGAATAGAGTTGAAACAAGTAGAGAGTGACAGTGACTTGCCATAGAGGCACCTAGGACAGGTTTAAGTCTGTGAGGAATGGCAGCTGTTTTCAGAGAACTCCTGGTATGGACTCAATTTGGGATGCAGCCCAGAACAAGAACAAGAGTGAGCAGGAGAGAGTGAACCTCATCTGAACAATAGTGTCATGAAAGCTTTGTAGCAGGAAGTCCCAGATGCTGCCTCTGCCACCTGGTGGCCATGAACCCAATAAGTGCTCCAATCCAGCAGTTTCAGGCATGCTGGTTGGGTGGTGGCCACCTTTTTGTTTCTTCTTGTAGCACATTGCTCCTGAGTCTCTTGTCAGGTCTCCCCAGGTAGAGGTCGTGGGGCTGTCTCTGCATTATTACCATAGTCACTCACTAAGGACAGTGTTCACCTTTCTACAGTGGGGTAGCATTCTTGTCGTATCTAGGTTTTCTCAACCTCACTTTTTAAGCATTGCCTCATCAGAATCATTTTAGAAATCAAAGTGTCAAGGAAGAGGTAGCAGCATCTTAAAAAACAGCTGTCACTTGTAGAAACGAGACATAGAGGTTTCATTTTAGAATCCAGAGGGAAAACTGAAGAGTAAGAGGGAACTAGGAGACACTGGTACTTGTTTCAGATTTCCAAAGCCCCATGAGGGATTGAGGGGGCCAAGGACCAGGCTGGAAAGCCCTATCTCTGCATTGGATTTGAGAGGATGCTAATTGAGATGATACTTTTCCTACTTCCCCTTTGGTAAAGGAGCATGAGCAAGTTATTTCCTAGCATTCTATTTAAGGTGATGATGTGAGCTGTGCTTGTTGCAGGTGGGTTTGGGGCAGTTTGCAGATGTGAAGTCTGTACACAGTGATGCAGCTGCCCTTACAGGCAATGTCTGTGTGACAGGAGAGGCATGCACCGTTTAAGTGATCTTTGTTTTGGCTCCCCCAGGATGGCCCTCCTCCTGGCCTCGGCCGTGTGATTGGTGAACTGGGAGAGGACGGGTGGATCAGGGTCCAGTGGGACACAGGCAGCACCAACTCCTACAGGATGGGGAAAGAGGGGAAGTATGACCTCAAGTTGGCAGAGCTGCCAGCCTCCACACAGCCCTCAGCAGAGGACTCGGACACAGAGGATGACTCGGGTAGGTGCTTTGGGGGGCTGCTTAGTCTGGAATAGCCCAGCAAGCTGTATCCAAATCCTGACTGGCCAACCTTTGCATCTGGGAGTGAGAACAGTGTGTCAGGACTCACCTGCAGATAGTGTTCTATAGCTTTGGGCTTGTCCTTGAAGGTTCAGTTTAAATAAGCCCCAGGGGATTCTGATGCAGGAGTGCAGCGTGGCCCTGGGAACCGGCAACCTAGCTGGACTTAACTTTCTTGCTCCCTTGGAGACAGTGCAGTAGGGTGAGGCAGTGCAGGGCTTGCTGAGTCTTCACCTCTAGTGGACCCTCTGGGTTGGTTCTGAGCCTGTTTCTGAGGTAGCAACCTAGTGCCTGGTGGAGTAGGCATAGGTTAGCAATGCTCCACACCAGTCAGACTATGGGCCATGTCTTCCTCCTTCTTTTACCTTCTCAGGCCCTTCACTCAGAATGCTGCACGTTATGGGGAGTTAGTCAGCACTTTATTGGCTTAAGGAAAGCATAGGTGAGAATTTGGAGTGGACTCAGAAAGTTAAATCCTAGCTGAGGAACTCCAAGGTTGTGGGAGGAGGGCTTCATGACTTTCTTTCTTTCTTTTTTTTTTTTTTTTTCGCTGAGGAAGAGTCTCCCTGAGCTAACATCTGTTACTATTCTTCTTCTTTTTGCTTGAGGAAGATTCACCCTGAGCTAACAGCTGTGCCAGTCTTCTTCCTTTTTGTATGTGGGTCACTACTACAGCGTGGCCACTGACAAGTGGTGTAGGTCCACGGCCAGGAACCAAACCTAGGCCACTGAAGTGGAGTGCACCAAACTTTACCACTAGGCCACAGGGCTGGCAGCTACATGACATTTTTTTACATGTATCCAAAAGACGTTGGGATGCATGAATGAAACTTCCTATTGCTGGTCTTGGTAAAACCATCCAGGAGGTCAGTACTGCCTTGTGGGGCTCAGTGCTGGCCTTATGTGCAGTGTGGTCAGGCTTCTGAAATCACTTTTATGGTTAGGAGAGGAAATCTGAGAGGCTGAGCTCAGTAGAGAACGAGTAATGTGGAGAATGGGAAAGGCTGTGCTGCATGCATGTCACTTGTGGGGGCTGAGGCCCCTCAGGTGTAAACAGATGATGCCTGCCTTGTGGGGCTGTAAGGAGGAAGGTATGTGAAGCCATGTAGCCCTGCCTAGAAGGTCCCTGCTGGTTCTGTTATCACTTCATGTGGCGGCACCGTGTCTGGGCCAGGTGCCCCTCTTCCTCCTAGCTCTCTGCCTGAGGGCTTCACTCAGAGAAGTTGGGGCCTGAGTGGGGCTGGCCACATGACAGAAAGGTGGCCTGGCTGCCGCCTGCCTCCTGGTCTGGAAGCTATGGCCTGGGCACGTGAGCCTCTCTTCTCCCTCCACAGTGGCTGGCACTTCCTCTTCATCCAGGGTATAGCCAGCTTGGCAGCAACCAGCTTTTGACTTTTGAAAAGTTATCTTTCTAAAGGAGTGAAATAGTTTTAGTGCTCCTGAGCTGTATTCTGAGATTGTTTAAAACAAATTAATTGTAATTTAAAAGGCTTTTCTTTGAGGAAGGTGGGAACAGAGATGATTAGGATGAGTGTTCTATGCATCTTGAATTCCATCTTTTCTTGTGAAGAGCTGCTTCTCTTTCCACAGTAAAAAAGAAGAAAGTGATATTAAATCTCTTAAATTACATAATAGTGACATCTTCCAATTCTGTTTGGGAATATGGTTTTTTCTTTTGATTCTTTTTTTCAGAAGCTGAACAAACTGAAAGGAACATTCACCCCACTGCAATGATGCTTAACAGCACTGTTAATTTACTGCAAACTCTTTGTCTCTCTGCCGGAGTTCATGCTGAAATCATGCAGAATGAAGCCACCAAAACTCTGTGTGGACTGCTGCGAATGTTAGTGGAAAGTGGAACGACGGACAAGACATGTATGCAATGAATGGTTGTAGGCCCACAGAGTCAATATTGGGGCTGTAATTTGTCGTGTGTGTGCTTGTCAGCAAGTGTGTGCATGTGGCTGAGTGTGGGTGTATGTGTTAGTGTCCTAGGGCTGCCATGACAAATTACCATAAACTTGTTAGCTGTAGTAGTTCATTTGAGTTGCTGCATCAAAGTACCACAAAATGGGTGGCCTAAATAACAGAAATTTATTTCCTCACAGTTCTGGAGGGTGGAAGTTCCAGATCAAGGTATCAGCGGGGCTGGTTCCTTTTGAAGGCTGTGAGGGAAGGATCTGTTCCAAACCTCTCCCCTAACTTCTCGTGGTTTGCTGACAATCTTCGGCATTCCTTGGCTTGTAGATCTTTACCCTAATCTTCACATGGCATTCTCTGTGTGTGTGTGTCTGTCTATCTCCAAATTTCTCTTTTTTATAAAGCCACCAGTTAGTTGGATTAGGGACCCACCTTAATCTAGTTTAACCTCATCTAAACTGATTATGTCTATCATGACCCCATTTCCAAATAAGATCGCATTTTCAGGTATTAGGGGTTAAAATTTCAATATCTGAATTTTGGGGGGGAGCAATTCAACCCATAACAGTGTTTAAAACAGCAACTTTATCCTCTCCGAGTTCTGGAGACCAGAAGTCCAAAATCAAGGTGTCAGCAGGGCCGTAGTCTCTTTAAAGGCTCTAGGAGAGGATGCTTCCAGGCCTCTTCTAGCTTCTGGTGGCTCCAGGCTTCCTTGGCTTCTGGCTACATCACTCCAGTCTCTGCTTTATTCTTACATACCCACCTCCCCTGTGTTTCTGTGTATCCTTTTCTGCATCTTATAAGGACTTTCATTGGATTTAGGGTTCACCCTAATCTAGTATAATGTCATCTCAGTTCTTATCTTAATTACATCTGCAGTTTTATTTCCAAATAAGGTCATGTTCTGAGGTTCTAGGTGAACATGAATTTGTGGGGGGGGGATTCAATTCAACCCATTTAAGTGTTTGAGTTTATGTGAATATGAGTGTGTGTAAGTGTGGGGAAAATGAGGAAATAGAGGGAGCGAGTGTGGGTGTACATGTGAGAGTGCTTGTGATTGTGTGAGAGAGTGAGTTTGAGTGTCACTGTGAATGATTGTGAGAAACTGCATGTGAGTATGTGAGAGTTTGTGAGAATGAGACAATGTGAGTGAGAATGGGTGTGTTTGTGAAGTGAAGAAGTGAGTGTGAATATGTGTAACTGGGCATGTTTGAGTGTTTATGAGTGTGAGTGATTGTGTGAGTGTGTTAGTGACTGTAAGAATGAGTGTGTGTGATTGTGGTAGGGTTATGTGTGACAGTATGCAGGTCAGTATTTATGTGTTTGTGAGGGCGTCTGGGTGAGTGTGACTGAGTGGGAGAGTGAAGAGGTCGCTATTAGCCTGGAGAGCAGGAGGCTGGGCCCTGGGAGATGGGGAAGGTAAACTAATAGGGGTCTGAGCAGGTCACGTGGTGTGACCCCTCCTCAGGGCCTCTGCCACAAGAAAGTGGAAGCCCCAGGCTGCCCACAGGTGCAGACTTGGAAGCCAGGAGGAGCAGACAGGGTCATGGTTGTATCAAACAGGATAAACCTCATAAAAGCCTCTTAGTCTCATTCTGTTAATATAGACTACTTAAACTTGTATTGGAAATTTATGGTGCCGATCAAATGTAAACAAGATCATGGGGAATATTTGAAACACATGAGATTTAAAAATATAGATGTACTCTCACAAATAACTGCCATTTGAATTATGAATCATTTTCCTACTGCCTAGAAACAGTAAGTAGATGAAACTCCTTCACTAGTTTGAGGAAGTACAACATGTACTGTAAAGGTTTTAAAAATATTGTACATGTTCATTGAGCTAACTTGATACTCCTGCTCCTCTCACTTTGAATGCATGAAATTATTTGTAAAGTAGCTTATTATTGAGAATTACATGGTAGGTAAATTAAAAGTAAAGATTATACTGAGTGTTTCTAGAAATTCGACACCAAGCCAGTTTGCTTTGCTCTGGCAGCTTCCCCAAACAAGCTGGTGTGTCGGGAGCAGCACCGGAGCTGGTGCACGCTGGGCTTTGTGCGGAGCATCGCACTCACACCGCACATGTGTGCTGCCCTCAGCTCCCCTCAGTGGATCACCCTGCTGATGAAGGTTGTGGAAGGACACGCGCCTTTTACTGCTGCCTCACTGCAGCGACAGGTAATTGTTGTACCAGGCTAATTCTCACTGTGTGTAACTTTAGGGAATGTTAGACCTCTTAAGGGGTGGCATCAAATTACCAGAGCTCTTGTCATCATAATTAGCTGCCTACATTCAGTCATGAATACGGAAAAAAACTAGCTCCAACACAAAGTAGATTTCCTAGAGGCAAGGATATGAGATTCTTGATTATTTTAGATTGATTAAGTTGCTGAACTTTGACTTGCTTTTCTATTAAGTGGTAACTCCTACTAACTGCTCTCATCTGCTTCATAGGAGTTGTAGTGTAATTGTCTTGAGAAGAATTAAACTAAAAGGAGTTATTTTTTAATTAAATGGATACCTGTATCTGTAATGTAGTTTATTTTTTTAATCCCTGATAATCCATAGTATTAATCAAGTTGGGTGTAACTATCTGCCTGTAAAATAATATCAGAATTTTCATATGATTAATTGCATTAGAGGAACAAAAGATAAAGAGAAAATGAAAATCTGTTCTTCCAATGTATAATATAATGATTTTCTTTAATGCTTGCTGTTTTAAATTGCCTCTTATCAGATCTTAGCTGTACATTTACTGCAAGCAGTACTTCCATCATGGGACAAGACAGAAAGGGCAAGGGACATGAAGTGCCTTGTGGAAAAGCTCTTTGGTTTCCTGGGCTGCTTGCTCACCACCTGTTCTTCAGATATCCCGTTCCTCAGAGGTGAGCATCTCTCCTTATTTGTGTCCTGGTTAAGTGAGCAGGGCTCCATGTAGCTCCTCTCTTGGGTGTTCTCTTTCAGAATCTACTTTGAGGAGGCGGAGGGCTCGCCCTCAGGCCTCTCTGACTGCCACCCACAGCAGCACTCTGGCAGAAGAGGTGGTGGCGCTGCTCCGCACGCTGCACTCCTTGGGTCAGTGGAACGGACTCATAAACAAGTACATTAACTCTCAGCTCCATTCTGTCACCCACAGCTGTGCAGGAAAGCCATCGGAGGGGGTAGGTGCTTCATTTTCAAATCTGCTGGTTTTTCTCTGTAGAATGTTGATTTAACTTTTATCTTTTTAAATACTATATATTTAGCTCAAAGATGTATTTTAAAATATTTTTACTGAAAATATTGAAGAAACTAATGTAAAAATGAATTTGGCTTAATTATAAATGTGTAAGAAACAGACAGCTCCCTGGATCTCTTCTTCAAGCTTTCTGTCTGTCTGCATCAGGCCCTGTTAGAGGACTACCTTCCCGACTCTGAGAACCCTGAGGTGGGGGGCCTCATGGCAGTCTTGGCTGTGATCGGGGGCATCGACGGTCGCCTGCGACTTGGGGGACAAGTGATGCATGATGAGTTTGGAGAAGGCACTGTGACGCGCATCACCCCGAAGGGCAAAATCACCGTGCAGTTCTCAGACATGCGGATGTGTCGCATTTGTCCATTGAATCAGCTGAAACCAGTAGGTGAACTTGTGCTCAGTTACTAGGTAATAAGGGTTTTATACTAGAACTAGATCCTAGCATCCATGCTGGGGAGAACTTGATTCTTGTAGTCTATGTCTGCCATCCAGGAAACCATCCAACCTCAGGAAAGCCTCCTGTCCTACTTGCCATGTTTGCTTTGTGCTCCTCTGATCAATAGGGCCTGTCTCACAGAGTTATACAGTGTCATAGATCATACGTCTTATTTTAGTGTCAGAAGATTGAAAGGGCATTAACAACTTAGAAGGTACTGTGTAACTATAAGTTAGTTTTAATTGTTTTAAAATATGAATTTATGAAGTTTATTTTTTTGTTTGCTTTTTATTTATTTTTTTGGTAAGGAAGATTGGCCTTAAGCTAACATTTGTTGACAATCTTCCTTTTGCTTGAGGGAGATTGTCCCTGAGCTAACATCTGTGCCAGTCTTCCTCTATTTTGTATGTGGGATGCTGCCACAGCATGGCTGATGAGTGGTATGTAGGTCCACGCCTGTGATCCAAACCTGCGAACCCTGGGCTGCTGAAGCGGAGCATGCTAACTTAACCACTATGCCACCAGGCCAGCCCCATGTGAAGTTTATTTTTTATTGAACAACTCAACTTTTAAAAAACCCTAAAAATGGTTTCTTTAAGAAAGTGACTTTTCTTCATGTAGAAATGTTTATTAATTGTTGTTGAGTGACATGACTTATATAGTAGCTACCGTCATCTTAAATCTATGATTTAGGGATGCATAGGGAACGTGAGTGATTTATATGACTTTGATGTAGCCTAAGTGCAATTTGAGTATATCTTTCTATACAATACTGGTTTTGATTACTATAGGAATATATACGCATTTTAGAAAATTTGAAATGTATAGAAAATGCCTAAAAAACAAAATAACCACCATCCTGTTGTAATTATTGTTGTGAAGTTTGTAAAAGGTAAAAGTTGATAAAGAAACCTTGGTAAAGTTAGGTTATATTTACTACACATGTAAGTCTCTATCTTGCCTTTAATGTCATCTTTTAAAGTTGTTATTTTCAGATATAAAAAGACTTAGCGATATGTGCAGTATTTCAAAATGAAGACTCATGGTTATGATAACTTTCAGAACATTTCGTGTGTTCATTTCATGGACATGCTTTGAAGGTTTCTGTGTTCTCTCTCCAGCTTCCTGCTGTGGCGTTCAGCGTCACCAACCTACCATTCACAGAGCCCATGCTCTCTGTCTGGGCTCAGTTGGTGAACCTCGCTGGAAGCAAATTGGAAAAGCACAAAGTAAAGAAATCACCTAAACAGGGTTTTGCAGGTCAGACCATGGTGCTTGATGAAACAGCTACAATCTTAACTGGTGTTGTTTGGACAATGTTTATTGTTTGTTGGAGCAAGTTCCTGTCATTGCTGAAGTCTTTGGGTTCAGATGGGTTTATCATTTGTTGAGTTACAGTGTGTATGGTGGAACCTTGGGCATGGTGATCAAAGTGTGTGATACAAAGACAGACGCCACGTTGGGGGCAGCAGCTGGAGAACCCTTGGCCTGCCCTCGCTTCCCTGTGCCAGCATTGATTCTGAGCAAGCATTCTGAAGAGAGTCTGTTCTGTCTCCCTCCTCATCAGCTCTCCCGCCAGGGCCCTCTGGTCCAGGTGCCTTCAGAAGCTTTGCTCATGGTCTCGTCACTGCTAGATCCAGCAGTGCCTGCGTGTTTGGACTTGCCTTGCTTTGTACCTGTGGATGGTGGGCTAAGACCAAGGCCATCCATGCTCGAACTCTGCCTTCCTTTGGTCTGGAATACTGCTCTCTTGATCTTCCTTACATTGTCCCTTTCATGTTCTTTGAGAGTTCTTCCCCCTGACTATTCTTTGCACATTGGAAATCCTTTTGGTTTCATCTGTAACTTCTGGCTTATTCTGCCTACCTTCTTGAGTTTTCTTGCTCATTTCTCCCCATTCCTGCCTGTGATTGCTGTTGCAGCATTTATGATGGTGACCACTTTTAACTCTGAATCTCCAATTCACATCTCTGGCTGGAGGTGCGTGTGCATGTAAACCACAGCATGTTCAGAATTCACTTAACCTTGTTCCCTAGCCAACATTTCCCATCATAGTGAATAAACCTGTCTCCCACGTAATCAGGCTCAATGCCAGAGAGGCACCTATGCCTCCCGTCCCACATGCTGGTCCTACCTTCTGTGGCCTCCAGCATGTCCTGCTTTGGAGTGCTTCTACCAAGACTATTCCAGCTCTGCTTATAGTCTACCTGCACCTGTGTGGCATCTTTCTTTGTTCCACAGTCAGCCCACGGGCATCATGCAAGCGTTTGATTAGATAGGACTCTAGAGGGGGCCATGATCTAGATGAGGTAGAGAACTATATGTTGTATCTGAGAAAATTGTCTTGGAGCAGTGTTGGCAAGAAAAGGTGAAAATATTTTGTTTGTATCTGGTTGAAATTTCAGCAATTTGAGAAACATTTGATTATGCTAATATTAGTTAACATGGTTCTAACTGTGTTTAACCCTTTAATCCTTACCCCAATCCATTGAAGTAGGCACATGGGAAGCAGGAAAGGGGAAAGAAGACCTGGAGAAGGTAGGGGATGCTCACCCAGAAGCACCAGTCATAACACCAGGAAAGACGGGTTCTTCATTAATGACAGTATTTGGCATGGTCAGCTAATTCCCACAGGGCAGGCCATTGTTTCTGCCATGTTGCAGCAGTGGCACCGAGGTACAGGGAACAGAGCAACTTCCTCAGGGCCGTACAGCTGGTGAGGAGGAGAGCCTGAGCAGGGTGTGCGATTCCTGCTGAGTCCTTTTCTCCTACAGGACAAGTTGACCTGGACCTGCTGAGGTGCCAGCAGTTAAAGCTGTACATCCTGAAGGCAGGTCGTGCACTGCTTTCCCACCAGGACCAGCTCAGGCAGATCTTGTCTCAGCCAGCTGTTCAGGAGGCCACAGCTGCTCATACAGGTATCTTTTAAGGAAGCTCTTATAGATCTGTAAGAAAGGCAGTTAAATTCCAATAGAAAACAGGCAAAGAACATGAACAAGCAGTCCATAAAAGGGTAAATAGTGATGGCTTCTAAATGTACAAAAAAGATGTGCAACCCAGCCAGTAATTGATGAACTGCAAATGATACTGTCATTGTCTTAGACAAAGATGAGGGGATCTGGTGGGGAGGGACGGAAGACAGTGCTCTCCTGCCTCACTGTTTAAAGTGTGGCCATGGGCCAGCAGCAGTGGCAGCACATAGGAACATGTTAGGAATGCAGACTCTCTGGCTGTATCCAAGACCTAAGAAATCAGAATCTGCATTTTAACGAGACCCTAAGGTGGTTCATATACACCTAAAGCAGCACTGCTTTAACATATTGCTGGTGGGAATTTAAGTTGGTACAACCATCTAATGGGCATTTGAGGACACGTTAGACTTTAAAATGCATACACACACACACACACACACACACCCCTATCTAAATCTGTTTGTCTATCTGTCTATATCTATGTCTGTATATCCATTGACCAGCAGGTCATCTTGTGGGGGTTTATCACACGAAAAGGCATGAAGATACGTGTTTACAGATGCTCATTTTGGCTTCTTTCTTGGTATCGTTTTTATGTTGAAAACTGAAGATACCTAAATGCCGTTATTAAGTAGTGTATCTATACAGTAGAATACCATGGCGCCATTCACAATGATGATACATATATGTGTTCATTGCCCTGGATACATGAAAACGATAAACAAAAGAGCACATTGCTATGTCTGTCTGTTTGTCAATAGGCCATAGATTCATCTGCTTACCAAAATAGTGACAGTGGAATTTCAGCTGACTTGATTCTCTTATGCATTTCTTTATTACTTCAATTTTCTGGAATGAGCTCATATCCCTTTGAATAGGAAAAAACCAAAGCTCTAAAGTATTTTTTGATCATCTACTATTGAAAGACTTTGTGATAAGTATTATGGGGACAAGGTAGTTTTTGTTTATGGTCCTTCCTATCTGGGGTCAGGGTAGGGAGAGAAAATGAACACAGATGGCTCTGTCCAGGGTCTGGGCCAGTGTGCTGTGAGATGTGTGAGCACAGTTCCACAGGTGTCCTGGGGACCCCAACAGCTGAGGGCTGAGGAGGGCAGCCTGTGAAGGGTGTGGCAGACCCTCAGTGCAAGGTGACAAGGACTCTCTGTCCTTTTGGAGGAGATGGTAGGAGCACTGACATAAGCAGTGAGTGTTGGAGAGAGTGTTCAGGCGTTCTGCTTTGCAAGGAGCTCAGAATTTATCGATCAAAGTGAGGCTAATGCTGGAGAGGTCAGTTGAAGTCATGTGATAGAGAGTGCCTTGAATACCAGGGTGAACCTTAAGGCTGACTTGGAAAGCTGCGACAGGGATCCACGTGATAAAGATTGATATTCTGGATGATAAATCTACTACGAGTATTTGAAACAGGGAGATCCAATGGTGATGAGAGAATCCTGTCAAGTGATGAGGTGTCTTCCAGGGGAAGGCATGAAAAATGGGAAGGAGCTTCCAGTAGACACTGTGATGGTGTAGTCTTTTAGATGATAACTTTATGGAAAAAGTCAAAGACGGCTGATGTTTCAAGCCTGAGTTATAGGGAGGACAGTGAGGAGTGCCTTTGACAAAAATTAGACAGTCCAGTGGAGTGTGGGGTGTTTTGTTTCTTAATCCTAAGAGAAGAGGGTATTGTGGATTTAGTTTTAACGTGCTGAATATGGGGTATATCCAGAGAAAGTGCAGATTCATTCCATATTTGATGGTGGGAACCTTGAAGATAACCCACAATTGTAGAAGGAAACCCAAACCCAGGAAATTGGACTGGCTGTTCTGTGGTCACCAGGATGAGAAGCTATGGCAGTGCTAAATCTGGATTACCATCTGGCACTTGGGGCAGAGCACGGGCTCCAAACAGAGCTGTTGAGGGCAGGGCTTGACACACTCCCATGCCACTTGTTTTTTCATAAAAACTTTATCGTTTTGTGGGAACACAGCCACACCTGCTTGTTGATGTGTCATCTCTGGCCACTCTTGCTCTTCAGTGGCAGAGTTGAGTAGCTGTGAGAGACCATGTAGCTGGTGAGCCTGAACTATTCACTCTCTGGCCCTCCAAGAGAAAGATTTCCATCCCCTGGACTAGAGGATTAGTAGAAATGATCGCCAGACCAAACCAGCAAACTCAAATGGTATGTGGGACTGATTGGGCTCAAGGCAGTGGGTGTCAGTGGGTCTGGAGCAAATGGGAAGTGCTGGCTGTCTCACCCTAAGCTCCTCAGATTAAAACAGACAAAAGGATAACACCCTGACCCCATGACAGATTTGGAATTGGTATCAGTTTATGGTCTGAACGAAGTTAGCAGGAAAAGCCAGGACTAGAAGTACAAACTTGGGAGTGTCCATGTTAGGGGTTAAGCAGTGAGTGAGCACCAGGAAAGAGAGTATATGATGTCCTTGGTCAGAAATCTGGGAGGCAGCTTTTTCTTGGTTCTAAGGAGACAGATGAACTAATGAAGGGCAGAGGCCAAAAAGCAGAGAGTGGAAAATTCTTCAGAGGCTAGTTTTTGGTATCTCAGCCTTGAAGATTTTGGTTGTCTAGCTCTTTGAAGAGGTAGAAATCATATCTGGCTTAACACACTCAATGCATTATCTTTTTTTTTTTTATTTTTGAGGAAGATTAGCCCTGAGCTAACTGCTGCCAGTCCTCCTCTTTTCACTGAGGAAGACTAACCCTGAGCTAATATCCATGCCCATCTTCCTCTACTTTATATATGGGATGCCTACCACAGCATGGCGTGCCAAGTGGTGCCATGTCTGCACCTGGGATCCGAACCAGTGAACCCCGGGCCACTGAAGCAGAATGTGCGCACTTAACTGCTGCGCCACTGGGCTGGCCCCTGCATTATCTTTAATAGTAGAGATGCTTGCAGTTGAAAATATCACACATGCATATATGTTTTTAAAATTTCCATATGATGTTTTATAAATCAAATAGAATGTTGATACTAACATGTCCCAAAGGTTATACCAAATACAGTACTGCAATATGATTCTAAATATGACTACAGAATGAAATAAATAAAATGTAGAAATGTAGAAAACATACTGTGTAATAATGTAATATAAAAATAATATATGCTTTCCTAGGACTGTTATAACAAAGTCCCACAAATTTGGTAGTATAAAACAAGAGAAATTTGTTCTCACAGATCTGGGAGCTAGAAGCTTAAAGTCAAGGTATCCACAGGGCCATGCTTTACCTGAAGGCTCTAAGGAAGAATCCTTCCTTGTTTCTTCTCAGCTTCTGTTGGTTACTGGCAATCCGTGGAGTTCCTTGGCTGACAGCTGCACAACTCCAATCTTTGCCTCTGTTATCACATGGCCTTCTTCCTTCTGAGGGTGTATGTCTGTGTCTTCACATAGTCTTCTTACAAGGACACTAAACATTTGAATGAAGGTCTTCCATAATTCAGTATGTCCTTCTCTCAACTTGGTATTATCTGTAGAGACGCTATTTCCAAATATAATCCCATTCATAGTTGATGGGGATTACAACTTGAACATATCTTCTTTTTTTTTTCCCAAGTAATTTTATTGAGATCATAATGGTTTATAACATTCTGTAATTTCAGGTCATACATGCATATTTTGTTTTTAAATCCAGATGATGGAGCAGCTGTGTCCCCTGACCTTGGGGATATGTCTCCAGAAGGGCCGCAGCCACCAATGATCCTCCTGCAGCAGTTACTGGCCTCAGCCACCCAGCCATCCCCAGTCAAGGCGATATTTGACAAACAGGAGCTTGAGGTACAGTTGGCACCCTCAGCGGTTTCAATTCAGTGCATTAAATTGTGAATAACTTCTTTCCTAGATATGTATTTTCTTAAGGATATAGTCTGAATTTTAAATGGTAGGCCAAAATAATTCTTATGATTAGTTAAGCTTTAACCACATTTATCATAGAACATTATACTAGTTAGAGAATGAATGCATTGAAGTTTAACCTTATTTTGAATTTATGTGAATTATTTGAAAAAATTAACTAGATTCAGCATGGATCAGATGCTCAAATATTGGTGGAGGGATCTTTTTCCAGGAAATAGTGTTATTAAAGGAGCCCCATTAGACTTAGGAATATTGCATGCCCCTGTTTATGTCATTTACTCCAAAGCCCTTCTTAGGAACGCTCTGTTGCTGCCAGGTCCTTGGTCCTCATCCTGTTTCAGAGCACATGTGCTACACCATGTAACTCGGGCCGGGACTGTGGGCACATTCCCATAGAAGAGACGGCATGGGACTAGGTCTAAGAGTGATGGGAACTTTCGTGGCCTGCAACATGGAGGGCTAGCTATTTTAATATATCCTTCTTGCTAGGTAATACATAAAAAATTCTGGTTAAAATATCAACGGCAAAAACAAACCTTGATTGCTCAGTTTAGCTGGCAGAAAGTACTCTGATAGAAATGCTCAGTGACTAAGACCCTGTGGGGAGCCAGGATCCAGAGTGAGCAGGCAGCTGTGTCAGGCCAAGGGCAAGGCTGATAACACCCCCAGAGTGTAGGAAGATGGTGGGGTACAAAGAGAGAAGGCAGGAAATGGTGGACATGGGGTAACAGGGAGGGGGTGCAATGCCTTTTCTGACCTGGCCTGAAGGCTAACTAACTACTTGTCAGGTCTGAAAAGCTCTAAGATGAGAGATCAGGTTAAAGATGCTGGAGGGTGGTGGTGTTTCCAGTCATCTGTAGAGATAAAAAGAGGACACTGAGCAATGAAGAAGGGTGTTGGGCAAACTGTACCCCAGAATCACACTGGTGGTGCCCAATGCTAAGAGGAAAGATGCAGAAGGAAACACAGAGTTGTCCTTTATGAATTGGGAATGGCTGTTGTACTGAAAAGAAATCTTCCATTGTTTTGTCTCCATTGATTCTGATGGAAATTAAGCCAATATTCTTATTGTTCTCTGTGAAATGTTGTTTTTTCCCTCTGGCTGTATTTAATATTTTCTGCAGTTTGACTAAGATGTGCCTATGTATGTATGTGTTTTTTTTCTCCTATCCTCCTTGAGGTTTGCTTAAGTTATTTGCATTTCTGGCTTGATTTTTTTTTTTCCCCACCACCAAATTTGAAAACTTTTGTTCATTACATATTTTCCTGTCCCACTCTCTTTTGTTTTTTTCTAAGACTACCATTACACATCTGTTAGAGTATTAGTGAGTTTCTGTTTATTATTTTTTAATCTTTTTTGCTTGGTTAAATTTGTATTTGATTTGTCTTCAAGATCAGGGTACTCTGCTTTGTTGGGTCTGATCTGCTGTAAGTTCATCCAAGAAATGCTTTATTTTATATTTTCATATCTCATACTTCCATTTGCATCTTATTTTATAGTTTTATATCTCTCCTGACAGTTCCCATATCTTCACCCCATACATGTATCTGTGTACTTTAAAACATATTTCTGACAGCAAACAAGAAATTTGACATCACTAATTCTAATAGCTGGGCCACCTGTTGGTCTGCTCCTATTGGCAGTTTTTTCTCTTGATTATAGTCAGTTATTGGTTCTGCTTCTTCACATATTTAATAATTTTTATTGTATTCTAGAAGTTTCGGACATTACGTTGTGTTGGCTCTGGGTTCCGTCAGCTTCCTCTGGAGGAAGTGGAATTTCGTTCTCACAGACAGTTCAGTACATGGCCGTTCTCCTTAGTCCTATGGAGGTTTGGTTCTGGACTTTTTTATGATGGTTTATTTTTGTTTTGCCCTTAGTCCTGGTTTTTGGTCCCTAATTCTAAGGGCTTTAGAATTTCTTCTGGGGTTTCAGTGGAAACCTTGACATCTTGACCAGCTAGCTCCCTCTAACTTGGTTTTACTTGGACCTCAAACTGTCTCCCTAGCACTGGGTGGCTGTAGAAATCCCTCCAGCCTTCCGGCAGTCTCACAGATGCTCAGTTTGGAATCAGCCAAGGATTTGAGGGTAGTCTCTGTGTACATTTTGTGGCTTTTTCCCTCTGTGGTTCCTCCCTCATTTTCTCATTGCTCTGGCAAGCCTGAATTCAGCCTCAGACTACAGTCCCATAATGCTGCCTCTGTCAGCAGCTTACCTGCTGGCTTCCCTTATGTCAAGGGTTGTACCTGTTCCAGTTTTGATTGCTTTGGCTATTCTCCAGTGCCTTCAAGCAGTTTTTAAAAATATTTTATCCAGAGTTCATAATTATTATCAGCAGAGGTTTAATCCAGTCCACCCTAAACTCCCTATTACTGGAACCAGAACTCCTAGCTCAGTCTGGTTCTGAACTGTAAGCTTTTAGGATGAAGCTGGTCACTTCCGAGTTACTTAGATTTCACAGTAAAACCCCAGGCTTTGACACTTCCTAAGCACAGGAGGGATCACTGGTGTCCTCGGTTTCTTCCTAATTCCTTCCTCACATTCTCAGTTTAAAAAAATAGCAAGTCTTAGCTACTCTGAGAGCATCTGGAGATGAGAAGCAGAGAGGTACAAGAAGATCAGAGAGAGGGCTGCGTGTGCTGGGGAGGTTGGGAGTTCCCACCTGCAGACTGCAGAGATCCATTTGTTCATGGAGTCGTTGCAGTTTGTTTCCCAATATTTTGTATTTCCCTTGTTCTTTTATGTCATGTTTAACCCACAGAGTGGTTCTTTTACCCTTGAATAATTGAGAGGTGATTTGGTGGTATATCAGAGAGTGCCATGTTGTCTCTGGCCTGTCTTACGGAGAGGAGAGAGCAGGAGACTGTGGGCACTGCCCATTCCCAGGGAGGGGGTGGAGGATGCCTTTCTTCTTGCTCCATTGGGCCTCTCTCACTCCACGCATCTTGTTTCCCATTCAGAGCTTAGGGCTGCTGTGAAGTTTTTCTTAATGAACGTTGATAATTGGCTGATTTACTAGACTCTCTGTGCTGAAGCAAGAGTTATTTGGCTTCCAAGTCTCTCCTCTGCATTAAATTATGAAACTTGTGTTTGTCATTTTTTAACATGTTTTATCCATTCATTTTAAAGTACACATGTAAGTCTGGGTTTTCTATACTTCTGCACTGCGGTACATGGAAGAAGTCCGTAATTTCTGGTTTTTTAGACTGCTTGAGTCACCTAATTTCTTTTTTTTTTTTTTTTAAGATTTTATTTTTCCTTTTTCTCCCCAAAGCCCCTGGTACATAATTGTGTATTTTTAGTTGTGGGTCCCTCCAGTTGTGGCATGTGGGACGCCGCCTCAGCATGGCTTGATGAGCAGTGCCATGTCCGTGTCCAGGATTCGAACCAGCGAAACCCTGGGTCGCCAAAGTGGAACGTGCAAACTTAACCACTCGGCCACAGGGCCAGCCCCAGTTGAGTCACCTAACTTCTACAGACCTCTTGGCTCTGCTCTCATTTCCTCAGGCTGCTGCGTTGGCTGTGTGTCAGTGTTTGGCTGTGGAGTCCACTCACCCATCGAGCCCGGTGTTTGAAGACTGCAGCTCCAGTGAGGCCACAACGCCTGTCCCTGTGCAGCATGTTCACCCTGTCAGAGCAAAGAAGCGCAAGCAGTCACCCGTTCCTGCTTTGCCTATCGTGGTTCAGCTCATGGAAATGGGATTTCCGAGAAGGAACATAGAGTTTGCACTGAAGTCACTCACTGGTGCCTCTGGGAATGCTACTGGCTTGCCAGGTACTGCGTTTTCCTTGTGGATGTTTCACTTAATGTTCCCACCTGTTTGTTTGTAGGTTTATCTTGAAATACCAACATCAGAGGCCCCTCTGGAGGGCAAGTGCTAAGGGTCTTCACTGTGGGTGCACTGTGTGTGCTTACCTGTAGGCGTGGAGGCCTTGGTCGGATGGCTGCTGGACCACGCTGATGTGCAGGTCACGGATCTCTCGGACGCAGACACAGGGTCTGAGGAATGTTCAGACGAGGAGGTGGTGGAGGACGTGGATGACGTGGCCTATGCTGTGGTCAGTGCCTCCCCTGTAAGCACCCCTCTGCTCATGTCTGCCCAGCCTGTGCTCTGGGTTCCTCTGTGCTGCTCCCAGGGGGCGTCTCTACTGTTCTGCTGGGCACATGGCAAAGCTGCTAAGTCCTGACTGGGTTTTCTGTGCCTTCAGTACTTTTAGCTTTAAAACAGACCCTTGCTCAACCATCTAATGATGTTGGGTTGTCGTTAGAAGATTTTGTTAAAAAATCATGTTTTATGTGACATTGATTTCTGACTTAAGTAAATTGTTTTGTGGGATTAATTTGGAAGTGCCTCAGAAATTTTCTGTACTTGTAGATTTTGAGATTCATTTCTGTTTACTATGCTATTAATCTTTTTTAAATAAATATTTTTATAGTGAAAATACAGTGCTAAATAGAATATTATAGATTTCACATACTTTTGTTTTAAGTAGCTTTATCTGATTCAACACTTTGAACAAAATGTATTTCTTTTGTAGTCTACTGGTGCTGTTGTAACAGAGAGCCAGACTTATAAAAAGCGAGCTGATTTCTTGAGTAATGATGATTATGCTGTGTATGTGAGAGAGAATATTCAGGTGAGTAATTGTCTTAGGCTGGAGCCTTGCTCAGATTTTCATTCAGCAAATGTTTGAGCATCTCCTATGTAAAAGTATCAGTGGACACAGGTCCCTACCCTCAGGGAACCTGCATTCTATATGTGGAAGACAGACAGTAATCAAACCTGGCAGACAGACTATAATTTATTAGAAGGTGGTGCATACTGTGGAAATGAGAGAGAGCAGACTAGAGGGATGAGGGAGGTGTAGGAGGTGGAGACGGGGCAGGATCAGTGTGGGAGTGGAGGGAAGGTAGCATTGAGAAGTGAGCTTGGTGCAGAGGCTCTTGCGGTGTTGAGGGGCTGGCTCAGCAGCTACTGGGAAAGTCAGAGACCTGGCAAGAGAGGAAACATCTGGTCTGTGCAGCACCCAGCAGGGAGGCCACTGTGGCTAGAGCGGAGTGAACAGAGGACAGAGTAGCAGAAAATGAGCAGGTAGGGCCAAGAGCAAAAGGAGGTTTGTCCACAGTGACATGGCACAGAGACATGTGCTTCTCCGCTATTCTCACTGTGGACACTTTAATCTGTTCTTGCCTGTTTTTCTTATATCATTCTCACTACCATCTAATTTTAAATCTAGTTATGCTTTTTTATGTAATCCTTTATCTACCTTAAATATTTTCTAACTTTTGTTCTAATTAGTATACTTCAGAGAAAAATCTCAGAAATCATCTCATTTCACCTGTACATTGTCAGTATGTATTCTTAATAGATAAAGAATTTTATTTTTAACATAATGACATTACTGTTACCTAACATTACCTAACAAATAAACAGTAATAACTTAATATCATCTCGTATTCAATGCTGGCTAAAATATTCCCAGTTTTCTCAAAAATGGCTTTTTACAGTAATTTTTTTGAATTTGGATACAAAGAAGATTATACACCTTACATGTGGGTGATGTGTCTCTGAAGTGTCTTTTTAACCTAGAACACTGTCTCCCTCCTTTTTTCCTTTTCATGCTATTTATTTGTGGCTAAAACTATGTTGGCCCACATCTTCCTCCCTCCTCTGCATTTCCCATAAAGTCAGAGTGGGGGCTGGAGGGTGATTGGACTCAGGCCGTGTCTTAGGCAAGAATGCGTCATGTGGACCAGCACGCAGTGTTGCTGGTGTAGGTCTTGTCAGCCTGCTCCATCCGTTAAGAAGTTCTGTATTAAGAAGTTCTCTATTAATTGTTCATATCGATGCTTCAATAGCCATTAGTGTCATTGCTTAGACCCATCATGAGGGTTTGCACAATAATGATTTTCTAACTTTGTCATCCCTTCCAAATTTATTAACTTGAGTTCCACTCTTTGAAGAGAACTTTCTTACCCACTTTGGCCACTCTTTATAATATAGTTTTTATAGGAATGGCAAAATAAATGCTTGGTTTTTTCAGTTCTTTTTTGGCTTTATCAATTTTCGGAATTGTGAATTGGTGCCCTGGTACTTGTAAAGGTGACCAAGAAGCTTTGTTTTGCTTATTATTATGATAATATATGTATTGGCTGTTATTGAATTTGATATGTTTCAGCTATTATTTCTCTTGATGAGATTGTCCTTTTGAGTGAACCCATTAATCTTTGCTAGCTCCTTTGCTTTATGGCACAAGTTGATCCAGGCTCATCTTGTATATTTCCTGCCCCAGACATCAAGCCAGCCAGTTTTCTAAAGAGCTCTGGTTCCACTCAGTGTAAAATGATATTGAGAGCACATCCTGTGTGCTAGTGGAGATCCTTTCTTAGGAATAGAATAATGCTCTTTATTCACTGGGCTGGATTTTTTATTTAATTTTAATTGTAGGTGGGAATGATGGTTAGATGCTGTCGAACTTATGAAGAAGTGTGTGAAGGAGACGTGGGCAAAGTTATCAAACTGGATAGAGATGGGTTACATGACCTCAATGTGCAGTGTGATTGGCAGCAGAAAGGAGGCACTTACTGGGTTAGGTATATTCACGTGGAACTTATAGGTGAGCACATTCTTTATTAAGTTATTTTGCTTTTTCTTAATTGGAGACAGAATTCCCAGAAATGAATGCTAATTATAGTGTTGGAATCTCTAGGCTATCCTCCACCAAGCTCTCCTTCTCACATCAAGATTGGTGATAAAGTTCGAGTCAAAGCCTCAGTCACCACACCAAAATACAAGTGGGGATCCGTGACTCATCAAAGTGTGGGGGTTGTGAAAGGTAATATTACTAGGTATCAAAATTCCAAATGTTAGCTTTTCATTAACAAATGTAAACTCTTCATTTTTCATTCAAGAGCTAGAAAAACATGTATGAAGAAAACTTTATGTATATAAGTGGTGTTCTTTTGCTTGTCAGTGCGTTCTGGACTAGGAACACACCTGTAGTTGAACAGAGTCAGGTTTATTAACTCATTGCAACTTAGGGGATGCATGCCCTGGGAAATGGGCCATCTCCATAAGCAGGTGTAACAGAGGACTAATGGAGTTAGTGGTGGGGTTTTTGGGAAGGGTTCAAGGAAGCAGGGTAATTCTGAGACTGGATATCTTAATAAACTCTAAGACTGGGTATCTTAAATAAATAAATAAGTAAGTATCTAAGTAAATAAATATCTTAATCTTGGAGCCAGGATGAAGTTACAGTTGGCAAGTTGTTCACATTAGCCAGGACAGGAGGTGTCTGATTGTGTTTGTGGTTTGGGTTGGATTGAAATTTGATCAGACATGACTGAGGAGTGGTTTTTATTTTTGTCTCAGTCCATCACAGTCACAAGGTGGCCTTGTCTGATGTTGGTGTTCTATAAACTTGTTCCATCAGTCATTCTGCCAAATAGCCTATATCTGAGTGTCAGGCTAGCTCCTGTGGTCAAAGACTGCTTTTCTCTCTCTCTTTTTTAATGCTATATATAGATATTTGGGGTTGAATTTAAGAAATGGAAATGTACAAATAATGGGAGTTAGGAACTGGAGACACAAAATTTTCCTCATTTTGTATTTAATGCGATATTGAGATTCCAAATCAAAAACATGGCACACTGTAAAAGGTAAACTACATCCATTTTAACACTTGTATGAGAAATAATTAAATAGACATGCAGTCTTTGTTTTGTTTTTGAGAAAGATTAGCCCTGAGCTAACTGCTGCCACTTCTCCTCTTTTTTTTGATGAGGAAGACTGGCCCTGAGCTAACATCCGTACCCACCCTCCTCTACTTTATATGTGGGACACCTACCACAGCATGGCTTGCCAAGCAGTGCCATGTCCTCACCTGGGATCTGAACCAGTGAACCCTGGGCCGCTAAAGCGGAACGTGTGCAGTTAACCACTGCGCCACTGGGCTGGCCCCTAGACATGCGGTTTTATTTTTTTTTTAAACTCTTTCGATGTCATAAAGACATCCTATTTTGTTTTGAGCATTGCAGAAAACTCTCTTACTAATCTAACGGCCTAGATTAAAAAAGGCCACCATGGTGGTGCTTCCCCAGTTGGTAGGGGTGTTAGAGTTTCTCAGTTACATAAGAACAAATGGCTTATTTAACTTCTTACTTGAGTTTAGCATTTTTCTTAAGAGATTCTTAAAACTTTTACAAATTGAAACAAAGATAAATTTTAAAAACAAGAACCTGGTTTAGAGATTAATGTTTTGAGTAGCAGAGCGCTCTCAACCAAAGGACAAGAGGTGTCTTAATGTTATTAATGTGATTTTTATTCCCTAAGATACTAAATGGAGTTTTGACTTGGGGTAATTAAAAACAAACAAACCTGTTTATTGTATAAAATTTAAAACATACACAGAAGTAGAGAATCTAGTTTAATGAACCTCCATATACCCATAACCTAGCTTCAGCAATTGTCAACTTCTGGCCAAAGTTGTTTCATCTACAATCCCTCCCTCAATTATTTCGAAGCTGATCTCTGACTGACATCATGTGTTAGTTCTTCCGTAAGTATCTTAGTGTGTCGCTCTAAAAGATAAGTACTCTTTGTAAAACATAAGTAACTAATAGATAATGTCACATGGCTATGTATAGTTTTATTTTTAATTTTAGGTTTTTATGGGTGATAAAGATGTTTCAGGCAATTTCTCTTCTGTCCAGCTTTCAGTGCCAATGGAAAAGATGTCATTGTCGACTTTCCTCAGCAGTCTCACTGGACTGGTCTGTTATCAGAAATGGAGTTGGTGCCTAGTGTTCATCCTGGAGTTACGTGAGTTTTCTTTTTTACGTTGCTGGGTTTGTTTTGAAATTTCTTTGCAATTAAGTTTAAGAAATGACCTCATCTTTTTCTTTTCAACTCAATGGCTATTTTAAAAATAGGTGTGATGGCTGTCAGATGTTTCCTATCAATGGATCTAGATTCAAATGCAGAAACTGTGATGACTTTGATTTTTGTGAAACGTGTTTCAAGACCAGAAAACACAACACTAGGCATACATTTGGCAGAATAAATGAACCAGGTATGGTAGAATGGTTATATTCTCTCTCTCATCAAAATATTATTAATGAGAATTATTTTGGACACAAATGTATTTAATTTTGTTCTTCTAAAGTTCATATTTATATGATGAGCAGTGTACAGTGTGCAATGAAACAGGAAAGATGGTCCTACTCACTAATGACTTGCTGTCTTTTTCTCCTAACAATGAGGGACCGTGGGAATTAGAATAATAGGGTTTATTTGCTTGTACTTCCATAAAAAATATTAAATGGATCTCAAGAAACTGATAAGTGTTTTGTTGCATGGGGTGTGGAATTGGATAGATGGAGAGTGAGTCTTTTTATTTGTATGTCTTCTATTATATATATTTTTTTGTGTGGCAGAATATATGCAACATAAAACTTGCCATTTTAATCACTTTTAGGCGTATAATTCAGGGAATGTTGTACAACTGTCACCACTATCTATTTCCAAAACTTTTTCACACTCCAAACAGAAACTGTACCCATTAAGCAATAATTCCCCATTCTCCCTTCCCCCAGTCCCTGGTAACCTCTACTCTGCTTTCTGTCTCTATGAATTTGACGACTCTAGGTAACTCATATAAGTGGAAGCATACAAAATTTGTCCTTTTGTGTCTGACTTATTTCACTTAGCATTATGTTTTCAGGGTTCATGTAGTATGTGTCAGAACTTCATTTCATTTTATGGCTGAGTATATTCCATTGTTTGTATATACCACATTTTGTTTCTTCATTCATCTATTAATGGACATTTGGGTTGTTTGTACCTTCTGGCTGTTGTAGACAACATTGCTGTGAACATTGGTCTACAAATCTGTTTAAGTCTCTGTTTTCAAAACTAGCAGTGCAACTGCAGGATCATATGATAGCTTTGTTTAACTTTTTGAGGAACTGTCAAAATGTTCTCCACAGTGGCTGCATCATTTTATATTGCCAACCAGCAATGTGTGAGGCTTCCATTTCTCCTTGTCCTTACCAATGTTTGTTATTCTCCACTTGTTTATTTTTTTGATTACGGCCATCCTGATGGGTGAAAAGTAATATCTTATTGTGATTTTGATTTGAGTTACCCTAATGACAAATGACAGTGAGCCTATTTTCATGTGCTTTTTGGCCATTTATATATCTCTTTTGGGGGCATGTCTGTTCAAGTCCTTTGCCCGTTTTTAAACTTTTGGTGTTGGGTTGTAAGAGTTCTTTATGTATTCTGGATGCTAAACCTTTATCAGATATACGATTTGCAAATAGTTTATCCTGTTCTGTGATTTGTCTTTTTACCCTCATGATAGGACACTGTGATGCACAAAAGTTTTAAATTTTTTAATTTTATTTTTGTTTTTTTCTATTGCAGTAACATTGGTTTATAACATGTAAATTTCAGGAGTCCATCATTATATTTTGATTCCTGTGATGTTCACCACCCAAAGACTAATTATAATCCATCACCACACACATGTGCCTAATCACCCCTTTCGCCCTCCTTCCTCCCTTCTTCCCCTCTGGTAACCTCTAATCCAATCTCTGTATGTGATTGTTTGTTGTTGTTTTTATCTTCTACTTATCAATGACATCATGTGGTATTTGACTTTCTCCCTCTGACTTATTTTACTTAGCATAGTACCGTCAGGGTCCACCCAATGTAGTCGCAAATGGCCAGATTTCATTGTTTCTGATGACTGAGTAGTATTCCACTGTGTATATATACCATATTTTCCTTAGCTGTTCGTCCCTTGATGGGCATCTAGCTCGCTTCCAGGTCTTGGTTATTGTGAATAATGCTGCAGTGAACATAGGCGTGCATGTATCTTCACTCATTCGTCTTTTCATGTTTTTTGGATAAATACCCAGTAGTGGAATAGCTGGACCATATGGTAGTTCTATTCTTAATTTTTTGAGGAATCTGCATACTGTTTTCCATAGAAGCTGCACTAGTTTACACTCCCACCTACAGTGTATGAGAATTTCCTACTGTCCACATCCTCTCCAACACTTGTTTCCCGTCTTGTTAATTATAGCCATTCTAATGGGAGTGAGGTCATATCTCATTGTACTTTTCAATTTGTGTTTCCCTGATAGTTAATGATGTTGAACATCCTTTCATGTGCCTGTTGGCCATCAGTATATCTTCTTTGGAGAAATGTCTGTTCAGATCTTTTGCCCATTTTTTAATTAGGTTGTTAGGTTTTTGTTGTTGAGATGTATGAGTTCTTCATATATTTTGGAGATTAACCCCTTATCAGATATATGGTTTGCAAATATCTTCTTCCAGTTGCTAGGTTGTTTGCAAATAAGTTCTCCCAGTTGCTAGGTTGTCTTTTCATTTTGTTGATGATTTCCTTTGCTGTGCTGAAGTGTTTTAGTTTGATGTAGTCCCATCTGTTTACTTTTTCTATTGTTTCCTCTGCCCAGTCAGACATGGTACTTGAAAATGTGCTGCTAAGACCAATGTCGAAGAGCACACTGTTTTCTCTTGTGGAAGTTTCATGGTTTCAAGTCTTTCATTAAAGTCTTTAATCCATTTTGAGTTAATTTTTCTGTATGGTATAAGATAATGGTCTACTTTCATTCCTTTGCTTGTGGCTGTGCAGTTTTCCCACCAACATTTATTGAAGAGACTTTCCTTTCTCCATTGTATGTTCTTGTCACCTTTGTCGAAAATTAGCTGTCCATAGATGTATGGGTTTATTTCTGGGCTCTTGGTTCTGTTCCATTGATCTGTGTGTCTGTTTTGTGCCATAACATGCTGTTTCGGTTACTATAACTTTGTAGTATATTTTGAAATCAGGAAGTGTGATACCTCCAGCTTTGTTCTTTTTTCTCACTGTTCCTTTGGCTATTTGGGGTCTTTTGTTGTTCCATGTAAAGTTTACAATTCTTTGTTCTATTTCTGTGAAAACTGTTGTTGGAACTTTGATAGGGATTACAGTGAATCTGTAGATTGCTTTAGGAAGTATGAACATTTTAACTATGTTGATTCTTCCAATACAAGAGCATGGAGTATATTTCCGTTTATTTGTGTCTTTAATTTCTTTCAACACTGGTTTATAATTTTCAGTGTATAGATCTTTCGCCTCTTCGGTTAAGTAGATTCCTAGTATTTTATTCTTTTTGTTGCAATTATAAATGGGATTGTATTCTTAATTTCTCTCTCTGCTGCTTCATTGTTAGTGTATAGAAGTGCAACTGATTTTTATATGTTGATTTTGTATCCTGCAACTTTACCGTATTTGTTTATTATTTCTAAAAGTTTTTTGGTGGATTATTAGGGTAGTCTGTATAAAATCATGTCATCTGCAAATAGCGACAGTTTCACTTCTTCCTTTCCGATTTGGATCCCTTTTATTTTTCTTGCCTGATTGCTCTGTCTAGGACTTCCAATATGATGTTAAATAAAAGTGAAAGTGGGCATCCTTGTCTCATTCCTGTTCTGAGAGGAATAGCTTTCAGTTTTTCTCCATTGAGTATGAGTATTAGCTGTGGGTTTGTCATATATGGCCTTTATTATGTACAAAAGCTTTTCTTCTATACCCATTTTATTCAGTTTTTATCATAAATGGAGCTGTATCTTGTCAAATGCTTTTTTTGCCTCTATTGAGCTGATCCTGTGGTTTTTATGCTTCATTTTGTTAATGTGATGTAGCATTTTACTTAGTTTGTGGATGTTTAATTATATGTTTTATTAGTTTGTGGATAGTTTAATTATAATGTGTCTTGACGTAGGCCTCTTTGGGTTTATCTTGTTTGATGCTCTTTTTGCTTCCTGTACTTGTATGTCTTTTTCCTTCCTAAGGTTAGGAAAGTTTTCGGTTAGTGTTTCTTCAGATAGATTCTCTGCCCATTTGTCTCTCTCTTCTCCTTCTGGTACACCTATAATACGAATGTTAGTGCATCTACTCTGCTATTGAGTCCCTATAGTCATTTTTTTATTTCCAGTATTGTATTCTTCATTTCCAATTGGTTCTTTTTTATATTTTCCAATTCTTTTTTTCTTTTTTGAGGAATATTAGTGCTGAGCTAACTATTGCTAATCCTTCTCTCTTTTGCTGAGGAAGACTGGCCCTGAGCTAACATTTGTGCCCATCTTCCTCTGCTTTATATCTGGCATGCCTACCACAGCATGGCTTTTGCCAAGCGGTGCCATGTCCGCCCCTGGGATCCGAGCCGGCGAACGCTGGGCTGCTAAGAAGTGGAATGTGCAAACTTAACTGCTTGCTACCAGCCTTGCCCCTATATTTTCCAGTTCTTTGTTGAAGTTCCCACTGAGTTCATCCATTCTTCTCCCAAGATTGATGAGCATCCTTCTGACTTTTTGTTTGAACTCTTTGTCAGGTAGATTGTTTATTTCTGTTTTATTCAGTTCTTTTTCTGGGAGTTTGTCATGTTCCCTTACTTGGAATGTATTCTCTTGCCTCCTCATGTATCCTCTTTCTGTGTTCTTTTATCTATGCACTAGATGGGTCAGCTAAGTCTCGGATCTTGGAAGAGGTGCCCTTATGTAAGAGATGTCTTATGAGGCCCAGCAGTGTGCTTCTCTCTCATCACCAGTTCCAAATGTTCCAGGAGTGACCCCTGTGTGAGCTACGTGTGTCCTTCTGTTGTGACAGGGTTTCTCTTGCTGCAGGTGCCCAGGGAGGCTAGACTGTCCTCCTGGCCAGCTGGTTCTAATTCTCAGCTGCATGTGGCTGCTATGGACTCTTTAGTTACTTTATCATGTGTGGGGAGCCCCAGCACAATTGGCTACAAGGTCTGATAGCACATTCCTGTTGCAGTTTTCCTGTTAAGTGTGTAGGCTGCTTGCATGGCTTGTGGCTAGTCTCAGGGACTTACAGTTCCTCTAGGCTTCCAGCCTGCAAGGCTGTTGTCAGCTCTCTCAGGATTGCAGCTGAGTGGGGCTGGGCCCAGGCATGGGAGTACCCAATTGTTTCAGGCTTTGGAAAGTGAGGTTGGTTCTCTATGTGGCTGTTTAAGAAGCACAAGTCTTCTGCAGCTGACAAGCCACACTGCCCAGAGGGCCAGACACACCACAGTCCTGCCCCATGCAAGCATCCTGACCCCCTAAAGCAGACCCAGTCACCTCACTAAAGAGGCCCCCACACACTCCACCAACATCCCATACTCTCCACCCACTTCTCTTGCATGCTCTGACCTGCAGAGACTGACCCGCTGCTCTGCTGCAGAGCATCCAGGCATCTGGCTGATGCCTGGGGGACTGGCTGTTGGGTTAGGTCAGTCCCTAGGGCAGGCTGCCTGCCCTGGCCAAGCTGGATTAAATCAGTGTTGCAGTGGGTGGAGCAGGCCCTGGGCTAACAGACCAGGTGAATAATTCTAATGAGTCTCCCTGCATTTGTGTCAGCACGCCTGTACTAGGTCACAATAATGGCTGCCCCCAATGTCTCAGTCCCTGGGGAGCTCTCACCTCTCACTGAGATGCACCCAGAGCCTGTCAGGTGAGTCTGTTTTCACCAAAGGAGTGTGCACCTTTCTTTCTGGTGATTTTAGGTTGCTTTCCAAAATGGGTGGATTTGTGTGTGGGTCCTTTAAGATCTGCCTTTTCCCCCTTATGTCCGATAGCTTTTTCGGGGGTATTCACTGTTGTTGTTACTAGCCACCAAAGCCAGATGTTATGAGACTTGTCTCGGTTGTGCTGAGTCCAAAGGATGCTTATAGTAGTAATGCTCTCCCTCTCAGCTTCCCCGCTCCTCTCAGGAAGCCTGCCTACCTTAGGATTGCTCCTGGCCAGCTCTGAAGTACTGCAGCTTGTGAAGCCAGCTTTTTTTTCTCTCCAGAAAGGAATTATTGCCTCTTCGACCTGAGTCAGGAGTGTCCCTTGTTGCGGGAGTTCTTTTTATCCAGTTTTCAGTTGCCCCTCAGGGTATTTGTTCCCAAGTAGTTGTAAATTGGTTGTGTCCATGGTAGGAGGTGAGTTCTGAGTCTTCCTATGCTGCCATCTTGACACCTGCCAAAAATTTTAAATTCAAATGAAGTCCAGTTTATCTGTTTTTCTCTTTTGTTGCCTGTGCATTTCAAGTCATATTTACTTTTGCTTTCAATTTAAGGAAGTATTTCTAAATCTAAAGTCATGAAGATTAGCCTCTGTTTCTTTTTAAGAGGTTTATAGTTTTAGCTCTTAAATTTAGGTCTTTGATCTACCTTAATTTTTGTATATAGTATAACATGAGGGTCCAATTTCATTCTTTTACTTGTGTATCCAGTTTTCCCAACGTTTTTGAAAAGACTGTTCTTTCACCATTGAATGATCCTGGCACCCTCATTGAAAATCAGTTGATGCTAGATGTAAGAGTTTATTTCTGGGCTCTTAATTCTCTTCCATTGGTCTAATTTCCTGCCCATATGCCAGTATCACACCATTGTGATTAGGAGAGCTTTGCAGTTAAGTTTTGAAATTGGAAAATGTGAAATCCTTCTTCTTTTTCAAGATTGTTTTGGCTATTTGGTGTTCTTTGAAATTCAGTGTGAATTTTGAGATGATTTTTCTATTTCTGTAAAAAACTAATATTTTGATAAGAGTTGCATTGAATCTGTATATCACTTTTGGTGGAATTGTCATTTTGATAATATTAAGTCTTCCAATCCGAGAATTAGGGATGTCTTTCCATCTACTTGGATCTTTTTAAATTTCTTTCAGCAATGTTTTGTGATTTTCAGTGTACTATCATGTGTGACATAACCATGTTTTGATCAATGACAGGATGCATATATTATGGTGGTCCCATAAGATTAGTACCACATAACCTAGGTTTGTAGTAGGCTATACCATCTAGGTTTGTAAGTAGTCTATTATGTTTGCATGGCAATGAAATTGCCGAATGATGCATTTCTCAGAACATATCCCTATCATTAAGCAATGCATGACTGTACAAGTCTTGTACCTTCTTGGTTAAATTTATTCCAAACTATTTATTTTTCATGCCATTTTTAAGGGATTTATTTTCTTAGTTTTCTCTTTGGAATGTTTGTTGCTAGTGTGTAGAAATATATACATACATATACACTATACATTTTCAGCACATTTTGTATGTTGAATTTGTACCCAGCAACCTTGTGGAAGTTGTTTATTAGCTGTGACTGGTTTTTTTTGTGTGGATTCTTTAACCCTAAATAATACATATGTGATCATGTCACCTGTGAACAGATATAGTTTTACCTCCTCCTTTCCAAACTGAGTGCTTTATATTTCTTTTTCTCCCCTTATTGCTTCAGCTAGATCTTCCCATACTTTGTTGACCAGAAGTGGTAAATGTGGGTATCTTCATCTTGCTCCTGATCTTAGGTGGAAAGCTTTCAGTCTTTCACCATTGAATATGATGTTAGCTGTGAGATTTTCATAATGGCCTTTATCATTTTGAGGAAGTTCTTTTCTAGTCCTAATTTGCAATATTCTCTTACCTTTATGTAAGAGGGCTGTGGAATCTGTAGACCCATCTCCTTTTCAAGCCTAAGTTGAATATTTTCTTGATCAGCCTGCCATGGGTTTACAAATTTAGCCTTTTCAAAGAACCAACTTTTGGCTTTGATTTGCTCTTTCTCATATCACTACCGTTTCTTTTTCCTATGGTATTTGGGTTTAGGTTGATTTTTTTTCTGTCTTCTTGAGGTGAATACTGAGCTCATTTATTTTTCACTTTCATCTTTCTACTATATGAACTTAAATTTTTAAATTTATCTTTAAGTAAGGCTCAAGCTATATCCTGCAATACTGATATGTAGTAATACTTCATTAAAATACATTTCACAGTATTTTTAAAATTTCATTGGAATTATTTTCTTGTATTCATTGGCTTTTAAATTTTCAAACATATCAGCATTTTTTAGGTATCTTCTTACTGGTTTCCACGTTGCATTCAGAGTATGTACTGATGGATCTTTGGCATTTTCTGAAACTTATGTGTGATCATATGACTGAGCATGTGATAGGATTCTATAAGTGTTTTATGTGTGCCTAAAAGAATGTCTCCTGCAGTTCTGTGGTTGAGTTAGTGTTTGCTTACTATATCTTTTTCTAGCCTTTTGCCCTCAATCTTTTTTATTACCATATTTCAGATATATTTCTTGTAAGTTGAGGACAGATTTTTTTTTTTAATTCCAATATGTCTATCTTTGTCTTTTGTTTGGATCACTTAGGATTAACATTTAGGGTCATTTTATTGGCTCACTTAGGTATTTGCATTTAAGGACAATTACTGATATACTTTTATTTAAATTGAAAAACTTTTCGGTGTGTTTTATTTGTCCTCTTATTGTCTATTCCCCTTTCTCCATGCCACCTTCCTTTGGACTAATGTGTTTTTCATTGTTTAATAAGTCCCCCTCACTTATTGGCTTAGATGTTAGACACACTTTTAGTGTATAATTGTATGCCATATTAGTAGTATATATGCTGTACACATTTTTAGTATTAGCAGTTACTCAAGGTATTATCCATCTTTGATTTACCAAAATCTAATATTATTTAGTATTTTTACTAAATAATTCCTAACAATGCAAGGACCATAATCCCTTTAGCTTTATTTACCCTCATTCTGATTTAAATTATGTTTTAATTATCATGTTTTAAAATTTTACACATATACATTTTTAACCAGATAAGACATATTATTGTTACCGTATATAGTCAGTATTTGTTTAGATTTTTTCACATAACGTACTTGTTCCCTATTCCTTTCTGTATCTTTCACTTTCCATCTATCATCATTTTCCTTCTGCCTAAAGAATATTCCTTCATATTTTCTTTAATGTGTCTCTGGTTATGAATTCTGTTTTTGTGTGTCTGAAAATGTCTTTACTTCTCCACTTTTGAAAAACATTTTTGCTGGGAATTTTCTTTCAGCTCTTCAAAAATACTGTTCCGTCATAATTTGGTTTATATTATTTCTGTTGAAGTCAGCTGGAAGTGTAGTTATTGTTCCACTAAAGCAAATCCATCTTTGTATTTTCCCTTAGTCTACCTTTGAGGTATTCTTTTGTTTTTGTCTTACACAAATTTTACATACATGCAGAGATGCGTTTCTTTATATTTATCTTTTTTGGGGTAAGTAGGTCTTTTAAATTTTTATTTCTTTGCCCAGTTTTTTTTTTGAGCTATAATTGACATATAACATTGTGCCAATTTAAGGTGTTCACTGTGGTGAATTGATACACATATATATCGTAAAATGATTACCCCATTAAGGTTAGTTAACACATCCATCACCTTACGTAATAACCTTTTTTTGTGTGTGTGGTGAGAACATTTAAGATCTGTTCTGTTGGCAACTTTCAAAGTAGGGCTTTTAAAATCTGTGGCTTGATGTCTTCTGTCAGTTTTGAAAATTTTTCAGTCATTCAGTATTTCTTCAGATACTGTCTCTGTCCTATTCTTTCTTCCTTCTTTTACTGGGACTCCTCTTTCACCTGTGTTAGACCTTATCTCTATCTTGTAAGTCTTTCACCTTCTTGTTTATGTTTGCTAAATTTTTGTGCCTCAGTTCTTCATTGTGGATATTCTTTACTAATTCTCTTTTCATCTGAGTCTAGTCTTCTGATAAATCTATTCATTGAGTTCTTAATTTTAATTACTGTATTTAACAGGCCTAGTCTTTTGGGTTTTTTTTTAATAGTTTCCAGTTCTCTGCTGAAATTTTTAATGTCTTTTTGAACATAGTAAGTACAGTTATTGTAAAATCTGTATCTTATAACTCTAATTCTGGACTCTATTTGTATCATCTGTCATTTCTGGTAGTGTTTAGTCATGTTTTCTTGTTTCCTCATATGCCCTTATATACTGGACGTTGTATTTAATATAGTTGCTTTTTTCTAGACATTTTATTTTTCCTTTTTCTCCCCAAAGCCCTCCAGTACATAGTTGCATATTTTTGGTTGTGGGTCCTTCTAGTTGTGGCACGTGAGCTGCTGCCTCAGCATGGCTTGATGAGTGGTGCCATGTCTGCACCCGGGATCCGAACCAGCAAAACCCTGGCCCGCCAAAGCGGAGTGCACGAAGTTAACCACTCGGCCACAGGGCCAGGCCCTGAACGTTGTATTTAAAAAAATATTTCTTGGGGTTGGCCCTGTGGCCAAATGGTTGGGTTCGCGTGCTCCGCTTTGGCGGCCTGGGGTTTCACCAGTTCGGATCCTGGGCGCGGATATGGCACCACTCATCAAGCCATGCTGAGGCAGTGTCCCACATGCCACAACTAGGAGGACCTACAACTAAAAATAAACAACTGTGTGCCAGGGGGCTTTGAGGAGAAAAGATGAAAAATAAAATTCTTTAAAAAATATTTCTTGAATCAATTTGAGGCCTAAGATATTATCTTTCTCCAGAGATTGAGGGTGAGAGGGTTGGTCCTCCAGATAATTGGGGTAAGTAACTATCTGGGCTCACTTCAATCCAGTGTCATTGAGCGAGGTGATTTCATGCTGAGCTGCAATCTGTAAAAACAAAGAACTCTGCATAGTTCAACTTTGCTCTTAGGGTTCTACCTGTGGGGATCCCAAACCAAGTGTGGGGTTTTCTGTGGCCATCCTCTTCTCTCCTGGTGGTTCCTTGGCTCCCTTCCCCCACAAGGCTGTCAGAAGTACCCTGTGTCCTCTTGGAGGGAAAAGCGGCCTCTAACCTTCAGCGTAGATTCCCTAGCACACCTCCTTTCATCTCTTTACCGTCTTGTTAATTCTGATGCTTTCTTGTTTTAGTCATCTTTAAGTGTTCTCTCCTCAGTGGGAGGGCAAGATGAATTTCCAGATTTGCCATTAATGGAAGTAGAAACTCTTTGCAAATTTGTTTTGCTTTGCATTTATAAAGAGCATTTTTTGCGGCCGGCCCCCTGGCTGAGTGGTTAAGTTTGTGCTCTCTGCTTCAGTGGCCCAGGGTTTCACCTGGTCAGATCCTGGGTGCGGACATGGCACCGCTCATTAGGCCATGCTGAGGTGGCATCCCACATGCCACAACTAGAAGGACCCACAACTAAAATATACAACTATGTACCAGGGGGATTTGGGGAGAAAATAAAGGAGGGGGAAAAAACAAAAGATAGGCAACATTTGTTAGCTCAGGTGCCAATCTAGAAAAAAAAAAGCATTTTTAATAAGAACATTTTCTGTAAGTACTGTGACTGTATTTCCCCCCAGCTTATGTGTATCCTTCCATCTGGAAATATCTCTCTCTGTTATTACTTGAGAGAGTCAAGTGGAATAAATCATAGCATTATATGAACTTCATCTCGTAAATTGGTACAAAATACCTTGACTAGGTTTTTTGAAGCCATTTTAGGTATCTAATAGCTCCTTTTAATTGAAAACTTATTTTTTTGAAGTAAGAAGCTCCTCACTATGTAATATTCTTTATTTCTTGGTTGTGAAGGTTCTGCCCCACAAATATTAACACTGTTTGACCACCGTTAAATAGGACAGTCTGCAATATTTTGTGGCCGTTCTGGAAAACAGCTGAAGCGTTGTCACAACAGTCAGCCAGGAATGCTGCTGGACAGCTGGTCTCGGATGGTGAAGAGCCTGAATGTCTCATCCTCCGTGAACCAGGCTTCTCGTCTGATTGATGGCAGTGAGCCCTGCTGGCAGTCCTCTGGGTCGCAAGGAAAGGTAGTGTGCTCTGGGGGCAACTTCCAGAACCGCTTTTATTTAGGTGGCTTTGCCTTTTAGAGCTTCAAAATGAACTTTGAAAAACCTAGTAAGTTATATTGTGATGGCACCTGTGAGTACTCGTTTTCTATTTTAGTTCATAATTATTTTAAAGTTACAGAGTACTATACCATCCAGTTTTTATTGTCAGAGATTTTAAACGACATAGGTAACAGATTTTATCTAACTGACCAATTGATAGTGGGTGTAAGAGCATGGTGGTGTTTTTTTACTCCCGCATATAAAATGTATGTGTTCATATTCTGCTCTGGTTAGAAGTTTTTCTAATATATCCTAACAAATATGTGTTGATCTTTGGCATGCTATCATAATTGCACTTACATGTGGGTATGCATCATCTGGACATGCAGGTCAGTCTTGGAGAGGGGCTTTTTCTCCATCTTGACTCTATGATCTTTTCTATGATCCACTCCTTGATGGGTATAAATGGACCACCCTAGATCAGGAGGAGTTTATAAACACGTTTTTGGAGCTTAGAGTGAGACTTTCTTCTAATGAGCAAATGATGGAGTACAATGCTCTTGTTTCTGCCAGCTTAAAGGCAAATTCTCTCTCTCCCATGCCAGATAATATGTTAAAAAAATCTCATGTAGATTCAAGCTTTAGTGATAATATTTTAGTAGCTAAAATATAGCTGAACTTTACTAACAGAGAATTCATTTTTTCTTTTAAAGCATTGGATTCGTTTGGAGATTTTCCCAGATGTTCTTGTTCATAGATTAAAAATGATAGTAGATCCTGCTGACAGTAGCTACATGCCATCTCTGGTTGTAGTGTCAGGTAATTCAATTAGTTTACTCAAAAAGTACCTTCTATCATATAACAAAAACTCCTTTGTCTGATTCCTTTGCCCTTTTTTCCCCCTAGGTGGAAATTCCTTAAATAACCTAATTGAACTGAAGACAATCAATATTAACCCCACTGACACCACAGTGTCCCTTCTGAATGACTGCACAGAGGTAAGTGGATACGATAGTGTTCCTTTTTGATGGTTTACAAATGGCAATGGAGGTGACTTTTTTGAACATTTCTATACTAACATTGAGCCCATTTTTCCCCTTAATTAATTGTATTTACTTTAAAAGTTGACATGTACACAGCTTAAATTTGCTGCTTATCAGATAGCTTGAAAAGGAAACAAAATAACTTTCAATCTCACTATCTTTGGTAAGAAGCAGGGGTGAATACTCCTAGCAAAAGTTGTTACCAGGCATATCCAGTTGCTCTTTGCAGCCAGTGCAGTGTCATTTTCGTTAAATGTGTATTAGTGTGCAATGATTTTTTCTGACCATACATGTGATGCTGAAATTCCTTTTTTGTTTTCATACCTGTTGGCATCAAGTGCTGAACTTGTCATAAAGTACTGAGTTATTGATTTGTTTTGATTGGTAATAAGGTAATTTGCAAAATGAATCCAAGTTTATTGTATCTCTTGAAAATTCTAAGAGAATCAATGAAGGTTCTTTTAAACAGCACCCATATATTACACAGCAGTGAGACTTTCTCGCACATTTTCCAGTATATCCTTCCACACAGATGTCAACACTAGGAATTGTTTAGCACCATTTATTCTTTTATGTCATTGAACTATTTTGTGATATACTGATTAATTAATTAATTTTCTGAGAAAAGATAATATTGAATTTTAGTGCATTTTATTGTTAACTTATTGCTAGGTAACTGAATGCAGCTTGTCTAATGTCCATACTCCCAAATGTTTTTGTAGTTTAAGCAAATCAGTAAGTACAGACTTTATTAAATCAATAACTAAGGTTGTTATTCATAAAGGGTGTATTAACTTTAAGAAATTTTCAATTTAGAACAATTTATTACATAATATTTGATAAGTAAAAAATAGTATCTATCACATGTATGAGAAATATTGAAGCATTGTGAGTAACTGGGAAACTCATGACTCACTCTCCATCTCTCCAACTAACTTAAGCACTAGAATATCATTCCTGTGAAGCTACTGGACTCTTTATCATTGCCTTTCATATAAAAATGGCTTGTTATGGGAATTTTCTAATATAACCAGAAATAGGAAGTATACTGAATCCCTCATAAACCTGTCACCTAGCTTGAACAATTATCATTTTTTGCCAATCGTGTTTCACTATGTCCTTGCGTGTTCCCCCACCCCCATTTTTTTTTATCTTGGTGTGTTTAAAACAAGTCCTAGACATGATCGTATTTCAATAGTGTATACTTCAATATTCATCTCTGACAAAGACTTAAATGTAACCACAATGCCATTATCACACCTAACAGTTATTCTTTAATATCATACAATATCCAGTCAGTGTTTAAATTTTCCCAGTTTTCCCATAAGTGTCCTTGTGTAGTTGGTTTGTGTGAATCATGATTCAAACAATGCCTACACTTTGCACTTCATTTAATTCTTAATTCTCTTGGTTTTTCCTTGCTAAAGAAAGAAACAGGGTCTTTTTTTCCTGTAGAAATTTTCATTTCTCAGTTTATCTTTTGAATCTCAATGGTTTTGTTCAACCTGAGCTTCCTGTGACATCAGAGGGAGATCTTGAGGATTGTTCAGATTCATTCGAGGCAGTAGGGAGTCATAGGTGGTGTATGTGCTTCCTGCTGCATCATTCTTTGTTCACATGAAATATGGGATAGAGGAATACAATGGGTGCCAAATCAGAATGAAGGGCATCCCGCAGGACAGAGACTAGCTTTAGCAAATGAATAGCAACGCATAACCGAGGGAGGTTGCATCTTACTTGGATCCTGATTTGAACAAGCCAACAATAGAAAGATGTTTATGAGATGATCAGAAAATTCGATCACTGATAGCATATTAGATGATATAAGGAATTATTGTCTTAGCTATGATAATAGTAATGTGGATATATTTTTCAAATGCCCATATTTCAGTGATACACACTGAAGTTTTGAAACAACATGCTTCCTGGAATTTTCTTATGATAATCCATATATGAACAAAATTGGTCATACATTGATAATTGTTGAGCTAGGTGGTAGGGTCACAGAACATCTTATACTATTTTTTATAATTTGTATATATTCAATTATTTTTACTATGTTTTAAAAATTATGAAGACTCTAAAGGTAAGACCTGAAACCATAAGGCTTCTAGAAGAAGATATAGGTGGTACACTCTTTGACATCAGTATCAAAAGGATCTTTTTGGACACCAATGTCTTCTCAGACAAGGGAAACAATAGAAAAAATAAATGGGACTTCATCAGACTAAAGAGCTTCTTCAAGGCAAGGGAAAACAAGATTGAAATAAAAAAACAACCCACCAATTGGAAAAAAATATTTTCAAGTCATATTTCCGACAAAGCGTTAATCTTCATACTATATAAAGAGCTCACACAACTCTACAACTAAAAATCTAACAGCCCGATTGAAAAAGGGGCAGGGGACAAGAACAGACATTTCTCCAAAGAAGATAAACAGCTGGCCAATAGGCACATGAAAAGATGCTCATCATCACTGATCATCAGGGAAATGCAAATCAAAACTACACTAAGATATCACCTTACACCTGTTAGAATGGCAAAAATAACCAAAACAAAAAGTAACAAATGTTGGAGAGGCTGTGGAGAAAAAGGAACCCTCATACACTGCTGGTGGGAATGCAAACTGGTGCAGCCACTATGGAAAACAGTATGGAGATCTCTCAAAAAATTAAAAATAGAAATACCATATGACCCAGCCATCCCACGACTGGGTATCTATGCAAAGAATTTGAAATCAGCAATTCCAAAAGTCCCATGCACCCCTATGTTCATTGCAGCGTTATTTATAATAGCCAAGACATGGAAGCAACCTAAGTGCCCATCAACTGATGATTGGATATATACAGTGGAATACTACTCAGCCATAAAAAAGGATAAAATCGTCCCATCCACAACAACATGGATGGACCTTGAGGGTATTGTGTTAAGTGAAATAAGCCAGATAGAGAAAGACAGTCTTTGTATGACTCCGCACATATGTGGAAGTTAAACATGAAGACAAAGAGAACAGATTAGTGGTTACCAGGGGAAAGGGGGCGTGGGGTGGGCACAAAGGGTGAAGTGGTGCACCTACAACATGACTGACAAACAAAAATGTACAACTGAAATTTCACAAGGTTGTAAACTATCATAATCTCAATAAAAAGTTAAAAAAAATTATGAAGGCTCTGTGAACTACCTGACATTTAATCTGTTGATACATCTTGGTTCAAGAAAGCTTTAAGACAGAAAGGTTTGCAGTCATTCCGTAAGGCTATCATACTATTCCAATTTAGTAAGAAAATCAATGTGAGTCCCATGCATTGGATAGACATGCTTGGTGAATTAGTGACTCCTTTTGAAGTCAAACTCTAGTCAAGTGTGGCTGCATTAACTCTACCTAAGTTGCTTGATATTTCCAGAAATTAGTAAAGGAGCTCTAACTTTCCACCTATTCCAGGTCTCAAATATCCTGCTCCTGTTAAAATATCTAATGTCTTTGGTTCTAAAAAGTCTGTAGCTCATTGTTTTTGTGTCTAGTATCACAGATATATTGAAATTGCAATAAAGCAGTGCAGGAGCTCAGGAATCGATTGTAAAATCCATGGTCTCATCCTGCTGGGACGGATCCGTGCAGAGGAGGAAGACTTGGCCGCAGTTCCTTTCTTAGCTTCAGATAATGAAGAGGAAGAAGATGAAAAAGGCAACAGTGGGAGGTGAGAGCCATTTGTTATTGGTGGTGCTCATTACAAAATTCTCACTTTTAAAAGTAAATATTTAATTAGAGCATATCTCATGGTAAGTTTTAGTTGAGTTTTCAAAAATTATAATTTAATTTATTAGGGGAATATTTAATGTAAAAACACATCGTATTTAGAAAAATACCACTAAAAAGGAGAAATAAAAATTTTTAATTTTTCAACCTGAAATATCACTGTTAATATTTTTTATCCTTATAGTTTTCTTTTTATCTGTCCCTACTTGTGTTTTCCTGTGGAAATGGTATCATCTATATTTGATAGCCTTTTTGCTAAGTATTTTATCATTAACTTTTACATTGAAAAAAAATTTTTTGTGATAAAATACACATAGCATGAAGTTTACCATCTTTACCGTTAATCACTTCAGTGTGAATGAGTGGTCCAAGCAGTCTCCCACTAGGCAGGCACCCAGCTAGGAGGTGCGCACACTGAGCACACATGACGGGCTTCCGTTCTGAATGGTTCATACTTACTTGGTACCAGTTGTTACTTATCTTAAATATTACTCCTGGTGTCCTGTACATATTTTTGACTAAAAATGTGTTACAAAGTATTTCAAATGATTACAATGTACATATATTTGCTCTCCTGTCCCTGGAATCAGATGGAAGAGTTTTCCTACATTTTTATCCCCAAACCATAAAATTTTGATTCTTTAAAGTAAGTATTCGTTAGTATATAACATGTTAAAAAACCTTACCTGTCTCAAATCTGGTCTCTGGAGCCTTCAGTTGTCTATCCTAGCTGATGAAAATAGAACAAAAGCAAATGAAAAGCCAAGAGCTGCAAACAAAAGAAGCAGTTTCTTAGCACCTGACATCAGACTAACAACCAAGAAACTCTCACTCTATCCTGGGCACTTTATAGTTTCCCCAAGTTCAAGAATTGGAGTGCTTTGTTGATTCAACCTCTGCCCTATTGAGGGCAAGACAGGAGATAGGATGAACAAGGTGGTGGAGCTAGCTGCCAGACCTATGCTTCAGGAGCCTCAGGGTGTGGGGTAGGCCTCCCAAGAGAGAACGGAGGTGGGGACCTGAAGCCCAGCTGGCGGAGGGTATGAAGGAAGAAAATTGCATTGTGCTTTACGACATATATCTGTGTTGGAGTAGTGCCTGCAGGGTCATATGGCTATATCTATTATTTCTTTAGGGGAAAAAGAATGACCAGACAGATTTCTAATTTAGGGACATTGCCACAATGCCAGTCCCAGTGGTGACTCCTGGGACCATCCAGTGTTCTCTCCAGTTACATCTATAGTAGCTGTTTGTCCAGGTAATGGGCAGGAATTGCTCTGAGTCAGTAAAATAGCTGTAATGTTCAACTTGGTATTTAAGAAGAAAGAGAGCTGCCTAGTGTGTCATAGAAAGATCTTCACCAAAGGTAAAAAGCTACAATTAAATTCTAGTATGAAAAGGTAACAAGCTAGTCTCTACAAATTTTGACCCTCTGGTACATTTACTCCTGTATATACTTGAGGTTTTATTATATTAAAACAAAACTTAACAGTTTCTCATAGTAACCAGCAAACTTTGCATACTTGTGATTGCTTTCCTTTTTATTTTTAAAAGTTTTTATGCTGAATGACCTCTGTTTCTCTCTTTATTTTTTCTTTGGTTAGTCTTATTAGAAAGAAGGCTGCAGGACTGGAATCAACGGCTACAATAAGAACCAAAGTGTTTGTGTGGGGACTGAATGACAAGGACCAGCTGGGCGGGCTGAAAGGCTCTAAGGTATCCCACCTCTGCGTGAAGTTCCCGTGTCACCTGTCATTACATGACTGAGGAGCAGCTTTGCTGGCCCAACAATAGCCAGACTATTTTTGAAGTTTTTATAATGGTTTTACCTTCCAAATGTTGTTTTTTAAGTTGATTTTTCTAAAGTAATTCTTGATGTGAACTCTCATAGATGTTATCAAATTTAGTTTCTGAAAAGCCTCTGTCCTTGGGAAATAGTGTACTTTTGATATAGCTGCATTATTATTGTTTTATAAACTAGAAAATACCCTTCTGAAAAGATCTGACAAGCGTATAGATGAAAACTGTAGACTATAATTATATTGTCTTCAATACAATACACGTTTTTGCTTACCATGAACAAAATAACGTGTAAAAAATGCCATAGTGGCACAAAGATGAGCAAGGTGTGATTAAAGAGTAGGTACAACAAATGATGCATTTGAGCCAAAGTTGAATTCAGTGTCTGTTAACTAAGGAGCCATAGAACAGATTCCTCCAAAATTTGGTGCCTGGAAACAGTTTCTCTTCAGATGAGTTTCTCTGCTTCCTTTTGGTATTCTGTGAGACTTCACCCATCATAAGATGCCTTATTGCCTGCATTGTTGAAAGGCTGAGAAGGAAAGTTAAAACTCATTTACTTAAGTTTCTCCTTTCAAGTAAGATGGGTTTTTATCTTTATTTGAACAGCCTTGAGTTACATTTGTGTTTTAAGGCCCCTGGACTCCATTTGGAGTTGGACAAGGGGCAGTAAGCACTGGGAGTCTCTGTTGTGATGGTGTGGGGCTGTCTCAGGTATCCTCAAGCACAGGGCCCTTGCTGGAGTTTGCATGTGAAGGATAGATTTAGTGCTCCACAGTTGTGATAAAAATCCTTTCTTCCAGTGTAGTAGTGACTGATAATTTCTGACACGTGAGAATCATAAAGTGTTTCTTAGGCAAAGGCTTTAGGAGTTTTAAATTAAATCACCGCCATCTACAATGGGAAATTTAAGTGTATAATTTCTTAGAGATGTTAGAATCAACAAGACTGAGCAGGACATGACCTGAAATAAAACATAGTTTACCAGTTTTTGTTTATATCTTTAGATTATTTGTATTTTACTTTTCGTCTTTTATTATGAAATGTTCAAACATATCCAGGTAGAAAGAATAGGCACCTGAGCTCTCGTGTCTCTGTACCAGCTTCAGTAGTTACCAGCAGATGGTCACTTTTTTTGTCTTTATTTTCTACATACCCCTACCCCTGTTAATTTTAAAGTAAATCTCATTATATCATTTCATCCTTCAAATACTTTAGTGTGTATCTCTACGAGAAAGAAACTTCTTTGATTAATATAACCATGCAAATTAACAGTAATTCCTTGTATCATCTAATCAGGTTACTTGTAATTTTAAAAGTATAGATAAAATTATCTTTTCCCTTCTTTTGCTTTTTAAAAACATTCTGTTCTAGATAAAGGTTCCTTCGTTCTCTGAGACACTGTCTGCTTTGAATGTAGTACAGGTGGCTGGTGGTTCTAAAAGTTTGTTTGCAGGTATGATTATTCTAATATTAAGTAATTTTTAAATCATGCTTAACACTGAAAACATAGTTATGTTGTAAAAAGTGAGTCCTCTCCTCACTCTTGTTCCTTGCAGTGACTGTAGAAGGAAAGGTGTACGCCTGTGGAGAGGCCACGAATGGCCGGCTTGGGCTGGGCATCTCCAGCGGGACTGTGCCCATCCCCCGGCAGGTCACGGCTCTCAGCAGTTATGTGGTCAAGAAGGTGGCCGTTCACTCAGGTATCGGGCCAAGTTGGCACTTGTATGAGGATAAGCCTGTTGCTCCTGTTCTGTAAATAACTAGGGCCCTCGAATAATTTTCCCTAAGATATCCTTGCATTCTTTTTCAAGTTTTACTTACTTATTGGGAATAAAAATTGGATAATGTAATCTCGTGGTGGTCTAGAATTGAATTATTGTTGCTGCATGAGGCTTTTTGGAGACCAGGAGTTGTTTGCATTCTAGGTATGGGGCGTCCCCCTCCAAGAGGGGCTTTTCAGTCTTGGAGTTGTGGTCTCAGGTTCATAGCATCTTTGAAATCATCATGTTCTGTGCTTAAATATATGTTATTTTTCTGGAGAAAGAGCCTGTATAACCTTCTTCAGATTCTCAAAGTGTCTGTGATCCCCACTGATAAGAAGAATCCTTTTAAAAAAATTGATACTCCTTCAATTTAGGAAACGTTTATTTATTTATTTATTTTAGTGAGAAGAGGAAGATTATCCCTGAGCTAACATCTATGCCAGTCTTCCTCTATTTTGTATATGTGTCGCTGCCACAGCGTGGCTGCTGACGAGTGGTGTAGGTGCACACCCAGGAACTGAACCCGAGCCACTGAAGTGGAGCACACTGAACGTAACCACTAGGCCATGGGGCTGGCCCATAGGACACCTTTATTGAATATTCTTTCTTTCAAAGCACTGTGCTGGCCTCTGAGGAATGAAACTGAATTAGATGTAAAACTCAGTTTGTGTCTGTACCAAATAGGGTTAGATTTAACCCCATATAACAAAAAATCCAAACAGTAGTGGCTTGAGCAAGATAGAATTTTACTTTTCTCCTCCGTGAAGGTCTGGAGGTGGTGTCCAGGGCCAGTTCAGCAGCTCCAGCGCATGATGAGCACAGGCTTCCTCTTTCTGTCCACCCTCGTTGACAGATGGCTCTGTGGCTCTAGGCAGACACGAGATGGGCATTTCCTCCAGCTCACTTAGCCCCTCTAAAGAGCTTTTCCAGAAACCTCACTCATTTTCATTGCTTCTCTGTCACCATCCTCTCTGGGAAAGGGAGTCTGAGAAGTGTAGTTTTTAGCTGAGCACATGGTTGCCGTTGATAATATGGGTTTTGTTGGTACCAAAGGAACAGGGCAGAATGAATGTTGAGGGGACCGGGAACCCAGGAACAGGTGACAGGAAATGCCCGTAAAGACAGTGCTCTTCAGTCTGAGGCAGAGTGGATGGACTGGGAGAGAATGGTCCATGCTGGAAAGAGCATGAGCTGATGTGTTGTGGGAATAGTGAGTATAATGTCTTAATTGCAAATGACGGTACTTTTGCTTAAATAATTCCGCTTTCGGGGTGCATTTCTCAAAAGCTTAATTGCCACTGCATTTGATAATTTGCCTGATCACAAAGGTACTTATTTTTACTTTTACCATCTGAATTTTGATCTTTTATATATTTAATAGAACAGGAACCCCATTAATAAACAGCATTCTTTTGCCTTTGTGAGTGAAATTGTTTCTTGGATTTAAACTTTGTAGTTTAATAAGAGTTTATTCATTTTATGTATTTGTCAGCCTGATGTTGCTTCTATCTACTCATTTATTCAACACATGTTCATTGAGTACATACTGCATGCCAGGCAAATTAAGTAGTTAGGCTGCAAACTTTTGGTATACCAGTTCAGAAGCTCATATCTGTGTGAACATTGCAGGTGGCCGGCATGCTACGGCTTTAACTGTTGATGGGAAAGTGTTTTCCTGGGGTGAAGGTGACGATGGCAAACTTGGACACTTCAGCAGAATGTAAGAATATTTTCATTACTTGCTAATAAGAAATTGTTACTGATGATAATAGTGAATGCCATTTGATAGTTATTTTGCAGGAAATTAAATAGGATAGGTTATTTATGAAAATAGAATTTAAAAATTTATTTTTTAAAATATCTATGAATGTGATTTGGCCTTACCTGTTCTAAGATTTGATAGTTAAGTTGATCTACAGATGTTGTTTTGACTAAATGTGGATCAGGGTAGATGTCCTTTTTTCCTTCTTAAAAAAAAACTGGATTGATTATAGGGAATATTATTTAATCTTGCTCTAGGAACTGTGACAAGCCACGGCTAATAGAGGCCCTGAAAACCAAGCGTATTCGGGATATTGCCTGCGGGAGCTCGCATAGTGCAGCCCTCACGTCCAGCGGTGAACTGTATACCTGGGGCCTTGGAGAATATGGCCGGTTGGGACATGGGGATAATACAACTCAACTGAAGCCCAAAATGGTGATTATACACATACGCATTTTTGTTGCTTACAGAAAGCTTACCATCTGCTCATTTCAAGAGAAGATAAGCTTCAAGTCTAGGAAAGTTCATAAAGATGTGCATTATTGGCTTTCAGTCTGTGAAAAAATTTCCCTTGCTTTCTCAGTGTCTGTGCTTCATTCTCTTTTTAAATTTGTAATTGAGTAGGTGAAAGTCCTTCTGGGTCACAGAGTAATCCAGGTTGCATGTGGAAGTAGAGATGCACAGACCCTGGCTCTGACTGATGAAGGTGAGCTCCTGTCCTGATTCTATGTTTCTGGGTGGGTAGGAACATCATAAAAAGTTGGTCTGGGTTACCAGGGAAAAGGGGGGGTGGAGGGAGGGCACAGAGGGGGAAGTGGTGTACCCACAACATGACTAACAAAAATGTACAACTGAAATCTCACAAGGTTGTAATCTATCATAACATTAATAAAAAAAAAAAAAAAAGTTGGTCTGAAGTATGTTTTTTTAAACCTAGGTTTGGTATTTTCCTGGGGTGATGGTGATTTTGGAAAATTGGGCCGAGGAGGAAGTGAGGGCTGTAACATTCCCCAGAACATTGAGAGACTAAATGGACAGGGGGTGTGCCAGATCGAGTGTGGAGCTCAGTTCTCCTTGGCTCTCACCAAGTCGGGAGTGGTGTGGACATGGTACGTAAACTCCCTGTCACCCACCAATGTGTCTTGGGGTACCTCCACCCTACCCCATGCCACCCTGAGGGGACGGTAAAACCTTCATTTTCTTACTCATTCCAGGTATCTTTGTCTTTTCGAGTTGGGATTAGTGATAACATTATAAGAAGAAATTGGCCGTTATAACTGGGTTGTTTGGAAAAGAACGCTAGAGAAATTTTAGCCCAACATGTCTCTTCTGTTTAGTTGAGGTTTATGTAGAGAGTTTCTTCTGCTTGCTTGCTTGCTTCTTTTTTTTTTTTTTTTGAGGAAGATTAGCCCTGAGCTAACTGCTGCCAATCCTCCCCTTTTTTCCTGAGGAAGACTGGCCCTGAGCTAACATCCGTGCCCATCCTCCTCTATTTTATATGTGGGATGCCTGCCACAGCATGGCTTGCCAGGCGGTGCTGTGTCCGCACCTGGGATCTGAACCGGCGAACCCTGGGCCGCCGAAGCAGAACGTGTGCACTTAACTGCTGCAACACCAGGCCGGCCCTTCTTCTGCTTTCTTACCATGCTAGAACCCTAGTGAGCAAATGGGCAGAAAACAGAATTCTGATTTCTGTGATCCTGAAAATGTTCACCTGTGTTTCTTGTGAAAGTTTGTTTTATTAAATCAAAAAGGAATGGGACACTTGGCTGACGCTGGATGGTCTGATGGGCCTTAGCTTGAGTATTATGACCCAGAGGCAGCTTGAGAAAGAATTACACTAAAGAGGACTTTTGAGAGGCATTTGAGGTTTTTTGTCATGTTTTCAGTCTCTTTTTGTGAAAACCTACATCAGTCAGTTAAATATTGTAAAACACACATTAGAATCTTGCTAGTAGAATTAATGAGTTAATGGTATACTCTTTTATAACATAATTTCAAACACCTTAGGCATTGTATATGATCTTACCATTGAGATGGCTCTAACATTGTAAACAATGAGTGTTTTCCTGTGGAGCATTGCTAGACTATAGCCATATATTAAAATGTGAACTGTTGACCTCTTCGCAGGGGTAAGGGGGATTACTTCAGGCTGGGCCACGGCTCTGATGTGCACGTGCGGAAGCCGCAGGTGGTGGAAGGGCTGAGAGGGAAGAAGATCGTGCATGTGGCTGTCGGCGCCCTGCACTGCCTAGCGGTCACGGACGCAGGGCAGGTAAGCTGAGGTTATGATAGATCTTTTTCATGTCCAAGTGTAACTTGTAATGGAATGAGAGGAATCTTGGTACTTGAAAAACCAGAACAGGGCTTTGTCCATTTTGTTCCTCTGTGTATCTGCCCAGTTGTCGGCACGGGCTGAGGGCATCTTAGAAAGAGTTGCTGGCTCATGCATGTTATACAGTGTTGGACTCCCCACTCTGAAGTCCACTTGAAAATGGGAAGAGATTATCGTCATTGAAGGTGCTCCTACTGCTAAGGTATTAGCAGTATTTTACTTTAGAAATTGATAGCTGATGGGGAGATATATATCATTTTAGAAATTGTTATCCTTGACAGGTATTTCTCATTCTCTGCTTTGAGAGGCCATAGTGTGATAGGCTCATGGATGTTATATCTTTAAAATACGTTTATGGCAAAAAATTAGCATACTTTTTTTTAGTAAAAATGAATTAAAAATGAATTGTACCTTCTAATTCTGTAAAGTCAGAAGTGATTTACTTGAAAAGTGAACATATTGTTTTTGATCATTTTTTTTTGCAAAATAAAGGAAAAACTAAGTTACTGCATTTAGTCGAAGAGGATAATCTCCTTGCTTCCTATAACAAAACAGAGTAGATTAAGCCATTGAACTGATATTAAGTAAATACTGGTTTATAGTCATTGGCAAGAATTTTAAAGTAATTTTAAAGAAAATGTTCTGGAATCTTGAAAGTTTCTGATTTTTTCCCCCTTAACAGGTATATGCTTGGGGTGACAATGACCATGGCCAGCAGGGCAATGGCACAACCACAGTTAATCGAAAGCCCACACTTGTACAAGGCTTAGAAGGCCAGAAGATCACACGAGTGGCTTGTGGGTCTTCGCACAGTGTGGCGTGGACAACCGTTGATATGGCGACGCCCTCTGTCCATGAGCCTGTCCTCTTCCAGACAGCAAGAGACCCTTTAGGTGCTTCCTATTTAGGTAACACAGATTTGTATTTTATATGAGATCCTTTGGTGTGGTACAACAACATCACAAATAGAATGTCTAATGCTTATAGCACCACCAGATTAGAGTTTGCAGCACCATGTTAACTGCTTTCTGAACCAAAGCCACACAATATTCATTGTGCGCTGTGCTGTGATTTATTGACACTGGAATGAAAATTTTAGAAGGAAGCACCACGTGGATTCTTGTGTCATGGTCAGGTCAACTCTGGCAATGCTGTACACACAAGCAAAGAGAGAAGACTGTAATAACCACTGGACACATATAGGCACTGGCTGGACTGCCGGGTGTTTTCAATAGCTCTATTTAGGTGTGGTTGACATACAGTAGACCTTCCACATGTAAACTGTAATTTCGTAGCTGTGACGTGTGCACCTGTCAAAGCATCACTTCAGTCAAGACAGTGAACGTACATACCACCCCTGAGTTTTCCTGGGCCACTTCATACCCTCCCTGCCTCCCACAGCAACTGACTTGCTTTTTGTCACTATACATCAGTTTCCAGTTTTTAGAGTTTTATATAAATGGGATCACACAATATGTACTCTTTTTTATCTTATTTTTTTCACTGTGCATAATTATTTTTTGATTCATCCATGTTGCATGTATCAATAGTTCGTTCTTTTTTATTGTTGAATAGTATTTCATTTATGCATATAATGCAATTTGTTCATCTGTTCGCTTGTTGGTGGACTTTTGGGTTGTTTCCAGTTTTTGACTAATACAGATGGAATTGCTGTGAACATACGTGTACAGGTCTTTATATGGACGTACACTTGCCTTTCTCTAGGGTAAATACCTAGGAGAGGAATGATTGGATTGTACGGTAGGTGCATGTTTATCTTCTGAAGATACCTACAAACTGTGTTACAGAGTGGTTGTTCTAAAGCTCCACCTCCTCCACGTTTTTGTCTACACTCGGTGTGATCATTCTTTAATTTTAGCCATTCTTGTAGTTGTGTAGTGTATCTCATTGTGGTTTTACTTTGCTTTTCCCTAATGACTAATGATGTTGGGCTTCTTGCTTATTTACAATCCATATATGGTTTTTTGTTGAATTGGCTATTCATATCTTTTGCTTATATTTAAAACTAGATTGTTTTCTTATTGAATTTTGGGCAGTCTTTATATTTTCTGGGTAGCAGTCTTTTGTCAGATATATGATTTGCACACATTTTCTCCCACTGTGGCTTGTCTTTTCATTCTCTTCACAGGTAAATTTTAAAGAGCTGAAATTTTTAATTTTGGTAAAATCTAGTTCATCTATTTCTTTCTTTTATGGATCATACTTTGGGATTGTATCTGAAAAACCTTTGGCTAATTCAAGATCCTGAAGATTCTTTTTCTGTGTTTTCTTATATAAGTCATATAGTTTTAGAATTGAGGTCTGTGCTTGATTTTGTGTTAAATTTTGTGGTGTGAGGTATGCATTGAAATTCTTTTGAGGGGGGGTGGTATGTGGGTATCCAGTTTCCACTGCAGTTGTTGAAAAAACTTCTTCTCTATTGAATTGCTTTTGCTCCTTTGTGAAAAATCTGTTGTCCAAGTATGTGTAGATCTATTTCTGGACTCTCATTTCTGTTACATTGATTTGTTTTTGGATTTTGATGCCAATACCACATTGTCTTGATCATTATAGTTGTATAAAACACTTGAATTCAGGCCATGGTAATCCTTTAGCTTTTTTTTTTTCAGATACGTTTTGGGTATTCTTGGCCCTTTGCATTTTCATGTAACTTTTAGAATCAGCTTGTCAGTATTTGTAAAATAGCCTGCTTGTCATTTTGATTGCATTGACTGTATAGATCAGTTTGGAGAGGATGGGCATCTTCAAAATGTTGAATCTTCTAGCCCAGGAACATAATATTTCCTCCATTTGTTTAGGTCTTCAATTTTTCTAGCAATATTTCATAGTTTCAGTGTACAGGTCTTGTATATCTTTTGTTATATTTATACCTGTATATTTCATATTGTTTATACTGTTATAAATGGTATTTTGAAAACCTCTTTTGGTCCTTGCTGTCTAGATCTAGAAATATTCAAGTTACTCCTTGCTAGTATATAGAAATACAACTGATTTTTTTAGGGAATTTCATCTTTCTTCATTCTAATATGAATGTCACGTTTTTCCTCTGTCTTTCATGAGGGGACATTTTGTCTCCAGTGCCATCTGCTTTTATAAATAACTGAAATGTGATCTTCTGTCTTCACCAGTTATTAGCTCTATGAAATGGGGCAAGTTACTTAGCTTTCCTGTGCTGTTTCCTTTTCTGAGGTAGATGTAGCTGAGGACTGACTGCAGTCTTGTCCTTTCCAGTTTCTGTTACTCAGTGGTTCCATGTTGGTCTTCTTAACTTACAGCTCTTTTCATGTCACATTATGTGTATCACATTTTGGGATTGCCCTTTTCCATTCAGTGTAATTCTCTGGGGGTCATCCAGGTTGTTGATGGATCAATCATTCCTTTTTATTACTTGAATACTATTCTATAGTTTATTTATACACTGAAGGAGATTTGGATTATTTTTAGTTTTTGGCTAGTACAAAGAAAACCTGCTGTGAGTATGCATGTATAGGTTTTTGAGTCAGTTGTGCATACCTGGAGTAAACCCCACTTGGTTTTGCTGCTTTTTATTTCTTAGATATTCTCTGTTGTTTATCTGTTTTCATTTTTATTGGTTTCTGTTCTCATCTTCATTAGTTCTTTCTTTATACTGCCTTTAGGTTTATTTTGTTGTTTTTTTCTAGTTTCTTGAGGTAAGAGCTTAGATCATTGATTTGAGACCTGTTCTCTTTTCTAGTGAAAACTTTGAGTACTGAATTTTCCTCTCAGCACAACTTTGGCTACGTCTCAAAAATTTCAATATGTTGCGTTTTCTTTTTCATTCAGTTTTATGTATTTTTAAAATTTCCGTTCAGACTTTGTTTTTCACCTATGGGTTTTTCTTTTTGTCTGTTTTGGATTCAATTTGCTAAAAAAATGTTAAGGACTTTTACCCCTTTGTTCATGATAGATATTTGTACTTCTCTAGTGATATCTCTGTGTGGTTTTGATATCAGGGTAGTGCTGGCCTCATTGAGTGAGGTGGTGAGTGTTTCCTTCTTTTCAGTTTGCAATTTGTGTAAAATTGGTATTATTTCAATAGAATTCATCAGTGAAGCCATCTGGGCCTAGAGTTTTCCTTGTGGAGTTTCTTTGTATTTTTTAACCACAAATTTAATTCCTTTAATAGATACAGGGCTATTTGTTTCTTTTCTAGTAAAATTTATCTCATTAATGAAAGTTGTTCTTTTCATTTAAATTGTTGAGTGTATTCACATAATGTTGGTCTCAATATTTGCTTATTCCCTTTTAATATTTATAGAATCTGTAGTGGTATCATCTCTCTCATTCCTCATATTGTTAATTGTATCTTTTCTTTCCAGTTTGTCTAGAGGCTTATCAATTTCATTAATTCAAAGCGCTAATGCTTCTTTGATTTCCTTGATTTTCTCCATTGTTTTGTTTCATTGATCTCTGCTCTAATCTTTGTTAATCCTTTTCTTCTTTTTTTGGTTTAATTTTTTCTTTTCTAGTTTCCTATACTAGAAGCTTAGGTTGTTGGTTTAAGATCTTCCTGCTTTTCTAATGTAAGACATTTACTTTTCCCACCTTGATTAACTGACTCTGCTGTCATTATGACAGTTAGCCTCTTTATCCTATTGCTTCAGAACTCTTTGTGTTAAAATCTAATTTGACTGGTAATAATATAGCCACTCTAGTTTTCTTTCTTTTCTTTTCTTTGTTAATTGAGGTCATAATAGTTTATAACATTTTGAAATTTCAGTTGTACATTATTATTTGTCAGTCACCATATAAATGTGCCCCTTCACCCCTTGTGCCGACCCACCAAGTCCAATCCCCTCTGGGAACCACTAGACTGTTCTTTTTGTCTGTGTATTACTTTATCTTCCACATATGAGTGAAATCATATCGTGTTTATCTTTCTCTCTCTGGCTTATTTCGCTTAACAAAATACCCTCAAGGTCCATCCATATTGTTGCGAATGGTGTGATTTTGTCTTTTTTTATGGCTGAGTAGTATTTTATTACATATACATACCACATTGTCTTTATCTGCTGATCAGTTGATGGGCACTTGGGTTGCTTCCACATCTTGGCTATAGAGAATAATGCTCAAATGAACAGAGGGGTGCATAAGTCTCTTTGAATTGTTGATTTCAAGTTCTTTGGATGAATACCCAGTAGGGGAATAGCTGGATCATACGGTATTTCTAGTTTTAATTTTTTGAGAAATCTCCATACTGATTTCCATAGTGGCTGCACCATTTTGCATTCCAACAAGCAGTGTATGAGAGTTTTCTTTTCTCTACATCCTCTCCAACATTTGTTAATTTTTATCTTCGTGATTATAGCTGTGCTAACAGGTGTAAGATGGTATCTCAGTGTAGTTTCGATTTGCAATTCCCTGATGGTTAGTGATGTTGAACAGCTTTTCATGTGCCTATTTGACTATCTGTATTTGTTCTTTGGAAAAATGTGTGTTCATATCCTCTGCCCTTTTCTTTGATCGGGCTTTTTTTTTGCTGTTGAGTTGTATGAGTTCTTTATATATTTTAGAGATTTACCTCTTGTCAGATAAATAATTTGTGAATATTTTATCCCAGTTGGTGGATTGTCTTTTCATTTTGTTCCTGGTTTCCTTTGCTTTGCAGAAGCTCTTTAGTCTGATGAGGTCCCATTTGTTTCTTCTGTTTCCCTTGTTCAGGTAGACATGGTATTCAGTAAGATCCTTCTAAAACCAGTGTCAAAGAGTGTAGTGCCTATATTTTCTTCTAGGAGTTTTATGCTTTCAAGTCTTCCTTCAAGTCTTTGATCCATTTTGAGTTAATTTTTGTGTATAGTGAAAGATAATGGTCTACTTTCACTTTTTTTTTTTTTTTTAAAGATTTTATTTTTTCCTTTTTCTCCCCAAAGCCCCCCGGTACATAGTTGCATATTCTTCGTTGTGGGTTCTCCTAGTTGTGGCATGTGGGACGCTGCCTCAGCGTGGTCTGATGAGCAGTGCCATGTCCGCGCCCAGGATTCGAACTGACGAAACACTGGGCCGCCTGCAGCGGAGCGCGTGGACTTAACCACTCGGCCACGGGGCCAGCCCCTACTTTCACTTTTTTGCATGTGGCTGTCCAGTTTTCCCAACAGCATTTGTTGAAGAGACTTTCTTTTCTCCATTGTATATTGTTAGCTCCTTTGTTAAAGATTAACTGTCCATAGATATGTGGTTTTATTTCTGGGCTTTCAATTCTGTCCCATTGATCTGTGTACCTGTTTTTGTACCAGTCCCATGCTGTTTTGATCACTATATTTTTGTAGTATATTTTGAAGTGAGGGATTGTGATGCCTCCAGCTGTGTTCTTTTTTCTCAGGATTGCTTTAGCTAATCAGGGTTGCTTGTTGCCCCATATGAACTTTAGGATTCTTTGTTCCATTTCCGTGAAGAATGTCATTGGGATTCTGATTGGGATTGAACTGAATCTGTAAATTGTTTTAGGTAATATGAACATTTTAAGTATATTCTTTCAATCCATGTGCTTGGAATATCTTTTCATTTCCTTATGTCATCACTGATTTCTTTCAATAATGTCTTACAGTTTTCATTGTATAGGTCTTTCACCTCCTTGGTTAAATTTATTCCTAGATATTTTATTCTTTTTGATTGCAATTGTAAGTGGGATTGAATTCTTGAGTTCTCTTTCTGTTAGTTCCTTATTCGAGTATAGAAATGCCACTGATTTGTCTAAGTTGATTTTGTACCCTGCAAGTTTGCTGTAGTTGTTGATTATTTCTAGTAGGTTTCCAATGGATTCTTTAGTATTTTCTAGATATAGAATCATATCATCTGCAAACAGAATTTCACTTCTTCATTGCCTTTGGGTTCCTTTTATTTCTTTTTATTGCCTAATTGCTGTGACCAAAACCTCAGGTACTATGTTGAATAAGAGTAGTGAGAGTGGGCACCCTTGTCTTATTCCTGTTCTCAGAGGGATGACTTTCAGTTTTTCCCTGATGAATATTATGTTGGCTGTGGGTTTGTCATATATGGCCATTGTTATGTTGAGGTTCTGTCCTTCTATACCCATTTCATTGAAATTTTTGATCATAAATGGATGTTGGATCCTGCCAAATGCTTTCTCTACATCTGTTGAGATGATCAATAGATGAGGAATAGGTTTTTATTCCTCATTTTGATAATGTGGTGTATCACCTTTATTGATTTTGGGATACTGAACCATCCCTGTGTCCTTGGTATAAATCCCACTTGCTGATGGTGTATGATCTTTTTAGTATGTTGCTGTATTCAACTTGCCAATATTTTGTTAAGTATTTCTGCATCTATGTTCATCAGCGATTTTGGCCTATAATTTTCCTTCTTTGTGTTTTCCTTGTCTGGTTTTTGGATCAGAGTGATGTTGGCCTTGTGGAATGTGTTAGGAAGTGTGCCATCTTCTTCAGTTTTTTTGGAGTAGTTTGAGAAGAATAGGTGTTAAATCTTCTTTGAATGTTTAGTAGAATTCTCCAGAGAAGCCGTTTGGTCCTGGATTTTTATTTTTTGGGGAGGTTTTTCTTTGCTGTTTTCAATCTCTTTACTTGTGATTGGTCTGTTCAGATTCTCTATTTCTTCTTGGCTGTCTTGGGAGGTTGTATGTGTCTCAGATTTATCCATTTCTTCTAGATTGTCCAATTTGTTGGCATATAGTTTTCCAGAGCATTCTCTTATAATCTTTTGCATTTCTCTGGTATCCATTGTAATTTCTCCTCTTTCATTTCTGATTTTACTTATTTGAACTTTTCTCTCTTTTCTTCTTTAGAGTCTGGCTAAGGGCTTTTCAGTTTTGTTTTTCTTCTCAGCATACCAGCTCTTTGTTTCGTTGATCCTTTTTACTGCTTTTTTTTGGTTTCAATTCCATTTATTTCTACTCTAATTTTTATTATTTCTCCCCTCTGACTTTGGGCTTTGTTTGTTCTTTTTCTAATTCTTTTAGAAGCAGTCTAAGATTGCTCATTTGAGCTTTTTCTTGTTTGTTAAGGTGGCTTTGTACTGTGATGAATTTCCCTCTTAAGACCGCTTTTGCTGAATCCCATATGAATTGGTATGGTGTATTTTCATTTTCATTTGTCTCTAGGTATTTTTTTATTTCTCCTTTAATTTCTTCAATGATCCATTGGTTGTTCAGTATTCTGTTGTTTAATCTCCACATGTTTGTCACTTTCCCAGCTTTTTTCTTGTAGTTGATTTCCAGTTTCATAGCGTTGTGGTCAGAAAAGATGCTTGATATGATTTCATTCTTTTTAAATTTACTAAGGCTTGCCTTGTTTTCCAGCATATGATCTGTCCTTGAGAACATTCCATGTGCACTTCAGAAGAGTGTGTATTCTGCTATTTTGGATGGAGTGTTCTATATATATCTATTGAGTTAATCCCGTCTAGTTTTTCATTTAGATCCACTATTTCCTTGTTGCCTTTCTGTCTGGATGATCTATCCATTGATGTAAAAGGAACGTTAAGGTCCCCTACCATCATTGTGTTGTTGTTAGTAGCTCCTTTCAGCTTTGTTAATAGTTGCTTTATGTACTTTGGTGCTCCTATGTTGGGTGCATAGATATTTATAAGTGTTATGTCTTCTTGGTGGAGTGTCCCTGTTATTGTTATAAACTGCCCATCTTTGTCTCTCGTTACCTGTTTTGTCTTGAAGTCTACTTTGTCTGCTATAAGTATGGCAACACCTACTTTCTTTTGTTGCCATTGGCTTGGAGTATCATCTTCCATTCCTTCACTCTGAGCCTGTATTTGTCTTTAGAGTTGAGATGTGTTTCCTGGAGGCAGCATATTGTTGGCTCATATTTTTCAATCCCTCCTACCACTCTGTGTCTTTTGATTGGAAAATTCGATCCATTTACATTTAGAGTGATTATTGATATATGAGGGCTTAATGCTGCCATTTTATTGCTCGTTTTCCAGTTCTTCTCCCTTTCTGTTGTTTCTTGTCCCATGTATTTCAGATTACCAGTTTAGTTTGGTAGTTCTCTATGATGATTTTCTTAGTTTTGTCTTTATTTATCATTTGTGTCTCTGTTCTGATTATTTGTTTAATGGTTACTGTGATGTTTGTATAAAAAATCTCAAAGATGAGATAGTCTATTTTCTGATACCCTCTTGTTTTCAGATGACACCAATTCTATCCCTTTCTATTTCCCCTTTAAGGTATTATTGTCAAAACTTATTCCATCCTTTGTTCTGAGTTTGTGGTTAAAATGATGAGATTACATTTATTTTTGATGTTTTCCTTCTCTTTATCTTTAATGTTTAATTAATTGTTTGCCAACCTCTTCTGATAGCTGCAATTTTCTGATTTGTCTACTTATTTAACTCCTTGCTCAAGGTTTTGTATCCCCTTTCTTTTTTGTCTTTTTCCAGGTATGAGAGCCTTCTTGTGCATTTTTTTTTTAGGACGGACGTTCATGTGGTGATGAACTCCCTTAGCTTTTGTTTTTCTGGGAAAGTTTTTATTTCTCCATCATATCTGCAGGAAATTTTCCCTGGATAGAGTATTTAGTATTTTTGACTGGCGGTTTTTGTCTTTCAGAATTTTAATCTATTATTCCACTCTCTCCTCATCTGTAAGATTTCTGTTCAGAAATCCGCTGAAACCCTGATAGTAGTTCCTTTTCAAGTTATTTTCTTCTGCCTTGCTGCCCTTAGTATGTTTTTCTTTTGCCATCTTGTCTGCTATATGCCTTGGAGAAAGTCTTTTGACATTGATGTAATTTGGAATTCTGACAGCTTCTTTCTGTATCTCCAGCTGCTTCCCCAGGTTTAGGACATTCTCAGGTATTGTTTCTTTGTGCTCCATTCTCCTGTTCTTCTCCCTCGGGAATACGGATAATCTTATGTTGCATTTCCTATTTCAGTTGGATATGACTGAGTGAATTTCTTCACTTCTTTTTAGTTTTAGTCATCTCTCTTCCTCTATCTGAAACATTTCTATATTACTGTCCTCCAAGCTGCTAATTCTCTCCTCCATAATACCAGCTCTGTTATTCATGGACTCCAGATTTTTCTTTATTTCATCCATTATGTTTTTTCATCTCCAACATTCCTGGTTGGTTTTTCTTTATAGTTTCAATCTCTTTTGTGATGAAGTTCCTCATGTATTAAATTGTCTATCTGTATTTTCTTGTAACTTTTTAGTTTATTTTATGATAGCTATTTTGAATTCTTTCTTATTTAGATTTTAAATTTCTGTGCCTTCAGGATTGATTTCTTGGTGCTTGTAATTTTCCTTCTGGTCTGGAGTCTTAAACTGTTTGTTCATATTGTTTGCTGGCATGGATTTGTGCCTCTGCACAGTGATAATATCTGGTCACAGCTTCCATCTCCTGTCCCTGGGTGGGGGTCAGGAGCTGTGTATTCTGAGCCCACCACAATTTGCAACTTGCTTGCTCACAGCTGCTGCTCTTCTATCTTATGCACCAGTGCCCTGCGCAACCAGTTGTGCTGGAGTGCCTGGCTGGGGGTGAGGTGCTTTCTTTCGCCACTGTGATCCTGGTGGCATTCTCACTCTGCTCTTGCTATCTGCTCTCCTGAGGTGCTGTCTTAATGCAGAGCCCCCTGCAATAACTTAGCCTCTTCTGTCTGGAGCTTTCCCTCGAGCTGTGAGGGAACTTGGAGAGCGAAGATGTTCCTGTAGAGGGCCACCCCTCCCACCATGTCCTCAGCTGTGCACAGTCCTGAGGTTACTGCCGTTCAGGAGGGAGAAGAGATCCCTTCATGTCCTTCTACTTCTTCTAGGGGTTCAGCGCCTCACCCTTCAGACGTATGGCTGCATGGGTCTCTCAGACGTCTTTTGTGTTGCATGAATCTCCTCTGTTAGTATATGAATGTCCTTTTCATTGTGTTTAGAGCAGAGAGTCTAAGGGAAGAGCTCACTCCACCGTGATGCCTATGTCTCTCTTCAGCTTTTTTTAAATCAGCGCTGTATACTATATGAACCATGGTATTCCATAGACTATGATATACTATGGTATCTTTTCTGTCCTTTACTTTTCATCTATTTGTGTCTTTATATTAAAAGGAGATTCCTTGTAGGTAACATATATTTAGATTTTGCTTTTTAAAATTTTCACTGACTATCTTTTTTGACGTTATGTGGTCCCCTTTCACTTCCTGGTATCATTGATGTCTCTGTGTTATATCTATCGTCTTGCTGTGTGTTTTCTTTTCCTCCTTGCTGGTCATTGTTCTCTCTCTCCTCTTTTCCTGCCTTCCTTTGAATTAATTATTTTCTATGATTTAATTTTTTCTCCTTTGTTTTCTGTGAGCTCTAACTCCCTATGTTATTTTAGTGATTGCTTCAGAGGCTATATTATACACCTTTAACTTATCATGGTCCACCTTCACGTGGTACTCTACTATGTCATATGTAGAATATGAATCATACAACAGTAGATTTCTATTTCTTCTGTCCCAGCCTTTGTGCTGTTGTTGTCATACACTTCTTTGTATGTTGTAAACATCACCGTATTTTTTATTAGTTTTCTTTAAACATCAGGTTGTGTATTAAAATGATTTAAAGAGTAAGAGAAGGTCTCTGTATTTACTCATGTGGTTACCATTTCCAGTGCTCTTTACTCCTTTGTGGAGACCCATGTTTCCATTTGGCATCATTTTCCATCTGCTGGAAGGGCTTCCTTTTTTATATCTTATTGTGTGTATGTGCTGGGGATTCTTCCTTTCAGCTTTTTTATGTTTGAACTTGTTATTTTGCTTCATTTTTGCAATATAGCTAAGCTGAGTATAGAATACTAGGTTGACAGTGTTTTTTCCACTGTTTTAAAGAAACTGTCCTGCTGTCTTCTAGCTTACATTTTTTTCATTGTGAATTTCTTGTCATTCTTATCTTTGTTCTTCTGCACATACTGTGTCTTTTTTTCTCAGGCTACTTTTAAGATTTTCTTTCTTTCCCCTTGGTTTTGGGCAATTTGATAACCCTGTGTCTTGATGCAGTTATTTTCATGGTTCTTGTGGTTTATTCTGCTTCTTGGATATTTGGGTTTATAATTTTCATTAAATTTGGAAGTTCACAGTCACTATTTTTTCTAAAAAAATTTTTCTTTCTTTCCTCTTTTGGGAACTCTAGTTCCACATGTCTCTTGAAGTTGTCCCACAGGCAACTTATGCTTTGTCCATTTTTTACTTTTTTTTCTCTTCTCTGTTTCATTTTGGATAGTTTCTGTTGATATGTCTTCAAATTTACTAGTGTTTTCTTTATTTTTTAGTGTACTGTTAATGTCATAAAACTATTGTAATCTCTGACATTGGAGTTTCCTCTCTAGAAATTTGATTTGGATATTATTTTTATATCTTCCATGTCTAGCTCTCTTTTTGAACATATAAAATAACGATATCATAAGTGATTTAACTTCCCTGTCTGCTGATTATAACATCTGTCTCAGTTCTGGGTTATGTAGATCAATTGATTTTTCTCCTTCTTATTTCTGAATTGAGTGGTACTTTTCTGCCTTTCTGCCTACCTGGTAACTTTTGGTTGGATGCCATGTATTGTGAATTTTGCTAGAGATTTTTATATGTCTATAAATCTTTTTGAGCCGAAATACTTTTAAGTTACTTTGAAACAGTTTGATCCTTTCGGGTCTTGATTTTGGACTTGCTAAGTGGATTCAGACCTGATAGTAGTCTGGGACTAATTATTTCCCAACACTGAGGCAAGGCCTTTCTGCGTACTGTTCTCAGTGCCCTGTGAATTATGAAGTCTTCCCATGTGGCAGACAGGAGCAAGTGCTATGCTGAGCCCTCAGTGTCCTTGCGCTTGAAGCTTGCTGGGCCTCCAGTCCCTTCCTGTAGTTTTATCTTTGGGTTTTGAGAGTTCCCTCTCACATAGGCACTCATCAGCTTTTGTTGCATTCTCAACTGGCGTGAGAGAGGGCACTTCCACATCTCCAGGGTGCTTTCTGGGCAGCTTTCTTGTCTCTGGTCCTGTCCTGTGAACTCTGGTCACGTTGACTTCCCTAACTCTGAGGTCCACCTCCTCTGTGCTTGGATACCACTGGGTTATGTCTGATTCCATCCCTCTGCCGAGGCCTGGGAACTCTCAGGGCAATGAGCTATAACATGTGTCCAATAAGACTGTTTACTGGTGAACTTCTTGTCTTCTTTCCATTGTTTTGGGGTTTTTCGTTTCTTGCATTTCAGTGGCAAGTAAATACACATAGTTATTGTAGCCTTTTCACACTCACATATGTATAACATAAATTGTTGTAAGTGCAGTTTGCAAAAGTATCTACACCGTTTTCCAGTTATAGTGAACCTTTGCTGAAAATAGCTCCTTTACAGAAGTATAGATAAGATAAAATAACTGGGTTTTTTCACTCTGAAAGACCACTAACGAACCTAATTCCTAATCTGTGAAATAGCAAAATGCAGATTGCCGTGTATTTTGAAACTAAACTGAAAGGTCAAATTATAGAAATAGAGCAAACTTTGATCTTAGAAAGTGAACTCAAATTTTATTTTCCTTTTCCAGGTGTGCCTTCAGATGCTGATTCTTCTGCTGCCAGTAATAAAATCAGTGGTGTAAACCATTCTAAACCAAATCGCCCTTCTCTTGCCAAGATTCTGCTTTCATTGGATGGAAATCTGGCCAAACAGCAGGCCTTATCTCATATTCTTACAGCATTGCAAATCATGTATGCTAGGTAGGCTTGTTTGCTAACTTTTGAAAACCCACAATTATGTAAGCTTTTGGTCTTTGTAACTTTTTGATTAATCAAATGTCTCATAGAATGTTGTGTTATTGTTTTTAAATACTGTGAGTTTTAGTTCACATACCCTTTAACAGTGAATAATGGTATCTTTGTGCTTTCTTTATTGGGAGTTGAAATATTAATCGGAAAAGCAAAAATCAGAACATTTTCATTATTCTTTATGGCCAGTAAACTCTAAGCATTAATATTTGGGGGACACGGTGAAGAATTGGTTGATAATAATATACAGTAATGTCTAAGGCCACTTGTCATCCCCTTCACTCAAACACTTGATAAGGCATAGTATTGATATTGCTGTCTTTTCCAATATTTTGCTGCTGTTTTCTCACAGCCTAAGTAAGTTGCCCATCTATCAGTGTATTGTGGTTATGGTCCTGATGAGCAGAAATAAATACTCACACAGGAAGATTAGTTTCCAATCAAAGGCCGACTCAGTCATCGAGAGGACGTTTAGTTCTTGCTGCCTCCTGTGAAGCACTGTTGGTACACGGCTTTCAGTAAACACAAAATTACCCTCGGGTTCTAACAACAAGCCAAGAGGAATTTCTCGGGGAAATCCAGAGGCTTATTCTGCTCTGACTTTTATGTTTGGCAGTTTTCTACCTGTCATCACTATGGTCATTCATGTAAAAAAAGATTGAGAGTGAACATTTTAGCTTTTAGCAGATGAATATAGTAATAATGGCCAGTATTTTTCCTAAACTCTTTTCTACGTATCCTGTAAAAATGAGGGAGTCCTTCAGTGAGCGCTTGTCCTTCCCCCTGACTCTACTGTCCAGCAATGGTGAAGAGTTCATCACAGACCTGGCTTTCTATCCTGACAGAGATGCAGTGGTCGGGGCCTTGATGCCAGCTGGCATGATTGCCCCAATGGAGTGTCCCTCGTTTTCCTCTTCGGCACCCCCTTCTGACGCGTCTGCCATGGCCAGTCCCATGAATGGAGAGGAATGTGTACTCCCCGTTGATATTGAAGACCGACTAAGTCCAAATCTGTGGCAAGAGAAAAGAGGAGAGGTAAAAATAAATGGTAAAGCAATATAGCAAAATTAGATCAGAAAGGAAAAGGTAGCTACTTTTTGTTAGGAAAGTGTAAGTCATTCTTTCACTTAATTCAGAGTGATTTTGCACCTACTGCTATTTTTAGCTTGAATTAGAAAATATTCTGTTAAAGAGGAGCTTTTTTGGTGCTTAAATAGAAATAGATTTATCCTTTTTTTTTTAATACTTTTTGTGGAACACCATTGTAATTTTTTTTTTTGATTTTTTTTTTATTAAGGTTATGAAAGTTAACATCCTTGTGAAATTACAGTTGTACATCATTATTAGTCATGTTGTAGGTACACCACTTCACCCCTAGTGCCCTCCCCCGACCCCCCTTTCCCCTGGCAACCACCGATCAGTTCTCTTTGTCCATATGTTAACTACCACCTATGAGTGGAGTCATACAGAGTTCGTCTTTCTCTGTCTGGCTTATTTCACTCAACGTAATACCCTCAAGGTCTATCCATGTTATTGTGAATGGGACGACTTTGTCCTTTTTTATGGCTGAGTAGTATTCCATTGTATATACATACCACATCTTCTTTATCCAATCATCAGTTGCTGGGCACTTAGGTTGGTTCCATGACTTGGCTATTGTGAATAATGCTGCGATGAACATAGGGGTGCATGGAACTTTTGGAATTGCTGATTTCAGGTTCTTAGGATAGATACCCAGTTGTGGGATGGCTGGGTCACAAGGTATTTCTATTCTTAACTTTTTGAGGAATCTCCATACTGTTTTCCATAGTGGCTGCACCAGTTTGCATGCCCACCAACAGTGTATGAGGGTTCCCTTTTCTCCACAGCCTCTCCAACATTTGTCACTCTTGGTTTTGGATATTTTTGCCATTCTAACAGGTGTAAGGTGATATCTTAGTGTAGTTTTGATTTGCATTTCCCTGATGATTAGTGATGATGAGCATCTTTTCATGTGTCTATTGGCCATCCGTATATTTTCTTTGGAGAAATGTCTGTTCATGTCCCCTGGCCATATTGTAATTGGGTTGTTTGATTTTTTATTGTTGAGTTGTGCGAGTTCTTTGTATATTATGGAGATTAACCCTTTGTCGGGTAAATAACTTGTGAATATTTTTTCCCAATTAGTGGGCTGTTTTTTTGTTTCAATCCTGTTTTCCCTTGCCTTGAAGAAGCTCTTTAGTGTGATGAAGTCCCATTTGTTTATTCTTTCTATTGTTTCCCTCACGTGAGGGGTTATGGTGTCCGAAAAGATTCTTTTGAAGCTGCTGTAAAAGAGTGTACTGCCGATATTCTCTTCTAGAAGACTTATTGTTTCAGGCCTAATCTTTAGGTCTTTGATCCATTTTGAGTGTATTTTTGTAAATGGTGAAAAAGAATGGTTGATTTTCATTCTTTTACATGTGGCTGTCCAGTTTTCCCAGCACCATTTGTTGAAGAGACTTTCTTTCCTCCATTGTAGGCCCTCAGCTCCTTTGTCAAAGATTAGCTGTCCTAGATTTATCCTTTTAAAAGGCTGCTAAATGCAGGTTCACAGTCCTTTATCTGCAATTCTGAAACCTTAAAGCTCTGAAAGCCAAAAGTTTTTGTAACTTATGTTGGGAAAAAACCCAACCTGAAGTCAAATGTGTGAGCTCATTTTAGTCTTCTTCATGTGACGTATTGTGAATAGATTTTCCTGGGAATATGAATGTGCGTGACTTTGCAGGGCTTCCCAGACCCCACTGCAGGTGTAGCTGGTGGTGTAAGTACCTTGTTAGCTCTGTAAAATCTGGGACATTCCAGATAGCTCAAGGGGTTTTAGATAAGGCTTTTTGGAGTTGTGTGGGAAGTGTGCCACATTGCTGAGTTTTTCCTCTTCCTGTGTGTTTTTAATCTAGATTATCTCTTCTGAGGATGCTGTGACTCCCTCCGCAGTGACTCCATCTGCTTCCTCAGCTTCTTCTCGGCCGTTTATCCCGGTGACAGATGACCCAGGAGCTGCCAGCATCATTGCAGAAACCATGACCCAAACCAAAGAGGTCAACAGGCTTTCCTCTTTAGCATTTTATTTTGAAATAATGTGAAATATACACAATAGTTGCAGAATTAGTACATGGAAATGGAACATGGTAAACTCCTGTGTACCGTTCACCTAGGTTCTCCAGTTGCTAGCATTTCTGAACCATTGGCAGGAGAGCTGCAAGACACAGTCCCCATTCCTCCTCAGTGCTCCAGTGCATACTTCCTGAGTATCAGGGTGTTAACACTAATCCAGGATTAATTTGTAACCCACAGACTTACTCAGATTTTTCTCATTGTCCCAAGAGTATCCTTCATACCTTTAGGACCCAACCCAGGGTTGCGTGTTGTCTCTTTGGTCTTCAATATGTAATAGTTCTTCACTCCTTCCTTTGACAGAAATGCCACAGGAACAATTCGTTGTTCTCGGTGCATCCCATTGGGGCATGCGCATTGTTGTTTTACTGCATTACTGGTGACATTAATTCTTACCACTTGGTTAAGAATATGTGCCAGGTTTCTCCACTGGAAGTTAATAAAAGTATGTTAATAAGTATTAATGGGAGATACTTGGAGACTGTGTAAATAACTTCATCATATTTTCACCCACCAATTTGTAGTATCTATTGATGATTCTAGCCGAATCCATTATTACTGTGGTAGTTGTCATATGGTGATTTTTCAAATGTCATCATTCCTTTTGGAATATAAATGTTGCTGTTCTCCTCTAAGGGAAAACTTTCCCTTCTTGTCTTGTCTGTCTGCCTATATTGGCATACGTTCATAGTATTTTATTCAAATAATGACATATATTAGTATTATCATTTGACACCCAAATTGTCCCAAACTTGGTCATTGGGAGCCCTTTTTGGCTGGTTCCATTTCCTTCTAACATGTCCCCATAATTCTTTGAGCACTTCCTTACTTTTTGGTACAACAGTGTGTTCTAGACTCATTTTTCACCTACCCTGCCATTGCCCTGGAATCAGCCATTTCTTCAAAGAGCCCTGGTTCCTTTTAGTGGATCACAGAATTTAGAAACAAGATCTGGGAGCTTGGTAAGGCGATTGCTCCTGGATGTCCTTGGTTTAGGCCTTCTCAGCAAGCAGACATGCATGGACATGAGCATTTATTTCTCCTTTGGCATCTTATCTATGTAATAAAAACCATGAGTCTTTCAAACCAATAATTTCAATTCCAGTCCAACATCACAGGGTTTATCCTTGCTCTATCCCTTTCTGTATTTGATGTATATAGTCTTTTTATATGTTGCTGGATTGGTTTGCTATTTTTTTGAGGATTTTTGCATCTATATTCAAAAAGGATACGGATCTGTAGTTTTCTTGTGATGTCTTTGCCTTGTTTGGGTATCAGAGTAAAACTGGCTTCATAGAATGAGTTGGACAGTGTTCCTTCTTTTTTTTTTAAGAAAAGTTTGTCAAGGGTTGGTATTAATTCTTTAATTATTTGGTGGAATTTTATCGGTCCTTCTAACATATTCCCATCATTCTTTGAGAGTTACTTTGCTTTCTGGCACAACACAAAATTCTAGGCTTAACAAGATGTTTTATGCTTCAGCACAGAAATCAGATGTTTTCTCCAAGAAGTGGAGAATGATACTTAAAAGCCAAGATCTGGACCTTCATATGCTCATTACTGTTGGGGTGTTGCTGTTCATAAGCTCTCTTACTGGACAGGGCTAAGGAATAAATGTGTGTCTGTATATACCCACACAATAGTTAAGTACAATAATATTTATTTCATTATATATCTACATATATTGAAAAGCATTGGTTCACAGCAATATGATCAATTGTAATAACTGCCCAGGATTCACTCTAGTTTTCTTCTTTCTGTATTTATAACTCTCTTCTCTGAAACTGAGAAACCTGGCCCCTATTATTGACAGTTTATTTACTTCCCTTTAGGTAGCCAGCCTCTGATCTTGGCTGCCACCCCTCCCTAACACAGGAACCCTTGCGCTGCACAGCTAAATCTGTCTGACCTCTTCAGGGATGTCCTCTCATGCTGCTTAACCCATGACTTCCCCCTCCCACCCATGCTGCGTTTGCCCAAAGCAGGGACATGTTCCACTTGCCTTGGCTCTGTCACACCAGCCACCCCCACGTGTGGACACCCTCCCCATCCTATTCAGGTGCAGCCCATGCCAGGCCGTCTTACCTGCTCACACTCTCCCCCTTGCCAGCATGCCCCCCTTGGGGACAAACAAGCGTTATTTTTAATTAATTGAAAATTCTTGATTTATTATGCTGTTACTGCTGGCAAAAATATGTCCTATGGAAATTATTCATGACCATTTTTGGTAATAAGAAAATCGCTGTTTATAAATTGGGTGTCTAGACTCAGCTTCTGATATTTTGCAATCTCTTAGAATGAGGTTTTAATGCAGAAATTATTCTGAATTAAGCAAAATTTTTGCTTTTAGATAGGAAAGGGATGGTATGATTTTTTTCATACCAATTTATTCATGACGCATATGCATTTTCCAGATTGTACCCCTAAAGTCCTGTCATTTCAGTTTTGGTTTGATTCGCAAATTATGGCAAAGTAATTTTCATGGTCTTGGGCTATAATTCACATTCAAGTATATGCAACTATGATGTTCTTTTTTAGCAATTCCTTTAGACTTATTGTCTGTTTTTTTTTTTTTTCTTAACACTCCCACCTAAAAAATGTTGGGTGCTATTTCAACCACAAAACTTAAGCTGTTATCTATGATTAATATATTCTCCTGAATGCTTTTACTGCTCTTCAGTGAGTGAGATTCTGGACTTTCATTGTTTCTAGTGAATTTCACTTGCCAATTCCCTGGGTCTCTACACAGAGATAGGAGCAGGGTCTATTTCCTTAAAGGGAGAAACCATGTTCCTAGGTCAAAGAAGGCTAATTTCCAGGGCCAACTTTGGCATCCAATAGAATTTGCACATCCAATAGGTCACATTCCCCTTAAGCTTCCTAAGTGGGGCTTGTGTTTCCCCCAGCTTATTTCTGTCTTTGGAAAGAGTTGGCACTGGTTTTGTTGAGATCCAGAAAGCAAGAGAGAAGAGAAGAGGCACTTCTGGCATCTGATTCTTCCTTTGGCAAGCCAGACTGTGCCTGGGGAACTAGAAGGGCCTGGGTCCTCCCCTGTTCAGGACAGGGTATCAGTAACTCCCACTCCCTCCAAGCCTCAGAAGCTGTGGGATTTCCCAGCTCTGACAGCTCCCAATTTCTTTCTGTAGGCCAAACCCTACTGCCAACCTCCAAGAGGCTGTTGTGTGGTGGGCAGCACACTGTGGGGTGGCCATCCCAGGTGGGGCACCCTCACAAGGGTGAGGGGCAGGGAGGGAAGTGATGCTGCCACAGGTAAACAAGTGGCTCCTCCACTGCTAAGGAGGAGAGAGATGTAAATGGTCACAGGTGTGATTTGTTTTAGCTGACATACTATGAATGGGAAATAAAAGGGGAATATTAAGAAGACTCATTTTATATATTTTCCTTTTTGAAGAAACCAAGGAACAAGAGATTATGGACAATGTCTTAGATGTTAATGAATTGCTTTAAATAAGATTCTAGGAAAGAATTATGGAGAGGATCTAGACAAAATATGTAAAAGTACAGTGTACAAATTTAGTTGATAGAAAGTTCCCAAGCATGTCTTAAGGGTGGGGGTAGATTTTACATGATGTGACTTTTATTCCTAGCCTCCCCTATAGCGTACACCTCTGATACAAACTTGGTCATAGTATAAATTGTCATTTTTTATACTTTAGACATTCTCTTTGAAAGCTGCTCTTGGTAACTTGTAAAACAGTCAATTGGTCTTGAAAGCACAGTACATGGTGGAGATTTTAGGGGTCTGTCATTTCTTAATCTGATATTTCATGGTCTTAAATACCTTATAAAGTCCCTTATTCATCACTGGTAGTCGTGTATCCTTTGAGTTTATGAGTAAACTGGTGACTATTTCTTAACATATCATTACTCATTTTAGTTGTTGGACTTTTTAGGATGTTGAAAGCCAAAATAAAGCATCAGGCCCAGAACCTCAGTCCCTGGATGAGTTCACCAGTCTGCTGGTCGTGGACGACACCCGCGTCATGGTGGATCTGCTCAAGCTGTCCGTATGCAGTCGGGCAGGGGACAAGGGCAGGGATGTGCTGTCGGCTGTGCTGTCTGGCATGGGCACGGCCTATCCACAGGTGAGCCATGGGGTGGGCGGGGCAGGATTGGGCGGTGAGGTGCTGCTGATGACCTCACGCCTTGTCTTGTGCTCAATTTTATTCTGGCAGACAGCAGTTTAGAAGGACTCCTTGTAAAACAAATTATCATATGTGCTGCAGTTATCCCCCTAGTTTGCCTTTTGACGTCATTTTGATATTTTTTGCCATTTAGAAATTTCTGATTTTTATGAAGTCAGATCTGCTGGGTTTTTTCATTTATGGCTTCTGGACTTTGTATTATGCTGAAAACATGGTAGCGTTTAAAGAAATTCTCCTAGGTTTCTTCTAATCATTTTTATTATTTTATTTGTTATATTTACCTTTTTGAGCCATCTGGGATTTATCTTGATGTAAGGGATAAAGTAGGGATCCAACTTTATTTTTTCCTAGATGACAAACATGTTTCCCCATCATTTATTGAATAATCTATCTTTTCCCAGTGATTTGAAAAAAACTTATGGTATTCTAAATTCCTGGGTGTATTTGGCTCCATTTACAAACTCTTTTTTGTCCCATTAATTTAACTCTTTAAGCTCTGATATTATAGTTTTACTATTATGGCTTTAAAATAGGTTTTAATATTTGGTAGCACTGGGTCCCATAGGACATTCTGCCTTGGTGGGAGCCATTTGGGATGGTAGCTGCCAACCACATGTGGCTGTTGAGCCCTTGAAATATGGCTAGTGCACCTGCAAAACTGAAGTTCTCATTTTACTTAGCTTTAAACTCGATAGCCTCATGTGGCTAATCTAGGGTATAATGTCAATGTTATATCAGTGTATCTTAGAAATAGGATTGATCAGTCCTAAAGTCCTTGGAATTCCTTAAGGACTCTTATTTATCAGCAGCCTTGCTCTGCCTTTTCAGAGCTGGTCATGCCAAGGAGTCTGATGTCATATACTCTGTGCAGATATGTTATCTCTATCTCTCTGGGCCCCATATCACCATCACTAAAACCATAAAGTACTTAAGTATGGTCGAGTGGTCCTGAAAACATAGTAAATGGTTTGGTAGATATTTTAGCCGCTTGTTATTTCTTAATCATATTCAGAAAGAACTAAAAAGTTATAGGTTTCCTACTTTCTAGTTTTTCTAGGCAGGTTACTTGGCATAATTCTGAGAGATTAAATCAGGCTGAATCACCACAAGCAAGATATTAATTTTTTCACAAGTTTACTGCATTTGTGGGAGGAAAGAATGTGAACAAGAACATGGGTTTAAAGTAATAATGCCCTGCATTTATCACACACATAACTGCCAGGCCCAGTTCTCAGGGTATTTTCTCAGGACAGAGAGTATCTGTTCCCTTTTTTTCAGTGATGAGGAAACTGAGACTCTGAGAGGTTGTTCCTGCCTCAAAGACACTAAGGTTGCTGGTGGGTGGGAGAAACGGGTTTGGACCCTGAGTGATCTGAGGGCAAAGCCCCGTGTGTGACCCCTCTATCACCATTTCTTGGGGGACTGATGGGCTTTGCAGAGGAAGGTTCTGAACCCCAGAAGACTCTGGTGGGCTGTGCAGGAATTTGACGATAACCAACACCTCTGTCTCTGAGGCATACCAGGTTCATGGAGAGACAGAAACAGAGGATTGTCTTCAGAGTATCCTGGCAGTGGCAAGATGCTACTCTTTTGTCCTACCCTGACGTAATATTTGATACTCCTAAGAAAAAGACATTTGAGGGGCCGGCCCAGTGGCGTAGTGATTAGGTTCACATCCTCTGCTTTAGCGGCCCAGGGTTCACCAGTTCGGATCCCAGGCATGGACCTATGCACTGCTTATCAAGCCGTGCTGTGGTGGCAAACCCACATATAAAATAGAGGAAGATGGGTGCAGATGTTAGCTCAGAGCAAATCTTCCTCAGGAAAAAGAAGAGGCCTGGTGGCAGATGTTAGCTCAGGGCTAATCCTCCTCCTCCTCAAAAAAAAAGGACATTTGAATTTATAGTGATAATGCCTAGATGGCAGTGATATTAGTTTGTCATCAATAAAGCTGTTTACTAAGCTAATCTGTTATCTAAATATGAAAAAAATAATCATTTATTCCTGATAAGTACAGAATAGAGAATAGTTTTATTTTGTAAATTAAAAAAAATTGGAGATTAATATATTATTGCTATAATAACACATTCTCGTTTGTTTTTAAAAATAATGATCAAGGTGTTTGTAATCACTAGTATTGACCATTTAAATGGCATAAATCACTAAAATTTTAGAATGAAATAAGGGCGTTATGGATTGTTGAGAGCATATAGTGGGGGCTGACCCTTCATGTCCTGGGTCGAGAAGACCCCCACTGTGTTCATATGTGTAGCCTTGTTTCACCTAGTCTGCCACTGTCTGGCCTGTGGGGCTTGATCATTCTTCTCGATTCCTGCCCCTTCCTGCTTGACCCACAGTGCCTTCTAGGATTTTGGTCACTTTTACCACTTTTCTGCTCCTTCCTGTGGTATTTTTGTTCCTGAGACAGACTTTCCTCACTAGGAAGTGCAGTAATATTGTCTTGGTGTAAAAAGAAACTGTGTGATGACAGGCATTTCATTTCATCAGCTGGCACATGTTGAGTGTCCTATATGTGTGTCAGGCACATCTTGTTTACTTGTATGTAGATCATCTCCAAGCTTCACAGCACCTCTGTGACCTCTGTGCCTATTTTATAGATGAGGAAACTGGGCCTTGACTTGAACTAGATTTCTCAAGCCGCCAAGTCCTCTATTCTGTATGCTGTCCCTGCGGAAAGATCTGGAGCAGGATGCGCAGGGGTAGTGACGACCTCCTGATTTGTATCTCTGCTTCCTCCCCAGGTGGCAGATATGTTGCTGGAGCTCTGTGTCACTGAATTGGAGGATGTAGCCACAGACTCTCAGAGTGGCCGCCTGTCCTCTCAGCCCGTGGTGGTGGAGAGTAGCCACCCCTACACGGATGACACCTCCTCCAGCGGCACAGTGAAGATACCGGGTACTCAGGGCTGGCCCTGGGGAGGAGATGGGGTCTCTGCCGGTAGAACAGCTTCATTTCTGTAATTGCATCAGGAGAAGCAACCGTCGTTGTTTTGTAGAAAAGAAGCTACAGAATTGCTTTAGAATCACTTTTCCCCCCTTTTCTAAAGAACTTTTTTTCCTTGCAAAATTAAACCATGATACAGAAAACTGTGCAAAGTAGGTGTTTAGCTTAGTCATTATCAGGTGGATGCCTTAGTCACCAAAACTCAGTTCTAGAAGTAGTCCTCTGTCAGTCTTCAGAAGCCCTGTGTGTGTCCCCCAAAGGGACGCTGTCCTGACTTGGAGCCATCGCTGACTTGCATTTCTGCACAGTTTCTATTTCCCAAGTATATATCCTCTTCTTAAGTCTGCTTTAATTAATAATTTCCATCTTTTAAGTTTCATATAACCTATAGTTTTTTCCTTTATTTTCTTTTCCCTTCTTTTCAATAATTTACCGGTTGAGGAACCTGGCCTTTGACCTGTCGGGCTTCCCTGCAGCCTGGATGTGCACACTCCTGCTGCACTGCAGCCTGTTCCTCAGCCTGTCTTTCTGCAGATTTGCCCTGATTCTAGGCCCAGTTAGTTCAGTCCCGATGGCAAGACCATTGGTGGTTGTGATCCAGCATCTGGAAGCACCTGGTATCTGCTTGTCTCTTTTTTTGTGAGGTCAGCGGCTACTGATGCTCAGTGCTTGAGCCCGTTCATCCATTGGAGGTTGCAAAATGGTGCTATTCTAATTGTTTCATTTCTTTCTTATTTATTAGCTAGAATTCTTTTATAGCTATTTGCCCATATCCTTCAGTTCGTTACCCAGGTGTACTGTTTGCATAAGAAAGACAGGATAAAAGCTTGATTCTTTTCTTCTGTTTACATTTTCAAGAGGATGAATTGGTTCCCTATCATTCGTTGAAGGTGACTAGTTAGATTTTTTTTCTTTTGTGTCATTATGAACTCATGGATTTAACATATATGATGGGCTTTAATTCATTGTGATTATTATCCTGTTGAAGTTCAAATTATCCCATTTCTGGACATTGGGAACCCCTTGAGTTTGGCTCTTGGAATGACTCTTGTGGTCTGTTGATAACTTCCATGCAACCTGATATGACAAGATGCTTTAGGCTTGTCATGTAGTTTCTGCCCTCTGCCTGGTATCTGCCCTGGTGTCTTTTAGTGGAGATGGCATTTCAGGCCACTGGGCTGTCATTGTTTCTAGACCTTTTGAGTGGACAGAGATAGGATGAATGGGTAGACAGACAGACAGACTGACTGACTGACTTTATTTTGAGTTCATACTGATACATTAGATTCAAATTCAGAATTACAAGGTTTCTACTTAACTTCTTTCTTCCATAGCGAAAATCCTGGTTCCAAGACAAAGGATGACAGCATTAGAATATCTCATAATTATTCATTTGCTTTATCTCATATTACATATACAACAACTCAGGTCACAATTCTAATGCCACCAAATGTGAATATAGTTACTAAAAATAGTTAAAAAATTTTTTTTGCTTTTGAGCTCTTCCTTCTCCCAACTTTATTTAAATTATTGTACTGTATCTACCGGAACGTGATAACTATTAGTAACTATTCTTCCTTCCTTTTAATCTTCAGTTAGTCTTAGTTTTACTCAATTTAATGCTCACTTCTGGTCCTTTGTCTGTCTTTCCTCATGGTGATTGTCTGAAGCTTTCTCTCCAGTCAGCTTCTCAGCAGGGCTCAGAGGACAGGAGCCCTGAGATGGGCTTGTCCACAAGTTTGTGCCCAGACTTGAAATTTAGCTTTTCTGGATAGAAATCCTTGGATCACATATTCTTCCCCTGTGAAAGTGTAATAATGATAATCTATTTTTTCCCCTTATAAGTTGTGCTTTTTTTCAGTAATTTTACTGGAGTATGTTTTTACATTGGTCGTTATGGGCAATATCCTAAGATAAAGAAATGTGTTCCTTTAAAACATAGTTTCAAGTCTTTTCTTTCAGGACAGTTTACCTTCATGACAGTTTCTAGTGTTTGTTGGCATCCTTGCTTTAGTTTTCTTTCACAGACACGTGGTCATCATCCTACTTTGGATGCCTTTTAAAGTCACTGTAGGCTACTTCCTCTCTCAAATTCTTTGCCTTCCTTTCTCCTTCTATTTGTCCTAAAGCATTATCTGTTGTATTTATTTGCTCCTATGCTCTTTCTAGTTTAGTCTTCATTTCTGAATTTTTTTGGTAATTTTTCCTGTGTTTTATCATTATCTTAGGTCATTTTCCTAATTTCTTTTAACTTGTTTTGAAATAATAGATTACAATTTTGATCTTTTTTGTGGGCATCTCTTTCTGGCCTGCTTTCACTGTCTGTAGGGATGTTATTCTGTTACTTACTCTCTTTTCTAACAATAAGTTTGTATTGGATTTGACCTTGATAATTTTATCTTGCTCATTTTTTTTTTTTGAAGATTTTATTTTTTTTCCTTATTCTCCCCAAAGCCCCCCGGCACATAGTTGTATATTCTTCGTTGTGGGTCCTTCTAGCTGTGGGCACGTGGGACGCCGCCCCAGCATGGCCTGATCAGCAGTGCCATGTCCGCGCCCATGACCCGAACCAACGAAACACTGGGCCGCCTGCAGTGGAGCACGCGAACGAAACCACTCGGCCACGGGGCCAGCCCCTTTATCTTGCTCATTTTCATGTGAAACTAGTTTTCTTAAACTTTTAGAATGAGATGGGGTTCAGAAAAGCTTTTTTAACTTAAAGCTATTATTTTTTCATGATACGAATTTAAAAAACAGAAGGTATTTCCACTGAGCAATTGTCTTCAGACAAAAATCTGTTGACTTTCTTCCTCTTTTCTGTTTCTCTCTTAACTTCATATCCAGTCCACCAGCAAATCCTATCATTTCTCCTTTTAAAATATATTACAAATTCACCATTTCTCACCAACTCCAGACCATCCTGGGCCCAACCGTCTGATCTCATTGGTTTGTTATACTAGCGTCATACAGTAGTCTGCTGACCATGTTCCCACTTCCACTCCTAACCTCCTGTGTTCCCCAGAATCAACTCCCCACACGACATCCAGAGAGATTCTCTTAAAACCAGTCAGAACATACTGGTCCTCTGATCCTCTGTTTAAAACCTATCAGTACATCCCTGTATCTTTAAAATAGGACCTAAACACCTTATCTCGGCCTGCTTGACTTCATATGATCCCCAGTTACCTCTCCAACGTCATTACTTCCTCTCTCCCCTGTCTCTCTCTCCTGGCGCCTCCATGTTGTCTTCTTTGCTAGTCCTTAAATATATCCAGATTCAGGCCGTTTGTCTCACTTCGTACTTGCCATCTGTCTGAAATCTTCTTCCCCTAGGTAATTAGTTATAGATGTCTGATCTTGTCTCCCCTGCTCAGAAAATCCTTTCCTAACCACCGTGCACAAAAAGAGTCTTTCCCCAACCTCATTTGACACACTTCATTTTACATAGCAGTTATACCCTGTGACATTTAGCAGACACCATCTGTTTCTGTCTCACGCTAGAGCAGTGATTGGCTAGAACCAATGTTGCATATGAGGGGTGGGAGTGGAAATCTTTGCCTTGTTCCAACAGGGTGAATACATTCAGTCTCTCAGCATTAAATATGTTAACTATAGGTTTTTCATAGATGGCCTTATCAGATTGAAGAAGTGTCTTTCTATTCCTAGTTTGTGGGGGAGATTTTTATCATGAATGGGTGTTGGATTTTGTCAAATGCTTGTTCTGTGTTGGGGCTCGCCCCGTGGCTGAGTGGTTAAGTTCGCGCGCTTCGCTGCAGGCGGCCCGGTGTTTCGTGGGTTCGAATCCTGGGCGCGGACATGGCACTGCTCATCAAACCACGCTGAGGCAGCGTCCCACATGCCACAACTAGAAGGACCCACAACGAAGAATATACAACTATGTAACCGCGGGGGGCTTTGGGGAGAAAAAGGAAAAAAAATAAAATCTTAAAAAAAAAAGAAAATGCTTGTTCTGTGTCTATTCACATACTATGTTGTCCTTTGCTCTATTAATATGGCATATTGCATAAGTCAATTTTTGGATATTAAACTAACTGCATTCCTGGACGAGCCACAATTGTCCACAATATATAATCTTTATTATATGTTGCTAATATTTTGTTAAGGAATTTTTGCATCTGTTTTCATGAATGGTATTAGTTTGTAGCTTTCCTTTCTTTTTATTTTTAATTGTTAAAATTTTTTATTTATTTATGTGGCTTTCCTTTCTTGTGATACTTTTATCTGGTTTTGGCATCAGGATAATACTGGCCTTATAGATTGAGTTGCAAAGTGTTCCCTCTTCCCCTGTTCTCTGAAAGAGTTTGTCTAGGATTGGTATTATTCTTCTTTAAATAGTTGGTAGAATTCACCCGTGAAGCTGTCTGGGCCTGAGCTTTTCTTTGTGGGAAGATAGGTCTCGTCATATGTTCTGTTTCTTTTTGAGTCAGTTTTGGTAAGTGTCTTTTTGGAATTTGTTCATGTAAGTTGTCTGATATGTTGGCATAAAGTTGTTCATAGTATCCCTCAAGATCCTTTAGATTTCTGTAGGATTGGTGGTTCTAATGAAAAAAACACACTCCTGTGTATCTTCTTCACTCCAGTATTCTACTATAACACCAGATGTGTGGGTTTCTCCATACATCAAGCAATTCTGTGACACCAGCTGGGTGTCCTACAGATTAACTCAATCCTAAGATCTATCTGGAGATAGCATCAGATCCCACAGGTTAAGGGGCCCAGTTTCACAACGCTGCCCCCAATTAAAACACCAATCACATATCCAGATTATTACCTGTGCTTCTGACCAACTTGCTATAAATCAGAGGTTTCCATGATTTAAAACCCCTCCTTGGGTTTGCTTAATTTGCTAGAATGGCTTGTGGAACTCAGAGAAACATTTACTTATGTTTACCAGTTTAGTATAAAGGGTACAGATGAACAGTCAGATGAAAAGGGACATAGGGTGAGTTTCTGGTAGGGTCCTGAGTGCAGGAGCTTCTGTCCCTCTGGAACCGGAGTGCTCCACCCTCCTACATGTGGAAGCTCATCAATTCTCGCTGTTCAAGAGTTTTCATGGAGCTTAATCTACAACTCCCCTCCCATGCCAAGAGGTTGGTTGGTGGAGTTGAAAGCTCCAACCCTCTAATTATTTAGTCTTTCTGGTTACCAGCCCCATCCTGAGACCATCTAGGGGCCACCCTCTAAGTCACCTCATTAGCATAAACTCAGGTGGGCTCAAAAGGGCTACTTAGGAACAACAAAAGACACTCCTATCAGGAAATGTCTAGAGTTTTAGGAGCTCTCTGCCAGGCATGGGGGACAAAGACCAAATATATTTCTTATTATACCGTGATAGTGATGTCCTTTCTTTCTTTCCTGGTTCTGCTAATTTGTGTCTTCTGTTTTTCCCCCCGGTCAGTCATGTTAAAAGTTTATCAATTCGGTTGATCTTTGCAAAGAACCAACTGGTTTCATTGATTGTTTTTTTTCCTCAGTTGTTTTTCTGTTTTTTCTTTTATTAATTTTCACTGTGATCTTTATCAGTTTCTTCTTTCTGCTGCTTTAGGTACAATTTGCTTTTTTCTAGTTTCTTAATGCTGTGTTTTCATTTCTGTTCAACCAAAAATATGTCTAGTTTCCTTTCTGAGATCTCTTGTTTGAACCACAGATTATTAAAGGTGTATCAGTATTTTGGGACTGCCCAAATTTCTTTCTATTATTGATTTCTGATTTGATTCCATTGTAGTTAGAGGGTATATATTGAATCATTTAGATTCTTTGAGACTTTTTTTTTTATAGCATGTGGTCTATGCTAGAGAATGGTTTGTCTGCTTAATAAGAATGTACAGTCTTCCTTTGTTGGGGGAGTGTTCTGTAAATGTCTGTGAGGTCAAGATGGTTGGTAGTCTTGTTGAAATCTTATGTATCCTTACTGATATTCTATTTACTTGTTCTGTCAGTTGTTGAAAGTTGGGTATTGAAATCTCCAGCTATAATTGTGGATTTGTCTACTTCTGTCATTTTCATCCGTTTTTTTCTTCATGTGTTTTGGGGCTTTGTTGTTAAGTGTGCATACCTAATTTTGTCTTAAAGTCCATTTTGTGTAATAGTTAGTTTAGACACTCCAGGTCTTTTATGGTTATTTGCATGCTAGATCTTTGCTATCCTTTTACTTTGAACCTTTTTTGTCTTTGAATTATAAGTTTGTCTCTGGTTATGCACCTTTTAGTTGGATCTTGCTTTTTGTTATCCAACCTGCCTTTTGATTGAGATACTTAGGCCATTTGTATCTAATGTAATTGTGGATATTGTTGGATTTACATTTGCCATTTTGCTATGTTTTCTCTATGCCTCATGTCTTTTTTTGGTCCTCCTTTAGGGCTTTCTTTGTGTCAAACAAAAATTTTTTATAGTACTATTTTAATTCTTTGGTTGAATATCAGCCACTTTTTTTAGTGTTTGCACTAAGGATTAAAATATGCATTTTAATGTGTCACAGTCTACTTCATGGTAATACCTTAATTCTGGTAAAATGTATCAACTTTTCTCCTGTATAGTTCTATTTCCTCTTCACTCATTTTTCCTATTATTTGTCATACATATTGCATCTATATATGTTACAAATCTGTGCAACGTAGTTTTTTAACCCTATCTGTTACAAATATATGGATATGATATAATAATCATTGCATTATGCCAGGGATTGGCAAACTTCATGTCACAAAATATCATTTTGAATTTTTTTCCGACCATTTAAAAATACACAAACCATTCTTAGCTCACAGACTATGCAAAATCAAGGGATGGAACAAATCTGGCCCATGGACTATAGTTTCTTAATCTCTGCTTTATACAACTTTTTGTCTTTTAAAAATATTAAGAAAAGGAAAGGAAAAAAAAAACTTATCCTATCTCTTGACCCACACATTACCCATTTCCTGTACTCTTTATTTCTTCCTGTGAATTCAAGTTACTATCTGTTCGCATTTTATTTCAGCCTGAAATACTTTAATTGATTTTTCTAAAACATTTCTACTGGCAGTGAATTCTACCTCAGTATGTGCATATTTGGGAAAGTTTTTATTTTGTCTTCATTTTTGAGGGATTGTTTTCTTAGTTGTTAGAATTTTTTTTTCCTGATCGCTTCAAATATGTTATCCCACTGGTTTTTGGCTTCCATTGTTTCTCAGGAGAAGTAAAAATTAATTATATTTTGTACCTCTATATGTATGTGTCTTTTTTTCTCTTGCTGCTTTCGTGATTTTCTCTGTCTTTGGTTTTCAACACTTTTGGTATAATGTGTCTGCCTGTGGATCTCTGTGTTTATCGTACATGAGGTTTATTAATTTTGAGAATTGTAGATTGTTTTTCATCAAATTGGAGAGGTTTGGGGCCATATTTGTTTAAGTACTTTTTCTGCCCCCTTTTTCCTCTCCCCTCTTTCTTGGGGGGAAATTCCCATTATGCATATGTTTGTATGCTTGATGTTGTCCCTCAGGTGTTTGAGACTTTGCTCATTTTTCTTTAATCTTTTTTCTCTTGTTCTTTAGATAGAGTAATATAAATTATACATTCTTCAAGTTAACTGATTCTTTTTTCCTGCCACTTAAAATCTGCTGTTTTCCCCATCTAGTGAATTTTTTATTTTGGTCATTTGGTCAACTCAAAAATTTCCTTTTAGTACTTTTTCATAGTTTCTCTTTCTTGAGATTCTTTATTTGTCAATTCATTGTAATCTTATATTCCTTTACCATCTTTTCTTTGGTTTTCCTGAATTCTTTGAACATATTTATTACTATTGGCTTGAAGTTGTTTTATGCTAAATCTTGCATCTGGCCCATCAGAGTTCCTATTGACTGATTTTCTTCTTGAGTATAGTTCATACTTTACAGTGTTTTTGCATGTCTCATAATTTTTTATTGAAAACTGGACATTTTAGATAATATACTGTATCATCTGGATTCTTTTTTTGTTTGTTTAAGATTTGTAATTGTTGCTCAATTTCTTGGGTTATTTTGTGTGTTTCTTTTGTAGCATGCCTGGAATTGCTCTCTGAAATCCATTTCTCCCACAGCACGTAGCCACTGGTGTCCAACTTCACTTTTCTATTCTCATTTTTGTTTTCTAGCCTGACTTCTAGAGTTTGCTTCATATCTGCTTGGTTTAGTGCTCAGGCCCTTTGGTCTTCCCTTCTGCTGATGGATCTACATGTGGGTGGGGGTGAGGAGGGTGTAGAATTCAGTGTCTTGGCAGTTTTCTTGTGTGTGTGTGTGTGCCCTGACTCATCTAGGGCTCCGTGATGCCCACATTTAGCCCTTTTGTGCTCTCTGACTTATAGATCTCCCTGTTAAATTTCTGGCTGGTTCTCAGGTCTGACACTCACCCAGTCACACCACGTTTTTGGGCCAGTAGAGCTGCAGGCTTACCCTTTGGACCTTTTACTGGCATTGTCCTGGCACATGTTTTATCTCCCCTGCTCTACACTAGTCATCTTCCCCTGGAGGCAGAGTCTTGTCCTGGTGAAAATGTACTCCAGCTCAGATAAGAGCAGCCCAGGCAAGAACGCCATAGGCTCTCACTGTCTACCTAGGTCCAGCAACTTTTTCATGAGTAGATACTTCTCAATTTTTTGTTTGCCTTTAATGGATTTGCAGAGCCCTGGAATCATCGTTTTTAAGAATTTTGTGTAGTTTCATAGTTGTTTTGGAGGGAGAGGATTTTCTAACCTCTTTCCTCCAGCATAACCCCTGTCTTGCCCTTTGTTAATTCTTTTGTAAGCCAGTTTGACCCACAGAAGACTCTAGATCTAATGGTTTTATATGGCATTTAAAAGATTTTATATGGCATTTTAAATGTAAGGGGCAGGATAATAAAACTTGGTCCGAGGATTGGGGTTGCAGCATGAAAATTTGCCTAGAAGTGAGAGCACCAAATGAACTGGCCAAGTGAAAGTGTCTTTTGGCCTTTCCATTGCAGTCAGAGTCTTCTAAGGGATGCAGCATGCAGGGAGGGTGGTGGTCAGTCTTAGGTTCTTGGTTTTGAGGTCAGTTCTTCCTGACTTTCTGCTTTCATTAGCTGTTAATCATCATTTTAGTCTCACTCTTTCTACATAGTCTATTGTGGCTTTTGGCCTTGTCTATGGTATGTCAGGTGGAAGTGTTCACTCTATGTTTTGTGCTCACTTGTCCTCCAGGTGCAGAAGGACTCAGGGTGGAGTTTGATCGGCAGTGCTCCACAGAGAGGCGCCACGATCCTCTCACAGTCATGGATGGTGTCAACAGAATCGTCTCCGTGCGGTCAGGTGTGAAGGGAGGTTGAACAGGGCATGGTCTGCTCACCTTCATAAGATGGAAGCGTTAACATTACTAAACAGAATACTGCTGCTGCTTCTTTCTTATGTGAGATTTAAGGAAGGGACAATAAGCTATTTTGCTGCAAAATACAGTAGGTTTTGTCTGCTTCTTCAGAGTACTTTCAATGAGATAATTATTTGAATAGTGTGTGCACCTCACCACTGGTTGGGACTTCTGGGGGACTGGCAGGAGAGCAGATCCTTGTTGGGGACACAGGCTGTCCAGAAGGCCTAGCCTCACCCAAACAGTGAGAGATCGTCCTGTGAGATGTGTCGGAGTGCCAGGCTCGTGAGAGGTAGAGGTTGACATGCTATAAAGCTTCTTAAAGGGTTTCATTTTTTAATCGATTACCAGTGAGGACTGGGCTCTGCACAGAGTGTTCTGTACGTGTGGTGGATATAGCATTGGAGTAGACAGGAGACATCACCTCCAGGCTTGTCTCTGATCTGCTGATGTGCTCCATGACATTGAGCAAATCACTCTGTCTAGGGGGCTTGTTAAATGTTCTTTCACTGAGCTTTTTAGAATCATTAGTGTAGGGGTGTATAAGTGTGCATGCACATATCTTTTCAGACTTCTTTATCCTCCATCTCGTGCAAGGATTGGCACACTTTTCCTGGCATAACTACTCCCCTCTGCCTTTGTAGTGAAAGCAGCGACAGACTGAATGTAAATAATGGACCTGGCTGTGTCTCAACAGAACTTTACTCACAGGATGTTACTTATTTAAACCCTGGTATAAAGCTTTGAATGAAGTAGTCTGGTTATGGATGAGCACAGATTTTTTTCTGGCAGTTTGAGGAATGTCAGTATAGTTTTCAGGAGTGTTGTCAGAAGTGCCTGGTTTCTCTGCTTCCAGCAGGAGATGGCCCTTCTAAGGAGTAACCTGGTTGGGGTAGCATATCACAGAGATGTCTTGTGGGCTCCCCTCCATGCTGCCCCAGGCCCTGGGCTCTGTCTGGGCTGTTCCACTCTCCCTCAGGGTGGTACTTCCATGCTGAGCTGCCCATGTGTCCCAGGGATGCCCTGTTTGCTCAGGCATTTGCACACTTGCACCCTCTGGAGAAAGCTGGGGCTCTTCCTCCTGTTACCTGGGTAACTGCCATCATCTCAGACATTCCCCAGGAAACCTGCCTGGAACCCTGATCTGGGCACTGGCCACTCTGCAGGCCTCTCACACTGCATTGTAGTTGCGTGAATGTTTCCATCAGGGTGGTGCCCGCCTGCCCTCAGTTTTCCCAGTACCCGTGCAGTGTGTGTTGAAGGGTCGTATGTATTAAAATGTGGTTCACCAAGAGTGGTATGAACTCAAATTTGGGAGGACTTGGGTTAGAGGAGCCAGCTGTTCTTTAGACATGGTGTGCATGATTTTGCTTTGTATCTGAAGATGTTACTGTTGATGGAATGATGGAGTGAAGCTGACACCAGGGTGTGCCTTTCTTTACCAGGCCGAGAGTGGTCTGACTGGTCTAGCGAGCTGCGCATCCCAGGGGATGAGTTGAAGTGGAAGTTCATCAGTGACGGTTCTGTGAATGGGTGGGGCTGGCGCTTCACGGTTTATCCCATCATGCCAGCTGCAGGTAAGGGGGAGGCCTATGGCAACAAAGTCTTGATGACCCAAGCAAGGTGGACACACAAACTGTTTGCATTTGGTACTTTGTGGTCTGCCTTCTCCTGTGGGGTTGGGAGCCAGCACTGTCCAAGGTCCCACCATGGCAAAGATCAGAACTGCAAAGGTCTGCCACAGCCGTCCAGTTGTTGGGGTGTTAGCACTCCATCCCCACCCAATGGGAATGAGCTGTTGCTGGTTGCAATTCTTAAGCCCTTTGATTTGCAGATAAAATGTCACTGTATGGAGCTTAGTTATGTGACATAGACAGTGGTGGTACCACAGCACCGCTCTAACCTGGCATCCAGGTGGACAAAGCCCACACCTTGTTTGTCAGTTTTATGCAAGTCTGCTTATGGGGTAGCGCTCGCCCTGTCCAATATGGGAACATTTATAGCGTTCCTTCCTTAGGCCCTAAAGACCTCCTTTCCGATCGCTGCGTCCTCTCCTGTCCATCCATGGACTTGGTGACATGTCTGTTAGACTTCCGGCTCAATCTTGCCTCGAACAGAAGCATTGTCCCTCGCCTCGCGGCATCACTGGCAGCTTGCGCACAGCTGAGTGCCTTAGGTAAATGACACCTTTATTGTCATGTCTGTCATACTTAATGGGAAAAATGTTCAAGCTTCTGATAATTTCTGTCTACTCATTTCAGCTGCCAGTCACAGAATGTGGGCCCTTCAGAGACTGAGGAAGCTGCTTACAACTGAATTTGGGCAATCAATTAACATAAACAGGCTCCTTGGAGATAATGACGGGGAAACAAGGGCTTTGGTATGGAATATTGTGTTATGCTTTCTAGGTGTTTGACTCTTTTGGAATAAAATGTTGCTTTAATAATTTAACTTCTAAATTGCTGAGAAGAGTTGGGAAAGTCCATGCAAGAATGAGTGGTCTTTGTCACATCAGACTTCCTTATGTTGCTAAATATACTGAGTGCAGGTTGGACTTTGATTTTAAAAACAGAGATGTGTGTCGATGGCTGTGAGCATAGAATTGTGTCTTTTGGACTTTACAGTGGGTCTGACTCACCATATCCTCTTCATTTTGCTGGATGAGGTGGTTACTGTTAAAAGAATGCTTAGTCCTAACCATTTTAGGGTACGGGGGTTTGTAGGCCAGAAAGGAACTGGTTCCCTGGGAGTTGCTGTACTGAAATTGAGACCAAACATTCTGAGGTGAGTTTTCAAGCTCCTCTCATTTTAGTATTCATCACGTCCTTTTAGGTTTTTTCCTATTTGAAAATATTAATACACTTTTTTTGGGGAGAATAATACCAATATAAAACATTTGACTCATAGAAGCAAAACACTCAACTCTTGCCTTTTAGATTCCTGGAATAGGATATAATTTTGTTGTTTTCTTAGAGTTTTACAGGCAGTGCTCTTGCTGCTTTGGTGAAAGGGCTCCCAGAAGCTTTGCAAAGGCAATTTGAATATGAAGATCCTATTGTGAGAGGTGGGAAACAGCTGCTCCACAGTCCCTTCTTTAAGGTAATACTTGGCTTGTTTTAAATTGATGGGGGAGCCACAGAGAGCTCTATGCAGTGTATCAAGTTACAGGCCCCTTTGAGGACAGGTGTAGGTATTGCTGAAGTTGAATACAAAAAATTTCCAGAAATGACTGTGTGATCTAAGCCCTTATACTTTAAGTATTAGCATGCTTTGAGGTGCAATCACTTAGGCAGCAAGTGTTGTAGCAGTTGTGGATCTGAGGTCCTGTGTGTCAGGTGCTTCACTGGAAACTGGGTAGGAATAATTCATATGACTGGTGATAGTAAAACACTTGCTGGGCATGTGGCGGTCAGCCTGAAATAGGAGCTCCTGAATGAGGACCCGTGGAAACCCTGTGATGGTGGCTATCTTTGCCATGCAGTGCTGGTGAAGTGGAATATTAGCTGCATTTATGGGGGTCCCTGTGTTAATTTTTGGTGGCTGCAGGTACTGGTAGCTCTTGCTTGTGACCTGGAACTAGACACTCTCCCTTGCTGTGCTGAGACGCACAAGTGGGCTTGGTTTCGAAGGTACTGCATGGCATCCCGTGTTGCTGTGGCCCTGGACAAAAGAACACCGTTGCCCCGTCTGTTTCTTGATGAGGTACTGCACATTATTTTGGAATCACTTTTGGAATGCAAAAATGTTTTCTTTATTCAGCTGTAGTATAAAAAGATGCCAATATTATGAGACACAGCAACATTTCTCTTGGAAAGGAGTACCATAAAGGAAAAAGCAATAGGTGAAAGTGAATGAGCTGACACTGTGAATTTCACTTAAAGTTTACTTTTAGTAAAGTAAACTGAATATGATAATGGTGTAGCCTAGACTTTTTTTAATATCTTAGACTTGATATAATCATATTGGTTTTGCTTTTTTAACCATAAAATCACAGTATTGGTGTTGGCATTCCCTCATGTTCTCAGATGGGGATTCTTCCTGTCTTCTTACCTTAATAGTATTTGTTTTGTTCTTGAGAGATGAATGTTTGATCTATAATCTCATAAAAATATTGTCTAGGTGGCTAAGAAAATTCGTGAGTTAATGGCAGACAGCGAAAACATGGATGTTCTCCATGAGAGCCACGACATTTTTAAGAGAGAGCAAGATGAACAACTCGTGCAGTGGATGAACAGGTTATTATATCAGAAACAAGAAATAATGTTGTATGAGAGAGCAAGGTGTTTCACATGCAGTTCTTCCCATGTCCATTGTTTGTTTAATGTTTGTTGTAGGCGACCAGATGACTGGACTCTTTCTGCTGGCGGCAGTGGAACAATTTATGGATGGGGACACAATCATAGGGGGCAGCTTGGGGGCATCGAAGGTGCAAAAGTTAAAGTTCCCACTCCTTGTGAAGCCCTTGCAACTCTCAGACCCGTGCAGTTAATTGGAGGGGAACAGACTCTCTTTGCAGTGACAGCTGATGGGAAGGTAAAGGAGCATTTTCTGTGTCATAAGGACATTAAAACTGAATGACAGCTGTGACTAGAGTGCATTGTCTGGTTCCTAATGTGTGTCAGGATTCTGTACTGAAACATTATCTCAAGATTAATAGTACTTAAGATGTGCTAGAAGCAGTCATTGTTCTAAAATATTTATGATCTTTAGTGTGTTCTCTAGTTTTAAAATTTTTATTTTGAAATACAACATGCATACAAAAGTGTATTTTAATTGTTTGCATATCAGTAATTCATTAGATGCATTCCTTTTTTGTTTGCTATTATAGTGCTTTTAAAAAATGAATTGCTGCTGGTGTTTGGAAATAGTGGATGTTTATATATTGACTTTATGTCTAGTGACCTTATTCTACAGTTTTCTTTCTTATGGTATCTCAAGATTGTTTGTGTCTTTATGGAGAGCCATAATCTCTAAATGAATTTTGTTCCTTCCTTTCCAGTTCAGCTATCTTTTATTATTTTCCTTTTGCTTGAGACAAAGGGAGCTCCTTATGCTGGCTGGGAGTTGCAGTATAATATTGAACAGGAGTGGTGGTAGTGGGCCTGTTCTTGTCTTGATCTAGGCTGCGAAGAAAACACTGTGATCGAACATTTCACACACTTGACTGTGGGGGTTTGGTAAATGCCTTTTATCAGATTAAGGAAGTTTCTTTCTGTTTCTATTCATGTATGGATATTTATTTTTGTCAAACACTCTTTCTTCATTAAAAAAAAAATGTTCTTACGGATGTTTTTAGTCCAGAATCATGAGTGCAATCATCGTAACGTTCCTGTCTTATGCACGCCTTGTCTGGTCTTGGTACTATATTAGTTATCTGTTTAACTTACAACAGTTAATTTAAAACAATACACATGTATTATCTCACAGTTTCTCTGGGTCAGGACTCTAGAGGTGGGTCTTCCAGCCCAGAATCTCTCACCAGCTTGCAGTTGCCTCAAGGCTGTCCTGAGGAGGATTCAGTTTCTCGTGAGCTGTTGGCTGAGATCACCCTCAGTTCTTTGCTATCTCATAACATGGCAGCTGTTTTCGTCAGAGAGAGCAAGGGAGGGGCGAGAGAGAGTGACAGTAAGATGGAAGTCACAGTCTTGTGTGACCTAATTCAGAAGTGGCAGTCCGTCCTTGTTGCCATATGCTGTCCATTAGAAGTGAATCACTAGGTCTAGCCCATGTTCAAGGAGAGGAGATTACACAGGGGCGGGAATCCCTGTGAGCAAGAACCAATGAGAACCACGTCAGAGGCCACTAGCCAAGAGTATCAAGTGGTGCTAGCTTCATAAAAAGGGTTGAAGTGTATCCCTCTTTTTCTATTCTCTGGAGAATTCTGTGTCTTTTAGTTGTTTCCTGGTTATTTTAACATGCATATTTAAAATCTAAAGTTCATTAGTATTTCTGCCCACCTCCCAAATAACCCATATGCTGATTCTTTGTTATGCTGTGTTTTGGCACTAACCTATGTCCCTAATGATAGGCATTATTATTGTTGTTGTTTTGTATAATCCATGTTTTTTCTGGACTTACCCAAATGTTACACTCATCTTTACTCACCATTATTTCTTACGTCTCAGACCTTCTATCTGCAATTCCGTTTATTTTACTTTAAACATGTATTTTCAGTTTCTTTTAGTGAGGGTCTTTTGTTGGTTAATCCTCTGATTGTTTTTGTTTGTTTATTTGAAAATATCTTTATTTCGTTCCTTTTCTAGAGTAAGGATTGCAAACATTTTCTGTAAAGGGCATGATAGTATTTTTGGCTATGTGGGTCACAAGGTCTCTGTTACAATTATGAAAGCAGCCTGTGGACAATATGTAAATGAATGTGTGTGGCTGTATTCCAATAAAACTTTATTTACAAAATGGGCTTGATTTGGCCCATGGGCCATAATTTGCCAGCCCCTGTTCTAGAGTATAAAAGTTTCAGTTGACCATTATTTTCAGTTAGCCTCTTAAAAATTTTATTCTTCTGTTTTTTTTGGCCTTCATTGTTGCTAATGAGATGTCAGCAGTCAGACTAGTTTTTACCCAAGTGAAGGTAATAAATCTTTTCTCTGTGGCTGCTTTTAAGATCTTTCTTTAGTGATTTACAGTTTCACTATGATATATTTAGATGTCAATTTCTTTTTATTTTTCCTGACCTGTTTTGTTTTGTTTTGTTTTTGCTAGGTAATGAGGGCTGAGGGGTGGGCTTCCTAGCTCTAAGAAGTGGTCTTTTGGCAACTGGTAAATTCTCAGAGATTATTTTTTTCAAATATGCTCTCTATCTGAAACTCTGAGTTCTGATGGATGTTCAATTGAGGTCTGTCCTTCATATCTCTAACCCTCCTTTCCTATTTCCTCTTCTCTGTGTGTTTCTGTGCCATATACTGGATATTTTCTTCAGATCCATCTTCCAGTTTTCTAATCTCTCTTCACCTGTTTATAATCTGCTTTTGAATACATCTGGGTTTCTAATTTCAATTATTACCTTTTTAATTTCTGGAAGTTCTGCTTTGGGTTGTTTTACAGTCTCTTATTCTTTGGGAATACTGTTAAGGTGTTACTTCTTTAAACATAATATTGGATGTTGTTCTGCTGACTCTGACTTGTGGTACCTTCTTTCCTTTTGTATGATGTGAATTTTTCAAACTATGAGTGATTTTTCCTTGGAAAATTTTGTATAGAAACCCTTTGAGTCCTAGTTTGAAATCATTCATCAGAGAGAATGTACAACCCTGGGTTACTACCAACCTAATACAATGTAAGCTAAATCCTCTACCTAAGGAATTTAGACAATAGGTAGCATAAGTTCAGACAGAATAACTTTTAACAATCTACTTTTGTGATTATGAGTTCTCAGGAGAAATTTCGCCCCCTTCTTTTTCAGTGCTAAGATTGAGAAAGACAGCTTTCCTCATTGTTGTCTTCTTAGTTCTCATTCTCAGTCTGAATGAGGGTATAGCCCTTTGGAACCTCACCTTTCTACAGAGACTCTCCCTTTAGGCTTGGCATCTCACCTGCCATACCCTGTGTACTCCGGATCCTCAAAACCTTCCCAGTGAAGCTGGCTTTGGGGCTCATTTATCCACCTGAGTTCTTGGTTTCACTTCTTGTTTTAGTCCTTGAGGTTGCCTTACTGTTGTGTCAGTGCAGCAACACATTTAAAACAGCATTTAATTGTATAGGAGGGATGTTTGACATGCATTTTGAAATGGCAGTCTGATTTTTTTTTTTATTGATGGTAAAGATGTTTGGTGTCTCAAAACAATTACCTGCTTAGAGTGAAAGAAAAATAGTATATTCTGGGTAATTTATATGCTGCCTTACTGAAATATTAAATATGTTAATAATTTTTCTGTGGGATTTATTATCAGGATTTTACATATAGTAGATAATTAAATCTTTTTTATTTTTCGTGATAATAATTGTAGTTGATATTCTAGACAAAAATAGAAATGCTTCCAGGAAAAAGACCTTATTTTCAAAATACATTTTGTGAATTTGAGATTTCTAATAATCATAACTTTTTCTTTCATTTTTAGAGCTCTGATAAAACACGAAGTCTTAAACATTTATGTGATTGTCAAATTTCATTTCACTGTGGTAAAAATGTCTAGAGCATTGATTGAGTTTATTATTTACTAAAATTTAGGAATTTTAGATAAAAATCTGATGCTTATATTACTTTTTTTGTCTTAGCTGTATGCCACCGGGTATGGTGCAGGCGGCAGACTAGGAATTGGAGGGACAGAGTCTGTATCTACCCCAACATTACTTGAATCCATTCAGCATGTGTTTATTAAGAAAGTAGCTGTGAACTCAGGAGGAAAACACTGTCTTGCCCTCTCTTCAGAAGGCGAAGTTTACTCTTGGGGTGAGGCAGAAGATGGAAAGTTGGGGCATGGCAACAGAAGGTATTACATCAAAACGTTATTTTCAATGTTGTATTTTCCTTTTCTTGTTTGTTTATTGTGTAGTGTATTAGTGCTTTGTTATTTTCAATGTTGTATTTTCCTTTTCTTGTTTGTTTATTGTGTAGTGTATTGGTGTTTTGTTTTTCAGAACAACATTTACTCAAATTAAATGTTAATGACTCGTGGCAGAAACGAGTTCATGTGACAATATGTGGGCTTGCCTACATGACCCGCTTTGGGGTAAATCAGTTTTGAGTTTTGGCTTCAAGTACTAAGTTTGGTGAGCTTCTTTTTGTCCTTCTCCCCAGGTCACCTTCCCTTGATCCCGAGTCATCCTCCTAGTTGCAATTAGCATTTTGTTAGCGTGCATGATACTAAAACTGTGTAAATACAGAGGAAATGGCAGGTGTGAGGGGAAAGGGTTTTGTAAACAAAGCAACCAAACCCACTAGTTTTTAAAAACTAGTGGTAACTACCTGCCAAGTTGGAGTAAGAGGGACCTTCATGTCTGAAATAATTTTAGTACCAGACAAACAGTATGAACCAGCAGGCCTGAAGACACTGGATAGTAGGCAGTGAAGTCCCTACAGTGATCTGCATAGGTGAATACTGACAATCTCGTGTTTGAGGAGACTACCTAAGAGGCCAAGGAACAAAGCACCTGAAGGATTAGAAGGAACAGTTCCCAGAGTTCAAAGAAATAATAGCTGAGAACTTCCCAAACCTGGGGAAGGAGCTGGAAATACAAGTCAAAGAAGGTATCAGAACTCCTGATTATATCAATGTTAAAAGACCTTCTCCAGGATGTATACTAGTAAAGCTGGCAAAAGTTAATGACAAAGAAAAAATATTAAGGGCAGCAAGGAAGATGGGCGTGGATGTTAGCTCAAGGCCAGTCTTCCTCAGCAAAAGGAGGAGTATTGGCGGCAGATGTTAGCTCAGGGCTAATGGTCCTCAAAAAAAAAAAAAAGACAGTGGCGGGATGGATTGAAAAACAAGAACCAACAATATGCTGCCTCCAGGAAACACATCTTAGCTCTAAAGACAAAGACAGGCTCACAGTGAAGGGATGGAAGGTGATACTCCAAGCCAATGGCAAAGAAAGCAGGTGTTGCCATACTTATAGCAGACAAAGTAGACTTCAAGACAAAACAGGTAACGGGAGACAAAGGGGGGCAGTATATAATGATAAAAGGGACACTCCACCAAGAAGACATAACACTTATAAATATCTGTGCACCCAACACAGGAGCACCAAAGTACATAAGGAAGCTACTAACACACCTAAAAGGGGATATTAACAACACCGCAATAGTGGTAGGGGACCTGAACACCCCATTTACTTCAATGGATAGATGGTCCAGACAGAAAGGCAACAAGGAAATAGTGGATATAAATGAAAAACTAGACCAGATGAACTTAATAAATATATATGGAACACTCCATCCAAAAACAGCAAAATACACATTCTTCTCAAGTGCACATGGAGCATTCTCAAGGATAGACCATCTGTTGGGAAACAAGGCAAGCCTCAATAAATTTAAGATGATTAGAATCATATCAAGCGTTTTTTTAACCATAAAACTATGAAACTGGAAATTGACTACAAGAAAATGCTGGGAAAGTGACAAACATGTGGAGACTAAACAACAGGCTACTGAATAACCAAAGGATCACTGAAGAGATTAAAGGAGAAATCAAAAATATCTGGAGACAAATGAAAATGAAAATACACCGTACCAACTCATATGGGATGCAGCAAAAGCAGTCTTAAGAGGGAAATTCATCACAATACAGGGCCACCTTAACAAACAAGAAAAAGCTCAAATGAGCAATCTTAAGCTACACCTAAAAGAATTAGAAAAAGAACAGCAAACAAAGCCCAAAGTCAGCAGAAGGAGAGAAATAATAAAAATTAGAGCAGAAATAAATGAAATTGAAACAACAACAAAAAAACAACAGGAAAGATCGATGACACAAAGCTGGTTATTTGAGAAGATAAACAAAATTGACAAACTCTTAGCCAGACACAAAAGAAGAAAAGAGAGAAAGTTCAAATAAATAAAATTAGAAGTGAAAGAGGAGAAATTACAGTAGGTACCACTGAAATGCAAAGGATTATAAGAGAATACTCTGGAAAACTATATGCCAACAAATTTGGACAATTTAGAAGAAATGTGTAAATTCTTAGACTCGTACAACCTCCCAGAACAGCCAAGAAGAAAGAGAGAATCTGAATTGACCAATCACAAATAAGGAGATTGAAAACAATAATCAAAAACCTCCCAAAAAATAAAAATCCGGGACAAAATCGTTTCTCTGGAGAATTCTACCAAACATTCAAAGAAGATTTAATACCCATCCTTCTCAAACTATTCCAAAAAAATTGAAGAAGACAGCACACTTCCTAATACCCCACGAGGCCGACATCACCCTGAACTGAAAGCCAGAGAAGGACAACACAAAGAAGGAAAATTACAGGCCGATATCACTGATGAACACAGATGCAAAAATCCTCAACAAAATATTGGCAAACAGCATACAACAATATATTGAAAAGATCATACTCCATGTTCAAGTGGAATTTATACCAGGAACACAGAGATGGTTCAATATCTGCAAATCAATGAATGTGATATACCACATTAACAAAATGAAGAATAAAGCTCACTTGATTATCTTAATAGATGTGAAAAAAGCATTTGACAGGATCCAACATCCATTTATAATAAAAAAACCACAATAAAATGGGTAAAGAAGGAAAGAACCTTAACATAACAAAGGCCATATATGACAAACCCACAGCCAACATAATACTCATTGGAGAAAAACTGAAAGTCCTTCCTCTGAGAACAGGGACAAGATGGGGTGCCCACTCTTGCCACTCTTTTTCAACATAGTGCTGGAAGTTTTTGCCAGAGCAATTAGGCAAGAAAAACAAATAAAAGGAGTCCAAATAGTCAGTGAAGAAGTGAAACTCTTCTTGTTTGCAGATGTCATCATTTTATATGTAGAAAACCCTAAAGAATCTATTGAAAAACTATTAGAAATAATCAACAACTACAGTGAAGTTGCAGGGTGTGAAATCAGCTTAGAAAAGTCATTGGCATTTCTATACTCTATTAATGAATTAACAGAAAGAGAATTCAAGAATACAAACCCATTTACAATTGCAACAAAAAGAGTAAAATATCTAGGAATAAATTTATCCAAGGAAGTGAAAGACCTATACAATGAAAATTATAAGACATTATTGAAAGAAATTGATGACCATATAAAGAAATTTAAAGATATTCTATGCACATGGATTGGAAGAATAAATATAGTTAAAAGGTCAATACTGCCTAAAGCAATCTACAGATTCAGTGCAATCCCAATCAGAATCCCAATGACATTGTTCATGGAAATGGAACAAAGAATCCTAAAATTCATATGAGGCAACGAGCGACCGCGTATAGCTAAAGCAATCCTGAGAAAGAAGAACAAAGCTGGAGGCATCACAATCCCTGACTTCAAAATATCCTACAAAACTACAGTAATCAAAAAAGCATGGTACTCGGGGCTGGCCCCGTGGCCGAGTGGTTAAGTTCGCGCGCTCTGCTGCAGGCGGCCCAGTGTTTCGTCGGTTCGAATCCTGGGCGCGGACATGGCACTGCTCGTCAGACCACGCTGAGGCAGCATCCCACATGCCACAACTAGAGGAACCCACAACGAAGAATACACAACTATGTACCAGGGGGCTTTGGGGAGAAAAAGGAAAAAATAAAATCTTTAAAAAAAAAAAAAAAAATCTGTGCTTTACCTATTAAAAAACAAAACAAACAAACAAACAAAAAAAACAAAAAAGCATGGTACTCGTACAAAAACATGCATACAGATCAATGGAACAGGATTGAAAGCCCAGAAATAAAACCACACATCTACGGACAGCTAATCTTTGACAAAGGAGCAAAGAGGATACAATGGAGAAAGGAAAGTCTCTTCAATAAATAGTGTTGGGAAAATTGGAGAGCCACATGCAAAAGAATGCAAGTAGACTAAAATTAACTCAAAATGGATAAAAGATTTGAAGGTAAGACATGAAACCATAAATCTCTTAGAAGAAAATATAGGCAGTACACTTTCTCATCAGTCTTGGAAGGATTTTTTCAAATACCATGTCTTCTCAGACAAGGGAAACAAAAGAAAAAGGAAACAAGTGGGACTTCATCAGACTAAAGAGCTTCTGCAAGGCTAAAGAAACCAGGAACAAAACGAAAAGACAACCCACCAACTTGGAGAAAATATTTGCAAATCATATCTCACAAGGGGTTAATCTCCACAATAGATCAAGAACTCACACAACTGAACAATAAGAAAACAGCTTGATCAGAAAATGGGCAGAGGATATAAACAGACATTTTTCCAAAAAAGATATGCAAATTGTCAACAGGCGCACGTAAAGATATCCGACATCACTAATCATGAAGGAAATGCAGATCAAAACTACACTAAGATAGCACCTTTCATCCATAAGAATGGTTATAGTCATCAAGACAAAAGATAACAATGTTGGATAGGATGTGGAGAAAAGGGAACCCTCATACACTGCTGGTGGAAATGCAAATTGGTGCAGCCACTATGGAAAACAGTATGGAGATTTCTCAAAAAATTAAAAATAGAAATACCATATGATCCAGCTATTCCACCACTGGATATTTATCCGAAGAACATGAAATCAACAGCACAAAGAGATTTATGCACCCCTATGTTCACTGAAGCAGTATTCACTATAGCCAAGACTTGGAAGCAGCCCAAGTGCCCATCAACTGATGAGTGGATAAAGAAGATGTGGTATGTATATACAATGGAATAGTACTCAGCCATAAAAAAAGACAAAATCCTGCCATTCGCAACAGTGTGGATGGACCTTCAGGGTACTATGTTAAGCGAAATAAGCCATACAGAGAAAGACAAACAGTATATTTCACCCATATGTGGAAGATAAACTAACACACGGACAAAAAAAACAGCTTAGTGTTTCCCAGAGGGGAAGTGGGTTGGGGGTAGGCACAAGGGTGAAGGGACATATTTATATGGTGAGTGACAAATAAGAATCTACTACTGAAATTTCACAATGTTATAAACTCTCATGACCTCATTAAGAAAAAATTATTAGGCATGCATCTCTTTGGTAGTGTTGGGGAAAATTGGATATTCAAATGCAAAACACTGAAATTGGACCCCTATCTTACTCTACTCACAAAAATTACCTCAAAATATCTTAAAAACTTAAATGTAATAGCTGAAATCATGAATCTCCTGGAAGAAAACATAACTCCCGGAGGAAAACAGGGAAAAAGCTCCCCGACATTGGTCTTGGCGAAGATTTTTTGGGTATGACATCCAAAACACAAGGAACAAAAGCAAAAGTAAACAAGTGAGGCTACGTCAAACTAAAAAGCTTCTGCACAGGAAGAGAAACCGTCAATGAAATGAAAGACAACCTATGAAATGAGAAAAAATATTTGCAAATTATATAACTGATATGGGGTTAATATCTAAAATATATAAGGAACGCATATATCTGAACAGCAAATAAATAGACAACGCATTTAAAAAATGGGCAACAGATCTGAGCAGACGTTTTTCCAAGGAAGATATATAGATAGCCAACAGATATCTGAAAAGATGTTCAATATCACTAATTATTAGGGGAATGTAAATCAAAACTACAGTGAGGTATGATCTCACACTTAACAGAATCTCTATAGTTAACAAGACAAGAAATAACGAGTGTTGCAGAGATAATGGAGAAAAGAGAACTCTCATTCACTGCTGGCGGGAATGCACACTGGTGCAGCCACTATGGAAAATTCCTCAGTGGAGATTCCTCAAATGTCAAGAATAGAACTACCATATGCTCCAGCCATTCTGCTGCTGGGTATTTATCGAAAGAACATGAAAATACCAAAGCTTAAAGATGTATGCAGCCCTATGTTCATTGCAGCATTATTCACAATAGTGAAGACTTGGAAACAACCTATGTGCCCATCAAAGGATGAATGGATAAAGAAGATGTGGTATATATGCACGATAGAATACTACTCAGCTATAAAAAAAGATGAAATCTTGCCATTTGGGACAGCACAGATGGACCTTGAGGGTATTATGCTAAGTAAAATGAGTCAGAGAGAGAAAGTCAAATACTATATGATCTCACTCATAAATAGAAGATAAAAACAACAAAGAGAAACAAACAGATAGATACAGAGATTAGATTGGTGGTTACCAGAGGCTAGGTGGGGGAGAGAGTTGGACGAAAGGGGTGACTGGGCACATATGTGTGGTGGTAGATGGTAGTTAGTCTTTGGGTGGTGAACATGATGTAGTCTACACAGAAATCGAAATATGATGTACACCTGAAATTTATATAATGTGATAAACCATTGTTACCTCGTAAAAAAATAATCCAAACTGAAAAATGTTATATATATATATATATTTATTTCTGTGGAATATTAGAAAAAGGAAACCCTGCCATTTGCAACAACATGGATGAACCTTGAGGACGTTATCCTAAGTGAAATGAGTCAGAGAAAGATAAAAACTATGATCTCACTTACCTGTGGAATCTAAAAAAGCTGAACTCATAGAAATAGAAAGTAGATTACTGGTTGCCACCAGCTGGGGAGTGGGGAAATGGGGAGATGTTGGTCAAGGGTACAAACTTCCACTTATAAGTTGTGAATAAATTTTGGGGATCTAATGTGTAGTATGGTAATTATGGTTAACAGTAGTATATTATGTTCTTGAAAGTTGCTAAGATTGTAAGTTTTAAATGTTCTCACCACAAAAAAAAGCAAATTAATTATGTAATGTGATGGAGGTTTGAATTAACCTTATGGTAATCATTTCACAATATGTACATGTGTCAAATCAACAAAGTAGATTTCACAGCAAAGAGTATTGACAGAGATAAAAAGGGTCATTTTATAATGATGACGTGGTCAGTTCATCAAGAGGACATAATAATCCTAAATATTTACAATAAAAGACCTTCCAAATACTTGAAATTAAACAAAATAACAGAGCCGCAAGGAGAAATAACAAATCCACAGTTACAGTTGGAGATTTTGATACCCCTTCCTCAATAACTGATAGAACAGGTAGAAAATCAGAAGACTTGAACAGCTCTATCAACCAACTGGATCTAATTACCATTTATAAAACTCTCTGCTTTATGAAAGCACATTCTTTTCAAGTGCACATGGTACAATTACCAATAAAAATCATAATTTGGGCCAGAAGACAAATCTCATAAATCAAAAGGTTTCAAGTTATAGGGGCCAGCCTGGTGGCGTAGTGGTTAAGTTGGTGCACTCCTTTTCAGTGGCCCATGGTTTGCAGGTTCGGGTCCCAGGTATAGACCTGGCACACTCATCAAGCCATGCTGTGGTGGCATCCCACATAAAGTGAAGGAGAATTGACACAGATGTTAGCTCAGTGACAATCTTCCTCAGGCCAAAAGAGGAAGATTGGCAACAGATGTCAGCTCAGGAGTAGTCTTCCTCATTAAAAAAAAAAAAAAAGAATTCAAGTTATACAAAATGTATTTTCTGACCACAATGGAATTAATTAGAAATCAATAATAATGAAGTCTGTGGAAAATCCTCTTAATATTTGCAAAGTAAATAAAATAATTTTAAATAACTAGTGCATCAAAGAAGGAATCATAGGTAAATTAGAAATAATTTTGAACTGCGTGAAAATGAAAACATATAAAAAGTGTGGGATCCAGCAAAAGCAGTTAGGATTCTTAGAAGGAGATTTATGGCACGAAATGTGTCATTTATAAAAGAAAAATGGTCTCTAAACAATGACTTCAGCTTATACCTTAAGAAGCTAGAGTAAGAAGGACAAATGCAACCCCAAGTAAACAGAAGAAAGGAAATAAGAAAGATCAGAGCAAGAATCCATGAAATAGAAAACAGAAAAATAGAGTAAAATCAAAGAAAAAAGTTGGTTCTTTGAAAAAGTCAATATAATTGAAGAAACCTCCATCTAGACTGATCAAGAAAAACAAGAATATGCAAATTATAGCAATATCAGGAATGAAGGACTTTTCATCCCTGCTGAATGTACGGTTATTGAAAGATGAAGTAGAATGAACGACTTTATGCCAACAAATTCGACTTTTTAGATGAAATGGACAAGTTCCTCAAAGGACACGTACTTTTAAAGCTCATTGAAGAAGAAACAGATGACTCAAATAGCCCTGTGTCTATTTAAGAAATTGAATTTCCCAGGGCCAGATGACTGGTTATTTCTACCACATGTGTGGGTAACAGATAATACCAGTATGATACCAGTTCCTCCCAAACTATGTCAGAAAATTGAGGAGGGAATTCTCCCCAACTCATTTTTTTGAGGACAGCTTTATTTTTACATCAAAACCAGACTCAGCTATTATTAGGAAAATATCAGTATCCTTCATAAACGTAGATGTAAAAATGCTTAACTTTTAAGAGCATTAAATACAACAATATATAAAAGGATAATACAACATGACCAAGTGAGATTTATGCCAGAAGTTGCGTAATGATTTTAACGTTGGAAAATTGACATAAAAAAGAAAAATCATACATCATTTCGGTGGATGAAGGAGGACAAAAAGCATTTGGCAAACTTCAACCTCTGTTTCTGATAAAAATTTTCAGCAATCTAGGAATGAAAGAACTTCCTTAACTTGATAAAGGGGTTCTCTGTTAAACCTAGAGCTTATGCGGTACTGAATGGTGACAGACTAAAAGCTTTCCCTGACTTCAGGAACGAGGCAAGGACGTCTGCTGTCACCACTTCTATTCAGCATTGTTCTGCAGATTTAGCAAGTGCACTATAGCAGCGCAAAGTAAGAAGCGACATTCGGATTGGAAAGAGAATTAAAACTGTCTATTTATACAAAATATGATTGTTTATGTAGAAAATCTGAAGGTATCTACAAAAAAGTTAGCAGAATTAATAGCGAGGTTGGGAGGGTTGCAGGATAGGAGATCAATAAATAAAAGTCAGGGGCCGGCCCCGTGGCTGAGTGGTTAAGTTTGTGTGCTCTGCTTCAGCAGCCTGGGATTTTGCTGGTTTGGATCCTGGGCGCAGACATGGTACTGCTCTTCAAGCCGTGTTGAGGTGGCGTCCCATGTAACACAACCAGAGGGACCTACAACCAAGAATATACAGTTGTGTACTGGGGGACTTTGAGGAGAAGAAAGAGAAAAAAAAAAAGATTGGCAACAGGTGTTAGCTCAGTTGCCAATCTTAATTAATAAATAAATAAAAAATAAGTCAATTGTATGTCTTTATACATGTACGTATGCAATCAGAAATTGAAATTTAAAAGTACCACTACAATGCCCTCCCCGCAAAACTGAGATAGTAAGGGAAAAATTTTACCAAAAAATGTGAATGAATTATAGACAGAAAATTACAAAATATTGCTGAGAGAAAATTTAAAAGACCTAAAGTAAGGGAGGAGTATACTGTGTTCATGGATTGGAAGACTCAATATTGTTGAGGTGTTGGCTTTCCCCAAATTAACCTATAGGGTCAACCCGTTCTCAATCAAAATTTCTGTAGAAATTGACAAGCTGAGTGTAAAATTCATATGGAAATACAGAGTACCTAGAATAGTTAAAACAACTTTGGGAATGAGGAACAAAGTTGGAGGACTGACACTATCTGACTTCAAGCCTCATTTTAAAGCTACATTTATCAAGACAGTGTAGTATTGCTGTAGAGCAAGAAATATATCAGTGGAGCAGAATAGGAAGTCCAGAAATGTATCCACAAATACTGACACAATGAGTGTGGAAAAAATGAAACTTGATTTCTCCCTCACAGTTTCCAATGCAGAATTTACAAAAGTGCAAAGATAATTTATTGGAAAAAAGATAGTATTTTCAACAAATGGTTTTGAACAATTGGATAACCATATGGCAAGCAATAAACTTAAATTCTTATCTTGTGCTATATCCAAAATTAACTCAAAATGATTCATAGTCATAAGTGTAAAAACTAAAAACTTCTAGAAGAAAACATGAGAGAAAACCTTTATGACCTTAGGTCAAAGATTTTTAGCTAGAACTGCAAAAGCACAATCCAGTAAAGAAAAATAGGACAAATTAGACTTCATAAAAATTGTGAACTTCTGCTCTTCAAAAGACGCTATTAAGAAATTAAACAGACATGCTACAGACTGGGAAAGCATATTTGCGATCATGTGTCTAAGATCTTATCGAAAATTATAAAGAGCTTTCAAAACTCAGTAATAGGAAAACAAATTTGTTATCAGTGCTTGCCACATTGTAGACTACTTGACATTCATACAATAAAACTCCTTAAATAGTTTGGGTGGTGAACATGATGTAATGTATACAGAATTTGAAATATGATGTACATCCGAAAAAAATAAAAATTAAAAAAAAACAAACCAAAAAACTCCTTAAATGAAATGATGATTTATAGTGAGGGTGGGCAGCCTGTTTCTGTAAAGGGCCAAGTAGTAATAAATATTTTAGGCCAGCTACGTATGGTCTCTGATGTATATGTTTCTTTCAGGTTTTTTTTTTTTTACAGCCCTTTAAAAATGTAAAACCCGTTCTCAGCTCACTGGCCTTTCAAAAACAGGCTATGGGTCATGCTTGGCCCATGTGTGGGCACTAGTCTTCCAGCCCCTGATTTAGACTGCAAGTCTCCTATTCTTTGGCGTTAGGGCAGCTTGTACAAAAGGAGGGGATAGAAAGTTATGAAATTTTGCATTCAGATCTGAATGATTCTTTTGATTGATTTAACAACTGATTCGAAGAAGGTAGATCGAGAAGTATACATTGAATAAGTGAGTTGAAAACCAAAAGCCTAATACTTAATAATTTAAGAATTAAACTATATTTCACTTATATTTCACTTATATTTTTTGCAGTCCATGTGACCGCCCTCGTGTCATTGAGTCTCTGAGAGGAATTGAGTTGGTTGACGTTGCTGCTGGCGGAGCCCACAGTGCCTGTGTCACCGCAGCCGGGGACCTCTACACATGGGGCAAAGGTCGCTATGGCCGCCTGGGGCACAGCGACAGTGAGGACCAGTTAAAGCCAAAGCTGGTGAGAAGGCCTGGAGGGGCAGCTTGCCGTGGTCGTTATAACTTTTAGAAGTCAAAAGTATTTCCTATCCCAGATTCTTTTTAGTTTTAGAGTTGATGGTCATGGCCTTATTATTTACAAAGTAGCTTTGGTGGAAATAGAAACCATCTTGATGCTTGATATGTATTCCATGGGTCATTTAAACAGAATAGTATTTGAAATATCCTTTTATTTCTACTAGTAAATATTCCTTGGCATCAGCCAAATGCTTTGTCTTCTAGAACTGCCGCTACATTTTGAGTGAGGCAATGGAGAGAATAAGCAGCCTTCCTGGCGTGGTAGGACTGGCTCCTTGGCGATACTAATTCCTGCCTCCTACAGTTTAGAGGCTTATAGTTCAAATAGATGAAGATGTTTTCTGTTTTGTTTTACAGGATTATTAAAATTACCTGTTCTCTGTAAAGACTTAAAACAGGCACCGCCACACAAAGAATCATAGCATTTTACAGCCTTTCCTTGGGGAAGCCTCCTTTCTGTTGCAGTCAGATAACCCTGATGCTCCTTTTTCTGAAGGTGGAGGCGCTGCAGGGCCACCGTGTGGTTGACGTTGCTTGTGGCAGTGGAGACGCCCAGACCCTCTGCCTCACTGACGATGACACTGTCTGGTCCTGGGGGGATGGGGACTACGGCAAGCTCGGCAGAGGAGGCAGTGATGGCTGTAAAGTGCCCATGAAGGTATTTCTTTTTACACAGAGAGAGAAGGGCGCCTTTCCCTGCTCTCCTGACCTGCGAGTGTGAGGTCTCTGGAACTCAGGCTGCTCATGGGCACCGTCCACAGTGCACAGAGTCCCCATAGACCCCCTGGGCTCACCACCCTGTCTCATTCTTTGTGCTTCTCAGGAGTTGTCTAACCTCATCTTTACCTTCTTTGCAGAAAACATAATGGGTAATTGGGTAAAAAGTGAGTGAAAGGACCAAAGGTATTAAGATACTTTAGGTGCTATTTGTGCTCTCTTGAGAAATGTGTGTAATCTATTGGGTGCCACAGAGCCTGTGGTTTTATTTAGTATGTAGACCTGTTTGAAGAAAAGGATAACAGACTGTTCACACTCTTCAATTTGCAGAGAACTCTAGCTGTGGAATGTAATAGTACTTGCTGAAAGGATTGCGTCTGGCTTAGCCAGAGGACATCCTGTGAGAAACTAAGAGCCGGTAGGCTTGGGTCAGGGGCCAGATTCCTTTGCTCAACCCGAGCTAAGTTATTCAGCAGTTTCTTAATTTTGCGAGACTGTCTTTTGCCTTTGTGAATGGGTAGTTGGCAAAGGTTAAGTTTGTTGATGTATTTAGATCAGGTACTGACTGCTTAGTGGCCTGCAATGCATGAACATGACAGGGCCATTTAGCTGAGGTGATTGGCTGTGGACTTGGGGGTGTGGGTGCTTGTGAAAGAAAATTAGAAGCCATCTCTGCTTAGCATCCTGTCTTGCTGGGGCTCTGAGACTGCACGTGCAGAACAGAGACCCTCACAGTTCCTGTGTCCCCTGTCAGGGACAGCATGCCTGTCAGATCAACAAGAGCCTGAGCCAGAACTGTGTAGCATTTCTTCCTAGGGCTGTGCTGCCTGTGGCCACACGTGGCTGTTTAAAGTTTAAATCAGTTAAGAGTAAGTAAAATTAAAATTCGCCTACTCACTTGCACTAGCCACATTTCATGTGCTCAGGAGCTGCGTGTTGCTGGTGCTTCCGTACTGGGCATTGTTGGCACAGCATGTTTCCATCACTGCAGAGAGTGGTTTTGGTAGGTGCTGCCTAGAGTGAAAGCCTGGTGGAGAGCACGTGCCTAGAGGCCGCACTGTACCCCTGCACCCGGGCAGGTGCTGCCAGCCAACCAGGGGCTTAGGGCTGCCTTCTTGTCCTTATTAGCTCCTGCTCTTTTCCCCTTATGGGGATATGGTATTTTAACCATGTTAGGGATTACTTGGGATTTCCATATTTATGAAAAAATTGTTATAGACTTTCTTATGCTAAGGAGGCTTTAGACCAAGGCTTTGCACCTTCAAGGATTAGGATGTTGGGCATTGCGGGAGATGGAGGCCACTACTGATGTGATAGTGCCAAGGGTAGGATGAAGAGAGAACTGATTGAGAGAATTAGGTTTTAATGGATTTAAATTTAAAATTAAATATGAGAACTTCAGTCTGAAAACAGTCCCAGATAAAGGAGCATAACTTGATGGGTGAGGAAAGATGACAGCTAGGTAAGTGAGCTCCAATGAGACCTCAGGGTGCTGGCTGTGAAGGGTCGGACTCCTGAGCTTGCAGGTTGGAGATAGGTTCCAGTACTGGCATGACCAAGGTCAGTAATGTGTAATTGGATAAACTTGGACAGATGGACAGTGAGTGTCTGAAGGCCAGAATACTGGTCCTCTTGGCCATACCCTGCCCTGTTGTCTGCTGCTCCTCCCCTGTGGGCCTCAGGCATCTAAGAGGGTGGGAGGGCAGATAGGAAGTACAGGGCTTGCTGGAGAATGGGGTTACCACATCACAAAGAGAAATGGGGTTGGGAGAGTGAATTCTGGGGGAAAATGATCACAGACCTTCAACTGTGAAATGTCTTATTTCTAGTAACATGGTGGGTCACATGGTGCAGTGGCATGGCTCATGGCCTTGTGTCAGCATGGGTGCCTTCAGAGCCAGGTGGTCCTGCTCCTCCCGAGAATGCTTATGTGGTTAAGTGGAGTAGGATTTTAAGGTGTAAAAGATATTTGACATGGGTAAAGGTTTTCAGAGTTCTTCATTAGATTTAGTCCAGTCACTGGGTGGGTGCAGCAGTCAGCTAAAGGCTTGACTGAGTAGGTCTTATTGAACCTTTTCCCTTTGCAGATCGATTCTCTCACAGGCCTTGGAGTGGTTAAAGTGGAATGTGGATCCCAGTTTTCTGTCGCCCTTACCAAATCTGGTGCTGTTTATACTTGGTATGTGAGATTCTTTGTTTAATCCCATCAAAACTAGCTTGTTAATTTGAAGTTACATTAACTGTGTTTTTTGTAGATTGAAATGTAACTTTTATGGCAGGCTGTGCTTGTGCCAGGAAGGTGAGGCAGGGTGGTAAATGAGATGGCCTTGTGCTCCTCAGTTCCATGTTTCCTTGTGTGCAGGGGCAAAGGTGATTATCACAGGCTGGGCCACGGATCCGACGACCATGTCAGAAGACCTCGGCAGGTCCAAGGGCTGCAGGGGAAGAAAGTCATTGCCATTGCCACCGGCTCCCTACACTGTGTATGCTGCACTGAGGACGGTAGGTGGGAGGCCCAATGTTGCAACACAGAGCTCTTTAAATCTAAGTGGTCTGCTCAGGGATAATATATGCAGCTGTAAGGTAGGGGGGCAATGGTACTATATCCTGAGAATGCCTCTGTGGTAAGCAGGGTTTTGGCCCTTGTCATCTTTAGCCCCTGGTGTCAAAACCCATGAATATGTTACAGTTCGTGGCTGTGCAGCAGAGAGCCAACAGAGTAGGCCTGAGACTGCTGTCCTTGGAAAGTCCTACTTGCAAGGTTGGCCCTCGTCTGGCCTCTAGTAGCCTGGATTTTGGGAGGGCTCCCATGATTCCCTAACTGACAAAAGGCCTTGCTGTTCCTCAACTGTCTGCACAAACAATGTGGTCTCTGCTGAAACCTGCTTCCTTCTGGGATCTGGAACTTGAGTATGTGCTAGGCGGAGGGGCCTAAGTGACCTGCCCCCATGAAAACCCTGGGCGCCAAGTCTCTAATGAGCTTCCCTGGTAGTCAACGCTGCACATGTGAGGTCACAACTGTTGCTGAAGGAATTAGGGGCATCCTGTGGGACTCCACTGGGAGAGGACCTTGGAAGCTTGTACCTCGTTCCTCTGGACTTCGCCCCAGGTGCCTTTTCCCTGTGCTGATTGTGCTTCCTGTCCTTTCACTGAATAAATCAAAGCTCTGAGTATAATGTGCTGAGTCCTGGGAGTTCTCCTAGTCAGTCATCAAATCTGAGGGTGATCTAATGGACCCCAATCCAATGGCAAAAGTGACTTTACAGATGGAATTAAGGTTGCGAATCAGCTGACTTTGCCATATGGAAATTATTCTGGATTATTGGGTGGGCCTAGTATAATCAGATAGACCCCTTTGAAGCAGAAAAGGAGGCAGAAGATCAGTGAGAGAGAGATGTGATGGGAGAAGAGGAAGGAGAGATTTTCAAAGTGTGGAGGGTCTTGACCTATCATTGCTGGCTTTGAGCTAGAGGGAAGGGGCCAAGGAGTGTGGGTGCCCTCTGGAAGCTGGGGATAGCTGTCAGCTGACAGCCAGCAAGTATCAGAATCTCAGTCTTGCGAAGAACTGAATTCTGCCAATGGCCTGAATGAGCAAGGAAACAGGTTCTCCCCTTGGGCCTCCAGAAAGGGATGCAGCTTGCTGACGTCTGATTTTAGCTTAGTGAGACTCATGCTGGACTTCTGACATAGAGAAGTATGTAATAATAAATATATAAGTAATAATATAAGTATATATATTATATACTTATATATGTAAGTATATAAGTATAAGTAAGTAATAAATATATAGTGTTTAAACCAGTGAGGTTGTGGATGGTCTGTTATGGCAGTAATAGAAAACAATTGCACCACCTTTCATTGAAACAGTTCCCCCAGTTGTGTTCTGTTTTAAAACCTTTGGTGAATTACATAAACATATATTCTTTAATTATTTCATTGATGGAAGAGTTTCATATGTGAATAAGCAATTTTTATGGTCTGTGGTAGGACTGACGTAGTTGTTGATCAGGAACTTACAACACACTTTTTATTTGCTTTATTTTAATTCTTTAAATTTTGAAGCAAATCACACCCTTAAAGAACAGTTGGAAGTACAGCACAAAGAACTATTTTTTGATCTATGTGAGAGTTAGGTGCTGCTCTGATGCCCCATCACCCTGAACGTTTGAGTGTATGTTTCCTACTAGCGGGGAAACTCTGCTCCACAACAGTTGGAAGTTCACAGCGTAGTTACTTGTGCTCATCTTCACGCCCATACATGTCACAACGCAGGTTGCATTTAGCTGTTATGTCCTTGTCTCCTCTATTTGAGACGGTCCTCAATCATCCCTAGACATCATTCTCTAATACTTCTTCAGTCTTCTTGGGAATTTTGGACCTGGACACTTCTGAAGATTACAGACTGGTTATTTTGTAGAACATCCATCAATTTGAGTTTGTCTGTTTCCTCAGTAGATTCAAGTTGTGTGTCTTTGATCTTAATTCATGCTGCATTCTTAATTCATTCTTCATTCATCAGGTGACATGCAGTTTTGCTCTCTCCTATCGTTAATGATGTTGACTTCACTCACTTGATTAAGGTGGTGTCTGCCAGGCTTCTCCACTGTGAATGTCATTTGTAACTAATAAGTACTCCACATGGTATTTGAAACTACTTAAATATCCCTTTTCTCATTGAATATTTTATTTATTCTCATCAAACATTTAATATTCATTTTCTGTTTACATCTGTGTGGGACTCATGATTTCCTCATTTATTCAATGAGTTAGATATAATCTGTTACTATTACTTATTTTGATACTCAGATTGTGTTCTCTTTGACTATTTGCATCTCCTGACATGTCCCCATCATTCACTGAGTACTTCCTTACTTTCTGGCACAATAAGACATTTCGTCCTCATCTTGACTCTCCATGTCCCAAGCCTAGATTTGACCATTTCCCCAAGGAGCCCTGGTGTCTTTAGAAGTGAATGGTATTTGGAAGACAAGATTTGGTTGATAGGTGTGCTCATTGATACTGGAATGTCACTGCTCCCAGCCCTTCTCAGTGGCTAGAGCCAGTGAACATATATGTAAATAACATACAAGTAGACATCTATGTTTATTTCTGTATCTATAGATATATATTGAATACCACACACTCACACCATTACCCTAAGCTCCAGTCTGTGCCACAGGGTTCATTCCACTTTTCTCTCTTTTCACACTTGTAACTCTCTCTTTTGATGAGAAACCTGGATCCCATTATCCCTAATGTTGTGATTCCATCTCTCTTCGTGTATGTGACCCAGGGTCCCATCATTGCCTTTGCCCTCTCCTTGCATGGATCCTCATCCCGCTTGGGCTGTGACTGCCCACTCTGGGCCACCCCCCCATACCAGGCCACCCCATGTGGAAGTCTTTGTCACTCATAGACTCTGATTCCCTCTGCCTGACTGGTCTCTGCAGAGAGGCTCTCCTCTCCTTGCTCATGCTCTGACACCCACCCAGTGGCTTTAGGACTGAACTGTGGAGAGTGGGACAGGGCAGGAGACAAGGACACTGCCCTTGATCAGGCAGGCGCACACTTTACAGAGTGGTACTTACGGCTGCATGGCACCCAAGGAGTCTGCAGATTTGGCAAAGCTAATGACTTCTCCAGAGAATTAGCCTCATTTCTATTCTAGTCACCGGGTGACCTTACCCTTAGAATAGTTTCATGGTAGTGTTTGATGGTTGGTATCTATCATGGTACACAGAAAAAGATGTTTCTCATCTCAGTGATTTCATCTCAGTGATGAATGTCATGTTTAGGATATGAATAAGTATAGGAAAAACTACATGTTCCTTAAAAAACATGGATTTTGTTTAGTTAAAAACAGACTTTTTCTCTTCTATTTAACATGCCAAATCAATTTGTGTTGGTAAGGATATTACCATCTGTTTTAATCTTATTTGTTCTTATTAAGAACTGCTGCAGTTCCGTACTCGTCCTGTGAACAAACACTGTTGGATTTTTAAAACCAGAGTCTGTGCCTCTTGCTAAAAAAGACGTGTTGGCCCCCAGGGGCAGTCAGGAATCCCAGGAAGTGGGCTGCCTCTTTCAAAGCTGTGATCAGAGACATCTGGGTCATACATGAGGTTAACATCTACACAGCTGACTGCCAACAGCCAGTTGAAGGGCAGCCATGATTGTTTGTATCGGGAAGACGTTAGTGGTTGTTTATTCATTGGCCCTAGTATACCTATTCTTGTTCTAAATTCACTTTGTTTAGGTGAAGTTTATACGTGGGGTGACAATGATGAGGGACAACTGGGAGATGGAACAACAAATGCCATCCAGAGGCCCCGGTTGGTACCTGCCCTTCAGGGTAAGAAGGTCAACCGTGTGGCCTGTGGCTCAGCACACACTCTTGCTTGGTCAACCAGCAAGCCTGCCAGCGCTGGGAAGCTCCCTACACAGGTGGGTACTGGTTGGGCCAAGTGGGCTAGGAGGCGTGCAAGTAGCGACAAAGTCATTATGTATTGAATTATGTGTCCACAACCACACAACACTTCATTCTTCCATTAATATTTACAGAGGTGTTCTGTTGAAAATAATTCAGGTTCATAATGTTAAAGATGATTCTTTTAAGAACCTTAATATTCACACCAACCAACATTCTATATATATCAATATGTCACCTTCATTCGAAATCTTATAAACTACACAAAACCATTCTGATAGTATAGGCTTAGTAAATATATTTCTATGGACTAATATTTTTAGCATTCTCCTTGGTTTATATTACTTGACTCAAGCAAACTGGCCAGAGTATCATTCTAACAACAAAGAGATTTTTCAAACCAAACTCAGAGCTCATAATACTTCTCTGTTTTTGAAAAAAATATTTTCAGAATTCATCTACAAAACTGTGGCTTATCTGTACTTTTGATAACTAAGTTGACTTAATGCAGTTTCAATGTTTCAGGTCCCCATGGAGTACAATCATTTGCAGGAAATCCCCATAATAGCACTGCGGAACCGGCTGCTGCTGCTGCATCACATCTCAGAGCTCTTCTGCCCCTGCATCCCCATGTTCGACCTTGAAGGCTCTCTCGATGAAACTGGACTCGGGCCCTCTGTGGGGTTTGACACGCTACGGGGAATTCTGATATCCCAGGGAAAGGTATACTTGTAGCAGTCTTTGCAGTAGTTGAAACCAGTATCTTCAGTAAATTTTAATCCACCAAAAATTCCTTAACTGGGAATGTATGGAATACAACTCATTCAGTGAGTGTTCATTGGGTGCCTGCTATGTGCCAGGCTGTGTTCTGGATGCTAAGGATGCAGCAATGACCAACAGACAAAAATCCTCTCTTTCGGAGCTTATATTAGCAATCAGTAGTGTGGTGTTGCATTTCCTGTTGTAATCTCTGCTTCCACCTCACCAAAAGGATGGAGAGGGTTGCAAAATGAAGCCTCCTTTCTTTCAGTGCTTTCTGCTTGCCTGGCCTTGAGGCTTATGGCAAATCCCCACTGGCAGCAGGAAGGAAAAATAATGAATAATTTCTTCCCCAGGGATGTCCAGCAGAGGATGCCAGAAGTTACAGATGGCTTAGATAGAAATTCTGCTCCAGGATATGTGGAGATTCCTAGTCGAAGGATAATTTAACAGTCTGTGAATAGAATCATGAATGAGGACATCAGAAAGTCACAGAGAGATTTTGACCCATTGACATTTATAATAATTTGAGTTTTATAATAATTTGAATTTTCCAGAAGTGGAATGACTGATTCAGGAGTTGGGGGTTTCCCCTTACTGGAAGTCATCAAGTTTCTGTCAAGCAACTTGACAGGATGTTCCAGAAGAGGCTCGGTCATTGTATGATAGGGGGAATATTTGTGTCAGGAAAAAAGGCATAGAGGTCAGATTGAGGAATCTTAATTCTGAAGAGTGTGATTCTATGACATATTTTGTTATTCAAGATTATGGTCTGTTCTTAATGATGATAAATTTAGATGTTTTGAAGTCCTGTCCAAACAGATTTCTTTTAGGATTGGCTTTGTTTCCACCTAGCTGAAGAAGACTAGTATACACGTTTTATTTTCGTGTGTGGTTAGAGACACTGGGACAGTGATAAGGATTGTGGTGATGGTTAGATCTCTCTGGTGATGGGGAGTAGGAAAAAATTGTGGGCAGGTAAAATTGATATGAAACTTCAACCATTTTTTAATAATAAAAAGTAGCAAATTTGACTACTTCCATCATTTTTTTGGTCCTTTAGAGTGGAGGTGATAATAGGCAGTGAAGGAAAAAAAGCCCTTCCTTGTAAGGAGAAAGCAAAGTGAAAGGCAGGATGAGTCCCACACAAACTTTGTGAGTGTCCTGCAGGCTGTGAGCACAGGAGCGGGGCATCAGGAGTGCTGAGGGAGTCCAGAGGCACCTTTAGCAGCAGGGAATGTGTAGCCAGCGTCTCTTCCAGTCTTGGGTGGGAAAGGATCACCTCTGCTGGAAAGTTTGGGGAGGGGGTTTTGTTGGTGACTCCAGAGAATTATTACCAGGATGTGCTTCAGAGCACAGAAGTGATAGAGCACCTAAGGAGGAGAGGGGAATGCATGCTCCCATGGAAGAGGAGCTGCCCTCGGCTGTGGGCTGAGCAGTCTGGAAAGCAGAAGTCAGGCAGAGTAGAAGGCAGAATTAGCCAGTAGGTGTACAGGGGTGCGTGTTGATGGGTGCATCTCTGCGGGCCCCTGCATGTGATGGGTGCAGCTCTGTGACACCCTCACTTGTTCTTCTTCTACCTCTGGGGCCACGTCCTCAGGCTGCCTAGGCCCTCACCTTCCAGCCTTTAGAGTTTGGAGTTCTTGGGCTCTGACTTGAGAGAGGGGCCCAGACTCTGCTGTGGGTCCCTTGTGCCCCTCCAACCACCCTTTCATCAAGAGAAGGCATCCTTGTCCACTTGGCAGAGACCCGAGACTCCCACTGATTCCACCTCCTTTGAGTGTCTCTTGAGTTTACGTCCCTCTTTTTGTCCTCAGACCTGTACAACAAGATGCTCCCTGTGCCCAGGTCCATACCAGCACAACGGGCCTGCTTCTCCCTGAGTGATGTTGGGCCCACTCCCTTTCCTCACTATCTTCACCCTGGGTATTTCAGGTTTCTGTCAGTGCAGGGTGCCTACGTGTTCCCCCCCCGCCATCGGTCCCCCCATCCCCATCCCAAGCCTGGCCCGCTCCCCGACTCTGCTGCTGCTTTGTGGTTGGTGTCTCTGTCAGGACAGTGACACCGAGGCATAGTTAGTGTTTAACATCTGTCTTGCCACTAGTGGCCTTGTGGTTTGGCTGGGAAACCTTGGTATTGTAGTTGACCCACAGAGACAGCCCGAGAAATGAGTCAGAACAGGTGCTCACCAGGTCCTGGCCCTCCCTCCTCTTTGCCCAGCGCAGGCTGTGCTCCTCCTGCCTCCAGCTGTCAGGCCAAGAGCACTACCAAACACTTGCCCTGCCAACTGGCTGAGTACCCCTGGGTGGGTTTGCACACTGATGCCAGGCTGCTCCCCTAAGACTATCGCACCATTTGAAAATTAGAGTTTGTAGTTATGTGTTCTTAAGAAAATATGACTTTTAGGAATAGAAGATTTAAAATAAACTTATGACATGATTTATCTGTGGGTACTACTTTCTATATCTGATTCTAAATTTTGTCTGTCTGTCATGTTTTAGGAGGCAGCTTTCCGAAAAGTAGTACAAGCCACTATGGTGCGAGATCGCCAGCATGGACCCGTGGTGGAGTTAAACCGAATCCAGGTAATAAGTGGAGGTGGTTCTCTGTTCTTAGATATCATGTTTGCATGGTTGCAAGTCTCGTCCCTGCAGCGGGATAAGAATGCTCATTGCAGACTTCACCTGTCCCATGCTTTAGAGAGCAAGGCGCCACCTGTGCATGATGGCCTGTGGCACTGAGGCCTCCAGGTGGGTATATGAATTGTTTTCTTTAAACAGAAGTAAGGAAGTCTTATTTCAGATAACCTAGAAGCACAAATACAGATGAGCAAAAAGGAAAAAGTAAAAATGACCCATATTTCCACCACATAGTGGTAACTACTGCAGACATTTGAGGATATGTGTGTGTGTTATAACCTGAACTGGATGACTCTCTTGTGACTTGCTGCTTTTCCCCCTTAATGCATTGTAAGTGCCTCTCTGTTCCCTGTAGTGGGGCTGTAGGATTTTTTGTGCTTACCAGTGCCCCCTGTTCTCCTGGTTTTCTCTGTCAGATTCCTCTGCTGGGGCTGGAAGTCCATGCCCGCTTTTCTGGGATCCAGCAGGGCTGCTTGGTGTAGTTCTGATGATGACTGTGCCTTCAGTTGCCCCCTTGGGTTAGGTTCTGAGCAGCAGGGCAGGTCAGAGGCCCTTGATGTATCGAATTGTAGGTGGTGACAGTCCCTGTTCCCACCAGTGTCACACCTTTTTTGCTCTGGTAGCTTACTTTGCTAATTTAATAGTCTACAATCACTAATACTGTCTCATGATAGTAATCAAAGAAAGACCACCTCTGAATTTATACTGCTGCCAAATGTATATAAGCTTACAGTTAAACAAATTAATTAAAAACCAGAGGAACCCTGGCACTTACATTGTGCAGCACTTGACATTTAGCGTGCAAGTGAAATTGGCCCCACCTCTTGGAACAGAAACAGCACCAAGAAGAACAAATTCTTTGTTTCCGTACCTTTGTATTAACACATGATTTTTACCCTGATGTTGGTTACATGACTCAAAGTTTTTCCAGAGTTGTACTTGGGGGCATTTTGAATTAAGACATCAAACTCTTGTCGTTTATTGGAGAACACATGTGACCAAGCTGATGGAAGTGGTTCCCTTCACTGACGTCAGAGTGGTTAATGCCAAACTGGAGGTCAGTCAGCCCCTTCCATAAACAAATGGGATGTTTAATTAGGTTCATAAGTAAGCTTTTATTTCCCCACCTTGGAGGATCATTTTGGTTTGCTCTGCATTGAGTCTTAAATACTAAAGTTTATGAGTGAGGAAAGCTGATGGCTACAGATCATCTAATGCAGATGATTGGGTGTTCCTGGATCATATGCCTTCCCCAGCCATGTACAGGCACCTCATCAGGGCCAGCTCCCCAAAAGTTCAAGTCTGGGGGCTTTGGGCATTGGTGAGCCGTGATAACGTCATGACCTGGAACCACTCAAGGCCTGTTGTTTCTTTCTCTTGTCTCCGATTTCTCCGTTGCCATGTGCTGGGTGCCTCCTTCCTTCTCGTCTTTGCATCCCCAGCATAGGGCATCATGTTATGAAAGTGTTCAGGACATGTTTGAAAGAACAGAATAAGTAGAGGACAAACAGATTTACGTTAGGCATTTTTTTAAAGGCAGATAACAACTTTCAAGGTGGCATGTAATGCACATTGATGTCTGGAGGGGCTGCTACATTATACCCGGCAGCCTTCAGGTACCAGAGAGCCAGGTCCCTTCATTCAGGGTTTCATACCCCTCTCCTGAAGCTAGGAAGATCTTCCACAAAGATGGAAATAGAATTGTTTTTCTGGCTAAAAACAGAGCACAGAGCAGGGTTTAGGCATTCTGTTAGTCCAAGTTGAAGGCAGATACCAACAGTGATCCAGAAAGCAGTATAGGTACCTCTTCCCTGCCCCATCCTATGGCTGCAGGATGCCTGGCCTCAGCCTTCTCCTGGGGGAATATTCTCCTGCTGTCTATGGAAAGTGTTCTGGAGACACCAAAACATAGGCCATGTTCCTGGAGAGGTTTTCTTTTTTGTTTGAATTTGCTTTGGTTTTGTAACAGGATCTGAAATCAGTGTACATAAAAAATTTTAAGTTTATTACAGAATTAATGCATGCTCATTTCTGAAAATCCAGATTGAAGACAATTTAAAAAATTACTTGTATTCCTACTGCCCAAAGGTAACCACCATCAGCACATTGGCACCTGTCCTTGCAGTGTCATAGCTTTATTCACATAGCCGTGTACCTTCATAGAAGCTGGAAGCATCAGTCTCTGTTAGCTGGCTTTTGTAAATGGAGGTGATGTTACCTTCATTCAGAGTGGGAAGCAGGTCTGTGTCTTATCCCTCACATATAGACACATCCTTTTTTCTATAGCACAGTTTCCTCTAGGGTATCAGGTGCCTTAAAGAACTGCTGTGAGATTTAAATGAAATCACATTTGTGAATATATAGCTGAATCTGTGGCACACAGAAAAATTCATTGTACAGGAAACTATTATTGTCACTATTCTTGTCACTGTTCTTATATTTTTAGTCTTGAGTATAGTAATTTGTGCAGTAAGAGAATTAGCTGTTTAAACTCAGCCTAGAACTCACTAAGAAATTAAGGATGGTGAGAGTTTAGCCTGAAGGAGTCAACATGAAAGTACATTCTCCAGGCCAGCCCTGTGGTGTAGTGGTTAAGTTTGGCATGCTCAGCTTTGGCACTCAGGTTCGCCAGTTTGGATCCTACACCACTCGTCAGCCATGCTGTGGCAGTGACCCACAGACAAAATGGAGGAAGATTGGCACAGGTGTTAGCTCAGGGCAAATCTTCCTCAGCAACAAAAAGAACATTCTCATGATCATTTTTTCTATAATTTCTCCTTTTGTCGTCGTTTCAGACTGAGCTTCCCAGGTGATTCTGATGCACAGCCTAGGCTGAAAAGCTGTAGGGTTACTGAGTCCACACTGAGTGAGGGCCTTGAGCACCCTTGGTCTGATCTGTTCAGAAATCCCAGGTTAGGATGAAAAATAGAGGTAGGAAAAGTGATCATACTTGGGGGAGATGCAGTGATCTTGAGGGTTGGAGTAGGAGCCACGCAGGTGAGTGAGGGAGGGAAGGTTCTGTTCTGGCCAAGATAGTGCATCCAGGTTTGGTCTTAGAGCCATTTGGGATGAATCTCCAAGTGCTGAGAGTCAGCTAGGAGGGCCGCTTTTGGAGTTCCTGGCATCTCATTCATGGAGGCCATGGTGATGCGGTGAAGTGGTTGGCAGTGGTTAAGGTTATAAATTGTGAAGATGAACCAGGTTGCAGTTACCACACAGCTGATCATGGCTATTGCTGTGGTCTGTGATTTCTCGAGGGTGTGTTTGTTTAGACACCGCCAATCCTGAGGGGTGCTGTGCTGTCACTGGCAACCTGCCAGACCTGTGCAGGTGAGCCAGGGCCTGGCCTCTTATGTTTAGAGCTTCCATCAGCAAAGCCGTCCAGTTGGTATCCTGTGTGTAAGGCCCAAGTGGGTGAACATGTGGCATCAAGTGAGGGGAAAGGAGATGGAGGTGGGTCTTTGAGGTTCTCACAGGGTTTGGCTGCAGGAGGTGAGGAACGTGAGTTAATCCTGGAGGAGATGTCGTGGTGGAGGAAGAGGTGTGCATAGTCTGGAAGCTGTCACCCTTGCACAGGCATGTCCCATGGGTCATTTTTGCTTTTTTTGCTGGGGGCTCACAGAGGGACCAGGTTGTAGGGGTGACACCACATGGCTAAGTGCTGCTTGCTGTCTGTGGGCTGCACTCATAACAGCTCTCCAGGTCCTGCAACAATGTGCTGGTTGGACTCTCACCTGGTGACCAGGAGGGGAAGTCAAGGGGAATAGAGGGGCTAGCTGCCACAGGCTTGGTGTTGGTGTAGGCATCCCAGGCTGGTCACATGCTGGAGATGGCCACTGTGTGCTTTTGCTGTGGTAGCTGTTTCAGCTTTATGTCTTCTCCTCTCCAGGTCAAACGTTCGAGGAGTAAAGGAGGCCTGGCGGGCCCTGACGGGACGAAGTCTGTCTTTGGGCAGATGTGTGCAAAGATGAGCTCCTTCAGTCCTGATAGTCTTCTCCTCCCTCACCGTGTCTGGAAAGTCAAGTTTGTGGGTGAGAGCTGTGTGTACACTGAAGGGCCTGTGGTCTGAGGGTCCTGGGCAGTGGTGCAATGAGCAGTGCAGGGAGAGCTGGGTAGCCCATCCGGTGGCCTCCCACGGGGCTGTGTTGGGGTGACTGTGAGTTGCTGACTCTCCTTTCCCTCAAGGTGAATCTGTGGATGACTGTGGTGGTGGCTACAGCGAGTCCATAGCTGAGATCTGTGAAGAGCTGCAGAATGGACTCACCCCCCTTCTGATTGTGACACCCAACGGGAGGGACGAGTCGGGGGCCAACCGTGACTGCTACCTGTTCAGCCCGGCTGCTAGGGCGCCTGTGCACACCAACATGTTCCGCTTCCTCGGTGGGCCTTTTTGCATGGGCATGATGCTGTGGTTATGCGGCTGTGTGCATCCTCAGTTAGCTTAATGCCTACTCTGTCTTACGAGTGGTGGTAGATATTTTGAATATCTGCTTTTAGCTTTTGCAGTGTGTAGCTGCAGGGATGAGCACAGCTGGACTGTCAGCAGCTGTGTGCCAAGGACTGAAAGGTGCTTCGGCACTCAGGGGCTCTGAAAACTGTGTTTCTCCCTCTTAAATGTATCTGAAACTTGGGATCAGACCTGATGGAGTTTTGGTATTTGGCCATATCCTCCCTCCTATTTCATTAAAGGTCTGTGCCATGCACTCCCGGCACTGCCTGCACATCTCCAGGCACAGTGCCACCTTCCTTGAGGAACTCCAGCTGTTTGCTTTGCCATCAAAGGAATGAAGATTGGCCTCTGTGTGTCTTACCACCTGTTGGTGGAAAGAGTAGAATAGTTAGAAACTTGGCCCATAGCAACAAAAAGAAACAATGAACTTAAAATAGGACAGATGTGTTAAGGATGGACCTAAGTATCCATGAATTTGGGTACTGTTGGTTTAGAAGGCACTTAGGCCCCAGTGTAGAGCTAGTCTCCACTGTGTTGTTGAATGAGCTAGATGTTCTGTCATCAGTTTCAAGTATCTCCTGTCACTTGTGCCTTGAATGAGCAGGTGTGTTACTGGGCATTGCCATCCGGACTGGGAGTCCCCTGAGCCTCAACCTGGCTGAGCCTGTCTGGAAGCAGCTGGCTGGGATGAACCTTACAATCGCAGACCTCAGTGAGGTAACCGCAGGAGGGAAGGGATGGGGAAATGTGACATCCTGTGTGCCAGGTGCAGAGCACAGTAGGGGTCCCGTGGGGTCTAGTTAAGAGGCACAGTCTGTCCCGAGGTCCTGCCTCACATGGGTGATCAGGCTGCTGGCCACAGACCACATTCCAGTAGCAAAGAAGGCATGTGGATATGAGGCCAGTTTGCTTCTAAAGCTTGATAGATCATCTGTTTTGTGTTGCTTGCAACTTGCACAGTCTTCTCAGATAAGAAAGCTCACCATTTTTCCTGTGGAGGTGCTGAACTTGCAGGCAGCTGGGCTGAGGCTCAGGCTCCTGGGGACGGTGAGACCTGGGTGGCCACCGTTAGCGCCCTCCCTGTGGCCGCTCTTCCCTAAGTGCTGTGACTGCAGGGCAGGATCTGTCTGTGACCACTGGCTCTTGCTTTCAGTGGTTAATTTTAAGGATTTCTTGAATTACAGTACCTTCCTTTCCTGAAGTACTTCCTCATTGCTGCTCTTTTATTTCCCAGCATGTGCAGCGCACTCACAGCCTTGCAGTACACCCAAGGCAGACCTAGGCCCCTCACCTAAGTGACCAGGGTGTGAGCTGAGGCCTGGGTTGCAGGAACAGACCTGACTAAACACATGGACTCCCTTTTCCCCCTTGGAAGGTTGATAAAGATTTTATCCCTGGGCTCATGTACATCCGTGACAACGAAGCCACCTCAGAAGAGTTTGAAGCCATGAGCCTGCCCTTCACAGTGCCAAGTGCAAGCGGCCAGGACATCCAGCTGAGCTCCAAGTACACGCACATCACCCTGGACAACCGCACAGAGTATGTCCGGCTGGCGATAAACTATAGGTGGGTGGTCATCTGTCCTCCGTTGTTTTGACTCAATGAACAGCAAAAATAGCAGAAAATGGTTTGCTTGGATGGTTGCAGTTTTTTAGAAGTATCGTGTGTAGTAAAATGCTAATGGTCTTGGCTCCAACTAATGCTGATCTGTGGTCATCAAAACTTATTTTGTGATCAGGGTCAGAGTACTTGTTATTCTCACCTGAGATACCTGGCTCTGACTAGAATAGTGAGGTGAATAGAATTCTCCATTTGGGGGACAGTCCCAGCAGACGTCACAGGGCCTATGTATGCCCCTCTGTGCTCTGTCACCTCTCCTGGGGCAGGGCTGTGTCTGGGCCATCTCCGTCCCCCCTGCATGGCCCTCAGCCAGCATTCAGGTGCCATTGCTGCGTGGCAGGTCAGCACCACCACCCATAACTTCTGCTGCTCATCTCTGCCTCTGCCCAGTGTCCCAAGTCCACGTGGTATGGTCCTTGGGAGCCTCGTCCTCCAGAAGCACCTGGCTGGGTGTTGGGACAAAGCCACACATGTATAGTGGGCTTTGCTGGCTGGGCTCTGGTTGAAGGTGGTCCTGGCAGGCATCCTATGCTGTGCTGTCCCCTGTGTCTGTTTCTGCCTTGTGCCCCAACTCACCAGTCATGAGGGCCCTCAAGACAGCATCTGCTTCCAGAGAGTCCTTACTGTGGGTGTTGACGGGCCTGATTCTCTGAGTCTGCATGTCTCATTCTCGCTCATTCCTGGGAAGGAAGGAAATATGAAGAATTGTGTCTTGGAATGTGTAGAGATGCAGATAGTTTTTGAGATTATCTTCTATGTGCCAGTCAAGATGAACTCATTGTGAGAAGCTTTGTAATGCCGTGTCTATATAGCACCCACCTCGGTCATCTGTATGGTAAGGCTTGGTGTGAGCAGAACAAGATCTACCCCACCAAAGATAGAAATGCAAAGTGAGTTTTTTCTTTCAGACTCCATGAATTTGATGAGCAGGTGGCTGCCGTTCGGGAGGGGATGGCCCGAGTCGTGCCTGTCCCTCTTCTTTCTCTATTCACTGGATACGAACTGGAGACAATGGTATGCCAACCCCTGCAAGCCTCTGGCCTGGAACTGCTTTTTGCCTGAGGACCTATGAAATCAGTACCACTAGTTAATCTCTCAGTTAAATCTTGGAAATCTGAGATATGCTTATATCTGTTGAATGAAATGAAAACATGCTTGGGAACCAAGTGTCCCCTGCCTCCCTCCCTCACAGCCCCTACCTCACACAAGGGTGGGCCACAGGGTTGAGGGCATGCAGGACCTGTCCTCCCACCTGTCTTCTCATGCCTCTTACACCCACTCTTCCCCAAACAGACCTTGGTAGAAAGAGTGATTGATTCTGTGCCACAGTGAAGAGTCTTAAGTGTCAGCCCACCCTGAAAGTGTGTCCCTCTGCAGGTGTGTGGCAGCCCAGATATCCCTCTGCATCTTTTGAAGTCAGTGGCAACATACAAAGGGATCGAGCCTTCTGCGTCCCTGATCCAGTGGTTCTGGGAGGTAATGGAGTCCTTCTCCAATACGGAGCGCTCCCTCTTCCTTCGCTTTGTGTGGGGCCGGACGAGGCTGCCCAGGACCATCGCTGACTTCCGGGGCAGAGACTTTGTCATCCAGGTGTGGCTCCTGCACGTCTTGTGGTGTCAGCTGAGGGGGCATGATCCTCACACACAATCTTGCAGCAGATTGGAAAATGGGTCTCCTGTGTTATGTGGTTTTCCTTCTCCCTGGAAACAAAAATGAAAAACATCCAACTTCTTTGATTTGATAGCTCAAAATTTTATGACTACACGTTCTTGGGTACTGGTACCTACTTTTAAGAAATTTATCTGGCCACCACCAGAATATACTGCTCTTATGTCAGAATATTCTAGATTTTGAGCACACACATCATTTAAAGCATTTGTTTGATTCTCTGCTCAATTAGGTGAATCACTAAGTAAATGCTGCTTACTGAGAAAAATCAGAGTGAGAGCAAGAGTTTTGCTTTAAGTTCTAACTCTGTGGCCAATGGTCAGAAACAGGCTGTGTCCTGCCAGCTCACTGAGGTAGAATGACCTGACCCCCTACTTCCCTCTCCTGAGACCCTCAGGTGTGATTTTCCTGGTAGCAATACAATGGTGGGGGTGGAAGGCTTCCTTGTGGGGGTGGAGTCTCCACTCTCCTCACATGCTTGGAAGGGTGTAGGGATGGGCTCTTTCCCAAGTGCAGCCTGACCGTGTCTGTAGCCAGGGTTATAAAAGTAGCCACCTCTCAGGGAGATCTTTGAAAGCACATGTAGTTTTTTTTGTCAAAAGGTAGGTAATCCCTAGTTTTTGTCAACAATTCTTACTGGCTTCCTAGTGTCTTAATCTGTAGTGGTTGAAAGTGGGCTGATGGATTCAAGGAGAGCTTCCCCATGTGGGGAATGCTGAGCCAGGCCCTGTGCCCATGGGGCTGGGGTCCCACCTGTGTTGACCGAGGCTGGATGGAGCCATCTGACCCTCTCCTTGCACTGATTTGTAAAAAGTAATTGTCACAGTAACCAATTGCTGTTTTTCACTACGAGTCCTAGGAATTAATAAGCTGCTTCTTTTTATTTCTAAAATTGGCTAGATGATATGTTTTCTATTTTACTATTCTTAGCCAAAAATGTGATGATTTTTGTGAGAGTCAAGAGTCTAATGAACAGAATGAAATAGATTTTCAGTGTTTCCTTTCCTTGTACGTAGTCTGTGATATATTTTGCATCAACAGGTATTGGATAAATACAACCCTCCTGACCACTTCCTTCCTGAATCCTACACCTGCTTCTTTTTGCTGAAGTTGCCCAGGTATTCCTGTAAGCAGGTGCTGGAGGAGAAACTGAAATATGCCATCCACTTTTGCAAATCGATAGACACAGATGACTATGCTCGAATAGCCCTCACGGGAGAGCCAGCCGCCGATGACAGCAGTGACGACTCAGAGAACGAAGATGTGGATTCATTTGCTTCAGACTCTACGCAGGATTATTTAACAGGACACTGAGATGGAGAAGTGCCATCCGTCACAAGACACCATGGGACTGAGCAGGGAGGAGAGCGCTACAGCTTGGAGTGCGGGAGGTCTGGTGTGTCTGATGAGAGTACAGTCCTCTGGAAGTCTTGGGAGCGGGCAGAGAGATTGGCTGTTCGTGATTGGAATAATGAATGGAGTAATCATGGGGAATCAGCCTTGACTTGGGCACTATGTGGACACTGACATTTATTTTTAAGACTTAAAAGGGTCTTCTCACCCATAATGCTGCATTACATGTAGGACTTCTCTGTTTACTAAAGTGTGTGAACATTTATATAAATACTGAACTGCAGCATCCCAAAAATGAATAAAAAGCCTTTTTACTTGTAGGTGCAATAGATGTTTTTTTCCTTTCTAGTGTTGTGCATTGTCTTGATTGTACATTGGAAATACTGTGTAACAGTTAAATCATATTATAAGTATTTCAATTAATTTTACTCTGAATTTGTTTATTAAAAGTTTTTGAAGATTAAATCATCAACATTACTTGAATGCATCCAGAGTTTATTTAAACCAAAACAAAACAAGAAGGTCATTGGTCTCCCTCTTCCCCCAGTGCACATTGTAGCATATACAATATGTAACTTGAATTGAGGCCTTTCTGTGAGCAGTGTCATAACTTCTGTCATGGAAAGGGTACTGTATATAATGTTTGTGTCATGTATATGCCTACATTTTAATTCCCTATAAATAAAATATCTGTCACAAAATTATAAGCTGAACTTTCTTATCTGGTCAGACTGTGGATGTGCTACAACCCCAAATAAATGTCTTTGATATAGCGTTAGTTAAAGCCATTCCAGTCTAGAGTTTTTTGGTTACAAACACCAAACTCACTCCAGTGACAAAGGCGTGGTTATTAGGAGAATGGAGAGGTTTGAGGGGAACCTTCAGGGTCCCTTCCGCTGTCCTCCATCCCCATCTGTCTGGGCAGTCTTCATTCCTGTCCCATTGGCCTGGGATCAGGGTGGTGTTTCTGATCCAGTGAGCCATGGGGTAGGATTTGAGCTGCTTCTTCTAGGGTCGTGTGTATGGCAGGCTTTCTGCAAAGGGAAGGACTAAGAATAGGGTAGGAAAACTGGCTAACAGGTCTAGTGCCCTAGAACTTGAGGTAAACGGTACAGATGGAAGCAAAAATTAGATATTTCATGTTGGGAGACTGTTTCTTTATTCAGGGATACAATGTTTCACATTGGAAGATCCAAAGAGAGTTTTTTCTGGAAATTTACCCATGACCAAATTGGTGAATGCCTAGATTAGCCGTTTTTTCAACTTGGCTCAAAATTTCCATAAGCTGTGAGGTGTTTTACCCTCTTGTTGTCAGTCAGCTTTTGCTGCATAACAAACTACCTCCAAAGTCAGTGGCATAAAGAAGCAGCATTTCTTTCTCTCATGAGTTTGGGCTGGCTGGTCTTAGCTGAGTGGCTCTTGTCAACAGGTCAGGTAGGCTCTGCTTTGCACGCCTCTCTGACTACCCAGGGCAAGACAGCCAGTGAAAACAGGTGAGGTCCACTCTCAGAACTGCACTGTCGCCTCCACCCACGTTCTGCATGTGGCCAGCCCCAAAATCAGCGGGCTGGCAAATATATTCTGTTTCTGCAACAGTAGTTCTCAAAGTTGTCTTTGAAGACCCTTGGGGTTCCCAAATCCCTTTCACGGTGTCCATGAGGTCCTCCCTTTTCCAACTACCTATCTGCATGAGGCCAGATTTTCTTTATATCCTTCAGCCAAAAAAATACATTGCGATATGTGGACTGCAGAAGCAGAAATGAGAATCCAGCTGTCTTCTCTTAATCCAGATAGTAAAGAGATTGATAAGAATGTTAATGCCATTCTTCTCACTAAAGTTTTTTGTTTTGGAAAATAATTTTTCAAAAATAGTATGTTAATAAGTAATGGGTTTGTTGTTATTTTAAAGAGAAAAAATATTTCAAAACTTTTCCATTTTATTTCCATTACGTTAACTATTGATAGATTAACACGGATAAAAATTATTGAGGATCCCAAAGAACTTTTAAGAGGGAAAAATGGTCTTGAGACTAAAATTGCCACTCCAGAAGGAGGACTCACAAAGTCACAACCAGAGGTGTGGCCCAGGGAGGTGCCAATGTGGGACAACTGTGCCTTCCACCACGCCAGCTTGTCTCTACTGTTTTTGCACTGTTCACAAGCAATTGCCTAAGACATACCTGTTATGAGGACTTTTTTTTTTTTTTAACTTCAGGAATACTGGAGGATTATCTATATCCTCTTATACTACTCCACTCATGCTCAAAAAAAAAGATAGGAGGGACTTTGATTTTCATAGTAACAGTTTCTTCATTTCTGCCCAAGACAAATCTCTAGGACAGTTATATGTCACCTTCGATTTAATTTTTTATTTTCATCCTATTTGTGAAGCCTAAAGTTATAGTTTATTTTGGCGGATTGAAATTTGTGCAGCAGAACCTATGGAAAGGCAAACTGGGAAAGACAGACTCATCCGTGCTAGGAATGGAACTCACCACACTGATAAAGCCTCCTTGATTTTATTGGCAGGTTCCACCAACATTTTGAATCATGGGTTAATCCTCTCTGAGGAAATTAGATGGTGTGATGTATCATGTTTTTCTACCAGTAGTGGATGTGCACTAATAATATATATGAAGCTGCAATCTGCTTACATTTACAAAAACTTCATATGGTGCTGGACACCAGTGTTCACCCTTAGAGTTCCTGACAAATTCTTCCTGGTATTCTCAACAGAGACAGTCCCCAATATTGTCCCTCCAGGTCTTATAGCCTCCCCTCCCCCAGTGCTTGGTCAAGGGGTGGCTGGCCTCTCCTACTCCTCCCTGCATGCTCTCCCACAGCCACGAGGCTGTCACTTTGCGGTTTATCCATTGGTACACTCTGTCCTGAGCCCAAGGGCAAGCTCCAGTCCCGGGTCGGTGTCCTCTGCACGTTCCCCACTGGGACCAGGCGAGTGTGGAGCAGTGCAGGTGGATGCCGAGTGGGCTACCACTGCTTCACTCTTGATGTGGGACCTCAGAAGTGGCCACTAGCTCTGTGTTGTCACTGGACACTTGGCCCAAGTATGGCAGGTGCGCTTCTGGAAACCGTATCTCATCATCTACAAATGGCACCTGCCCCAGCGGCTGTTGGAGCAGGAGAGCGTGTGGAAGCTGTATATGGCAGACGGGATCAACTATGAATAGTACTGCAGGTGGTTCATTTTCATCAGCATGGAATACTGCCTGGCTTGACGGTGACCACTGGCTTCTGAGATTGTTAAGTAGAAACCTCAGGGCTAACTAGAAATCTGGGGACACCAGAGAGAGCTTCCTAAGTCCATGCACGTGTGAACTGTCTTAACTTGCAAAACCAGCCAATCTTTCATTTGGGGGCAGTTGAAGAGAAGGCAGAAGTCTGAGGTATGACGTTCCTTTGGAAACGTCATGGTTCATTGTGAAATCCGCTTTGAGTTGCTCTGAATTAAGTTTGCGGTGCAGACCGGCTCTTGGAGCCCCAGAGCGGCTCCGGGGGCCGGGCTTTCACACAGCGCAGTTCGCACTTGGCCGCGGCGCCGGGCTGGGCCCCTCCGCCCGGGTCCAGAGTGGGTGCTCTGCAGGGCAGGGTCTTCTCATTCTCCGTACAGCTTAGACATGAGCACCAACAACCTTGACTAAGCACCCATTGTTACGTAAAGAGATTCTTGACAGCAAGGATCCCCGCGGGGGCGCGTCTCCTGCAAATCCCGGTGGGCAAGAGAACCCGGCCTGAGAAGGGCGCGAATCCCGGCGCCAGGGCTGCGGTGCCAGGCGGGCGGCCAGGCTCGTGCAGTCCCCAGGACTGCAGGGACAGGGCGCCGAGGCTCACCACTCCTGCCCCGTGTTAGCGCCGTGTCATTCCGACGGCGGGCTGCCCGCGGGGAGCCTCCGCCCCTTCCCGGGTCAGGAAGGGGGTCCAGACCGTGAGACTCAGCCCCTGAGACCTCCGCGCGGCAGCGCCAGGTTACCCCGCCTCGCCCGGGGGCAGCCCGGACGCTGCCCGGAAAGCACAGGACACGTCCGGCGAGGCCCTCCTCCTTGGCTGCGGGCTCCTCCGTCGGTCCTGACCCGTCTCTGCGGCGCGGCAACCTCGGCCCGCGGGCCCCTCCGCTTTGTAGGGAGAGGGTGTGGGAGGGACGAGAGCGCTCAGCCGCCCCTGCGGGGGCGCTTTGGCCTGTGGACCGCGGGCTCTGCTGCTGCGACGCGCGCCAAACACCCTAAACTCTGCCACCAGCTGACAGTCGTCCTTGGCCTCCTGCGCTTGCTCTGCTATCATGTCCTGGGGGCCACAGGCATTTGGCGTCCCCGTTATCCCTGGGGAGGTTCCTTGTGAGGAAATGCTGGGTAGCAGCCCAGCTCCATCAGCGCCCATGGAAGCAGGGGCTCCCCCGGGCCCTGGTCTCACCCGTCCTTTAGCCGGCTTGGATGGAAACAGCCCCTTGGAGGGACGACGGTTTCTCGAAGCAGTGACCCCTAGTCTCAGTACGCATTACTGGGAAACCTGTAGCTGACACGTCGGGCCTAGCACAGCCCGCAGGTGCAGGGATGCGCTGGGCTGTGTTCCAGCACTGGGACCAGGCCCCTTTTCTCTCCTGGGCTGGAGTGGGCTCGACCTAATGATGGCCTGAGTCTCAAGGACACGCTCCACCAGGGTGAGGGGTTTGAGGAGCATGCCCACCACAGGGAGCTCAGGCAGGTGGGTCCCACTCCAGCCACTTTTCAAAGGTGTTTTTCCCCCCCATACACTATGGAGACTTTACCCTAAGGAATTCTGCCCAGTGAATTTTCCTCTAGCTCACTACATCTTTAAAAAAATAGACTTTATTTATTAGAGCAATTTTAGATTCACAGCAAGATGGAGCAGAAGATACAGAGATTTCCCAAATACCCCTTGCTCCCACACACACAGAGCCTCCCCCATTATCAATATCCCCCACCAGAATGGTACATTTGTTACAATTGATGAACCTACACCGACTCATCATCATCACCCAAAGTCCACAGTTTACATTAGGGCTCACTCTTGGTGATGCACATTCTATGGGCTTAGGGCAAATAGATGATGATGTCTATTCATCATTGTAGTATCACACCGAATAGTTTCACTGTGGTAAAAATCCTCTGTACTCTATCTTTTCATCCCTCCCTCCTGCACTCCCTTCCCACAACCCCGCCATCCCCCTCCGTGCAAGCAGCCTAACAAGGCCAAAAGCAGGTTGGTGGGAAGGCACCAACCAACAAGGCCACATGTTCTCCCTCCCCAACCTAAGACCCCAAGTAAAAACCCCTACCTTTTTCTCTTCAAGGAGGTGGATTTGAGTTTTAGCTCCCATCTCCTCATCTGGCTGCCTTTTGATAATAAAAGCCCTTTTCCTTTCTATAAGCCTGGTGTTCCAGGTTTTTATTTTTTTATTTTTGGCCCCTCTTGTGTGGCAGGTAAAAGAATCTGTTTGTGTTCGGTGACAGAATTACACAGTATGTAGGCTTTTCAGACTGGCTTCTTTCACGTTAGCATGTCTTTAAGGTCCCTCCACGTCTTTTCATGGCTTGATAGCTCATTTCTTTTTAGTGCTGAATCATATTCCATTGTCTGGTTGTATCCCAGTCTATTTATCCATTCACCTACTGAAGAACATCTTGGTTGCTTTCAGGTTTTAGCAATTATGCATAAAGCTGCTATAAACATCCATGTACATGTTTTTGTGTGAACATGTTTTAAATTCCTTTGGGTAAATACCAAGGAGAAAAATTTCTGGATGCTAAGGTAAGAGTATGTTTAGTTTTGTAAGGAACTGCCAAGTTTTCTTCCAAAGTGCCTGTACCATTTTGCGTTCCCACCAGCACTGAATGAGAGTTCCTATTGCTCCACAGATCATTATATTTTAAAATGACTTTAAAGTGTGTAATTTAAGTGTGTAATTCCTCCCATTGCTTGCATTGTGCTTTCATTGTTCAGTTGCTGCATCCTTGGCTAGGGTACAATCTGTGATGATTTAAAACATGGCTCTAACATTCTCTGACATTCCTTCCATCAAGAACTGGGGGCTGTGTCCTTCCCCTTGAACCCGGCCTCTGTGACTGCTTGGTCAATGGAATATGGCAGAAGTGACACCTGCCCGTCCTGGGTTCAGTCCTCAAGGAACTAGTGGCTTCCACTTCCTATCTCTTGGGTCCCAGCCACCATGCTCTGAGGAAGTCCAAGAGTCAGGGTGCAGTCTATGTGGCAAGGCCAGCAGACCCACTCCAGAAGTGAGGGAGTGCACCTCCAGGTGATTCCAGCCTCCACACTCAGGGCTCTTCCTGCCTTGTGCCACTATGACTGTCCTGGGGTGCAGATTAGCTGTTTCCACTGTGCCTTTCTGAATTCCAGACCCACAGTATCTAAGGGCATGATAAATGGTCACTATTTTTGTCACTAAACTTGAGGAGGGGGTTGTTACAGCAGTAGATAAAGGGACCCCATGTGAATCTGCATTTGATTTTTTCTCTTTCTCAGGTCACTCTCTGACCTTGGCCAAGAGGCAGAGGAAACTGGCCATGCGTAGTCTCTATGGTGTGTGTGTTTGTGTGTCTGTGTAATTTATGTGCCTGAGTGTGTGTGTCTATGGCTGCGTCTGTGTACAGTTTATGTGTCTCTGTGTGGGTCGTTTGTATTTCCTTGTGTTCCTTGCATGTTTGCGTGTCAGTGTGTGTGTGTCCATGCATGTGTATATCTGTATATGAATGTGTCTGTGTGTAGTTTGTGTTTGTGTTTATGTGTCTGTGTGAGGTCTGTGCATATCTGTGTGTGCGTATGAGAGACACCACTTTGCACAAGTGTAACCTGGGCGACAGCCCTAGGCTGGAGGTGGAACCAGGCAATGAGAATAAGGGGAACCCTGGTCAGCTTTATCAGCTCTAGCAGAGAACTCTTAAAATGCAGAACCAGGCAAAAGTAAGCAGAATATTCACTCAGTTACGTTTCCTCAATTCTTGTTCATAGGGAAAAATGTGTTACAACACTTTGGCTACCTTCCATAAAGCAGAGCTTGAAATGGGCACAGCGAGCGGAGATTATCGTCCAGCTCTCGGAGAAGGCACTGAGATGGGTCTGGCCTTTCACCAGGAGCCTTGTCCCGCTTTCCTCACGGTTCTCTTCAGGCTTTGAGCGCGGAGGCGTCCTCCTCCGGGTCTCGCGGGATGCCCTGGGGGCGCGCCCGTAGTGACGTATGTGGGCGTGGCCAGGCGGGGAGAGCCTTTCTCCTGGTCCTGCCTGCCGCCTTGGGGGGCGTGCCCGCGGTGACGTATGTGGGCGTGGCCAGCTCGAGCGCCGCGCCCCACCGGCCCTGCCTCGCGCACCCCAGAGCCCGAGAGCCTGCACACTGTCCTGACTGGAGGGTTGCGCTCCATTCACCGGTCAGAGCTCTCTGCTTGGGCCTTAGACTTCACTCTTGGCGAAAGTTCAAGTCTTCAGGTTAGTCGGGAGGGAGGAGTGAGGAGCTAACCTATTTTGGGGGCAGGTAGGGTTTTAACAAGCTTGTGCTGAACTGTTGCTTATAGAGCAAGGAGAATGTGCAAATACGTGTAAGACCGAGTGTCTGGTGTGAGCACCGGGCGCCCAGTGCCACAGTGAGCGTTGTCTGGGTTTACTGGAGCGGCGCGCTGGGAGGCGGGTCCCAGGACAGGGCGGGTGGGCCGCGGGACTGGGGATTTGGAGGCGCTCACACGGAGAATGTTCTGCTTGAGCTGCAGCGCGGCATCTGCTCCCTGCCGCGCACACGTGAGCTGGTCAGGCGTTCTGCGGAATGGAATGCGCGGGGCGAAAACATTCAATCCCCAGAGCCCTGTTCCTCACTCTGTCACATACGGTGAATAAAGGATTTGAAGTTGCCAGCTCTTTCCGAGGACATGGACATTAGGCACAGGCGTCCCCAGGTGTGGACGTTCTTGGGTTTACAGACCCAGGCCTGCGCAGGGACGCAGGGTGCCCGGCACTCACGAGGAAAAGGGCCTGGCTGCTTGTGAAGTTCCCCAGGGGATCCTCTGAGCAGGGACTCAGGGGATGTGACAACTCCGTAACGTGTAGTGATTCTGAGGGAAAGGAAACAGGAGGCTGTTAGCAGTGTGGGCAGCTGCTATCTCCTGAATACAAGGCAGTCCATTATAACCTCAACCACCTAGGAAGTGCTATCCTTGAGGTTTTCTTGTCTCTGGTGGGCATGTGATCTGCTGTCCAGGCCCCTGGGGCAGGGCCTGTCTGTCTAGGGGTGCCGGAGCTTGAATGCATCTGGTGATACCAACTGTCACATAATTGCTAATGAAGATTAAATCTTATTAGAAACAACAGAGGTGAAAGCTCTAGGTAAACTGTAAAGGATTGCATGAAAACTGCTTGTTATTGCAAATTTAATTTATAAACACTTGAGTGCACTTCACATCAGGTGCAAAGTGGTAGTGATCTAGGGACATAAATTCCTAAAGTTTTATTACACTAATGAAAAGCAAATCTTGATTCTGTTCTTGTTCTTTGAGTAGGTCTTTGGGGTTAGCTGAGGTCTGAGGACATCAGGAATTATGGGGGAGAGGGATGTCCTGGCTGCTGCTGGAGACCCAGCAGTGCTCACACCTGGAACACCTGGGAAAGGTTTTAAGCCTGTGGCCATGTGGTCAGATGTGCGTTTTGGAAAGATCACTGTGGTTGGGAGCAGATTGGGGGCTTGAGAAAGCCACTCCTGAGTCCTGCCCACTAAGAGGTGGCTGCATGGCCAGGACAGAGGGCACTTGATTGGGGAGGGGTTTGCAGGGAGAAGGCGGTTGTCAGGAGGGCTCCAGGTTTGTGGATGAATGCACCTGGATGGATGGTGGGATTAGTCACAGGATCCTGGGGAAGGGCCAGAAGTAGCCTCAGACATCTGCCAGGGCATTTGAGTACCTTTGAGACATCAGGGGAGACAAAAAGGCAGCTGGACACAGTGGTCTGGGCTGCAGAGGGGAGCCTGGGGGTCACTTGTCCATGGGTGAGATCGAGGCCTCTTGAGAGAGGGGAGAAGAGAAGGGCCTTTTAACTGAGCTGTGGGGAGGTGGGCCTGCAATGGAGACATGAGAGGCCAGAGGTGGGGAGGATAACCTAGAGACTGGAGGTTCAGAAGGAGGCGGCCTGTGGAGGAGGGAACCAGCCAGGGTGTGGCTCTGAGACTGTTCCAACTTCTCATATACTGGAAATACGAGAAGAGACCCCATAGACCAAGTCTCTGGTTAGCACTTGTGGGAGCTTGCTGGTCTGACTTTTGTCATTGTTTCCAGTTGTCCTGCCTCGTGGGGTGTGTGGAGGCACTTCCTTGTGAGAGCAGGCTCTTCTGGGCCCATTGTCCATGTGTGGTTCTTCTTTTTTTATTTTTTTGCCAATGGATGTCCACTTGCTCCAGCGCCGCTTGTTGAACAGGCTGATGTTCTTAGATTGAATTGCTTTTGCACCTTAGTCAAAATCCACTGGGCATATTTGTGTGGGTCTGTTTCTGGGTTCTTTGTTCTGTTCCATTGATCCATGTATGTTTTTCCCTGCCCACACCACACACTTGGTTACTGTAGCTATAGAGTAAGTCTTGCAATTGGGTAGATTGGTTCCTCCCATTTTAATTTTTTTCAAAACTGCTTTAGTTTTTCTAGGTTGTTTGCTTTTCCATATAAATTTTAGAATAATCTTGTTTATATCTACAAAAATTCTTGGTGGAATTTTGATAGGCATTGCATTAAACCTCTATATCAATTTGGGGTGACTCAATATCTTGACTATGTTGTCTTCCAATCCATGAATACAATTTCTCTCTCTACTTACTTAGATCTTCTTTGATTTCTTTCATCAGCTTTGTGTAGTTTCCAGCATATGAATGTATACCTACATATGCAGTAATACAGCATATTAGATGTATACCTAATTATTTAGTTTTTTAGAAAATATAAATGATACTGTATTTTTAATTTGGATGTCAGCACATTCATTGGTAGTATATAGAACTATTAGAGATTTTAAAATATTAATCTTGTATTCTATAACCTTGCTGAACTTTTTAGTTCCATGAGTTCTAGAATTTTTTTGTAGATTACTTGGAATTTTTCACATAGAAAATCATACCATCTGCAAATTGGAACAGTTTTACCTCTTCCTTTCTGTTCTCTATGCTTTTATTTCCTTTTCCTGCCCTATTGCACTGGTTAGAACTTCTAGAACTATATTTAATAGGAGTGGTGAGAGTGGACATCCTTGGCTTGTTCCTGATCTTAGCAGGAAAGCTTCAGGTTTCTCATCAAGTATGTTAGCTATAGATTTTTGTAGCTATTCTTTATCAGGTTGAGGAAGTTCTATATTCCTGTTTTTCTTGAGTTTTTCTTGAGTTTTTATCATGAATGGGTGTTTAATTTTGTCAGATGCTTTTTCTGCATCAATTAATATGATCATGTGATATTTCTGCTTTAGCCTGTTAATATGATAGATTATATTGATTGATGTTTTTATTAGCTTTATTGAGATAATTAAGATACCATACAATTCACCCATTTGTGGAGTATGTTTCACTGGTTTTTCGTATATTTACTGAATTGTGTGCCCATCCCCTAAATTAATTTTAGAATATTTCCACCAACCAAAAATGAAACCGCATACACTTCAGCAGTGCCTGCTTATTTCCCTTAGACCATGCCTTCTTCCCTCCACCCTAGACAACCAGTATTCTACTTTTTGTCTCTATAGATTTACCTCTTTTGAAGATTTCATATATAAATGGAATCAAGCAATATTTGCTCTTTTGCGATTGGCTGCTTTCACTTAATCTTTTCAAAGTTCATCCATGTTGTAGCATATATCAGTACACTATTACTTTTTTATTGTGTTAAAATATTTCATTATTTGGGTATATCTCATTTTATCAATTAATCAGTGATGGACATTTGGATTGTTTCCACTTTTTTATTATTGTGAATAATGCTTTAATGAATATTGATGTACGAGTTTTTGTGTGGACATGTATTTCCATTTCTCTTGGGTATATACCTAGAAGTGGAATTACTAGTTCATATGGTAACTCTACCTTTAACACTGATTAATTTGTGAATGCTGAACCAGGCTTGCATCCCTAGAATAAACTTTATTTGGGCATGGTAATAATTCTTCTTTATATATTGCTGAATTTCCTTTATTAATATTTTGTTATGGATTTTTGCATCATATTCATCAAGATATTGTTTTGTAGTTTTCTTTTTTTGTATTGTCTCTATCTGATTTTGGTGTCAGGGTAATACTGGCCTCATAAAATTAATTGGGAAAGGTATCTTCTATTTTCTGGAAGAGACTGGGTAGAATTGGTGTTAATTCTTCTTTAAATGTTTGGTAGAATTTTCCAGTGAAACAGTCTGGGCCTGGAGATTTCCTTTTTTGGGAACTTAAAAATTCAAATTAAATTTTCTGAGTAGTTACAGGGCTATTCAAACTGTCTACTTTATATTGGGTGAGTTGCATTAATTTGTGCTTTTTGAGGAGTGGTTCCTTTTCATCTAAGTCGTCAAATTTTTGTGTGTAGAGTTGTTCCATTACTATTCTTTTAATGTCTGCAGGGTCTGTAGTGATGTTCCCTGTTTCATTCCTGATACTGGGAATTTGTATTCTCCGTTTTTTTCTTTGTCAGTCATACTAGAGGTTTGTTAATTCTATTGATGTTTTCAAAAAACCAGCTTTTTGTTTCATTGATTTTCTTTGTTTTTTTTTTTTGTTGTCTATTTCATTGAATTTTCCTCTTATGTTTGTTATATTCTTATTTCTGCTTGCTTTAGGTTTATTTTGGTCTTTTTCTCTAGATTATTCAGATGAAAGCTTAAATTATTTATTTGAGACTTTTGTCCTTTCTAATGTGAGCATTTTAGTGCTATAAATTTCCCTCTCATGACAGCTTTAGCTGTGTTCTCTAAATTTTTATATGTTGTATTATCATTTTTACTCAGTTTGATATAATTTTGATTTCCCTTGAGACTTCCTCTTTGACTCCTAGATTATTTAGAAGTGTGTTGTTTAATTTCCAAGTGTGTAGATATTCTGCCTGTCTTTCTGTTATTAATCCTTAATTTGATTCCATTGTGTCGGTAGAACACACTCTGTATGATTTCAGTTCTTTCAAATTTGTTGAGATTTGCCTTATGGCCCAAGGTGTGGTCTATCTTGGTATATATTCTGTAGGCACTTATAAAGAATGTTCTGATGTTGTTGGGTGGAGTGTTCCATAAATATCAATTAGATTCTCTTGGTTGTTGGTGTTGTTCATTTCTTCTATATCAGTGCTCATTTTCTATCTAGTTGTCCTGTCAATTGCTGAGAGGGAAATGTTGAAGTCTCCAACTATAGAACTCAACATGTCTCTTTCTCCTTTCAGTTTTATTAGTTTTTGCATCACATATTTTCCAATTGTGTTGTTAGGTGCATTCACACTTAAGATTTCTATATCTTCTTGGCAAATTGACCCTTTTATCACTATATGATGTCTCTCTTTGTCCCTAGTAATTCTCTTTGCTCTGAAGTATATTGTATCTTCTAGCAATACAGCCACGTGTGCTTTCTTTGTATTAATGCTTGAATAATATATCCTTTTACTTTTAAGCCTACCTATATTATTGTTTTTGAAGTGAGTTTCTTCTAGACTGCACATAGTTGAGTAATGTTTTTGAATCCACTCTGCTAACCTTTGGGTTTTTTTTCTTTCTTTAAGGAAGATTAGCCCTGAGCTAACTGCTGCCAATCCTCCTCTTTTTGCTGAGGAAGACTGGCCCTGAGCTAACATCCATGCCCATCTTCGTCTACTTTTTTATATGTGGGATGCCTACCACAGCATGGTGTGCCAAGTGGTGCTGTGTCCGCACCCAGGATCTGAACTGGTGAACCCCAGGCTGCTGAAGCGGAACGTGCGAATTTAACTGCTGTGCCAGTGGGCCGGCCCCCTAATCTCTGTTTTTTAATTGTTGTATTCAGACCATTTCTATTCAATGCAATTTTGATATGTTATGGCTGTGGGGTAGTTGAACATATTTTACAATTCCATTTTGATTTATCTATAGTATTTTTGAGTGTTTCTCTTTTATAACTTTTTAAAGTGGTTGCTCTAGACATTGTTATATATACATTACTTGTCACAGTACTGGTGTCATCATTTTATCAGTTTGAGTAAAATCTACCTCCCTCTACATCCTTTTGTCTGTCCTATTTGTGATAAGATTGTCTTAAATGGTTCCTTTACATGTGTTGATAATCACATCAGAGAGTGTTATAATTTTTGCTTCAAACATCAAACATAACTTAAAAAATTCAAGAGGAGAGGGAAAAATGTATTGTGTTTACCCATACTTTTCTTGTTTCCATTGTTCTTTTTACCTTCTTGATGTTCCCAAATTCTTTCTTTTATCTTTTCCTTTCTGTTTAGAGAATGTTCTTTAGCCATTCTTTTAGGTTAGGTCTGCTGGCAACAAATTATCTCAGTTTTCTTTCATCTAAGAATGTCAGGATTTCCCTTTCATTCCTGAAAGATTCATTCTTCACTAGATAGAGAATTCTAGGTTGACAGTTCTTTTCTTTCATTTCTTGAAAAATATTGTGCCACTTCTGGCCTCCATGGTTTCTTTTTTTGAATTGGTTTTTTCCTAGAGGTACATTGTCATTTCTCTCTTACTGGTTTCAAGTCTTTAGTTTTAAAAAGTTTAACAATGATATGTCTTGGTGTGGGTTTCTTTAGATTTATCGTCTTTTGGATTCACTTAGCTTCTCCATTTTGCCAATTTTGGGAAGTTTTCAGCTGTTGTTTCTTCAAATACTTTTTTAGCTACATAGTACTTCTCTTCTCCTTCTGAGAATCTGATTACATGAATGTTAGATCTTCTTTTATAGTCTCACATGTCTCTGAGGGTCTGTTAATTTTTTTTCTCTGTTATTCAGATTGCGTAATTTCTATTGTTCTATCTTCATCAATTCTTTTCGTTTTGCTATTGAGCCCATCTATTGAGTTTTTGATTTTGCTATTGTGTTTTTCAGTTCCATTTGGCTCTTCTTTGCTGACGCTTCCCATTTATTTGTTGAGACTTTTATTTTTTTCATTTGTTTCAAGTGTGTCTGTTCTTGCTTGTTGAAGAATTTTTATTTTGACCGCCTTAGAAATCTTTGTCAGATAATTCTAACATCTTTGTCATCTCAGTGTTGTCATCTATTTTCTTTCAAGTTGAGATTTTCCTGGTTATCACTGTGACAGGTGATTTTTGGTTGAAACCTGCCTATACTGAGAAAAATTTAAAAATTTAAATTATTAGTATGAATTTTATTGCTCATTTTATATTCTGCAATGTCCGTTTAAAATGCAGATATGAGAATGTTTAATTTCTATGTGGAATTTCATAAAACTAACTCAGATGTTTTTATTTCACTTTATGATACAATCATATTCTACCAACACTCTCTGCCTTCTGCTTACTGATGAGTAAGTCATCATTTTCAACACAACTGATGGGTTAAAGTAGGGAAATCATAATAGTGAGGAAGTAGTAAGACTTTATTGCTCATTTGGGTTTCTTCAAATGCCATTGCCTTTCTGTATTTGGAGTAAATTCTGGTTTCACCAGAAAGTGTGGCTTCTTGGGCTCTCAGTGCCCCCACTTACTCAGCTGTACCCATAACACACTTACCTTGTACTTGCTTTGAACTTGTATACATCCCAGGTTCTCCAGAATTTGTGATCCTGGGGCATTTACAGCCTCTATGTGGATTGGGTGACAAGGAGTGGTGGACCCACAAATTTTACTCACTCCACCCACAAGCGTGGGCAGTGTTCTCAATGCTGCAAATCCTACTCAAGCAAGGCTCACAGTAATTCTTGGCTTCACAGCAACCCTTGATAACAAACCAGGCTGCTGCAAATTAAAGTTGTGGGATGCTGCCAAAGATAAAAAATAAAATGGTGATGGTTTAAAATGAAATCCAAAAATTAGGACACCATAACCTTATAAGTATAGTAGTTTTTCTCATTTTTATAATAGATATTATTGTTTTCTTGTTACAAAAGTATTAATTTGCTAGAAGCAAAAATCATTAAAATCATAGCATAGACAGAGACAAAGGGGAAAGTCCCAATCATCTGTATCTCCACCCTCTGGAGGTAGCCATGTTTTGGAGTCTGTTTCTTTTTGTTTTTCTGTTCTGTGCATACAATACATACTTATTTAGTTCAAGAAGAATATCCTAATATATCAATTGTTTTCCCATATCCTTAACATTTCCCAATATCAGTCAATATTCTTTTAGAGCATTTTTCTGATTTCATAGTATTTCATGCTATGCACATATCACAACTTTCTTAACTAATACTCTGTTGTTGAATACTTAGGTCATGACTAGTATGAAATGTGCTAGAATATTCATCCTTGGAGGTGAGCATACTTTGTTTCCTGTATGATATTAGAATGTTGGAACACTGGAAGGGCCTAGTTATAAGAGGCCTTTCTATGGTACCATTCAGTAGTATGGACTCCCCAGGGTGCAAATGATATTCCCAGTTTGCTTTCAATCAATGGTGGTTTCTTTTTGGCTGACTCTAGTGAGAAGAGTGGAAACAGACCATGCATCTAGAGAGCAAAGACGGCGGGCTGACCTCCGGCACACTGGAAATGGAACTACATCAGACGTCTGCTCCCACCTGTGCTGGCCTGGGAGGGCCAGGGCTGGTGAGACACGTCATGAGCAACTGCAGGCCACAGCCGGGAGTCAGCAGGGCAGACCCCCCAAGCCCCTGCTCCAGCAGGGCAGCCAGGTGGAGCCACTGGGCTCCTGTGGATCAGGAACTTGGCCCATTCCTCACAGAGGGGAGGTGAGTTTAAAATAGTTTTATCTTGTAAATGTGGAATTCACAAGTATTGGATTTCCATGAGCATAGTTCCCCCACATTTTTGGTGGAAAAAATTTCCAAAAATTTTTCCAGAATCTTTCCAGCATTAGATCACTTTCCTGGCCTGTTTTGAATAAATGCTATTTCTAAAATGTGGCTAACATAACTCCAAAAGATAATAAAAATATAAAAGAGAGGTTTTAGCATAAAGACTTAGCATTTACTATATTATTTAAGGCATTAGAAGTATTACATGGGGCTGGCCTGGTGGTGCAGCGGTTGAGTTCCCCTGTTCTGCTTTGGCAGCCGGGGGTTTGCTGGTTCGGATCTTGGGTGCAGACCTGCGCATTGCTTGTCAGGCCATGCTGTAGTAGACATCCCCGATATAAAGTAGAGGAAGATGGGCACGGATGCTAGCTCAGGGCCAGGCTGCCTCAGCAAAAAAAAGAGGAGGACTGATGGCAGATGTTAGCTCAGGGCTAATCTTCCTCAAAAAAAAAAAAGAAGAGAAAAGTATTACATGATTTTTAAAAGCATATATATGTATCTTAAAACATATTTAATTCCTATAAATATGTCGTAAATCAATTGAGTATTGTTTTTCACGTCAGAGAACTCTGGATTTACATAAAAATGAAAACCTTTTGATAAACTCTTAAATATTTACCGATGTAAAAATAATAAATAGACATAAAAGTAGCATCCTGTGAGTGAGCGTCTATGCATGTCCATGTAGGAACATTTCGATACCCTGAAGATCTGGGTGCCCTCATCCCCGCAGCTGGTAAGTCCTGCCCTGTGCAGTTGTTCAGTCAGAAGCCTGATTTGCTCAGTACTGACAGTCTATCATTGTAAAACACAGAGTATCTCAGAAATGCACACAGTGTGGCAGATGATGCCGCCACTTGCTATAACCCTATCTCCTCCTCTTCTCTAAGGTAAGACTTATCCTGATTTGCTATCCATCTCACCAATGCACATGTTCATACTTTTACTGCGTATTTATGTATCACTAAATAGTATATGCTCTTGTTTTGCAAATGGTGAAACTTTGAGTTGCTCTTTTTGTCCATGTTTTTCAGATTTATCTATGTGGGTGCCTATAGTTATTATTAATGCATTTTGACTGCCTGCATAAAATGTCAGTATATGAATATGCCATAATTTATGTATTTTCTCCTGTCAGTGGCTATTCAGTTTCTCCTTTCAGTATTTTGCTATTAAAAATGGCCCACAACAAACTTTCTCATATGGGCTTTCTAGGGTACAAGTAGGGGGTTCTTTGGAGTATGTCTCTACTTGAGAATGGAATTGTTGGTTCATGAGATATGTGCACCCTGAAATTTACTAGATGCTACAGATTGGTAATTGTATCTATTTACCATCCCACTAGCAGGGGAGGGTTTCAGCACCTTCCCGACATTTAGTACTGGGGACTTCAACCTGGGAAGATGTGATGCACATGGTGTGTTGTGTCGCGATTGTCCTGATTTGCATTCCCTTGTTGACCAGCAGAGCTGACCTTCCCACATGTCTGTTAGACGTTTGGGTTTGTTTTTTGTAGTGTGCCATCTCATACCTTTTGCTCATGTTTCTAATGGGTTTATATTTTTTTCACCATGTTGCAGTTTTAAAAAAAAATTCTGGGGGCCGGCCTGGTGGTGCAGTTAAGTTTGCACGTTCCGCTTCTTAGCGGCCCAGGGTTCACCAGTTTGGATCCTGGGTGCAGACATGGCACTGCTTGGCAAAAGCCATGCTGTGGTAGGCGTCCCACATGTAAAGTAGAGGAAGATGGGCATGGATGTTAGCTCAGGGCCAGTCTTCCTTGGCAAAAAGAGGAGGATTGGCAGTAGTTAGCTCAGGGCTAATCTTCCTCAAAAAAACAAAACAAAACAAAACAAATTCTGTGATTAGCCCTCTTCTGTGTTGCAGGGTCTTATCCCAGCCAGAAGCTCATCCTTCCATTTATTGTTTTTTTAAAAAAATAGAAGTATTTAATATGACCAGATTTATAAATCTTTCATAGTTTCATGCTTTTTTGTTGGGTGGTATAATTCTTAAGAACTCCATTTTCTCTCTGATTTCATAAAAAATTGTATTTTCTAAAAGTTTTAAACATTTTGCTCTTTAGATTTAGCTCCTTTACCTACCTGGAATTTATTTTTAAATCTCCTTTCCCTCCCTCGCTTCCTCCTTCCTTCTTTCCTGCCTTTAAAAAATAATTAAAAAAACCCACTAAAGTTTTTGATAAAAATTTTAGGTCTGAAATGCATGAAGTATTTAAGGCACTCTTGGAAGTTGAGGGAGTGGTTCCAGAATTTCCACGTAGGAATGGCTTAGGGCAGACTGCAGGGAAGCTGGGCCTAGAGACCTTCCCTAGGTGCTGTGTTTACTTGGTCCCTCAGTCATCTCTTGCCACAGTGATGGTGCAGTACCCAAACACAAACTTCATCATATGGGTCGTGGGCTGGGTAGTCCCACTCCTCCTGGCTGGCCTGCCTGTGCAAGGGTGGGATGGCTGCTGGTTGACATAGGGGCCCCATGGGCCACCTGCCTCTTATCATTCCTCAGGCCCCATCAAGGGAGAGGGGAAGCCCATCATGAGCCTCTGATACCTAATGTCTGCTAACATCCTACCAGCAGACCCAGGGTCAGAGTGGCACCTTGTACTTTGAGAGTCACTAGATAGAATATAGGATGTAAATGTGAATTTCAGATAAATAATGAATAATTGGGGGGAAATGCTGATACTGAAAAATGACTTGTAGTTTATCTGACACCAAATTTACCTGGCCACCCTGTATTTTTATTTGCTAAATCTGGCCACCCATTGCTCAGGACATGCTCCTCTCTGGAGACTAGGGCTCGTGTGGGCCAAGGAGGCTGGCCACAGCTGTGCCCATAGCAGCCCTGCCAGCCAGGTGGTGGGGGCTAGGTGGTGGGGCGACCTTCTCAGGTCCTGGTTCTGCACCGTGCCTGCTTGGAAGACATCTTATTGATTTCCTCTAATTAATGAATTAAATAAAATATTTGATATTTGTTCATTTTATATCCGTATGAGAGTCATGATTTTACCGTCTTTTAACAATGATCCTATAACAAAGAGTATAACAGAGGGAATAATCAATCTCAGAACTCTGTTGGATGCTTCTCAGGGCTGCTCAGCATCTGTCCTAGCTGAAAACCTGTCCTAGCTAGGACCTGTTTGCTACATGAGGCCTCAAAGTTAGAGGAATACACTGTTCATACTGTTGTAATGACATGGAACAAACAACATTGCCAAATTAAAGATGATTTTTTTGGTCTAATATATTAGTTTTCTTCATAGAAAAAGTAAACAGCCTTTCACACAGTCTCCCCTATTTCTGCACCCTCTTTCTCATTCCTTTAGCCTAATTAAATATAGCATGATTTGAATCTCAAATCTCATAAAATTTTGAATTGATGCCCCTTTTTATCTTAAAATAACACACAAGAACTAATAGATGTACTTAAGTGTAATTGGTTGTTAGACTGAAGAACTTAAATTACATATTTATTCTTCTTTGGCAAGATTGTGTAGGAAAACTTATTTCTAATTAGTGGAAAATGAAATTTATTTTTCTCATTATTTCCAGAAATCAGGAACGGATTGACCTTAAAATTTGCCATTTCAAAATCAGCTAATTACCTTTCAGTTTTCCATTTAGCAGTATTGTATTTAGTGGCAGGTTGGATGGGGGAAACAAATTTGAGAGAATATGTGAAAAATAATTAAGATAAATTATTGAAAGACAAATTTTTACATCTGTCATGAATTGGTTACTATATTTCATTATTAACAAACCAAAATAAACGAGTTGCTGAAAGTTTGAAAATTGAAGGGAAAAAATAATCCTAACACAATTGTGATTATCATCTACTGGAATTTATCTGTATCTGATTTTACATAGATGAGCTCATAGTATATGTCTTATTTTGTCATTCTTTTGGTAACAATATGTTGTAAATGCTATCAGTGTTGCTACGTATTGCTCAAAGCTATTCTTTTTGTTTTTTTCTTTTTAAAGATTGGCACCTGAGCTAACAACTGTTGCCAATCTTTCTTTTTCTGCTTTTTATCCCCAAATCCCCACAGTACATAGTTGTATATTTTAGTTGTGGGTACTTCTAGTTGTGGCATGTGAGGCACCGCCTCAGCGTGGCCTAATGTGCGGTGCCATATCCGTGTCCAGGATCCAAACCCGCGAAACCCAGGGCTGCTGAAGCCGAGTGCACGAACTTACCTACTTGGCCACGGGGCCAGCTCCTCAAAACTGTTCTTTTTAATATATTTTTCATTGAAGTATAATTCATCAAAAATAATCTCTAGATCTGTGATTTTTGACAAATGCATATAGTCATATAGCCATCTCCACGATCAAGATATCAAACATTCAAACGTTTCTATCACCCCAGAAAAATTCCTTCAGTTCTGCCCTCTCCAGCAGCACCTGCTAGCCACTGATCTGTTTTCTGCCCCTATACTTCTGCCTTTTCAAGCACGTCATACAAATGGAATCATTGAGTCTGTCTTCTTTCACTTAGCATAATGCATCTGAGATTCATCCAAGATGTGTGTCCCTTTTCATTGCTGAGTTGAGTTGTACACTTTGTTTATCCATTTACCTGTTGAAGGACATTTGGTTTGTTTCCAAGGATTGGCAGTTATGAATAAAACCACTGTCAGTATTTGCATACAGGTTTTTGTGCGAATTTAAGTCTTAATTTATTTTGGGTAAATGCCTAGAAATGGGCTGAGTGCCTAGGAATGCCTGGGAATGGGTTGCTGAGTCATTTGGTAAGTATATGGTTAACTGTATAAGAAATTGCCAACTATTTTCTAAAGAAACTGGACCATTTTGCATTTCCACTAGCAATGTATGAGAGTTCCAGTCCTCTGCATCCTGCCAGCACTGAATATTTATTTCAGCCATTCTAATAGGTGTGTAGAGGTATCTTTTCGTGGTTTTATGTTTTTTGGAGGTGGGCTATGCTTGTTTTCCTATTATTGAGTTTGCAATTCATTATATATTCTCAATACAAATCTTTTATCAAATATATGTTTTTCAAATATTTGCCAACAGTTTGTGGCTTGTATTTGTATTCTTATAATAGTATCTTTTGAAGAGCAGAAATTTAAAATTTTAAAGTAGTCCAATTCATCAATATTTTCTTTATGAATTATGCTTTTGGTGTTGTAACTAAGAAATGTTTGCCTAACACAAGGTCACAAAGATTTTCTCCAGTTTTTTTCTTCTAGAAGTTTTGTAGTTTTAGGTTTTATATTTAGCTCTATGATCCATTTTGAGTTAATTTTTGCATATGCTGCAAGGTGTGGGTCAAGGACTATATTTTGCTTATGGACATCCAGTTGTCTCAGAACCATTTTTTGAGAAGACTACCCTTTCTCCATTGAATTGCCTTTGCACCTCTGTCAAAAATAAATTGATCATATATCTGTCGGTCTATTTCTGAACTCTATTCTGTTCCATTGATCTATGGACTATGTCTTAATACTACACTATCTTGTTTCCTTTAGCTTTATAAAAAGTTCTGAAATCAAATAGTGAGTCCTCCAACTTTGTTACTTCTCAAGTGTTTTGGTCCTCTATGCCCTTTTCCTTTTCACTTAAATTTGACCATGTTTGTCAATTTCAAAAAAAAAAAAAAAAAAAAATTCCTGCTGGGATTCTGATTGGAACTGCATTGAATTTATAAGATGAGTTTAGGGAGAATTGATATCTTAATAGTATTGAGTATTCTGATTCAGGAACATGGTATATTTTTCCCTTTATTTTGTTCTTAATTAATTTCCCTCAGCAATATTTAGAAGTTTTCAATGAGCAGGTTCTGGACATATTTTGTTAGATTCATCTCCAGATAGCTCATTTTTTGATGTTACTTTAAATGGTGTTTTAAAACATTAATTTACATTTGTTCATTGTTAGTATATAAAATGTAATTAATTTTCATGAACTGATCTTGTATCCTGCAAACTTGCTAAACTCACTTATTAATTCTAGTAACATTTTTGTTTGTAGATTCTTTCGGATTTTCTAAGTAGATAATTATGCCTGTGATTAAAGACTTTTTATAATCAACAACAAAACCAATTGTCTTTCTATACACTATAATAGATAATCTGAAAATAATATTAAGAAAACAGTTCCATTGGACATCAGCAACATGGTGGCGTGAGCTCACCCGGGACTCTCTCCCCTCCAAATTACAACCAAAAAGAGAAACTGCTTTCCAACTGAAAAAAAAAAAAAATCCTAATAACAGAAATCATCAGAGACCCACAGCAGCCAAAGATGGAAGTCAGAGAGGTTGGAGCCGCCCTTGGAGGAGCTGAAATGGGGTAGGAGAGAACTTCGCTCCCTGCCTTAGAGACTGGGATTGCTGCCACAGGTGAGGGAAGGAGTTGGGGAGGGGCCACGCGTCCAGGGATCATCCAGGTCTCCCACCGCCAGTGCAGAGGAAACCCTTTAATGGGGGAAAGCTTTTGAATGGGGGAACCCAAGCAAGCCAGGGCCCCAGGAGACCAGAAAGCGAGAGCTGATCCAATCCAGGTCAGCATGAGTGAAAGTGCCCCTCCTCCCTCAACCCATGCTGTGTGCCACCATCTCGGCTGAAGGCGGAGGGCTCAGAATGCAAGGCTCTCGACCCACATCTAGTAGTGACAGGCTGTAACTGCAAGTGAATAACAGCATCATGCACAAAAACTGCTCCTCTACCATCCAGCAATTTATAAAAGCTCCAGTCCAAAAGGAAAACAATAAAAATACAGCAGTAGGTCCTGAGGGCTTGGAAATGGGTAAACTAAGTGAAGATGAGTTGAAAATAGCTATCATCAAAATATTCAAAGAGGTAAAGGGAAATATAGAGAAACAAGTCAACGAGTTCTGGAGTTACTTCACAAAAGAGATTGAAATTATAAAGAAGAATCAATTAGAAATACTAGAGATTGAAAATACAATGGATCAGATAAAACAGAATATGGATTCCCTGAATGCCCGTGTAGACACCATAGAGGAGAAAATTAGCATAATCGAAGATAGACAGGCTGAATGGCTCCAGACAGAGAAACAAAGAGAACTAAGAATTAAAAAAACTGAAGAAAATCTAAGAGAAATAGCTGACTCAATGAGAAAATGCAACTTAAGAATCATCGGAATTCCTGAGGGTGTGGAAAAGGAAAATGGAGCAGAAAGTGTGCTCAATGAAATAATACAAGAGAACTCCCCACATCTAGGGATTGAGAGAGAAATGTTTGTGGAGGAAGCTTTCAGATCTCCTAGATTTGTCAGTGTAAAAAGACCTACTGCAAGGCATATAGTAGTAAAAATGGCAAAAATGACTGACAAAGAAAGAATACTCAGGGCAGCAAGGCAGAAGAAAATAACCTACAAAGGAACCCCTATCAGACTTTCAGCAGATTTCTCTACAGAAACCTTACAAGCTAGGAGAGATTGGAGTGACATATTCAAAACTTTAAAGGATAAAAATCTTCAGCCAAGAATACTCTATCCAGCAAAAGTATCCTTCAGATATGAGGGAGAAATTAAATCTTTTCCAGACAAACAAAAGCTAAGGTATTTTGTAGTCACAAGACCTCCACTACAAGAAATCCTCAAGAAGGCTCTCATACCTGAAAAAAGAAAAAAGGGAGTAAGGGGTCACAAAACACAGAGTAGGGAGACAAATAGATAGAATCTGAATAGGATAGCAAATACTGAACTATAGCATTAGGATAAAGGGAAGGAAATCACCAAAGCAAAGACAATCTTATCACTCTAACCACAAACTCACAACACGAGTTGGAATAAGAGATGAAAATAATAATTTAGGAGGGGAGGAGGAAAGGGGCTGAAAGAGTCTAGGCTAAGGCGGTAAGAGACCACCAGAAAATGGACTATGTTATACATGAGATTCTGAATACAATCTTCAGGGTAGCCACTAAACTAAAAAACAGAACAGAGACACAAAACATAAATAAGGAAAAATCTAAGAAACCTAGCATAAGAAATTGCAGAAGTCAGTGGGTAGGCTAAAACACACAGGACGAGAAAGAAAGGAAACACAGGAAAACCAGAAAACGAGCAACAGAATGACAGCGTTAAGCCCTCATGCATCAATTCTCACCCTCAATGTAAACATATTGAACTCTCCAATAAAAAGACACAAAGTGGCAAAATGGATTAAAGAACAAGCTCCAACAATTTGTTTCCTCCAGGAAACACACCTCAGCTCCAAGGACAAACACAGGCTCAGAGTGAAGGGGTGAAAGACAATATTCCAAGCTAATTGCAAACAAAAGAAAGCAGGTGTTGCAATGCTTATATCAAACAAAATAGACTTCAAGATAAGGCAGGTAAAGAGAGACATAGAGGGCCAATGTATAATGATCAAAGGGACACTTCATCAAGAAGAAATAACTCTTATAAATATCTATGCACGCAACACAGGAGCACCTAAGTTCATAAAGCAACTATTAACAAACCTAAAGAACATATCAAAAATAACACAATAATAGTAGGGGACCTCAACAGCCCACTCACATCAATGGACAGATCATCCAGACAGAAAATCAACAAAGAAACAGTGGAGCTAAATGAAAAGCTAAAACAATTGGACTTAATAGACATATATATTGCACTCCATCCAAAAACAGCAGAATACACATTCTTCTCAAGTGCACATGGAACATTCTCAAGGATAGACCATATGTTGGGAAACAAGGCAAAAAATTGAAATAATTACAAGCATCTTCTCCAATCATAATGCTATAAAGCTAGAAATTAGTTACAAGAAAAACGCTGAGAAAGGCACAAGGATGTGGAGACTAAAAAATATGCTATTGAACAAGCAATGGATCATTGAAGAAATTAAAGAAGAACTCAACAAATACCTGGAGACAAATGAAAATAACATGCCATATGAACTTATATGGGATGCAGGAAAATTCATTGCAATTCAGGCACATCTTAACGAACAAGAAAAATCCGAAATCAGCAATCTTAAACTACACCTAACTGAATTAGAGAAAAAAGAACCAACAAAGCCCAAAGTCAGCAGAAGGAGAGAAATAATAAAAATGAGAGCAGAAATAAATACTATTGAAAGAAAAAAGACAGTAGAAAGGATCAATGAAACAAAGAGCTGATTCTTTGAGAAGATAAATAAAATTGACAAACCACTAGCCAGACTTACAAAGAAGAAAAGAGAGAAAGGTCAAATAAACAAAATCAGAAATGAAAGAGGAGTAATAACAACAGACTCCACAGAAATACAACGGATTATGAGAGAATACTACGAAAAACTATATGCCAGCAAAATGGATAACCTAGAGGAAATGGATAAATCTTGGACTCCTACAATCTTCCAAAGCTCACCCAAGAAGAAGCAGACAATTTGAACAGACCAGTCACAAGGAAAGAGATTGAAACAGCCATCAAAAGCCTCCCAAAGAACAAAACCCCAGGACCAGACGGCTTTCCTGGGGAATTCTACCAAACTTTCAGAGAGGATTTAATACCTATCCTGTTCAAGCTATTCCAAAAAATGAGGGAGGATCGAACATTTCCTAACACATTCTATGAGGCCAACATCACGCCACTACCAAAACCTGACAAAGACAGCACAAAAAAGGAGAACTACAGGCCAATATCGCTGATGAACATAGATGCAAAAGTTCTCAACAAAATTTTGGCAACCCGAATTCAGCAATTCATCAAAAGGATCCTACATCATGATCAAGTGGGATTCATACCAGGGACACAGGGATGGTTCAACATCCGCAAATTAATCAGTGTGATACACCACATCAACAAATTGAGGAATAAAAACCACATGATCATCTCAATAGATGCAGAGAAAGCATTTGACAAGATCCAACAGCCATTTATGATAAAAATTCTGAACAAAACGGGGATAGAAGGGAACTACCTCAACATAATAAAGGCCATGTATGACAAACCCACAGCCAACATCATATCAATGGGCAAAACTGAGTGCCATCCCCCTGAGAATAGGAATGAGAAAAGAATGCCCTCTATCGCCACTCTTATTTAACATAGTACTGGAGGTCCTGGCCAGAGCAATCAGGCAAGAAAAAGGAATCCACATAGGGAGGGAAGAAGTGAAACTCTCACTATTTGCAGACAACATGATCTTATATATAGAAAACCCCAAAGAATCCATTGGAAAACTTTTAGAAGTAATCAACAACTACAGCAAAGTTGCAGGGTATAAAATCAATTTGCATAAATCAGTAGCATTTTTATACTCTAATAAAGAACTAACAGAAAAAGAACTCAAGAACACAATACCATTCACAATCACAACAAAAAGGATAAAATACCTCGGGGTGAATTTAAGGAAGTGAAAGACCTATACAATGAAAATTACAAGGCTTTTCTGAAAGAAATGGATGATGACATAAGGAGATGGAAAGACATTCCATGCACATGGATTGGAAGAATAAACATAGTCAAAATGTCAAATCTACCTAAAGCAATCTACAGATTCAACACCATCCCAATCAGAATCCCAATGACATTCTTTACAGAAATCGAACAAAGAATCCTAAAATTCACATGGGGCAACATATGAACATGGGGGCTAAAGCAATCCTGAGAAAAAAGAACAAAACTGGAGGCATCACAATCCTTGACTTCAAAACATACTACCAAGCTACAGTAATCAAAACAGCATGGTACTGGTACTAAAACAGGTGCACAGATCAATGGAACAGAATTGAAAGCCCAGAAATAAAACCACACATCTATGGACAGCTAATCTTTGACAAAGTAGCTGAGAACATATGATGGAGAAATGAAAGTCTTTTCAACAAAGGGTCCCGGGAAAACTGGAAAGCCACATGTAAAGGAATGAAAATTGACCATTCTTTTTCACCATTCACCAAAATAAACTCAAAATGGATCAAAGACCTAAGCCTGAGACCTGAAACCATAAGGCTTCTAGAAGAAAATGTAGGCAGTACACTCTTTGACATCAGTATTAAAAGGATCTTTTCAGACACCAGGTCTTCTCAGACAAGAGAAACAATAGAAAGAATAAACAAATGGGACGACATGAGATTAAAGAGCTTCTTTAAGGCAAATGAAAACAGGATTGAAACAAAAACACAACCCACTAACTGGGAAAAAATATTTGCAAGTCATACATCTGACAAAGGCTTAATATCCATAATATATAAAGAACTCACACAACTCAAAAACAAAAAATCAAACAACTTGATCAAAAAATGGGCTGGAGACATGAACAGACATTTCTCCAAAGAAGATATACGGCTGGCCAATAGCCACATGAAAAGATGTTCATCATCTCTGATCATCAGGGAAATGCACATCAAAACTACACTAAGATATCACCTTACACCCATTAGAATGACAAAAATAACTAAAACAAATAGTAACAAATGTTGGAGAGGTTGTGGAGAAAAAGGAATCCTCATACACTGCTGGTGAGAATGCAAACTGGTGCAGACAGTATGGAAAACAGTGTGGAGATTCCTAAAAAAATTAAAAATAGAACTACCATATGATCCAGCTATTCCACTACTGGGTATCTATCCAGAGAGCTTGAAGTCAGCGATACCAAAAGTCCTATGCACCCCAATGTTCATTGCAGCATTATTTACAATAGCCCAGACATGGAAGCAACCTAAGTGCCCACCAACAGATGATTGGATAAAGAAGACGTGGGGTATATATACAATGGAATACTACTCAGCCATGAAAAACAACAAAATCGTCCCATTTGCAACAACATGGATGGACCTTGAGGGAATTATGTTAAGTGAAATAAGCGAGATAGAGAAGGACAATCTCTGTATGACTCCACTCATATGAGGAATTTAAACCTGTGGACAAAGAATACGGATTAGTGGCTACCAGGGGAAAGGTGGGGGGGGGGGGGTGTGGGCACAAAGGGTGAAGGGTTGCACCTACAACATGACTGAGAGACAATAACATACAACTGAAATTTCACATGATTGTAACCTATCATTAACTCAATAAAAATTTAAAAAACAAACGACACTAAGATATCACCTTACACCCGTTAGAATGACAAAAATAACTAAAACAAATAGTAACAAATGTTGGAGAGGTTGTGGAGAAAAAGGAACCCTCATACACTGCTGTTGGGAATGCAAACTGGTGCAGCCTCTATGGAAAACAGTATGGAGATTCCTCAGAAAATTAAAAATAGAACTACCATACGATCCAGCTATCCCACTACTGGGTATCTATCCTGAGAGCTTGAAGTCAGCAATTCCAAAAGTCCTATGCACCCCAATGTTCACTGCAGCATTATTTACAATAGCCAAGATGTGGACGCAACCTAAGTGCCCATCAACAGATGATTGGATAAAAAAGGTGTGGTATATATATATACAATGGAATACTACTTAGCCATAAAAAACAACAAAATAGTCCCATTTGCAACAACATGGATGGACCTTGAGGGAATTATGTTAAGTGAAATAAGTGAGATAGAGAAGGACAATCTCTGTATGACTCCACTCATATGAGGAATTTAAACATGTGGACAAAGAGAACAGATTAGTGGCTACCAGGGGAAAGGGAGGTTGGAGGGTGGGCACAAAGGGTGAAGGGTTGTACCTAAAACATGACTGACAGACAATAATGTACAACTGAAATTTCACAAGATTGTAACCTATCAACTCAATAAAAAATTTTTTAAAAAAGAAAACAGTTCCATACACAAAAGTATCAAGAAGAATAAAATTGTTAGGATTATATTTAATAAAAGAAGTGTAGAACTCATGCACTAAACACTAAAATATTGCTGAGAGAAATTACAGATTTAGAGAAATGGAGAGACATTCAATGTTCATGAACTGGAAAACAATATTATGAAGATGACAATTTTTCCCAAGTTCATCTACAGATTCAGCACAATCCCTAAGGCAATCATAACAGGGTTTTTTTTCTGACAGGCAGAAATTGACAAACTTATCCTAAAATGTATATAGAAAGGCAACAGATCCAGAATAGGCAAAACAATCTTGAAAAAGTAAAACAAAGTTCAAAGAGTTGTTTCTTTCTAGACTTCAAAACTTACATCAGAAAAATGATGTCATTAAAATGGCCGAGTAGGCAGTTCCTAGCTCTTGTTCCCCCACAGAAATGTTGAACAAGCAGAAACTCTCAGAACCAACATTGTCAAAACTCTGGAAACCAGTCAAAAATTTACAGTAACGAAGAAAATTCTGAACCATGTAAAAGGCAACTTGAAAGTAGTAGGAAAGTTTTGTGGCATTTTCTTGCCTTTTTCCCATCCCTTTCCCATCATGGTGGCAGTCTGAAAGCCATGGCAGACCAGTCTTAAAAGCAGGTTCCTGGTTCCAGAGGGAGCAGAGTAGACCCTTCTTGCAAATTATTGTTTGTGTCTATTCTAACTGGAGGCTAACTGAAGGACTGACGTGAGACTCTCATCTCTGTTTTGCCTTACTAAGAACATGGGCTGGAAAAGTGATGGGTGTTGCTTGAAATCACTGCAGGGGGATATAACAAACCACTGATGCCTGAGGCAGAAGCTTACTGCTTCAGACGTACAATAGAGTGCCTAAGGCCAAAGTGCAAAAACTGGGAAGAGTCTTTGGGAAACTAGGATTTCAAAAGTAACCATGTATATGGGGGAATTTAGAATAGTCAGGGCTAGATGCATGACCAGAAAGAATGGAGAAGACCCTAAACTTTTTTACCTCAAGCTTAGCCCTAGTCCCAGTAGAAGACTGGCTAAGTGTTGATGGAGTGCCCGGCATCAAACCAATCTGTAGAGACTGGGAATGGTATTTCCTTTGTATGTGTATTTTCTTTCTCCCTTTCTCTCCCTCCCCCCCACCTCCCTCTCTCTCTCCTTCTCCCTCTCCCTCTCGCTGCCTTTCTTTCTTTTTATTTGTTTTTTTAAGCTTCTGGCATTCAAAGAATTCTTTGTCAAAATATTAGCTGAACATGACCTAAAGGAACAAAGACTTCAGTGATCACACATGAGAAGGAATACATTCTTTCAAAAAAAATAGTTTGGTAAAGTATCTAAACAAATGGACTACTATAGCCTTCAATAATATTTTTAAAAAACCCCAGCAAACTGCAGAGGAGAGGGAGAATCTTATTTCCAGAATCACCACATTATATAATAAAAATGCCCAGTTTTCAACAACAACAAAAAAAATCACAAGGCATACAAAGAAGCAGGAAAATATGGCCCACTTAAACAATAGAAATTGACAGAAACCATCCCTGAGGAAGGTCAGACTTTAGACCTACTATACAAAGGCTTTAAAACAACTGTCTTACATATACTCAGCTAAAAGAAAACATGGACAAATAAGGAGATAAGGAAAACATCATATGAACAAAATGACAATATCAACAAAAGTATAGGACTTATAAAAAAGAATCAAACAAATTCTGGAGCTGAAAAGTACAATAACTGAAATGAAAGACTCACTAGAGTGATTCAACAGCAGATTTGAGAAGGTAGAAGAAAGAATCAGTGAACTTGAAGATAGCACAATTGAAATTGCCCAGTCTGAGGAGGAGAAAGGGAAAAAAAGTGAAGAAATGTGAAAAGCCTAAGAAACCTGTGGGAAACCATCAAGCAGAACAACATATACATTATTGGGGTTCCAGACACGAGAGGGAGAAAGAAAGGGCCAGAAGAAATGTTTAAAGAAATAACAGCTGAAAACATCTCAAATTTGATGAAAAACATGAATCTACAAAGTCACGAATCTCAATGAATTCCAAGTAAGATAAACTGAAAGACACACAACCAAGACACGTTATAATTGAACTGTCAAAAGAGAAAGACAAAGAGAATTTTGAAAGCAACAAGAGAGAAGCGACTTGTTACATACAAGGGATCTTCAGTAAGATTTATAGCTAATTTCTCATCAGAACCATGGAGGATGGCAGTAGAATGACATATTTCAAGTGTTGAAATAAAAAAAAAACTTTTAAGAATCCTATATCTGCCAAAATGTCCTTCAAAAATAGGGGAGAAATTAAGACATTCCCAGATAAATGAGAGCTGAGGGAGTTCATTACTATTTGATCTGCCTACAAGAAATGCGAAATGGATTCTTTCAAGCTGAAATGAAAGCACACTAGGCAGTTGCTTGAATCCACATGAGGAAAAAAGAGCACTAGTAAAATAACCTACACAGGAAAATACAAAACACTGTATAAATGTATTTTTTGTCTCTAACATTTTTATTCTCCCATCTGCTGAAAATGACAATTGCATAAAGCAGTAATTATAAATCTGTGTTGAAGTGTGTACCACGTATAAAAATGTATTATGTAACCAATAATAGTACAAAATTGGTGAGAGGGGACAGTTATATAGGAGCAAAGTTTTTATATATAATTGAAATTAAGTTGATACTAATTGTAACTAGATTTTTTTTTAAAGATTTTATTTTTCCTTTTTTCTTCATAAAAGCCCCCCCCAGTACATCATTGTATATTTTTTAGTTGTGGGTCCTTCTAGTTTTGGCATGTGGGATCCCACCTCAGCATGGCTTGATGAGCGGTGCCATGTCCATGCCCAGGATCCGAACCAGCAAAACCCTGGGCCGCTGAAGAAGAGTGCTTGAACTTAACCACTCGGCCACAGGGCCGGGCCCCACTAGATTGTTTTAAGATGATAATTGTAATTCCCTCAGCAACCACTAAGAAAATAACTAAAATAATATATAGTTAAAGAAATGAGAAAGGAATCAAAATGGCACACTAGAAAATATCTATTTTATTCAAAGAAGGCAGTAAGGGAGGAATTGGGGAACAAAAAATAAATCTATAGAAAAAATGTATGTATAGATAATAAATACCAAAATGAGAGAGAAATCCTACCTTATCAGTAATTATGTTAAATGCAAATGGGTTAAACACTCCAATGAAAAGGCAAAAATTGGGAGAAAGGATAAAATAATTGATGCAAGGATATGTTATCTACAAGAGACACACTTTAGGATCAAAGACACAAATAGGTTGAAAGTAAAAGAATGGAAAAATGTATATCATGAAAACAGTAATCAAAAGAGAGGTGGAGAAGATACACCAATATCAGACAAAAATAGTCTTTGAGACAAAAATTGTTATGAGAGACAAGGAAGATTTTGTCTAGTGGCAAAGATGATAAAAGAGTTAATCCATCAAAAAGATATTCCAATTATAAATATATATGCACATATATTATCACAAAATAAATTGTATTATTCCATTTATAAAATGTCAGGGTAGATAAATCTGTAGACAGAAAGGTGATTAGTTCTTACTAGGACTGAGGTGAGGGAGACGTGGGGAGTGACTGCTAAGGGGTATGAGGTTTCTTTTGGGGGTGATAGTAATATTCTAGAATTAGTTAGTGGTGATGGTTGCAAAACTTTGTGAATAGACTACACGCCATTGAATGGTACACTAAAAAAAGCAAGGCGATGTGATGTCTGATCTTGGAAACCAATGGGAGGAAGTCTGGGCAGGTTGGTATTCTTCACTACTGTTGTGACCAGAGTAATAAGTAAGAATATTAAAGTGGTGACTGTAATAGACAGAATGTTTGTGTTCCCCAATGTATCCAACTCTAATGTGATAGTACTAGGAGGTGGGGCCTTTGGGAAGTATGATATGTGTTCTTTTGAACACCACCAAGAAATCTCCAGTTCTCCACAGACACTGCCTGGATGTCCCACAAATTTAACTCAATTCTGATACTACCTTCCTGGAGGAGATAGCAACAGATCCCACAGGTTAAGGGCTCAGTCCCACAAGACTGCCTGCACTTGAGAGGCCACTCACACGTCCAGCTTGTCACCTGTGCTTCTGACTCATTGACTATAAATTGGAGGTTCCCACAACCCCCTCCTCATACTTGATTAATTTGCTAGAGCGGCTCACAGAACTTAGGAAATCAGTTTACTTACTAGATCATTAGTTTAGTACAAAGGATGTTAAAGGATATGAATGAAAAGCCAGACGAAGAGATACATAGAATGAGGTCCTTAATGTGGGAGCTTCTATCCCTCTGGAGTTTGGGGCCATGGACACGTGGATGCATTCTAGTTCACCAGCCTGAAAGCTCTCTGCACCCCCTCCTTTTGGGTTGTTATGGAGGCTCCATTACATAGGCATGATGGATTAAATTGTTGGCCATTGGTGATTAATTCAACCTCCATCCCCTGAAGATGAGGGAGTGGGACTGAAAGTTCCACCGTCCAATTACATGGTTGTTTCCCCTGGCAACCAGCCCTTCATCTTTAGGGAATTTCCAAAAGTCACCTCAGAAACATAAATCACTTGTGGTTGAAAGAGGCTTGCTATGAACAACACGACACCCATTTCACCTTTTTGATTAAAATGAGAAGTCATCAGTTTGCAGCCTGGAAGAGGGCCTTCACCAGAACCAGACCATGTGGGCACCCTGATCTCGGACTTCTGGTCTCCAGAACTGTGAGAAATAAATTTCTGTTGTTTATGAGCCATCCAATTTGTGGTACTTTGCTATAGCAGTCCCAAACTGACTAAGACGGTAGCAATGCATTCATAATTATTTGTAATTACTATTGCAAAAAATCTACAGGAAAACTACTGAAATCTACTGAAAACTATTGAAACTATACAGTAAAAGAACAGTGTGTACTAGCAATAATGAGCAATGGAAATATTCTTTTAAAATACATTTCATTCATAATAAAAATATCTGAAAATGCTCGTACTGAACAAGATATGTGATATTTATTAATCATAATATAAAATTAGCAGAAATATCAAAGAAGAGTTGTGTGGAGACATAGATTCATATACTTAGCTAAGAAGGGTAAGTATAAAGAAGATAAACACTCTCCATAAATTAATGTATAGGTTAATTTAACCTATGGATTTAATAAAAATAAATATCTTGGGCATTATAAATAATAATGTTGACATCTGTATTCAAGACTATCATTCTCACTCTGAAATGAGAAAAAATCAGGTAATCTCCAAAAATCACAACTTTTTTGGAACACATCAAGTTGCTGAGGACACAGGCCTACTAACTAGTTATAAATCTAAGAAAAGACAATGAGAAATGGAATGCTATCACTGTCTAACTCACACAGAGTACAGGAAGAATATGAGGACATAGTAAAGGTAGTAAGAAAAAAGCAGCTAAATTTTTTAATGAATTGCTAATGCCCGACTGTGGGCTAACATGAGAGTATAGAACCCTGGGTACCACAGATGCAAGGGGTGGGTGCACACACTTGCAGGGTCTTCTCCATCAGCTTCCATGGACACTTAAGAGAAAGACTGGGGTCAGGGCGGGAGACAGGGTTGTGATCCATCTTTGTGTATTGTATGAGGTAAGGATCTAATTTAATCTTTTGCATGTGGATATATAATTGTCCCAGCATCATTTGTTGAAAAGAATTTTTTTTCACATTTAATTGTCTGGGCATGTGTTTTGAAAATCAGTTGACCATAAATGTAAGAGTTTATTTCTAGGCTCTCAATTCTGTTCCACTGGTCTGCATGTCTATATTTTTGCCAGTACCACACTGTCTTGATTACTGTAGCTTTGTAAGTTTGTAAATTTTTTAAAAATAACTTTATTGAGATACAAGTTACATATCATACAATTCACTCATTTAAAGTATATAATTCAATAGTTTTTGAATATTACCTTATTTTTACATATTGTGGTAAAATATGTATAACATAAATCTGCCTTCTTAACCACTGTTAAGTGTACAATTCATTGTTGATTACATTCACAATGTTGTCCAACTATTACCACTTTCTATTTCCAGAACTTTTTCATCACCTTAAACAGAAAGTCTGTAACCATTAAGCAATAACTTCCCATTACTGCTCCTTCCAGCCCCTGGTAGCCCGAATAGCTTTTCTGTCTCTGAATTTGCCTATTTTGGATATTTCATTTAAGTGAAATCATATAATATTTGTTCTTTTGTGTCTGGCTTATTTCAATTAGCATAATGTTTTCAAGATTTATCCATGTTTTAGCATGTATCAGAGTGTCATTCCTTTTTACAGGTTGATTAACATTCCATTGTAAATTTATCCATTCATCTGTTGATTGACACGTGGGTTGTTTCCACCTTTTGGCTATTGTGAATAATGACACAATAAACATTGTTGTATAAGTATCTTCCTCTACATCCTCACCAACAATTGTTTTCTTCTTTTTTTAAATAGTCATCATAGGAGGTGGGGAATGGTATCTCATTGTGGTTTTGATTTGCCTTTCCCTAATGACTAATGATGTTGAGCATCTTTTTGTGTGTTTGTTGGCCATTTGTATATCTTCTTTGAGAAATGTCTGTTGAAGTTCTTTGCCCTTTTAAAAATTGGATTGCTTAGTTTTTGTTGTGTCTTCTGTTTTTTGGTAGATTGCACTATATATGTTTATTAGGACTAGTTGGTTTATAATGTTGTTTAAGCCATCTATATCCTTATTGATCTTGTGTCTAGATATTCTATCCATTATTGAAAGTGGAGTATTGAAGCTCCCATTTATTATTGTAGAACTGTTTATTTCTCCCTTCAATTCTGTCAAAATTTGTTTTGTATTTTTTGGGATGCTGTTGTTTGGTGCATTATATGTTTATAATTTTTATATCTTCTTGATAAATTGACTATTTCATGAATATATAATGTGCTCTTTTCCTCATAATAGTTTTTGAATTAAATATTATTTTGCCTGATAATAATATAGCCACTCCTGCTCTCTTTTGGTTACTATATGCATGGAATATCATTCTCTGTCTTTTCACTTATAACTTATTTGTTTTTAGATCTAAAGTGTGTCTCTTATAGACAGCATATAGTTGGATATTGTTTTCTTAGTTATTCTGCCTTTTTATTTGAGAGTTCAATCCATTTATGTTTATAGTAATTTCTGATAAGGAAGGATTTATGTCTGCCAATTTATTTGTTTTCTGTATGTTTTATATAATTTCTTGTCCCCCATTTCCTCCATTACTGCTTTTTCTGTGTTTAATTGACTTTTTTCTAGTGACACATTTTGATTCCCTTATTTCCTTTTTTTAATATATTCTATAGATATTTTCTTTGTGATTCCACCGGTATTACATTTAACATCCTAATGTTATGACAGTCTAATTTGAGATGATATCAACTGAGCTGTTTTTACTCATAACACTTCTAACACCAAATGAGAGGGTTTTTCCCCCTCCTGACACCAAACAATTCTGATTATCTGCAAACACCAACTGAGTTTCCAGCACTTCAATTCAGTTCTGACACTACCTACCTGGAGTTGGTGTCAGATCCCACAAGTTAAGGGCTAAGTCCCATGAGACTGCCCCTACTTCAGATGCCAGCCAAGAGTCCTGGGCCTCCTGTACTTCTGACTTAGTGGCTAAAATTGGGGGGTCCCTTGACTCCCTTTCCAGGTTAGATAATTTGCTAGAATGGCTCACAGAACTCAGGAACACTCTTTAACTATGTTTACTGGTTTATTATTAAGGCTATAACTCAGAAACAGACAATTGGATGCATAAGGCAAGATATGAGGATGGGGGTGGCACAGAGCTTTTGTGCCCTCTCGAGGTATGCCATCTTCCCAGCACCTCAATGCGTTAGCCAACTTGGAAGCTCTCCCAAGCTGTCATTTAGGTTTTATTTTAGTGGAGATTTCATTATGTAGGCATGGTTGATTAAATCATTGGCCATTGGTGATTGAACTCAGTCTCCAGCCCATCTCCTCTCTTGGGACATGGGGGTAGGGCTGAAAGTTCGAAGCTTCTAGTAAAGATTTGTACTTTCCAGCAACCAGCTTCCATTCTGAAGCTATCCAGAGGTCTTCCAAGAGTTGCCTCATTAGAAAAAAGATGCTGCTATCACTCAGGAAATTTTAAGGGACTTTGGAACTGTGTGTCAGCAACCAGAAGCAAGACCAAATGTCACACAAACTTCAATTGCATATAGAACCTCTGTTCATATAAAGCTCTGTCCCCCCTGCTTATGCTATTTATGTAACAAATTACATCTTTATACATTTTGTGCCCAATAATATAGATTTAGAATGATTTTTATGTATTTATCTTTTATTCCTATAGGAAATAAAAAGTGGAGTTACAAATCAAAAACACAATAATACTGATTGTATATTTCCCCATGTATTTACCTTTGCTGGAGATATTTATTTCCTCATACATCTTTCAGTTACTGTCTAGAGTCTTTTTATTTCAGCCCAAAAGTCCCTTTAGCACTTCTTGTAGGGCATGTCTAGTGGTAGTGAACTCCCTCAGCTTTTGTTTATCTGGGAATGTCTTAATTTCTCCCTCATCTATGAAGGACAGTTTTTACAGAGGTAGAATTCACATTTGATGGTTCCCCCCCAGGGCTTTAAATATATCAGTCCACTGCCTTCTGGCCTCCATGAGAAATCAGCTGATAATCTTATGTGGATTCCTTGTACATGACAATTTACTTTTCTTTTGCTGCTTTCAAGATTCTCTGTTTGTCTTTGTCTTTTGATGGTTTGATTATAATGTGTCTTGGTGGCATTTCTTTGGGTTTATCCTACTTGGAGTTTGTTGAGCTTCTTGGACTTGTAGATTCATGTATTTCTCAAATTTTGGAAGTTTTCAGCCATTATTTTTTCTAAAGTCTTGCTAACCCTTTCTCTCTCTTCCTTCTAGATCCCAATAATGCATATATTGGTCCATTTGAAAGTACTCCACAAGTCCCTTTGGCTCTGTTTGCTTTTTAAATTCTTTTTCTTTTTGCTCTTCAGACTCAATAATCTCAATTTTCTATCTTTAAGTTCATTGATTTTTTTCCTTCTGCTTTCTCATATTTGCTTTTTTTTTTTTTAAAAGATTTTATTTTTTCCTTTTTCTCCCCAAAGCCCCCCTAGTACATAGTTGTATATACTTTGTTGTGGGTCCTTCTAGTTGTAGCATGTGGGATGCTGCCTCAGCGTGGTTTGATGAGCAGTGCCATGTCCGTGCCCAGGATTTGAACTAACGAAACACTGGGCTGCCTGCAGCGGAGCGCACAGACTTAACCACTCGGCCACGGGGCCAGCCCCTCTCATATTTGCTTTTGAACCCCTCTAGTGAAGTTTTCATTTCAGTTATTGTACTTTTAATCTCTAGAATTTCTGTTTGTTCCCTTTTTATAACTTCTTTCTCTTTGTTGACATTCTCATTTTTTCAGGTCATTTTCCTGATTTCCTTGATTTATCTGCCCCTGCTTTGTCTACGTTTTTGAGAATATTTAAAACCATTGTTTAAAGTCTTTATCTAGTAAGACTCATGTCTGGTTTTCCTCAGCAGTGCTTTCTATAAATTTATTTTGTTCATTTGAATGAACTATGTTTCCCTGTTTCTTTGTATGCCTTGTCACTTTTTGTTGAAAATTGGGTATTTGACTAGTATAATGTAGTAATTCTGTACATTAGATCTCTCCTTCTTCAGAGTTTGCTTTTTTGTTGTTTTTCCAATCATTGAAGGTGATAGTAGTTCATTTATCTTGAGACTTTTCCAGACTATTTTTGGAAAAACTATTTGTTGTGTGTGATCACTGAAGTGTTTGTTCCCTTAGCTTGTGTTCAGCTATGTTTTGACAGAAATTCCTTGAATACTAGGAGCTGAAGCAAACAAAGAAACAAAACAGCAAAAACAAAAACAAAACAGAGAACAGCCACCTCTTGCAGTCTTTGAAGAGAGGCTCTGTGCTTGGGTGTTCCTTCATGACTTAGCTAGGCTTTTTCTGGGTTATAGATCAGCTTGAGATGAAAGTCTGAGTTCTCAGGAGTTTTCTGAGCATTTGTCTTGCCTGGATATGTATGTGGCTTTCTAAATTCCTTTGTATACATGGCTACTTTTGAATGTCCTAATTTCCCAGAGTCTCACCCCAGCTTCTTCTCTGGCCTTAGATGATCTGTTATGTGTCTCCACCTATAATCTCTTGCCCCAAGTATCTGTGAGTTTGTAATACACCCTGTAGCTTTTATGAGCAGTGCCTGCTGACTTTCCCACCTGCATTCTGAACTATGTGAAACAGAGATGAGCACCTTTCGTCATGCATCAATCTTTCATGTATCCCCCAGACAACTTAGAACAGACATATAGAATAATTTTCAAATAAAGTCTTTTCTCCTCATTCTAGTTTGAAGAGTTGGAGGGAAATGGAAAGCAGACTGTCTCCTGCTCAAGACCAAGACCACCTTCACACCAGGGAGGAAGTGGGGCAAAGGCAAGTAAAATGCCCCCAAATTTGTCTACCCTTTTGAAGATGGCTTTTTCTTGTTTGAGCTTCTGCTTGATTGATATAAAGCTTGACTGTTTCCACAGCTCCTACCAAGTTTCAAACAGCTTCTGGTTGTTTTTTGATGTTTCTGTGGGAGAATGAAAACTTGGAGCTTCCTAGTTTGCCATTTTGCTCTCTCCTTCATTTTGAAGTATTGTTTTGCTGTAGAATTCTGGATTGACAGGCTTTCTTTCTGCATACATCTGCTGTTGAACTGCTCTAATATATTTTTCATTTCATTTATTGTACTTTACATTTCTAGAACTTCTATTTGTTCTTTTTTTATAATTTCTCTTTATTGATATTCTCTGTTTTGTGAGACATCATTCTCATACTTTCATACAATTCTTTAGATATGGTTTCCTTTAGTTCTTTGCACATATTCAAAATAGCTCATTTAAAGTCTTTGTCCAGGAAGTTCAATGTCTGGCCTTCTTGAGGGAGGGTTCCTATTAACTATTTTTTCCCTTGTTTCTGGGCCATACATGCCTTTTCCTGTCTCATAAGTTTTTTTTGAAATTGGACATTTTAAATAATATAATGTGGAAACTCTGGAAATCAGATTCTTCCCCCTTCCTAGGGTGGTAGTTGTTGCTTTTTTAAGTCACTTTCCTGATCTAATTTTGTAAAATTTGTATTCTTTATTGTGTGTGGTTATGGAATTCTCTGTTCAGTTAGCTTAGTGACTGGACAGAGATATTCTTCAATGGCTGGAACAAGTAATTTTCCCTGTTTTTACCAAGGGGCTATGTGTGCATGTTGAGATAAGCCTTTAACATTTAGCCAGTATCTCTCTCTTATTCTTTATTTCTTGCTTGTGCAGAACCTCAAGGTCAGCCAGAGATGAGAGCTTAGGGCCTTCTCAGGTCTTTCCAGGGCCTGTGCACAGCCCTGGAAATGCACACAGCCTTGCACATACAACTGGGTTCTAAATTCTCAGGAATGTTTGGAGCTTTTCAAAACCCCTGATGGACAGCTCATTCTCCAGCTTTTCCTTTAAGTTTTTTGGTTGGCTTCTTGTTAGCCCCAACTGATATTGCTGCTTCAGGTAGCTGTGATATTAAACAATTGCTGCTGATTGTTTGTGACAAATGCTTTTGGGGAAAGATCTGTTCACTATGGGAACATTGAATTGGGTCAACTACAGACAATACCTGTGGGTGGGGTTTTCCAGGGTTACTGCCAGACAGCTTAAAGAGTGACATTTCTCTGGTAAAGGAAATTTAGAGGAGCTCTAATCCCATTCTGTTCACTCCAGTGGATGTCAGGCTGCTGTTCTCACCATCATTTCAGGGTTAATGGATTTCAAGCCTACTGTGGAACTGAGTAAAGGGATATGGGAATAGAGCAAGTTAAAATGCCACTGTTCTTATTACCGTTCTGCCATTTTTCTAAAATAAATTCTCCTTGAATTGTTGCAGACTTTGGTTAATTTTCAAAGTTCTGAAAATGTTATTTTGACAATTTTTGTTAGTCTTTTTGTTTCTTTTATGGAGGAGAGAATTTTCACAGGTCCTTACTCTGCCATTCCTGCTGTTACCCCCTGTTGCTTTTATTTGAAAGAAAAATCTCATCTCATAAAGATAATGCTTTCGAGATACTAAGTGGAAGTAATTTTTTTATCCCTGCAAGGGTGCAGGAAGATTGGATTTGGCTTAGAATAAACAAGTCATTGCTCAGTTTTGTATTCCAAATTTGGATTACAAGAGTCCATAGCATCAGGATGATAGCTCTGCAAGGCTGGCAGGGAAGTGCTGGCCTGGCTGGGCACATCATTGCTTGCAATGCTCCATGTAGATGGTATGTCAGCACTGCTGGAGGAAGTGTCCATGTGGGTTGTCTGCAACAGATCCCTGGTCTACAATCCTGGGAAGTCATGCTGGAGACCTACATCTCCCACCTGCCACCACACCCGAGGAGCCTGAAAGGGAGTAGAAAGGTAAAATGTGAACACTTTGCAGCAGAGATAACAGAGACAGTGCTGAGATCTTGCACAGTGCTCCCTGGGCTTGGTAGAAGCAGCACAGTTGTGATGAGGGGCATGTGGGTGTGTGCTTGTTTCCCACAACCTTCCCCTCATGAGGTGCAAGTATGTGTGTGTCTGTGTGTGGCACTCCTTGGAGGGGAGCACTTGTCCTGATCAAGGTTTGAACCTTAAATTGAATGAATGCATACATAAAAAAAAAAGACTGTTTTAAATAGGAAGAGACTGAGAAACTACTAATTGGCATCCCATTCTCCCATTCATCAAGGGGACTAGGGACCCACTTATAGAAAGTAGAGTTAATTAATTACTTACACATGAGTGTTCCATCTAAGATGGCATTTGCCCTTCCCTTCCAAGAGTCAGTACGATAGAAAATCTGCAAAAGACTTGATTTCTGGGAAGCAAAAGACACTGGGAAGTCTTTAAGTTAGTCTCCTTTTTACATAGTTTTTGTGTGGAATACCATTTCATCTCATGAGTTATATAGATTTTTTTTTTTGAGGAAGATTAGCCCTGAGCTAACATCCACTGCCAATCCTCCTCTTTTTGCTGAGGAAGATTGGCCTTGAGCTAACATCTGTGCCCATCTTCCTCTATTTTATATGTGGGATGCCTGCCACAGCATGGCTTGATAAGTGGTGTATAGGTCCGCACCCGGGATCCAAACCTGCAAACCCCAAGCCACTGAAGCAGACTGAGTGAATTCCCATGAGTTATTTAGATTTATCAGTAGTTTTAGCTTACTCCTTTTCTGATTTTAAGTGTAATTCTAGACTTTTAAAAATTATTTTATTTTGAAATAATTTTAATCTTAGAGAAAAGTTACAGAATAGTATGACAAAATCCCATATATCATTCATCTAGAAACTTCAGTTAAGCTTTGCCAGCTCTCCCAGTAATGTCCTTCCTTTATAGCAAAAGACCCCATTCAAAAGCACGTTTCTTTTTGTTGTGATGTTTCTTTATTCTCTTTCAGTCTGAAACATTTTTTCAATCTCTTCTTAGCTTTCATGATGTTGAACCTTTTGAGGATTAGGGTCCACTTATTTTATAGACGCTTCCCCAATTTTTGTTCATCTGATATGTCCTTGGGTTGGGTTCAGGTTATGCGTTTTTGGCAACAACATTGGAGAAGTGATTGCTGTGCTCTTCTCCTTCCATCCTTTTAGGTGGAGCGTGATTTCACATTGGCCCATTACTGAAAATGTTTGCTTTGATCACTTGATCAGGGTAGTGTCCACCAGACTTCCCCACCATAAAGTTTCTCTTTTCTCTTCTGTAATTATGTAAAAAATTATGTAATTATTATGTAAAAAGATGTCAGTATCTCTTTCCTTGTCCGACTTGTTCACCCATTAGCTTTAGCATCTATTGGTGTTTCTTGTCTGCATTAATTTTTACTATGGCAGCACCAGATTGTCTGCATGCTCTTTAGCACCCGCTTCCCTGTAGGCATCATTGGTATCCTAGTCCTTCTCTGTGTCCCTGTGGAGATTTGACAACACAGGACAGAAAGCTAGAGGTCCCGCCATTCTGGCTTTGTTATCCTCTTATGCCCACCACTTCCTTGAGCTCATCAAGCTTCTCAGCCTCCTCCCACACACACTTCCATTTTCCTCCTGGTTCCATGGTGTGTTTTCCTCCTCTTCCAGCCAATTCCCAGGGCTGCATCACTTTGCCTCTCTCTTGCCACCTCGTGCCCCCTGAGCTTCACCTCAGCTTTGACTCTCCCATTCTGACCCTCAGGGTGCCAACCATGCTAGCAGAGACTGGTCGCTGTGTGTGCAGTTATTACCCTTGCAAGTTCTCACCCCACAAGATTTTCAGCAGCAACCTTTTCACGAGTTGATTCTGTACTCTCAATATTATGAACCATGGCAGCTATCCCACACCTTCCTCACTCTTCTCATACTTCCTCTCTTCCAGCAAATGGCCCTGTCTCCTGCTTTAGAGAGAGAATTTGGGTCACCAGTCTCTAATGCCCTCTGCTGTGTCTCACTTATGTGTACATAACTGACTGGGTGAAGCTTGGTGGACTTGTGACCTCTCTGGCTTTAGTAAGGGCTGAACTCTGAAGAGTTCAATTTCTCTCTCTAACCCTGGCTTACACCCTCCCCTCTGCAGTGGAGCTGACCTGTCACCCAGGGGCTAGCTAGACTGGATTCTGTCTTTCCTGTACTATCACTTCCACCTGCCAGGATTGTGGCAGGAAGTACCCAGGGATTTCTGTGATGGCAACAAGCACACTGAGAGAGCTGCTCTCTGCTATCATGTGCTAAGTGGCCCCTCACCTCCCATCTCTCCTGTACTCTACAGGAGTGGGGAGGAACCTGGGCTCAAATGGATGGTGCAGGATTTAGAAAGGGCAATTTTGTCAGCTCCTAAACAGGGAGGTGTGTTTTGTACAGACATGTCGTCTTCTAATTTCCTGCATACTCTCCTTTCTCTGTGGAGCGCAGCCATCATGGCACTTTCTTTGGACCTCTAGGAATGTGCCCCTTCACCCAGTACCATCAGAGCTGTCCTAAGCCTTGGGCCCCTCAGGGGCTTGTCACCACATCCCCAGGACAGCCTTTCACCATAGCATGGACTCTTTGCTGAACATCCACCTGGGCTAGGCTGGGCTCTAATGTGTTACATTTATTACATCTTTTTGTCCCACTGGCCTGCAAGAGGGGTGCTGTTCATTGCCATTTTTTGGGGCATGGAGGTCAGTATCCTTGTTTCTGGTCTCCCTGAGAATGTTTGACTCTGGAGTGTCCTGCAGTGTGTGAGGAAGTTCTAGCCCTCTCTGTTGTGCAGCAGTCATAGCAAGTAGGGTTGCTGTCCTCCCTCCCACCAAGCCAGCCAAGTGTCTAGTGCTAGGACCCTCCACCTCCCTCACCTTTGCCCGTATCACCTGCCCCTAGGTCCTGATCCATCTCTAAGCTGCCTTCTCTTCCATGTTGCTGGCTCTGCCTGTGTCCCTGAGGACGGCACCAATACTTTGTGTCCATACCACTCAGGCCTTCGGTAAACTATGCCTTTCTCATCCTGGGCTGGTTCAATTTGGTGTTGCTGTAAGGTGGTGAGTCCAGTACTTTTACTCTTGTTATGGGGTGACCACATTTCCCAGCTGTCCCTCACATCTGCCACCCACCTAGCCACTTGGCTCCTCCTCATCGAGGCCCTCCTGCAAACATCTGGAGACACCCGTGGGAGTCTTACTAGTTCCTGTGTTACCTGCCAGAGCCTGCACTCTGTGGAGGAACTGGTGTGATTGTTCTCCACGCCCCAGGCCATCTTCCCCCAGTACCCAGCTGGACCACTCAGAGCAGTTAGGGCTGGTGGAGAGGCCTGCTTCTCAGTTTCTGCTGCTGGGGGGTGGGGCTGCAGAGGATGGGCCTGCATGCTGGGTGGGTTCCTTCAGCCTGGGCCCCACCTAGGTCCTGTGTGCCTTCCTAAGGGCACACTGCACTGACCGCCCAGGGGAGAGGAGCTGTCAGACCCTCACTTTCCTGGCTGAGCACCCACTGCGGCTTGGGGGTGCTGCAAGGGGTGGGTTTGTAGAGCAAGCCTGAAGTTCCTCCTAGATGTATAAGCTTGTTGCCAACAGTAATTCATTCAATTATTGTAAAAGGCTTTGAAATGCCATTTGTCCTTGGGGTTTGGCAGAAGCCGCAAAGAGAGGTGCTCAGCCACCTTCAGGGAAGGGCGTGCTAAGGGATGGAGAGACCGTGCCAGTACCTGAACTCACTGACACCACCCTTCTAGGGGCCAGTGCCACTGGGGGTTATGGGTCAGGGGTGAGACTGAGGATCCACGTTCACCAGGGAATGTAGCATGTGGTTGAGTTCCTTCCCTAGCAAGAGTGATCTTCTAGGGAATTCTGACTTATGCTGGAAAGGTCTGAAGGTGAGAGGCTGAGCAGAGTAAACTCTGAATTGTTATGTCAGGAACCAGGATGGAGGGAGCTGCGGGAGAGAAGTGGAAGTTTTGTTGATTGAGCGGAGCCCAGGAGGAAGCTGGACTTGGGAGTCTGTAGATGCATCTGCTCACCAGGACCACCAGGGGCACACAGCCTTGCGTAAGGTTGAGGGGAATCCACCTAGTGGGAGAGCCCAGTCTCAGGAGATGACTATCTTCCTCCCTCACCCCACTCCCTCTACTTCCTGCCTTGCACAGGAGGGTGGAGCCTGAGTTAGAAATGCAGATGAGACATTGGAGATCGCCCCCCACCACTGCACTTTCCCAGCGCAAGAAGTGCCTGAGCCTGGCATGGGGAGAAGGTCTAAATTGGTTGCAAATGTGCCAATGGAAATAATCCATAAAAAACCTATAAATCAAAATTGGGGTGAGTTTATGAGCCAACCTTGAGGACCATATAGCCTAGACGAGTCTTTTCACAAAGGAAGGGGACATTCCAAAGAAGAGGGTGTACAGAATGGTTATATACTGTCAAAGAGCATGCATCACATATGATTGGAATGTCCCTTTTACAATAGTCACGAGATTGCTTTGCTGGCACAGCAATTCAATGAACACAGCAGGTTGGTGGTTGCAAGGTGGATAGTCACAAGGTGAATGCAGCAGGTCAGCAATCAATCCTTAGTTTAAGGGAGAGATGCTTATCCCTAAGGAAATCCCATATGGGGGAAGTTACATCCTTATCTTTAAGGACATTGTTCTTATCTTTGGGACATAGTAACTATTTAAAGCAGATATACAATGCCTGCTAAACAGGCCATGTCGGGCCCTTTTGAAAAAACAAGGCCAGGCCAAATGAGGTTGAATTCAAATGGCTTCCTCATATACTCCTATATATCCTATTTCTTGTCATTTATTTATCAAATGTAATTTTTTTGTTTTAATCAGATAAGTGTCAACTTAAAAAGTAAACTGATCAGTTGTTTTCCCTGCAAAAAGAGTTCATTTGGGAATAGCTAAAAGAATTGCAATTCAGGATGTGCATGCTATGGTGGACCATAGGCAAAGCCAGAGAGAGAAAGGAAGGGGCTTGCTTCTATAGAGAAAAAGGGGAGTAGGGAGGGGCTGTTCTAAATAAAGTCTGTTGAAGGAAAGCAACAGTTCAGGGTGTACTGTTCATTATAATGCATTTGACAAGGAAATCTGGGTATTTCTGTGACATACATTTTAAGATAGTAACTAGAATTACAAGTGATAACTTATGTCTATTTGACCAAAGTAACAATAAAAGATTTTAGAGGCAAATGCAAAAGTTATGTAGTTGTGAGCAAAACTCAACTCCTTTAATATTAAGAAGGCTCAGTTTCCTGAGTAATTAAAAACCTGATAAAAACAACATAGGAAATTATTTTGATAAAACACAAAATCTCAGTTTTCTAGGTAAAGAAACTTTCACAGTCTGTTATCAAAAGCAGGCCAATAGCACCCCCCCACCAACCTTGTCCTCTGAGAAAAGAAAGCTAAATTTTAATTTTTGCATCAGCTTACTTTTGATATTAAAACCCATTCATTCCAATTTTAGCCAGGCCTTACTGCATGTAAAATTCTTCTCCCAAGATTCCTTTCCAGAAACCTTCTACAACTTTTCTTTTACATTCAGATTTTTGTCTTATGTTTTTCTCTTTCCCATTCTGAAATAACCAGCCTCTCTTTAGGACAAAATTGCTTTCTTTTCCCTCAACAAAATGCATTTCTGTTCCTCATACGTTTTTATAGAAACACACATCCAACTTTCCTTGCATACAGAGATGTTTCTCTTTTTGTTTCTCGTAGCTTTAGTTGCCTATATTGGAATTGTTAGTCCTTAAAATCCTTAATTCCCAGTGAAAACTAAGAAGTAAGTGATTGTGGATTGGCAAATTTATAATCTTTCAATGTGACACAAGACATGGTTACTAACAGACCCAAATTTATCTTTAGTTTCTTTGCAATAGGAGGCCAAAAGTAGATAAGCTGATATTCAGTAATTAATGTTTTCATATTTTATCTTATTTTCATATTTTATTTCATTTAGATATTTAATGACCACCCATCATTTAGTTTAACTTAGCAAAACTCTAAAGTTTCAAGTTACCAAAAGATTTTGGAGGTACTTTTTCAAGCACACATACCATAAAACATAATTATTGCACCCAAAGCTCTTATCCCATTTTCATATATCTAAATTATTTGTTCCCAGCATTTATGTTTAGATTATTCACAAAAACTTTGTGTGACATTAAAGCAGTTAGTCATCATCTTAAGTTATTTTTTTTTGGCTGACAAATTTTGTAACAGAAATAACATGAGTTTAATAAATGCAGGTAGAATGAAAGTTGCATGTCTCCATTACATTCAGTGTTGATGTCTCTAAAGACATGCCTGTTTCATTTAGACCAGCAACCTTAAAATAGCTTTCATTTACTAATGTGAAAAGCACTTGGGTTAGTTTCTATATTTTTGAGGCTTAAGAGTACTTAATGTATAAGTGCTTAATTTTGCCAATTAAATAGAGCTCAATTTAAAAAGAGCTCATTTACAAATTAGCTTTGGCAATACCATTTGGAGGTTGAAAAGTATCACATCTTTATCACATACATACGTAGGCATACATAACATAGAGATGGGCACACATAGAGATCCCTTAGCTTTCATTTAAAAATATCTTTAGCCATGTCTCAGGTACAAAACTCAAAGGAATAGTTGGATCCAAGTTGCATTTCTGGCAGATGGACTAAGTTAAGTTTACTTGTTCAGATGGCCAAAGTCTTTTACTAAAGATTATTTTTTTGCACATTGTAAGGAAACTTTTAGAGCTGTTTATGGAATCACTTTTTCTTTTAGAAACTTATGCATGCCAATCAAATAATGCGTCCCATTGTCTCCTGAGAGGTTTTGAATCCTCTCTTTTAAGGGTTCCTGTTAAGGAGGACTTATTTAAAACAGAGCCTCCCCAGAATGGCCATTACAATTCTAAATTATCCAAAAGTTCACCCATTTTTCCAGAAAGGCACAAGATCCTGGTCCAAGGACCAGATGGAACATATTTTGCCTTTGGATTCCCTAAAACATCTTAACTAGGAGGGGCCCTGTTTTCCAACAGCTGTTCCAAAGCAGCAGGAATCATATGTTAACCCCCTCCCCCCTTTTTGAACATGCTGGGTTACTTACCAAGAGGCTTCAACAAAAAGACAGAAACAGAAGGCAAGTTTTCACCTAGGAGTTTTGGAGATTACTTGTCATCAAAAGTTTAGGGTAATTGCTATTTAAATTTTTCCTTCTAGTTGTTTATTTGCTCCAGTTAACCCAGAAATAGTAATTTTGGGCTTAGCATTTGAGTCCTCAGAGGGTCTGATTTTAAAGGGGCAGGTTTTCACAGAGAAGAGAAGAATATGGTGCAGGGGCAGAGCCTGAGCACAAGATGGCTGCTGGGGTGGAGCCTGAGACAAAGGAATCCTGGAAGACCAACAAGATGGTGCCTGAGACAGAGAAGAAGGAGGAGGGGAAGAGAAGGCTGCAGAAGCCATGTTGTTTTTCCTCAGTTTTTAGTAGTTTTGGCTAGTTTAGACAAAGTGTCTAGTAGTGAGGCAATTTTAGAGTTTTGTGCATGTTCAGAAGCCTCAAGGTACCAATGAAAATAGACATACCATTGCTTTTGCTTAATTTTAGAGCTGTGGTCTTCCAATTTGGTTTTAAGAAAAGTGACTTTGGAGACATTGAAAGTTCCCCAAAGTGGCCATTGTAATTCTAGACTACTCTTCATCTGCTTGCCTCACTTAATTAAAAATGTGCATGTAAGGGGCCCAGAGTTCTTAAACATAAACCTGGCTGGGGTCCCTGAAGGAAAGTTTCCCTCAGAACATTTAGGTAACTGAGATTCCATTTCTGAAATTTCCTCTGAAAGCTCAAGAAAGTTACCAGAGTCCTAGCCCTGATTCCAAAAGGAATCTGAAAACCAAAGAAAATTTCTGGATTCTCAGCAAGCCTTAGCCCGAAAAGGAACTGTACTACCTTCAGAAAATAGCTGAGTACTCACCAAACATGAACCCTTGAACCCAAGGAGAGAGTCTTGAATCAGAAGAACAAAGTCCCTCACCCGAGAGGATAAAGCCTCTCTCAATGCTGAATAAAGTCAGAAAGCTCAGAATGCAAAGAGGGCAGAGCTCAAATCCAGGAGCAAACTTACCCTCAAACTCTTGGGTTAGTGAGAAAGCAGTGATCTCAATGGGCTCTGTGAGTAAAAGCACCTGTTTGCTCATCAGCCTCAGAATTGTTGAGGGTTTTCTCTGGATCCCACTTCCTCACACCATGTATATCAACTTAAATAGCAAATTGGCTAGTTGTTTATGCAAAAATAAAATTATTCAGGAATAGCCAAAAGAATTTTAATTTGGGATGTACATGCTATGGTGGACCATAGGCAAATCTGGAAAGACAAAGGAAGGGGCTTGCCCTTATAGAGCAAAAGAGGGGTTAGGTAGGGGCTGGTCTAAGTGAAAGTCCATTGGAGGAAATTAGCAGTTCAGGGTAGTGATGGCTTCTCATTGGCTGAGCTGCAGTGTTTCTCACTTTCTGGGCTGTTGCTAAGCAAGGTGAGAAATCTTCCTTCAGTAGTAAATTAGTTTCACTTCCTGCCAGAAGTGCAAGCCTATGTGTCCTCCTGTTTGGAGTAATTGATGATGTGTGATAGGGCATGAGACTGCCCACTACAGGCCTCCCTGACTACAATTTAGTTGAAGTTTCTTTTCTTCATTTCACGTAAGTTGTAGATCTATTTTGATTTATGTAATTTTATGAGTTGTCAGTATTTCTTTAAATATCAATACTATAAAACAATGTCTTTAAGAAATGCATACATTGAAATGATATATATTTGGTGGGTCTTGTTTTCATAAGTGGAAATCTTACCATCTTGTCTTCATATGCATTTATAATGCCAAGAAGTAAAAAAAGTCAAAACTGACTACACAGCATGGAGCATATTTGCATTGCTAGGCTTCTAATTCCTTCACAACAGAAGTTAGAGTTATTGTTAGCATAAACATATCCATAGCTGGTGATGTGCATATTGTGATTTCTGATGTCTACATAACAATAAATAAAAGAAACTCAATCAAGAGGATACTTTGCAAAAAAAATCACAACATTGTAAAACTCCACTCTTATTTGTGAAACAACTGCACATTCATTTGTGTATAAGTTTCTGCTTCAACATTATCTTTTTAAAAAATTTTTATTATTTGTTGCACTAAAATTGGATAACAACATTATATAGCTTTCAGATGTATATTGTAATATATTTCCAATTCTGTGTACATTACATCATGTTCACCACCCAAAAACTAATTATAGTCCATCACCACACATGTGTGCCTAATGCCCCCTGTTGCCCTCCCCCCTCCCTCTATGGTAACCACTAATCCAATCTCTGTTGCTATGTGTTTGTTTGTTGTTTTTAGCTTCTACATATGAGTGAGATCATATGGTATTTGACTTTCTCCCTCTGACTTAATTTAGCATAATACCCTCAAGGTCCATCTATGTTGTCACAAATGGCCAGATTTCATCATTTCTTATGGCTGAGTAGTATTCCATTATGTACATATACCACATCTTTATCCATTCATCCCTTGATGGGCACCTAGGTTGCTTCCAAGTCTTGGCTATTTTGAATAATGTTGCAGTGAACATAGGGTGCATGTATCTTTATGCCTTTGTTTTCAAGTTCTTTGGATAAATACTCAGCAGTGGAATAGCTGATCATATGGTAGATCTATTCTTAGTTTTCTGAGGATATTCCATACTGCTTTCCATAGTGGCTGGCCACACCAGTTTGCATTCCCACCAGCAGTGTGCAAGGGTTCCCTTCTCTCCACATCCTCTCCAACACTTGTTGTTTCCTGTCTTGTTAATTATAGCCATTCTTATGGGAGTGAGATGATATCTCATTGTAGTTTTGGTTTGCATTTCCCTGATAGCTAATGATGTTGAACATCTTTTCATGTGCCTGTTGGCCATCCATATATCTTCTTTGGAGAAATGTCTGTTCAGATATTTTGCCCATTTTTTAATTGGGTTGTTGGTTTTTTTGTTGTTGAGGCGTATGAGTTCTTTGTATATTTTGGATATTAACCCATTATCTGATATATGGTTTGCAAATATCTTCTCCCAATTGTTAGGTTGTCTTTTCGTTTTGTTGATGTTCTAACAACATTTTTCATAGAAATAGAACAAAGAATCCGAAAATTTATATGGAACAACAAAAGACCCTGAATAGCCAAAGGAATCCTGAGGAAAAAGAACAAAGCTGGAGGTGTCCCACTCCCTGATTTCAAAATTTACTACAAAGCCATAGTAACCAAAACAGTGTGGTACTGGCACAAAAACAGACACACAGATCAATGGAGCAGAATTGAGAACCCAGAAATAAACCCACACATTTATGGACAGCTAATATTCGACAAGGGAGCCAAGGGCATACAGTGGAGAAAGGAGAGTCTTTTCAATAAATGGTGTTAGGAAAAGTGCACAGCCACATTCAAAAGAATGAAAGTAGGCCATTGTCTTACACCATGCACAAAAATCAACTCAAAATGGATTAACGACTTGAATGTAAGACCCGAAACCATGAAACTTCTAGAAGAAAACATAGGCAGTACGCTCCGTGACATTGGTCTTAGCAGCATATTTTCAAGTACCCCGTCTGACCAGGCAAGGGAAAAGAAGGAAAAATCAGCAAATGGGACTACATCAAACTAAAAAGCTTCTGCACAGTAAAGGAAATCAATATCATCTTTTATTTTGTAAATCTATAATTAAAAATTAAATTATTTGAAATATCTACCAACTTAAAAATCATCAACTAGGCCAAATAGTTTAGTGTTTTTTCATGTGTGTGACGCTTTGCTATTACATTGGAACACTGGGTCATTGGGACTGGACTCTTTAAATGGAAGCATTTCTAAGGCTTCTCCCAGCATGGTCCCAGCAAGCCTGCTCCCTACATCTGTCTGCCTAACACATGAATGTTCTCACGTTGTTATGTTCTCATGGTCACTCTGGGAGCTTCTCCAGTGATCACTGCTCATGTCAGGGCATGCTCAAGTTCCCTCCTTCATAATCTGTGCTCTAGTTTTGTGGGACCATTGTTATTCTTGGTTGTGCAGTGAATCTTCTTGCTTGATCTCTACCAGGTCAGAGCTTCCAGAAGCACCTTGATCTTTGCTCACAGCTCACTTTCTCTGGCCAAAACTGGAACAGGAGTGATCCTTGAATCTCCTAAACCTTTAGGATTTTCATTCCCATACTTGAAGACAACCTCATGAGGTGTATGTTTTGACATTTTGTTTTCACAAAATAGCAATCAGACAAATGAATGAAAAAGCAATCATTTAATTCTGTTCAGTTATGTGGTTTTTCTCTCCATCTAGAGGATAGGTTGTTAAATGAGGTAAATCAGAATGTAAATAAATTTATTTCAAAAACACAGTCTGAGACTTTAATCTTGCTTTTTTCCCCCCAATAATTTTATTGAGATCATAATGGTTTATAACACTGTGTAGTTTTGGGTGTACATTATTACTTATCAATTTCTGAATAGACTTCATTGTGCTCACCACCAGTAGTCTAATTTTTGTCCATCACCATGCACTGACCTTTAAAAAATAGAGAAGTGGCATAGCATTATTCAATCAGGGCAGCCTGGGGTCAGCGTTGCTCCACTGAACTGAGTGTTCTGTTTTGCTACCTAAGGGAGATCAGGAGGTGATGGAGTCTGAGTCCAGAACAGGAGCAGTGCAGAGGCGCTAGGGTGCCAGAGCTGGGGACGGGTGGTGGGAGTGGCCACCCAGTTTGCCCTCACCAAGTACTTCCTGTGCCTTCGGAAATGCGCTGCCTAAAGATGCAGAGGAAGCCCCTCCAGCCTCCAATATCCCTCCTGTTCGTTCTTTTTTGTGTAAGAGGCAAACAAAAGAGGAGGAGCTCAGAAAAAAGTGGATAAAGACCCTGCCACAGAGAAAGAAAGATTCTCAAAGCAGATATCAGTGTGAAAGAGGCGGGCAGCAGCCAGCCAGGCATGGCCCCAGGTTTCCACCCCTTCACTGTGGGCCATGGTGGACGAGTGCAGGAGCCTGGCCCCTCATCGATGTACAGACGTGGCTGGGCACCCTTCCTACTGCATGAGTTTGTATCAGTAGCTTATGCATCAGTAGTTTATTCATGTGAATAGCATTTCAATATCACTTTTTCACTGTTGGGTGAGCCCTCAAGCTTGGAGGGTCAGGATTCCCCAGTTCTTGAGGTCCTTGTATGTCACCAAGAAAACATCTGTTGGTCCAGCAAGGGGCACCAGATGGAAATTTTGTGGGTCAGGACCCCTAATCCTGGGTGGGGCTCCAGCATCCACCTCCTGCTACCCCAAGCCAGGTGCACTGCCTCTCGGTGTATGGTCACTATTTACAGATTTGTGTCTCAGGACCCACCCTAGAGATGCCAGTTAGGTTTATCTGGAGAGAGGTCGTCTTGTGGGACGGTCTACTTTCCCTTCTACTTTACCTCCGAGTTTTCTGACTACAAATGTCACTTCTGTCTTGGGGTGATCATCATGGTTCTCACCTGCACTCTCGCTGCAGCTGCCACTTACATCCTCTTCTTGTTCTGGGATCATTACACCCCAGGGAAAGTTGGCTCTCTCTGAGCAGGGAACATGTGTTAGTCAAGTCTGCTCATCCACTTACCTGGTGTAGTAAATGCTCCATAAACGTTTGAATACGTGAGAAGCTTATATGTACTTTTGAGCCAATTTTATTTGGGGGGGAGCTGGGCATAGGAGGGCCATTTCCACGTATGGAGCAGGTACTCTGAAAGTGCAGAAAGTGTTATCCATGAGGATCTGTCTGTGCTGAGAGAGGATTGCAGTGGTGATGGTGGTTGGGCAGCAAGAGGGGCCCACTGGTCTCCAGGATATCTCAGGAGGGACAGGCTGCCAAGTGGGTCCTGACAAGGACAAGGGGAAACTCCTTGCTGTGAGGACGCCATAGGAAGGCGCTGTTTTTTATGTTGAGGGCCAGGGCAATGTCACAAGACAATGTCTTTGAGTTTCATGGAGTCGAATCGTTGCCTGTAAAAGATAATTTCCTTGAGTGTGGATTGGCTCTCCTATAGGTGTTCTTGTGAATTAAAAATAATGAGACCTGGGGCCAGCCCGGTGGTGTAGTGGTTAAGTTTCTGTACTCCGCTTTGGTGCCTGGGTTCGTGGGCCAAATCCATGAGCAACGCCTGGGTAATTTGAAGGGCCTGGTTTCTGGCACTTACGCTGGGAGAGGGTTGCGCCACGCCACTTGGGTTGAAGGAGGCAGGTGTCCTCTAGGGCCACCTGCAGAGGTAGTGTTGCTACTTTCTTGCCCCTCTGTCTTCCCTTGCCTCCCAGGAGAGTGTCTTCCTTCCCAAGAATGTGAAGCTCAGTGGACAGCCATGGCATGCTTTCCCTGGCTCGCCCATGTGGCTACTGCGGGGGACACTTCCTTATGAAAGGCGGACACCTCACACCGTGCCGATGAGTGGTGCTGCCGCTGCAGTTGTAGCTACAAGCCTCTCAAACCAACAGTCCTTGGTGATTTTATGATGTTAATGTGCTTTCATATGCATGTTGATGGGCTTTATCAGAATTGCCTTTGGATCTGATTTTTGAAAATGGAATTCCATTTAATATTTTCCTTCCTATCTACATGTTAAAATCTGCTCTGTCTTGAAGACCCTCCTCAAATTCCTTCTGTGAAGCTTCACCTAGCAGCTCTTGTGGGCAGTCCTCCGTCATTCCTCTGTCTGCTTTCTTGCAATTTTTACTTTGTGTTGTGCTTGATTATTGCTAAGTTTTACCTGTTCGATTAGGAGAACGGGCCAGCCAACTCACATTTTCATTATCCCCCTGTCTAGAACAGCGTCTAGGTTAATACTCAGTGAGGAACTATAGGCTACATGCTCTTACGAAATACACTTCCAAAATTTAACATTTTTCTGCTTGGAATTTTGTATATGCCTGTGAGCTTTCTTAATATGGGGCATTAGACCTCTGTGAAAAATGGAGAAATAGTATTACAGCATAATATAGTGTTATTTGTTTTTCCGTCTATTAACATTTTATAGAGTGTATGATGGGGTGGAATTATTTTGGGGATTTACAGATTTATTTTCATGTTCCCTAATCAAATCTTACTGGTTTCCTGCTTTAACTTGCAGAGTAGCATTTGGCAGATTATCCCCAAGGCCAACAGTGCTCCTAGTTAGACTGAAGTTGGGCATTGCTGATTCCAATTTTGGAAGAATTGTCAACAGCCTATCAGCAAAGGTGTCATTATTTTTATATGTGAATGTACTGTAATTAGAACACAGTTGTGAGAGTTGGTAGTTTACAAGTGTCTAATGAGCTATTTCCTTCCCCATTCACACTGGTTGGGGAGTTAATTGGGTCCATCTGGTGTGTAATCCACAGTATCTCTGATATCTGTGATTTTATAAGCCTGTGGCAAACTTGGACTGTGGATTCTGTCGACGAAAATAATTCATAACCAATCTGTAAATGAAAATTTGGGTGAGTTTATTCTGAGCTTAAATCTGAGGATTATAACCCGGGGGCCTTTCTTCCCGAAGGGAGAAAGGGCACCAAAGAAGTGGGGTGCACAGACTGGTTATATACCCCCAGAGAGGATGTTTCACATAGGATTGAAATGTCCCTTTTACAATAGTCGCTAGACTGCTCTGTCGGCACAGCCATTGATGAAAATAGCAGGTAGGTCTTCTGTCTCAGTGAACACAGCAGGGTGGCAGTCTGTTGTCTCCAGCTGAGTGGTCACAGGTGAGCTGGGTGGTCAAAGGTGAGTGCAGCAATCAGTTCCTAGCCTAAGGAAAAATGCTTATCCCTAAGGAAATGCTAATGTGGGGGGAATTTGCACCTTTATCTCAAGGGCCTTTGTTCTGGCCATAGGAAATGTCTAAGCAGATATGCAATGCGTGCTCAATAGCCAGTCAGACCCTTTTGGAAAAAAAAAAGTCAGGCAGAATTAGGTTTATACCAAATGGCTTCCTCATATACTCCAATATATCCTATTGCTTGCCATTTTTATTTGTCAATTCACAAGAGGAGTTTTTGTGCCTGAGCTCAAAGGAGGAGCTTGGTGAAGCACAGGGAGGGTGGAGCTGGGTTGGGCGGGAGCTTGCTTTGTGGGAACTGTGCTGCGGAAGGATTCAGGGTGAGGAGCACAGTGTGAGGTCTAAGGCCCATCCATCATCCGGGACTGCCTCCCACCTGGTCCTTGAGAGCGATCACAGCGCGGTGGGTCACCAGGCAGTGTTTGGCGTCAGATAAGAGGACCGTCTCCACCTGAGTGAAGAATAGTGGGGTTTAGAGAGTCAGCTATAGCATGCTGGCTTTTCTTCGCACAGTGTCTGCATTTGGGAACATTCTGCAGCCTCGCGTACTAGGGGGCACAGAGCCATGGGAAGGTTAGCGTGGGTTACACGTGGGCACGTCAGTACTGAAGCCTACGCAACCCACGCAGTCCTCCCACGAGCAGCCCCCGCCCTCCGCTGGCGCGTGCCAGGAAAGCTCCCTGTCCACCCTTTGGTGGCTGCTCTGTGCTTGGCCTTTTCCCTTCAGGTAAGGTCCAGGAAGACATTCACTTCTGATACCAGCTGCGTCCGAGTTAAAAGTAGGGTCCAGTGAGGACTTCATCGATCTTTAAAAAATTTTTTAAAAAAGTATGGGCAGATGTATGCAGATTTTTCAGGCACTCCTGTTGCTTGCCCAGAAAGCTTAGCACACTCACTGTACAGTGATCATACTGGAAGCCAGGAGCCAGGATGTAGGCGTGGTTCTCCCTTCCTCGGAGTCGCCCACAGACGGCTCCCTCCCACCCTGGCCAGGCTGGGCCCCTGCTGCCTCCACGCTGGTCCGCTCCAACTGAGTTCGAGTCACTGCGCCACCGGCGGCACCCCGTGCACCCGGCTCAGGGCTCAGAACGGCTGTACAGAGCGAACATTGCGGGACCACCAGGCGCAGGATGGGGTGATGTGGCGGGGATGCGGGCGGAGGATGAGGGCAGGATGGGGCAGGATACGGCCCGGATGGGGGCTGGCGCCAGGTGCATTGAGGGGAGAGGAGGGTTTACTTCTCAGGGCCTACGCCTGACCCAAGGCTAATCCGTGCAGGTATATTACTGCGTTGAAATATTTGTGTGGTAGGTATGGATCATAGTCGTCAGCTTAGAAATAACATATTGCTTTTTCAGCTACTTTTCGCCTACTCACTCTTTTGCAAGCTACTCAACCTCTTGGTCCTCTGTTTGCTTATCCATGAGATGGGTATAAAATTGCTAGCTCATAAGTTACAAAGCTTGAACTATTTTTAAAAATTGTTTTCCATTGTGGTAAAATATATATAACATAAAACTTGCCGTTTTAACTATCTTTAAGTATACAATTCAGTGGTGTTAATTACATTCATAATGTTGTGCAGCCATCATCATTACCTAATTTTAAAACTTTTTCATCACTGGAAACAGGAAAACTGTGTCCATTAAACAATAACTCTCCCTGTCCCCCTCCCCCAGCCCCTGGTAACCTTTAATCTATTTCCTGTTTTTATGAATTTGCCTATTCTAGATATTTCATATAAGTGAAATTATGCAATATTTGTACTTTTGTGTCTGGTTTGTTTACTCAGCATAGTTTTTTAGGTTCAGCCATGTTGTAGCATGTATTAGAACTTCATTCCTTTTTATGGACAATTAATATTCCGCTGTATGAATATACCCAATTTTGTTTATTCGTTCATCTATTGATGGACACTTGGGTTCTTGCCACATTTTGGCTGTTGTAAATAATCCTGCAATGAAAATTGACGTGCCTGTATCTGTTTGAGTCCGTGTTCTCAGTTATTTTGGGTATGTACCTAGGAGTGGAATTGCTGGGTTGGATGGTAACTCTATGCTTGACTTTTTGAGGACTGACTAAAATACTTTTCACAGATACTTCCACACTTTACATTACCAGTAGCACTGCATGAGAGGTTCCAATTTCTCCATTATGGGCCAACATTTATTTTCCATTTTTTTGGTTCTAGCCATCCTGGTGGGTGTGAGGTAATATAGTGGTTTTGGTGTGCATTTCTCTAATGACTTCTTCTTTTCCAGTTTGGATGGCTTTTATTTCTTTTTCTTGCCTAATTGCCCTGGCTAGAAGTTCCAGTACAATAGAAATTGAATAACAGTGGTGAAAGCAGGCATCCTTGGTTTGTTCCTCATCTTAGGGGGAAATGTTTCAGTCTTTCACCATTGAGTATAATATCAGCTGTGGGTTTTTCGTAAATTCCCTTTATCATGTTGAGGAAGTTCCCTTCTATTCCTAGTTTTCTGAGAGTCACCCTACTCCCAGAGATTTTATGCTTAAGATGGAAGATGACAGGAGGACATAACTGTCAGGGGACAGTGACCCAAACCATATTATTCCCTGGAGTCTGTCTGTTGAGCTGAAAGGAGATGAGGTTGGAAGGATTCAAAGGTTGGTCCTGTGAGCAGATTCTGAGAGTCTGGAGAGTCTGAAATTCATCCTCTATACCACTGTTTCCCCCAGTGTTTCCTATTTCAGAATCTCCTGGGTGTTGTAAAAATATAGTTCCCTAAGCCACATACTTCTCTGAATCAGAATCTACACGACTGGGTCCTGGGAAATTGTCTGAAGCAGACTTCCAGACATTTGGAAGCTGCTGCTACAAGCCACGGTGAGACAGATGAGATGAGACTAGCAGGAGGAGGATATGCTGGCAGACTTAGGAGGGGGAATTTGACACCCTTAAAATTGTTCCAGATGTACATAACTGATAATTCTATGACCCCAAAGTTTAAAAAGAGGGTGACAAGAGGGAAATCTTGAGCAAGTGGCTTTTAGGAAAACATAAATTTATTTTTAGGCATGTTGATTTGAAGTGAGAGCAGGGCCAGGCCAGAGCTGCCTATCCTGCGTGGTGAGACACAGCCACTGTGGAGCCCCATCTACTGTGCTTGGCATGTGGAAGGTGCTAAAACATGTTAGCTCCCCAATGTCTCCTCTAGCCTCATAGAATCGATGGCTTTCTCTGACCTTTATCACATGTGGCTTTATTGTTGGTCTCATCCCTACATCTTAAGCTTACTGTTGACAGAGACCGTCCCTCTCTAGATTTCTACCTCACTCCATCAGGCACTGTCCAAACTAAACACGCATCTATTAAATCAGTGAACAGATGTTTTTGGAATGTTTTCCTTGAGCCAGATGTGTGATCATATAAAATGCTTTGGGCCACTGTAAAAGAAATAACCCCAAAGTCCCAGTAGCTTAACATAGTAACAGTTTGTTTTTTGCTTGTATGAAATCTACTTAGTGGTAGTGATAGTGGTGTAGGCAGTACCAGGATGATAGCAGCCTTGTCATCTTCAACACATGGTTGACCCACCGCCACCTACTCTCTGCCCTTCTTCCCGTGCTCTCTACCCTAGGACGCTGACCTCTGTGGATTTCCTGGTGTTCCCTAGCTCTGGCTTCTGGTTGGGCTTGGCCCCTAGGGAGCATGGCAGGAGAGGAAATATGACATGATTGGGTGTTTATTTCTTCAACCCTCTCTTTCTTCCCCTCCCAGAAAGACCCCTATAGCTGATGTGTCCATCAACCATAGACCTCTGTTCATCTCAAAATGGCCCTCTCTGCAAGACTCTTTCAACTTAAAAAGCAAATTGACCTGTTATTTTTACCGTCAAAATGAGTTTATTTGGGATTATCCAAAAGAATTGCAATTCATGATGTGCATGCTATAGCAGAGCACAGGCAAATGCAGAGAATAAAGGAGGGGAGCTGCTTTTATGGAGAAAAAGGGAGTCAGGAGGGGCTTTTCTGAAGGAAAGTTCATTTTGGGAAAGTAACAGTTCAGGGCAGCAATGGCTTCTCACTGGCTGAGCTGTGGCATTTCTCATTGGCTGGGCTGTTTCCTGGTGAGGAGAGAAATCTTTTCAGTAGTAAAGTAGTTGTACTTCCCATCAGAGATGCTAGTGCAAGTCTCTTCCTGTTTGGAGTAATTGATGATGTATGATAGGGCATGAGAGCACTGCCTATAGGCCTTCCTGACTCCAATTTGGTTAGATTTCTTTTGCTAATTTCCACAACTCTTTCCTTCTGGGTTCTAGTGTTACCAAACCTGAAGTGGGTTCACTGACCTGACATGCAGCAAGCCAATCTCTGACACTGGGTATAGTGGAAGAAAATAGGAATTTTATTGCAAAGTGCTGAGTAAGGAGAATGGGCAGCTAAAGCGGTAATCCTGAAAAGCTACTAGCAAGAGTTTTTATTTGGAGTTTTAGGTACGGGAGGGAGGGAGCATGTGGCCTTGGGGGCTGAAGTTTAAAGCGTCCTCTGCACAGGTGTGACTGTCTTTCATATTGCTTCATGGGTCACAGGTACAAATTTGGGGAGTTCTATGTGTTGCATGAGGTGGATTTTTAGTCTGTGATGTCTAAAGTGTACAATCAGGCATTTTAGCTTCTTAATGCTCCTGCGAGATGCTTAGTCGGGGAGGGGGTGGGGGGCTATTGGCAGGTTGCTGTCAGCAAGCTACACTTATCAGCAGTCCTCCTGCTGTTCTGCAAAACAAGCTCAGAAACTTCGGTTATCCTTGTTTCCCACATCAACCTTGTGGGTACAGGCACAGTTTCACCCTAATCCAGGGAAATTTTAACTCCTTCATGCTTGGTTTCACTGGCAACTGCCTTCTCCCTTTATCCCCTTCAGGCCAAGGGTGGTAGCAGTCTGCTGTTACTGACCCCATCCTACTGCAAGTATGTTATCCCTACACTCTGCCCATACTTTTGCAAATTGTCCCTTTATTAAATCCTCGTTGAATCATTGTGATTTAGTGGGCTACCTGTTTATTGCTGGTGTCCTGACTGGTAAAATGGCTTTCAAAATGGTAGTGCATTAACATCCAGCCAGTGTGTGGGAGAAGAGAGGGGGTGGAAGATGTATGGAGCCTAGAGTGCTGAATGTCACTTCCTCCCCTCTGCCCACTGTCTGGAACTTGGTCCTGTGGCCCCACTGAGATGGATGGTTTGGGACATGTGGTCCCTGACCAGGCAGCCATTTCACAACAGCAACTCCGTACTGTGGAAGGAGCAGCTGGCTGTCTATGTCACAGCAAGAGACAGTTCTCAGGATTGATTGGTCTTGGTATGAATATTTAGTATCATTCAACATGATATTGCCTGGATGTCTTCGGTCTTCTTTTTTTCTTTCTATTTTATTTTTTATTGAGGTTATGATAGTTTACAACCTTGTGAAATTTCAGTTGTACATTATTATTTGTCAGTCATATTGTGGGTGCAGCACTTCACCCTTTGTGCCCACCCCCCACCCCACCCCCTTTCCTCTGGTAATCACTAATCTGTTCTCTTTGTCTACATTATTAAGTTCCTCATATGAGAGGAGTCATACAGAGATTGTCCTTCTCTATCTCGCTTATTTCACTTACATAATACCCTCAAGGTCCATCCATGTTTTTGGGAATGGGACAATTTTATCCTTTTTTATGGCTGAGTAGTATTCCACTGTATGTGTGTGTGTGTGTGATATATATATATACACCATATCTTCTTTATCCAATCATCAGTTGATGGGCACTTAGGTTTCTTCCATGTCTTGGCTATTGTAAATAATGCTGCAGTGAACATGGGGGTGCATGGGACTTTTGGAATTGCTGATTTCAAGTTCTTTGGATAGATACCTATAGTGGGATGGCTTGGTCATATGGTATTTCTATTTTTAATTTTTTGAGAAATCTCCATACGGTTTTCCATAGTGGCTGCACCAGTTTGCATTCCCACCAGCAGTGTATGAGGATTCCTTTTTCTCCACAACCTCTCCAACATTTGTTGTTTTTTGTTTTTGTTATTTTAGCCATTCTAATGGGGGTAAGGTGATATCTTAGTGTAGTTTTGATGTGCATTTCCCTGATGATCAGCGATGATGAGTATCTTTTCATGTGCCTGTTGGCCATCCGTATATCTTCTTTGGAGAAATGTCTGTTCATATCCCCTGCCCATTTTTTGATTGGGTTGTTTGATTTTTAGTTGTTGAGTTGTGTGTGTTCTTTATATAGTATAGAGATTAACCATTTGTCGGATATATGATTTGCAAAGATTTTTTCCCAATTGGTGGGTTGTGTTTTTGTTTCAATCCTGTTTTCCCTTGTCTTGAAGAAGCTCTTTAGTGTGATGAAGTCCCATTTGTTTATTCTTTCTATTGTTTCCCTTGGCTGACAAGACATGGTGTCTGAAAAGATCCTTTTGATACTGATGTCAAAGAGTGTACTGCCTGTATTTTCTTCTAGAAGTCTTATGTTTTCTGGTCTTACTGTTAAGTCTTTGATCCATTTTGAGTTTATTTTTGTGAATGGTGTAAAAGAATGTTTGATTTTCATTCTTTTACATGTGGCTGTCCAGTTTTTCCAACACCATTTGTTGAAGAGACTTTCTTTTCTCCATCGTATGTTCTCAGCTCCTTTGTTGAAGATTAGCTGTCCATAGATGTGTGGTTTTATTTCTGGGCTTTCAATTCTGTTGCATTGATGTGTGTGCCTGTTTTTGTACCAGTAGCATGCTGTGTTGGTTACTATAGCTTTGTAATATATTTTGAAGTCAGGGATTGTGATGCCTCCGGCTTTGTTTTTCTTACTCAGGATTGCTTTAGCAATTTGCGGTCTTTTGTTGCCCTATATGAATTTTAGGATTCTTTGTTCAATTTCTTTAAAGAATGTCCTTGGGATTCTGATTGGGACAGCGTTGAACCTGTAGATTGCTTTAGGTAGTATGGACATTTTAACTATGTTTATTCTTCCAATCCATGTACATGAAATGTCTTTCCATCTCTTTATGTCATCGTCAATTTCTTTCAAGAAAGTCTTGTAGTTTTCATTGTATAAATCTTTCACTTCCTTGGTTAAATTTATCCCAAGTTATTTTATTCTTTTCGTTGCGATTGTGAATGGGATTGAGTTCTTGAGTTCTTTTTCTGTTAGTTCATTGTTAGTGTATAGAAATGCTACTGATTTATGTATGTTGATCCAGGAATTTTTTGATTTCTTCTTTGATCTCTTCATTGACCCAATCATTGTTCAGTAGCATTTTGTTCAATCTCCACATTTTTGTGGCTTTTCTGGTTTTCTTTCTGTAGTTGATTTCCAGTTTCATACCTTTGTGGTCAGAAGAGATGCATGGTATTATTTCGATCTTCTTAAATTTATTGAGACTTGTTTTGTGGCCTAATATGTGATCAATCCTGGAGAATGTTCCATGGGCATTTGAAAGGAATATGTATTCTGTGGTTTTTGGATGGAATGTTCTGTATGTATCTACTAAGTCCATCTGGTCTAATGTGTCCTTTAAGGTGAGTGTTTCCTTATTGATCTTCTGTTTGGATGATCTATCCATTGGTGTAAGTGGAGTGCTAAAGTCCCCTACTATTATTGTGTTACTGTCTATTTCTCCTCTTATGTCTGTTAATAATTGCTTTATATATTTAGGTGCTCCTATGTTGGGTGCATAGATATTTACAAGTGTTATATTTTCTTGTTGGATTGTTCCCTTTATGATTATGTAGTGCCCGTCTTTGTCTCTTATTACAGTTTTTGATTTAAAGTCTATTTTGTCTGATATAAGTATTGCTACCCCCGCTTTCTTTTCTTTGCCATTTGCATGGAGTATCTTTTTCCATCCTTTCACTTTCTGTTTGTGAGTGTCTTTAGGTCTGAAGTGTGTCTCTTGTATGCAGCATATACATGGATCTTGTTTTTTTATCCAGTTGGCCACCCTATGGCATTTGATTGGAGCATTTAGTCCATTGACATTTAAAGTAGCTATTGATAAATATGTATATATTGCCATTTTGTCACTTTTTCTTTTTTGGGGGGTGTTCTAGTAGCTCTTCTCAGTTCCTTTCTTTTTCTCTTGCACTTTTCCCTTGTGGTTTGATGGCTATCTTTAGTAATATGTTTGATTTCGTTTGTCTTACTTTTTTCCTGCTTGTTATAGGTTTCTGGTTTGTGGTTACCAAGAGGATCCTATTTAATATACTATGTATATAACAGTCTATATTGAGTAGATAGACTCTTTAGCTTGACCTCTTTCTAAAAGCTCTAGTTTTTCACTCCCCTCCTCCCACATTATATGTTTTTCACATCATATATGGTCTTTTGTTTAGTGTCTGTCTATCCATTACCCTCTTATCATTGAAATAGGTGATTTTAGTACGTTTGTCTTTTAGCCTTCGTCTTATCTTCACAGGTAGTTGATCTGCTGCCTTTACTATACTTTTACCATACAATTGATTTTATTGCCTGTTTTTTGTTGTTGTTGTTTTGGGTTTTTTTTTTTTTTTTTGATATCTGTATTTGTGGTCATTGCTTCCCACTTAAATAAGTCCCTTCAGCATTTCTTGCAGAACTGCTTTCTTGTTGATAAACTCCTTTAGTTTTTGCTTGTCTGGGAAGCTCTTTATCTCTCCTTCCATTCTGAATGACAACCTTGATGGATAGAGTATTCTTGGTTGTAGGTTTTTTCCTTTTAGCACTTCAAATATGTCATGCCATTCTCTTCTCGCCTATAGGGTCTCGACTGAGGAGTCCGCTGATAGCCTGATGGGCTTCCCTTTATATGTCACTTGTGGCCTTTCTCTTGCTGCTTTTAGGATTCTCTCTTTGTCTTTAATTTTAGACATTTTGATTATAATATGTCTTGGTGTGGGCCTCTTTGGGCTTCTCTTGTTTGGAGCTCTCTGTGCTTCCTGAACTTAGATGTCTTTTTCCTTCCTCAGGTGATGAAAATTTTCCTCTATTATTTCGACAAATGAATTTACTGTCCCTTTGTCTCTCTCTTCTCCTTCTGGGACCCCTATAATCCAAATGTTAGCATGGTTCATATTGTCCCAGAGTTCCCTTACACTGTTCTCATTCTGTCTAATGCTTTTTTCTCTTTTCTTTTCTGCTTGGGTGATTTCCTCTATTCTTTCATCTAGCTTGCTGATCCGTTCTTTTGCTTCCTCTACTCTGCTATTGAGTCCCTCTAGTGAATTTCTCATTTCGAGTATTGTATTCTTCATTTCTGATTTGTTTTTTTTAATATCTTCCAGTTCTTTGCTGATATGCTCACTGTGTTCATCCATTCTTCTCCGCATATCTGTGAGCATCCTCATTATATTTTGTTTGAATTCTTTGTTGAGTAGGTCACTAGTTTCTGTTTCCCTTTGTTCTTTTTCTGGGGTTTTGTACTGTTCCCTTGCTTGGAAAGTATTCCTTTGCCTCCTCCTTATGCCTCTTTCTCGGTGCTATTTTCTTTGTACTAGATGAGTCGGCTATGTCTCCTGATCTTGGAGAAGTGGCCTTATGTATGAGATGCCTTATGAGGCCCAGCAGTGTGCTTCCCTCTCGTCACCAGTCCACAAGAACCAGGAGTGACCCCCTTTATGGGCTTCTTGTGTCCTTCTGCTGTGGAGGGTTGCTCCCACTGCAGGTACCCAGGGACTCTGATCTTTCCTTCCCTGGCCAGCTGTTTGGAAATCCGGTTTGGTGGGCCTCAGCACTGTTGGCTACAAAGTTTATCAGCACACTCTTATTGCAATTGTCCTCTTAATTGGGTTGGTACCCAGTGTAGCTGGTTGCTAGGCTCTGGGGCGTACAGTTGTGATAGGCCTGAGGCCAGCAAGGCTGTTGTCAGTTCTCTTAGGAGTGCAGCTGAGTGGGGCTAACCCTTGGCATGGGGACACTCAATTGTTTCATGCTTTGGAAGGTGGCGCCGATCCTTTTTATGGCTATTTGTGAAGCACAAGTCTTCTGCCGCTGATAAGCCTCACCCCCCACCAGACCACATACACTGTCAACACAGTTCTGGTCCGTGCACACTTCTCAACCCCCTGGAGCATACCCCAACACCACACTGCAGAGCCCCTCGCCCCTCCCCCAATACCCCCCATAGTTCAGCTGGTCCTCACACAAGCCCTGCCCCACAGAGGCAGACACACTTGCCTGCCTGTCGAGGATCAAGGCACTCAGTCAATGCAGGCTGAAAAGTAGCCTGAGGGCTTGCTGTTAGGTGGGGCCAGTCCCTAGGGTGGGTTGTCTGCCCTGGCTGAACTGGATTAAATCTGTGCTTTAGTGGGTGTGGCAGACCCCTGGGCTAACAACCCAAGGGATGCACCTCAATAGCCCCCACCAGTGTCCATGGTATTTATGAAGAACCTGTATTGAACTGGGTACTACTTAAGGCACCAGATAAAATAAGATGGGAATAACATGGCAGCCATCCATAAGGAGCTCATAGTCTAATGGGAAAAACTGAATCAGTAGCCACTCTCTATTTTTATGCTTTCCATTTACATCTCCTTATTTAGTGCAACAATACTGAGCTTTTCTTTTTTTCCCTCTTAATCTGTATTATACATGTGAGAAAATAGAAGCACAGGATTGTTAAATAACGTAAGTTTACTGTAACAGTCAGCTCTCCCAGTAATGCTATGTTAACAAACCACCCCAGAGAGTGATGGAAAATACCTGGATATTTGGGGACTCATTGAGACATTTATTTAAATGTACCTGAGGTCTTTCTGGATTTACAGTTAGGAGAGATGAAAATTTAAAAAGCTCAGTTAATTGTTCAAGCTGGTTTCAAGAGCTAAAAGTATACTAATTAAATCCCTCAGGCAGAATTAATCTTCTACCTCTCCACTCTCATCTGTCCTAGTTAGGCAGTCTGCTGTATACTTTGTTTGCTGCCATGCTGCCCTCCACTGGTTGTTAAAACACCTGAGGACGGAGTCCTCAGTCACCTGTGTTCCCTGTAGGAAGTGCCCAGGGCTGCCCAGAGGTGGTGCCCAGAGGACACTTGCTGGCTTGAGACAGACTCCTTTTCTGATCATGACATGGTGGGTGTTGTTAGACATAGCTCAGGTGCCCTGGTTTTGTTCATTCATGAGACCAGAGTCTTATTGTCTATGTCACAGGTGCATGCTTGAACGAGAAAGGGAAAGTAGGTGGAAATATTTTCCTAAAATTCTCTTTTTGCTTTGCATTTATGATCTGAATTACTGTTATTTCACCAGGTGAGTGTTTCACGGCATCCATAGCAGCTCTACGTGGCCTGGGCTCCTTTAGGAAAGGCAATGTACCACCTTATAAAATGACATATTCCCAATAACTAGGAATGAAAATGATTTCTGCAACTTTTCATGAAAAACTAGTTGCTTTTAAACATCATGTGTCCTTTAATGAGGGTGACCATATATGCTGGTGGGCTCTGTTATTCCTGTGCAATTATTTCGCTCTCGAATAGCTCCTGACTCGGATGCTAAGTTTATGGTGGCCCTTTCTCCAGTGGACAGGCCAGCCAACACAGTGGAGGGGCATCCCATGAAGTGTCAACCTTTGCTTTTCTTCAGCTGTGGCTTCTGTCCCCCTGAGAGCCCCCTCCCTGCCATTCTGGTTATCATTTTATTATGACTCCACTGGCCCTGACTTCTGCTCCTTGTTCTCCTAAGGGAAGCCATTAGGATATTTTAGATGTGTGGTATTTAAATATTGTGATCTTAGGAAATACAATTTTCTGAGTATGAAAGGGCCCATCAGACTCTGAATAGTTTTCTTGATGAAAAGTTCTCCCTAGAAAGGCAAAGGTGGCTGGAATCCACCGTTAAGGCTCAAGTGAGCCTAAAAGGATGAACGCCACAGCATCTGGTCTCCTACGTGAGTTTCTTGTTTGCATTTGCATTCTGATTTATGCTGGGGAGGAGAGTCGTTTCTGACTGTCTTTCCTAAAACTCCAGCTTATTAGAATTCATATATACCTTTAGTAAAATTTCCCTGGTAAAATTTATCACTGAAGCTTGTGCATGTTCTTAAACCTAGCCCCCACTTACTGGTGCAGGCGTTCTTCATTTCTGTGTTGGTGATCTCTTCCTTCACTGTGTCTTTCAGGTCTCACTCTCCATTCATCCAGTTCTTCAGCTCCAGGTCTAAAGACCTCTGCTTTACAGAAAATACTCCTTTGCTGAGGAATTCCTCACAAGAGAAAGGGTGAGTTTTCTTTCCCTTCTTATAAAATTAAGAAATGTCTGAGCATTGCCCTTGGCACTTATGTTGGAGAATTTCTTCCTGAGGTATGAATTTTTGCCTAACGTCTTTTGTCTCTGCCAGATTCTTGTCAATTCAAGGTAGTAGATGTTCATGATTCTACTGGTTGTATTCTGCGGCTTATGAATTTCCAAATAATCTTGAGCATAACCCTGCAATGATTAAATTGCCCAAATGCACACTCATGCGTACGCATAGATCTGACAGGCTGTCTCTCCAGGTCAGGGCTTCTCAACCAGGGGTGACATTGGCACTGTCTGGAGATGTTTTTTATTGTCACAACTGGGGGAGTGGTGCTACTGGCACTTAAGGAGAGAGGCCAGGGGTACTGGTAAACATCCCACAATGCACAGAACCACTCCCAACAACAAAGAATTATCTGGCTTAAATGTCAACAGCGATGAGATTGAAAAATGTATGATTTAAAGGAAAATTCCACTTCCTGCAAGTTTGAAGGTCCTTTTGGGGACAAACTTGGGTGGTTCTGGAATTGCTAAGCAGAGCTGATCTGGAGGATAACTTCCTTACAGACTCTCTCCACCAGGATGAAGGGCCCTGGTCCAGGCCTCCAGCCTCATCTCCTCTTCCTTCTGCAGACAACCTTCTGGAAGTGTGAGCCACCTGCTTGGTGTTCCCTGGTTCCCCACACATTACGAACTTGGTGACATCATCGTGGACCCTTCCTCTCCTGCCCGCTGACCTTGTGCACCTGCATCGGCAGGTGGACTGCCGTGTCTCCTGAATTTGCCTCCCTCCTGTAGCCTCTGAGAACTTGCCCACCCACTCCCCAGCCCTGTTGATAACTTGGAGGGGGGTGTTTAATACTTTAGGGTGTATCTGAATTCTCTGGGGGTGCTCATATGCCATGTGAGTTCCTGGTTTCACTTTCTAAAGACTTGAATTCCCAGGATCTGGAAGGGGTGTGGGAATCTAGATTTATCACCTCCCATTGCAAGGGCAATCTGGCTCCCTCAAGGTAACTCCTGATGACAAGTTGTGTCTCACTCCAAAACTTCCCAGGGAGCCCTTTGACAAGCCATCCTCCCCTCTCTGGCTCTCTAGGGCAGTCCCACTCAAATACAAGGGACTCAAATGGCACCTCCTTTGTGAAGCCTTGGTTTCCCTCCAACTCCCCTAGGAAGCGATACTTTTTCTCTTGTGCTCTCAAACACTGCGTTCATGCTCTTCTTTGGAACTTGCCATTGTATTATCCATGGTTATGCCTGCCAGCCTGCATACTCTTCATCCCGTGTCTCAGTGCCCAGATCATAGCCCCTGCCACCAGGGGGATAACTTAATTCTCCTCTCTCTCTCCTAATCAATAACTGAAAACAAACACTTCAAACATCTATTCCCTTATGCTTTCCTTTGAATTACTTGGTAAACTGTTAAGGCCTTAGAACTCATGATTCTTTGGAAAACCAATAATGTATAAGTGTTTTTCCTGGGCATGTGGAGCACAGAGACATGTCCCAGGATACTGAACTGTGCCTCATGTTACAAAAACCATTTCAGAAGAGCAGAACATAGATCAGGTTTCTTACAAAGCATTTTCCTTTTTTATTTTATTTTATTTTTTTGCAGGAATCTAATTGAGGTATTGGTGGTGGGAAGGTCTTTTTAATGCTTTACTTTTTGCCAACTTTATTTTGTTGAAGTTTTAATTTGAACAAATGGCTTATTAGGATAACATCCATTGATGTACATATTTTCACAAGAGAGTGTGTCGTTTTCAGGGTGTTGAGGGCAGGACTGTGCAGCTAATGGTACCAGTGTCAGAGCATGCCTTCCATCTGTACTGACTGGCATGATGGCCACTTGTTGCATGAGGTTATTCAAAGTGAAATTAATTCGAATTAAATAAAATTGAAAATTTAGTCCTTCAGTTGCATATTTCAAGTGGCCAATGAGCACTTGTGGCTGCCATACTGGACAGAGTAGAGAATATTTCCATCACCATAGAAAGTTCTCTTGCATAGCACTGCTCTAGAAATACTGACATTAGCTTTCCTCCTTCTACGTATAAGAAAACAGTTTCCTTAGTTCTAATTTTGGCTACAGTTGTGTTTGTTCAGAAGTTGAGGGAGTTGTGATATAATTACTCATACATTTGAGTATTTTGCAGTTACAACATTGTTAGAAAAGATTATTGATTATTTTCAAAGTTTGCACACTGGAAACATCATTTGTTATCTTGTTACATATTGGTTTTACACAGTCTAATTTATGTCTCTCGGCTTCATCCTCTGAATAAGACAATTTTTTTTCTTGCTGTAAACCAGTTCTAAAATAGTGATAAGTGTTGAGGAGAATCATAGTGTCCTATTGAGTTAGCTGGGTTTGAGTGGCATCACTTGTTTCTACAGATCATGACTGTTGTTATGTTAATATTGTGATCCCATGAGTATTCCATGCAATACATGCAAATTCTGGGCTCTGGTGCAACCTTACTAGACTCAAATACATCTGTACTGAGGGAATTGCTCAGTAACTCAGGGACTCAACCAGTAAATGGATGCACCCAAATGTAATTTTGATAAAAGTTTATCATTCACTTTGGTTCATCCTTCTAGACATAGGTCAGATTCCTGGACCCATCTAGACTGGAATTGATGTTCCCCACTCCTGCTCATGCTCGCTGGATTTTGGGTGGGAAAGCTAGCTAGACCCTCTTCCCTACAGCTCCTAGATATAGAAAGATATCTATATAGACGAAGAAAGGCTTACACCACTCACTCTCCTTCAGGATGAATATAACAGAACTATGTATTGAGAACCCCAGCATATTCAAAGAGAAGGCAAATACTGAAATGAGCTGGAGTTGATCTGAAGCAGAAACAGCTTTATTGGAAAGTTAGAAACTCAGAACAAGCTGATGTTTCTTGAAGGTCTACAATTAATTTTGAAGACTTGAGTGACCCCAGAAGATTTTCCCTGAACCAAGTGTTCTGTGATGTCAAGACTGACCCATTCCCACCAGTTTGACAACACTGCAATGTCTGTGATCTTTTTAAAAACCAGGATTGATTCCACATTTTACATGTCACCACTGAGATAAAATCTTGTTTTGGAGATGCTACTGTTGCCGTGAAAATAACCATAAAGTCTTGCTTTGCAGGTCACGGTGCATGCCTGTTTACCATCCAGAGTTTATCATTGCTGAAGAATCATGGGAAAACAGCTCAGCTGAGTGGGAGCCAAGATCCCTGCTGAGCAGAGAGTCAACTGGTTCATCTGGATCCACCCCTCTGGAGAAGGGGGAGCTTCTGGACGGTGCTTTCATCAGGTTCCGTCTTTCAAAACTGAGGTAGGAAGCCTTGGAGGGCCAACACTGGCACAGAGTGATAGTCACTCAGCACATCCCACTTGCCTGAGACCAGGCTGGGGGTCTTGCCCTCACTACCTCCTTCCCAACTGACAGGGTGAAGGTGAGGAAGAAGGATTTCCACATTTGCCTGGCTGCACTTTTCCTGGAAGGGTATCTACATTTTCTCCAGGCCCTGGAAGACATGATGGTGTTGCTGTGAATCCATGGAGCCCAGGAGGCTCCAAGAAAGCCCAATTGCAAACCTAAATGACTAACGGCCTACACTCCTCCTTCCTGTTTGTGAGGTGGGGGTCTTTATGGCCATGAGGTTTGCAGATGGCATCGATTTGCTTCAGCAGTCCCCGTGGTGTTTGGAAACTGATGTCATTAGTAGTTAGTGATGAAGCACTTTATTAGAAGGGTTGGCTCTAGGGCCAGGGCGCATCCTGAAGCTTCTGCACGGTAGTGCCTGGTGGGAACTGGGAGCCTGAGGCTGCACATGGGTGGTGTGGGGGAAGGCCATGGGCACGCGTGCATGTGGGAGAACTGATGGCATTGTGCTGGACTTCCCATGCCAGCTGGAACAGGAGCATTCTCGCTCCCTTGCTTTGTCCACTAGGCTTCCACATGTATGTTTATTTGAAGGTTCTGTTGAGAGCAATGTGTGTGAAAGCGACATTGTCAGGGACAGAATAAGGCCTGGGGACCAGGACCACCATGTCCCCGTTCCAGATCTGCCCCTACGTAGCTGAGGGACCATCAGAGCCAGGCACCTCGGTGCAACTGTCTCCTTATCAGCTAGTGTCCCTTTGCTCCACAGCCTTCTGTGGGCTTCCACAAAGATGGTCTTTGTGAAAGCCTGTGGATAGATGAGAAGACACTATGCGGCTATAAAATATTAGCATTATTATTTCTCCACATAAGGGGACCGGTCTTTTCTGAAGCTGTTTGAAGGGCTGATTAGGGCATGCCCAAAGTGCACCTGTCTGTCCCCAGAGGCCTACCATTGGTTGTCCTCTTGATCCTCTGGGCAATCCTAAAAGGTAGATGAAGGAAGGTATCTTGGGAAGGATGAGGATTTTGCGCAAGGTCATGCAGCTTGTCAGCTGAGCTGGGGCCAGCGATGTTACTCCAGATGCCCCACCGGTGCTTGACGTGATGTCTTTTCCCACCCTGCCTCCCAGCCATGTGTAGCTTCTTCACAATGACTGGTTCTCAGTCCCCTTCATAGGTATGTCAGATATTTGGCTGATGAATCTGCTATGAAATTATGTGAACTATGTGAAAGTGTATGAACAGAGATCTGGCCCCATGGGTCACCGGGATGGTAAGTCCTGACTCTGTTAACGCTCTTCCCCAGCTGGCTGGCTCACAGCTCCAGAGGATGCCAGGTCCCTTAACTGTCTCACACCATGGAAAATAGATTGAAGCACATTTGAGACTTTACCTTCAGTGGTTGTTTTATCTTCTGTGATTCATGGAATAGTTGTGTTGAGCTTGCCACTGAACTAAAAGACTTAGTGTTATTCTTTTTAACATATCTAGAAAGTACCATGCATGATCATTGAAGAAACTTGTAAAAGTATTTTTGATTGTCAGCTCTGCTGTATATGTCAGTTATGTAGAAAGAAATTTGTATTTAGAATAATTCAATTAACGTTACATGCTTTAAAAAAGTGTCACTTTGATTCCCATTTAAATAGGAGCTACTGAATCATAATTTGGAAGTATGAAATGATTATTTATCAAATTTGTTAAATCTAAGAGAATGCAAAACAAAGTTTTGCCATTTTGAAAGTATGAGAAAGGTTTTGAAAAAGATGTCCCAACATAGACTTTCTTCCTTCATTCTGCAAACGTGTCAAGCAGAGGGTATGTACCAGCGCCCTTCTATGTGAAGGGACAGAGCACAGACACCCTGCTGTCTGATCTCAAGGAGTGGTCAGTGGCCAGCACACCCAGGGTTTGGTAGTGGTTGTGTCATTAGGAGATGAGATCTGGTGGACCCCAGGGAGGTGATATGAGCAGAGATAGGGCTGAGGGGTTGCTAAGGAAGGCCAGGCTCAGGTTCACTTAGGGCCTGAGGGCCATGGTTAAGAAGTGTATAATGGTGACTGGTCCAGGACACCATCAAGAGTCCTCAGAGGGGGCCAAGCATGTGTCCTGATTGTCTATTAAATTATCTCTTAAGGAATTCTTAAAAGACTCTGCTAGTACAACCAGTTGCAGGTATTGCAATTTCTTTCTTCAATTATTTGGTCATGTCTCAGTCAGTGCCTTTATATTTGATGATAAAATCCATATTCCCACCTTCCAGAAAACTTAGGGGAAAATATTTGATAAATAGGAATCTGAGAGCCAAGATTAGACTTGTTTTCAAGAAACTGGACCCTTTAAAAGGTAATGAAGAACCCCAAATCTTGAACTTTAGCATCTCTGGCAAGAAGCCATGTACAAACACTTGAGGTTAACTTTGTTCCTCTCCGTAACCTCCACCAAGCTGCTTTTCTTGAGGCTGTAGGTTTAAAGGTCAGCACTGTCATCCTTCATACAATGTTCTGGAAAGAATTCCAAGCATGTACTTTGAGATGGAGGTTACCCAAGGCTTCATAAAGGTATCTGGTTTGACAAGTCTGGTACAACTTGGGGCCTACCTTTTCTCTTGCAGGCGCTGTGTACAGTGGCTGAAAGTCGCGGGCCTGTTTGCCTTCGTGGTGGTGTGCTCTGTGAGTACCGTGGTCCCCGAGGTCTGCTGTCAGCTTAGCAGAGTCTCCGGATGCCTTGGGCATCTGAAGCATGGTGCTTACATCTTTCTTTGGAGGAGATGCTGAGGCACTGGGTGGGCTGGGGGTGGCAAGGGAGGCCTGTCCTTAGCAATACTCCTCTGCTGTTGTCCCCAGTCACACAACAGAAGCCCTGGAGACCTGGCATTGCTCCTTAGAAGGCAGTTAGCTTGCCCCCTGGGCCTTGCTTCCCACCTCATATAGCTTACCGAATTCACTTTTCAACCATATGCAGTAAACACTCTTTATTTGTGTTGAGACATGTCTGGAAATCATGAGTGGTCCCAGGAACGTCTCAGTGTCTCTTTGAGATGGCATGCTGGGCCTCTGCCCAGCTCAGCCACCCTGTTTGAGAGGGAGTAAAGCTCTGTGTTTGCACCTTCCCTGAAGGCTGCTTCCATTTTACTTGCCCCTATATCCTTAGGAGGGCTGCAAAGCTAGAGCTCTGGAGGTGACCTGAGTGTGCCTTTTGATGTGTTTTGATGTAGCCCTAGCCAGGATCACATTGCAGGCACTCAAAATATATTTGTCAAATGAATGAGTGTGAGGTCCCCTGTGTCTGGCTGTGTGTCTGTATGTGTGCATATGGATGTGAGGTCCCCTGTGTCTACCTATGTGTGTGTGTGTGTATGGTGTATGTGGGTGTGAGGTCTCCTGTGCCTGGCTATGTGTCTCCATGTGTGCATGCAGGTGTGAGATCCCTTGTACTTGGCTGCATGTGTCTGTATGTGGGCAGACAGGAGTAAGGTCCCCTGTGCCCAGCTGTGTGTTTGTGTGTGTGCATGCCCGTATGGGACATGTGGGTCATTTGTGCTCTGTGGCCATTTTGAGGTCATCTGTGGTTGGGGAATTATTTCTGGGTGTGTATCAATTTTTAGCATTGGCATATGGATAGTTTGTGTGTGCCATTGTTAGGGATCATTGTACATGCTGCTGTGACAGAGTGTGAGATTGTGAGCAAGGATAGGGTGTGTGAGTGGTATTTTCATGACTGTGCTGTGTGGACTCCAGGGAGTGTGTGCCTGTGGCTCTTCTATGCAAGCAGCCTGTGGTGATGGCTATGCTGGGCAACCTGCGTGACTGGAAGCTATGAGCACGACCATGTACAGCTGCAAATACTTGGCTTCGTTATCTGCATCAGTGGGCATGGGGATTGGGGCTTTATGTATGCGCAGGATTGTGTGTGAGAAGAGTCTCCCCTTCTCAATGTGGCATATAGAGAGCAATGTTATATCTGGTGGTTGAGTAAGGGTGGTGCATGAAGTAAATACTGGCTAAGTTGAACTGAGTAAGGTAACTTTTTAATAATCCACAACTAAGGGGAACAGTGGCCTCCAGAGAGAAAGGAAATCTATTCATGAAACAGAAAACAATTACATTGAATTCTGAAAACTTGAAGATTTTACTTTTTTGGCTACCAATTTGCCTCTCTACTTCCTGTTCACACACTTGTGTGGTTCTGAAGCTCTTGCTGCTTAGCAAGGCCTGGTGTATGGTGCACTAGGATTTCAAAGGAGGAGGTCAGCATGGGCCAGGTCTCCCCTGGTCCTCTGAGAGCTGACCTGAGCTCTGTGGTGATGTGTGGATATGTCCAAAATAGAATTTGAGGAATTTGTTTTGAACTTCTATAATCTGTCATCTTATTTTCACTTTAATTTACTTTCTGATGGTGTATAAAGTATTCTGCAAATTCCACAAACATGTGCTCCCACCATCATGTAGGTTGTATTTCCTACTCTCTAGTATGGGAAAACCACGTTTACCCACCTCTGATGATTTAATTTTTTGACCAGGTATTTAGTCCTTAAAATTGGGCAATATTAATAATCAAGGTCCATTGTAGTGGAAAATAGTATAATGAATTAGAATTTTCTTTTACTATCTCAGAAAAGCTATTTATAGTAAGCTGGTGAATTTTGGATACGTCAATCAGCATCATTGTCATACCTCTATGTTCAGCTGTTATCAAATTTTTAAAATCCTATTGCTCTCATCATTAAATATTTCTGCTTATTACAGATTTTGTTTAGCCTGTATCCAGATCAAGGAAAGTTCTGGCAGTTGTTGGCTGTGTCACCGCTGGAAAGCTACTGTATCCATACCATACACTGAGAGAGACAGCTGTCCATGGTTGAGATTCACAAAGTGAAGAGACACCCAAGAACTATTCTAGCTGTTGCTGAAGGTTGCGGCATAGGCGATCACTGTTCCTCCCTGTGCATATTGGTTCCTCCAGGACATTTGATGAAAGATGAGGCCTTGGAACAGAAGGGGACAGGAGTGCAAGTGAGACTGAGATGGGTGGTTGGTGGTGATGTTCCCACAGAAGGGTGATGGCAGCTGAGTGGCACATTCAACTTAGGGCCTGGCTGTTCTGTGGCTCTTAAGATACTCTGTTCTGTCCCCCCAACATCCCCCCCTCCCTCTTGCATTTCAGCTTGGGTGGTTTCTACTGGCCTACCTTTAAGTTCATTGGTTCTTTCATTGGCTGTACCATCTGAGTCCGATCATTGCTTGGTTTCTTCATACCATGTTTTCTCTTGCCTTTTTCTAGGCCTCATAATTTGTACTTAAAAGCCAGATGTGTTGTAAAGGATAGTAGATACGGAGTGTTAGTCAGCTCAGGCTGCCGTAACAAAATACCACAGTCTGGGGGGCTTAAACAACAGAGATTTATTTCTCACAGTCTGGAGGCTGGACATCCAAGGTCAAGGTGCCAGCTGATTTGGTTTTTGATGAAGGCTCTCTTTCTGGCTTACAGATGGCTGCCTTCCTGCTATGTCCTCACAGACCCTTTCCTCAGTGTGTGTGTGTGTGTGTGTAGTGTGGAGAGAGAAGAAAGGCTCTCTGGTATCTCTTCTTATAAGGACACCAATCCTATCAGATCAGGGCCCCATCCTATGACCTAATTTAACTTGAGTTACTTCCTTAGAGGCCCTGTCTCCAAATACAGCCACACTGGGGGGCAGGGCTTCAACATAGGAACTTGGAGGGCCATGAACATTCAGTCCATAGCACTGAGGTAAGCAGCATTTAAGCTTGGAGATGAGCACATCTTAACTTCTGTGGGCTTTAGTTGAGGGTTTGTGTAAATCTAGTCACAAGTTGCAGTTTGTGGTTGCTATGGTAACCTCTGGTGCCCCAGACCCTTGGAATTGCTCAGTCTCTCTCCAGCTGTCTGCCAGGCCCTGCACTGTTCCTCAGGGGTAGAGCTACTTTCCCCTCTTACCTGCCCCCAGCTGCTGGGGTTCCATTGTGCCCTCAGGCTACCAGATTTGATGTGCTCCCCTAGTGAATTAATGCTTTTTCGGGAGTCTCCCCATCTTCCCTGTGAGCACCTGCTGGGGTTCCTGGAGGAAAAGCCTGTAAGAAGATGTGAACACCCCTATTCTATGGCCCCCAGGGTCTCCCACTCTCATGCTAGCCCACACTTGACCTCGAACAATTTAAAAATTTTCTGGTTTAATCTTACCTGCTTCTGTGTGTGGTGGTAGCATCACCCCAGGGAAGCAAATGCTTGGCCCCTTTCCTCCTCACAGTCACCTATCTCACTCTAGATTTCAGGTTGAGTGTTTGTGGTGCAACCTCATTCTTGATGGAATAAGTCATTAACTTACATTTGCCCAGCCTTTTCTGGTTATAAGAGTGATTGTAGAGAGTATTTCCAGCTCCCTACATATCCCAGCTGGAACTGGAAGTCCAGAGCCTCCTTAGAATGGACATTAGATTAGAACATTCAAGCATGAAAACTCTTAAAGCTCCCAGTCCTGCTCAGAGCAGTAGTGTCAGTGATGGATCCTGGGAAAGGAGGCATCCCAGAAATCGAGCTGGGGAAGTGGGGGGAGGTGGAGGAAAAGAGGAGGAGGAGGAGAGGAGTGGAAGAGGAGAGGGATGGAACAGGAGCAGGGGTGGAGGATGAAGGGAAAGAGAGGAAGAGGAGGAGGGGGATGAGAAGGGAAGGGGAGGAGGAGAAAGGGTAGGAGGAAGAAGCTCTGGCCAGTTCAAATATTTCTGATAATATTTTTCAAAAAGAAATTAAATCATCCAGAGAACTAAGTGAAAGTATTTTTTTCATTAGTGTCTTTAGTTGATAATCTGGGTGAACTGAAATTTTAGGAAATTGGGTAGTTTTCCTTGCAGTCACTGGTAGTCTTTTCATATTTTGTTTTCTTGGGTCCTTCTGGGGAGATCCCCACTCCCTGCATCTTCCCAGAACACCCTCTCCCTCAGCTGAGCCACTGACCACATACAGGGTACCAGCAGCATTACAGAAAGACCTGGCACTGAAGGCCTTCAGGTAAGGAGCCTGTGAGGCGGCCCTAGTGGGTGGTGCATGGGGCACCCTGCCCCTAAATGAATGAGAGTGCTCATCCATGACTGCTCTCAGGATAGAGTAGCTCTGGTGTCCAACTGAGAGCCTACTCAGATCTTTATGGTTGCTTTACCACTTTAAAATTGTGTCTGAGCTTTAGTCAAAGAAGTGTCTCTCTGTGAGAGAATTGAAGAGATCTGTGATTTTGATAAACTTTGTTTCTCATTCTCATGCCTTACCTCTATATTACATCTATAGGTTGAAAAAACTAAGATGTCCTCCTGCTTTCCCCAGATCCCCCTGGGGCCTTCTCAAAACAAGTGTCAGCATGGAGGCCTGGCCTCATGATGTCCCTAGGAGAAGGATGCTGCTCTCCTTTCGTGTGACTTCACTGCAGGTGGTCATACCCTGCTTCCAAGGCTAACCTGAGAACATGGAGGGTGAGGCTGGATTCTGTCTAGAACCAGTCTCCAGTGAGACCCAGACAGGGAGCAGGAAATATTTGGGAGAAGCTGGGTGATTGTACTATGACAACTCCCGCATGAACCTTATCAATCAATAGAAATCCTAAGTTAGCATAAGTCAGGATACTAAGACTGGATAATAAATAAAAGTCCTCTATTCATCCCACCAAGAACTGTACCACATCATTTTCATTCAAAAGCATTTTGAAAAATGTTTTTCCAGGGCAGCCCAAGTGTGCCAGGCCCTGCCCAGGACTTGAACGGGCCCAGGCCCACACCAGTAACTGGCAAGCGAGTGGGTTTTTCTTCGCAGCGAGTGTGACTGGGGAGGTCTCTCTCTTGTTTTCTGAGCAGCCTGTGTATTTGGATGAAGAGAGAAAAAGAGAAGTGGAAGAGATGGAGAGAGCTGTGTGAGATGATAGGAGTGCTACAGAGTGGTTCTTACATGTCTGGGGATCATGTTACAGAAAAACTTATTCAAGAGAGAGAGAGATCGAGCTTGACCCAATACAACAATGATAGTGGGAATTTATAGCCAAGAAGCACAGTTGGGGGCAGTGGATGGAAAATTACTAAGAGGAAACATCAGGGGACAGGGGATCCTGGCTAAATTGACCACACAGGATTCTTGCTCATGGCAGGCCAGGGTGATCAGACACCAACTGGGGATGGTGGGGGATGAGGAATCTGATCAGATATTGAGAGTGATCAGATATGGAAAATGGGAAATTGTAGCTAAACTGACTTAGCAGAATTCTTGCTAAAATTGGACAATGCAGAGATGAATACAGAAGCCACAAAGTCAGGGCCTAGTTGAGAAGAGAGTTCAGAAGAGCTTGACCAAAGTTTGGTCAAAGAAAGACTCTTTGTCAGTCCCTCCTCTTGTTCAAGTAAAGAAGAGACGTTTTTCTTTGCTCTGAACAGTATAAGCCCATTTCTCCTTAGTCACCTTTTGTTCATTAAGGGCCAGGTGAACTATCTGTTGGGACTTGGTAATGGAGGATATTTACTGGATGGTGTGAGCAGTCAGGCATTTAATGACAGGGATTCTTATGAAAAAAAAAAAAAAGACTAATGTTTGGAAACCCAGTTTCTGAGTCCAGAGGGCAGCCAGTCAAGATAATTTCTAGATATTGAGTATAAAGCATCTTTAGATGGAATAAGTGAGGATGGCAGTGGCAATCCAAGGAATTTTCTGGTTTGTAGTTTGGATGTCTCTGATGATGGCATAGATATCAGTGTCATAGTCATGGTTATCTCTTGGAGCAGAGCATGGAAGCATCCAGCTTCAGCTCAGAGAAGTTCTTTAGATAGTCCCAATAAGGATCTGGGTAGTCAGGTTTTAGTTCTTCATGGCACCAAGTAAGGAGGGTGTGAGAAAAACTGGAAATGTTGGTTTGGAGAGTTGTAGCCAGATGTTGGAGAAAACTAGAAGAATTGAGAACCCACTATAGCACGCTACAGTTTTCCACTGACATAAATTTCTCTCTACAGTCACCCTCCTTTTTGATCAAAAAAACCAAAGTAAGGTCATTCTTAGTTACAAAATAAGTGTAGTCTCATTAAGTTTGGCCTGATTATTTACATAAATGTAGCAAGAATTCATCGCATTGGCTTTTTTGAGTTTGCTTTGTTGGAACTTTTCATAAGAAATCTCGGATTAGACTTTTAAAAGCGTCTTGATGCTAGGAAGCCATGACAGGAACTTACCACTAGGTTTCACCTTCAGTATCTGTGGATTTGGGTGAATTCTTCTCTTTTCAAGGTCTCCAAGATGGCCTGTGATTCCTGGGCCTGCCATGAAGTGACCTTCCTTACTCACCTGTAATGCTGGCAATCTTGTAAGCCAGGTACTAAGTTGATTTTTCCAAGAAGGCTTTGTAAGCGTTAACTCCATAAGTCAACGATAGCTCTTTAAACCAGATTCTGTGCACGTAGTTCTCAAGTATGACATTCTGCTCAAAGTCTTGGTAGTATAAACAATTTTTCCTGTATCCTTTTGTAAGGAGAAACAGATTTTTATTGAACTTATGGAAATAATTATATTGCCATAAAAGTAAGAACACTCAATCAGAGTCTCCACATTCTGGAGGGATCAGGTAGAGAAAAAGATGGTTTCATATTTGTTTGCAAGCATTTCAGGAAGGCATCAGAGTAAAACAAAAGCTGTCTGTGGGTGACAAAACAAAATAAAGCAAACAACAACTTAAAATGGCCATATTTAAAGATATGATGGGAGTTCATTTGACAAGAAAATTTGGTTATTTCTGTGACATACAGTATTTTAACAAAATAACCAGATTTATGACTGATAACATTATCTCAGACATTTCATGGACAGTGAAGGTTTTGACAAATTTCTGTGAATTTCATACAATTTCTGAAATACTTATATTAATATTTACACAGACAAGTATAACCTAGGGAAGGTTAAGTATCCCTTCTTATTTGACAATGCCTTTTTATACAATTCAGTATACCAAATAAACCAAATTATTTTTAACATTTTTCTTAAAAGGTAAAATAAATCATTTGAGATTTTCCAGGAGTCCTCTGAAAAATCTCAAGGTCAGTTCAAGAACAAGAATCTTTAATTTAGGATTTGATTTGGGGAAGTCAAAAACTTCAAAAGATTTAAACACTTGATAAATAGGATCACAGATCACCATGAAAAAATACTTAGGTTCTCTTAAATAATCAAGAACATGATAAATGTTGACATAAAGCACAGGAAATTATTCTGATAAAACATGAGACTTTGGTTTCCTAGGTAGATTATTTAAAAGGTAAAGATAAACCTTTTACAGTCTCTTATTAAGAACAGACCAATAATCCAAGAAAATTTTGTTGTTTTAACAGAGAGAAAATCTAATTCTAGTTTTGCATCAGTGCACTTTTGATATTAAGGCTTGTTTTTAAAAAAATTACAGGTAAATCCATTTGAATTTTAGCCAGCTTGACTACATGAAATGAGATCTCTTTTCCTCAAATATTTTAGTTTTCTAATATCCATTCAGGTTGTTTTTTCCCCTACATCTTCCTCTTTCTCATTCTGGAATAACTAGTCATTCTACCTTAGAATAAATTTGTTTCTTTTCTTCTGAACAAAAACACATCCTTCATATCTCATATCTTTCCTGCAAAGTTGTTTCTCTTCGCCTTTATTATTTCTGGTAGTTTTAATTAAATAATTATAATTTTAAACATTCACAATCTCTTTTGTTTTTACAGAGAAAACTAAGACATAGACAACTGTGAATTGTCTGTCATATACCTGTATTCTGTGGCAGACTAGCAAATTTTATGAATATACCATGTCACATTTCTTATAGGTATATGTTGTTTTTTCAGAGTATAATTTTTCATGTTGGCAAAAAGAAGATGTTTATTAATAGACCCAAATATATTTTGTCTCTCTATACTGTATAAAATCAGAAGTCAAAAGTATGTAAAATTAAACTTATGCTTAGCAACGAATGTTTCAGTAGTTTATTTTTATTGCTGTTAGCAACCCTGTGTACAGCAAAGTAGAACCCTACCCATCTTTTTGTGCCATCCTCTTACCTTCTGCTGCTGTATCAGACAGTGCTCTGCTGCTATTCAAAGAGTTTTCATGGCCAATTTTCGGAAGTGTGTATCTGCGTCCTTCTTCCTAGTCTGTCTTGGTCTGGAAACTCCACTGAAACCTGTCCACCATGCGTGACCCTGCTGGTATTTGAAATACCAGCAGCATAGTTTTCAGCGTCACAGCAACATGCAGCCACCACAGTATGATAATCAACACCTTGGTGGTGTGTTTCCCTGACTGGGAAATGAACTCAGGCCGCAGCAATGGAGAGTGTTGAATCTTAACCACTAGACCACCAGGGCTGGCTAAAATTGATCCTACTTAGAAATTTAAGAAAACTCTTATTACTTGACTTAACTTATCATAACTCTAAGGTTGCGAGTTACCCAGAAATTTTGGGAACTAATTTTAGGCAGACATACTATAACACCAAACAAAGCTAGCCATCATTTCAAGTTATTTTCCTAAGTATTTCTAACCTTATTTGACGAGTAAATGTAGGTAGAATAAAAGTGTATGCTCTTATTATACTTAATGCTGATAATTCAGAAGACATAACTGTTATTGTTAAACCAACAATATTAAACTAATCTTATTTACCAAAGATTACCCAAGTCATGTGAACTTGAAAAGGACTTGGGTTAGTTATATTTCTGGGAGTTTTAGGAATATTTAATTTATACAAGCATTCATTTATCTCTAAACCAATTTGACTAGAACTCCTTTAAGAGATTTTATAAATTCTCTTCGAGATAAATTCATCTGGAGGTAGAAAAATATCACATACACATGTCAAACATACATAGATATGTACATATACATAAACGTACAGACAGAAGTAAACAGAGATCTTATAGATTTCATTCTAAAATTTTAGCTGTGAGTCAGTAATACAAAACTTAACTGGTTTATGTAAAATAGTTAGCTGTCATCTTTCCTTCATTTTATGTTTTTGCCCAAATTGTTTTCCTGGCAAATGTACAAGTTAATGAGATCTGTTCAATAGGAGGGCTAATGCTTTTTGTTTTAACCAATGTTTGTGGAGAAGATTTTTAAGATTTTCTTTTGATCTGATATGTTATCTTACGGAGGTTGTAGACTACATTTTAGGCTGAGGATCTATCTACTGGCTATCTAGTTGTCTCCAAAGCTATCTAAGTGGGTAAAATGTTCAGTCTATTTCTAGAGCTCTAATTCTAGAGTCTATTTCTATGAGCTCTTTTCATTTTCAGCTTCAGGTAGTTACTTTTGGGAGGTCCCTGAGTCCCTTTAAAGCCCCCAATGGGGGCAGAGAGCCTAAAGTTCAAATGACTTTAAAGAATTGAGGGGCTGAAGTGGGAAGGGAAAAGTCTAGCAGGGTAGACAGAGGGATGGAAGAGGTAGGGATTCGAAGGAGGATATATCAAAGGATTCAAGTGAACTGGAGAGAAAATGGAAGATGGTAAGAAGAGGAAGAAGAAGCAGAGATGATGGGAAAGGAGAGGTTTTAGAAGAGCCAGTTTTGGGAGATCTTAAGTTTTCTAAAGAGGCCATTGAATTCCAAATTCAGCAGGGGTTCAAGAAGAGGGGTTTCAGTTGACTGAGAAGTTCCCACAGGAGAAGCAGGTAACAGAGGCCTTAAAAAGAGCCGGGGTGGGGGGGGCTGGCCCCGTGGCCGAGTGGTTGGGTTCGCGCGCTCCGCTGTAGGCGGCCCAGTGTTTCGTCGGTTCGAATCCTGGGCACGGACATGGCACTGCTCGTCGGGCCACGCTGAGGCAGCGTCCCACATGCCACAACTAGAAGAACCCACAACGAAGAATACACAACTATGTACCAGGGGGCTTTGGGGAGAAAAAGGAAAAAAATAAAAAAAAATAAAATAAAATCTTTAAAAAAAAAAACAAGAGCCAGGGGCTGGCCTGGTGGTGTAGTGGTTAAGTCTGCATGCTCTGCTTTGGCAGGTTTGGATCCTGGGCACAGACCTACACACCACTCATCAAGACATGCTGTAGCGACACCCCACATACAAAATAGAGGAAGATTGGCAACAGATGTTAGCTCAGGGCCAATCTTCCTCACCAAAAAATAAAAAAATAAAAAGAGCTAGGGAAAAAAATCTTCCAGCCCAGGAGTCAAGAAGTGGATCCTAACTCTAAACAAAGAGCCTGGAGGAAAGACTTAGAGCCCAGCAGATACCTTTCAAACAAAGAAACCTGGGCCTCTTACCTAGCTTCTAGAATATACTCAGAATCTTAAGAATCAAAATCTGTCCTTACCAACTTCAGTGGATTGTCATCTGGAGCAGTGATTCAGGAATCAGACTCACTAAAGGATCCTGAATCAGTCAGGAGTGAAGATGAGGCTTCAAGTGTGTGTACTTGTGGTCCTGAGTGAGTTGTTTGGGAGTTCAATGATGAATCTGATCCTGTCTGAGTCTCAGGCACCATAAATGTTAAAGAAAAAAAAAATTCAGTGACACTTGTTAAAGATGGTAAGGCAGACTTTAGTTAGGACCATAGCTATAGATGAAGAAACCACTGCAATGGGGTCTTGTAGTTGAGGGAGAGAGCTTGAGCTTGACTCTGAATATAGCAATGAAAAGTAGGAATTTATAACCAAAGAGCCTGGTGAGGGGCAGTGGATGGAAAATTACTAAGAGGAAACATCAGGGGTCTGGGGGATCCTGGCTCAGAACTTCACAGGATTCTTGCCAAAGGCAGGCCAGGGTGATCAGACATTACCTGGGGGAAGGAGGGGGATAAGGAGTTTGGTTAGATATTGAGGGTGATCAGATATCAAGGGTGGAAGATTCTGGCTAAACTCACTTAGCAAGATTCTTGCTAAAATTGGACAATGCTGAGATGAAGACAGAAGCCCCAAAGTGAGGGCCTAATAAAGAAGAGTTCAGAGGAGGCTGACCAAAGTCTGGTCAAAGAGACACTCTGTGTCACTCATTAACTCCCACAAGGGCTTATTTGAGTTTCCCATGGGCTCCTCAGAAAATGCGTAATGTTCTTACTGGATTTCCCAGGGACTTCTGGAAGCTCACAGACCCTTTCCCAAGATCCCAGGCTGAAAACTCTCTATGGGAGTTTGTGAAAGGAGAGATGAGATGTCAATGGTCTCTCCTCTATGCCCTCAGATAGCCAGCTGCTGCTGCAGTCTATGAAAGGTGGCAGGAGTCGGTGTGTTTGGGGTGAATCTGTGCACCAGAGCTATAGCCTTTGAAGGTAATTCTCAGCACAAGGCCATTATATGCAGGTGTGAGGTAGGATGTGATTCAGGCTTTGTTGTAAAATGTCAGTAGAGATGTTCTCATGGTTGTCCTCGTGAATGAAGAGCCCCTGCATCCTTCCTCCCTCATTCTGGCTGGATCCCTGGATGGGCCTGGCCAGGTGAGAGGCCTGGATGGCAGCACTTGCGGTGTGTTTTGGTAGGAACTGCTTTTTGGAGAAAGTCCAACTCTCCTTTATCTGGAGAATAACAAAGCTATTCCACCTCCCCCCCCCCCCCCCCCCCGCCGTGAACTTTTGTGTCTTCTTTGTAACAGTCGAACTTTGTCACCTCAGTAATTGCAAGTAAAGCATGGAAACAGGAAGTGGCTGTGATTGCAGGCACTTGAGGTGCTTTGTTCCTGAATTGTTGTCTGTGCTTGTTACAGGGGAGACCTGCCCAAGGTCATTAGGCAGATGAATAATGGTCAGTAAGCCAGGTTATATATAAGCAGGTTACTTAGGCTTGCTCACTGGCTTTCCTCCTATCCTTCCTTCCCTCCCTCCTTTCCTTCCTTTCTTGACATATGGTCCATTTTCCATCACACCCTGCATAGTAGCCCTGGCTTCTCAGGGTAGTTCAAGGAAACATTAGACACATTAAAGGATTTTGTCCCTTCCTGTTCTTCTTCACTTTTGTGTTAAGCTCCCTAGACTACCTTAGAACTATGTTGTCCAATATAGTAGCCACTGGCCACCTGTGGCTCTTTAAATTTAAATTTATATTAATGATGTGAATAACATTCAAGCGTCACTTCTTCCTTCAGATCAGCCACATTTCAGGTGCTCAATAGCCACATGTGGTTAGTGGCTACCATATCAGATAGTGCAGAAATAAAACATTTGTATCACCACAGAGAATTCTATTGGCCAGAGTCACTCTAGAGATTAAGGGCAATTATTCATGCATTTGGTCCCAAATGCTGGAGAAAATAACATTGGCATGAGACAGATGTATTTTTCATAAATTGATCAATCCTTAATCTTTCATACTTTATCAAATAACATTGCTCCTGTTTTTATTATGAGGATGAGTCCAAAGGGGCCCCATTTCTTTTTTACCTCCATTCAATTAAAGAAAGAGTGTGTCAAAGAAAAATTGTGCCAGCCGGAGTTAAACAGTCAAGGAAGACTTTTCTCAAGACTATTGCAATAGGGCAGAGATCGAACTCAGTTCTCAACATAACAGAGGCAGTGGGGGATCTACAACCAGTGGGCAGAGTGAGGGAGAGGATGGAAAATTACTAAGAGGAACTTGTTTGGGTATCAATAGTAGGGAGATTCTGGATGAACTGGGCTCATTAGGCCCAGGATGAGGCCTAGTCAAGAAGAGGGTTTAGAGGACCTTGACTAGACTTTGGTCGAGGAGAGACATTTGATAGGCTCTGCTGCAAACTGAAGGGTAAGCCCAAGAGGACTCTACAGAATAGGTAGAAATGAAGGCCTGCCCAGAGGCTCTCTCAGACTAGTTCCATGCCTGGCAGCAGCATGTGTCACCTGCTGTTCAGAAGTGCTCTGCTCACTTGTCTTTCTCCCCACCAGACCTGGGCCTCCAGGACAGCCACCTGACTTGGAACAACCAGAGCCAGTAGGAGGTCATGCTCACTGGAGGAATAATAGGGAGACAATTAGCGAGGAACTCATTGGAGGGAGGTCTAGGGGCTTACAGAGTGGGAGGAGGGTTAAGGGGGTGTGTCAGGTTAGGTCTTGAAAGATGGCTTAAATTTGGGTGATGGGAAAGGCAGGAGGACGTGGTTGATGCAGTCAGGGGAAGGCAGTGGTTTCTGTCTCCTCTTCTCCATGCCCCATCTGGCAGGGACTCTGGTCTAGGTTCGGAGGACGTCAAGGATGATGCTATGAACAAATATTTATCAGTTAAACAAATATTTGTTGGGGACATCTAATGTGACAAGAAGTACATTGGTCTCCAGAGGAGGAGAGAAATGAATAAGATAGGATTCTTTCTCTTGAGGAGCTAGACCAGTTGCGGAGAAAAATCTAAAACAAACCCCAGTATGGTGTGAATAAATGCTTTAACAGAGTATGCCCTGTCCATGGAGGAATGTGGGAAAGAGCAAGAGGGTCCTGGAGTCGTGGATGCAAGGAAAAGTTTAAAGAGAGGGGAGCTTGAGCAAGATCTTAAAAGATAGGAGGGATTCTCCAGATTGGGGGAGGCATTTGAGGCAAAGGCAGGGGACTGTGTATCAGGAGCAGGGCAGACAGTCCAACATGGCTGGGAAGCAAGGATCAAAGCTGCCTGCAGGGGTGGGCCTCCACCAGAGGCTCCTGTTTGCTGGGATCTGGAAGTCACTGCTGACACCAGAACATCCTGCTGGGTTTTGAATCCTAAGCACATGGTGAACATCTGGAAAGACAGAGGAAAGGAAGGCTGGAAGTACATGGTGTCATGTGACTCTTGGATTTTTGCATGTCTCTATTTGGATGGTTAATCATAAGGTGCTTTAATTATTCCCTAATCATCTCCCTGCTAGGGCATGAGACTCCTGAGGACAAAGTCTTTGTTTTATTCATTTCGCTCTTGGTACGCAATAGATGATCCAAAAACATTCATTAGCTGTTAGAGGGAGAAGCTACTGCTCTTCCAGTATTAGCCTCCAGATGGTGCTGTTCCATTTCCTGGGTTTCTGCAAGGCAGCTAGAATCCATTTTGTGCTGAAATAATTTCTCCCTGCTCCATATCCTGTGTCTGCCCTGGGGAAGGACCAGGACAGGAATAATTTTGGTGTGGCAGAAGCGGCAGTGTCTCTTTGAGCTTTTCTTAGTACATCCTGCCTTATGTGTGACTTTTATTTTCCATTTGTCCTTTTTGGAACCCCAGTAGCAGCATAGGTGGAGACCAACCAAGTGCTGGGGACAGCTGCCCATTCTGGGGTCTCATACGGCCAACAGTGCTGATAAAACACTTTCTTTACTAGGATGTTTTTGTACATTTTTTAAAAACCAGTACAGTCATATGTCACTTAACAGGGACACATTTGGAGAAATACATTAGGCAGTTTCATCATGTGAACATCATAGAGCATATTTACACACACCTGGATGGTATAGCTTACTACACACCTAGGCTACATGGTGCTAATCTTATGGGACCACTATCGAATATGCAGTTTGTCATTACCGAAATGCCATTATGTGGTGCATGACTACATTTTGATGGAGGAACTAGACAATGAAAAAGGATTAACCATTCACTGGCATTCCCCAACACTCAATGCAAATCCTGTAGACACTCTGGCAGCAGTGAAGTTCTGCCTTCTGCCTAAGTTTGCTTAATAAACCACCTGTTTCTTTTAGGGTTTTAAGGAAAAGTAAAGGAACTGGCTACTGCATCCTCCCACAACCAGTGAGCTGCTGCCAAGACTTTTGAGACCTCACATAAAGCATACACCATTTTGAGATTCATTTTTCCACCTACAGAAGTTGTCTCTTCTGGGTCAAAATGACTGGGCCAGCCACTGTGTAGACTCCATGTCGTGTCCCCCAGAACCTTGCTGCAGAGGTGGGAGTTGGCCTGGAGCAGAGAGAAGGGCCGTGTAGCACAGGCTCCTACACTTGTACAGCACCCAAATGTGGGATGTGGGAGGTGAGGGGCTAGGCTGCAGGGGGGATAAGCACTGTGAGTATCATGTTTTGAGGGAGGGAGCCTCCTTTCCTGATAACTCTCCCTGGTCAAGAGCCGTTCACATCTTTGAGGGGATTTCGCTCCTCTCACCACAGTGGACAGCACTGATTTAGCGAGGTTCAGAATTCTCATTTTCAGTGCTCTTTGTTATTTCTCACCTTATAAGTAGAGGCTGAGCCCTTAGGATTTGGGCATGGAAGTGGATAGGTCTGTCTGTTCATTTGTGCAGCAATCCTGTCTGCCACTCATCTATGGGTCCAGGAGCTTGGGTAGGAGTTTCATGCTGGCTGCAAAAAGAGGAAGCAGAGATGATAGTAGGACAGGGAGACACCACTTAGACATTAAACCAGAGGATGCAAAATGAACACAGTTAAACAATGTAGAACCAATTGCACACGTCAGGAGTGAGGGGCTGAAGAGGTAAGGAGGGTCAGTCAAGGGCAGCAGCGCAGTTGGAGAAAACAGCCTGGACATGCATTTCTTTGTGCACCTTCCAAGGAGAGTGTTCACTTGGCAGGTGGGGGGAGGACCTAGGCCTCTCCTCCTTGTTTTGTGGTTCAACTTGATGCTTCCCCAGCTGTGAACCTCAGCAGCCATGTGGATTCCACGCTGCTCCAGGTGGACCTGGCAGGGGCCCTGGTGGCTGGCAGCTCAAGTCGTCCTGGGAGAGAAGAGCACGTCGTGGTGGAAGTGACTCAGGTGGACGCTCCAGGCTCCAGATGGCGGCGGCCACAGCAGGTTACACTTATAAGTTATTTAAACAGAATTGTAAAAGCTCATTTCATCTCTTTATAAATTGAATTTCCTTTGAATGGGTTTGATGGGAGAACATAAGGCAATGACACCGAGATTAGGCAAGTCTTTGTCTTTGAGGTTCTCTTTCCCCTTTTCTCTGAGTCAATTTATAAAACTTTGGCCATTTCAGTAAAATCAGGCTTGCAAGTTTCTTATTCAGAATGATTTTACTGGGCAATTTAGGGAAACATTATGCATTTGGTTTTTTTCTTAAAGTACAGTTGGACCTGGGCCTTGCCTCATGGAACAGAAGACACGCCAACACCACTGTTGCCTTGGGTTTGTGGACACTTGACTCAGACTGGGCTTGGTGTCCCTGAGCTTCAGCTTCCATAGTGATAGGTTCTGTGCTCAGCATCTGGAAGACAAAGACTTCAGTTCCTGTCCTGCAAAGACAGGGAGAGCCATTAGTGGTGTTGTCACCATGGCAGAGCCCGGACAAGGCCTGGCGCCTCTCTGTGCACCCTGACCCATCCTCCAATTCCTAGCCTCGGTGACACCCCTGGGTTATGATGCTGACTGCTGTATGAAATCATATCCCTAGTTCATAGGTTTTCCCTGTTATAACCAATAGAAGAAAACCCTGCTGGTGCACAAGGCTGTGTCATCCAAAATGGAGCATCTGATGGGTTACCGCACTCCTCACATTTTCCTGCTGTGCAGAGCAGGCTCCACAGAGCAAAGGTCTTACTTATGAACAAGGCTGCAGTTTTACGGGCAGTGGCCAGTGCAGCACTGATGTTCTAAACCGGTCTCCCTGGCCGTGGTCTTAGGATGTAAACTCGGCTTTTACACATGCAAGTGCACAGCCTGCTGCTGAGGGCTCCTCCGTAAAAATGGGGTGGGCACACCTCTGTCTGCTTTGTCTATGAGCCTTGCGTGGAGGAGGGCGTGACCTTTCGCAGCCTGCTGGCGTAGCTGCCTGCCCAAGGGCTGGTATGGAGCTTCCCTGCTCTGCAGCCCACATGTAAATCCAGCTCCAGAAACACAAAGAACACAAGAGATCTTTACTAAAGGATTTTTTTCTAATATGCTTTTTCCAAACACCAAAGTGTTTTAAGAGAACTTATGTTCTCTCATTCATGCTTTGATCAATTTCAGAGTTCCTATTTTCAGTTTCCTTTATGATCTGTGGGCAACAAGATTCTTGTCCTCCCATAAAGTTCCCTGGCCTCTCAGTCAGGCCACCCACCTCTGCCCTGGTCAGCCCTCCCTCTGCTCATAACTGGTCCCCTCAACTCGTTTCTCCTCTACCCTGCTCTCAACAAGAACATGCCGGGGTGGATTTGCCTGCAGCAGAGGCAACTCTGTCCTCAGGTCATCCCTCCTGTGGGCCCCTGTGACATGGGTGTGGAGTTTCCTGCCTCCGCTTTAGAGCAGGAAGCAGTTCTAAGCAAGCATTTCTCCTTAGTTGCCTCAGAGGCCTCAAAGACTCCAAGTCTCTAGTACCGTGCAATGATTTCCTTGTGTCATAATAAATCTGTGTTTACTTCTAGACCTTCATACACAAATTCTGTATTCATACTTCCGTATTCTTCTTTCTTAAGCAAAGCCTCCAAGTTGTGGAAATTTCCTGCTCTATACCACCTGGGCATGCTCTAGTGTCAGGGATCTGGGAGCCACGTAAGAGGCCTTGCTATTCCTCTTTCTCCTTTTCTTACTCCAAACCAGCACCTACACTGAATAGTGCCAGATCTCAGCTTACTTTCAGGCTAAAAGCCTTAACATGATTTTACCTTTGACTTTTACAGGTCACTCATAATTGGACAATATTTTTAAACCCAAGAAGAAATGAGCGCTCGGTGGTGAGCAAGACCTTTGAGGTACTAAGCAGGTGAGTCTTAGGTGAGGAGGTCTTGGGGGAGGGTGCTCTGGGACATGTTCACCTAAAGAAGTTTGATCTGGGACTCTGATTTTTGGCATAAATAGCTGGATCAGTTATGTGGCTCGGATGAGTCGCTCTTCCTGCGTAGGCAATGAACACGAAGGATGTGCGAGGGCATCTTAACCACACGTGTCAGGAGATAAGAGGGTTGATTGCAGAGTCCATTTGGCAGAAAATGATATTTTGTAGATGATGCTTTAATTTCATTAATATTGTGAAGCTATACAATGGGTGTTCTAGGAAATTTTAGGATCCTGTCTTTTTCTTCTAATTAATGCAACTCTATATTAAGTCTGCACTCTTGGTTATTGTGTGAGTTTGCTAGGCCTCCCATAACAAATACCACAGACTGAGTGACTTAAACAAGAGAAATTTATTTCCTTAAGGTGTCAGCAGGGTTCGTCTCTTCTGAGGATTCTCTCTTTGGCATGTAGATGGCCATCTTCTTGCGGTGTTTTCACATTCCCTCTGTATGTGTCTGTGTCCCAATCTCCTCTTCTTATAAGGACACCAGTCAGATTGGATTAGGGCCACCATAACAGCCTCATTTTAAATTAATCACCTCTGTAGAGACTCTGTCTCCAAACGGTCACATTCTGAAGTACTGAGTGTTAGGATGCCAATGTATGAATTTTGGGGAGACACAATTCAGGTCAGAACAGTTACTGACTGAACATTCAGGAAAGTGCTATAGTGTCAGCAGGCCACATACTGTTGATTACTTGCATGCTTCTTGGTGGTTTTTCCCTGCTATCAGTGACAACCTGTCTACGTGTTCTCAGGGTGCACATGGTCATTTTCTGAATTTCTCACATGTGAGAAAAGTTGGCTTTGCTATTTGTTAGTGGGAAAAGCAGTCAGGTGTGTGGTGAGGAGGAGGAGAGAAAATTAAATGGCTATAACCAATGTGAACATCCCTGCTCCCTGTTAATTGTTGGAGTGGCACCTGCAGTGAGGCAGATGCTGCCTGATGTGAGCTGAGGAGCCTACATCAGATGGGCCTGGGCATGAGCCGGGGGTGGCATCTCACACTGCTCACCTATGCTCAGAGCTCCTCTCCTGCCAGGTCAGGCATTGGGTTGAATCACTCTAAGGTCAGTTTGGGCCCTGGTTATGGCCATGGATGACTTATGTTGGGAAAGACACCAAGGGAGCAGGCACTAGTTATTGATGTAGGTCTGTTTCCCTTACCAGCAGTAAAACTTTTGCTTCATTCTGCAGAGACACCGTTTCCATCAGCATTCGAGCCTCCCTCCAGCAGACCCCGGCTATTCCTCTTCTGATGGCTCATCAGTACCTCCGGGCAAGCGTGGAGGCACAAGTGACCATTGCCGCAGTCATCCTTGCTGGTGTCTACGTGCTGATTATATTTGAGGTAACTTTCATGCTTGCTCTCCTAGATTCATCTGTGCCCACAAGTAAGTGTCTTTTAACTTGGGTGCTCTGGATGGTCTGAGTCTTGCTTCTCTTTTTTCTTTTTCTTCTTCTCCCCAAAGCCCCCCAGCACATAGTTGTATATTCTAGTTGTAGGTCCTTCTGGTTGTGCTATGTGGGATCCCACATCAGCATGGCTTGATGAGCAGTGCTATGTCTGTGCCCAGGATCCAAACCCACAAAATCCTGGGCCACTGAAGCAGAACCTATGAACTTAACCATTCAGCCATGAGGCTGGCCCCCTCAGTCCTGCTTCTTAATCAAATTGCAATAGTATCTTTCCTCAAAAATAACATTTTCCTCATTCTAGGAAGAAAATTGACTTGTGCTGGAATATTTGTTGAGTCTTGACAACTGACATATGCAAGCTGAGTTTTGGCAGGCACTGGCAAAAGTTACCTGAAAAAACTGAATATGCATGGGATTTTCTCACCCTCACTGGAAGTGTGACCCTGCGGGGACAAGTGATAAGCCTCTCTGAGATGCAGGATTTTCTTATAAGATGGGCAGGTTCATATGTCCCCGACCTGCTTCATAGGATTGTGTGCATGACGGGGACTCAGGAGACCTCGGGGTATGTGGGGAAGGATTATTATCTGTTACATTTCATCAACTCAGCTAGTGGGCCTTTTCACAGATGATCTCCTGTCCTATAAATTCAGTGTTTCTGGGAAACTTTTATTGTGGCTCTAACTTTAATAGCACGAAGCAGAATGTAGACCATGTCTGGGCTCGGTAGATCCATCATTGGTTTAATTGTGAAACCAGATTTACAGCAACACATTGACGAGTCTGTTGGCTACAGTAGATCAAGCCTGGAAGATCAGTAGAGGATGTGGTTCTGAAGGGGTATTTCTTCTTGAGTGTCAGATAGGTATCAGAAATGCCTTGCAGCCGTCAGAGAGAGGAGTGGCCAGAAAAGTTCCAGAAGTTTGCCTGCAGTTGTCTAGTCTGCCTGGGGAGGAATGTCAGCTCCAGGAAGTTGAGCCCCCAGTTGTCCCACAAGGTCCACTCATTGGTTTAGTTGTATCTCTTCTGTCTCTTTTATTCTAGAGCAGCTCTATTCTCTTTTCAATTAATAGTATCATTGTTTTGGGGTTCCCATGACCACTCACATACTCTGTGGGTTTTTAGAAGGACTCCCAGACTCAGAGGAAGCTGTGCTCTGGGTTGTGGTCTACTACTATGACCAGGAATGGGAGAAGACTCATGAGGAAGAGTCTAGAGGAGTCCAAGAATAGGCTTCTGAAAGGTCTCCTCTCCTGGAAGGGTCCACACAGAACACGCCCCTTCCTCTAGCAGCACTGTTTCTGCCCAGGGAAGCCTGCTTGAGACTCAGAGCCCAAAGTTTTGTTGGGGGCTTATCACACAGACACCCTTAGCCTGCCAAAGTCCCAGCCTCCCAGAAGGAAGGCAGGTATTAAAACCATAAATAACATTTTTTATACAAAAAGTCTCGGCATGCTGGTGCAGCAGAATGCAGTGCTCCATGCCCACAGAACAACCTTATCACTTGGTAACATAGGGAACATTCCAAAGCCAAGTACCCAGATACCAGCCAAGGGCCAACCCTAGAGCAGGATCTTCTGAAGGCCCTTCTAATGATGGCAACCTCAGGCCTGCAGGTTAAGTCTTTACTGCCCCACCATCTAGTTGGAAAATCCTATTCTGTTGTTCTGTAGAATATCCTGCACCTTGGATTGGGCTGATGGGTTCCTCATAGGATTAATTTGTTACTTGATCCTCTCTATTTCCTACAGACTGCAATTTACTTCTGGAGCCTTCAGGTTCACTTTTGGGGCCTACATACTTCACAGGTGTGCTGGGAGTTTGAATTGCATCAAAGAGGAGGAGCGTAATGTCTGGATGTCTCCCTTTCAGGGATGCTGAGATTGATCAGTGAATTTAGCTGGTGGCAGCCTGGCCTGTTTATTGTCAAGCTCCCTCTTACCTTTGCTCCTAATGGTTTTAATATCAGGGACCATTGCCTAAATCAATAACTTCATTAGCATTTACAATAAACTTTCTAATTCTTCCATTCTATCTGCATTTATAAATGTCATTCTGTATTGAACAGCTTTCTCTCAACTTCCTTAATGTGAAACTCATTACATGCCAGAAATATAACATAAATTATTTTTCTTTAATTGTTGATTTTCATAGTAGTGAGTTGTTGCCTTAGCAACTTCCGGTGGTGTGCACTGAGTTTGTGTCTCTCTTCTGTTTTTCTGAATATCATTTTGAACTTATGGATTTAATAAATTCAATGTGCTTTAATCAGTTAGTCACTAGTAATCAAAAAAATATAGTCCAGTGCCAATTTATTTTTGAAAAGACTTCTCTGTTATTCTAAGGTTTGTATTTTTTTTTTGTATAATTGCACAACTTTTGAAAATTATATAGTTTGTAAATATTTATTAATCTTTCATTAATTAATAGCCATTATTAATAGCCATTCAGAAAAAAAAAAACCCTTTCGCTCCCTCCCAACAGCCATCCTGAGGTTATAAAAGTTCTATAAAGACACCAATTCAACATGGCTTCTACCCTGGCAGAAACCACAGGTGAGAAGAAACCAAATACATTTGTTCATTGATATTGGCTCATTGAGGGCACCCTTGGACTCCTTGTTAGTCAGTGAGATGAACTGGTGCCCCGTAGGATAAGGCATCACCTCCCAGCTGCTCCATATTATAATCTTCTGGCTATATTGTCTATTTAAAAAATCTTTTTTGTTTTGAAATAATTACAGATTCACTGGAGGTTGCAAAGAAATGTACAGGGAAGTCCCGTGCACCCTTCCCCAGCCTCCCTCAATGTTAACGTGTTATTTCACAACTGTGGTTCTGTACCAAGACCAAGAAATTGACATTGGTATGATCCATAGAGCTTATTCAGATTTCAATGGTTATACATACACTCATTTGTGTGTGTGTGTGCACGTATGGATCTATGTAATTTTATATCTTTAGCCTTGTGTAACCAGCACCACAGTAAAGATACTCAACTGTACCCTCACCACAGGCTCCCTGTGATAGCCCCGTATAGCCACACCCAGCCCCTTCCCCACCATTCCTAAGGCCTGGCCACTACTAATCTGTTTTCCCTCTCTACCATTATGTTATTTCACCAATGCTTTATAATGCAATAAGGTAGTATGTATTCTTTTGTTATTGGCTTTATTCACTCAGTACGATTTCCTTGAGGTTCGTCTAAATTGTTGCATATATCCATAGTTTGTTCCTTTTTGTTACTGAATAACATTTCATGGTATAGGTGGAGTGGTTTGTTTAAGCATTCATCCTTTGAATGGTTAAAAATGTTTTTTTCAGTGTGGGACTATTACAAACAAAGCTACATGAACATTTAAAAATGGTTTTTTAATGTTGAGTTTTAAGTGTTCTTTGTGTATTCTAGATATAAGGTCTTGTTAGATATGTGGTTTGCAAATATTTTCTCTCAGTCTAGTTGATAAATTTTTCCTTTTATAGATTGTGCTTTTGGTGTCAAGTTTAAGAACTCTTTGCCTAGACTTAGGTCCCAAAGATTTTTTCCTATGTTCTTTCCTAAAATTTTTATTTTTTGCATTTTTTTTACACTTTTACTTTTTTTTAAAAGTAAAAGTTTTGTAGTTTTCCTTTTTCTGTTTAAGTCCATGATCAATTTTGAGTTTTTTTTCAAAGTGTGACCTTTAGAGGGAGATCCATTTTTTAACCTATGGATGTCTAATTGCTCCAGCACTATTTGTTAAAAAGTTTATTGGAAGTTTCTTGAATTGCTTTTACTTCTTTGTTAAAAGCTAATTGGCCATATTTGTGTGGCTATACTTCTGAGTTATTTATTCTGTCCCATTGATCTCGGTGTCTATTCTTCCACCAGTACCACGCTATCTTGATTACTGCATATATATCATAAGTGTTGACATTGGGAAGAGGGATCCTCCCACTTTTTTTCCCTCAAAATTTTTTTGGCTACTTTATGGCCTTTCTCTTTCCATATATATCTTAGAATGGCCTTGAAGTCCATGAACATGGTATATCTCCCCATCTATGTAGGTCTTCTTTGATTTCTTTTATAATTTTTCATCACATGCATCATGTACATGTTTTGTTAAATTTATAACTATTTGTTTTTCTTTGGAGCAATTGTAAATTGGATTGTGTTTTTATTTTGATTTCCATTTTTTCATTCTCAGTATATATAAATGCAATTGATTTTTGTATATTGATCTTGTATTCTGTTACTTTATTGTTAATAACAATACTAATAATATTTTTAATTTACTTATTAGTTCTTGGAGTTTTCTGTAGATTCTGTGGGATTTTTTATGTATACAATCATGTAATTTGCTATAGGAATGGTTTTATTCCTTATTTTCAAATCCTTATGCCTTTAATTTTCTTTTCTTTCTTTGTTGCAGTGGCTAAAATAAGAGTGGTGAGAGTGGGTGTCCTTTCCTGTTCTTTATTTTAAAGGGAAAACATTCAGTCTTTCACCATTAAGTATAAAGTTAGCTGTCTATTTTGTAGATGCTCTTTATGAAATTGAGGAAGTTCTTTTCTTTTCCTAGTGTACTGAGAGTTTGTTTTTTTTTTTTACTGTTATTAGGTGTTGTGTTTCATTAGTGACTTTTTTGTGTCAATTGATTTTCTTCATTAGCTATTTGATATGGTGGATTACATTGATTTATTTTAGAACATTGGACCAGCCTTGCATACCTGGAAAAAAATCTCTCTTTTCTAACTTGGATATTTATTGCTATAATTTTCCCTCTCAACACTTCTTTAGTTGCATCTTACAGATTTTGATATGTTGTACTTTCAGTTTTATTTAGTTCTCTCAGTTTTTAAAATCTCCCTTGAGCCTTCCTCCTTGACTCATAGATTATTTAGAAGTGTGTTTTAAAATTTCTAAATGTTTAGAGATTTTCTTGTTGCCTTTGTGTTACTGAATTATAGTTTGATTCATTTGTGGCCAGAGAACTTACTCTGTATGACTTCAGTTCTTTAAATTGGTTGAAATTTTTTTTATGCTCCAGGGTTATGATCTATGTTGGTGAATACCTGCTGCTGCCAGCTGCTCTCCATACACATTGTATGTTCCCTGATCCCTCTTGGCCCACTCTGCAGTAGATGTGTCACACTTATCACTTTCTAGTGTGCCATTTAGTTCACTCACTTATGTATGTTGTCTGCTGGTTTTGTTCAGTATCACTTCCTGGTGCCTCAGACAGTGCCTGGTATAGAGTAAGTGTTAAGTAAAGATTTATTAAACAAGAATGTTTCCAGAGCATCTTTAGATATTTTACCAGGGGCCGAAGTCCTACTCTGGGTCTGGTCTAACCTGGCTCCTGGGAGCAGGAGCATCATCTACCTCTGACCCAAGAGTGACTGAGTGGGAATAAAGTGTAAGCCAGAGTTCCCTTTGGCCTTTTAATAGCTTGATGGGATAAAAATCATTTCGGAAAATTCCTTGGGTTATTTAAACTTCTGGTCCTGCAGATAATCCTGATTGGCACTTTCTTACCTGAGGTTTTGGGATCATATTTCTCATCCTTCTAAAGTAGCTCTTGTTGAAAGCCCCAAAGAACAAAATTGAACTGACCTTCCTAATTCTTGAACTTTGCATCTCTAATAGGGCTTCCCCAGAGATTTCCCAGTGCAGCGTTCTGAAAATGCTATTATCACAGCTAAGGCTTCTATGCTCTTATACTTAATATGAAATCATATTAAAACAGTCTGACACAATCTTCATGAAAAATATTTCACAACATAAAGGAAATAATACTTTTCCCCATGTGCCCCTTATCCAACCCCTGGAATTATGTTTTAAGAAGGTTTGCAACCATAGGCTCCTTTCTGCTGGAAACACACAGGCTTTTCTTTCCCTTTCACCCACTTTATCTAATTGAAGCAAAGTGATGCAGCGTTTGTGTGAGATCATGTCTCATTGCTCTGGGTCCTTTCATGTTTAATCTGGGAGCCCATGTAGTATTTGGTTTAGAAATTAACTGTGAAATGAAATTCAAGAGAGATAAATAAAGAACACCTTTAGTCTTCTGGGGGTCTCTGTTAATTTACAGAAATGGGAAGTGCATTTGGAGAGAGAGGAGATGCCGTATTTCAGAAAGCAATGCACGTACCACAATGTTGTTTTGCAATGGAAACCTTCAAGTTAGGTTTTCCTAATTTTTGTTATTATGATTTGCATGGCTGAAATTTAAATTACCACTGTGGCCAATGGCTCTGCCCCCTATTTCATTTCCCTTTGTCTGAAAGCCTCTTCTTATTGCTGAGAAGGCAGTATTGAGATTCACGAAACATATTGCTTCTGGTAACATCTGGCAAACTTTCTCTTGCAGGCTCCATTGCCTCATTCTGGAAGTATTTTTCTTTTCCTTCTGTTGACCTAAATAAATAAAATGGCTGTTTATTTTACTAGAAAAATGGGTTTATTTTGGAATAGCAGAAGAATTGCCATTTGGGACAAGTAAGCTATAGCAAAAACCATAAGCAAGTCCAGCAAACAAAGGAGAGGAACATTGCTTTGTAGAGAAAAAGGAGGACATTAGGAGGAGTCGTTTTGAAAGAAAATCTATTGGTGGAAAGCCAGAGTTCAGGGTGGGCAAAAAGGAAATCTTCCTTCCTCCTACTGGGGTAGTGATTAGCAATTTTGCCTGTTGGTTCTGTAATTGACATGAGTAGTAGTGTGTGATAATTCAAGGTGATGACTCCCCTTTTATATACAGGAAGAAATCTGAGGTTCAGAGGGGAGGCTTGCCTCTCCTGCAGTTTGATGATCAGTCAGGGCCTATTTGTAATACAAAAATCTTAATGCTGTGAGCTCGAGGAATCAGTTGGAAGGACATTTGGGGTCTGTGTGTGCATGTGTGTAAGTAAGATGATGTGTGTGAGTGAGCGTGAAGAGGGTATGTGAGTGTATAAGACTGTATGAATGTGCAAGACTGTGTGTCTGTGTGTGTTAGTGAGGGTGTGAGGGTGTGTGACTGTATGTGTATGCAAGTGTGAGACTGAGTGTGTGTGTGTGTGTGTGTGATGAGCCCCAGTGCTCCTTTCGCCTTCATGTCACTGGCTCACCTCCCATGATCACTGATCTGCTGCTCTGAGGCAGGGATGGAGGATCTGACCTGTCGCCTGCATCCCTTGGTTTGGAGAGTTGTTTCTCTGCATGACTGGGTACCCTCAGGAGTGGGAGCAGATCAGTCCTGACCACACGCACAGGGAGTGTCCATGCCCAAGTCCTTGCTGAGTCCCATCTGTACCCCTCCCACACGACCTCCTCTGGGAGGCAGGTCAGGGTGCAGGAGGCACTGCCGTGCTTTCTCAGGCGCTCAGGCAGTTATGCTTTGTGTGGCTCAGCCACATCACACTGAGGACAAGGATTGGCTTACATCCTTTCCTGTGTCACCTGAGACTTCCCAGGGCGTGGACCAGCGTGGACCTTCTCTCTGGTGCTTTGGGACTTGATCCCACACCAGAGAGGGATGGGAGCCGAAGGGGGAAGATGGCGTCAGGGTCGACCTGCAGGGGAGAGTGACGGGAACTGTGGTGGCTCTCCCTCCACCAGGGTTCCTCCTGCTTTTATGGTCTAGCTTGAGTAAGTCTCTTGATAGCACAGCTCATTTTTTTGTTTGTTTTGTTGTTGTTCTTGAGAGTTATTTTATTTACTGACAGTGTGTTCTTTAAAGACTCTGTTTTGGTGGTTTTTCTCCAGTTTTAGAGCTCTGGAACTCTGGAATGCACAGAAGTATAATTGACGTATAACATTGTGTAAGTTGAAGGTGTACAATGTGTTGATTTCAAACATTTATATATTGCAATATGATTGCCACTGTAGCTTTAGCTAACTCCTCCATCAGGTCACATAAATATTAAGTCTTTTATGTGGTGAGAACAATTAAGATCTAGTCTTTTAGCAACTTTGAAGTTTTTAATATGCTGTTGTGGACTCTAATTACTATGCTGTGCATTAGATCTCAAGAACTTATTCATCTTCCAGTTGTACCCTTTGACCAACATCTCCCAAACTCCCCCACCTGCCCCACCCCTTGTAATCACCAGTTGACTCTGCTTCTACAAGTTTGGCTTTTTTAGATTCCACATATAAATGATAGCCTTCAGTATTTGTCTTTCTCTGCCTGACTTATCTCACTTATCATAAAGCCTTCAAGGTCCATACGCCTTGTTCCAGATGGCAGGATTTCCCTTTTTCTCATGGCTGAATGATATCCCATTATACCCACACCCACAGACACACACCCACACCCACACCCACATCTTCTTTATCCATTCATCCATTCATGGACACTTAGGTTGTTTCCATATATTGGCTATTGTGAATAATGCTGCACTGAATGTGGAGGTGTAGATATGGTTTTTTTTTTTTTGAGTTAATGATAGGTTACAATCTTGTGAAATTTCGGTTGTACATTATTGTTTGTCAGTTGTGTTGTAGGTGCACCCCTTCACCCTTTGTGCCCACTCCCCACCCCACTTTTGCCCTGGTAGCCACTAATCTGTTCTCTTTGTCCACATGTTTAAATTCCTCAGATGAGTGGAGTCATACAGAGATTGTCTTTCTCTATCTGACTTATTTCACTTAACATAATTCCCTCAAGGTCCATCCATGTTGTTGCAAATGGGATGATTTTGTTCTGTTTTACAGCTGAGTAGTATTCCATTGTATATATATACCACATCTTCTTTATCCATCATCTGTTGATGGGCACTTAAGTTGCTTCCACATCTTGGCTATTGTAAATAATGCTGCAGTGAACACTGGGGTGCATAGGACTTTTGGAATCGCTGACTTCAAGCTCTTTGGATAGATATCCAGTAGTGGAATAGCTGGGTCGTATGGTAGTTCTATTTTTAATTTTTTGAGGAATCTCCGTACTGTTTTCCATGGTGGCTGCACCAGTTTGCATTCCCAACAGCAGTGTGTGAGGGTTCCTTTTTCTCCACAACCTCTCCAACATTTGTTACTATTAGTTTTAGATATTTTTGTCATTCTAATGGATGAAAGGTGGTATCTCAGTGTAGTTTTGATTTGCATTTCCCTGATGATCAGCGATGATGAACATCTTTTCATGTGCCTATTGGCCATCAGTATATATTCTTTGGAGAAATGTCTGTTCATGTCTCCTGCCCATTTTTTGATCAAGTTGTTTGATTTTTTGTTCTTGAGTTGTGTGAGTTCTTTATATATTATGGATATTAAGCCTTTGTCAGATGTATGACTTGCAAATATTTTTTTCCCAGTTAGTGAGTTGTTTTTTTGTTTCAATCCTGTTTTCATTTGCCTTGAAGAAGCTCTTTAGTCTGATGAAGTCCCATTTGTTTATTCTTTCTATTGTTTTCCTTGTCTGAGAAGACATGGTGTCCGAAAAGATCCTTTTAATACTGATGTCAAAGAGTGTACTGCCTACATTTTCTTCTAGAAGCCTTATGGTTTCAGGTCTCAGCTATAGGTTTTTGATCCATTTTGAGTTTATTTTGGTGAATGGTGAGAAAGAATGGTCAATTTTCATTCTTTTACACGTGGCTTTCCAGTTTTCCCAGCACCATTTGTTGAAAAGACTTTCTTTTCTCCATTGCATGTTCTCAGCTCGTTTGTCGAAGATTAGCTGTCCATAGATGTGTGGTTTTATTTCTGGGCTTTCAATTCTGTTCCATTGATCTGTGCACCTGTTTTTGTACCAGTACCATGCTGTTTTGATTACTGTAGCTTGGTAGTATGTTTGGAAGTCAGGGATTGTGATGCCTCCAGTTTTGTTCTTTTTTCTCAGGATTGCTTTAGCAATTCGGGGTCTTTTTTTGCCCCATCTGAATTTTAGGATTCTTTGTTCTATTTCTGTAAAGAATGTCATTGGGATTCTGATTGGGATAGCGTTGAATCTGTAGATTGCTTTAGGTAGATTGGACATTTTAACTATATTTATTCTTCCAATCCATGTGCATGGAATGTCTTTCCATCTCTTTATGTCGTCATCCATTTCTTTCAGAAAAGCCTTGTAATTTCCATTGTATAGGTCTTTCATTTCCTTAGTTAAATTCACCCTGAGGTATTTTCTTCTTTTTGTAGCAGTTGTGAATGGAGTTGTGTTCTTGAGTTCTTTTTCTGTTAGTTCTTTATTAGAGTATAGAAATGCTACTGTTTTATGCAAATTGATTTCATACCCTGCAACTTTGGGCCTTGTTTGTTCTTCTTTTTCTAATTCAGTTAGGTGTAGTTTAAGATTGCTTATTTGGGATTTTTCTTGTTTGTTAAGATGTTCCTGAATTGTGATTAATTTTCCTCTTAATACAGCTTTTGCTGTATCGCATATAAGTTGACATGGCATGTTATCATTTTCATGTGTCTTCAGGTATTTTTTGATTTCTTCTTTAATGTCTTCAATGATCCATTGCTTGTTCAATAGCATCTTGTTTAGTCTCCACATCCTTGTACCTTTTTCAGCTTTTTTCCTGTAACTATTTCTAGCTTCATAGCATTATGATTGGAGAAAATGCTTGTTATTATTTCAATTTTTTTAGATTTGTAGAGGCTTGCCTTGTTTCCCAACATATGGTCTATCCTTGAGAATGTTCCCTGCACATTTGACAAGAATGTGTATTCTGCTGTTTTTGGATGGAGTGTTCTATATATGTATATTAAGTCCAATTGTTTTAGCCTTTCATTTAGCTCCACTGTTTCCTTGTTGATTTTCTGTCTAGATGATCTGTCCATTGATGTGAGTGGGATGTTGAGGTCCCCTACTACTATTGTGTTATTTTTGATATCTTCTTTAGGTTTGTTAATAGTTGCTTTATGAACTTAGGTGCTCCTGTGTTGCATGTATAGATATTTATAAGCGTTATTTCTTCTTGATGAAGTGTCCCTTTGATCATTATATATTGGCCCTCTATGTCTCTCTTCACCTGCCTTATTTTGAAATTGGTGTTGTCTGATATAAGCATTGTGACACCTGCTTTCTTTTGCTTGCTGTTAACTTGGAGTCTTGTCTTCACTCTGAGCCTGTGTTTGTCCTTGGGGCTGAGGTGTGTTTCCTGGAGGCAACAAATTGTTGAATGTTGTTCTCTAATCCATTTTGCCACTTTGTGTCTTTTTATTGGAGAGTTCAATCCGTTTACATTGAGAGTGATTATTGATGCATGAGGGCTTAATGCTGTCATTCTGTTGCTCGTTTTCTGGTTTTCCTCTGTTTCCTTTCTGTCTCGTCCTATGTGTTTTAGCCTACCCATTGGCTTTTGCAATTTCTTATGCTGGGTTTCTTAGATTTTTCCTTATTTATGTTTTGTGTCTCTGTTCTGTTTTTTAGTTTAGTGGCTACCATGAAGTTTGTATTCAGAGTCTCCTGTATAACATAGTCCATTTTCTGGGGGTCTCTTACTTACTTGGCCTAGACTGATTTAGTCCCTTTCCTCCTCCCCTCCTAAATTATTATTTTCATCTCTTATTCCAACTTGTGTTGTTTGTGGTTAGAGTGATAAGATCATCCTTGCCTGTTGGTTTCCTTCCCTTTATCTTAATGCTATAGTTGAATATTTGCTATCCTATTCAGGTTCTATCTTTTTGTCTCCCTACTCTGTGTTTTGTGACACCTTTCTCCCTTTTTTTCTTTTTTCAAGTATGAGAACCTTCTTGAAGATTTCTTGTAGTGGAGGTCTTTTGGTTACAAAGTCCCTTAGCTTTTGTTTGTCTGGAAAAGATTTAATTTCTCCCTTATATCTGAAGGATATTTTTGCTGGATAGAATATTCTTGGCTGAAGATTTTTATCCTTTAAAGTTTTGAATATGTCATTCCATTCTCTCCTAGCTTGTATGGTTTCTGTAGAGGAAGCTGCTGAAAGTGTGATAGGAGTTCCTTTGTAGGTTATTTTTTTCTGCCTTGCTGCCCTGAGTATTCTTTCTTTGTCCTTCATTTTTGCCATTTTTACTACTATATGCCTTGCATTTTACATTGACAATCTAGGAGATCTGAAAACTTCCTCCACCCACATTTCTCCCTCAATCCATAGATTTGGGAAATTTTCTTCTATTATTTCTTTGAGCACAGTTTCTGTTCCATTTTCCTTTTCCACCCCCTCAGAGATTCTGATAATTCTTAAGTTGGATTTCCTCATTGAATCTGACATTTCTCTGAGATTTTCTTCATTTTTTAAAAATTCTTAGTTCTCTTTCTTCCTCTGTCTCGAACCATTCAGCCTGTCTATCTTCGATTATGCTAATTTTCTCCTCTATGGTGTCTACACGTGCATTCAGGGAATCTGTATTCTGTTTTATCTGATCCATTGTATTTTTCATCTCTAGTATTTCTGATTGATTCTTCTTTATGGTTTCAATCTCTTTTGTGAAGTAGCTCCAGAACTCGTTGACTTGTTTCTCTACCTTTCCCTCTACCTGATTGAGTTTTTTCATGATAGCTACTCTGAACTCATTTTCACTTAGTTTACCTATTTCCAAGTCCTCAGGACTTAATTCTGTGTTTTTATTGTTTTCCTTCTGGTCTGGAGCTTTCATAAATTGCTGAATGGTAGAGGAGCGCTTTTAGTGCATGATGGTATTATTTGGTTGCCGTTACAGCCTGTCGCCACTAGATGGAGGTCGAGAGCCACGTGTTCGGAGCCCTCCGCCTTCAGCCGCAATGGCAGTGTGCAGCGAGGGTTCCGGAAGGAGGACCACTTTCTCTTGCACACAGACCTGGATTCTGATCAGCTCTTGCTGTCTGGTTTCCCGGGGCCCTGGCTTGATGGGGTCCCTGCATGTGAAAGCTTTCCCCTGTTAGCGGGTTTCCGCTGCATGGGTGGTGGGAGTCCTGGTTGATCCCTGGATGCACGGCCCGCCTACTCCCCTGCTCCTTCCCACACCCGCAGCAGTGATCGCAGTCTCTAGGGGAGGGAGCGAAATTCTCTCTTACCCTGTTCCAGCTCCTCCAAGGGTGGCTCCAGCCTCTCCGCCCTCCATCCTTTGGCTGCTGTGGGTCTCTGATGATCTCTGTATTATTAGAATTATTGGTTGATATTCAGTTGTTCCTTCTTTGCTTGTAGTTTGGAGTGGAGAGAGTCCCGGGTGAGCTCCCTCTGCCATGCCACTGACGTCACCAGAGACTCATGCAGATATGTTTTTGAGATCTTATTTTCATTTTCTTTGGATATATACCCAGAAGTAGGATTGCTGGATCATATGGTAGTTCTATTTTTAATTTTTTGAGGAACCTCCGTACTGTTTTCTGTAGTGGCTACACCAATTTATGTTCTCACCAACAGTGCACAAGGGTTCCCTTTTCTCCACATCCTCACCAACGCTTATCTCTTGTCTTTTTGATGATAGTCATGCTAACGCTTGTGAGGTGATATCTCATTTTGGTTTTTGATTTGTATTTACCTGATATTTAGTGATGTTGAGCATCTTCTCATGTACCTGTTGGCCATTTGTATGCCTTCTTTGGAAAAATGTCTATTCAGTTCCTCTACCCATTTTTTAGTCAGGTTTTTAAAAAAAATTTTAATTATTGAAGAGCTCCTTTCAGTGTTTCTTCTAAGGCAGGTGGAGTGGTGGTGAACTTCCTCAGCTTTTGTTTGTCTGGAAAAGTCTTTATTTCTCCTTCATATCTGAAAGATAACTTTTCTGGATCAAGTATTCTTGTCTGGATGTCTTTATCTTTCGACACTTTGAATATGTCACTCCACTCTCCCCTGGCCTGTAGGATTTCTGCTGAGAAATCTGCTGATAGCCTAAAGGGGGTTCCTTTGTAGGGGGTTCCTTTTGTCTCTTGCTGTTTTTAGGATTCTCTCTTTACCTTTGACTTTTGACAGTTTTATTGTAATGTGTCTTGGAGAAGGTCCTTTTTTTGCTTTGAGATAATAGGGAAATCTATTATCTTCATGAACCTGGATGCCCAAGTCTTCCCCCAGGTTTGGGAAATGCTCAGCTATTATTTCTTTAAATAAACTTTCTTCCCCCTTCTTTCTCTCTTCTCCTTCTGTAAGCCCAATTATTCAAATGTTTGAATGGTTGATGAAATGCCATAGATCATGTAGGCCTTCTTTGCTCTTTTTCATCTTTTTTTCTTTGTTCTTTTCTGATAAGTTATTTCAAAGTTCCTATGCTCTAGGTCACTTATTTTATTTTCCGTTTGGTTTACTCTGTTGATAATCTCGATTGTATTTTTCATTTCATTCATTGAATTCTTCAGCTCCAGAATTTGTTTGGTTCCTTTTATGATTTCTGTCCATTTGTTAAACTTCTCATTTTGTTAATGTGTTGTTTCCCTGGTTTCATTGAATTATCTTCTTGTGTTTTCTTATAGCTTGTTGAGTTCCTTCAATACAGCTATTTTGAATTCTTTAACAGCTAGATTGCAAAATTCTGTGCCTTTGAGTTTGGTCTTTGGAGAAGTGCTATCTTTTGGTGATGACGTGCTTCCTTGATTCTTCATGTTCCTTGTTTTGCAGTGCTGCTTTTGCATTGAAGTAGCAGACACTGAAACCTTTACTGTTTGTATTCAGGTGGGATGTACTGTTTGTTTGTTCTGTTATATTCCAGGCTTTCTCTGACCTGGTAGGGATACTCCTGCCCCACACTTCTTGCTCCCTCTTGCAGCAGAATTCATAAACTTTTGTGTCTTCTTTGGTTCTTACAACTCACCAGGCTGGCTGCTGGTAACCTGTCTTTTATTTTCCAGAAGGTGGGGCTACAGATCATGTTTGAGCTTTCTCCCTTCCCCACAGATATTTGCTCTGTCTTTCTGATATCACTGTGTTTTCCAGAGCTTGCTCTTGCCACCACACTCAGGAGCATGCTCAAGAAGCCAGAATACAATTGGGGGAGGTGTGGATTTAGTACTCAGGGCATTGGGGGGTGCCCGTGGACCAGGTAGGGGCATCCTCAGGTGAGGTTCTCCCAGCAGCTGGCTTCCTGCTGGAGTCCTGATCTGTCAGTGGGAATCATGTCCCTTTAATGCCCTTTGACATTCTTATCTGAGTCTTTCCTGATCTCCCCCCTCCCCCAGTCATGGAGGTCCTGCTTAGGTACTCTGGGTGCTATGGGAGAGAAACGGGTTTCTTCAGCAGCATCCCATACAGCTGGAAGAGCTGAGCACTCACTCACCACTCTCCTTTTCCTTGCGAGAGAGGTCATTGCCAGCTAGTTCAGCTCCAAGCAATGTCACTTTTGGGGAGGGGCAGCATTGGCAAAGTTCCTCTTACCCTCCCCAATGTGTTCAAACTCGTCTTTTGGACACATTGCCATAATGGAATCTCCTCGGCTGGACTCCTGTAGATTCTCTCTTGTCCATTAGTATCTGCCCAGATCAGCACTCTCCTGGTTTTCCCTGACTGTGGCCAAGAGGGATTGGGCCAGGTTTGCCTGGCTTCCACTGGTTTTGCAGCCCATACTGAGGTCTCTCTGCTTATTACCAGATGTATAGGTGCGTGAGTCTCCTCCTGGGTCCCTTGTCATGTGGTGCTGGATCCCACTGCTCCAGTAGAGGTACTTTTCTTCATGGAGGTATGCCTAATTAGCTGTTAAAAAAGGAGGGACATCTTGTGCTGCTATGATGCTGATGTCACCTCTCAGTTCACTTTTAAATGCTCAAAACATGAGATGTCTGACTAATGTTCTTCCTTGGGGTACTGTGGTAAATGGAAGGGTATATGAAGGCAGATAGAGGTGCATCTGCAGACATGTAGGACTCCCACAGCCCTGGCCTTGGCCCCCCCAGGGCTCCCATTTCTGCCTGTGTGGTGTGGTGGCCAATGGACACTGTCCCCAAGCAGGTGCATACCACTGCACGTATATCATGGGCTCTGTGGAAATCACATGAGCTGGGAAGGAAAGTCTGAGAGCCTTTGCTTTGTGTCATCTCAAGCCAAGTCTCCCAGCTTGGGGGAAGCAGTAGGCAACAGGGACAGCTCTGTCAGGGGAACAGCTGTTCATGGAGGGTGGCCCTTGTGCTTTCTTGAGCCTGTTGCTTCCCAGGGCACCTGGAACAATGACAGGAACAGGCTGGTCAAAGGTCACTGTGAACCCACTGGTCCACACTGGCAGAGAACCTCCCTATGTTTGCATCTCACATGCATGGGATGGCAGTGAGGGTGAGGACAGTTTTGAGTCTTGATTCAATAGCATGCTGTCCTGCACATAGTGGGCATTCAGCACTCATGTGTTGTGTGGAATTGAAGGCCCTGTTTTCTAGTCCCTTTTCTCTAACATGATGTAGTGGGATGAATATGGGCTTTGTGGTTCTGAGTAAGTTGCAGTGGTTCTCTGCATTTCATTTTCCTTATCTATAAGACTCATTGGTTTGTTGTAAAGGATGAACGTGGCAACATGAATGGGGCATGGACAGGCTGTCCCTGGAGGTGCCACCTTGGTTTTCCATGTCCTGGTGTGGGACCCAGACCAACTCCTTCCTTCCTGGGCCATGTCCTGTCAACCATGGGTGGGAACAGCTCCCATGCTGTGCCTGGGCCGGGCTTGCGTATGTGTGTTTGCTCTGATATTGTTACTTGCTGGACTGCCTGCCAGGTGGGTCACTTTCGACCCTCCCTTGTTTCCTAGGGGTAGGATTTTCTAGCCACTTTGCAGCTGGTGAGCCCATATCCCTCTGTCCTGCATTGTGAAGGCACTCTGGTTCTCCAGTTTATGTGTAGTCATGCCCTGTGCTCTGACTCTTCGGATGTGAGCAGAGCGACTCCTTCTCCTTCTTGCCTCGGTGGTGGCATGTGTGTGGGGATGCCTGGGTCTCTGAGGGAGGGACCATGGTGAGCAGAAGCCTGCTGGCTACATGTGCTGCAGCTGTGCTGGGGACCAAGAGGCCCCTGCCAGAAGGGATGGTGTGATCTACCCTCATAGACCACTGAGTCTGGTTCTTTCATAGCTGGAGAGAACCTCGTGACTCTTGCTGAGCTGGGGTCTTGCCTTGGGGAAGCCCTGGATGCTGCCAGTTCTCATGTATTGACACTACCATCAGAGGGAATTTCCAGCATCTGTCACTGTTCCAGAGTCCCCTCCAAGTCCATGTTCCCTTCTCTGTGACCATTTGTGTGAACCATCTCCTTTCATTGAAGAGGACAGTTTGCCTAAGAAATGATGAAAGGAATGGAAGGGGATGCGTTTGCTGGGTAATGTGGGGGATGTGGGGGTGATGGCCTGGGTCCTGAGGGCCTGGGCCAGAGCAGCCAGGGAGGGTGGAAGTCCTGCCTGGAGTGATTTCAGAGCTTTGCAGGGTGACAGTGCTGTCCTCATCGGCTCAGGTGGACTTGACAAGGAGAGTGTCTGCTCTTTCTTCTCACACTTCCCTCATGCCAGGTGCTGCCCTCTTGGCTTTTCCTCCTACCCAGAGTCTCTCGTGTACAGAAGAGGAGGGAGTCGTGCCTGAGGGGTGGGGTTGGCTGGAATGATGGAGCCCCTCCTCACTGCCACCTCCCTGAGGTTGGTCCCATCATTGCTTTTGAGCTCTGAGCATCACAGACATTTCATATGGAAATCAACAAACCCACTTTATTTTCAAGCATGTGTGTTGTGTTTCTACCTTAGTCTCACAGTTTGGCGGGTGGCTGTGTGTTGTAAACAAAAGTCTCCAGCGTGGGGGCATTTGTGCATCTCTGAGGGCAGGACAATGAAGACCTCACCGCAGCTGGGCCATGTTGGTGTTTCAATTCCAGAGTGACCCTGGGGCGCTGCCTGTCCTTTGAGGCAGAGAAATAGGATGGGGAGGGAGTGGGAACAGCCAAGACCACCTGCGGCACCTGGCTTCTTTCAGAGTCGGGAAAAAGGAAACAGACATGCCCAATGTGGGATTTTCATCCTGTGCTGGGAGAAACGTCCGTTTGATGATGCATTGCCAGAGAGCAGTCATTTTGGAAGAATGTCTCAAGGAAGTTTTGGGAAGCTTCAAACAGAGTGTTTCATTCTAATCTCTATTTCAACCTTTAGGATATATAGTTTTTGGTAATATCCTCACTCTCCAATGGCTTGTGGAAACATGGCCAGCTGTTGTGATTCTGCGAAGCTGGAAGAGTTAAGTCACATGTTCTCTGTTTTACTGCTGTAGCTAAGCTTTGTAGTTTCTGAGAAGAAACGTTTGCGATACGCAATAGGAATTTGTACTTTAGGAACTTAGCACTGAAAATTCAGAGGTATAATTATCCTTATTTTTCCTTTTTGGAGAGAAATCTAAGCCATCTTCCTAGGCAACACAGGCTCACTTGGTGATGGGGCCGACTTGGGCACAGCCATGTGTTCACAATCCACCACTGTGGGATCTTGTTTAAGTCCTATGATCAGAGTTAACATGTTTTATATACTTGAAGACTGTACCAGATGACTTCTGGGAGTGCCTTTCAGCTCTAAGGTCTATGAGTCTATGTAATATAAGCCAGGCCAGAAAATTAACTGAGCGCTATATGGGCAATTCCTAAAAAGAAAATTTATGCATTTGTGAATATACCTACTCCTTGGGTCACACAGTGCCTGAGGGACTCTGTAGTGGGAACACATCAGATGAAATATGAGGCAGCTGCATTTAGCTCCCCCACGGGTGGGTCATGAGCTCTGTGAGGGGCACTGCTGGTTTTGGTTTCCAGGCTGTTCCCTGACCACGGTTGTCTGGCACTGCCTGGACACTGGGCCTTGACCGTTATGTGAGTAGGAAGCAGCCTGAATCCCATTTTGGAGGTTCTGGCCTCCTCCAGGGGTCATGTTATATGGGAGGGGACAGGGGTGGTACTCAGCTAGGGAGTCCTGAATGGTGGGTAGAGGGGCTCCCTGCCATGTCCTGGGACCCTGAGTGTCCTGTGCTGAGGGCAGAGGGGCTTTCCACTGTGTCCAGGGACCTAACTTAGTACCTGTTTATATATATATGGCATAGTATATATATAGTATAGTGTAGTATGTGTGTGTGTGTGTGTGTGTGTATATATATATATGTATATATAATAGTATAAGGGCACTATATATATGTTATATATATAGTATAGTATAATGTGTGTGTGTATATATATATATATAGTATAGTATAAGGGCACTAATCACATTCCTGAGGGCTCCACCTTCATGACCTAACTACCTCCCAAAGGCCCCACCTCCTAATACTAACATCTTAGGGGTTAGGATTTCAACATAGGAATTTTAGGAGGACACAAACATTCAGACCGTAGCAGCAACCATGACCACAGTACAGTTTTAGGACATTCCATCACCCCATAAGTGTCCCTAGGGCCCATTTGCTATCAATTCCTATTGCTACCCTCAGCCTTAGGCAGCCCTGATTTTCTTTCTGTCTCTAAATTTACCTTTCTGGACAGTTCATACAAATGGAATGATACAGTATACAATCTTTTGTGTCTGACTTCCTTCACTTAGCATAATGTATGTTGGGTTCATCCAGTACATGGCACATACCAATGGTCCCATGTTGTAGCATGTACTACGTTTTGTTTATCCATTATTCACCATGGATGGACATTTGGAATGTTTCCAGCTTTTGCCTATTTTGAGTAATATTGCTATGAACATTCATGCTTTATGTGGACTGTTAAAAGATAAACTGAGGCATATTAATTTTTAAGAGTTTGAGCAAAAATGGATTCAAATTTGGCAGCACCAAAACAGAAGTGCTTAGGAGTACACCACCCACAGGAGCTGGGGCAAGAATTTTACAGAGAAGATGCGGAAGCAAAGCAAGGAAATTATTTGACTGGTTACAGCTTAAGTATCTGCCTTATTTGGGAAAGCTTTGGTGGCTGTTTGTGATTGATTGTCCTTAGATTTCAATTCCTTAACTTTGAGGCATTGACAGGCTTATGTTTGGGTTTGCTTACATAGGCTGCCAAGGCATTAGAGCTCTCTCAGTCTGATAGCCTCATTTAATTAATTTAACAGGATGTATGTTTTCATTTCTTTGGGTATATTCCTAGGAGTGTAATTGCTGGATCATATGGTAAATTTATGTTTAACTTTTTAAGAAACTGCCAAACTGTTTTCCACAGTGACTGAACGATCTTAGATTCCCACCAGCAATATTTGAGAGTTCTAATTTCTCCACATCCTTGCCTTTCTTCATGTTTTGTCTTAGAAATTCTCTATCCATTTGAATTATAATTAAATAGAAAAGATACTTTTGTGATTTAGTGATTAATCTGAAGTCTCAATTATATTAAGCAGTCAGCTGTGTACCTTTGGTTTAATAACAGTCTCAGCAATTGGGCAGAATTGATTTATGTTGTGAAACTAATGGTCCAGTTGCCTAGGGATTATATGGTAAATAATTAATGACAATTTACTGCAGGCTTCCTTGTAGAACATACTTTATCCAGCCTTCTGCTTCTACTTCAGGTCATCCAATTATTTAGGAAATGAAAGCAGCTATCTTTAGAAGAGAGACTGGTAGTGGTTGTGTGTGTTCAGACTCTGAAACAGCGAGAGCTGTGATTTATTTATTGTCTTAATAGATATGGTATAAAATGGCTGATGTTGACAGATAGTTATATCAACATAGGCTTTTGTGCATTTTAAACCTCCGTGGACTGGAATGCAATAATTTCCTACATTTCTTTTTAGATCGTTCACAGAACACTGGCAGCCATGTTGGGTTCCCTCGCGGCGTTAGCAGTGCTGGCTGTGATTGGCGATGTAAGTTCTAATATTTCAGATCATCGACTACCACCTGATAGAATGTCAGACTCAAAGGCAGTCCAAGAATTAGGTGCTAGCTGGTGATCTTCACTCTTTTATGTACTATTTCCACATTTCACCCCAGGGACCATGCTAGGGGCATGAACTAACAAACTTTATGACATTGATAAGTATTTTTCATTTGACTTTATCACATATACACACACACACATACACACACACATGCACATTCATCCCAGTGGTGGTATTCTCCATTTTAATTGAGAAAAGGCTCATCGTGGTCACGCATTTGCCCAGGGCCATGTAGCTGAGTGGTGTTAGAGCTGGTTCTGGGTGCTGTCTGCCCTTGGGAACTGGAGGAGGCCATCCTGTAAGGAGCAGAGAGGTGAGAGACAGTAAGGTTGGAGTTCTGTCCTGCAGACATCAGGAGACCCATGGAGATGCATGTTTGGTGAGTGATAGCATCCCACCAGGGCCTGAGTGTGGCCCATCTGGCAGGAACATAGGAATGAATGTAGGAAAGCAAGAGAGGCCAAGTCCCCACTGGTGATAGAGGCCTGGAGTTATTTGACAGGCAGTGCTGGAACTGAACAATGTGGCAACACACAGAACTGGATTTGAAAACAGCTTTATAGAATTCAATGTGTTGTTTTGAAAACTGTTAGTAGAGACCATTTCAGTCAACCAAAGAATAATAGCTGGTTTAAAAAACTACGTAGGGGCTGTGTTCAGTTAGTTACTATGTTTTCTTCTTTTTCTTGGCTAGAATTGGTGTAAACAAATGCCAACCCTAAAGGTAAAACGTCCTAGAATCCTAAAACTTATATATGAGCCACTGTTGTCTTTATTAATTATTAAGGAGTAGTATAGTAGTAGTTATTTCATTTTAAAAATCATTAACATGACACATGGAAGGTGCCTGCTGTGGGAAGCTACCTAGGCCACCATGCAGTCCTTTCCCAACAACCAGACTTGCAGTGCCCTCACGTTATACTCCATGCTCCCAATTCCCCATGACCCTGGCCTTCCCTATTCTTCACGGTGGTTAGAAGATGAATTGAGAGTGGGTGGACAGATGGAGAGTAGGACAAATATGTCCTTCAGTTATCATCATTTTGGCCTCATGCGCTGATACCGAGAAAGACATATGTGGACACGACTGACCTCAAGGGCCAATCCTGCAATTCAGGCAACAGTTCTTCATAGAGTTGCCAGGACAGAGTTTATGAAATTTGTTTTTCTTATTACTAAATTTGTAGGCTTGACATTACGATGCCTTGGGTCATGACTGTTTTTCAGTCATGATATAATCTGATTTCAAAGGCAAGTAGATGATGTGATTTTCGACTCTGGCCCAGTGAGTGGGTTTGCTGTGAAGGGAAGCGTATTTTTACAGCTTATCACCAGGGGGATGATGCCCAAGATTAATTGGCAAATCTGTGCTTTGATTGCAGAGACCCAGTCTGACCCATGTGGTGGAGTGGATTGATTTTGAGACCCTGGCCCTGCTGTTTGGCATGGTAATTACAGTTCTCCCTGGAGGATAGGGCTCCAAGCCTGCCATAACCCAGGACCTTCTTTTTTGCTGCTGCTGATAATCCTTCATTATATTAAAGATACTGTGCTGCTTGATAATTAAGGCTTGATTGAGAAGTGTTAGTGCAGGTCTAGCTAATTTCTCTTGTGGATGAATGGTGCTCTGATCTGGAGAATTTGTCTAAGGCCTGTCTGATGGTGAAATAATATTGCCACTTAGAAAATTTAGCAAATTTCTTGAGTTACTGCCCTTAAAATATAAAACTGAATATCCTAAATAAACAAACCATGTAAGTTTCAGTGATTGGAAAAGTATCCTTAATTATAAGGATAAAGGAAGAAATTATCCATAAGTAATTCGTGTATGCTGATTTATCAGACATTGTCAAGAGGCCACTCTGCTGCATGCAGTGAAGACTGTCACCAAGTCAACTTACAGGAAGGGAACTTTAAGACACACAAGTGGGCTAGTGTGGGACATGAGTCATAAACTAATTTAACTAGAATAAGTGGAATTCGACAAGGACTTGGACAGCAGTGGGAATGGCTCATGCATTCTTGAACAGACCCCGCAGCAGCTGAATGGTCTGAAAGAGGGCTTTCCCTCTCTGGGCTAGAAGACCCACTCTGTGTAAAGGTCACTATATAGCCTCATTTTCCTTGCTAACATCTAATCCCTCCTCAGGCTGGCAGTCATAATGGAGGGTCCTGCTACTCTAGGCTTCAGTGTGACCCAAACTAGCTCTGCTTCCTCTGTGGGTGGAGTGTGGGGAGATGGGTCAGTGCTCTGAACTCAGGCTTCATAGAAGAACTAATATTTGGGTTGGGTCCTGAAAAGCACATAGGGTTTGGGCATCTGGAAGGAAGAAGAAAGGCATACCCGATGTCTCATAATTGTTTTTAAATTAAATAAATGGTATGTTTGTTAGCTTGGGCTGCCATAACAAAGTACCACAGACTTGGGGGCTTAAACAACGGACATTTATTTTCTCACAGTTCTGCAAGCTGGAAGTCTGAGATCAAGGTACAGGTAGGGTTGGTTTCTCCTGAGGCTTCTCTTCTTGGCATTGTAGATGGCTGTCTTCTCCCTGTGTTGTCACGTGGTTGTCCCTCTGTGTGTGGCTGTGTTCTGATCTCCTCTTCTTATAAGGACACCAGTCAGCTTGGATTAGGGCCCACTCTATGACCTCACCTTAACTCAATTACCTCCTTAATATAGTCACATTCTGAGGTACTGAGGGTTAAGACTTCAACATATGAATTGGGAGGGGCACAATTCAGCCCATAACAAGTGGTTTAATTTTTTCTCTCAATTGAAATCAGTTCAGCAAGGTTCTGTGATTCTAGAATTTTGGGGGTGCAGAGAGAGTCTATATAATCAGGCACCTGCATTTTCTACCCTATTTCATGGCAGTCAGCCACGTGTGGGGTCACTCACCCCAATCCTTGAGTTCCAGTCTCTCTTACATGTTTCTGGCAGCCAACGTGTGGAACAGCTTCCTCACACAGGGCCTGCCCCTTCACGTTCATGTGTAGCTTCCGTTGGTGCCCCACAGTGGCTGTCTGGGTTAGGATGAACGTTGGTGGTCATTCTAGACAAGGTAAATATTTGTATTGAGTCTAAACTGACTTTTGGACATTCTTGTTTTGTATGGTTTCTCGGAAAGACGATATTGGGCCTACTATTTTCCAAGTACTTTAATTTACATAATTTTATTGAATTTTCACAACAACCTTACAAGGAACAAAACATTCAGAGGTGAGGTATGACAACTGAAGTGCAGAGGTTTAAAAAAATTTTCTGTTCAAGATTGAAGTATTCCTAAGTGGCAGATTCAGTATTTGAAACTGCATCTTCTCATTCCAAGTTCAACACATGATACATTGCCATTTTAGGAGGTGGAACAGAGAATCTTCCAGAAAGTTCAGGCTGGATGAAATGTCTGGTTGATTAGATTTGGAATAAATGGGACATTACTTTTTCTTACTATCTCAGAAGGTTGTTAACACCAACTCAATGTCATCATTAGAAAGAAACCAAAGTTAATACATTTTCTGGGTTTATAACCAGAGATTCATGATTTTAATGTAATTGCTCTTATTTGCATGTCTTGATCAAATTGGTAACAAAAATCTGTTTAGTTATGTTAGGAAACAAAGTTTAACCCAGTTTTAAAATCTTAAAATGTTTAGTTTTGCTTCTATGGACATTTAGGTGCGGATGGCCACATTCTGGCCCATTTCCTTCCCGGCTTCTAGCTTTGTGACTGTGAGCAAGTCACCTCCCCTCTTTGCCTTCCAGTTTGCTGGCCTATGAGGCAGAGAGTAATAATAACATGTGATGTTGTAAAGATTAGATGGAATGATAATGTACCTTGGACACAGATCCCTGGACAAAAATAGAGGCGCAAAACTGCTAGCAAGAGGGTTCATTCAGGGAGTTTGTAAGTGCACTACACTCAGTGAGAGAACAGAAGCTTGATGACGTTGTAGCTTTCCTGCTGAGGCCAGAGCTCAGATTTGTAACTGGTCACTCTGATGTCATTTCAGGAATGTGCTCTGCTAAAAGATTCTTCTTGTCTCCTTTTTCTCTTTTCCCCACAGATGATCTTGGTAGCCATATTTTCAGAAACTGGATTTTTTGATTATTGCGCTGTAAAGGTAGGTTTGATGTGACACTGAATAGTTTGTATTAATTAATTGACATATTTATTTTCCACCATTATGTATTTAGTGAATAAAACTACCATTTAAATCAAATATTTTAAAATTCTATCCTCCTTTTCAAAATCAGTGCTGCCAGGCTAGGTGCAGTTGCCATTCTAAGTGAGGTGGCTCTGAGCAACCCTTTCAGCTTTTCAGTATACAACTGAAGAAGGAGATCAGGAAAAGAGCACTCGAGCTGAACGTTTGTGTAACATTATTTAAATTGGAAGGTTGAGAGCTTCACATCAAAAACTGTTTCACATTTTAGAATATCTAAATATTTCAAGTCATCAGCTTCTGATTGCTTTTTTGGTGAAATAATTCCAGTGATTACTTTCTAAATATTGAACATATAAACAGTCACTTTTATAACTGGGACCCTGGGGGATCCACCAGCGAGTTCTGACCACCAGGATTTGCACTGGTCCTATCACTCAGCGTTGGGGAAAGGAGATTTTGCCATGCCCTGCTAATGCAAGGACTGGTGCTGTGCTTGATATTTTTAGAACTGAAAAGTTCTTTTAAAAAATTATTTGCTCAGGGCTAGCCTGGTGGCAAAGTGGTTAAGTTTGCTTTGTCTGCTTCAGCGGCCTGGGGTTCATGGGTTTGGATCCCAGATGCAGACCAATGTGCTGCTCATCCAAGCCATACTGTGGCAATATCCCATGTCCAGGATAGAGGAAGATTGGCACAGATGTTAACCTCAGGAACAATCTTCCTCAAGCAAAAGGAAGAAGATTGGTAACAGATGTTAGCTCAGGGCCAATTTTCCTCACCAAAAATAAATAAATAAATAAATGATTTGCTCAACAAAGCCCTTTGCAAACTCTGAATGGTAGAACCATGCTATGATTTTTGCTATCTTTGTGCACCATCTTACACCTTCCAGGTAGATATCTAGCCTCTTCCTCCCGATACCTTGGTACTAAAAGTATTCCTTAGATCCCCAAAGATCAGAAGGCTCTAGAGTCACATGGATCCCAAGTCACAGCACAGACTGTCTAACCAAAAGGAGATTGTAAAATACTGGAGGATATCCAAGGGATAGAGGGCCATCACCTTGTGATAAATGAACCATCAAAGGGCACTATGAAGGAGGATCAGAGGGAAGGAATGTAGACCAAGGTGGATTTAGAATGTCTGGGTATGGCCATCACTACTGCATCTCAGCAGACTTAGGAATCTCTAAGTCTAAGTTTTAATCTACCATGTAGAGTTTATTTGGACCCCTAGTTCTTACAGTCCCTAATGAAAAGTCACATCTATTCTTTGACCCTGCTGATCCTGGCTGTGCCTTTCTGTGGGTATGTGTTCCAGGCATACCAACTATCCCGGGGAAGAGTGTGGGCCATGATCATCATGCTGTGTCTCATTGCTGCCATTCTTTCTGCTTTCCTGGACAATGTCACCACGTCACTCCTCTTCACTCCTGTGACCATAAGGTATGCAGAGTGCCCCTCATGGGCATCAGGCCAGGCTCACAGCAGCGTGCCCACCTCCTTCCCTTCTCTTGTGTGTCCAGCTCAAGCCAGCACGCCCACCAGGACTGGTGCTCTATGCACATGGCCATGGCAGCAGCAGCAGCTGCAGAAATGCTGCAGGAGTCAAAAGACTCAGGCCTCACTGTCCTGCAGGGACAGCCATCAGGTGCCGTCTCTCCCCCTCCACTTGGGCCGATCACAGGCATGGTGGAGTGTGAGAGCTCTCGCCCGGTGGGCAGGAGTGCATGGCAGGCAGCGGAGAAGGTGGGGCAGCCATCTCACTCTTGCTGGGCTCCTCTCCTCTGGGAGGCTTGCAGGGTCAGGGACCTGCTTGGGCAGGCTTTGTGGGGTAACTTTGGGAAAGAGAGATTTAATTGAATTCAGTTCCGTTTCTTTTAATTCTGTCCACTTCATTCATTGGATGTTTCCTGAGCACCACAGACCAAAGTTTGTCTGGAATCTTTAGAAGCTTGAACTTCAGGCCCAGTCATTGTTCAGGCCCCCTCCAATGCCGTGGACCTACATTTACATCCTTACTTTATCTTCTTTATTTTAGAGATGGTTCCCCAGCATATCATGGTCTTCCCCTGCTCGAGCCTATTACTCTGGTGCTCTGCTGGTCCTGGGGAGATTGAAGGGAGACAGGTACCCCCTCTGGGGTGCAGGGGCTAGTGAGAGATCTCAGAAAAGTCACTTCAGCTACACTGATCTGGGTTGTACCATCAAAGGTTAACCCAAGCTAGTGTTTTGAGGATTCCCTGAGATAAGAGACTCGCTTGGACAGGAGGCCAGAGACACAAAACAAATTCAAAGTCACCAGCAAGAGGCTACTTCGAGGGCTCAGGATTAATTCTGGTTGATACCTTTTACCTTTGAACAGTGGTGACTCTTGGAGGAGGAATGAGTTGGAGTGTGGGGTGGGGAGAGGAGGAGGAAGAGTGAAGAGAAGCCAGGCAGCAACCTCTGACACCTCCATGCGGCCTGCAGTGTTACAAGTCTGTCTCTTGCTCAGGCTCCTGCAAACTTGGCTGCATTGTCATGCCCCATGTGCAGGCAGGGATTTGGGGTGAGGGATGCTGGACTCAGCCTTCCAGTGAAGGAGGGGCATAGCACCTCCCAGTACCAGAGTTCTTCTGAGGGTAAATGAAGGATGGAGTGAACACATTTGAAGGGTGCTGTAAACAGTACCATGCACTACTAATGGAGGGCACCAAACCCTGCCCCAGGACACCTCAGAGGGCAAGAAGCAGGCCACACCCTGCCCACCCCCAACCAGTGGGACTCTGCTGCTGATACTGGTTTGAAAACCATAGTACTACCCACATGTGCCAGATCCCAGGACATCATCCTGCTCTCTCATGGCAGCCCAGTGAGGGTATGTTTCTAGGGCTGAGGAGTGCTGGGCACCCGTGTTCCTGGTATCCCTGTACAGCCCAGACAGCCAAGGGTTGTTTCAGCCTTGCTGGGATTTGTTTATGTCCTTACTGTTCCGGGAACTGGCTTTGTAATTTTATGTGAGAGTAGCAATTCCATTTATTAATCTAAAAATTACCTCTTTCAAGATTCAAGTGTTAGTGTGCTCAGATTCACTGTTTTTTTTTTTTTTTTTGAGGAAGATTAGCCCTGAGCTAACTACTGCCAATCCTCCTCTTTTTGCTGAGGAAGACTGGCCCTGAGCTAACATCTGTGCCCATCTTCCTCTACTTTATACGTGGGACACCTACCACAGCATGGCTTTTTGCCAAATGGTGTCATGTCCGCACCAGGGATCCGAACCAGTGAACCCCGGGCTGCCAAGAAGTGGAACGTGTGAACTTAACTGCTGCGCCACTGGGCCAGCCCCAGATTCACTGTTTGTATTACCTCATTATTCATGACTTTGTGAGCTTGATTGCATTCTTCTGCCTTTGTCTGGACTGAGTAGCATTAGTCCTTAGAGTTAAACAGCGAGGCCTATTTAGTTCAGATGCCATCTCTGTGCATGGTCTGGTGGTGTTGATTAGCATACATTAGTTATTTTCTTGCTAGAAGCAGATCCTTGGAGCTTCCTCAGCTGAGACCTGCTGCTGCTGATTAGGATCTGATCCTCTTTTTAGGACTCACTCCTGTCCCTGGTCCCCAGACACAGCTCCCTCCTCATCTTCTACACAGCTCAGTAGGCCAGTCCCCTTCAAACAAGCTGTTGGCTACTCTCTGAGCTGGGAGGTGGTAGGAAGGACCCTTGAGTTCAGCAGGGCCTCCTGTCAGCCTGGAGATACAATGCCTTGTTTCTGTATGGAAGTGGGCAATGCAGATTGGTAGGTGTGGAAGATGTCATGATGTGTTTTCTACACTTTCCTTAGAGCAACGATTCTCAACTGTGTGCTCACTGGACCTACTTGGAGAGCTGTAGAACGCTGCTGCTCAGGCCCACTCCCAAGGATTGATCTGTCATGGGCCAGGCAGCCAGACTTTCAAAGGTTCTCAGACAAATCTAGTGTGCAGCCAAGATGGAGAACCACTGCCGTAGAGTGTGTGCCCCTTCTCTAAGGAAGTCCATGGGTAGTAGTTGAAGGGAAGGGGTAGGGGACAGCTTGGGCCCTCAGCATCTGATAAAGGGAAGGTAGGTAAGGGCCTAGATTGGCAGGCTTGGTGTGAGCCACTGGGCAGCGGTGCTTTCTGCTCTGGCAGAGGAGATTAGACCTCTCCACCCCTGACTTGGAGAGGTCTGATGGCTAGTACCCACTCACCTGTGCCAGGGCCTGTCTTCCAGTGGGGGCCTGCACACAGCGGACTGTGCTCCCTCCCGACCTGTGGGGGGTGGGGCAGGGGTACATTTTCACACTGGTGGTTCAGATGGTTGGTGGGATATCTTTTGGAGAAATGTAATTCTGAGAGTCACCTATGGCCCGTAGCTCTGTAGTGTTGTTGCCATAGTCCGTTCCCCAGCATTGCCCTTGTCACAGGTGTGTGTGTGTGTGTGTGTGTGTTATGCCTCCCTTTTACAAGCAAGTGCTTTAAAAGTATTTAGGTTGCACATGGGACTTTCACAGTGTTAATAGTGGGACTACTTTCATTTTCTTCCATTCATGACAGATTATGTGAGGTTCTCAACCTTGACCCCAGACAAGTCCTGATTGCAGAAGTGATCTTCACAAACATTGGAGGAGCTGCCACTGCCATCGGGGACCCACCAAATGTCATTATTGTTTCCAACCAGGAGTTGAGGAAGATGGTATGTACCAGTATAACAGGGTTGCTTCCCATAAATATAGACCTCAAGTTATTTGCCCGCTTAGCATCCTACACAACGTGGACTTCTTTATTAGAAATCAAGTCCCTCTATGTCACCTCTTCACATTAAGTGCTGTTGGTTATTTTAAGAGTGGGAAGTTAAGTGACTGATCCTTCAGTGTAGGATTAAGTGGTCTGAACTGAATTTGTTCTCATTCTGATAAATTTTTAAGGAAATGTTTGGATAGCATATATATTTAGTCACAGTATATCATATTAATGGAAACTGAGGTTTCTTCCAACTAATATTAAGAATAAAATGATCTATACCCTCTCACTTTTCAACTGTGGTGGATAAATTCACTGATGAAGAACTTAAGGTTTTTTTTCAAAAGGATCGGGAAATGAAGGTCTTTATGAATTTTTTTAAAGCTCTTATAAATATTAATATATAATTTCTTTGTACACTAAAATAAAGACAAAGTATTAAAGAGAGTATATAGTATTTTACATATCTTGAGTTAAAATAAGAATTATATAATTAATTTTCATTTATCATTCTTTGGTCATTAGAATTTTCTCAATAGCTCTTTTCTGAACAGTAACAATGCTCCCAAATTGGTGTCATTTATTGTAGATGATATGTTTATGTGTGTGTCCATGAATGTGTCAGTGTGTTTGTGTGTGTGTCTGCTGTTTTCCATAAAAACATTTAAGTCTTTGAGAGTTCATGGTTCTAAGGTGTTGATAGCCATTTTGTGAGCCCACCATGATCTAGAGATTCAGGGTATAACTTAGACACTTTGACTAAACTTCAGTACTCCCTAGTTACCCTGGAAAACCAGCTGACAACACTTCAGCAGTCTTACTGCAGGAGTGAGGAGTATGTCCACAATCATTGTCACCTTAGAGCACATTAGAAGGTGGTAGAGCCCCGTGAGCTATCTTGGGGCACCTATCATCCAGGATGGGCCTCATACACATGAGAGACAGGTATTTTTAAAGAAAAATATTGTTTTATTATTTTTATCCTACAGTAATACCTTTATTGTAAAAAATAGAAATCACACAAACACACATACAGAAATAAAACTGTCATAATCCCACCACCCAGAGAGAAATCCTCTTAATATTTTGGTGCATATAGTCTTCCAGAATGTTTGTATGTGGATATACATGGATAAAAAAAGATAGCATGGCTTCTTCTGTGGCCAAGATGGGACTGGATTTACCCTCTTGCTTGAGACAGTCAAAAAGAAAATAAACCAAAAACCAAAAACAAACCAATATAACAGTGGTAATCAAGATATTGGACACTAGGCAATAAAAGGACAGTGATCTCTGAGAGATGGGATGCAAATGACGTGAGCCCTGTAATTGCCCCAGCTCACTGCCTTGAGAGAGTTTCCAGGATGCAGTGCAGGGAGATATAGCCTATCAAAATCTTTGAGTGGGGGATAGGGCTGAGAGTCTGGACAGACCAAGGTATTTAGAATTTGAAAGACAGTACTACAGAGGAGAGAGCTGCACAGAGAGGGAGAACCCCAGAGATCTGTAGAGAGAAGCTACCCAAGGCCAAGGGAAGAACAACCCAAAAAGATTAGAGGGAAGAGTGCTTGACAAACACAGGATGAGGAAGAGTGTCTGTTCTTGCCAGGAAGACTAGAAACCTTTTAATTCATGAGGCATTAGGTAGAGTACGCAAAGTGTCTTGCTTTGTATTGGTGAGTAATTAGCTCCAGATTGAACACGTCTCTGGTTCTACCTAATAAATCTTAAAATCAAGACCTGAAATAATTAAACTGTTTCTAAGTAGTTTAACTGCATCCAAGAATGAGCCTCAAGAGTATATATAGGAATACAAAAATATCCAACAACACACAGGGTAAAATTCACAATGTCTGGCATCCAATCAAAGATTACCAGGCATGCAAAGAAGCAAGAAAATATGACCTATGACAAGGAGAATATGAATCATTTGGAACCAACCTAGAATAGACACAAGTATTAGAATTCATAGAAAAGGGCATTATTACTAGAACTTTGTTCCAGATGTTCATTAAATTAAGCAAAAACATGAAAGATATAAAAAAGGCCTGAATCAAACTTCTAGAGATGAAAACTATGTCTGAGATAAAAATACTCTTCTTAAGATGACTGGCAAATTAGGAATTGCAGAAGAAAAGATTAGTGAACTTGAGGACAGAGATCCAAAATAAACCAGAGTGAAAAGATAACAAGTAATGAAAAGATAAAAAAAAAGAGTGAGCTAAGAGAAAACTTCAAGTGCTCTAATATTTACATAGTTCTAGTCTCCCAGGGAGAGTGAGGAACAGAAAAAGACATTTGAAGAAAAAATGGTCTAATATTCCAAATTTTATGAATGATAGAAACCCACAGATTCAAGAAGTTCAATGAAGTCAGAGCATAAGAAACATAAAGAAAACTACACTAAGCCACATCATAATCAAAGTGTTCAAAAAGCAATGATAAAGAGAAAATCTTTAAAACTGAGCCCCCACACAGAGACATGTTACATGCAAAGGAATAAAGATAAGGATGACAACATTTCTCTTCAGAAACAATGCAAGTGAGAAGATAGTGCAGCAACATATTTAAAGTACTGAAAGGAAAAATTGTCAACTTAGAATACTATATCCAGTGAAAAAGCGTTTTTCTTATGTACAAAAAATAGACTTCTTCTCATGTACAAAAGCTGAAGGAATTCATAAGTGGCAGACCCATGTGGCAAGGCACATTAAAGAAAGTCCTTAAGGCAGACGGAAAATGTCACTAATGGAAACGTGGATCTCCACAAAGGAATGAATAGTACTGGAAATAATAACTACATGGGTAAATTCATATACATTTTTTCTTATTATTTGAATCACTTTAAGAGATAATTATTTAAACAAAAACAATGAGTTAAGGCATTTGTAAGATATGTCTAAGTAGGATGTATGACAATAGCATAAAGGCTGGAAACAGAGAAATTAAAGTACATTAATGTTAGGTTCTTACACTATATGTATATTGGCATAACATCACCAATTAGACCATATTGGTATAATACATCAAAGTAGACTGTGACAAGTGAAAAATGTATACTACAAACTCTAAGGCAACCGCTGAAAGAAAAACAGAGTAACAGCTAATAAGTCAACAAAGAGTATAAAGTGGAATCATAAATAATATTCATTTAATGCAATGGAATGCAGAAAAAGAGGGAAAAGGAGGCAAAGAACAGATGGGACAAATATAAAGCAAATTGTAAGGCTTAAACCTAACTATATGAGCAATCACATGAAGTATAAATAGACTAAATATCCCAAATAAAAAGCAGGAATTGTCAGATTGAACAAGCAAGCACAATTCAACTATATGCCACTTACACACACTTAGAATATAAAGACACAAATGGGTTAAAATTAAAGGAATGGCAAAAGACTCACCAGAAGAAAGCTGGAGTAGCTATATTAATGTCTGACAAAGTAGACTACAGAACAAAGAATATTACCAGGATAAAAACAAGACATTTCATAATGATAAAGGGGTAAATTCATAAAGAGGACACAGCAATTCTAAACATTTATGCAACTGGTGACAGAGCTTCAAAATGCATGAAACTGGAAAGCTGCAAAGAGCAACAGATAAATTCTCTATTATAGTTGGAGGTTTCAGTACACCTCTTGCAATAATTGATAAAACAGAAAATGAGTAAGGAAATATAAAACTTCATCGGTATTATTAACTAACTTAATTTACATTTATAGAAAATTCCACTCAACACCAACAGTGTCTGTATTCTTACAAAGTGCGTACAAAACACAGATCAAAATAGACCATATTCCGGGCCATAAAAAATCGTAATACATTTAAAAAGAACTCAAGTAACACAAATATGTTCTCTGTTGAATTACCACAGTTGAATTAAATTAGAAATTAATAACAAAGATATTTGGAAAATCCCCAAATATCTGGAAGCTAGCACATTTCTAAATAATCCAAGGGTCTAAGAAGAAACTGAAATTGAAATTGCAAAGTATTTTGAATTGAATTATAATGAAAACAAAACATATCAAAATTTGTGGGATTCTTCTAAAGCAGGAATCAGCAAACTTTTTCTTAAAAGACCATATAGTTAATATTATAAGCATGTGGACCATATGGTCTCTGTTTCAATTACTCAACTCAACTCAGCATGTAAGCAGCCATAGACAATACATAAATGAATGGGCATGGCTGTGTTCCAGCCTGCAAGTGTGGTTTGTTGGTCCCTGCTTTAAAGCATTATTTACAGGGAAATTTATACTGCTAAATACCAATATTAGAAAAGAAGAATTGTCTAAAATCAATTACCTCAGCTTCCATCATAGTCAGTTAGAAAAAGAAGAGCAAATTAAACTAAAAGTAAGCAAGAGAAAGAAAATTACACAGACCAGAGTGCGGAAGAAAAAAAAAATAGAGAAAATCAATGTAAGCTGAAGCTGGTTCTTTGACAAGATCAATAATACTGATAAACCTCTGGCCAAACTCATCACTTGGAAAATCAGAGAGAAGACACAAATGACCAGTATCAGGAGTAAGAGAGGTTACATCACTACAGAGCTTATAGACATTAAAGACATTGGTAGGGATTGTTATGGACCACTCTATGCCAATAAATTTGACAACTTAGATAAAATGGACAGTTTCCTTGAAAGACACACTCTACCAAACCTCACTCAAGAAGAAGCAGACAACCTGAGCAGCCCCATATCTATTAAAGAAATTGAATCTGTAGTTAAAAACCTTCCCACAAAGAAGAAAACAAAACAAAACAAACAAACAAAAAACTTAGGCTAAGATGGCTTTTTTGGTGAATTCTATCAGATATTTAAAGAAGAAATGATACTATATTACCAATTCTACACAAAGCTTTAGAGTAAGTTTAAGAGGAAAGAATATTTCACAGCTCATTCTGTGAGGCCCTGATACCTAAACCAGGCAAACCCAGTACAACAAAACTATTGACAAATATCTCTTGAGAAGATGGATGTAAATGTAATTTTTTAAAAGTAAGCAAATCCAAGTTAACAATATGTAAAATGAATAGTATGTCATAACCAAGTAGAATTTATCCTAGGAATGGAAGATTGGTGTACTATTTGAAAAATCAATTAATGCAATTTACTAACAAACTGAATGAGAAAATCCATATGATCATCTCAATGGATGCAGAATAAAAATTTGGCAAATCCAGCATCCATTACTGATAAAATATCTCAGTAAGCTAGGAAAAGAAGAGAACTTCACCAGCCTCAGAAAGAGCATATATGAAAAGCCTACTTAAATGTGGAAAACTGAATGCTTTCTTCCTTAGATCAGAAACAAGACAAGGATGTCTGCTCTCACCACTTCAATGCAACATTTTACTGGAGACTCTAGCTGGTAAAGTAATGCGAGAAAAGGCAAACACATCAGAAAGGAAGAGTTAAACCAGTCTTTATTTGTAGATGACGTGACTGTCCAAGTAGAAAATCTGAAGATCTACAAAAAAGCTCCTAGAGGGACTGGCCCGATGGTGTAGTGATTGAATTCGCCTGCTCCACTTTGGCAGCCTGGGTTCATGGGTTCAGTCCTGGATGTGGACATGCACACCACTCATCAGAGCATGCTGGAGCGGCATCCCACATACAAAGAAATAGAGAAAGATTGGCCCAGATGTCAGCCCACGGACAATCTTCTCAAGCAAAAAGAGGAAGATTGGCAACAGATGTTAGCTCAGGGCCAATCTTACTCACCAAAAAAAAAAAAAAAACTCCTAGAAATACGAAGTCAGTTTGGCAAGTATGGATATAACATCAATGTACAAAGATTAATGTTTTTGTATATTCTAGCAATAAACAATCGAAAATTGAAATAAAAATGTCACTTACAATAGCATCAATATATGAAATACTTTTGGGTAAATCTGACCAAACATGCAAGACCTGTATACTGAAAACTACAAAATATTGTAGAGAGTAATTAAGGAAAATCTAAATAAATAGAGATACATACTTTGTTCATGGGTCAGAAAACCCAATAGTGTTAAGATATCAATTCTCCCCAAATTGATCTATCGATTCATGCAATCCCCATCAAAACCATAGCTGGTTTATTTTTTTATAAAGAAATTGGTAAACTGATTCTAAAATTTATGTGGAAATCCAAAGTATCCAGAATCCCCCAAAACAATTCTTAAAGCAAATAATAAATTGGGAGGGCTAGTGCTACCTAATTCCAAGACTTATTATAAAGCCACTATAACCAAGACAGTGTGGTACTGTCTTGGCATAGGTTCCCATATACCTCAACAAATAATTTTTGACAGAGGTGCAAAGCCAATTCAGTGGAGAAAGGGTAGTTTTTTCTACAAATGTTCCAGACAAATGGATATTCATATGCAGGAAAAATGAACTATAATCCACACCTCCCACTTTATCCAAAAATTAACTCAAAAGTGGATCATAGACATAAAAATAATACCTAAAACTTTGGGATTTCTAAGAGCAAAAAAGTTTTGGTAGAATAGGTACAGAAGTAGTTCATGTGAGGGTATGGCTACTGTATTTCATTAGTCTGTTTTTAGAACTTGGCTTTCAATTTCTGTTTTCCTCTTCTTTTTATGACAACATTTTGCTGAATGTTGCAATAGCTTAGTTGCCCCCGACCGGCATCACGTTAGCATTATTGTAAATTCCTAGGCATGATATTTTTCTTCGGCACAGATTGAGTTAAGCCTGTCCTTCCAGTCCTAGGTCTGAATCCTCTGAACTTAACAGTGGAATGTGACCCGAGACAGGCCCTGGGTCCTGCATCTCTACTAAGCCACATAGAAAGCTGAAGGGAAACAGCAGTCTGTCAAACTATTCCTACATTTTTCTATGGTATGTTGACATGCTGTTGTAAATATCCAGAGTTTAAATCTGACAGTAAGGGAGAAAGGTGAGGTTTTTGCAAAAATACACAGAGCGCCCTGGACGTGAGCACTCTTTCTGATTGCCCTGAGGCTCACCCTAGGCTCCTCACATAACTTTGTGCAAAAGTGACATCCTCTGGGGACATGGCCTTAGAGTTGTCTTTGTTTTACTGAAGATGGTATTCCCTGTCTTCTACTTAATGACTTTCCATGAATTTTTGGGTTAAACTATTTCACAGAAAAGACATCTAATGAGTGGCCTTCTGTGGATAACCAAGAGTGGTTTTAATTCATTTTATAGTAGTTCAGAGATGAGGGAACACTTAATTGTATGGAGACACAAATAAACTCATGGTTCCAGGGATGATGTCCTCAGCAGAGATTAGTTTATAAAGCCTTAGTATCAGTAGTGACAGCACAGCCACACATTTGCATTACATGATGGACACATTTATTCTGCATTATGCAATTGTTCATCAATGAAGTGAAATAGGAAGAAAACAGATTATAAAATAAAAATTAATTTTTAAATTAATTTTTAAAATATTCAGGAAGAAAGTTAATACTCAATGTGTAATTCAGATGAGTAATAAAACACCAGTACTAGACTTTGAAACAGTAAAGAAGTCACATCTGAAAAATCTTCCACATTCTCTGTCTGAGGATTAGGCAGAAGTTACAGGAAGTTGTGAGGAAAGTTCTTCTGACTTACCATTTCCACATCCTGCTCACTCCTCCCACGTCTCTTGGGATAGCTTTCTACCAGTACTGAACAGGTTGGTGGGGAAGACCTCCAGGGTGTACTACATGGACAATCACTTACTCCCCTGACCCCAACCCTTCCTGGGGTGGGCATAAGTCTACAGCGCTGTAGGGTCTCATGTGTAACCACACATTATCTCTTCATCTCCCAGCAGGCTAATAGGGATATAGTCCTCCTTTGCTGGTTACAGTTGCTCCTTTATGCCTGTTCCTGGGAGACTCACCAGTGATGAACTCAATCATTCAACTGTCTTTTAAATTTGGAAAGTCTCAAGGGGAACTCTGTCCCCTGTGCTTCTCAATGGCATCTCACAGGTCAGAGGAAGGCATTACCCGTTGTACCCCAAAGATGTGTGTGTTAGGACATTCTTCAGGCCTTTCCCAAGGGCCCCACGCACTGTGCATGCTGGGACGTTCCTCATAGCTTTCCCGCCATGCCCTGTGTGCTGTGCATGCTAGGACATTCTTCCACTGCTCCTCCACCCCTGTCTTCCTCCACTCCAGCAGCTGACAACTTTGATGCTGTCACTCCCTGCTGGTTCTTGTTCTACCTCTTAGTCTCCTTTCAGGATTTTCTGCTTCCATCCACCTCTTCAATAACCCCAAAGCCTTGAAGTTATGCTTTTTTGACCCTTTTCCTCTGGGATCAGCATTCTCTAGAGATGCTTGTGCCCTCCATGGACTGTTCTGTTTCCTGCATTTTGGGTTTGCCCTCTTCCGTGTCTCTGCCAGAGACTCTTATCCCCTCAGATCTGCATATGCCGTAACCTCTCCTACATGTTCACTGGTACCTCACATGAAGGATGTCCCACACCCATCCCTTCTGTCTGTCATCACACCCACTCCTGCAGTGCTGGGGTCCTCTTCTTGCTGGGTCTCCAGACATGACTCTATCCTTCAATTACACTGTGATATTTACTAAAACATTCAATAGATTCAGTTAACCTCTTAATCAGAATTTCTTTGAGTTTTTCACTCAGAAGAATTCAAGAAGCCATTTTGGCTTTAACCACCTTGCTACAACCCATTTGACTGTTTTGGTTTGTCACAGCTAGCCTGAAAGCCTTGTCCCTAAAAAATGATATTGGTAGGCCAGGAATTCCTCAGCCTGATCACCCTTAAACATATGTAGTTTATGCATCTGTGAATGTTCTAATCTGATTCTGGGGGATTCTCCTTGGTTGTTTTATATGCCTCAACATTTGACCACTTACTCTATCAAATGAGGACATTGTGGGAAATTAAGAAGAAAGTGGCTGAGTGGAGCCAAAACCCAAACAGTACAGAACAAGACTTAGTGGGGTGAAATAAAACCAGCACCTTGTGGACAGGGCTGCATTTACACACTGTATTGATGTAAGTGTAATAGTGAGTGTTTTGTTACTGAAAACATTGAGAGGAGCCTGGGAAATTATAGAGAAGTGTAACAGCAGCAGGGAGGCCCAGATACATGCACCAAATACTCTTAGTGAAAACATTTGCATCCCACTGTACATTGCATCTGCCTGTATAATTTCTTAAAATTTTTGCTTCAAGTTTTCCATTCTGCATTGTTCTTACATGATAAATCCACCCATTACAACTCTAGTAGCAACCAAATATTCCCACTCACTGCTGTGTTATTTTGCTGTGTGTCACTCCCAGGACCCAGTGAGTCCTTTCCTTTCTTTAATCTACTCCTCACTTTTTTCTTTGATAGCCTCATAATTTCTAATGGGACAAAACTTTATAGTGATTATGTTCCAGAGTAACCCAGAATTACTCAGGATACAAGCTCCTCTGCCTTCATGGGCTCTTTGCTCTAAAAAATATTAATTATATTTCATGACTGAGTTAGTATAAAGAGAAAAACATTAGTATTATATTTTAAGTCATTTTCTTTGACTCAAAAGATCTTTGTTTGTTTCTGATTTTAGAAGCAATTAAAAGACTTTAAGGGGCCCCGAAAAGTATTGTGGACTTTTTTTTGAACCAGATATTTGGGGCATGGTTTCTATAGATAAACGCAAAGTCCAAGGTAATATCCTCATTAAAGAACTACCAGAAAAGTAGTTCTTATATGGCCATTAAAACATGGCCATTAAAAACATTCCATAAGTCCCTCCTCTCTGTAGATGTCCTTGGTATCTATATATGAATAAGCTCATATAGCTCCATCTGTAGTTCATGATGCTGTTTTCACTGGATGTGTAGATAACTGCCGGAGATTAAGAATTTCCAATCATTGTCCACTGGCAAGCCTAAATTTTGACACAACTTATTGATAGTGGCTTCTAGTTGTGTTGTATCTTTAGCAATGTTATAGGTGGTTTCAGATCTTTTCTGTAAAGTGAGGGGGACAAATAAGTTAATTTTTTTTATTGAGTTCATAATAGTTTACATCAATGTGAGATTTCACTTGTACATTATTTCTTGACTGTCACCACGTAAGTGCTCCCCTTCACCCCCAGCGCCCCCCCCCACCCCCTTTCCCCTGGTAACCACTGAACTGTTTTGTTTGTCCCAGTACTTGTTTATATTCCACATATGAGTGAAATCATCTGGTGTTTGTCTTTCTCAGACTGGCTTATTTCGCTTAGCATAATTCCCTCTAGGTCCTTCCATGTTATTGCAAATGGGATGAATTTGTCTTTTTTTCTGGCTGAGTAGTCTTCCATTGTATATATATATACCACATCTTCTTTATCAGTCAGTGGGCACTTGGGTTGCTTCCATGTCTTGGCTCTTGTGAATAGTGCTGCAATGGATGTCGGGGTGCACGTGTTAGTTTGGATTGTTGATTTCAAATTGTTTGGATAGATACCCAGTAGTGGGAGAGCTGGGTTGTATGGTAGTTCTATTTTTAGTTTTTTGAGGAATCTCCACACTGTTTATCATAGTGGCTGCACCAGTTTACATTCCCACCAGCAGTGTGTGAGGGTTCCCTTCTCTCCACATCCTCTCCAACATTTGGTATTTTTAGTCTTAGTGATTATAGCTATTTTAACAGGTGTAAGGTGGTATCTTAGGGTAGTTTTGCTTTGCATTTCCATGATGATTAGTGATGTTGAACATCTTTTCATGTGTTTATTGGCCATCTGTGTATCTTCTTTGGAAAAATGTCTGTTCATCTCCTCTGCCCCCTTTCTGATAGGGTTGTTTGCTTTCTTATTGTTCATTTGTGTGAGTTCCTTATATATTATGGAGATTAACCCCTGGTCAGATAAATGATTTGCAAATATTTTCTCCCAGTTGGTGGGTTGTCTCTTTGTTTTGATCCTAGTTTCTTTTGCGTTGCAGAAGCTCTTTAGTTTGATGAATTCCCACTTGTTTATTTTTTCTTTTGTTTCCCTTGTCTGAGTGGACATGACATGGTATTTGAAAAGATCCTTTTTAGTTCACTGTCAAAGAGTGTACTACCAATATTATCTTCCAGGAGTTTTAAAGTTTCAGTACATATCATCAAGTCTTTGATCTATTTTGAGTTTATTTTTGTGTACGGTGTGAGATAGTGGTCTACCTTCATTCTTCTGCATGTGGCTGTCCAGTTTTCCCAACACCATTTATTGAAGAGACTGTCTTTTCTTCATTGTATGTTCTTGGCACTTTTGTGGAAGATTAGCTGACCGTAGATGTGTGGTTTTATTTCTGGGGTTTCAGTTCTGTTCCATTGATCTTTGTGCCTGTTCTTCTACCAGTAGCGTGCCATTTTGATCACTATAGCTTTGTACTACATTTTGAATTCAGGGATTGTGGTACCTCTAGCTTTGTTCCTTTTTCTCAGGATTGCCTTAGCAATTTGGGGTCTTTGATTGCCCCATATGAATTTTAGTATTCTTTGCTCTATTTCCGTGAAGAATGTCATTAGGATTCTGATAGGGATTGCACTGAATCTGTAGATTGCTTTGGGTAGTCTGGACATTTTAACTATATTTATTCTTCCAATCCATGAGCAAGGAATCTCTTTCCATCTCTTTAAGTCATTATCAATTTCTCTCCATAATGTCTTATAGTTTTCTTTGTTTAAGTCCTTCACCTCTTTGGTTAAATTTATTCCCAGGTACTTAATTTTTTTAGTTGCAGTTGCGAATGGAATTATATTTTTGAGTTCTCTTTATGTAAGTTCGTTATTGGAGTATAGAAAAGCAACTGACTTTTGTAAGTTGACTGTGTACCCTGCAGCTTTACTGTAGTTCTTAATTATTTCTGTGAGTTTTCCAATGGATTTTTTGGGGTTTTCTATATATAAGATCATGTCGTCTGCAAACAGTGAGAGTTTCACTTCTTCACTCCCTATTTGGATTCCTTTTATTCCTTTCTCTTGCCTAATTGCTCTGGCCAAACCCTCTAGTACTATGTTGAATAAGAGTGGTGATGGTGGGCATCCTTGTCTCATTCCTGTCCTCAGGGGGATGGTGCTCAGTTTTTACCCATTGAGTATGATGTTGGCTGTGGGTTTGTAATTTAAGGCCTTTACTATGTTAAGGTAATTTCCTCTGTCCCCATTTTTTAAGAGTTTTTATCATAAATGGCTGTTGGATCTTGTCAGATGCTTTCCATGCATCTATTGAGATGATCATATGGTTTTTATTCCTCAATGTTGATTGGTTTGCGAATGTTGAACCATCCCTGTGTCCCTGGTATGAATCCCAGTTGATCATGATGTAGGATCCTTTTGATGAATTGCTGAATTCGGGTTGCCAAAATTTTGTTGAGAATTTTTGCATCTATGTTCATCAGCGATATTGGCCTGTAGTTCTCCTTTTTTGTGCTGTCCTTGTCAGGCTTTGGTATCAGAATGATGTTGGCCTCGTAGAATGTGTTAAGTAGTGTTCCATCCTCCCTAATTTTTTGGAATAGCTTGAAAAGGATAGGTAATAAATCCTCTCTGAAAGTTTGGTAGAATTCCCCAGGAAAGCCATCTGGTCCTGGGGTTTTATTCTTTGGGATGCTTTTGATGGTTGTTTCAATCTCTTTCCTTGTGATTGGTCTGTTCAGATTATTTGTTTCTTCTTGACTCAGCTTTGGGAGGTTGTAAGAGTCTAAGAATTTATCCATTTCCCCTAAGTTATCCATTTTGTTGGCATATAGTTTTTCATAATATTCTCTTATAATCCATTGTATTTCTGTGGAGCCTGTTGTCATTTCTCCCCTTTCTTTTCTGATTTTGTTTATTTGACCCTTCTCTCCTTTGTTCTTTGTAAGTCTGGCTAGGGGTTTGTCAATTTTATTTATCTTCTCAAAGAACCAGCTCTTTGTTTCATTGATCCTTTCTACTGCCTTTTTTGTTTCAGTAGCATTTATTTCTGCTGTGATTTTTATTGTTTCTCTCCTTCTGCTCACTTTGGGCTTTGTTTGTTCTTCATTTTCTAATTCACTTAGGTGTAATTTGAGATTGCTTATTTGGGAATTTTCTTGTTTGTTGAGATGTGCCTGTATTACGATGAATATCCCTCTTAATATGGCTTTTGCTGCATCCCCTATGAGTTGGTATGGCATGTAATCATTTTCATTTGTCTTCAGATATTTTTTGATTTCTTCTTTAATTTCTTCAATGATCCATGGCTTGTTCAATAGCATATTGTTTAGTCTCCACATCTTTGTCCCTGTCTCAACTTTCTTATTGTAATTAATTTCTAGCTTTATAGCATTATGATTGGAGAAGATGCTTATTTTTTCAATTTTTTTAAATTTGTAGAGGCTTCTGTTGTTTCCAACCTATGGTCTATCCTTGAGAATATTCCATGTGCACTTGAGAAGAATGTGTATTCTGCTGTTTTTGGATAGAGTGTTCTATATAGGTCTCTTAAGTCCAACTGTTTTAGCTTTTCAGTTAATTCCACTGTTTTCTTGTTGATTTTCTGTCTGGATGATCTGTCCAATGATGTGAGTGTGGTTGAGGTCCCCTACTATTATTGTGTTATTTTCTTCTATTCTATTTTCTTCTATTATTGTGTTATCTTCTTTTAGGTTTGTTAATAGTTGCTTTATGAACTTTGGTGCTCCTGTGTTTGGTGCATAGATATGTATAAGGGTTATTTCTTCTTGATGGAATCTCCCTTTGATCATTATATACTGCCCCTCTTTGTCTCTCTTTACCTGCCTTTTCTTGAAGTCTACTTTGTCTGATATAAGTATTGTGACAGCTGCTTTCTTTTGTTTGGCATTAGCTTGGATTATTGTCTTCCACCCCTTCACTCTGAGCCTGTATTTGTCATTGGAGCTGAGATGTGTTTCCTGGAGGCAACAAATTGTTGGATCTTGTTCTTTAATCCATCCTGCCTTCTGTGTCTTTCTATTGGAGAGTTCAATCTGTTTACATTGAGGGTGATTATTGATGTATGAGGGCTCAATGCTGTCATTATATGACTCTTTTCCAGTTTTCTTGCATTTCCTTTGTTTCTTGTCCCATGCGTTTTGGTCTACCCATTGAATTATGCAGTTTTTTAAGGTGTGTTTCTTCGTTTTTTCCTTATTTCTTATTTGTGTCTCTGTTGTGCTTTTTAGTTTAGTGGCCACCCTGAAGTTTGTTTTCAGAATCTCGTGCATAACATAGTCCATTTTCTGATGGCCTCTTATTTCCTCAGTCTAAACTGTTTCAGTCCCTTTCCTCCTCCCCTCCTAAGTTGTTTTTCTCATATCTTATTCAACTTTTGTTGTGAGTTTGTGGTTAAAGTAACAAGATTGTCTTTGTTTTTTTTGTGTTTTCCTTCCCTTTAGCCTAATGCTATAGTTGAGTATTTGCTATCCTATTCTGATTCTGTCTATCATTTGTCTACTTATTCTCTGTTTTGTGACCCCCTTTGTTCCTTTTTTTTCTTTTTTTTAGGTATGAGAGCCTTCTTGAGGATTTCTTGTAGGTGTGATCTCGTGGCTACAAAGTCCCTTAGCTCTTGTTTGTCTGGGAAAGATTTAATTTCTCCCTCATATCTGAAGGATATTTTTGCTGGATAGAGTATTCTTGGCTGAAGATATTTATCTTTTAAAATTTTGAATATGTCACTCCAGTCTCTCCTAGCCTGTAAGATTTCTGTAGAGAAATCTGCTGAAAGTCTGATAGGGGTTCCTTTGTAGGTTATTTTCTTCTGCCTTGCTGCCCTGAGTATTCTTTATTTGTCATTCATTTTTGCCATTTTTACTACTATATGCCTTGCAGTAGGTCTTTTTACATTCACAAATCTAGGAGACCTGAAAGTTTCCTCCACACACATTTCCCTCTAATTCCCTAGATTTGGGAAGTTCTCTTCTATTATTTCTTTGACCACACTTTCTGCTTCATTCCCTGTCTCTTCAACTTGAATACCTATAATTCTTATGTTGCATTTCCTCATTGAGTCGGATATTTCTTGGACACTTTCTTCATTTCCTTTTAGTCTCATTTCTCTCTCCTCCTCTGTCTGGAAGCATTTCAATATGTCTATCTTTGGTTATGCTGATTCACTCTTCTGTGTTGTCCTCACGAACATTCAGGGAATCCGTATTTTTTTTTTATCTCTTCTGTTGTGTCTTTCATCTCTAATATTTCTGATTGGTTCTTTATAGTTTCAATCCCTTTTGTGAAGTAGCTCCTAAACTCGTTGAATTGTTTCTCTATATTCTCTTTTACCTCATTGAGTTTTTTGATGATAGCTATTTTGAATTCATTGTTGTTTAGTTTACTTATTTCTGTGTCCTCAGGGCTGAATTCTGGGTGCTTGTCGTTTTCTCTCTGGTCTGAAGATTTGATGAATTGCCTGATGCTGGAAGGACGAGTCTTTCCCATTGTGATATTATTCGCTTGCAGTTACAGCCTATCGCCACTGGGTGGGGGTCGCGAGCCACATATTCTGAGCCTCTGCCTTCAGCCGAGATGGCGTGGTGCAGGTCAGAGGAGGGGCGCTTTCTCCTGTGTGCAGTCCCCGGTTTCTGATCCGCTGTTGCTATCGGGTCTCCTGGGGCTTGGCTTGATGAAGTCACCCCTGTGTGAAAGCTTTCATCCCGTTAAAGGGCTTCCCTATAGGCTGCAAGGGCCCTAGGGAGCCCTGAGTGATCCTGCGGACCCATGACCCCTCCCCCACTGCTTTCCCTCCTGGAGCCTCCTGCAGCAGTGACCGCAGTCTTTTGGGGAGGGATCAAAGATCTCTCTTACCCTGTTCCAGCTTCTCCAAGGGGCACTCCAGCCTCTCTGCCCTCTGTCGTGTGGCTGCCGTGACTCTCTGAGGATTTTTCTGCTTTCAGGGTATTTTCCATTGGAATGTGGTTGCTCCTTTTTGTTGTATGTTGGAGGGGAGAGTGTCTCTGGAAAGCTTACTCTGCCATGATGCTGATGTCGCTCCAAATAAGTTAATTTTAATAAACAACAATTAATATAGTTGAAATCACTCCTTCCAACTCAGGCTTTTGGAAGGTGATCTTCTTGACTCCCTCCTTGGGCACATCTCATGAGATCCTCTCTGACATCCCATGGGACCTAGCCTCCCACCTGCAATGTGAATGCCTCCCCTGCAGCCTCCAGTGCAGAGCTAGACTGACCATGTTCTGTGAAACCACTCTTGCTTCACCCCTGTGGTCCCTCATACCCTGGGGTTTCCCTCACACTTGTGCTTGATCATTGGACCTCTGACGTCCTTTAGTGGCACCAGGGGTCCATGAACACTACAAAAAAGCCTTGGAGTTCTCACCAGTGAGAAGCTGTTTCTCACAGCCAGCTTCATGCAGACAGTAGCCTCATCTATCATACTAAAGGTATAAGCACAAAGTTAATGAAAGAACAAAACCAACCAATGATGCTGTTGACTTATTTCCTGACATATTAAACCTAATGGGGATTTTACCCAACAACAAAGATGTCCCAGCAGCTGACCACGGCAAATAGCCCTGCAGACAGGCAACAGAAGAGTGAGGAGGAGAGGGCTCCTGCCTGGGATACTTGAGGCTAGTCAGGACACTCTGGGCAGCCACAATCCTGATGGCCACTGGGCACCCTGCAGAGGGCTTTGCTCTCCAAGCATGAGGATGCTCTTTCAAATTGATGGCAGGGGCTTGTGTGAAATATTTAAAAAACCCAATTTACCTTGAAATGGGCAAATATTGCAACATCGTTTTATGTTTTGCTCCCTCTGTTTTATTTTCATTTTGGGGGAATGTGTCAGTCCACTGGTGAAGGTAGACCCAGCCAAGGTTGGGATTACATGTGATGGCATGTTTTTGTTTCCTCCCAAGTTTGTTTGTCAGTTTAGGTAAGAGTTGGTTTTTTGACATGAAAGAAACAAACTTCAGACGTTTTTAGAACTTTGGAGAAGAGCACCTGTTCTTCTGTGAGCTTTGTGCTGCACTCCATGGTCCTTGAGCTAACGCTGGCCTCCCATGCTTGGGCTCAGCACTTAGCCCTCTCTGGATTCCTGATGTGGGGGGATCCCTGAGTGGGGGCTACACCTGTGCAGAGGACAGGCTTATCTGTCATTTCATGTCTCCTTTCCTATCTCCAGGGCTTGGACTTCGCAGGATTCACAGCGCACATGTTCGTTGGTATTTGCTTCGTTCTCCTGTTCTCCTTTCCACTCCTCAGACTCCTTTACTGGAACAAAAAGCTTTATAACAAGGAACCCAGTGAGATTGTTGGTGAGTGTAAGCACCTTCTCATATGGCCTCAGAGGTTACTACCACAATACTATTTTTCCTCTGGGGAAGTTGCCACAAAAAGGCAGGAGGTTTATCACACGTAGAACATCAGGGAAGTATCAGTGAGTGGATGCTGCCCACTCAGTATGTCTCTGTCTGCTTTCTGGTACACAATATGCTTTAAATCCATGAGCCATGCCTCTTTAGTTTTCTGTACAGTGAAATGTGGGAAGCAATGGCCGCTGTATACAGCTCGCATGTCATGACATCTTGACAACATCACATGTATACAATACAAATAGCATAGCTTATAGACTGTGGTGTTCTATTATGTTGTAGTTTGAGATTAAATGCGACTACAAAAATGGCAACATAATCCAGCACAGGGGATAATATACCATGTTAGTCAAGAGTGTATTCGGAGGCTGGCCCTGTGGCTGAGTGGTTAAGTTCACGTGCTCCGCTGTAGGCAGCCCAGTGTTTCGTTGGTTTGAATCCTGGGCGCGGACATGGCACTGCTCCTCAAGCCACGCTGAGGCAGCGTCCCACATGCCACAACTAGAAGGACCCACAGTGAAGAATATACAACTATGTACCGGGGGGCTTTGGGGAGAAAAAGGAAAAAAATAAAAATCTTTAAAAAAAAAAAAAGAGTGTATCGGTGGGCCACCCTCTAGCAGGAAGAGGGATTGTGGCCATCTTCTGGTTTTGCATTTTCCCCACTTAAAAATCTTAGTAGAAGTTTTATTGAGAATATTACTGACCAGGACATATTAGAAGCAATAGATTATTTCGGAGACAACCAGCCTCTCCTTGGCCAGGCCTTGTGCAGGACTCTGTGCAGGTTGCCTGGGTAACAGAGTGCATCTGGGTGACAGGAGCACAGTGATGAAAGTGCATTTCTTCCTCTCTGGTTTCAGCTGACGTGGTTCACACGTGTCCTCACAGAGCTTACAGATTGTATGTTTACCTCTCTCATCCTGTCTTATTCCTCTGTCCTTGTGTTGTACATGACTTGAAGTTTTCTTTATTTTTGGTAGGATAACCAAATCCCATTTCCAGATGAATAGCTGAGGATTTAAGCATGTTCTTGCCAGCCCTTCTGCTAATCAGATGGTATCTATACAAGGAAGATTTGCCTTTCTTTCACGTGTGACTTTTGTCTTCAGAATTTGACTATTTTTGTTCTAGTTAGGAAAACATTGTCTTATATACCTTCTCAATAGTCATCTGTATAAAACAAGCTTGTTCCTGGTAAGATTTAGTTACTTGCTTCTGCCAGGTAAATTGGATGATAAGCAGAAATTTCTATTTTAGGCCATATTTATCTACTGAATGCACAAAAAATTGGAGTGCCTTGTGGATATAAAAATGGTTCTTTAAACACAATCAAGCAACAGGAAGTTCCCAAGGCAGTCCCTCAGCCTAGACCTGAGTAAAGGCAATGTAAGTATAGGACGTGACCACACTGCCTGTGCTCCACCTGCTTACTGGGGACAGGCATCAGCATGGGCCCCACCAAATAGGTCCTGAGCTATTGGTGGTAAGCCTAGTGCAGGGGGGCTGTAGGGAAAGGAGGATGAGGGCACAGGTGCTAGGGGCCAAATGGGAAAGTCCTTTTGGTAGCAGGACCATGAAAGCTTCCTTCTATGGAGCATAGTTTACTTCATTGGAAGAGGACTGCATTTTCTTGATAGCATTGATAAATCCTCACCCCTTGGTGGTCTACAGAGCAGAACACATGCCTTTCTTGAGAAAAAAAGAGTCGCTGGATCGTGCTGTCCTTTTACAGCTTTATTAGGAAGGGAACAACTACAAGTGATTCCATTATTTCCTTATTTTGAAGAAAAATTTAATCAATGCTTCCTTTTTTTTTTTTTAAACAAAGAGATATTTTTGGCAATGAGATGCCTTGATCCACTTTTGTCATTGGCTAGTGTATTAGTTTGCTTAGGCTGCTCTAACAAAATGTTATAGACTGTGTGGCTTAAACAACAGAAATTTACTTCATTACAATGCTGGAGGCTGGAAGTTCAAAATCAAGGTGCCTGCCGGTTGGTTGTCAGTGAGGAAGGATCTGTTCCAGGCCTCTCTCTTGGCTTTTCAGTGGCCATGTTCACGTGGCATACTCTGTGTGTGTGTCTGTGTCCATATTTCCTCCATCTATAAGGACACCAAGTCCTCTTGGATTTGGGGGAACTTAATAACCTTATCATAACTAATTACACCTGCAGTGATCCTATAAGATCACATTCTGAGGTACTGGGGATTAGAACTTCAATACATGAATTGTTTTTGGGGGGGACACAATTCAACCCATATCAAGCAGTTAGAGGTATTCATAATGTTTTATCATCAACTAGTATATGGAGATTATGATCACAATGGATAATCAACAATCACAATGGATAATCTGTCTCTTGAAGCTTGTGTAGGCACAGCTGCACCTCAGTGGACAGCTGAGCAGTTATCTTTTCCAGTTGTGCCAGCTCTCCACAACCTCCCTGGTGATCATAATTGTTATATGTGTAGATTATCAGTCCTACTCCCAGGAATTTTGTGCTGTTAATAAGCTTTTCTGGAGAGTCTTATCTTGAGATGAATTTGGGATACATGGATTTAGAAGAATAGAAAACAAATCTGTATAATCAGTTCCTCCACTCTTCCTGAGTAAGTAGCTGAGAAAAGCTTTGAGTGAAGTGGGAGGGGATGGTTGGAAGTAGAAGAACTTGGATAATGCTGAAACCCTATGGCACTGCCAAGACAGGCTGTAAATCAGCACAGAGCAGGCTGTGCAGAGTCAGGGTGATTGCTCTGGGTCACTCTTGGTTGTAAGGACCTCCAATTTTGGGTTGCTTGATGTAACTGCAGATTCCGCAACCACTGAATATTTGAAAGGAGAAATCTATCTATCTGTCTATCTATCTATCTATCTATCTATCTATCTATCATCTATCTATCTAATCTATCTATATCTCTGTTTATCTGTCTGTCTATCTTCCTAGATAGATCAACTTAGACAGATCTGTCTTCCTAGAAGATAGGTAAATAGGAAGATAAATAGATTTCTTCTTTCTATATATCTATCTTTTAACTGTAAATATTTAGATAGATGGATAGCTTCTGCAGATAGATAGATAGATAGGTAGGTAGGTAGATAGATAGATAGACAGGACAAGCAGTGTTTTATGATTAACCAGGGGTGGATTGGTAGGAAGTGACTCCAGTCAAAGGTTAGTGAGGAGCAATCAGAATCGGCAAGTGTGAGGAGATGAGACCTGAACAAGTTGGTGACTTCAGACAGGAACAAGTGGACTCTACAAGAACCACACCAGCATATCCTGAATTGCTCTTGTGGCCCAATACTTCCCTGGTTCATGATTTTAATGATATATCATATCTCTTTCTAGTTGTTGGAGATCTGTCCTGTAACTTATCAATTTATTTTTCTCCTTTAGCATCTAGCATGGTTTCTGGCACCTATTACATGTCCAATAAGGTTAATGCAGAGATATAGAGGAGAATGACATTGATAAGACCAAAATGACATTTCAGGCTCATATACCAGGAAGATTAATGATATCATATAAAAATTAAGAACTTGAGAGGACAGAGAGTTTTGTGGGGGAAGGTGGAATGTTTGTCTGTGAATTGCAGTACAAAATTCAGAGGGCAGTATCAAGTAGCCCAGTGGGACCATGGTCTTAGAGCTTAGCAGAGGAGACAGGGTGGGGAAATGGCAGAGGAGGTGCAGAGGAAGTCCAGAAAATGAAGAGTGAATGTGCCTGGGTAAACTCAGTTCTGGGTGCAGGCAATGAGCTCCCTTCTCCTGGGAAAAATCTCTCTCAAATACATGCCCTCATAATTGATGATGTATTTCATTTCACAGTTAGGAAAACAAAAGTTAATGTATGGATTGAACTGGGTAGAGTAGCTTGCCCTATTTGATTTGGTGGAGTAGAAGCCAGCTGGGCTCTGGGTGTGCATGAAGGGCCTGAGGCTGCCTCTGGAGAGGACACCTGCAGAAAGGAGCCCAAGGGACCAGGAAGACCAGCTTCACAGACATGGCAGTGGCTGCCAGTTATTGCTTCTCCAAACACAGATGTGGAGAGGACTCCCACCTGTGCCCATGGGCCAGCCCTGGAGCCAAGCCATGCTCCTGTGTAGCCCTTCAAATTTGATCAGCTGTTTGGGAAAGTGTCCATCACCAGGATGCTTTGAAAGAATGGCCGGAAAATCTCAAGTACTTTATGGATGGGCTTTGAATGATATCCTGTACATAATGAGGTTCAGAGCATTGAGTGAAATACTGGCACTGTCTGAACCTTCACTGAAGCCTCGGCACAACATCTTCTCCTGTTCCCTGTCCCGGCATGGGGTTTTCATGCTCACATGTTAGAAGGCTAGTTCATTCGTTTTTATCCTCCTCCTCCTGCTCCTCCTTTTTATATTATCATAACCTCATAGGGTGTTTAATGAGGTGTGAGACTTTCCAAAAGGAAATTATGGATCTGTTTCTCTGTGGAGACTTTTGAATTATTCCAAAGTTTATTTTATTTTAGCAAGTTACAAAGTATCACTATGTACTGGTTGAAAGCATAGTAAGCATCTTAGTTCTAAAGAGTTTTCATCTTTGTAAGGGTTACCCTTTAGAGAAACCACATGTCAACTGAGAGAGTTTGAGTGCTCTTATACTCTGTGGTTCTCTCGTCTGAGTCTTGACTTGCTTCATTTACAGTCTGCCTCTCTATGCCAAGTTCATATTTGTTTTCTCAGTGTTTATAGTTAGGTCTGCCACATAGTAGGTGATCAACACTTGTGTACTGAATAGAGGGAGCTTAAAAGATGGTGTTTTCCTTGTCATTGAACTTGCATGTGCATGCTACCTCACAGGTCTTTGGATAACTGCCTGCCTTGCCTCCACCCTGAGCTAGTTGTCAAGTGCTCTAGTCCTGCTTGTAAGAGATCAGTACCTTAATTTCATCTTGAATATTTGTGATATGTGGTGTAGTGCATTGCACATAGGTGATTCATGAAAATATTGTGCTTCCTTATGTTTTTGTAGTGGATATTCTGAGAAATTTATATAGTATCTTTAATGGTAAAATAGAGGTTAAATGAAAATTTTCGTAAAAGATTTTAGTATTTTAGGAGCTGATGAATTGACAATTCATTTCTCTCTACTTTTCTATATCAGAAGGTGTCATAATTCATTGATGGGTGAAAATTTACCCCATTCTATTAATTTCAGTATTTTATAAGATTGTCTACATCTCTCTCACCTGTGTCCTTTCATAGACACAAGTTCAACTTGGGAGGCCTGTTCAGGAGGGAGGGCTTTCCTCGTCTTCTGCTCTTACCAAATGCCCTTTCGGGGAGCCCCAGGCACCACTGACTGAGAACTACACTTGTATTTGTGATGTTCACTAGATCTGTTTCAAAGATTGGACAGTATCTGGATTTGGGCCAAAGCAGGACCTGAACTACTGGCTGCAAGAAGTAATTTGCTGGGAGGGGAAAAGGTTGTTGGGTACTAGCTTTGATGTGCCTATTCAAGAATTTACTCTTCCCTCAAAGAGTTGCAGTTGCATTTCTTTGGATCCATGGTAATTTTTTAAAGTCAGCTTTGTCTTCTGGTCCCATTACAATAATCTGAATGCTAAGAAACCTCTGCTTTGGTTTGGCCCTTGGTTATCTGTGTGTCATCAGGTGCGTGTTTCCTGTTCTTGGAAGGTGGTGAGGGGAGTCGGGTGTTAGCTGACATCTGGGGTTGCTGGAGACTCACGCCTCGCCTTTCCTTTCCTACAGAACTGAAGCACGAGATCCACGTCTGGCGCCTGACTGCACAGCGCATCAGCCCAGCCAGCCGTGAGGAGACGGCGGTGCGTGACCTGCTCTTGGGGAAGGTGCTGGCACTGGAGCGCCTGCTGGCCTGCAGGCTGCGCACCTTCCGCAGGTATCAGGCCAGGCTGCTTGGGCCACTCGGTTTACAAAAGTGGTTCTCATCTTTAACAGTTGTGCTCAATGGTTGGATTGTGTCAACAACCTATTTACTACCACCCCAGTAGTGTCCCAATGTCATAGAGTGTACAAATCGAGTTAAAATCACTGTTCTTCAGAGTACTCCATGGTACTGCAAAATAGTAATGCTGGCTGCATGCCAGTGAGTAAGTTTGGATGCCATACACTGTGCTAAGCCTCTTGTGGGGCATTATTTTATCCAACCCTCCCTTAGCTCTCTGGAATGGTGAGAAAGCTAAGGCTCATAGAATCTGAACAACTTGCCCGGGATTATACAGCTAGGAAAGAGTGACGCCGGGGATTGAGTCCACACTCAGCTGCTGCCTGTCACACCTCCACATGTAATGCTTGTTGCATAACAAGAATCAAAAACAGTTAATATAACAAGCTAATTTAACAAAATATTCTCTCAGTATTTGATTTTCAGGGAGCTCAAAGAACACCCGAATCCTACTCAATTCGCTTTCTGGAATTTGGTTTTAATCAAAGCTGATACATAAAGGGAACCAACAAGTTGGTGAGATTTTCCTCCCGACTTGGACGAAGTGCTGAGTCCCAGCCTGTCTTCACCCTGGAAGTGCTGACAGGAAAAGCAGGGACCTGATCCTTGGGGACACTGAGGCATTCCTGCAGCGGAGCTGGGAACTGGGTGGAGATGAGAAGTCTGTCAAGGCAAGGGGAAATGTGAATCCTTGTGAACGCAGTGAGAATGATCTTACACGTTGCAGTTTGCTGAAACCAGCCCTGCGTTTCCAGAGAGTGGGCAATCAGGCTGAGGAGGAACCAGGTGCAGGGCCAGCACTGACTCTGGAAGGTCACACAGCGTGGCTGTCTCCCAGCCTGGTCTGTTAGTGGAGGGAGAAGGCGAGCATGTGGAGACTTGCTGTATTCAGAGATGCAGCCCAGGGTGAGGTGCTCTCTCAGCAGCATCAGCTCAATCCCAGCCCAGGACCCACCTCCACCCTCTGAGATGCTGGAGAAGCAGGACCTGGTGTCCTCAGGCTATAGGAAGGCCCTGAGTTGCAGGCTGGGGACAGAATGACCAACTTCAATAACATGCATGGATCTTAAAAGTAGAAACTTTGTAAATTAAAGATGCAGAAGTAAATTTCCCTGAATGTATTTAACCTACTGACCTTCAAGTTTCAGTGAGCTTCATCTGGTCTGGGGTGTTAAAGATATATTGAGTGTATCTCAAGGTTACAAATGTGAAGAAACATGTGGGCTCAGAGATTCACCAAGTTTCTGCCAGCTCATCCTGTGCTGTGTGAATCACAGAGAAGGAAACTGGGGCCCAGAGAGGGCAGTGGCTTCACAAGGCCACACATCACTGAGGAGCAGATTAGAATGAGGGCAATCTAAGGCAAGTGCTAACTCTGCTAGTCTTGTTTCCACATTTTCTTTTAACAAATCGTCCTCAGAATCATTTGCCTGGGTCTACCGTGATTCCCTTTAGGTCTGTGTGGTCAGCTGCCTTTGACACTTACTACACATGAGTGCTCATTAAAACTAAATTCCTCCCCCTCCCCCCACCAACAGCTTCTTTTCCCTAATTGGTGGGGGAAAAAATAAAGCAGTAAAGATGGGCTGATAGAAAAAGTTAAAAATAAAAGGCCAGTTGGAACCAATGAGGGGACTGAAACAGAGATGGGAGGGTACCACGACCAGAAGAGGGAGGAGGAGGACATGAAAGAGCTTCAAAATTGATTTTCAATTGATAAAAGTTGCCACTAAAGCAAGTGGCATTTCTTTCACTATTTTTTCTTTTGATTAGTTTAGTTGTAATGGTAACATATCCTCATTTTGAAAAAAAAAAATGAGAAAAGTAGAAAGTGAAAAGAGGAGAACAAAGGTGGCTTTTGGCCATTCCCCTTAGTCACGCTTTGGCCAGTATTTCTTCCTGATGTGTCCTGTGCTCATGCTCACACGTATACTTGCACACACTTCATTAAACATTCCAGTCATTTCGTGTATTATTTTTCTTTGGAAATATGGAGTGAGCATCTTTCAAAATCTATAAACCCAGCTCCACTGGGTACCTTCTATGACTGGAGTGCCCCATTACATGGCTGCACAAGGTGTCACATAGTGGACGGCGTCTGGGCCCGGAGCCCCTGCTAAACATGCTGCTGACTGCCACCCTGCTGATCTCACTGCGTGATATCACTAGGAAAATAGTGAGTCTGCCCTTTTCTCTTTTAGACAAATCTCACAAGAAGATAAAAATTGGGAGACCAATATCCAGGAGCTACAAAAAAAGGTATCATGGTTTCTTTTCTCAGGGATTTCTGACTCACCTCTTGAAGAAGAGAGTGATTCTTTCTCTTTGTTTCATATGAAGTTACTACTGGAAGTCGTTTATCTTTTTATTCCTGTAGTTGTATACAAGACATATGTTATTTCCAGGAGTTAATGGGGAAAATCATTTCTAGACATGCTAGGCTTATTTTCTCCAGAAGTTGAAAGTTAAAGTTTTTATGTTCTCTTTAAGATAGGGTGACCCCTTCTATGGTTAATGTGACTGCAGGACAGGTTGGCTGTACCTGAGACTCCTGCAGCCCTCACTGTTCCTGAAAGGTAGGGCTGTGGTTCCCACTGTATGGTGAGCAGATGGAGGCCAAGATGGAGAGGCTATGTGAGATGAACAGCTTTAGGGGCAGAGATGGGGTGTGTGTGTGTTCTATCATATGGCTCTTCCTTCTAGGGGCAAAGCTCATTTTGGGTCCTTTAGTTCATTTTCCTGCTTTGGCGGACTTTCTCAGCCCATTGAGGACACATAGTGTCCCTCTCCCAGCTGAGAGAGCTCTGCTCAAGATCTGCTGGGAGTCATTTGTATCTTTGTGAAATTTCAAATCTGGGTAGTTTCTTTCCTAGGAAGAGATTGAATACCTACTCTTTAATCCTGATAGGAACATTTTGTCTTTTTCTAAAGGAAATTTAGACAGTGGGGTCTTGGTGGGTAACACGTTCTTTGGGTCTCTCTTCCCAATCTCTGTCCCATTCAGATGGCTAGGGTTAGGAAAGAAAGGTGTGGCTACAACACTTTTCTGGGCCCCAGGTTTATACAGACCCTTCCCGCCTTGCTAGAACATGTAGTTCTGTCTACAAGTTAGGGAAGAGACTGTGTACCTCTCTGTGTACATAGTAGACAAGGATTGGGGAGAGGTGGAAGGGAGAGGTAAGGAGCTTGGCAATAGCCCTGTATTGCATCTAAGAGTTCTTACTGTGATAACCCAGAGAGTCAAAAGGAGAAAATTTGACAGACACTTAAAATAACAAATAAACACAAACTTGGGATCATCTCCACATATACCAGCCAAGCAGTGCTAGAACGTTCTTTGACCTGCCTGCTCCATCCATTTCCAATCCTGGGAATGGCCACGATAATACCCACTTTCTGTGATTAACATGGCTCCAGGGAAGGTTTGCAGTACCTCCCCTTACACCCACAGAGGTGCCATGGCCCTGTCCCCCTAATTCTCCATCATGGACTCATCTAGCAAAATTGGCCTTCCTTGGAGGTGGGAAGGGGAAGATGAATGGGGGCCAGCTGAGCCATGAGCCTTGGCAGTGCATGGGGAAAGGGGGCAGGTGCTCAGGAGGTGGCCCCCATGGCCTGTGAGTAGGGGCCACGGGCTTCAGCCAGAGCCGCTGCGACATGTAGGGATAGCTTGTAGTTTTTATGGCAGCAGCTTTAACTGTGTGACAGAGAAATCAAGAGAGAAAATATATATCTCTCTATCTTTATCTTTCTGTCTCTATACCTATATACCTATACCTGTACTCTCTCTCTCTACTTTTATCTCTATCTCTGCCCATATCTATACCTATGTCCTTATCCATACCCTCACTCATTCCCGTATCTGTATTTATATCTATACCTATGTCCATGTCTATATTCATATCTATACCTATATCTATACTCATATCTATATTTATATCTATATCTATATCTCTATATCTCTATATATCTAATTCTAGATAGAGAGAGACATAGACAGACAAATGTGCTGTTGGGATCACACTTATGAAAGGAGACTGTGTAGTTGTCAGTTCACATGGTAGAGCATGGTTCGCACAGGGACCTGGTAAGGTGGGGCAGGATGACCCTGTTCCCATCTGTGCTTGCTTGTTGGGACCTCACTCCCTGCCCAGCCCCACACAGCCGTAGCCCTTTGCACCCTTTGGGGACCTTGCCCCATCTTGCCCTGTGGCTCAGGACCACTGGAAGGAGGTCTGCAACTCCAAGGTTAATGAAGATGCTGCATAGCACAGCATGCCTTCTGGCACCTCTCCTCACCCCTTGAATGACTAGGCAGGCTCCCACGGGTGTCATCTTGGTGCTTAAGGGACTGCTAAGTGCCTTATAGGGTCCCTGTGAGTATTATGTGACAGGACATGATAAGAGCCTTCAGCAAGAACATGTTAACTTCAGTACTACCATGAGCAGGGGTTTGTGAATTAGGATGGAAAGTTGAACTAAAAGGCTGTGAGTGCACAGAACCTGGGGAAATGCATGTGTCTTGAAGGGCCAGGTCCCTGGAGGTTGTGTGTTGTTTCCCCAATGGCTTTGCCAGCATCTCCCCTAACACTGGTGATAGGGCTGGGAACACCTTAATATCTCTGTGTCATTTTGAAAAGCTATTTAGTGAGGTGTTTTATAAAAGAATTGTACTGTATTTTAAATTTAGTCTGTTTATTTTTCATAGAAATTTTGAATGCTGTAATCCCAAGTTTGTACAGTTTTACTTGTAATGCATTACCTTATCACGTTCTTTTGAGTTCAAGATGTTATATTTTTTGCCATAAGGAGAAATTTGTAGTGATTCAAGTCATGTAGGATCATGGACACCTCGCAAAAATCAGAAGATTATATCAAGTAAATGAGTTCTGTTTTCCTCTCTCACAGCACAGGATATCAAACAGGATTCTGCTTGCCAAATGCCTGATGGTGTTGGGATTTGTCATCTTCATGTTCTTTCTCAATTCCTTTGTCCCTGGTGTTCATCTGGATCTGGGTAAGTCTAATTTTTGTTCGCTTTTGTTGATAGGCTTTGCAATTGATGTCACAGTCCCGAAGGGAAGGTTTCAAAGCTTGTTCGCAGACACTGGTGAGGAGGGCTAAGACAGGAAGAAGGAAGCCTTTCTGCATTACCTTCCATTTTGTTTTCTGGAGAAGAAGGAAGGGTAGAGGGAGATGTATCTCCAGCCCCTGCTGTCTCAGTGCCATGGGTCCTCAGGCCCTCCAGGGTCTAACATTAGAAGGGATATGGAACAGAGTAGATATTATCATCTTTATCATACTTGATAAGCAGATCTTTAAAGCGTTCCCTGAGAAGCACCCCTAGAAGAAACAGGAGGTAACATCAGCAAGGCCACAGTACTGCAGTTTTGCAACTTGACGTGATGATTAGATGAGAGACTGTGAAAGGGCCAGAGAATTACAACAGGTCTACACAGCACCCCTCCTTATTCTACAGTACATCCCTTTTCCCCAGGCAGCAGACCCTGTTCTCCTACCTGCTGCCGTATGTTTCTCTTCCCTTACTTTCACCGCACTACAGCTCTCACTCCCCACTTTCTTAAGCTCTGTGTCGAGGTTGCAGGGCCTGACCCCTCCTGAGACATGGCCATCTTACACATTGAGCTAACCAGATAGCTTGTTAACCCCCACATCCTTCCACTCTCCATCAACGTTTTCCACGTTCCTTAGACTTTTCTTACTGATTTAACTATTTATCTCTATGGGGGCCTTTTTCAAAAGAAAACAAAACAAAAACCACGTCCACAACCCACCTCACGTAAAAATATACATTTATGAGAAAGATTTGAGGTAGTGTCAAGGAGTATTTTCTTTAACCAAAAGCTTTACCCATGGTTTTCTTTCAAAAGTGAGCTCTTGGGGCCGGCCCGGTGGCACAGTGGTTAAGTTCACATGTTCTAACAAACTCTTTATCCACACCTGAGAGCTGATCCACATAGAATCCTGGTGTAATAACGAAGAATGCCAAAGCTAGAGTGGTAAAAATGTCATGAATTTTAATTTTTTTGGTGGGTTGCATCTAGAAATTGTTGCTGCAGACATAATATAATTTTGACATTGTAAACCTATAATCATCATAAGAGTGTTAGATGGTCATCAGTAATATTGAACAACTACAATAAAATTGGTGTCTTGTGGGTAGAGGGGTTCTGTTAGGTAATTCTTTTGGGTGTTCACAGATTATTTTGTTTATTATTTGTTTCTAATTTTATTTGAGATTCCACTTTAAAAGAATATAGCATGCATTTTAAAAACTAAAAAGTATATGAGTTTGCATGCAATTTTGTTAGCATTTGGCAGTGATCTTTTTATAAATGACAATATGTTTAAAATTTAAAGTCATGTATTTAACTATGTGGACTTTAAAAAATCTTGATTACCGTGAAACTTTTTATTTTAGCCTGAGAAGTTTACACTTTTTACTAAGCTATAACATCTGTTTTTGTGTGGTTATTGCATCTTTGATTGAGGGGCTTATTTCTTTTCTGCTTTTAAATCTTCTTATGTTTTCAGTTAGGGTTTATGGACAAATGATTTTATCTGGGGATCCTCGAATAAATACATATATTTTCACATTCACCCTGATTGAAAAGTTAGGTGGACTAGGAGAAAAGTTTGATGACCATATATTTTAAGTGGAATACAATTTCCTTAGAGTTACAGTAACTCTTCTGAGGGAACAGGGGCAAAATCGATGTAAGATCTTCCCAGGGCTTCAGCCAATAAAGATGTGATTGTTCGTCTTTGGTGAAGTGCTGTTTTGAATGTGGTGTGCTGCACAAGTCGAACATAATACAACATGATGTCATATAACACAAGGTGATGTCACATCATACAACATGCACCATGCCACATGTGACATCATATAACACAATGTGATGCCATATGACAAGGTAGTCTAATATAACATTATGCACCATATAATACAATGTGACATCACATAATACAATGTAGTGTATTATAGATATAGGTTTATGGAATGCATGAAAAAACTTCTTGCTGGTTCTTATTGATTCCAACTTAATTATTGTGAGAATTTCATATGTGTTTAAGTCAGCCTGGGTTCCCCAGAGAGCAAAGCCTCAGGCAAAGTCTTGTGTGTGGATTGTTCATAGGGGACTGTGATCCCAGAGAAGAGAAGTGAGGGATAGGGAAGCAGAGTAGTGAAGGAAGAGAGCCAAAATAAGGCTGCGTTATCATCTGGTCAACATTATGGGCCTCTGGTTGCTGTATCCCATAGGATTGTCTATTAAGAAGTATGAAATGTGTCTCAGGTTGTCCATGGGGTTGCATGGGAGAAAGAGGGAGCATTTACCCAAAAGCTCCCATCGCCCATTGGTCCAAGTTTCTCCTTATGGAATGCCAACTTGTACATGCATTTGGCTGGTACATGCACAAAAGCCACACAACAGAGAAGCCTCAGTTGGGAAGCAGGTGTTCGTGCATGGGTTCAAGGGCAGACTCAGTCAGGGTGTACCTGCATGAGGACACATCCACACAGAGCTGGCCACTACCACAGGCTTCGGGTCAGAGACAGGAGAGCACCTAGGGACCCAAAGGTGTGCAAGAGGCAGAACAAAGTAAAGAAAGGAAAGTGAATAAGGGCCATGGTCACAATTCATGTGCATCTGGCAAAGAGATAATTCCCTAATGTGTAAGAAAGGATCTTTACCTCATAATGTACACAGGAAATAACTCGTTTGCTCAGTTATTACATATGTAGGCCCACACTCCCTATGTGAAACTGTTGGTGCCAAGTATGTTTCAAAACTCAGATTTTCTTTCTCTTTTTTTTTTGATTAACCCTGAAGATTGGAAGGAAGATTGGCCCTGAGCTAACATCTGCTCCCAATATTCCTCTTTTTGCTAAGGAAGATTAGCCCTGAGCTAACATTGGTGCCCATCTTCCTCTATTTTGTATATGGGATGCTGCCACAGCATGGCTTGATGAGCCTTGCATAGGTCCATACTTGGGATCTGAACCTGTGAACCCTGGGCTGCTAAAGCAGAGCACGCAAACTTAACCATTGTGCCACCAGGCCAGCCCCAAAACTCATATATTTTTCTCTGTATTTTACTAAGACAATCCAGTGGACATACTGAATTGTATCTAATGTAACACCCCCTAAGAGATTCAGGGCCAGGACCGTGTCATCCCAACATTAATATTTCTGCAGCAAAACATGAGTATTTATATAAGGTGGGGTAAATTAAGACCACAGATAGCCTCATTTCAGTTCAAATCAGGTTTTGTTGAATTTTGACATAAAACAAAATATTTTGCTTTTCTGAACTTTAATATTTCGGAATTATGGATAAGTGATTATGAAACTATACAATCACTGAGCTGGCTTTAAAATGTTATCTTTGGCCTTAAAAGTTGTAACCTTGATTAGCAATTTTCTAGGTTTCCTTCTTTGCTGATTAGTACAGAATGTCCCCCTAGGTTCTCTAAAAATATATTTGATTAGATTTTGGTTTTAGAGAATTTTCTGTAATTTTTTCCCTGATTATGGTTTTGAAATTGCTGATGTTCTCAATGTCCTTTGGTATCCTATTATTGAACAATCCTATTGTCTTTGTGAAAGTATTTTTGGCTACCAATAAAGCAATCTGCTTGATCAGTCCTAAGCAAAATAGGGGATTATTAGAATGATACTGTGCTAACTGTCAGACTCCAAGGGATGATGGGCACTGAGGAGGCATAGGAAGAAGAAACGCACCCAGACATTGGGCATACTCCTGTCCTCTAAACACCCTCCATTCTCTTCTCATAGACTCATGCTTCTCTGTGGACAATTTTCTTGTCTTCTGCTCATAGCAGAGTAGAGATGGTTTCATTAATTTCCCGATTTATAGGATCTTAATTTCAACCACACAGAGAGAAAAGGCTAGTTTGAAACCCTAATTTCCTGGTGAAGAATCTTATTGCTCCAATTGGGTTAGCTTCCTTTCCTAAACCAGAAATTATGACCGGGGGAGAGAGGCTACATGGTAAAACATGGCCTGGAGTGGCTAGAGTTAGAGTTCTTAGAGAAAGCGAGTCATTGTGAGCCGGACAGACATCCCCAAAACTTCCTAATATGCTTCTTAGGTGCTCTAACTTCTAGTAAGTAATTCATTTCAATTAAATCATTCATTTATTTAGCCAATCATTCAATTCATACATTTGTACAGCAAACACAGGTGGTGGTCTAGGGACTGGGGATAGAGTGGTGAACATAAAAACCAAGTCACTGCTCTCATAGGTCTCCCATCCTAGAGGGGAGATAGATCTGTATTGATTCATGTGAGGTGCAGTGAGGACTACACAGTTGATTAAGACACTGAGAGCTTCAGAGTTCTCAGAGTCTGATGCGGAGGCAGGGCAAGTGTACCGAGTTATAAAGACAAATAGGATAACTTCACAATCAAGGTACAGATAAACTATTATAAGTGTTAAAATGAAAGAGAACTAGAATTGGGGGGAAAGAAACGGAGGATGAGGAAAAAGAAGAAGAGAGGGAGGAGGAGGAGGGGGAGGAAGATGGGGAGGTGGAAGAACAGGAGGAAGGGGAGGAGGAAGAAGAGATCACATCCCACTGAAAAGGCAAAGAAATGTCTCTTGGAAGAGGCATCATTTGACTTGGCCTCTGACAAAAGAGTAGGATTTCAAAAGTTGAGGATGAAATTAAAGATTTCAACCAGATGGAACAAGTTGAGCAAAAACTAGGAAGCAAGTGAACCTTGTAGAAATTCTGATAAAAAACAGTAAAAATTGGCCTACAGTGGCCTGTACTATATGCCTGGCAACTGGATGGTGGTGCCCCAATGGGTAGGTCAGCAGCACCCTTCCCACTGGGAAGGTGGTTCAGAAATGTCATTGTTCTGAGTGAGCACACTTACCAGCCCACAGAATGGATCTGTTCTTTTTAACGGCTGAGAGGATTTGACAATAAGAAGACTTTGCTTTGACCAATAAAAGAATTTGTCTTCTAGCCTACCTGTTGTCTAACCATAGACATAGACTGGTAATGTGAAATGGTACATTATAACAAGAACATCAGTGTATTAATTTCAAATAAGAGCTGTAACTGTGGAGGGGACAGGATATTTGAATCTTGGGGTCAGTCAAAGGATTTGGATGTTTAATGGCATCATGCTGTGAGTGCCTATGAGTAACAGATGAGGAACTGAACCTTTGATTAAGTCACACGATCACCCAGTCAGTGAGCGCTGAGATGATCTAGTTTTGGAGGTCTTTCCAGGACTCCATGACCCCTCAGAGAAAGACTTTTTCTTTGTATGCCCTCAAAGTAGACTTAAGGGATTGATGACACTCACCTGGGTTGGAAGGATGATTTGGGCTCAGATACAGTGAGACAGTGGAGGGTCTCCATCAAGAAATGGAGAAGACGGTGAGGAAAGCTCCAGGGACAGAGAAATTCAGGAAACCTGATCTGTCATTATAAATGAAACAAAAATGCTAACAAAATCCTCAAAAGAAATTAGGAGTTCTAACTGAAAAGACTGTGGCATAATAGAAAAAAGCCCTAATATGTATTTATATATAAAGTATATGAGGCAATTGTTACGTACAGTTTGTGTTAACCTGATAATAAAAATATTTAAATCCCTAGATAGCCCCTTTCTAGTTTTTATCGTGTTCTTTTTTTTTTTTTACTTCAGAGCAACAGCATTTTTATTCTTATCTTACAGTTTATGAATATAAATAACATGAAAATTAGGAGAGACTTTACTCTTTATTTCATTTTGATTTTTACTCCATTTGAATATATCTTAAATAATTATCAAAATTAAATATTTGAGAGAAAACATAATATTAAAAGAAATCCTAAGTAGTTATGCACGTATTTCTTACCTAACTCTATGCAGTTTTGTAATTTGTAAAAACCTTCTTTTGTGTGTGTGTTTGTTGAGGTAACATTGGTTTATAACATTATATGGATTTCAGATGAACATCATTATATTTCGATTTCTGTGTAGATTACATCATGTTCACCACCCGAAGACTAATTCCAGCCTATCACCATACACGTCCAAGTCACCCCTTTTGCTCTCCTCCACCCTCCGCTTCCCCCAATCCAATCTCTGTCTCCATGTGTTTGTTTGCTGTTGTTTTTATCTTCTCTTTATGAGTAAGATCATGTGGTATTTGACTTTCTTCCTCTGACTTCCCTTAGCATAATACCCTCAAGGTCCATCCATGTTGTCACAAATGGCAAGATTTCATCTTTTTAATGGCTGAGTAGTATTCCATTATGTGTATTTACCACATCTTCTTTATCCCTTCATCCCTTGATGGGCACCTAGATTACTTCCAAGTCTTGGCTATTGTGAATAATGCCACAATGAACACAGGGGTGTATATACCATTACGTGTTCGTGTTCTCGTGTTCTTTGGGTAATTACCCAGCAGTGGAATAGACGGATCATATGGTAGTTCTCATTTTTTGAGGAATCTCCTTACTGTTTTCCATAGTGTCTGCACCAGTTTGCACTACCACCAGCAGTGTATGAGAGTTCCCCTTTCTCACATCTTCTCCAACACTTGTTATTTCTTGTCTTGTTAATTATAGCCATTCTGATGGATGTAAGGTGAAATCTCATTGTACTTCTGATTTGCCTTTCCCTAATAATTAGTGATGTTGAACATCTTTTCATGTGCCTATTGGCCATCTGTATGTCTTCTTTGGAAAAATGTTCAGATCTTTTGCCCATTTTTTTAATTGGGTGGTTAGTTTTTTTTTTGTTGTTGAGATGTGTGAATTCTTTATGTATTTTGGATATTAACCCCTTGACACATATATGGTTTGCAAATGTCTTCTCCCAGTTGTTAGATTGTCTTTTCATTTTGTTGATGATTTGCTTTGCTGTGCAGAAACTTTTTAGTTTGATGTAGTCCCATTTGTTTATTTTTTCTATTGTTTCCCTTGCCAGGTCAGACACAGTACTTGAAAATATGTTCCTAAGACTGATGTTGCAGAGTGTACTTCCTATGTTTTCTTCTAGGATTTTTATGGTTTCAGGTCTTGCATTCAAGTCTTTAATCCATTTTGAGTTAATTTTTGTGTTTGGTGTAAGATAATGGTGTACTTTCATTCTTTTGCGTATGGCTGTCCAGTTTTCCCAACGCCATTTATTGAAGAGACTTTCCTTTCTCCATTGTGTACTTTTTGCTCCCTTGTTGAAAATTAACTGTCCATATATGTGTGGGTTTATTTCTGGGCTCTTGATTCTGTTCCATTGATCTGTGTCTCTGTTTTTGTGCCAGTCCCATGCTGTTTGATTACTATAGCTTTGTAGTATATTTTGAAATCAGGGATGGTGATGCCTCCAGCTTTGTTCTTTTTTCTCAGGATTCCTTTGGTTATTTAGGGTCTTTTGTTGTTCCATACAATTTTTAGGATTCTTTGTTCTATTTCTGTGAAAAATGTTGTTGGAACTTTGATAGGGATTACATTGAATCTGTGGATTGCTTTAGGAAGTATGGACATTTTAAATATGTTACTTCTTCCAATCCAAGAGCATGGAATATCTTTCCATTTCTTTGTGTCTTTTTCAATTTTTTCAACAATGTTTTATAGTTTTCAGTGTACAGGTCTTTCACTTCTTTGGTTAAATTTATCCCTAGGTATTTTATTCTTTTTGTTGCAGTTGTAAATGGGATTGTACTCTTAATTTCTCTTTCTGCTACTTCATTGTTAGTGTATAGAAACACAACCAATTTTTGTACATTGATTTTGTATCCTGCAACTTTACTGTATTCATTTATTATTTCTATAAGTCTTTTAGTGGATTCTTTAGAGTTTTCTGTATATAAAATTATAACATCTGCAAATAGTGACAGCTTCGCTTCTTCCTTTCCAATTTGGATCCCTTTTATTTCTTTTTCTTGCCTGATTGCTCTGGCTAGGACTTCCAATACTATGTTAAATAAAACTGATGAAAGTGGGCACCCTTGTCTGGTTCCTCTTAGAGGGATAACTTTCTTAGAGGGATAGTTTTTTCCACTGAGTATGATATTTGCTGTGGATTTGTCATATATGGCCTTTATTAAGTAGAGATTATTTCCTTCTATACCCATTTTATTCAGAGTTTTTAAGAAATAGATTCTGTATCTTGTCAAATGCTTTCTTTCCCTCTATTGAGATAATCATGTGGTTTTTATTCTTCATTTTGTTAATGTGATATATCACGTTGATTTATTTGCAGATGTTGAACCATCCCTGCATCCTTGGAATAAATCCCACTTGATCATGGTGTCTGATCTTATTAATGTATTGTATTTGACTTGCTAGTATTTTGTTGAGGATTTTTGCATCAGTGTTCATTGTCGTTGTCTGGGTTTGGTATCAGCCTAATGTTGGCCTTGTAGAATGAGTTAGGAAGCTTCCCCTCCTCTTCAGTTTTTTGGAAGAGTTTGAGAAAGATAGGCATTAAGTCCTCTTTGAATGTTTGGTGGGATTCACCAGGGAAGCTGTCTATTCCTGGACTTGTGTTTTTTGGAAGGGTTTTGATTACTGTTTTGCTCTCCTTACTGGTGATTGGTCTATTCAAATTCTCTATTTCTTCTTGGTTGTTTTGGAAGGTTACATGATTCTAAGAATTTATTCATTTCTTCTAGATTATCCAATTTGTTGTATAGCTTCATAGTAGTCTCTTATAATCTTTTGTATTTCTGAGGTGTCCGTTGTAATTTCTCCTCTTTCATTTCTGATTTTATTTATTTGAGACTTCTTTCTTTTTTTCTTGGTGAGTCTAGCTAAAGGTTTATACATTTTGTTTATCTTTTCAAAGAACCAGCTCTTAGTTTCATTGATTTTTTTCTATTGTTATTTTAGTTTCTATTTCATTTATTTCTGCTCTGATTTTTATTATTTCCTTCCTTCTCCTGACTTTGGGTTTCATTTGTTCTTCTTTTTCTTGCTCCTTTAGGTGCACTGTTGTGTTGTTTATTTGAGATTTTTCTTGTTTGTTGAGGTAGGTCTGTATTGCTATACACTTACCTCTTAGAACCACTTTTGCTGTATCCCATAAATTTTGGCATGTCCTATTTCCATTTGCATTTGTCTCCAGGTGTTTTTTGATTTCTCCTTTGATTTCTTCATTGACTCAATCGTTGTTCAGTAGCATTTTGTTTAATCTCCACATATTTGTGGCTTTTCGAAATTTCTTCCTATAGTTGATTTCCAGTTTCATACTGTTATGGTAAGAAAAAATGCTTGGTATTATTTTGATCTTCTTGAATTTATTGAGACTTGTTTTGTGGCCTAATATGTCATCTATCCTAGAGAATGTTCCATGTGCATTCGAAAAGAATGTGTGTTCTGCGGGTTTTAGATGGAATGTTCTGTATATATCTACTAAGTCCATCTGGTCTAATGTGTTGTTTAAGGCCAATGTTTCCTTATTGTTTTTCTGTTTGGGTGATATATCTGTTGGTATAAGTGGAGTGTTAAAGTCCTACTATTGCTGTGTTGCTATCTATTTCTCCTTTTATGTCTATTAATAGTTGCTTTATATATTTAGGTCCTTCTATGTTGGCTGCATAATATTTACAAATGTTATATCCTCTTGTTGGATTATCCCCTTTATCATTATGTAGTGCTCTTCTTTGTCTCATTACACTTTTTGTTTTAAAGTCTGTTTTGTCTCATATAAGTATTGCTACCCCAGCTTTCTTGTCTTTGCCATTTTCATGGAGTATCTTTTTCCATCCCTTCACTTTCAGTTTGTGAGTGTCTTTAAGTCTGAAGTGTGTTGCAGCATATATATGAGTTTTGTTTTTTTATCCTATTGGCCACCCTATGCCTTTTGATTGGAGCATTTAGTCCATTGATATTTAAAGTAGCTATTAATAAGAATGTACTTGTTACTATTTTGTTACTTTTTTATGGGTGTTCTAGTAGTTCTTCTCCATTCCTTTTTTCTTCTCTTGCTCTCTTCCTTTGTGGTTTGATGGCTTTCTTTAGTATTATGTTTGGGTTCCTTTCTCTTACTTGTTTACTTATTTATTATAGGTTTCTGGTTTGTGATTACCATGAGGTTCATATATAATGATCTATGTATATAGCAATCTATATTAAGTTGATGGTCTCTTAACTTTGACCTCTTGCTAAAAGCTCTACTCTTTTACTCTCCTCCTCCCACGTTTTTGTTTTTGAAATAATATCTAACCTCTTTTTTTGTGCATGTGTATCCATTATGCTCTTATCACATAAATAGCCAATTTTAGTACTTTTGTCTTTTGACCTTCATATATCGTAGATCTACTTCCTTTACCATATATTTGCCTTTACCAGCGATTTTATTATTTTTTCAAAAGAATTTTCTTATTCCTGTTTGTGGTCTTCTCTTTTTCCCTTAAATAAGTGCCTTTTGCATTTCTTGTAAGGCTGGTTTCTTTGTGAGAAACTCATTTAGTTTTTGATTCTCTGGGAGACTCTTTATCTCTCCTTCCATTCTGAATGATAACCTTGCTGGGTAGAATATTCTTGGCTGAAGGTTTTTTCCTTTCAGCACTTTAAATATATTGTGCCACTCCCTTATAGCCTGTAAAGTTTCTGCTGAGAAGTCAGCTGATAGCCTTATGGGGTTTCTTTTGTATATAACTTATTGCCTTTCACTTGTGGCTTTTAGGATTCCACCTTTATCTTTAACTCTTGACATTTTCATTATAATGTGTCTTGGTGTGGGCCTCTTTCGGTTTATTTTTTTTGATGTTCTCTGTGCTTCCTGTCCATGGATGTCTGTTTCCTTCCTTAGGTTAGGAATATTTTCAGCTATTATTTCTTCAGAGAGATTCTATGCCCCTCTGTCTCTTTCTTCTCCTTCTGGGACACATATAATACAGATGTTAGTGTGCTTAATGTGTCCCAGAGGTTCCTTAGACTGTCCTTGTTCTTTTTAATTCTTTTTTCTTTTGTCTGTTCAGCTTCAGTGACTTCCTCTAGTCTTTCATCCAGCTTGGTGATCCATTCTTCTGTATAATCTACTCTGCTATTAAGTCCCTCTAGTGAATTTTTCATATTCAGTATTGCATTCATTTCTGATTAGTTCTTTTTTATGGTTTCCAGTTATTTGTTGAAGTTCTCACTGAGTTCATTCATTCTTCTCCCAAGATCAGTGAGCACTCTTATGGCTATTAGTTTGTACTCTTTGTCAGGTAGATTGTTTATTTCTGTTTTATTTAGTTCTTCTTCTGGTTTTTTTTGCTGTTTCCTAACTTTGAACATATTCCTTTGTCTCCTCATTTTGCCTGTTTCTCTGTGCTTACATCTATGTATTAGGTAGATCAGCTACATCTGATCATGGAGAGGTGGCCTTGTGTAAGAGATGCCTTATGAGACCCAGCAGTGTGCTTGCCTCTCATCACTAGTTCCAAATGTTCCAGTAGTATCCTGTGTGAGCCATGTGTGTCCTTCTGTTTGGCAGGGTTGCTCTTGCTGCAGGTGCTCAGGGAGGCTAGGCTGTCCCACTGGCCAGCCGATTGTAATGCTCAGCTGTAGGTGGCTGCTGTGGACCCTTCAGTCACTGTTGGGCAGGAGGAGCCCCAGAACACTTGGCTGCAAGATCTACTGGCATGTTACTGTTGAAATTTTTCTGTTAAGTGTTTAGGCCCCCAGTGTGTCTGGTTGCTAGCCTCAAGTGCTTACAATTGCTGTAGGCCTCTGGCCTGCAAGGCTGTTGTCAACTCCCTCAGGATTGCAGCTGAGTGGTGCTGTGCCCAGTCATGGGGGCATCCAGTTGTTTCAGGCTTTGGAAGCTGGGGCCAATCCTCTATGTTGCTGTTTGAGAAGCACAAGTCTGTTGCAGTTCACAAGCCCCACCACCTGCAGGAGCACACCCCTATCAACACTGTCCTGCCTCATGTCTGCATCCGACCCACTGAAGTAGACCCAATCACTTTACTGCAGAGACACCACACACTCCACCAACACAGACCCGCCCCTCTTGCAGGCACTTCCCTGCAGAGGCAGACCACTTGCCCAAGGGCAAAGGTTCCAGGCACCCAGCCTATCCCAGCCCAGTAGTTGCCCGAGGGCTTGCTGTTGTGTGGGGCCAGTCCCTAGAGTGGGTTGCCGGCCTTGCCTGGGCTGGATTGAATCCATACTCTACAGGATGGGGCCCACCTGGGCTAAGAGGCTAGGGGAAGAACTCCAATGGCATCTGTGTCAACACACCTATCCTAGGTCACAAGATGGCTGCCACCAATGTCTCAATCCCTGGAGAGGTCTCACCTCTCACCAAGATGCACCCAGAGCCTATCAAGTGAGTTGCTTTTCACCAAAGAACTGTACACATTTCTTTCTGGTGATTTTAGGTTGCTTTCCAAAACGGGTGAATTTGTGCATGGGCTCTTTAAGAGCAGGCTTTTTTCCCCTTATGTCTGATAGCTTTTCTGTGGGGATTCCCTTGTTGTAGTTAATAGCCAGCAAAGCCAGATATTATGACACTTGTCTCAGTTGTGCTGAGTCCTAAAGCTGCTTATTGTGGTAATGCTCCATGGCTCAGATTCTCCACCCCTCTAGGGAAGGCTTCATACCTTAATATTGCTCCCAACCGACTGTAAAGTGTCGAGGCTCAAATGTGGCTTTTCTGCCTCTTCCACCTCAGTCAGCACTGTCCTAGTTGTGGGGGTTCTTTTTATCTGGCTTTCAGTTTTCTCTCAGGGATAATTGTTCCAAAAGTAGTTATGAATCTGTTGTGTCTGTGGGAGGAGGTGAGTTCAGAGTCTGCCTATGCTGCCATCTTGACACCATACCACTTATTCACTTCCAACTGTGGTCAGAGACCATACTTAGCATGATTTAAATCCTCTTAAATTTAGTAAGACCTATTTTGTAGACTAACATATGGTCTGTTCTGGAGAGTGTCCCATATGCATTTGAGAAAAATGTCTATTCTGTCGTTTGATGGAGTATTCTATAGGTGTCTATTAAAGCTAGTTGTTTTACAGCATTGTTCAAGTCTTCTATTTCTTTCATTTATTTATTTTTTTGCTGAAGAAGATTTGCCCTGAGCTAACATCCATCGCCAATCCTCCTTTTTTCCTTGAGGAAGATTCGCCCTGAGCTACCATCTGTTGCAAATCTTCCTCTATTTTGGATGTGGGCTGCCACTACAGCATGGCCACTGACAAGTGGTGAGTCCATGCCAAAGAATCAAACTTGGGCAGCTGAAGTGGAATGTGCTGAACTGAACCACCAGGCCACTGGGGCTGGCCCAGTCTTCTATTTCTTTGTTGGTCTTCTCTCTAGTTGTTCTGTCCATCATTGAAAGTGGGGTACTGAAGTCTCCAGTTATTATTGTTGGATTATCTGGGGTTCCCATCAGTTCCGTCAGTTTCACTTCATGTATTTTGAAGCTCTCTTGTTAGGTGCATATATGTTTATAATTGTTAGTTCTCCTTGATGAACTGACCATTTAATCATTATAAAATGTCTCTAGTAACAATTTCTTTTTTCTGGAAATCCATTTTTATCAGGTATTAGTATAGCCACTCCCGTTTTATTTTGGTTATGGCTTACATGGTATATCTTTTTATCCTTTTACTTATCACTTATTTGTGTTTTAGACTCTAAAGTGAATCTCTTAGAGACAACATATACTTGGATCATGTTTTTTAAAATCCATTTTGCTAATCTATGCCTTTTGATTTGAGTGTTTAATCCTTTTATTTAATGTAATTATTGATATGGTAGGAGTTAGTCTGCTATTTTGCTATTTGTTTTCTATATGTCACAATTTTTGTACCTCTATTCCTCAGCTACTGTCTTCTTTTCTGCTAAATAGAAATTTTCGAATGTACCATTTTAATTCCCTATTACTCTACATTTTTGAGTTATTTTTCTTAGTGATTGCCCTGGGGATTATAATTAACATCTTAATTTATAACAATGTAGTTAAGATTAATACCAGCTTAATTTTAATACTTTGTGAAGACTTTCCTGTTATATAGCTCTGTTCCCTCTCCTTCTTTTGTGATATTATTGTCATACCAATTACATCTTTGTACACTATATGGCATCAACACAGTTTTATAATTATTTCCTGTGCTGTCATTTTTTAAATCACATAAGAAAAATGTTATAAACAAAAATTACATTTATACTGTCTATATTTACCTATATGTTACATTTATTAGTATTCTTTATTTTTTTTAATGTGGATTTGAGTTACTGTCCAATGTCCTTTTATTTCAACCTCACAGATTCCCTTTGGTATTTCTGCTATGGAAGCAATACATTTTCTTAGCTTTTATTTATCTGGGAATATGTTAATTTTGCCTTTGTTTTTGATTGATAATTTGGCTGTATATAAAATTCTTGGTTTATCTTCTTATTTTTTAGCATTTTGAATATGCTATCAACTTTAAAATAAAATGGCCAGTGACCTTACCAGAAAAATGAGTTTATTCAGGAGTAGCCAGAGGAATTACAATTCAGGAAATGCAAGCTATGGTGGACCATAGGCAAATCTAGAGAACAACAGAGCGGAGTTCCTTTTTCCCCAGAGAAAAAAGGGCAGTTGGGAGGGACTGTTCTGAGTGAAAGTTCGCTGGAGGAGAGTAAGAGTTCTGGGTGGTGATGGTTCCTCATTGGCTGAGCTGGAACATTTTCCATTGGCTGGGCTTGTTGCTGGGCAAGAAGAAATTCTTCCTTCTTCCTGCTAGGGTAGTAAATTAATATCCAGCTTCCCATTGGAGATGCAAGGTATATCTCTTCCTGTTTAGGGTAATCGACAATGAGCGGTAGGGTGTGAGAGCTCCCTCTACAGGCCTTCCTGACTATAATTTTAGTTGAGGTTTCCCTTATTAATTTTCACAATGCTATCCCAGTGCCATCTAGCCTCCTTAAGGTTTCTGATGCAAAACCATCTGTTAATCTTACTGAGTATCCCTTGTACATAATGAGTTAACTTTTCTCACACTGTATTCAAAATTCTCTCTTTGTCTTTTAATAGTTTGATTTTTACATATCTAGGTGTAGATTTCTTTGAATTTATCCTATTTGGATTTCATTGAGCTTCTTGGAAGTTTTTCATCAAATTTGAAAAGTTTTTGGTCAGTATTTGTTAAAATGTCTTTTTCTACTTCTTTACCTCTCTCTCCTCTTTCTGGGACTCCTGTTATGTGTATGTTGATACACTTTATAGTGTCCTAAAGATCTCTGAGGCTCTCTTCATTTTGCATCATTCCTTTTTTTTTCTTTCTGTTTCTTAGAGCAGATAATCTAAACTGACCTATTTTCAAGCTTGCCAGTTCTTTCTTCTGCCAGCTAAAATCTGCTGTTAAGCCCCTTTAGTAAATTTTAAAATTTGAATTATTGTACTTTTCAACTCCAGAATATTTATTATTTCTTTTTTTGTGACATCTTTTTCTTTTTTAAAATTCTTATTTTGTGAGATGAAGTTATCATACTTTCCTTTAGTCCCTTAAACATATTTAAAATATGATTTAAAGTCTCTATCTGGTATGTCCAATGTCTGGGCTTTCTCAGGGACATTTACTATTTACTGCTCTTTTCGCCCTCTGTATGAGCCATATTTTCTTATTTCTTTGTATGAGTTGTTGGGCTTTTTTCCTCTACTTTTTGGTAGTTGTTGTTGAAGCTGGATGTTTAAAATAACATAATATGGCAACTCTGGAAATCAGATTTCCTCTTCACAGCATTTGTTATTGTTGCTTCAGGCATACCTCAGAGATATTGTGGGTTTGACCAGATTACCACAATAAATTAAATATCACAATAAGGCAAGTCAAATGAACTATTTGGTTTTCCAGTGCATATAGAAGTTATGTTTATACTATATTGTAGTCTTATTAAGTGTGCAATAGCATTATGTTTAAAAAAACAATGTACGTAACTTAATTAAAAAACACTTTATTGCTAAAAAATGATAACCATCATCTGAGCCTGTAGCAAGTCATAATATTTTTGCTGGTGGAGGGTCTCACCTCAAGGTTGATGGCTGCTGACTCACAAGGGTGGTGGTTGCTGAAGGTTGGGGTAGCTGTGGCAATTTCAGAAAATAAGACAACAATTAAGTTTGCTGCATTGATTGATCTTTCCTTTCATGAATAATTTCTCTGTAGCATGCAATGGTGTTTGATAGCATTTTACCCACAGTAGAACTTCTTTCAAAATTGGAATCAATCCTCTAAAACCCTGCTGCTGCTCTATCACCTAAGTTTCTATAATATTCTAAATTCTTTGTTGTCATTTCAACAGTCTTCACAGCATCTTGCCAGGAATACTTTCCTTCTCAAGAAAGCATTTTCTTTGCTCATTCATAAGAATCAACTCCACATCCATTAAGTTTTATTATGAGATTGCAGGAATTCAGTCACATGTTCAGGTTCCAATTCTAATTCTATTTCTCTTGCTATTTCTACCACATCTGCAGTTACTTCATCCACTCAGGTCTTGAACCCCTCAAAGTCATCCGTGAGAGTTGGAATCAACTTCTTGCAAACTTCTGTTAATGTTAATATTTTAATGTCTTCGCATGAATCACAAATGTTCTTAATGGCATCTAGAATGGTGAATCCTTACCAGAAGGTTTTCAGTTTACTTTGCCCAGATCCATCAGAGGAATCACTATCTCTGGCAGCTATAGCCTTACAAGATGTATTTCTTAAATAATAAGACTTTAAAGACAAAATTAGTCCTTGATCCATGGGCTGCAGAGTGGATGTTGGGTTAACAGGTATGAAAACATTCATCTCATTGTACATCTCCATCAGAGCTCTTGGATGACAAGCTGCCTTGTTAAGGAGCAATATTACTTTGAAAGAAATCTTTTTTTTCTGAGCATTAGGTCTCAACAGTAGGTTTAAAATATTCAGTAAACCATGCTGTAAACAGCTGTGTTGTCATCCAGGCTTTGTTATTCCATTTATAGAGCAAAGGCAGAGTAGATTTAGCATAATTCTTAAAGGTCTTAGGATTTTTGGAATAATAAATGAGCATTGGCTTCAATTTAATGTCACCAGCTGCATTAGCCTCTATCAAGAGAGTCAGCATGTCCTTTGAAGCTTTGAAGCCAGTCATTGACTTCTCCTCTCTAGCTATGAAAATCCTAGATGGCATCTTCTTCCAATACAAGGCTGTTTCATCTACATTGAAAATCTGTTGTTTAGTGTAGCCACCTTCATTAATTATCTTAGCTAGATCTTCTGGATAACTTGCTGCAGCTTCTATATCAGCACTTGCTGCTTCACCTTGTACTTTTATGTTATGGAGATGGCATTTTTCCTTACACCTCATGAACCAACCTCTGCTAGCTTCAAACTTTTCTTCTGCATCTACCTCATCTATCTTAGCCTTCATAGAATTGCAGAGAGTTAGCACCTTACTCTAGATTAGGCTTTGGCTTAAGGGAATGTTGTGGCTGGTTTTATCTATCCAGACCGCTAAAACTTTTTCCATATCAGCAATAAGCATGTTTTGCTTTCTTATCATTTGTGTCTTCACTGGAGTGGCACATTTAATTTCCTTCAAGAACTTTTCCTTTACGTTCACAACTTGGCTAACTATTTGGTGCAGGAGGCCTAGCTTTGAGCTTATCTTGGTTCTCAAACGCCTTCCTCACTAAGCTTCATCATTTCTAGCTTTTGATTTAAAGTGAGAGACATGTGACTCTTACTTTCACTTGAACACCTAGAGGTCATTTTAGGTTTACTAATTGACCTGATTTCAATATCATTATGTCTCAAGGAATTGGGAGGCCCACGGAGAGGGGAGAGAGATGGGGGAATGGCTGGTCAGTGGAGCAGTCAGAACACACAACATTTATCAATTAAGTTTACCATCTTCTCTGGTGTGATTTGTGGTGCCCCAAACCAATTACAATAGTAACAACAAAGATTACTACCACACCTCACCATAACAAATATAATAATAATGAAAAAGTTTGAAATATTGTGAAAATTACTAAAATGTGACAAGAGATGCAAAATGAACAAGTGATATTGGAAAAATGTGGCATATCGACTTGTTCAACACAGGATTGCCAGAATTTGTAAAAACCGCAGTATCTGTGAAGTGCAACAAAGTGAAGTACAATAAAACGAGGTATGCCTGTACTTGTTGTTGTTGTTGCTGTTTGTTTAGTGACTTTCCTGAACTAATTCTGTAAAGTCTGTATTCTTTGTCATGTGTGGCCACCGAAGTCTGTGCTTGGTTAGATTGGTGGGCAGCTAGTGCCTTGACAGAGACTTCATTAATTGCCTTAAACCAATAATTCCCCTGCCTTTGCCAAGAGGCTCTTTGTGTGTTTGCAGGCATGCCTTCAATGCTCCAGCAGGCAGTTTACAACTTTTCCATTGCCTTCACTTCCTGCTTGTGTAAGCCTTAAGGTCAGTCAGAGATGAGAGCTTAGGTCCTTCTCGTGTCTTTCTTGGTCATGCAGACAATCCTACAAATGCGTATGGCATCTAGATTCCCAGGAATATGTTAGTTTTTCAAAATCCCCTATGGGCATCTCGTTCTTCAGCTTTCCTTTTAAGTTTTTTGCAAACCTTCTTCATAGCCCTGACTGTTATTGCTGCCACAAACAGCTGAGATGTTAAACAGTTGCCACTGATTATTTTCAACATACGCCCTGGGGAAAAAAACAATCTGTTTCCAGTGAGTGAGCTCTTAGGTCAAATAGATTGTAAAAGTGAGCTCTTAGGTCCCACCCTGGGAGTGGGATTTTCTAGGGAACTTCTAGACAGAGCAAATAGTGACAGTTCTTTGGGGATGGGGCTTTTGGGAAACTCCAAACCTATTGTATCCCTATAATTGATGCTAGGATGCTGGTTTTCATTGTGATTGTCGGGCTCTTGGTTTTCAAGACTGCCACAGAGTCAATGAGGGAGGGATGGGAATGGGGCAGGTAAAATGCCACAAGGCTAACTTTTCTTACCAACATTCAACTGTATTTCTTGAATAAACATGCCTCATATTGTTGCAAGCCTTTAGTTCTTTTACAGAGTTCTATTTTGGAAATAGTTGATTTTGACAACCTTTGCCAGTGTTCTCATTGCTGTTTTGGAGGAACAGAGCTTTTGGAGGTCCTTACTTTGCTTTTCCCACTGACATCACTCTACGTGTGGCTTCCCAGAGAGTGCAGGGCATCCTCCTAATCCTTCCATCTTCTTGAAAATCATTCCATGCACACTCCTGACAGCTGACCCCCAAATACCTGCCGTATTGAAATGCTTTCTCACTAAATCACATGTGAACCTGTGCTCTCATTTATTTGGCAATTCTAGATGTGATTTATAGTAACTACAACTTTCTTCTTTTGCTGTAAGTATAATTTGCTACTGACTCTGGAGAAAGTTTACCAATTTTATTGAGCTGCATATCTTCAGCATCGTGTAAACACTGTGAGATAGAAAGATGAAGAAGGCTAGTTCCTATCCTCTAATTACTTAAAACCACAACTGTGATGGAACATAGTGAAGCATTTCACAAGGTTGGTCATGTTTTGATCCTGATTCTTCAAACTTAAGTATTTACTGTTGCTTGTGGTCTTCTCCTTTTATTAACTCCAGTATGTTTTAGATAATGCAGCCAATACCCTCCATTGAGTACAAACAGCTCAACGAATTTGAGATAGAGCAAACAATTTAATGATTGTTCTTCTCTTCATCTTTTCATTCCAATGGCTTGCGTCACATAGGTCTGTATCTAGCAATAGGGCCACTGAGGTTTTTAAAGCCTGGATAATTTTGACAGAGAACCATGGATCTTTCAGGATTGTTACTCATCTATTTAAACCAAATTACTTACGAACTGTTGTTGGGAGAGTTAGGTGTTAGACATGCATTTCATCATGAGACTTGTTAGAACTCTCAGATCTGCTTAAATGGCTATTACTTACAGTTTTCTCATTGGTCATTAACCTTGACATCCTAAATTGTTTTCTGTGTAAAATTATATTCCCCTCTTAGCCTCAAAAAAAGAGACAATCCTCATGTTTGCTATAGAAAACCAAATATAGAGAACTCAGACACCTACAGGATTTCAGAAGAATTGAGACCAAGAGGTCATTCCTTCTGGAGCTCTGGATAGCTCTCACTTTGAAGTCATAATGCTAGGAAAAGTATGTTGCATCAAAGTTCTCAGTTCCTTTTCTGAAGCAATGCTGTGGCCATGTTTCAATTCTTCAATATCAATAACTTGAACCAAGAATTTAAATAAATCTTGTGAGAATAGTACTGTGGCCATTCATTTCTGGGGCTTGTAATCATACAAGAACCAGTTTTCCAGAAGTTCATTTGTGGAAATTAGATGTTCCATTGTTAGTGGATGACCCTGTTAATTGGAATAAAACTTAACAAGTGAAAACATGACTAGTTTGTCTTTCTATACCCTGTACATTTGATATTTTCTCACATCAGATGTATCAGGACAGGATAGGCTATACTGAGTATGCTGGGTAAATCGTTGATACTGGCATCTCAGAAGCTTACCACAGAAAGGATTTTTTTTGCTGACATGACATGTTCAGTGCTGGTCAGCTAGATTTTGTGGTGGACAAAGCCACCAACATTTTATGATGCCACCATAGCAACACACAGTTTCCAGGTCACCTTGGCAGAAAAGAGAGATTGGATAGAACTGACAGCTGTCCTTAAATGCCAGGCTGGGAAGGTGCATCTCTCATGCTTATAGTACTTTGGCCAGTCTGGTCTTGTGGCTCCACCTAATTCCAAGGGGGTAGGAAATCTTGCTGGAGGTCCAGTAGGGAGAAGGGGGCCAGGTGTGAGGAACTCTGGCAATCTACTAGTTAACTACCACATAGGACATATCCTAAAAGATTTTTTAGGGTTTACGTGATATGATATTTATCTTGTGCTTTAAAATAGTGGCCAGCCAGCAGGAATGACTAGAATCTGCCTAGATGTTGGTGGGTATTGAGGGAATCAATGAAAAACGCACTTTCTTTGAATTTCAAGGCAACTGAGGAGTGGGGTGGGGTGGGGCAGTCCAAGTGGAACCTTTGGATGATCTCCAAAGGCAGCTGGTGCATTTCTCATGGCCAGGCTGCTCTGTTGTCCAACCCTAGGGGCTCCATTCAGATGGAATGCAGCTCACTGAATTTGTGCGATGTGTCGCCGGAGGCAGCAGCCCTGTTCCAGTGTGTCAAAGGAAAAGCTGCACTTAGGATTAAACGATACCTTCTCCAGGGATGGCCTAGAAACTCTATCAAGTTTCTTCTGAGAATTTGCATCCTTGTTTAATGCAGATATTTAACTGCTAATTCATTCGCTTCTTAATCTAATAGTTTTGAGTATGTGTTTATCCCACTCATTGCTGTGAAAAGTACTGAGGATACCAGTAAATAAGGCACTGTCCCTGACAATGTCTAGTTCCCTGGAAGCACTGGCCTACGTTTCTGTTCATGAATTGGACTCCTTTAACACAGCCAAAAAGCAGTAATGCAAAGTGAGAATTCTCAAACTGCAGTCACCATTCTTTCTTTATGCTTAATTATTTTCATGTGAGAATTTACTCATTTTAATCATTCACAATTTTAATTCTACTCCGTAATATCTAGGGGGCATAATATTCATATATATATATATATATACATATATACATACATATATAAAATCTCTGCTCTCCTTGGCTTTCTTTTCTTTTCCCTTTTTTTTTGGTGAGGAAGATTGGCCCTAAGCTAACATCTTTTGCCAATCTTCCTTCTTTTGTTTTTCTCCCCAAATCCCCAGTATGTAGTTGTGTATTCTAGTTGCAAATCATTCTAGTTCCTCCATGTGGGATGCTGCTACAGCATGGCTTGATGAGCGGGGTATAGGCCCATGCCCAGGATCCAAACTGGCGAACCACAGGCTGCTGAAGTGGAGTGCATGAACTTAACTGCTTGGCCATGGGGCCAGCTCCAATATTTTTAATATCTCTGCATTTGTAGGTCTTGAGGGTACTAGAAGTTCAATACAAAATGTTAGCAGAGTCTTGTTTTGAATGGTGAATAATGCTTATCATAAACAATGCTAAAATTTCAATAAATTTTTAGACAGTAGATGTTAGAAAATCATTTGACTTTGAGATCTAAAAAAAGATAAAAACAAGTGAAGAAAACATTAGTTATGGCTCTTTGATTTCTTGCTAGCATTCTTATTAGTTTGTCTTGAAGTTCTAGTTCATGTCAGTTTCGACAGGAATGAGTAGGAAGCTCCTCAGAGCCTGTTTGATTTTCAGCGTCCTTTAAAGATGCTTAAAACCATAGAACAGCTCCAATGTTGAGTTAGGCTCTGGTTGGCTCACCCATGGCCTCAGCAAAGAGCATAGATTTCCCTCAGAGACCCCCTAGGGCACCTTGGTGTCTGACACTAATGTTGCTGTCACCATAGTTATCGTAACTGCCATAGATGATATAGATGTCATCATGGCAGTTGTATGTCGGCCACCTCCTCCATGCGACTTCAGTCCTCAGGACAGAGCTTACGTCCAGTTCACCATTCCTGAGTACCTGGGGCTATCACAGGGACCCACACCTGAGTGCACTCAATGCATGTGTGTTAATGGAGCTGTCTCTTGATCCATCTCAGGTGTTTATCCTGCCATTGTTTTTGTCTGACAGTGTGAGTGAGCTGATGTTCAGGGCACAGCCTGCATATGTGGTACTTGGTACCTGCATATATGAAGGACAAGGATCCTGCCTCTGTGTGTGTGTGTTCATTAAAGGTCCTAATATTTGGAGAAGCTTGCTGCTCTCCGAGCAGAGTCACCCTTGAATAACTTGAAAGTTTTAGTTGCCACCTGCTAATGGTGTATTTGTAGGGCTGTACCATCCTCTCTTCTCCACCTCCTCCTCCTCCCTCAATTTTCTCTTTCATTTTTGGAGGTCGGAAGGGATGAATACAGAGCAAAATGACAGTTTTTTCACTTTTTCTGAAGGGAATCTTGGACCAGCCCACCTGGTCTAGTAAGCAACAGACCTGGAAGCCTGTGCCTAACTGGAGTTTTAGCTTTGCCACTTCTGTGCAGCTGAGAGGTAGGAAATGCTGCTCTCTGAGATGGGGAAGCTGTTTGGCTATCACCCCCAACCTTCTCAGATCTTAAGTGGCATATCTGTCTAGGCAGATGTGTGCCCCCTTCTCCCTGCAATAATGTTCCATATGTTTCTAAAGCTGCACATTTGGTTTTGGAGGACCTAATTTCTCCAAAGTTCAGTGGCTTCTTCTGTAAACTAGGACTCCAAGTGTCTTCATCAGAGCATATTGTATCATCAAAGACATTGCTATGCAGTTCAGCTTCTTTAAAAGGATATAAAAAGTGCTAATGATAAAGTATTAGGTTGATAACTTAGATTACCTTAAAAGTAGGAACTTTTGTTCCTCAAAAGACTATTAAATAAGTGAGAAAGAAGTCATAGAGTGAAAAGAAGATATGTGCAAAACGTATCTTTTATTACAATTAGAAATTATATCCAAAATATAAAAAGAACATCTGTAAATCAATAAGAGAAAGACAGAACACCCAGTAGGAAAATGGACAGGAATCCTGAATAGACATTTTGAAGAAGAGGATGTTGAAATGACTGAAGTTACCAATAAGCATGTGAAAAGGTGTTTAACCTCATAAGTCATCAGTAAAATGCAAATTTAAACCACACAAGATACCACTATATTCACACCTAAATGGTTAAAATTTAAGACGGACAATACGAAGTGTTAAGAGAATGTAGAGCAACAGGAAGTGTCATACATTGCTGATTTAAGATTGTAAATTTGTGCAAACATAAAGACTGCCAAAAATGATTTGGCTGCATCTACTAAAGTTTAGGACAGTGCATTTCTATTGCCCAGAAAGTTTGTTCTTATTTATATGCTCAGCAGAAATGTCTATATATGCACACCAAAAGACATGTCTGAAAATACTCATAGCAGCTATTTATAATAGCCCCAAGCTGGAAGCAGTTCACATATCTGTCAACTCTAGAATGGATAAATAAATTGTAAGATAATCATGTAATGGAATATTATACAGAAATAAAAATAAATGTATTACTGAAACTGTAACAACACGACTGAATCTCACAAACATGTTGAGCAAATAAAAGTCTGATGGGAAAGGGTACATACTACAGTTATGCATCGCTTAATGACAGGGATACATTCTAAGAAATGCATGCCCAGGCAATATTGTGGCTGTGAGAACATCACAGAGTGTACTTACACAAACCTAGATGGTATAGCCTGCTCTATACCTAGATTATATGGTACTAATCTTATGGGACCCTGTCGTATATGTGATCTGTCGTTGACCTAAACGCTGTTATGTGGTGCATGACTGTATGTGATTCGATCTATAAAGAACTCAGAGACAGGCAAATCTACTCTATGGTGTTAGGAGTCAGGGGGTAGAAGGGAGAATATAAGGAATGGAAGGAGATCTAATTGGACTTTTGGAATGTTGGTAATGTTCTGTTTCTTGCTACAAGAGGAGGTTACATAGATGTATTTCCTTTGTAATTGAGCTATATGGTTTATTTAAAATTGTTGCATTTTTCTGTATGTGTGCTATAGTTCAATTAAAATGTTTATAAAATGATTTAATAAATACATTCACTGTATCAATTGGAGTCCTGCCAGAAAATAGATGGCATTCTCCAACTCGATAATCTGAATAGAATTTACTAATGGGGCTGTTTGCCAAGTTGAGGGCAAGGTGGAGGAATCCGTGAAGGGTAGGGTGGTGTCCCGGAGCCAGAGTGTGCTTGTGTGTGTGTGTGTGTGTGTGTGAGAGAGAGAGAGGGATGAAGGTAGGGGGAGGTGGGGGGAGAGAGGTTGGAGATTCCTAGGAACTAAAGATGTGATGATAAAGCCACCTTGACATGAACTTTGTGACCATCAGTGGAAGGACCACGTAGAGAAGTATCCAAAGTAATGACTGCCCCAAGCCCTCTCTTGCTCTGAGTCCACCTCCCACTAGGGCTTCCCTTTGGCAGAGCCTAGCTGGAATCCTGGGCATGAGAACCTTTTGCTATGGTCCACACAAGTCAGTCTCGGGAACAGAGAGCAGGTGGGGATGGCAGAGCTTGGACAGGCAAGGGAACTCAGCAGAGTCCCATTAACCTATATTGCCTGTGAGTATTGGTGGAAAACTTTCAGGTAAAACAGTTAGAATTAGAATCACTTCTGTTTCAATCACCTTTATTCTTCCCAACCTCAGCTCTTTTAAACTACTGACTTGACGTAATCATGGGGTTTCCTAAGCCTGATTGGAAGCCACATGAAACTTCCAGGTATTGAAAGGAAGCCCTTGGCTTTACTCTGAGCTTTGATGTCTCAGCTGCAGCTGGAACCTTGGACAATTTGCAGCCACCTCCCTGGATCAGGTAGGGAAAAGGTAGATCTGGAGCCAGACCACCATGGCCCTAAGCCTAGCTCCAATACTCATTTGCTTGATGCCTAGGGGCACCTTCTCTGTGCCTCAGTACCCCGTATAAAGTTGCTGTGAAGACTGAATCAGTTACTATGTAGACAGAAGCCCTAGAAACAGCACCTGGTACACAACTTGGTCCACTGTGAATGGACAGTTTAGGCTGATTGCTAAGCAGCTCAGGAAAATACAGGATCATGAAAAATGGTCTTGCTTTTGCTAGATTTTAAAGGAAAACTAGGAAGAATAGGACTTTTCTCATGAGAGGAGACCTGTGCAGTGTATATAATAATTGCACAGGTAGTGAGATGCTCCTTCCTTGGGTCCCAGGCAACTGCCCTATGCATGATGCTATAACAGAATTTAACACCTTGGTGACTTGGCTCATTGTCACCTTCTAAGCGAGCTCACCCTATGCTGCCTGTCCTTCTTGCTCACCCCACTGTGGGCTGGAAGCTCCCCAGAAGGAAGCATTGGGCTTGCACCCTGGAGATACAGTGTTTTGGTAAAGACAGTTCAGTGGTAGGTCTAAAACTACCCCACGGACAACCACAGTATTTCTGTGCAACTGAAAATCCTTGATTATTTGTGATAAATCTCACCTGGCTTATTTCAGACAGTCTATGGCCAGTACACATGAGAAACCTCACCAAAGGAAGGCAGGCAGGGTGGTTTGTACTCTATCCAGAATGCACAGCCCATTTGTGAGCTTTCCTGATTTGAAGCCTGAATATGAGGTTGGTAGCTGTTGAGATATCCTCTGGAGATGCATCCTGTGTGGCTTAAGGCTTATAGGTTAGTTCATCTTAACTGTAGGTAACGGATTCATCAGGACAGTTTTACTTTTGGTCAAAGACACCTGAAAAATGTCCAGAGCAAGGAATCGCTACAATGTGTTCTTTATAAAAGATTGCAGGGTGGTTTCAGATAGAACAAAATTAAGTTACGTTTCTGAGTTTATGAAACAAACCACCCTTTGGGGAGAGATTTCATAAGTGGAATTACCAGATTTATTCTTGAGTAGTGAAAGCATTCCATCTAAGACTGAGCTCATGAGAGGAATCCAACTTGGTGGAATGGAAAGAAATTCTCACAGACTGGGCATTGAATCCTGGTTTTGCCCCCAGCGAGCTGTTCGTGCAGAAGAAACCCAGTTAATTTTTAGGAGCGTCAGTTTCCTCACAGGCTGGGTTGCTGTGAGGTGACCAGCCAGTGCCCATGCCAAGAATGCTGTTAAACAAGTGGTGGAAACCCTTCTACTTTCCTTGAATCCTGTTGCCCGAGGTTTAGGAATAGGGGAGAAGATCATTTAGCTTTTTCTACACTGAAACTTGGCTCTATTGGAGATACTAATGAGAAAGCACAGAGCCGCGTATCATGGATTTTGCTTTAAGGAATGACAAATCTCTTGGTGAGAGATAATACCATTCACGGAGGGGCCTGATAGATGCTCCTCACAGTAAAGACAGCTCAGGTGAACGCTGCTTTTTATGCTTATCCATCTCCACTCAACCGAGCTTTTAGTTTCCAGAAGAGTCTCAATGGCACATTGTTAGAATTTATAATAGAATGTGAACCTGGAGATTGTGATGGTTCCATCAGTGGTCTTTTCTTCCAGCACACTGTAAAAGAATCCACCACTTCATCCTTTATTGCTGGCTGTTATTGAGGAGCCAGCCTGAATGAGAACAGAGTGAAACATTGCTGATAGTGACCAGGGGTCACCCATTAGAAGGTGCCACTTTGACTCCTCAGCAAAGGCATCAGGCATTACCAGGCGGATATGCTTGTACACAGGCAGTTTGATTAGTGCTGCTGGCTCTGCAGGAGTTGCAATTAAGTTAAGGGAGAAATTGAGGTCTTACAGGGACAAGATGAGACTTCATTCAGTTATAGGTTATTGCAGGGATTTTTTTCTGACACGACAAAGCTCTGTGAATGTAGAATCATTTCTGAAGTTGGATTAATGAGTACTATAACAGGAGTTTTGGCTTGAAGAAAATTCAGGCCTCCACAAATGATAAGGAAATGTAGAACTATAAAGAGAGTCCTAGGGAACCTTCTATCTTCCTGTCCTGAGTGAAATTTCTCTTAGGATCATGGAAAATAACTTGTGCTTTTACTCACTCTGAGGGAGAGATTCTTATTGCTGCATAGCAGAGCAAACAAGAGGATACCATTTCTGATTGAAGAAAAGCATTACACAGGGAAAGTGCAATTGATGTAATTTTTTTCTTACTGAGAATTTAAAGAAAAAAATATGGTGATCTATCTTTAGGGGAGCAATTAAGGAATCAACCATCAGCTGTAATGGATCAGATAAGCAAGTGTCTGTCTTCCATGCTGTGGTAGGTGCTCTGGAGAATTCAGAGAAAAGTAACCAAGTCTAGTCAGGCAGACAAAGCTACACACATGGAAAAACCAGGCCACTCCATTTCCTTTGCTTAGAAAACTTCAATGACTTCTCTCTTTCTACAGAATGAGGTCCCAACACCTTTGCATGCTATCTAAGGCCTTCTGTCTGCTTCACACATGCTGAATGACAGTGTACTTCCCAACCAGGACATCTTCCTCCTTTTGTTTTTTTATTGTGGTTAAAAAAATCACAAAAATTACCATTTTATCCATTTTTAAGTGTAAAATTCAGCGACCTTAACTGCATTCACAATGTTGTGTAAGCACCACCACTATTTCTATAACTTTTCATCACCCCAAACAGAAACTCTGTAACCATTAGGCAATAACTCCTCATTCTCTTCAACCCTACCCCAAGCCCCTGGTAACCTCTGATCTACCTTCTGTCTCTATGAATTTGCCTAGTATTCTAGATTTTTCATATAAGTGGAATCATACAATATTTGTCCCTTTGTGTCTGGCTTATTTCAATTAGAATAATGTTTTCATTGTTATCCATGTTGTAGCATGTGTCAGAACTTCATTCCTTTTTGTGGCTGAATAATATTCCATTATGTATATACCACATTTTGTTTATCCATTCATCTGTTGATGGACATTTGTGTCGTATCCACCTTTATTGTGAATAATGCTGCTATGAACATTGATATACGAGTATCTGTTTGAGTCCCTGATTTCAGTTCTTTTGGGTACATGTCTGAGAGTGGAATTGCTTGGTTATGTGGTAATTCTATGTTTAGCTTTTTGAGGAACTGCCAAAACATTTTCTGCAGTGGTTGTACCATTTTACATTCCCGCCAGCAATGTATGAGAGTTCTAATTTCTTCGTGTCCTCTCCAAAACTTGTTATTTTCTGTTTTTTTCCTAATTATAACCATCCTGGTAGATCTGAAATGGTATCTCATTGTGGTTTTGATTTGCATTTCCCTAATGACTAATGATGATGAGCATCTTTTTGTGTGCTTATTGGTCATTTGTAGATTTTTAAAGAAATGTCTATTCAAGCCATTTGCCCATTTTAAAACTGAGTTGCCTTTTTGTTGTTGAGTTTTATGTATTTATATATTCTCCATATTAAACCATTGTCAGGTATATGATTTGCAAATATTGTCTTAAAAATGTTGTCTTTTCACTTTCTCGATAATGTCTTTTGATGCACAAAAGTTTTTAATTGTGTAGAAGTATAGCTCATCTATTTTTTCCATATGTTGCTTGTACTTTTAATGTCATATCTAAAAATCTATTGCCAAATCCAAAGTTGTGAAAATTTACTCTGTGTTTTCTTGTAAAAAATTTTTGGTTTTAGCTCTTATGTTTAAGTCATTGATCCATTTTGAGTTAATTTTTGTATATTTTGTGAGTGTATATATATATATACATAGTATATAATATGGAAATCCAGTTGTCTCAGCTCCATTTGTTGAAGAGATGATTCTTTCGCCATTGAATGGATTGTACAGCCTTGTCAGAAATCAATTGGTCACAGATATATGGGTTTATTTATGGACTCTTAATTTTCTATTCCATTGGTCTGTATGTCTATTCTTATGCCAGTACCATACTGTTTTGATTACTGTAGCTTTGTAGTAAGTTTTGAAATTGGAAAGTGTGGGTTCTCTAACTTTATTCTTCTTTTTTCAAGATTATTTTGGCTATTTGGGACTTCTTGCAATTCCCTATGAATTTGAGATGTGGCTTTTACATTTATGCAAAAAAGGCTGCTGGAATTTTGTTAGGGATTGAATTTAATTTGTAGATCTTTTTAGGTAGTATTGACATCTTAACAATATTAAGTCTTCCTACCTGTGAAGATGGTATGTGTTTCCAATTATTTGTCTTTGCTAATTTCTTTTAGCAATGCTTTGTAATTTTCAGTATACAAGTCTTTCACTTTCTTGGTTTATTTATTTCCAGGTACTTTATTGTTTTATATACTTTTGAAATGGAGTTACTTTCTTAAGCAACTTTTCAGATTATTAATTGGAGTTGTATAGAAGCACAGCTGATATTTGTGTACACATCTCATACCCTGCAAATTTGCTGAATTTGTAGCTTTCTTGGGGATTCTTTAAGATTTTCTTTAGGATCATGTCACCTGTTAATAGGATTAGTTTTACTTCTTTGTTTCCAATTCAGATACTTTTTATTTCTTTTTCTTGCCTAATTGCTCTGCATAGAACTTCCACTTCAATGTTGAATAGAAGTGGTGAAAGTAGGCGTCTTTGACTTGTCATTGATCTTAGGGGGAAAGCTTTCAGTCTTTCACCAATGAGTATGATGTTAATTTTAGGTTTTTCACAAATTCCCTTTATCATATTGATAAAGTAAGTTCTTTTTATTCCTATTTTTCTGAGTCTTTTTATCATGAAGGGATATGAGATTTTGTCAAATGTCTTTACTATGTCAATTGAGATGATCATGTTTTCTTTTTCTTTGTTCTATTAATGTGGTATATTACATTGATTTTTCTTATATTGAATCACCATGCACTCCTAGGTTAAAGCCTTTTAATATGCCCTGGGCTTGTGTTTATTAATATTTTTTGAGGGTTTTTGCATCTGTATTCATAAGGTCTGTAATTTGATCTGTATTACAGATATTGCAGATAGGGATCTATCATTTTCTTTTCTTTTCATGTCTTTATCTGGCTCTAGTTTTAGGGTAATGCTTGCATCATGGGATAAATTAGGAAGTATTCCCTCTCCTTCTATTTTTTGGAAGTGTTTTGAGAAGATTTAGTCTGATTTTTCTTTAAATGTTTGGTAGAATTCACTAGTGAGCCCATCTGGTCCTGGACTTTTCTTTGTTGGGAAGTTTTTGATTAGTGATTCAATCTCTTTACTTGTTTTAGGTCTGTTGAAATTTATATTTATTCTTGAGTCAGTTTATATAATTTGTGTGTTTCTATGAAGTTTTCAATTTCATCTAGGTTATCTAATTTGTTGGTGCACAATTGTTAATAATATTCTCTTACAATCTTTTTTCTTTCTGTAAGATCAGTAATAATTTCCCCACTTTCATTTCTGATTTTAGTTTTTTTCTGTTCTTTCTCCTTTCTTTGTGAGTTTAGCTAAAAGCTTGTTGATTTTGTTGATCTTTAGAAAGAACCAACTTTTGTTTTTGTTGATTTCTCTATTTTGTTTTTATTCCCTATTTTATTTGGGAAGTTTTTAGCCATTATTTCTTCAAATATTTTCTCTGCCCCTTTCTTTCTCTCTTCTCATTCTGAAACTCCCATAATTTGAGTCTTGGTTCACTTGATGGATCCCTTAGTCTGTGTTCATTTTTCTTCGCTTTTTGTCTTTCTGCTCCTCAGACTCATTGCTTTCAACTACCCTATCTTCAAGTTTCTTAATTCTTTCTATTGCACACTCACATCTACTGTTTAATACTAGTGAATTTTCATTTAAGTTATTATATTTTTCAGTTTTAGAATTTTTGTTTAATTTCTTCCGCTTTTTAACTTAACCATTTTTAAGTGTACATTTCAGTAGTGCTAAAGTATATTCACATTGTTGTGAAACAGATCTCCAGAATTTTTTATCTTGCAAATCTGAAACTCTTACCTGTTAAATAGCAACTCCCCTTTTTCTCCTCCCCCTAGCCCCTGGTAGCCACCATCCTACTTTCTGTTTTTATGTATTTGACTGCTTTAGATACCTCATATGAGGGTAATCATACAGTATTTGTCTTTCTGTTTCTGGCTTATTTCACTTAGCATAATGTCCTCAGTGTTTACCCATGTTGTAGAATGTGACAGTATTTCTTTCCTAATTCTAAATAACATGCATTGTATGAGTATACCAAATTTGTTTATCCATTCATCTGTCAGTGAACTTCCGGGTTGCTCCCATCTCTTGGCTATTGTGAACAGTGCTACTGTAAACATGGGTATGCAAATATCTCTTTGAGATCCTGCTTCAATTCTTTTGGATATATACCCAGAAGAGGGATTGCTGGATCATATGGTAGTTTCATTTTTAATTATTTGAGGAAACTTCACACTGTTTTTCATAGTGGTTGAACCATTTTAAAATTCCTCCGGTAGTGCATAAGGATTCTAATTTCTCCACATCCCCACCAATACTTATTTTTTTTCCTGCTTTTTTTGACAGTAGCTACCCTAATGGGTGAATGGTGACATATCATTGTCATTTTGATTTGCATTTCTCTGATGATTAATGTTGTTGAGCATCTTTTCGAATGCTTGTTGGCCATTTTTATATCATCTTTGGAAAAATGTCTATTCAGATCCTATGACCATTTTAAAATTGGGTTTTTTGATTTTTTTTGTTGGGTTGTAGGAGTTCTTTATAAATTCTGGATATTAACCCTTATCAGATATGTGATTTACAGATATTTTTTCCCTTTCCATAGGTTGCCTTTTCACTCTATTGATTGTGTGTTTGGATGAACAAAACTTTTAAAGTTTGAGGTAGTCCTATTTGTCTATTTTTGCCTTTATTGCCGGTGCTTTTGGTGTCATATCCAGGAAAACATTGCCAACTTCAATGTCATGAAGTTTTTCCCCTGTATTTTCTTCTAGGAGTTTTATAATTTTAGGTCTGATGTTTAGGTCTTTAATCCATTTTGAGTTAATTTTTATATATGATATAAGATAAAGATCTAACTTTATTCTTTTGCATGTGGCTATTCAGTTTTCCAAGCACCATTTGTTGAAGAGACTGTTCTCCACTGAGTGGTCTTAGCACCCTTGTCAAAGATCATTTTTTTTTATTTTTTGTTATGATAGATTACAACCTTGTGAGATTTCAGTTGTACATTTTTGTTAGTCATGTTGTGGGTTGTCAAAGATCATTTGACCATATTTGCAAGAGTTTATTTCTGGGCTCTCTATTCTGTTCCACTGGCCTATTTTTTGTATGCCTTGTGATTTTTGTTGTTGTTGTTTTTGCATACTGGTCATTTGAATATTATAGTGTGGTAACTCTGGAAGTCAGATTCTCTCTCTTCCCCAGGGTTTGCTGTTTTTTATTTTTGATTGTTCAAGTTTGTAGTAGTTCATTTGTTTTGTGACTTTCCAGAACTATTTTTGCGTAGAGTATACAGGCATACCTTGTTTTATTGCATGTTACATATATTGCATTTTTTACAAGGCCCTCCACCAGCAAAAACATTACGGCTTGCTGAAGGCTCAGATGATGGTTAGCATTTTTTAGCAATAAAGTATTTTTAAATTAAGGTATGTACATTTTTTTAGACATAATGCTATTTCACACTTTAGACTACAATGTAGCGTAAACACAGCATTTATATGCACTGGTAAAACCAAAAATTCATGTGACTCACTTTATTGTGATATTTGCTTTGTCGTAGTTGTCTGGAACTGAACCTGCAATATATCTGAGGTATGCCTTTATTCCTTGTTACATATGGTCACTGAAATCTCTGTTCCTTAGTGTGTTCAGCTAGTGTTTTGACAGAGATTTCCTGAATGCCAGGAGCTAAAAAAGAAAGAAACAACAAGAAAAACACCTCTTCTAGTCTTAACAGATGACTCGATGCTGGAGCACTCCTTCCGCACTTAGCCAGGCTTGCACTAAGACTAGGTATAAGGGTAAGATGAAAACTTAGAGAATTCTCCAGTGTTTTCTGAGCATGAGTCTTTCTCTGTGCATGCATGTGGCTTTCTATATTCTCCCAAATACATGGCTGCTTTTAAATGTCGTAATTTCCCACAGAAACTCTCCTTAGGGTTTGCTCCTGTGCCTCAGTTGGCCTATTGTATCCTTCAATAGTAATCTTTTCGCCAGGCATCTGTGGGTTGTTAGTTTGGCTTGTAGTATTTTTGAACAACGCTTGACACTTTTCTGGCCTGATTTCTGAGTTAGATGAAACAGAGATGAGTGTTTTGCATCAGTCTTCAGGTGTCCTCCAGTCAGATTAGAATAGACATACACAATGATTTATGAATAAGACCTGTTCTGCTTCCTCTGAACAAGGGACCAGAGTCTCGCACTGGAAACACAGGCTGCCACTACTTCAAGACCACTGAAGTGCTGGAGAGGCAGTGGGGCAAGGTCAAGTAAAAATAACACAAAAGCTTTCCTATCATTTTAAATTGTCTTTTTCTTGATTCAGCATTTACACTGTTGCTGTAAATCCTTGGTTGCTTTCTAGAGTTTTGACAGTTGGTTTTAACAGTTTATGCTTGTTTTTTTTTGATATTTCTATGCAAGGACAGAGTTTGGAACTGCCTACCCACCATTTTGCTGATGGCACTCTGACGTCTTCCTTCTCAATGCTCTCTCCTTGGATATACTTTTCCCTTTGTCTTGAATGCACTTTTCCTCTTTACCTGGAAAATTATCTTCATCCTCTAATATCTTGCCTGCACCTTCCCTGTGAAACCTCTGTCAATCACCACATGTTTTTACTCTCTCTGGGTGCTCCCTAGTGAATTGTATGCATGTGCACTATTACTTCAAGTACAGCTGTTTACTCACATACACATGTTCTCCCCTGGATGGTGAACCCCTTGAAATTCATGATAGTATCTTGCTTCCATTTCCCATCCATATCCCTTAAGTGGCAGAACCTGGCATAGAGTAGGCATCCAAAAGTGGCATATAGAACAATTAAGATTAAGGAGAGACTCAGTGAGGACCAGGTTAACAGGAGTTCTCCCTAATATCGTGAGAAGACTGATCTTGCAAGATTATGGAAATGGGTACACTTTGGAAAAGAGAAATAAGGAAGGGTAGAGGAGGGCCAGGATATATTTTTGGATATATTTTCAAATTCGATAGGTCACATGCAGTAACTGTTATTCTCTAGCAAATAATCTATACTTTAGCCGTCAAAGATAGAGTAAGGGTAATAAAAAGAATTGGAAACAATCAACACATACAATTTTTAATTTTTTAAAAATTCAAGGTGGAGAATTGTCAAGAATTGTTGGTTGACAGGATACTTCATTCACCCTGTTAATTCTATTTTTTTTTTTAAAGATTGAGCTAACCTCAACCTTTAAACCTGAGCTAACATCTGTTGCCAAGATTTTTATCCCCTTCTTCTTCTCCCCAAAGCCCCCCTGTATATACTTGTATATTCTAGTTGTAGGTCCTTCTGGTTGTGCTATGTGGGACGCTGCCTCAGCATGGCCTGGTGAGTGGTGCTAGGTCTGTGCTCAGGATCTGAACTGGTGAAACCCCGGGCCTCCGGTGCGGAGTGTACGAATTTAACCACTTGGCCATGGGGCTGGCCCCACCCAGTTAGTTCTTATTCAAGAGATTTTTTTCATCTCTTATGTAACCAATTGAGGTCCCAGTGCTTTTCTTTTCTTTTTTTTTCCTAAATAGTATTATTGAGATCATAATGGTTTATAACATGTAATTTCGGATGTACATTATTATTTATCAATTTCTGAATACACTTCATCATGCTCACCCCCAGTAGTCTAATTTTTATCCATCACCATACATATGTGCCCCTTTATCCCTTTTGCCCACCCCCTAACCCCCTTCCCCTCTTGTAACCACTAATCTGTTCTCTTTATCCATGTATTTGTTATCTTCCACATATGAGTGAAATCATGCAGTATTTGTCTTTCTCTGGCTGGCTTATTTTGCTTAACATCACACCCTCAAGGCCCATCCATATTGTTGCAAATGGGACGATTTTGTCTTTTTTATGGCTGGGTAGTGTTCCATTGTATATATATACCACCTCTTCTTTATCCATTCATCTGTAGAAGGGCACTTGTGTTGCTTCCACATGTTGGCTATTGTGAATAATGCTGCAGTGAACATAGGGGTGAATAAATCTCTTTGGATCATTGGTTTCAAGTTCTTTGGACAAATACCCAGTTGTGGGATAGCTGGATTGTATGGTAATTGTATTTTTAAATTTTTGAGAAATCTCCATACTGTTTTTCGTACTGGCTGTACCAGTTTGCATTCCTACCAGCAGTGTATGAGGATTCCCTCTTATCCACATCCTCTCCAACGTTTATTATTTTTTGTCTTGGTAATCATAGCCATTCTGACTGGTGTAAGGTGATGTCTCATTGTAGTTTTGATTTGCATTTCCCTAATAGTTAGTAATGTTGAATAGCATTTCATGTGTCTGTTGGGCATCTGTATATCTTCTTTGGAAAAATGTCTATTCATGTCTTCTGCCCATTTTTTGATCAGGTTGTTTGTTTTTTTGTTGTTGAGTTGTATGAGTTCTTTATATATTAGAGATCGACCCTTTGTCTGTTAAATGATTTGCAATTGTTTTCTCCCAGTTGGTGGGTTGTCTTTTTGTTTTGTTCATGGTTTCGTTTGCTTTACAGAAGCTTTTTAGTCTGATGTAATCCCATTTTTTAACTTTTTCTTTTGTCTCCTTTGCCTGAGTAGACATGGTATTTGAAAAGATGGTTGCTGAAACTAATGTCAAAGAGTGTACTGCCTCTATTTTATTCTATGAGTTTTATGGTTTCAGGTCTTATATTCAAATCTTTAATCCATTTTGAGTTGATTTTTGTGTATGATGCAAGATAATGGTCTACTGTCATTCTTTGGCATCTGGCTGTCCAGTTGTTCCAATACCATTTATTGAAGAGACTTTTCTTTCTCCATTGTATATTCTTCACTCCTTTGTCGAAGATTAACTGTCCATAGATGTGTGGTTTTATTTCTGGGCTTTCAATTCTATTCCATTGATCTGTTTGTCTGTTTTTGTACCAGCATCATGCTGTTTTGATTACTATAGCTTTGTACTATGTTTTAAAGCCAGAGATTGTGAGGCCTCCAGCTTTGTTCTTTTTTCTCAGGATTGCTTTGGCTATTCCTGGTCTTTTGTTGTTCCACGTAAATTTTGGATTCTTTGTTCTATTTCCTTGAAGAACTTCATTGGGATTCTGATTGAGATTGCATTGAATCTGTAGATTGCTTTAGATAGTATGGACATTTTAACTATGTTTATTCTTCTGACTCATGAACATGGAATATCTTTCCATTTCATTATGTCTTCTTCAATTTATTTCCATAGTGTCTTATAGTTTTCAGTGTACAGGTCTTATTTCTCTTTGATTAAGTTTATTCCTAGATATTTTATTACTTCTGTTGCAATTGTAAATAGGATTGTATTCTTGATTTCCATTTCTGCTAATTCATTGTTAATGTATAGAAATTCATCTGAGTTTTTTAAAGTTGATTTTGTACCCCGTAACTTTGCTGAAGTTGTTGTTTATTTCTAAGTTTTATGATGGATTCTTTAGGGTTTTCTATATATAAAATCATGTCATCTGCAAACAGCAAGAGTTTCACTTCTTCAGTGCCTATTTGGATTCCTTTTATTTCTTTTTCTTGCCTAATTGCTCTGGCCAAAACCTGCAGTACTATGTTGAATAGGAGTGGTGAGAGTGGGCATCCTTGTCTTGTTCCTGTTCTCATAGGGATGGCTTTCAGTTTTTCAGCATTAAGTATGATGTTGGCTGTGAGTTTGTCATATACATCCTTTATTATGTTGAGGTACTTTCCTTCTATATCCATTTTATTCAGAGTTTTTATCATAAATGGATGTTGGATCTTGTCAAATGCTTTCACTGTGTCTATTGAGATGATCATGTGATTCTTATTCCTCATTTTGTTAATGTGCTGTGTCACATTGATTGATTTGCAGATGTGGAACCATCCCTGCGTCCCTGGTATAAATCCCACTTGATTGTAGTGTACAGTCCTTTTAATGTATTGCTGTATTCAGTTTGCCAGTATTTTGTTGAGGATTTTTGCATATAAGTTCATCAGTGATATTGCCCTGTACTTTTCCTTTGTATTGTCCTTGTCTGGTTTTGGTATCAGGGTAATGTTGGCCTCATAGAATGTGTTAGGAAGCGTTCCATCTTCTCCAGTTGTTTGGAATAGTTTCAAAAAGATAAGTATTAAATCTTCTTTGAATGTTTGGTAGAATTCTCCAGAGAAGTCATCTGGTCCTGGACTTTTGTTTTTTGAGAGATTTTTGATTACTGTTTCAATCTCTTTATTTGTGATTGGTCTTTTCAGATTCTGTGTTTCTTCTTGATTCAGTTTTGGGAGGTTATAAGAGTCTAAGAATTTATCCATTTCTTTTAGGTTACCCAATTTATAACCTGGGCATATAGTTTTTCATAGTATTCTCTTATAATCTTTTGTATTTCTGCAGTGTGTGTTGTAATTTCTCCTCTTTCATTTCTAATTGTATTTATTTGAGCCTTCTCTGTTTTTTTCTTGGTTGGTCTGGCTAAGGATTTGTCAATTTTGTTTATCTTCCTAAAGAACCATCTCTTAGTTTCATTAATCTTTTCTACTGGTTTTTTTTTTTTTGGTCCTCTTTCATTTGTTTCTGCTCTGAGTTTTATTAGTTCCCTCCTTCTGCTGACTTTGGGCTTTGTTCTTCTTTTTCTAGTTCTGTTATGTGCATTTCAAGGTTGCTTAAGATTTTTCTTGCTTGTTCAGGTGGGCGTGTATTGCTGCATCATATAAGAGTTGGTATGTTGCATTTTCATTTTTGTTTGTCTCCATGTATTTTTAAAATTTCTGCTGTGATTTCTTCATTGACCCAATGGTTGTTCAATAGCATGTTCACTAGTCTCCACATATTTCTTAATTCCCAGTTTTTTTCTTGTGGTTGATTTCTAGCTTCATAGCATTGTGGTTGGAAAAGATGGTTGGGATGATTTCAATCTTCTTAAATTTTTTGAGGCTTGACTTGTTTCCCAATATATGGTATATCTTTGGGAATGATCCACGTGCACTTTAGAAGAATGTTTATCTTGCTGCTTTTGGATGGTATGTTCTCTATATATCTATTAAGTCCAGCTGATCAAGTGTTTCATTTAAATCTGTTATTTCCTTGTTAACTTTTTGCCTGGATGATCTGTCCATTGATGTAAGTGGGGCATTGAGGTCCACTACTACTATTGTGTTCCTGTTAATTTCTCCCTTTATGTCTATTAATAATTTCTTTGTGTAATTTGGTGCCCCTGTGTTAGGTACATATATATAAATGTGTTATGTTCTCTTGGTGGAATCTCCCTTTTATCATTATATATTGCCTCTCTTTGTCTCCTATTGTCTTTTTTTAACTTGAAGTCTGCTTTATCTGATATAAGGATGGCAGCACCTCCTTTCTTTTGTATGCCATTAGCATGAAGTATTGCCTTCCATCCCTGCACCCTAAGCCTATGTTTGTCTTCAGAGCTTAGCTGTGTTTCCTGGAGGCAGCATATTGTTGGGTCTTGTTTTTTAATCCATCCAACTGTTATGTGTCTTTTGATTGGAGAATTTAATCCATTTACATTTAGAGTGATTAGATATATGAGGGCTCACTGTTGCGATTTTATCTCTTCTTTTCTGGTTCTTCTCTGTATCCATTGTTTCTCTTCCTTTGTATTTCTGACTGCCGTTTCATTTTGATGGTTTTCTGAGAAGGTTTTTCTCCATTTTCTTTCTTTTTGTGAATTGTGGCTCTGCTCTAATTTTTGTTTAGTGGTTACTGTGAGGATTTTATAAATGATCTTGTAGATGAGATATTCCATTTTCTCATAGCCTCTTATCTCCATTAATCTAAACAGGTTCCTTCCCTTTCCTCTCCTCTTTTGGGATTTTGTTGTTACAAATTGTTCTGTTTTTTATGATGTGAATTTATGACTAAGTTGATGTGTTTTTCATTACTTGTGATACTTTCTTCCCTTTATGTTTTAAGTTATAATTGAGTCTTTGCCTCTCTGTTCTGATAGAGAGCTGCAGTTTTCTAATTGTGTCTGCCTATTTATTTCCTTGCTCATAGCTTTGTAGACCTTTGCCTTTTTGTTTCCAGTGTGAGGGCATATTTAGTTATTTCTTGTAGGGGAGGGTCTAGTGGTGATGAACTCCTTCAGCTTTTTTATGTCTGGGAAAGGTTTTATTTTTCCCTTGTATCTGAAGGAAAGTTTCACTGGATAGAGTATTCTTGGCTGAGAGTTTTTGTCTTTCAGCATTTTGAATATATCATTCCATTCTCTCCTTGCCTGCCGGGTTTCTGCCAAAAAAATCTGCTGAAAGACTGCTGAGTTCCCTTTGTTGGTTATTTTCTTCTGTCTTACTGTTCTTAATACTTTTTCTTTATCATTGACTTTTGCCCTTTTTACTTTTATACACCTTGGAGAAGGATTTTTAGCATTGATGTGACTAGGCTTTCTATTAGTTTCATGTATTTGTGAATCTGGAACCTCCCCTAGGTTTGGCAAATTCTCGGCTATTATTTATTTGAACAAGCTCTCTACTCCTTCCTCCCTCTCTTCTCCCTGTGGGTTACATATAATCCTTATGTTGCTTTTCCTAATTAAGTCATATATTTTTTGAAGAATCCCTTTATTTTTTAAAAATCTTAGTTCTGCCTCCTCCTCCACCTGTAGAATTTCTACATTTTTATCCTCTAAATCACTAATTCTTTCCTCTGTAACATGCTCTGTTTCTTAAGGATTCTAGATTATTTTTTATTTCATTAATTGTGTTTTTCATATCCAGGATTTCTGCTTGATTTTTTTTTATAGTTTCAATCTCATTGGTGAAGAGATTCATTTTATTTCTGAGCTCATTAAATTGTCTTTCTGAGTTCTCTTGTAAATCGTGGTTTCTTTATGACAGCTATTTTGAATTCTCTGTCATTTATATTGTAAATTTCTTTGCCTTCAGGGTTGGTTTTGGGAGGATTGTAATTTTCCTTTTGGTCTGAATTGTTGCTGCAGTTTCTCATGGTGTTTGATGAACTAGTCTTTTCTTGGGGCATTTGTGGTATTATTAGGTTGCAGATTCTACCTGTTACTGCTAGGGAGAAGCAGGAGCAGAGTTTCTGGCCCCACGCTATCTGCTGGAAGCTGTAGGGGTAGTATAGGCACTTGATCCAGCCTGGGGTCTTACAGGTGTTTGTGTGGACTGTACCTCATGGGCATGGCTTCCTTCCTGGACTGATCAAGGGGCATTTTTAGTGCCACAGGTACATGTTTGGCTCCCCCTCCCCACCAGGAAAATGATCATGAGAAGGCCAAAGGCTGCCACTACCTCTTCCCACAGCTGCCCTGGGATGTGCTCCCTCCTTCAGGGCTCAGCAGCACTATGGGTGGCTGCACAGGCCTGGAGTGTGCTTGCCCCAGCGTGCAGATCTGAGCCTCTGCTTGTAGGCCACTGTGCTTGGTGGGCAGGGCTTTCTCACCTGGACTGAGTTAGGGCCACTCTTTGGCACCACAGGTACACTGTGGGCTCCCCCTCCCTACCAGGAAAGTGATCACAAGCAGGCTAAGGGCTGCCGCTGAGTCCTCCTACAGTCACCGCAGTGTGTGTTTCCACTTTCCAGGAGCTCATGCCAGATTTGAATGCATTTTTGTGCATCCATAGGGCTACTGGGAGAGAGCAGATGGACTGCCACTTCTCTGGGGGCCACTCCATCCACCCTCAGGTGTATAGCTGTATGTGTCTCTCAGGCATCCTGTTGTGTTGTGGGGGCTTCCTCCATTGGTCAGTGAATGTCCATTTTGTTGTATTTCAAAAGCAGGTGAGACCAAGGGAACAGCTCATTCCACCACATTACTGACGTCACTCCTGCTTTTTTTTTTCAAATTTTATTGAGTTAATAATAGGTTACTATCTTGTGAAGTTTCAGTTGTACATTATTTTCTGTCAGTCGTGTTGTAGGATCCTTTTGATGAATTGTTGTATTGGGGTTGCCAAAATTTTGTTGAGAATTTTTGCATGTATGTTCATCAGCGATATTGGCCTGTAGTTCTCCTTTTTTGTGCTGTCCTTGTCAGGCTTTGGTATCAGTGTGATGTTGGCCTCGTAGAATGTGTTAGGAAGTGTTCCATCCTCCCTCATTTTTTGGAATAGCTCGAACAGGATAGGTATTAAATCCTCTCTGAAAGTTTGGTAGAATTCCCCAGGAAAGCCATCTGGTCCTGGGGTTTTATTCTTTTGGATGCTTTTGATTGCTGTTTCAATCTCTTTCCTTGTGATTGGTCTGTTCAAATTATGTGCTTCTTCTTGGGTGAGCTTTGGAAGATTGTAGGAGTCCAAGAATTTATCCATTTCCTCTAGGTTATCCATTTTGCTGGCATATAGTTTTTCATAGTATTCTCTTATAATCCATTTTATTTCTGTGGAGCCTGTTGTTATTTCTCCTCTTTCATTTCTGATTTTGTTTATTTGAGCTTTCTCCCTTTTTTTCTTTGTAAGTCTGGCTAGGGGTTTGTCAATTTTATCTATCTTCTCAAAGAACCAGCTCTTTGTTTCATTGATCCTTTCTACTGCCTTTTTTGTTTCAATAGCATTTATTTCTGCTCTGATATTTATTGTTTCTTTCCTTCTGCTGACTTTGGGCTTTGTTTGTTCTTCTTTCTCTAATTCACTTAGGTTTAGTTTAAGATTGCTGATTTGGGATTTTTCTTGTTTGTTAAGATGTGCCTGAATTGTGATTAATTTTCCTCTTAATACAGCTTTTGCTGTATCCCATGTAAGTTGACATGGCATGTTATCATTTTCATGTGTCTCCAGATATTTTTTGATTTCTTCTTTAATTTCTTTAATGATCCATTGCTTGTTCAATAGCATATTGTTTAGTCTCCACATCCTTGTGCCTTTCTCAGCTTTTTCCTTCTAATTAATTTCTAGCTTTATAGCATTATGATCGGAGAAGATGCTTGTAATTATTTCAATTTTTTTAAATTTGTAGAGGCTTGCCTTGTTTCCCAACATATGATCTAGCCTTGAGAATGTTCCATGTGCGCTTGAGAAGAATGTGTATTCTGCTGTTTTTGGATGGAGTGTTCTATAAATCTCTATGAAGTCCAAATGTTTCAGCTTTTCATTTAGCTCCACTGTCTCTTTGTTGATTTTCTGTCTGGATGATCAGTCCATTGATGTGAGTTGGGTGTTGAGGTCCCCTACTATTATTGTGTTATTTTTGATATCTTCTTTTAGGTTTGTTAATAGTTGCTTTATGAACTTTGGTGCTCCTCTGTTGGGTGCATAGATATTTACAAGCATATTTCTTCTTGATGAAGTGTCCCTTTGATCATTATATATTGGCCCTCTGTGTCTCTCTTTAGCTGCCTTATCTTGAAGTCTGTTTTGTTTGATATAAGTATTGCAACACCTGGTTTCTTTTGTTTGCTATTAACTTGGAATATTGTCTTCCACCCCTTCACTCTGAGCCTGTATTTGTCCTTGGAGCCGAGGTGTGTTTCCTGGAGGAAACAAATTGTTGGATCTTGTTCTTTAATCCATTTTGCCACTCTTTGTCTCTTTATTGGAGAGTTCAGTCCGTTTACAATGAGGGTGAGTATTGATGCGTGAGGGCTTAATGCTGTCATTCTGTTGCTCATTTTCCGGTTTTCCTGTGTTTCCTTTGTTTCTCGTCCTGTGTGTTTGAGCCTACCCATTGGCTTTTGCAATTTCTTATGCTGGGTTTCTTAGATTTTTCCTTATTTATGTTTTGTGTCTCTGTTCTGTTTTTTAGTTTAGTGGCTACCCTGAAGTTTGTATTCAGAAACTCGTGTATAACATAGTCCATTTTCTGGTGATTTCTTACTTCCTTAGCCCAGACTATTTCAGTCCCTTTCCTCTTCCCCTCCTAAATTATTATTTTCATCTCTTATTCCAACTCGTGTTGTGAGTTTGTGGTTAGAGTGATAAGCTTGTCTTTGCTTTGGTGATTTCCTTCCCTTTATCCTAATGCTCTAGTTGAATATTTGCTATCCTATTCAGGTTCTATCTTTCTGTCTCCCTACTCTGTGTTTTGTGATCCCTTTCTCCCTTTTTTCTTTTTTCATGTATCAGAGCCTTCTTGAGGATTTCTTGTAGTGCAGGTCTTGTGACTACGAAGTCCCTTAGCTTTTGTTGGTCTGGAAAAGATTTAATTTCTCCCTCATATCTGAAGGATATTTTTGCTGGATAGAGTATTCTTGGCTGAAGATTTTTATCCTTTAAAGTTTTGAATATGTCACTCCAATCTCTCCTAGCTTGTAAGGTTTCTGTAGAGAAATCTGCTGAAAGTGTGATAGGAGTTCCTTTGTAGGTTATTTTCTTCTGCCTTGCTGCCCTGAGTATTCTTTCTTTGTCATTCATTTTTGCTATTTTTACTACTATATGCTTTGCCATAGGTCTTTTTACACTGAGAAATCTAGGATATCCGAAAGCTTCCTCCACACACATTTCTCTCTCAATCCCTAGATTTGGGAAGTTCTCTTGTATTACTTCTTTGAGCACACTTTCCGCTCTATTTTCCTTTTCCACGCCCTCAGGAATTCCGATGATTCTTAAGTTGCATTTTCTCATTGAGTCAGCTATTTCTCTTAGATTTTCTTCAGTTTTTTAAATTCTTAGTTCTCTTTCTTCCTCTCTCTGGAGCCATTCAGCCTGTCTATCTCCGATTATGCTAATTTTCTCCTCTATGTTGTCTACACGGGCATTCAGGGAATCCATATTCTGTTTTATCTGATCCATTGTATTTTTCATCTCTAGTATTTCTAATTGATTCTTCTTTATAATTTCAATCTCTTTTGTGAAGTAACTCCAGAACTCGACTTGTTTCTCTGTATTTCCCTTTACCTCATTGAATATTTTGATGATAGCTATTTTCAACTCATCTTCACTTAGTTTATCTGTTTCTAACTCCTCAGGACCTACTTCCGTATTTTTATTGTTTACCTTTTGGACTGGAGCTTTTATAGATTGCTGAATGGTAGAGGAGCAGTTTTTGCCCATGATGCTATTATTCAGTTGCAGTTACAGCCTGTCGCCACTAGATGGGGGTTGAGAACAGCACGTTCTGCACTCTCCACCTTCAGCCACAATGGCCTCATGCAGCACGGGTTGGGGGACGAAGGGGCACTTTCTCTTGCCTACTGACCTGGATTCTTGTCAGCTCTCCCTCTCTGGTCTCCCGGGGCCCTGGCTTGCTGGGGTTCCCCCACAGAAAAGCTCATCCCTGTTAGAGGGTTTTCACTGCACCAGCAGTGGGAGTCCTGGATGATCCCAGGATGTGTGCCCCTCCCCTGCTCCTTCCCTCACCTGCGGCAGCAATCCCAGTCTCTAGGGGAGGGAGCGAAGTTCTCTCCTACTCCATTCCAGCTCCTCTGAGGGTCGCTCCAGCCTATCTGCCTTCCGTCATTTGGCTGCTGTGGGTCTCTGACGATTTCTGTTATTAGAATTTTTTTTGGTTGGAAAACAGTTGCTCTTTTTGGTTGTAATTTGGAGGGGAGAGAGTCCCGGGTCAGCTCACATGGCCATGTTGCTGATATCATCCCTCCCTGCTTTTTTTTTTTTAATGAATAATTTTCTGCTTCTTTCAGTTATAAGCTGACCTAATCCACTTTGGTGTTGGAGAACTCCTCCTTTCTGGTGGATAACAGTAGACTAACTTTTGAAGATAGGAGATGGCTAGCTCCATAATAGTTATAATGAAAGCCACACACATAAATATCTCTCAAACACATATTTGGTTATAAGTAGACGTAAATCAATTTCTGCAACCTGTTTGGTTAATCTGATGATGCTGCAGTTATTTGAACTTTTAGTCTTCCAGGCATATCTTGCAAGAAATGTTTATAAAACACAGCAAAAATATTCTAGTATAATTCAGTGAGCCTTAGAGTTTCCCGACTCTCCCAGCACTTCTATACCCAGGCAATCTTTGATCTGTTTTCTGTCACTATACAGAAAAACAGAGGTTGGCAAGCTTTATGGTAAATAGCCAAATATAGTAAATCTTCAAGGCTATGTAGGCCATACACTCTCTGTCATAAAAACCAAATGCTGTAGTGCTAAAGCAGCCACAGAAAATATATAAATAAATGACTGTGGATGTGTTCTAATAATAATTTATTTACAAGAATAGGCAGTGAGCCAGATTTGACCTATGGGCTGTAGTTTGTCAAACTGTGCTGTTTGCATTTTCTAGAGGCTTATATAAAAGAATTACATGTAATATTTTTGCCCTGATTTTTTTTTTGGGGGGGAGGCGGGGTGTGGTGAAGATTGGACCTGAGCTAATGTCTGTAGCCAATCTCACTATTTTTGCTTGAGGAAGATTGGCCCTGAGCTAACCTCTGTCCCAGTCCTCCTCTATTTTGTATGTGGGACCCTGCCACCACACAGCTTGATGAGTGTTGTGTTGGTCCACGCCCAGGATCTGAACCTGTGAACCCTGGGCTACCTAAGCAGAGTGCGAGAACTTAACCACCATGCCACCAGGCTGGCTCCTTTGTCTGGCTTCTTTCATCAGCATAATTATTATGAGATTCATCCATGTAGTAGTGTACATCAAGAATTCATTCCTTTTTATTTCTTGAGTAGTATTCTATGATTTGAACATGCCGCAACTTGTACATCAGTTCACCTGTTGATGGACATTTGGATTGTTTCCAGTTTTGGCTATTACAAGTTAAACTACAATGATCACCTGTATTCAATTCTTATATTATCATATGCTTTAATTTCTCTTGAGTTAATACCTAAAAGTGGAATATTTGGATCATATGGTAGATTTATGGATAATGTTTTTAAAAACTGCCAAACTGTTTTCCAAAGTGGTTGTACCATTTTATAATTTATAATTCCACCAGTGCTCGAGAGTTCCAGTTCCTCCAAATCCTTGTGAACACTTAGCTTGGTCTGCCTTGTTGCTTTTACACATTCTAAGGTATGTAGTGAAATGTCATTGTGGTTTTACTTTGCATTTCCCTAATGACTGGTAGTACTGAGCATCTTTTCATGTGCTTATTTGCCATCTTTATATCTTCTTTCGTGAGATGTCAGTTAAAAATATTCCCTATCTTAATTGGGTTGTTTCTTTACTTATTGTTGAGTTCTGAGAATTTTTAAAAATCTATTCTGGATTTGAGTCCTTTATCAGATAAATAATTTGCATATATTTTCTCCTTGTCTGTGTCTTATCTTTGATTTTACTTAACAATGACTTTTGAAAAACATGGATTTATAATTTTGATAAAGTCCAATTAATGAAAATTTCATTTTATGAATTACACTTTTAGTGTTGTATTTAAAACACCTTTCCCAATGTCAAAGAGATTTTTTTCTATGTTTTATTCTATAAGTTTTATAGTTATAAATTTTACATTTAGGCTTATAATCCATTTAGTTAACTTTTATATATGATTCAATAAACAGATCAATTAAAAATTTTTTTTTGCGTGTGGATATCCAGTTTTTCCAGCATCATTTCTGGAAAAAATGGCTCTTTCTTCACAAACTGTCATTGAACCTTTGTTGAAAATCCATTGACCATCAATATGTGAGTGTATGTCTGGACTCTCCATTGATCAGTTTGACTGTATTAATTCAGTACTACACTGTTTTGATTATTGTAGCTTTATAGTAAGTCCCGAAGTGAAGTAATACATGTTCTCCAACTTTGTCCTTCTTCAAGGTTGTATTGGCTATTTTAGGTCCTTTACATCCCCATGTGAATTTTAGAATGAGTTTGTTAATTTCTACACAAAAAAATGGCTGGCATTTCTACGAAATATTCTTAGGAAAAACTAAAGAAGACCTAAATAGGTTGAGATAAACACCATGTTCATAAATCAGAAGACCTTATATTATTAAAATGCTAATTCTTCCCAAATTAACCCATATATATATATTTATATCCCCTCAAAGGTGCCCACACTCAAATTCTTGATGTTAATGTCTGTGTATGTTATGTTACATGGCAAAAGGGACTTTGCAGGTAGAATTAAGGTTATAAGCCTTAATATAAAGAGATTTTCCTGGGTTATGCAGCTGGGCCCAATGTAATCACATAGGTCCTTAAAAGTGGAAGTGGAAGACAAAAGAGTCACTTCGAGAGATGTGACAGAAGAAGAGGCAGGAGAGATTTGAAGTGTGAGAGGGACTTGACCCACCATTGCTGGCTTTGAAGATAGAGGAAGGGGGTCATGAGCCAGGGAATGTGGGTGGCCTCTAGAAGCTGAGAACAATTCCTGGGTGGCAGCCAGCAAACAAGTGGGGACTACAGTCTTACAGGGGCAAGGGAGTGAATTATGTCAACAAAGTGAATGGGCAAGGAAACAGAGTCTCTCCTAGAGCTTCCAGAAAGGAATGCTGCCCTGCCAACACCTTAGCTTTGTCTTGATGAGCCTCTAGTCAGAGACCCAACTAAGCCCAGCATACTTCTGATGTATGAAAACTCTGATATAAGAAGTAGGTTTTCTTTTAAGCCACTGTGTTTGTGGTAATTTGTTATAGCAGATATAGAAAACTAATACTTTTTCTATGTCTGTAGAATCTGTAGTCATGTCACTGATCTTATTCTTGATATTGGCAATTTTCGTCATCTCACGTTTTGTCATATTCAGATTGGTTAAGGTTTGTCAATCTTCTTGATCTTTTCCAAGAGCTAAGTTTTGGTACCGTTGGTTTTCTCTAATATTTTTCTATTTCATTGATTCCTGCTCCAATCTTTATTATTTATTTTCTTGTACTTATTTTGGATTTTATTTGCCCTACTCAGGAAAAAAAATGAACAGACTGTTTGAACAAAAACTTCATGAAAGAAGATATATGGATGGAAAATAGGCATATAAAAAGGTGCTCAACATGATTAGTCATTAGGGAAATGCACTTTGAAAGCACAATGAGATACCACTTCATAACCCTCAAAAATCAAAAAGGCTAACCAAGTATTGAAGATGTGGAGGCACTGACATTCTTATACACTGCTGGTGAGATTGTGAAATGTTACAACAATTTTAGAAAACAGTTTCACAGTTTCTTAAAACATAAATATTCCATAATAATAACCTATCATATGATGCAATCATTCCATTTCTCTGTGTTTACCCAAGGGAACTGAAAGCATATGTACCTATAGATAATCATATATGAGAGTTCATAGCACATATATTTGTAATAGCCAAGCACTGGAAACAGTGTAAACATCTATCAATGATGAATGACTGTGCACATTGTGGCATAGCCATACTGTGGCGTGCTACTAAACAATAAAAAAGAATGAACTGTTGATCCACAAAACCAACACTGACCAATCTTAAAACATTTGTGTGGAATGGAAGCAGTCAGATAAAAATATACATGTGGTGTGATTGCATTTCTGGAAAATACAGAAAATATAAGCTCATCTATAGTGAAAGGAAAGAAATGAATCATTTCCTGCGGGTAGGCTGGGGTGACAGCAGGAGCTAGAGGGATACAAGGACATGGGCATGAGTAAACTGCTGGAGGTGGAGGATATGTTCATTGTCTTGATTGTAGTGTTGGTTCATGGGTATATACATTAGCCAAAATATTAATTGTACATTTAAAATTTGTTCATTCTGCAGAATATCAATTATCCTCAATAAAGAAAAAAACAATCAGATGATGAAAATTAATTAGTGTGTTAACAATTGAATTACATCTGCACGTCCATTTATTTGTTTTTCAGGGTGGATTGCTATTCTGGGTGCCATCTGGTTGCTAATTCTGGCTGATATCCATGATTTTGAGATAATTCTACACCGAGTGGAATGGGCAACTCTTCTATTCTTTGCCGCACTCTTTGTTCTGATGGAGGTAAGACTTTAGACCTTTTGCAATATGATCTTTTACCTGATTTTTATATTCATATTTTATTTAGTAATGAAGAAAACCTAAGTCTGTAAGTCTTTCCACATATTCACTAAGTGAAAAATGATGAAGGTTGTAATTAGACTATTTTAAGTTAAACCAGCTTTTATCTCAGCCACCTAAATATTTCTGATAAAATTATTTGGTGGTTGTTTTTTTTCCCCTGCAATTAATCTTGTGGTTTGTAAACTTGCAATTTCATTTACTAGAAAGAAGAATTTGCTCTAAGTTGAGTTTGGAGCAAAATGACTCGTTATAGCAAGTTTACCGGGTAATATTGTCTTGATGATCTATTTCATTTTATGTAATATTTAAGTAAATATTCTGTTATCATGGAAAAGACTATATCAGAGAAAAGAGTGAATAATATGTATTTTTTATTATAGCTGTTGTTACAAAATTATTCACAATACTTTTCAGTCTAGCGACTTGATTTATAAACTTGTGTCCTCCTCAAATACAGAAGTGTATGGATGTAGAAAAATACTGCTGTCCAAAGGATCCCCTCAAGCACACCAAATGTCTCACATTAATTACCTTAACTTTATGACAACAGACTCATTCTGTTTACATTGTTATCTGGGTTAAAACATTGATACTATTTTTTTTTCTAATTTTTTAAAAATGGGTCCCATATTTGAAATTTATGTCTTTACTCATGATTGATTGTGTAGATGTAATCAGGTGACTCATGCAGGCCCTTCAAACCTGTCAGGGAGTTGTGAATTATACTCTATGATCTTGATTTACTACTCAAAAACTTCACCTTTTCTTTTCCAAGTGTTTTTACCACATTGAACGCATAGACTGTGGAGGGGAAAATTCTGGTTACTGTTTTCATGATTGGCCTTGAATATCTCTGCCTCAATTGCATGTTTACTCTGGGTGTAAACTGCTATTTCATCTGAGGTTTTGGTATATTTTCCTCAATTTTATATTTCACGTTGTGTTGATGGAGTAAACATTGAAATTTTTAAAGCAAGTTTATTGAGAGATAATTTACATATCAAAATTCACCCATTTTAGGTTTACAATTCATAACTTTTAGTAAATTTAGGATATTTCCATCACTGCAAAAAGATCCCTCATGCTCATTTACAGTCAGTTCTGGTACTCAACACCAGCTATAGGCAATCACTAAACTTCATTCTACCTAAGGATTTGCCTTTCCTGTACATTCCATCTAAAAGGAGTCATATACTGTATAGTCTTTTCTGTCTGGTTTCTTTAATTGGAATAATGATGTTGAGGTTCATCCATGTTCTAGTATGTATCTTTAGATCATTTGTTTTATTGCTGAATAGTATTTCACTATATAGATATGCCATACTTTATTTACCCATTCACCAGTTGATAGACATTTGTATTGTTTCCAGTTTTGGCATATTATGAATATTACTATCAAAATATTTGTGTACATTTGTGTATAAGTCTTTGGCTGGACATATATTTTCATTTCTTCTGGGTAGATGCTAGCTCTTATTATAAGTTTAGCTTAAGAAACTGCCAAAATGTTTTCCACAGTGGCTGTACCATTTTACGTTCCCACCAGCAATGTAATAAGATGGCAGTTTCTCCACATCCTTGCTATCACCTATTGTCTTTCTTTTCGGTGAGGAAGATTAGCCCTGAGCTAACATCTGTGCCAGTCTTCCTCTATTTTGTATGTGGGATGCTGCCATAGCATGGCTTGATGAGCAGTCTGTAGGTCCACACCTGGGATCTGAACCGGCAAACCCTGGGCCACCAAAGTGGAGTGAGTGTGCAAACTTAACCACCATTCCACTGGGTCGGCCTCCTGTTGCCCTTATTTTTGATTATAGACATTCTAGTTGGTGTGAAGTGGTATCTCATTATGATATTCAGCATCTTTCCGTGTTATTAGCCATTTTTGTATCCCCTTTGATGAATTTCTATTCAGGTCTTTCCGCCATTTTCTATTTGGATTGTTTGCCTTTTTATTGAGTCATAAGAGTCCTTTATATATTCTGGACAGAAATCTTTCATCAGATATATGATTTGCAAATATTTTCTCCCAGTCTTTGGCTTTCTTTTCATTTTATTAATGGTATATTTTGAAGGCAATTAAAAAAATTTGGGGTGCTGGCCCAGTGGCATAGTGGTTGAGTTTGTGCACTCTGCTTTGGCAGCCTGGGGTTCACTGTTTCAGATCCTGGACACAGACCTATGCACTGCTCATCAAGGCATGCTGTGGTGGCATCCCACAGATAAGTAGGACTGACAACTAGGATATACAACTATGTACTGGGCCTTTGGGGAGAAAAAAAGGAAAAAAAAGAGGAAGATTGGCAACAGATGTTAGCTCAGGGCTGATCTTCCTTAAGAAATAAAACCTAAAAAAATAAAGTGAAGGGCAATGTTTAAAAAAAATTTTGGTACAAGTTTTGCATTTCTTATGTTAAATTTATAATTGTGTATTATATTCTTTTTGATGATATTTTGAATGCAATAATTTTCTTAATTTCATATTCTGATTGTACATTGCCATTATATAGAAATATAATTAATTTTTTATATTGATATTGTGTCCTGTGACCTTGTTGAACTCATTTATTAGTCTAGTAGTTATTTTTGGGTTCCTTAGAGTTTTCTTTCATGTCATCTGCAAATAAAGACATTTCAATTTTTCTTTTCTGATCTGGATGCCTTTAACTATCTCACACTCTCTCCCCCTCTCTCTCCCTCAATTGCCCTCCTGTTTTTTCTTCTCTTTCTTTTTTTCTTGTCTTGTTGAATAGAACCTCCAGTTCAATGTTGAATAGAAGTGGTAAGCACTGACATCCATACCTTGTTCCTGATCTTAGGGGAAAAGAATTCAGTTTTTCAGCATTATGCATAATGTTAGTTGCAGGTTTTTTTATATAAGCCATTTATCAGGTTAAGAAAATTATGATATGGTTTAGTTTGTTGTGAATTTTTATCAGAAAGGTATATTGGATTTTGTTAAATGCTTTGTTTGTATCTATTGAAATGACTGTGATTTTTATTCTTGAGTCTACTAATTTGAATCTATTAATATCATATACTACATTAGTTGGTTTTCAGATGTTAAATCTACTTTGCATTTCTGGGATAAATCTCGTGTGGTCATGGTGTATGATAAGATGTTGAAATCAGTTTGCTAATATTTTGTTGAGAATTTTTGTGTTTATATTCATGACGGATGTTGGTCTGTATTATTATTTTCTTGTGATGTCTTTTTCTGGCTTTGGTATCAGTGTAACACAGAATGAGTTGAGAAGTGTTCTTTGTAGAAGAGTTTGTGAAGAATTGCTTTTAAATATTTAATAAAAGTGTTCAGTAAAGCCATTGGGTCCTAGAATTTAATTTGTGGGAAGGTTTTGTGTTTGTTTTACTAATTCAGTTTCTTTGGTCTATTCAGATGTTCTGTTTCTTCTTGAGTAAATTTTAGTAATTTTTTCTTCTGTGAATTTGTCTATTTCATCTAAGTTGTCTAATTTTTGGCCTAAGTTGTTTATAATGTTGCATTACAATACTTTTTATTTCTGTGAAGTCATTAGTGATGTCCTCTCTTTCACTTCTGATTTTGGTGATTTGTGTATTCTCTCTTTTTCTTCTTGATCAGTTTAGGTAAAGTGTGACAGTCTTGTTGATCTTGTTTTAAAAAAGCAAATTTTAATCTCGTTGATTTTCTGTGTAGTTTTTTGTTTTCTATTTAATTAATTTCTGCTTTAATCTTTATTATTTCATTTTTTCCAATTGTCCTTGATTCAATGTTTTCTTTTTTTCCACTAGATTCTTAAGGTGGAACCTCAGGTTATTGACTTGAGATCTTTCTTATTTTCTTATATAAGCATCTAAAGCTATACGTTTCCCATGAGCATCACTTCTCTGCATCCCTTAAATTATGTGTATTTTTCTTCATTTTAATCTAGTTCAAAATATTTTCTAATTTTCCTTGTAATTTTTGTTTTTTTGACTCATGGGTTATTGAGAAGTATGGGTTATTTTTTTGTGAGAAAGATTGGCCCTGAGCTAACATCTCTTGCCAATCTTCCTCTGTTTTGTATGTGAGACCCTGCCACAACATGTCTTGATGAGTGGTATGTAGGTCTGCACCCAGGATCTGAACCTGTGAACCCTGGACTGCTGAAGCAGAGCACGTGAACTTAACCAGTACGCCACCAGGCTGGGCCAAGACGTATGTTTTTTAAGTTACAAATATTTGAGGATCACCCATATTTCTTTCATTTTTTAGTTTTTAATTCAATTCAATTGTGGTCATAGAACATATTTTGTGTCATTTTAGTCCTTTTAATTTTATTGAGACTTGTTTTATGGTCTTGCATTCAGTCTTTCCTGAGGGAGAATATTCCAGTTGTGCTTGAAAGTATGTGTATTCTGCTGTTGTTTTGTAGAGTGTTCTATAAATGTCAGATATGTCATTCTTGTTAATAGTTTTGTTTAAGTCTTATATGTTACCAATATTCTGTGTAGTTGTTCTATTAATTATTGAGAGTGGGGTATTGAAGTCTTCAACTATTATAGTTGAATTGTGTATTTTTCCCTTCAGGTGTGTCAGTTTTTGCTTCATGTATCGGGAGGATCTGTTGTTAGGTACATATATTTTATAATTATTATATCACTCAAATGAATTGAACTTTTATCATTATTAAATGTCCTTTTTCTTTAGCAATATTTTTCTGTTAGAAATTATTTTGACTGATACTGATATAACCACTTCAGCCTTCTTTTGTTTACTATTTGCATGGGCTAATAATGGGGTTTAAACAAAATCCAGTCTAACAGTTTTTCTTTAGATTGAAATGTTTAATCCATTCACATTTAATTAGATTATTCATATGGTTAAGTTTATGCCTGCCATTTTGCTATTTGTTCTCACTATGTCTCATTTATTTTTTGTTCCTCTCTTCTCTTTACTGCTTTCTTTGTGCTAAATAAATATTTTCTTGTGTACCATTTAAATTCTCTTCTGTTTCTTTTTTTACACCATGTTTTTGAATTATTTTCTTATGGGTTACTGTAGGGGATAAGTTATGTACTTTAATTTACTACAGTCTACCTTGGATTAATAGTAATTTACTACCAGTAAAATATAGAAATCTTCATCCAATACACCTCCAGTTGTCCTCCCTCTTTTGTGCTTTTATTGTCACATATGTTATATCTTTGTTATATGCCTAACATACAGTTTTATCATTATTATTATTTTATGCAATGTATTTTAAATAAAGAGAAGAAAATAAAAAATATGTTCATAGTCTTTTATATATCCAGGTATTTACCTTTTCCATGGATATTTATTTCCTTGTATGGATTTAAGTTGTCATATGGTGTCATCCTGAAGGAATTCCTTTAGTATATCATGTAGAGTAGGTCTGCTAGCAACAAATTCTCTTAGTCTTTGTTTGTATGTGAATGCTTTTATTTTGCCTTCATTTTCAAAGGATAGTTTTGCTGGATCAATAGAGAATCCTTAGGTGATAGGTATTTTTTCTTTTAGCACTCCAAATCTATCATCCTACTGCCCTCTGGTCTCCATTACTTCTTAGGAGAAGTCAGCTTTTAATCTTATTGTTTTCCTCCTATGCATATGGAGTCATTTTTCTGTTGCTGCTCTTGAGACTTTTCTTTTTCTGTCTTTCACTAGTTTTACTATGATGCATCTAGGTGTGACTCTCTTTATGTTTATCCTACTTGTGTTTCTTTGAGCTTTTCAGATCTGTAGGTTAACTTTTAAAAAAAACCAGTTGAGTAGTTGGATAGTTTCTGGTTATTATTCCTTCAATTACATTATTCTCCCTCTCTTTTTCTTTAAAATATGTTATTCTCTATTTCTGGGACTCCCATTGGCCATGTTAGTTCTCTTGATGGTTTCTCACAATTCTTCAATATTTTGTTCATATTTCTTCATTTTTTTCTTTCTCTTCTTCAGATCAGATAATTTCTATTGATATATCTCCATCTTCACTAAGTCTTTTTATGTCGTCTCAAATCTGTTGTTGAGTTCCTCTGGTGAATGTTTTATTTCATTCATATTTTTCAATTTCAGAATTTCCATTGTAGTCTCTTAAAAATAATTTTTATCTCTTTATGATATTCTCTAGTGAATGCATCATTGTCTTCATTTTTCAATTCTTTAAACATGATTTTTTTTAATTCTCTGAACATATTTAAAATTCTTCTTTGAAGTTTTTTGTAAGTCCAACATCTATGTCCCCTCATAGAAAATTTCTATTGATTATTTTTCCCCCTAGAGTATGGGTTATATTTTCCTGTTTTTGTTGAAAACTGGAAATTTTAGATAATATATTTTAGCAACTCTGGCTGCTGATTTATCTCCCCGGGGGGTTGTTGTTGATTCTATTTATATGAAACCATTATAAAAGTCCTTTTTTGTCTCTAGAAATAATTTTTATCTTAAAGTCAATTTTGTCTGATATTAGCATAGCCATGCCAGCTCTCTTGGTTATTGTTTATATGGTATATATTTTTCCATCCTTTTACTTTCAACATATTTGGATCTTTGAATCTAAAGTAAACTGCTTATAGATAGCATGTAGTTGGGTCATATTTTTTTAAAAAATCATTCAGCTGATATCTGCCTTTTAATTGGTGTGTTTATTTCATTTGCATTTAATGTAAATACTGAGAAGATAGTATTTATGTAAACCATTTTCGTTTGTTTTTTATATGTCCCTTTGACAATCTTTTTTCCTGAACTCTCTGTTAATGATATTTGTCTTTGTGGATATCACACTTAGCTGTTAGACGCCACTAATTCCCAAATAATTGCTCTATTTTTTTTTTTTTTTTTTTTTTTTACAATACCCTGGGTCATAAATTTCTCCACAGTGTGGTTCAGTTAAATTTGCTTCCCTTTGCAAGGGTAGTTTTTGAGGCTAGTCTGAGGTTTATTCTGACCCTAGAAAAGTTCTTCTTTGCTGTCTCTTTTCCTGGTTTCCTCTGGTAAACTAGCTAGCCTATAGCCCACGTTGTGGCTCTCTTGAAGCTATCAGCCTCCTCTTAATTCCTTACCATCAAATCTCCATTGTTTTTGGAGTACCCTGAGGCTTGAACTTCCCCACACTGTGTTTTAAATAAAGTTGGTTTCTTTTGGGAGAGTTTCAGAGCTCTATTTTCTTGTGGGCTGCCTCTCCCCCTGGGCGAAATCTCAGAATCACTGCTAAATAGGTAGGGCCGGGGGTAATGGCCTGCTTCTCTTGGAATGACACCTTTGCTGTATAAATAGAGCAATGAGTGAGGGCAGTAGTCTCTGGTCTTCTAGCCTTGCTTCTGCCGGTGTGGAACTTTTACCCTCCAAGTGAGCAAGGGTGAGGCCAATCAGGGTCCCAGTATTCTTGCTCTGATGCACCTCAGGTAGAACTTACGCCCTATGAGTGGGGGCTGGGCAGAGGAAGAGAATCCTTGATTTCTTGGCCAAACTCTCTTGGAATTAGGCTCTGTAACATGGAGCTGGGGAGATAAGGAATGCTAGTAGCCTGCTCCTGCCAGGGAGATAACTGTGGTTCTCTTGACTGTTCTTGGACTTACCAATAGAGTATCGCCCATGCTGAGCTTGGGGTGGGGAGTGGGTTATAGTTCAAGTGCCACTGACTCTTATTGTTCTCATCTAGATTTTCTTGAATATATGTTATCATTGGCTGTATCCCCTTAGGATAATTTCCAGAGACTTTGATTAAAAAAATTTTTTGCCACCACTTATGGTTGTTGTGCTGGGAAGTGGGACTTCAGAGCTCCTCATCTGGCCATTCCAAAGTTAAGCTCCCCTATATCTGTTTTTATTTATTTCTCTGTTTATTTCTGTTTTCCTTCTGACGTCAATGATTTGTGATTTCCAAAGCTAGTAATAATTCCAAAACAATGTGAATTATGTTAGCAGCTGAGTTTTCCTTGAGGGGTATTTCAAAGTTTATTTATCTCTAACATAACAAAGTGGTCTACAGCAAAGTAAAACCAATTAAAGTGGACCTTAAAATTGACCTGGAATGTTTCACAAATACAATAATGTTTCTGTATTTTTTCTCTGTGTGCATATGTTTAGATACATTAGCTGGGTAACATTTTCTAGTGTTCATTTTATTTTCCTATTTCTTCTTTGAGGCCAGAGTAATAATTGTAATAACAAGGGTACTCCCAAGTTGGTAGAGTCCTCAGCATACACTCTAGGAGCTGATGAGAGCTGGAGACCAACCCCTACCCCTAGCCTACACTCCATGCTGAATCTTTTGGGACCATGCTGGTGTTTCCTTACCACCCAATGCTTTATACCGCCTTATGTAATTGTGGATATGAGAGTAATAATGGTTCTTTGAAAAGAGTTACATGATATTTATTTTCTTTGATATTTAATTTATTTGTAGACAATTTTGGGCTCTTTAATCCTTTAATTTTTTTCTTATGTGTTCATTATAGCTCATTTCATTCTCTCTAATTGCCGCTTGTTTTTCTCTTCGCGATTAGGAATGACAAACTGGACGTATTGATTTAGTTACCTTGATTAGTTATAGCTCAGTTACTTCTCATTATATCCATTTTTCTGTGGCAGTATCCTAGTGATAAGAATCAGGTGGTTTCTACATATGGGCACTAAGTTGGGAGAATTTGTCTAGATGTTTCCTTTAGGATCTGTATCCTAATCATTCAGATACATGAAGCATTAATTATATTTATCTCAGTAAGTCAGAATAGAATTTTTTTTTTTGAGGAAGATTAGCCCTGAGCTAACTACTGCCAGTCCTCCTCTTTTTGCCGAGGAAGCCTGGCCCTGAGCTAACATCTATGCCCATCTTCCTCTACTTTATATATGGGACGCCTACCACAGCATGGCGTGCCAAGTGGTACCATGTCCGCACCCAGGATCTGAACTGGCGAACCCCGGGCCGCTGACAAGCAGAACATGCAAACTTAACTGCTGTGCCACCGGGCCGGCCCCCAAGTCAGAACAGAATTTTATAAAATTTACTTACATTGATTTTTAAAAATTTTCTGGCAACTATAGGAGTATAATATGTTTTAGCCGAGAAAAAACAGATTTCGTTTGTGCCTGAAATTAATTTCAACAAAACCACCCAGCAAGGTTGCTGCTTTCTAAAAATCAAAGAAAATTCTGAAATAGATTTTGGTTTAGGTATTAATTGAAACAGGTGATTTTGGTGCAGAAATCAGCAGGAAGGATTTCTGACTATACCTAAGAGACACATCCTTGCCTTAGTTTCCAAGCTCTGTGTTTTGACTTGAGTTCTCAGCTGAATATGTTTCTCTATCACAATTACTTATATATTTCTGACACCCTATCATGAATTTAGAAAGTCACAGAGGACTGAGATTGTTATTATTGCATTTCAAATTTTGTTCAAAAGATTGTACAAATTGTGGTTTTCTGGGAGGTTCAGTGATTCTGCAACTTGACTAGTTTAAAGTGTGGGGAATTTAGAATTAACCAAATCGCCATGAAGTGTAACCTTAATGAAGCCAATTCAGATGAATGCCTTCCCCAGTACAGTGCTGAGGGGCAGCCCAATGCTCATTTTGACAGGCCCTGGACCCAGAGGAGACAATCGACTGGGCAAGATCATCTGACTATCCTTTTTGGAAATAGAAAAAGCACTGTTAGGAGCCACTTTAAGACTCAGATGCTGTCAACTCTGTGTTATTTCATCCCCAAATACTCTTGTCGATTTTGCTCCCACTCATTCCCACTCAACAGGGCCTCACTCTGCTCTTCCTCTCCATGACCAGTCTAAACAACTTCATCGACCTCAACCAGAACCTCATTCTAGGTGGATTCAGCCTCTGGCATGATGATGAAGTGCATGGATGGGAAATTTTCTCCCATGCTGTAAGCACCATGGCACCATGAGAACACTCCAGTGGGCACACTCAGGCGTGGTCTATGCACAAACCCCAGGTCCAAGGATGATGCTTAGTATTCAAATTAACAGGTTATATTTATCATAATATTCAAGAGCACAAATTTTAGCATCAAAGAGACCCATGTTCCAGTCCCAGTTTTGCCACTTTCTAGTCATGAAATTTTAGACAAGTTACTCATTACCTCTAAGCCTCAATTTCCTTATCTTGAGAATAAGTTTACTAATTTCGCAGTGTTGCTAGTGAAGAACGAAGAAGATTGTATATTTAAAGTCCTGAGCCTCATGTTGAGCTCACAGTTGATACTCAAAAAATGCTTTCTCCTCTTTTTTTAATTAATAATTTTAATTAAAAGCTTAGTTCAACATATTCACATATGAACCCACTGTCAGCCTGGAAAAGTGTGATGTATTGTATGGAGAGGTCCCAGGCAAACTCTTGGACCACTCAAATCTCACATACCTGGCTCCCCTGCCCCAGTAGCCATTCCCTTCAGACTGGCTTGCCCTCATCTCGATACCTTGGCCTGAAATCCTTGTTTCATAACTAATATCTGATACCTACCTTTGACTCCTTCCAGATTTTGAAGATTTCTTGACCCTTTTCCCTGCAATTTTGGACCTGAGTTCTCTTGCATACATTTTGGGTCTAATATCTCTTGTTTCATGTGACCACTGATTCTGAAACATGCCCCACTCTGAAGCATAGATAGTGAGTCAGCACTGTTCTGCTTTTGAAAAGCAGTGGAAGACATTTGGGTCTATTAAGCTATGTTGCACTGACTTCCATTACCAACATCAGATTGTCTTCTAGAAAATTTGGTAAAACCATAGAGGACCTGGTACAAGGAAAACTATAGATATCTTGCCCCTTGGAATTCAAGATCAATTTTGAGTCTCTCTAAATTTGAGAAATTAAACCTGTTTTCCTTAGATCTAGAGGCCTTTAAAGTTAACCAATTCCTTAGTCTCTGCTAAGGAATATTAGCTGACTTATCCTATTGTTTTATAGGGATTTGAAATGTTAAGTGGCTTTTAAAGCTATGTTTAAGATTGTCTGGATGAGTCTTACAGGTAGGAGTATATAAACAAGTTCGGTATAGAAGTATTTTCCCTTAAAAGAAGAAAATTTGGAATAAAACTGTCTTGTTCTGACCTGATGGACACATTAAATATCTGAAGATTTTTGTTGCAGAGTTTTGGCCCCACTTCCTCCCAGGTTGTGGCCATCTCTTCTTAGAACAATAATTTAATAGCTTTAGGGAAACCTCTATTCAACATTCCCACAGATAGAACCCTGCAAATAAGAGCTCAGAGTCTAAAATTTCAAAACACATAGGGAAACAATTCATCATGAATGAGGTATTTTTAGGTTGCAATATCTTAGAAATGGTGAATAAAATGTTTAAGGTGAGGTATTTCATATAGGCAGTCTTTCCCTTCTTTTCCTTGTATGCTTTCTTTGAAAAAACAACAAGGAAATACGGAGAATTTTATGTATTAGTTCTAAACACTAAAATAATTTTAGACTTCCAGAAATGTTATAAGAATAGAACCCATCACCATGAGGTACCCATCACTCAACTTCCTCTAAAGTTAAAAAATTACATAACCGTAGTAAAATTATCACAACATGAAAATTAACATTGGTACAGTAATAGTAACTAAACTACAGACATGATTCAGTTTCACCAGTTTCTTCCTGATTGCTTTTTTCTGTTCCAAGATCCTATCCAGAATTCTACATTTCATTTAGTTGTTGTGTATCCTTAGTCTCCAATCTGTGATGATTCTTTAGTCTTTCTTAGTCTTGGCACTTACTTTGTAAGTGCTTCTCAATTTGGGTTTATCTAATGTTTCCTCACGACAATTTTGAAGTTATGCAGTTTCAGCAAGAGTACCACAGAGGCCCTTCTCAGTGCATCATATTGAGGGGTACAGATATTCGCATGTCTCATTATTGGTGATGTTAACATTGGTCACTTGGTTGATGAGGTATCTGCCAATTTTCTCTACTGTAAAGTGGAACATTGATAAATTATTTTGTGGGGAACTACTTTGAGACTAAGCTAATGCCATGTTTCTCTGCAAACATTTCACCATTGATTTTAGCATTCATCAGTAGCTCTTTGCCTCCAACAATTATGACTGTCGTATTTACCTAATGATGATTTTGTATTATCCTTATTCCTTCTACATTTGTAAACTGGATTTCATCTGTAAGGAAGAGCTATCCTACTCCTTTGTTTATTTAATTACTTATTTGCATCAGTAAAGGCTCATGGATATTTAGTTTACTCTATGAGTTACTACCCAATACTATCATTGTTTACTTTCTTGCTCAAATTGTTCCAGTTTTGGCCATTGGGAGGAGCTTCAGGTGGCTCTTGTGTTCTTTTGACACACCCTCGTCCATTTTCAAGCGTTTCCTAATTTTCTGGCATCACAAAATGTTCCTGATTCATTTTGTATTTTACCTGCCCCAGTCCTGGAGTCAATTGCTTCTTCAAAGAATTCTCTTTCCTTTTATTGGCGAAATGGTATTTAGAAACAAAGATATGAGTGCTGGGTGTGCTTGTTGCAATTTAGGTGTTCATGATTTTAAGCCTTGCCAGGAAGCAGAGCTGGGCATATGTGTTTGTGTACTCACACACACACACACACACACTCACACACCCATATCTGTTTCTATATAAGTCTATTTGTCTGTATCTTTTAGTTCATATTGACACCTTGAGTCCCCATCCAACACCATAATGTTCATTGCTTCTTGCTCTCATTATCTACAATATATTATCTATGGTATTAATAGGTCTGTTTCTCACAGGGATATGGGTTAGTGATATAACTAGTTTAGGTGTATGCTAAGACTGAACAGATGCATGTGGGTGGGATGGGGAACTGGTTCACAATGTAATCTAAAGGAGATAAATATCTCCTTTAAAATACCCAGTGATAATAATATACAGGAAAATGGAAGCCATTTTTATTCTTTATCCTGATTAACTTGAGGTACTCTAATGAGGAAACACTTGATTGCACTATGACCTCCTTGAGTGATGTACAGCTTGGTTCCACTCTCACTTTTTTTTCTGTTTAATATGCAAATGTGAGTGTGCAAACTCTGTGTTTGCATAAGCTAACTTAAAATGAATTTAAGTACAGTTTTTACGAAATATTTCTATTGAAATAAATTACTTAAAAACAAAAAATTACCTTCTTTTTAATAATCTGTAATAAATTATTCCAGAGGTGATATAATTCCCCTGTAAAACCATCTGGGCCTGGTTCTTTTTGGGTGGCAGACTAATTATTCAGTAATGCTATTTCTTTGGAAATAGGTCTAAGCTTTCTAAATCAAATGGGGTCAGTATTGGTAATCTATTTCTCTAGAGAACTGTCCATTTCATCTCATTTTTGTTTTTAGTTTTTTTCTTTAAGGAAGATTAGCCCTGAGCTAACATCTGCTGCCAATCCTCTTCTTTTTGCTGAGGAAGACTGGCCCTAGCTAACATCCATGCCCATCTTCCTCTACTTTATATGTGGGATTCCTGCCAGCATGGCTTGGCAAGTGGTATGTAGGTCCACACCCAGGATCTGAACTGGCAAACCCCAGGCCACTGAAGTGGAGTGTGCAAACTTAACTGCTATGCCACTGGGCAGGACCCTCATCTCATTTTTGAAATTTATTTTCACAGAGACTCCCAAATTAGTCATTTATGATTTTTAAAAATTTCTTCTCTTTCAGTGATTATTTCCTTTTTATACTTTCTTATTTTGAATATTTGTACTTTCTCCTTTTTTTCCCTTCATCAATTTTGCTTGTGGTTTGTCTACTTTAACGTTTTTAAACAAACAAACCAGGATTTGGCTTATTAATTAGATCTGCTGTTTTTCTATTCTTTGTCATTAATTTTTGCTTTAACTTTATTATTTTCATCCTTTATTTTGGTTTACTTTGTTCTTTTTCTGGTTTTTGAATTGGGAATTTAATTGTTTTTTTCATTTTTATCGATAAAGTGTTTAATGAAATGATTTTCCTCTGATCACTGCTTAAAAATGCATTCATTAGATTTCATTAGGCAGTGTTTTCATTGTTATTTTTTTTAATTATAATTTCTGTTTGTATTTTCCCTTTTCCTCGAATTGTTTTAATAGGTTTTTAACTTTCCATATAGAAAGGCCATTTTTTTTTTTTTAGTAATTTCTAGTTTTGTTGCATTGAGACCAAAGAGTTTCTTTTTTTTCCTAATATTTCTCCTTGGTGGAAGTTACTGATGTTTTCTTTGTAACCTAACATATCAACAATTTTTCTGAATGAACCATGAACACAGAGAAGAATTTATATTCTCTATTTTCAGGGTGTCGTGTTCAATGAAAATTCATAATACCTTTCTTACTGATTATGTTGTTTAAATTTTTTATCTTCTTACTTTTTAGTTCATGTAATTGGTCTTATACTGGATGTGGCATATTTATGTCTTCAGTTATTGTGTTTCAGTCTTTGACTCTCTGTGCATCTCCTGTAGTTTTGCTTCATAAGGGCTGTTTCCCTGTTACTTAGTGTATAAGTATTCATAAGTGTTATATCTTATGATGTTATGAAACAATGAGATTTTTCTATTTTTGTCTTTCATTTCCTCTCATTTTTAAAAGTTGCATTATTTCTACTTTGTCACAATATATAATGATTTACTATTAGTCTTACACCTAATGCACATATTTGTTTTAATCTTAGAGGTATATGTAAATAACTGCTGGCCATTAGTCCTTTTGCTGAAGTTTTCCCAGGAATAATTGATTGAATGAAGCTCATTATCTAGTGCAAGGGTCAGCAAACCATGGCCTGTGGACCAAATCTGGCATGCTGCCTGATTTTGCAAATAAAGTTTTATTGGCACACAGTCATACTTATTGATTTATTGTTAATGGCTGCTTTTGTACTGCACTGGCAGAGTTGTGTAGTTGCAATAGAGACTTTATGGCCCACAGAGCATAAGATCTGTGGCCTAATACAAAAAAGTATGCCTGCTCTAGAAGATTCCTTAGAAAGGGCTAATGGGCACTTGTGTGTTGAAAATCATTTTTATATAGCCTTGATATTTGAAATACAGCTTGGCTGGATTTAAATCCTTAGTTTAACCTTTCTCTCACTGATTTTTTTTAAAAATGCTGTTCCATTGTTGCCTTGTTTTCTATGTTGCTTTTAAAAGGCCTAGTGTCAGTGTAATTCTGTTTTTACCCTTGAGCCTTGATGATGTTATATTTTTCCTTGATATATAATAGTTTTATTAGAATGTGTATCAGAGATTTTAGGTGTTTTTATAGGCTAAGAAGAATGATTTGAGGTACATGGTTTTTGATCCCCTTTAAAAAGCATTATTACACTTTGTTAGCAGAAATAAGATCAGGATATATTGGAGACTAGGAAAAGTGATTATCTTTTGGGGAAGGGTTAGATGCAGAATAGGGTGCAAGTTAGATTTCTCAATATACAACTTATATCCAGTTTTGTTTTGAAATATAGGAATGTATTATATGCAAAAATAACAGTAAATTTAAATGAAAAAAAGAACTAAAAGACATCAGTCACATCTAAGTGGTCCTATATTGACATTTAATTTCCTTGCACTTGCATATTTTTGTCTGTATGCCTTTGTTTATGCTTTTAATTCTTCTATCTTTTAAAACATTTCTTGGAAGACTTGGTTCCTTATTTGGAAAGAAACCAATACTTAATTTATTATTTTTCACAGTACTTAAGACCAAATTTGTATTTTACTTGTTGTAATAAAGATTTTTCATGCATAACTTTGTTTTTCTAAAATAAATTGCAATCAATGGTATTTTGATCTGCTTTTGGATATATCAGAATTTTAAATGCGGGGAACATCTAACATATGTAGATGAGTAGAACAGAGACATATAAGGGGCAATCAATTGTCATTGATCTTGAAATTACAGAGAATTTGAGATCCAAGGAGTGTCAGATGCACATCTTTTAGCTTTGTTTCCTGTTTTCTGCAGTTTCACAAGTTTCTCAGAGCAATGTTTGCATAATTACTTTTCAAAGTTGCATTTTTCCCTCAATCTCATGTTTTCCTACAAAATATTTTTCCACCAAAGAGACCATTACAAGCTACCTCTTGAAAGTGCTATGGGAATCTTGAATATTAACCATAGTTTAAACACCATTTAGAAAGCTCTCTCAGTGCTTCTCCCCCACAGTTTAAGATAATTTGATAAGATTTCCTACTTTCCACTGTTAAGTTCATTCTTTTTCCTCTTTTATACAATCCAATATCAGTTTGTTCCCAGACCCAAAAGGCTGCCAGTGATAGGTAGTCAGGGCCTGAGTGGATTACATAGCTGCATCTGCTACCCCTCTAGGTTTTATATCCAGGATTTGTATGACCATTTGGAGGGACCTGCACCACCATCTGTAGCTTCTCTTAGGTGACTGTTTGCCAAGCACAGCTCTTCTGGTCCTGAACCTGGCAGCCTCAGTGAGGCGAGTGGAGGGATCATGGCCAGGTTTTCCGTGACCTTCCCCCATCCCACCTCTTGACTCTGAAGTACTCTTTCATCTGGCAGTTGTGATGATGACCTTGGTCTGAGGGCAGATTCTGTTCTGTCCCTACACCTAGCTGACCTCTGGGGGAGTGTTCCTTCTGCCCCATGCTTTCCACGGGCCCTCGTCTTCACTCCTCCTGTTGGCCAAATGCTGATGTTGAAGTCCTCTGTACAATCAGGATGCTGAGGCAGCAGGCTTCTGTGCAGCACTGAGTGGGGCCAGACTGGTTTCTCCTTAGCTTCCTCTCCTTTGGGTAGCAGAGACAATAGAGGTATTTGCCATTGCCCCAAGGTGTAAAACTTAGGGAGCTAAGTTCCAGTGAACCAGAAAAAGGACCTTATATCTTGAAAGGTCCAAATCCTAAAAGGCAGTGGTTGTTGGTGCTATTGGCAAGACATGTTTGTGTCATGGACTTATTCCATTCTCCTCATGTTTCTCCACCAAGTAAATGGTAAGATTTTTGAAATTTAAAGTGCTCCATTTATCATTATTTAATGACCTTCTTTGTCTCTGCTAATCGTCTTTACTTTGAAGTCTACTTAACAGATATTAATATAATCACTCCTCCTTAAAATTTTTTGTGTGGTATCTTTTCCCATCATTTTACTTTCAACCTTCCTATATTACTGAATTTGAAATGAGTTTCTTGCAAACAACATATTGGCTTATTTTTTTTAATCCACTCTGCCAATCCTCTATATTTTAACTGATATCCTTAGATAATTTGTATTTAAGATAATTGTTGATATATTGGTACTTCAAGGTGCCATTTTAATGACTTATTTTCTGTTTGTTTCCTGTTTCTTGTTCCTATGTTTCTCTTTTCTTGAATTCCTGTGTATTGGGACATTTCTTTTAAGATTATATCTTCATTTATTAACAGTATTTTTGAGTGCATCTCTTTGTATAGTTTGTGTAGATATTGCTTTGAGGATTACAATATACATATTACTTATTAGAGTTTACTGGTATCGTCATTTACCACTTTGAGTGAAGTATGGAAACCTTACTTCCATTGAGGTTTCTTTATCTTATCCGTGTTTAATATCATTCTCTGATGGTATTATAATTTTTGTTTCAATCATCAAATATGATTTATAAAATTCATGAGAAAAAGGGTAGTCTATTGTATGCACACATATCTTTACTCTTTCAGTTGTTCTTTTTCCTTCTGGATGCTCTAAAATTCTTCTCTTTATAATTTCCTTTGTATTTGAAGTCTTTTAGTCACTATTTAAGGGTAGTTCTGGTAGTGATACATTTTTTGTTTTCCTTCACTTGAATGTCTTTATTTCCTCTTCATTCTGAAGGATAGTTTCACTGGATATAGAATGTACAGTTGAAGGTCTTTTCTTCAAGCACTTGGAACATGTTATATCATTTCCTCTGGCCCTTGTGGTTTCAGATGAGAAATCTGCTGTCATTCAAATTGATGTTCTCATATACATAATACCTAGTAATGTCTGAGTGCTTTCAAGATTTTTTTTTATCTGCAGTTTTCAGAAGTTTATGATGTGTCTTGGTGCAGGTTTATCCTGTTATCAGGTTCCTGGGGTATGTTCAGCTTCTTGAATCTACAGATATGTGTCTTGTGTACAGGTTTGTATCTTTTGTGAAATTTGAGAATATTTCATCCTTTAGTTCTTAAAGTACTTTTTCAACTCCAGCCTTATTCTCTTCTACTTCCAGGATTCCAATTACATGAATATTAGATCTTTCATTATAGTCCCACAGGTCTCTGAGATTCTGTTCACTGTTTTTCAATCTATTTTCTGTCTGTTGTTCAGATGGGGTGAATTCTATTGATCTGTCTTCAATCTCACTGATTCTTTCCTGTTTCATCTCACTGTACTATTAAGCCCATACCAAGAGTTTAAAAAAGTTTTCTATTATATTTTTAGTTTCATAATTTCCATTTGATCTGTTTTTTTAACTCCACATTTTTGTGGCTTTTCTGGTTTTCTTCCTGCAGTTGATTTCTATTTACATACCTTTGTGGTCTGTAAAAGATGCTTGATATTATTTCAGTCTTCTTAAATTTATTGAGACTTGTTTTGTGGCCTAATATCTGACCAATCCTGGAGAATGTTCCATATGCATTTGAAAAGAATGTGTATTCTGTGGTTTATGGATGGAATGTTCTATATATATCTACTGAGTCCATCTGATCTAATGTGTCATTTAAGGCCACTGTTTCCTTATTGATCTTCTGTTTGGATGCTCTATCCATTGGTGTAAGTGGAGTGTTAAAGTCCCCTACTATTATTGTGTTACTGTCTGTTTCTCCTCTTATGTCTGTTAAGAATTGCTTTATATATTTAGGTGCTCCTATGTTGGGTGTATAGATATTTACAAGTGTTATATCCTCTTGTTGGATTGTTCCCTTTGTCGTCATGTAGTGCCCTTCTTTGTCTCTTGTTACAGTTTTTGTTTTAAAGTCTATTTTATCTGATATAAGTATTGCTACCCCCACTTTCTTTTCTTTGCCATTTTCATGGAATGTCTTTTTCCATCCTTTTGCTTTCAGTTTGTGAGTGTCTTTAGGTCTGAAGTGTGTCTCTTGTATGCAGCATATATATGGATCTTTAATTTTTATCCAATCAGCCACCCAATGCCTTTTGATTGGAGCATTTAGTCCATTGACATTTAAAGTAGCTATTGATAAAAATGTATTTATTGCTCTTTTACTTTTTTCTTGGTGTTTTAGTAGTTCTTCTCTGTAACTTTCTTCTTCTCTTGCTCTCTTCCCTTGTGGTTTGATGGCTTTCTTTAGGAATATGTTTCATTTTTTTCCTCTTACTTATTTGTTAATTTATTATAGGTTTCTGGTTTGAGATTATCATGAGGTTTCTATATAATATTCTATGTATATAGCAATCTAGATTGAGTTGATAATCTCTTTAGCTTGACCTCTTTCTAAGAGCTCTACTCTTTACTCCCCTATTCCCACATTTTATGTTTTTGAAATCATATCTAATCTCTCATTTTGTGTGATTTTGTGTGTGTCTATCCATTACCCTCTTATCACTGAAACAGGTAATTTTAGTACTTTTTGTCTTTTAGCTTACATATTATCTTTATAGGTGGTTAATCTGCTACCTTTACTGTATTTTTGCCTTTACCAGTGATTTTATTGCCTTTTTTTTTGATAATTTTCTTATCCCTATTTGTGGTCTTCTCTTTCCCACTTAAATAAGTTCCTTCAGCATTTCTTGTAGAACTGGTTTCTTGGTGATCAATTCCTTTAACTTTTTGCTTGTCTGGGAAGCTCTTTATCTCTGCTTCCATTTTGAATGATAACCTTGCTAGATAGGAAGGTAAGAGCATAAGGCTATCAGCAGACTTCTCAGCTGAGACCCTACAGGCTAGAAGAGACTGACATGACATAGTTAAAGTGCTGAAAGGAAAAAACCTACAGCCAAGAATACTCTATGTCACTTGTTGCCTTTCTCTTGCCGCTTTTAGGATTCTCTCTTTATCTTTAATTTTGGACATTTTAATTATAATGTGTCTCAGCATGGGCCTGTTGGTGTTTGTCTTGTTAGGTGCTGTCTGTGCTTCCTATCCCAGGATGACTGTTTCCTTCCTTAGGTTAGGGAAATTTTCAGCTATTATTTCTTCAAATAGATTATCTACCCCTTTGTCTCTCTCTTCTCCTTCTGGGACACCTATAATATGAATGTTAGTGCATTTGATATTATCCCAGAGTTCCTTTAGACTGTTCTCATTCTGTCAATTCTTTTTTCTTTTATCTGTTCAGTTTGGGTGATTTCCTCTAGTCTTTCTTCCAGCTCGCTGATCCGTTCTTCTGTATGATCTAGTCTGCTATTGAGTCCCTCTAGTGAATTTTTCATTTCTAGTGTTGTAGTCTTCATTTTTTATTGGTTCTTTTTTATGTTTTCTAATTCTTTGTTGATGTTCTTACTGTATTCATCCAGTCTTCTCCTAATATCAGTGAGCATCCTTATGACTTTTTGTTTGAACTCTTTGTCAGGTAGATTGCTTATTTCTGTTTCATTTAGTTCTTTTTCTGGGGGTTTGTCCTGTTTCCTTGCTTGGGATGTATTCCTTTGCCTCCTCATTATGCTTCTTTCTCTATGCTTGTATCTATGTATTAGGTGAGTAAGCTATGTTTCCTGATCTTGGAGAAGTGGCTTTATGTAAGAGATGCCTTTTGAGGCCCAGGAGTGTGCTTCCCTCTCATCACCAGTCGAAATGATACAAGAGTGACCCCTGTGTGGGCTATTTGTATCCTGTGTGGCATGGTTGCTCTTACTGCAGGTACCCAGAGAGTCTAGTTTTTCCCTCCCTGGCAGGCTGTTTGTAAATAGGGTTTGAGGAGCCCCAGTGCCATTGACTACAAGGTCTAACAGCACACTCCTGTTGCAGTTTTCCTGATCATTAGGTAGGTACTCAGTGTAGCTGATTGCTAGGCTCAGGGGCTTACAGTTGCTGTGGTCCTCAGGCCTGCAAGCCTGTTCTCAACTCTCTTATGATTGGAGCTGAGTGAGGCTGGCCCTAGGCATGGGAGCACTGAAATGTTTCAAGCTTTGGAAGGTGGGGCCCATCGTCTTTGTGGCTGTTTGTGAAACATAGGTTTCCTGCCACTGATAAGCCTCACCCCTGACAGGTCCACACCCACCCTCAACACAGCCCTGGTCCGTGCACACTTCCCAACCCCTTGGAGCATACCCAGTTGCCCCACTGCAGTGGCCCACACCTCTTCACCAACGCCCCCCACAGTTCACGTGGTCCTCACACAGGCCCTGCCCCACAGAGGCAGACACACTCGCCTTCCTGTAGAGGATCAGTCTGTGCAGGCCAACAAGTAGCCTGAGGGCTTGCTGTTGGGTGAGGCTGGTTCCTAGGGTGGGCTGTCTGCCCTGGCTGAACTGTCTGTCCAGTGAAATCTGCACTCTAGTGGGTGTGGCAGACTCCTGGGCTATCAGTCCAGGGGAAGAACTCCAATGGCATCTTCCAGCATCTGTGTCAGCCCGCCTCTGCTGGGTCACAACAATGGCCACTACCAATCCTTCAGTCTCTGGAGAGGTCTCACCTCTCACTGAGATGCACCTAGAGCCCACCAGGTGAGTCACTTTTCATCAAAGAAGTGTGCTGCTTTCTTTTTGGAGATTTTAGGTTGCTCTCTGAGATGGGTGAATTTGTGCATAGGCCCTTTAAGAGCTGGGTTTTTTCAGCTGTTATCCAATAGCTTTTCTGGCAACATTCACCCGTTGCAGTTAATAGCTAGTGAAGCCAAATAGCAGGACACTCGTCTCAGTTGTGCTGAGTGTGAAGGATGCTTATAGTGGTAACAGGCCTCCGCTAAGGTCCCCACATCTCCAGGGAGGGCTGCATATCCTAGGGTGGCTCCCACTTGGCCAGCCTTGAAGGTCCACAGCTCTTAAAAGTGGCTTTCTTTATCTTCATAAGGAATTTATGTCTCTTCCACCTCAGTCGGCACTGTCCCTGTTGTGGGGGTTCTTTTTATCCAGTTTTCAGTTTTCTCTCCAGGGGAATTTTTCCAAGAATATTTGTAACCTGGTTGTGTTTGTGGGAGGAGGTGAGTTCAGAGTCTGCCTATGCTACCATCTTGACAAAATCTCCTGACCTTTTAAAAAGAATAACCTCTATTTCCTCACTCTGGTTTTCTATTTTTTCACTTGTTTCAAGAGAATTTATAATTGATTGTTGAGACACTTTCATGATAGCTGCTTTAAAATCCTTTTTAGATAATCCAACATCTGATCTGATGAGGATCAAGGCTGCCCTGGGGAGAAGCCCAAGGCAGCCTGCCATACATACCAATCTATATCATCCTTCAGGAAACATAGGACCTCCTGACCTGCTCTGATCTTATTCTTATCTAAAATTACTGGACCACCCAATAACTAGACCCCACCGACACTGATAGTGTTTTAACTTTTTTTTACATAATCTTACCTTTGTCTTGTAAAGAGATAACTCACATACCTATGCCTTAAATTTAGCCCTATCCTCACCCCATGTTTGCAGTTCTTACTGCCCATGCATCCTGTCTCCCTGCCTGCAGCTCTTTACTGCCCATGTGTCCTGTGCCCATGCCTGCAGCTCTTACTTCCCATGGTTCCTGTTGCCCTGCCTGCAGCTCTTACTGCCCATGGGCCCTGTCCCCAGGCCTGCAGCTCTTACTGCCCATGGGTCCTGTACCCATGCCTGCAGGTCTTCACTGCCCATGGGTCCTGTCCCCATGCTATTCTTTGAATAAAGGAACACTGCTACCAGACCTTGAGAGTCCAAGAATCTTTCTTGTGACTGCTTGGCTCACCGAGCCCGCATCATTTCTTCTGGTGGCCCATACAGGGATCTTGCTTCATTGGCTTGTGAGCTTAAGTTCTGGTAAGTGCCCTTTTCTTCATTGTGCCTTCCTCTTTTTCAAGGATGGGTCTAAATTAACTTATTCTTTGGAAAACTTCTTGGACAGCTGTATGAATCCATGTTTGGTGCCCATGGCTACTCTATTGGGCAAACTGTGGCATTCAGCCTGAAGAGTATCAGTACCTTAAGCCTGAGGGTGAAGAAGAATGAATTACTCCATTCCTCCTAACCCTATCTCTAAGATATAAATGTTACATGGGCAGGGATCAACCTGTTTAAGTCATTAAGATGGTCGCCAATCTCCAAGACTCCCGTGGAAGGTTTCTTTTCCTAAGGCTGGATTGGGATGCCTCCCTATGGCTCCTGACGAGACTCTGAACTATGTGAAAGTCCCAATTGGGACTCTGGTTCAAGGAAAGTACCAAACTCTAACCTTTGGTTGAGTATGGGAACCCCTTCTTGAGAGAAAGGCTCCAGGATGCAATTGGATGTCCCCCAGACCGGCAGAAAATTCCTCACTGTTTTCCTCTATTCTTTTACCTCTGGGACCATTCACCAGGATCCTATTACTGCCAGGCATAATAGGGAAGGTATACAAGGGATGCCATGCAGGGGGATGCCCCCATCATCTCTTGCTATAGGAACCCCACAGGAGGAACGAGTAGGATGTTGCCCTAGGTTCAGGGGGGATTTTCAAGGTAATGGACCCTTTTCTTTCATCTCTCTTAAAGTTACAGTGGCCATTTTTGGTTCCTTTTGAGCTTTGCAACTGGGAAACAAATCTTTAAAGAGTCAAAGGCTCCACCCCTAGGAGCCCCCACTTTGGGTTCTGGTTCTGATCACCCTGGCAACCCAAAGTGGGGTACCCTCTCTTGACGGTTGACTCATTGAGTATTTGAGGCACCTACTGAGTTGGTTATGTGGATAGGAGACCTGTGATTCATTCTGTGAACTGTCCTGCTGGGGTTGTGTGCCCCAGCATGGGAACTGCTGTGTGACTCTTATCTTGATAAACCTCTGGAAGAGGCCATGAGGGTGAGGCATGATCTCTTTTCCTTTCTTTGTCTGTCTTATTCGTCACCTCCTCTGTTGTCACCAAGTCAAGGTTAAGTTCAGGCTGGACCTGAGCAGAACCTGGACCTTCTATAATATCGAAAACTTGAAAACCTTTTGCCAGGGATTTAAATCTCAACCCTGGCACTGGGAGCCCCAGCTCCCAGCCAGCTCCAGGCCTTTGCCTCCTGCTTTGCTGGCTTACCTTGTGCTGGCTCAGGGACTAAGTGCCCAGGTTGAGCAGGACTTGACTAGATCTTATAAGTATATCAATGCCTGCAGTCAGGCTCTGCACCCTTTCTCCGGCCCACTGTCTAGTCAGACACTGGCTTTACCACTATGGGGAACACCCCAAGCATCCTCTGAGACTCACCACTTGGGTGCATTCTAACTAATTGGAAACACTTTCAGTAGGATGGGTTATGACCCAGAAACTCCATCTTGGAGAAAACTTGAGGGGTTTCTCTGTGCCTTTGTGATGTAGTTGGATAGGTAGATCAACTATGATGTCATTTGAGTTACAACCCAGTTTCTGAGAAGTTAAGGACTTCTGAGAAGTCCTTGGAAAATCTTTGTAAGACTAGAAAAGCGGCTCTAGAGGCATTCAGGTTCCACCCATTTCCCTTATCTCAAAAAGCTTGCAAATCCTCTTGACTACCTAGCCCATCACTAATTCCTAAGACTGAAGAAAAAAACAGCGAGGAAAGGAAAAGATGGCCATAAGCGTGCCCTTGCCAAAAAATCTAGCATCTTGAGTGTCTTCTCCACAGATATTGGTAAAAAGGCTTAAAACAAAATGTGAAGTCATAACTAGGGAGCTTTATGTTACTGCACCTGATTCATGGCAGTAATTTTAAAAGAAAAGCTGTGGAGATTCTGTGTATGTCTGCCTATGTATGTTATATGTATGTGGTATTTTACTTGCCGATGATATGGCCAAAATCAAGAGCTCTGTTTAATTGGCTTAAAGTAAGCACTTACATAAATTCTAAATGTAGTAGAAATTAACCCAATGTCTTTCAAGTTAACTGATATAGATTAACCTTTGGTAAATGAAAGCTTAAGTTTGTTTGATTGAAATAGGCATGTTGTCAGAGTTGTTGGTATTTGGATATGATGCAGACGTGCAACCTGGGTTTACTAGTCAAATAAGCTCATGTTGTCTGTTAGAAATTCATCAGCAAAATAACAGATAATTTTTTCTAATGTCTCATAAAGTTTTTGTGGGTAATCTGAACATAATTATTGGAAACAAATGATTTAGATAGATGAAAATGGGTAAGAGTTTTTGGGTACAATAATTATGTTTTATGGTCTGTATAATTGGGAAAAACAGCTTCAAAATTCTTTTTGGTAACTTAAAACTTTAGAGTTTTGCCAAGTTAAGTTAAATGATAAAAATCTGTTGAGTATCTGGGTCATTTTTGGATAGGATGGAACACTGCAACATTATTGCCAAACGTGTCTAAGTTATCTACTTTTAGCTTCTTATTGCAGAGAGGCTAAAGGATGTTTGGGTCTATTAGCAAACATGAGTTATGTTTTATTACTATGAAGTAGCATGTTTCTAGAAATTATGAAAAGTATTTAGAATGCTGATATAAAAGGTGGTTCATAATTGCTTGTCTTTTTAGTTTTCCATAGGGTCTGTTAAGGGTTAAAAATTTTAATTAATATATGTAATTAAAACTACTGGAAATTAATGAGGCAAACAGCTCTGTATTCAAGGAAAGTAAAAATGTATGTTTTCAGTAAAGAAGGTAAAAAGAATGGAAGTATTTCTGTTTGTTAGGTTAAGAAAGATAAATTTGTCTTAAAGTACTAGAAGGGAAGAAAGAAAACATGGGACAAATTCTGGATGTAAAAAGAAAGTTGTAGAAGGTTTGTGAAAGAGAAATTCAGAAAGGAGTTTTATGCCTGGTCAGGTTGGCTAAGATGAAAGTAAATCCGATTAAGTAAAGCAGTTTTAATGAAAAAAAACTACGCTGGTGCAGAAATTAAAATTTAGTTTTCTCTCACAGGATAATTTTCTTGAAGTTTTGGCCTGTTCTAACTCTACCTAAAAGACAGAAATCTATGTTTTGCTAAAATAATTTCCTATATTCAGAAAGAAAGAGATCTCTCAAGATTTTTTGACTGTTTTAACTGCTCTTGACTGTTTCTGTTGTCACTTTGAATATATACCTGAGCATGTTTCTTGCAGTGAGTGTTGTTTCCTATTTGAACAAGTGTTTTAAGCCCTTTTGATATTTTTGACAAGCTTCTGCCTGAAAAAGAATATTCAAATCCTGAATGGAGGCTTTCTTTTGACCCGAAAGAAGGAGGAAAATTTCTCTGAGGATTTTCCGAGGGCCCCTGAGACTTCTCAAAGAAATTTACTCTCTCTTCCTATAAGGAGGAAAATAATAAACTGTTTAGGCTTATTTGATCTATTAAATTACATGGGAAGTATTGTCAAACAACTGATGATAACCTTTCTTAGGTGGTATTATGTGGGTGAATGTTATTGCTATAGGTGTCTTAAAATTATATAACATTCCTAAAATTCTGGTCTGTCCTGGTTATCAGTCACAATTCTAGTTATTATCTGGAAGTGTATGTAACAGAAGTAGCCAAGTTTCTTTGTCAATTGCCCTTTTGAGTCTTTTGTCCATTTGCAGATAGTTGCTGTTTTACTTTGATGCTTTTTGCTTTTGCAAATATGTTTCATCTTCAGAGAAATTCCTGGAAAGGATTCTGACACAGGATTCTAGAATACAGGTTTCTGATAAACTTTCAGATCGTAAAACTGAACTGGGTAAGAAATTACAGGATTCTAATGGAGAAACTGATGACCTCATAAAACTGCTAACAGAAGATTAAGATCAAGAATTGATTATACAGGACTGTATGAACTGATGAGGATGATTATAATTTTTATAATCTTATTTGAAATATTGTTGAGTTTTGTTTTCTCAGCTTTAAGGAAATCTTTTTCTCTCTTCTCTTATGCTAACTATGACTTATAGCAATTTGGTGAAATTATACCTTTGTGAGAAGAACTGAAATATTTATCTTTTTCTCCCTACCTAATCCCTGCAGAATTTGGAAACTCTTTGTGAGTGAGTATGATTATTTCGTGGCAATATAGTTATTTGCATAAGTTCCATAAGAATCTGTTCTCCTTATAACAGGACACATTGGTTATATTAGCAAGGCTTTGACTGGAATGTCATATTTGAGAGAAACATACAGGCTCAGATATGACAAGACAGCTTTTCAGGAACAAAGAATGGACTTTCTAGAATAAATCCACTTGGAAATATTGGCCTGGTACCTTGTTTACAGAGATTCCGGCAATCTTACCTGCTATGTAAGGAAGCTCACTTATCTGGCAGGTGTAAGGAACCTCTAAATATTTTGAGTGACCTCGAAAAGAGGAATCCACCAAAATCTGTAGGTACTGCAGGCAAAATCTTATGGCAAGTCCTTGACTTGGGTTTTCTGGCCGTGAGAAGCTTTAAAGTTCAATCTGAGATTCTTCATAAACAATTCCAGCAAAGCAGATTTAGAAGAGCCTGTACGATCAATTCCTAGTCTTGCTGCACTTATGTAAATAATTGGACCAAGTTTTATTGAAACTACACTTATTTTGCAAACCAGTTAATCTTAATTTGACTATCTCTTGTAAAAGTGAGGGTGATTTTAGAGAGAAAAATTATGTTTAAGTACAAGCTATAGTACACATTCATGGATATTAGATTCTAGCTCTTCTCTTCTACAAGATTCATCTATTACTAATCATAATGTCTCCTTGTGGCCATCCGTCTATGATACCTGGGAGCCCCCTGGCCACAATCAAACATTTTCCTTCAACTCTACAGCCCAAATACTACCTAAATTTGCCTTGTTGCAGATGTATCGTAAACAATGAGTTCCTAAGGTAAAGTCCCCAACCTATTGATACAAACAGGATGGACTATATCAAATTTGGGACGAATATATTTGGCTCACTCCTACTAGTGGTCAACTCAGTCAAAAGGCTATGTTGGAAACAAACCAATCACACCTGTGATACGTGGCCTAATGGCACCTGAACTGTGGGACAAATTCCCCATTATGTGTGTTCTCATATCATAGCCTTAAAAAATACTGATTGGTTTGGGACGGACTAGGATAGATGGCCCAGCATACGTTGGTTAGCCCCTAACAGCATTCAGTGGTTATGTGGCTCTAACTTATGGCCTTGGCTGCCACCTGGATGGATTAGACGATGCACCTTAGGCTTCATCTGGATGCAAGGTAGAACTACATTTACTGTATCTCCTCCTGCTAACCTACCCAACCTGTGACAATGCTGGACCTATTCTATCTTCCACTGGTATGATCACCTTGCCACAATTTTCCTTCCCTAATTAGGAATCGAAAGTGTCATCTGGCACATGGAAGCCCTATACAAATTTACCGTGATGGCATTAAACAATACATAACGTAGCCTTTCATTTCTCGATTTAGAAGTATCCCATTTGGGATTTGCATAAGGCAGTCCTCCAAAACTGAATGGCACTGGATGTCTTGACAGCAGCACAGGGAGGCACTTGTGCCATTATAAAAACCGAATGTTGTGTCTACATTCCTGACTACCATCAAAATATCTCTGGCTTCCTATCTGATATGAGCCACCAAGTTAAATCCATGTCTGACCCTACCCTATCCCTAAATGACTGATTGAACGCCTGGTCAGGACCAGGTCTCTGGACTACTATCAAAACCTTATTCATTGGGTTAATCATATTGCTTGTATTTCTTATTATAATTTGTTATGTGTTTCATTGTTTGTCTTCCACGTGTCAACAAAGTTTCGCCTCCTGGACCACTTCTCGTCAAATGATTCTCTCATCTCCAGAGGATCTGTATGCCCTGTCAGCGTTGGACTCCAAGGTCACAACCTTCTGGCCCACTGAACTTCCTGCCTGTACCCCAATGGCCCCATTTAGGGACAGCTCTACTCCCTTGTACAGCCGGAAGTAGTTACAGAAGATTGACCATCATCCATATCCCCAAAAGATTTCAGGGCCAAATGGGTTTGGGGGGGTTTTTTGATGAGGATCAAGGCTGCCCCAGGGAGAAGCCCAAGACGTCCTGCCCTACATACCAATCTATGTCATCCTCTGGGAAGCATAGAACCTCCTGACCTGATCCGATCTGATTCTTTTCTAAAGTTGCTGGACCACCCAATAACCAGACCCTACCTACACTGATAGAATTTTAACAACTTTTTTTACATAATCTTACCTTTGTCTTGTGAAGAGATAACTTACATACCTATGCCTTAAATTTAGCCCTACCCTCACCCCATCTTTGCAGTTCTTACTGCCCATGTGTCCTGTCCCCATGCATGCAGCTCTTACTGCCCATGGGTCCTGTCCCCAGGCCTGCAGCTCTTCACTGCCCGTGTGTCCTGTCCCCATGCCTGCAGCTCTTCACTGCCAATGGGTCCTGTCCCCATGCTATTCTTTGAATAAAGGAGCACTGCTACTAGACCTTGAGAGTCCAAGAATCTTTCTTTCAACTCCTTGTCTCGCTGAGCCCGCATCATGATTCATCCCATTGTTGGTTTCAGTTGTTTGTCTTTTTCCTTCAACTGTGATTTTCTTGGTTCTTGATGTGACAGGTGACTTTTGGTTGTATCCTGGATATTTTATCTATTAGTTTAGGAAACTCTAAGTCATACCTAAATCTCTTATTTCAGCAGGCAGCCACCTTGTTTAAGTTCAGCACACAAGTTCTGGCCTACTCCTGTAGGCTGTGGTTCAAATGACAGTTTAATTTTCAAAGACCTTGCAGTGTTACTTTGCAGTGTTACTTTGAATTATTTATCTGGTGCTTTGGAGGCTCCTCCTGGTCCCTGCTGGTGCTGCCTGAAGGGACAGAAGGGATCTCCCCAGGCCGAATTGCCAGGCTGTGTCCCTGTCGGGGAAGAAGAGTCTCAGGTCTGCAGGAGTGAAGAAGTCTTCCTGGCTGTGTTTGTTATAATGGGATCTCCTTTCCTGTGAGGGTCTCAGAACACTTCTTGATCCTACCCTGTGTTAGGATACCCCTACCAGTGTCCCACGGCTCCCTAGGTATCACTTGGCAGGGAAAGATGTGTCAGGCGTATGTCAAAGAGATCTGAGACCCCAGGTGTGTGTTGTGGCAGGATCCCTCTGCAGGGTCTGCCCACCACAAGATATTTCTCAGCAGGAGAGAGGAGTGCCTCCCTAGCCACCTTTGTCGGCAGGGATCTTGTTGATCTTCCTTGTCAGGAGAACCATAATCACCTTGTGTTGTCATAGGGACTTGTTCCACCCAGGGAGGGAACCAGCGCACCTGGCTGCCTTCTCTTACTATGTTGCGGGTCAGGAAATACTGGTTCTGGAGGATGAAATAAACCATGCTGCTGTGCTGTTCCTCCTGTCCTGAGGTCCTAAACCAGTTTGCCTTCCTCTTACCAACTTTAAGAGTTCTCCTTTAATTGCCTCTTGATTTGTTTCCAGGGTTTATAGTGTGCTTAGCAGAGTGAGGAGGGAGAGAGGGATCTATGCTGTTTTGTCTGTACTAGAAGTCTCTTGAAATTGCCCATTCCCTTATTTTCAATTTCCGTGTCATTTTGTTTTTAATTGGCTTTTCATAAGGAATATATATTTGATCTAATTTTAAACTATTTGCCATTACGTATTTTTGATATTTGATATATTGTTTGTATTTGGTGTGTTGTATTTCCTCTTCTCATCTGTTGATATAGTATATTGTTAAAATTTCTTTGCATCTGTTTTCTCAGTGTGTTATATCTATGTATATAGATAATATTTTTATTCTTTTATTTATTAGCTTAAACATTTAAAAACACATATTTAAACCTATCTTTATCTACAATCCTAAGAATAAAACAAGAGTTGGTTGTTTTAGGGTCCTGAGAGACATTTAGTAGATTTATTGACTCCTCAGGCAGGCTTTTGTTTGGAGACTCTTGAAGGAGACACTGCTTCCATTTTTGAACAGCAGATGTCCTTCCATACTCCTGCAAACATCATTCATTTTCTTAGACTCTTTGTTAAGAACAATAGCATTTGGTGTTTTTGACAGCAGCACATTGTTCTCATTGCACTTGGAATAAAATCTAGAGCCTCAGCCACGACTTATAAACCATGAATGACCAGGCTGCAGCTGCCGCTACACTTTGTTTCCCACCATGCGCTCCGTTGCTACTGAACCAGCCCCAGTGGCCTCCTTGCTAGGTGACTGTATGTTGGCACTTGTCACCTCTACCTGTGTCTTCCTCCTAAGCCTGCTGGCAGCGGGCGCGCCCCTGCAAACTGTCTCCTCAAACCCCCATCCTCAGGGAGACCTTCCCAGGCCCCTTAGAAAGAGCCCTCCCTTCACTTGCTAGCTCCTAACCCTGCTTTTCTTTTCATCCAACAGGTTATTAGATATATTGTGTGTGTATGTGTATATGTATGTGTGTATGTGTATGCATATATATGTATATGTAAACTGCTTTTTTGTCTGTCTACTTTCACCGGGATATAAAGCCACAGGAATTAGTGAACGCGTCCTTCTTGGTCACTGCTGAATCTCCAGGGCCTGGCCCATAGTAGCCACTCAATAAATATTTGTCAATCAAATAAAGGGATGAAAAGGCCTGAGCAATATGAAATGTTGGTTTGTGAGGATTTTATGTTTATAAAATACTTATGTTTATAAATCAAACCATGTATCCAGAGGTATAACAGTCATTCACCATAATTTTCACAGGTGCCGTGTGGAGAGTGGTTCTCAGATGGACTCATCTAAGAAGGCTTCTTGTGAGGATATTTTTATCAGAATCTTAAACTGAGAAGAAGGAGAAAAAAAATAACTTTGCTATGTCTTGGCAGTGTTAGAAAGCTTTGGTGATTTCCTAAGCAATGAGTTCTCCATGCTGGCATGTTCATGCTTTGTGTTCATTTCCCTCTTTGGGTGTCCAGGAAGTATGGAAAGCCTTCCCATGCATCTAGATTTATTTGTGTCTTTGCCAACGAGGCATCTTTAGCTGTGCTAGGGCTCTGCCACTGAGAATAATAATAGTGCTAATAATAGGTGGGATAAAGTTTCTAATTTGTAGATTGCATGTGATAATTTTATGTTACTAGTTAATAACTCAGGTGTAGGCTTAACTGCAGCCTTCCAAGTTCTCCTTGGCTATCCATCATTTTCTTGTGTATAAGTTACTTTTTGGTATAAGTTACGTAATTTATTAATAAACCCTGTGGCTTATAATGTAAGAGTTATGTGGTGTCTCTTACATTCTCAACTGTCTAAAGAAATGTTAAGATTGACTGAGGAATAATGGAATGTGAATGAGTGACAGTGTGTTCATTCACTGGAAAAATCAGTTTTGAGGAGTGCTGGTGGAGAGCGCACTTGCCTACACCTGAGGGACGGAGATGGACCAATGCGTTCAGATTACAAATTCGAAAAACACCATGGCTCATTCTTCCTGTCTTTGGGGAAAAAATAACAAATATAGAAACCACCCCCTTAAAAAAATAAAATGAAGCAAATGAAAACACAAGAAAACAACACTATCACTACCAAAAACACACAGTAAAAAATAAATTTTATTTCTTTACTTTAGTGTTTTTCGATAATTATTCAAGTCTCTTCTAATGTATCTTTCATGAAATATGAAAAATAGATAGGATTACTTTTTAAATTATAGATGCTTGTAAATGGATCTCTGATTCCAGTGTGAAGGAGCAACAGATGTTTATTTTTAGAAAATGAGAGTGGTCAACTAGCTTTTCTGCCAGGGGCATGAACACGGGGGTCATTTAAATGTGTTTCTGACGTAGCTGAGTCTCTAATGAAGTGCTGCCTTGCAAACAAGATTACTAGTGAGTTCACTAGGAAGATATATGCATAATTCTGGGGGAAAATGGACTCACAGGCATTTTGATTTTTGAATGTTTGTAGCCAAAAGGATTTATAGTGATCTTTTTATCAATTTCAGTAGTCTGTTTCTAACCTAGCTCTGACATTCTCCAAAAATAGTGGTGTAATTCAAGTTCAATTAAAATAATTCAAATTAGGGGCCAGCCCAGTGGCACAGCAGTTAAGTGTGCACGTTCTTCTTTGGTGGCCCAGGGTTCACTGGTTCAGATCCTGGGTGTGGACCTACGTACCGCTTGTCAAGCCATTCTGTGGCAGGCATCCCACATAAAATAGAGGAAGATGGACATGGATGTTAGCTCAGGGCCAGTCTTCCTCAGCAAAAAGAGGAGGATTGATGGCAGATGTTAGCTCAGGGCTAATCTTCCTCCAAAAAAAAAAAAAAAAAGAAAACTACAATAAAATAATTAAAATTAAAATGTATTCCAAATTTTAGAGAAAATAACTGAATGTATCAGCTTTGAAACATATAAGAACTTTCAGTATATTTTAGAGATTTTAAAAATCATATTTTTTCCTCAGGTCAGATGTTGACAGAGATGATTTTAAAATGAGACAAGATATCATGAAAAAGGAAACATCAGCAAGGAAAGGTAGAGCAGAGGGCGTCTGGTAAAAGGACCCCAAGGAGCACATGACTTTTGGCTTGACCCCTTGAATACTGACATAATTGTGCCTCCACCTCGGTACAACTGATGGCAGGGAAACTTTTAAGCATTTCCTTTCAAATGCTGACAGGAGTCAGTCTAACCCACATCCTTCTCTCTTTATCTGGAGTTGCTCTGTGACTCATGTTGACCTCCCTTACCCTGCAGAGGGCTCCTACCCATGTCCCTGCCCAGGTCCCTAGGTGGTTATTACAGGTGCATAGGTCAATTGAAGAGGATTTGACACAGGAGAAATAGCACATTTGATCCGTTTTTAAATCTAGAAGTTAGCTGCAGTAGAGTATTTTAACTGGCTTTCATAGTAAGAAAGAATGTTGAGTTCCAGTTCTACTCTGGGTGTATAAAACAACTAAAGTCCATTCCTTCCTCTGATTACAACTAAAACTCTGGACAAAAACCAAAAGTCAACTATCCGTGGACTCTGAAAAATAAACAAAACCAGGTGAATTGTGGTGGAAAGTCAATACCTGGAGAAGTGACCCTCTCGGGTGATTTTCCTGTTTTTCTCTGTCCTGGATTTCCCTCCAGGGTAGGCCTCAGTTATGGAGAGGCATGGTGGCATAGATGGCTAGCACTCCCGTAGCATCACCATCTTTGCACCTGGAAGAACCAGGGAAAGTAGCACCTGTGAACCAGAAAATAGAGGAAGCTCAGAAAAGAGAGTCAGAGAACTCTCCCCCACCCCCAATTCTGTGCATGAACTTCCACAAATCTCAGCCTAATTTCTGAACAATGCCTGCATGGAACAGACCCAGCCCAGCCTAGCAAAAGCCTAAAGGACTGTCTGAGATTAGAGCCATCTATACAAGTCTCTGACTAACTCCTAAATGATGTATATTTTGGACAGGCACAAATCAACATAGCAAAGCCTAGAGAAGTCAACTGAAAATTGAACCATGTGCACAAGTACTGACTGCTGAACTATGCATGTACGGGGTGGATCCAAACGGTCATAGAAAATATGAATTTGATCCGCTGCTCATCGAAGGTGAGACAGAAATTGTGGTCTGAACCTAACTTCTAAATGGGAAAGGAAAAAAAAAATAATCTTCAGAAGAGTATAACAGGACCCAGGACCCAATCTTAACATTGACAGTATGCAGGAGACAATGCCAAAGGACTCAACACACAAAGAATGTGGAAAATATGATCAATTCTCAAGGGAAAAAGACAATCAATAGATCTCAACCTCAACATGACCCAGATGTTGAAATGACCAAAGAATTTAAAGTAGCTATTATATCATGCTCAGTGAGGTAAAGAAAAATGAATTTGAAACAAGTCAAAAGATAGGAATCCTTAGGAGAGAAACAGAAATTATGAAACAGAACCAAATGCAAAGGTCAGAACTTAAAAATATATTTTAATAAAAAACCTCGATGGGTTCAACAACAGAATGAATATGACAGAGGAAAAGGCCAGTGAACTAGAAATAGAACATATATGTTATCTAATCTGAAGGAGATAGAGAAAAATATTTTCTAAGTACTAGATCTCATGAACCTGTGAGACAATATAAAAAATTAGGGCTTTAGAGGAGAGGAGCAACATCTTTGAATGTTGAAAATGTTGAATGAGGAAAAACATCCTTGAAGAACTAATGAAAGACGCCACGGGATAAAAGTCAAAGAAAATCTTGCCCAGATACATCATAATCAAATTGCTAAAAACTAAACATAAGGAAAAAATTTGAAAACAGCAAGGGAAGAGTGATGCAGTAACATAGAGAGACCATAATTTGAAAGCCCACAAGTTGCTCATCAGAAACCATGGAGGTCAGTAGACAGGAGAATAACTCCTTTAGCTGCTGAAAGAAAGGACCTGTCAAACCATAATTCTTTATCCAGCAAATTAATCTTCAGGAATAAAAGCAAAAAACAAACAAACAAACAAAAAGATGTTCTCAGATGAAGGAAACTAAGAGATTTCATTGCCAGGAGACTTGCTCTGCAAGAAATGCCAGTGGAATCTCTTCTGGCTGAAGGGAAATGATACCATAGGGAGACTGGATCTTTAGGAATGAAGGAAGAACAGAAATGGTAAGTAGTTGTGTAAATATAAAAAACAACTTTTTTCCCATCTTAAGTTCTTTAAAGTAGGTATGACTGTTGAAAGTGTAATATCGGGGCTGGCTCCATGGCTGAGTGGTTAAGTTCGCGCGCTCTGCTGTGGCGGCCCAGGGTTCAGATCCTGGGCGCGGACATGGCACTGCTCATCAGGCCACGTTGAGGCGGTGTCCCACATCCCAAACTAGAAGGACCTGCAAATAAGATATACAACTGTGTACCGGGGTGGGGGGGGCGGGGGGGCACGGCACGGTTTGGGAAATAAAGCAGAAAAAAAGAAAAGATTGGCAGCAGTTGTTAGCCCAGGTGCCAATCCTTAAAAAAAAAAAAAAAAGAAAGTATAATATTGTCTGGTGAGAATTTCAGTGTGTACAGATATGTAATACATATGGCAACTATAACATAAAGGGAAATATGGGAGGTGAAAGGTCCTATGTCATTTCAAGGCTTATATATTTTACTTGATGTAATAAAATATTAACTTTAAGTGGATTGTAAAAGATTTAGGTATGCATATTGTAATCCATTAACTACTAAAAATATAATTAAAATATTTAGATAAAAAGCCAACTGACAAAAATAAAATAATATTCAACTAACCCAAAATAAAGCAGGAAATGGACACAGAGATGAATAAAAAATAGAGAAAACAAACAGAAAATAAATAATAAATTTGCTGACTTCAATGCAACTATATCAATAATCATATTAAGTGCAAACATTCCAATTAGAAGGAAGATACTGAGAGTGGATACAAAAGTATGACTGTAATATGGGCTGCTTACGAGAGACATAATTTTAATATAATGATGCAGATAGGTTGAAAGTAAGCAAATGGGAAAATGCACAGTATGCAAACAGCAAGCATAAAAGGCTGAAGTGGCATAAAATAGACTTCAAGACAAATAGAGTTATTAGAGATAATGAGGGACATTTAATAATGATAAGTGGGACCACTTATCAGGAAGACACAACAATTATAAATGTTCCTAATAAAGCCTCAAAAACAATTGGTTCACTAACTTAAACAAAATAGACAATTCCACAATCAGAAGGACATTTTATCATCTTTCTCTCAGAAACTGATAGAACATCTAGACAAAGAAGTCATGAAAGCCATAGAAGATATGAACAACATCATCAACCATTTTAATTTAATTGACGTATGTGGAACATTGCATCCAACAGCTGCATGTGCCTGTGGTGAATTCACCAAGATTATAGCTTTACAGTGTAAGGATTGTGTACTCTGACAACAACAAATTTAAGTAAGAAATCAATAACAATCAGATCTCTGATATAACCCCAATATTTTGGAATTAACAACACACACTTCCAGTCAAGTCATGAGTCAAAGATGAAATCACAAGGGAATAAGAAAATATTTAAAAATAAATGTCAACGACAATATAACACATCAAAAATTTTTAGATGCAGCTAAAGCTGACTGAAAGGGAAACTTACAGATTAAATACTCATAATAGAAAAGAGGAAAGACCTAAATGTAGCAATCTAATGTTCTACTTTAAGAAGATGGAATGGAAAAAAGAGCAAAGTAAAACCGAAGTAAATTTAAGGAAGAAATTAATAAAGATAAGATCAGAATCAACAAATTAGGAAACAAGCAGACAATACAGAAAACAAACTAAGGCAAAACCTGGTTCTTTAAAAAGATCAACAAAACTGACAAACCTCTAGCTAGACAGATTAAACAGTAAAAGAACATAAACCACCAAAATCAACAATAAAAAAGAGGTTATCCACATAGACCCTACAGACATTAGAAGAAGAATAAGAATACTGTTAATAACTTTATGTCAACCAATTCAACAACCTATCTGAAATGGAACATTTTGTTAAAAATTATGACTTACCAAAACTGACTCAAGAAGAAATAGAAAGTCTGAAGAGAATTCTATCAAGTAAAAAAAATTAAGCAGTAATTAAAAAAATCTTTCGACAAGGAAAAGTCCAGACAGTTGAATCAGTCACTGTTGAACCTCTCAAACGTTAAGAAATAATCCAGTTCTATTCAAAAGCTTTCAGAAAATAACCGCAGGAGAATAATTCCCAACTCATTTTATGAGGCAAGTGTTACCCTGATTCTAAAGACAAAGGCATCATGAGGAAAGAAAACTATAGACCATGGACGTAGATCCAGAAATCCTTAACAAAATATCAAATCTAATGCAATGATCTAATATAACACAAAATGATAACATGATAACCAAGAAAGGTTTATTCCAAGAATACAAGGTTGATTTAACATTCAAAAATCAATATAATTTCCCATATTAACAGAATACAGGAGAAGAGCTGTATGATCATTTCAATAGATACAGAAAAAGCATTTGACAACATTCAAATTCATGATAAAAACTCTCAGGAAACTGACTTTTCAAGTTGGTCAAGGGTGTTTTTGAAAAACTTAGAGTCAACCTCATACTTAATGTTGAAAAACTTAATTATTTTTCCCTGTGATTGGGAACAAGGCAAGGATGCCTACTTTCACAACTTCTATCCCACATAATTATTGAATATAGCAATATGAAGAAATAAAGGGCATATAGATGGAAATGAAAAAAGTGAAATTGTCTCTATTTGTAGATGATATTGTTTATGTAGAAAATCCCAGGTAATCTACAAAAAGAAATACTAGCACTGCTAGAACTAATACATTTAGCAAGGTCACAAGACATAAGATCAACATATAAAAATAAATTGTATTCTCATACACTGGCAAATGTTGGAAAATATTTAAGAAACAATTGCATTTACAGTGGTACCAAAACATTAAAAACCCTAGGAATAAATCTAACAAAATATGCCCAAGATCTCTACACCAAAAAGAATTCTGAGAGATTGCCAAAATTTTCTTAAAAAGATCTATATAAAGGGAGAAATAGTCCATGTTCATAGATAGGAAGACCCAACATTGTTTAGTTGGCAATTCTTCCCTATACATTCAATGAAATCCCAGTAAAAACTAAAATTGGTGTTTCCATACGGACCTAGAATAACCAAGATTTTTTTTTTTTTTTTTTTTTTTTTTTGCTGAGGAACATTCACCTTGAGCTAACATCTGTGCCTGTCTTCCTCTATTTTGTATATGGGTCACCACCACAGCATGGCTGATGGGTAGTGTAGGTCCACACCTGGTTTCTGAACCTGTAAACCTGGACCACTGAAGCAGAGCATGCCAAACTTAACCACTATGCCATGAGGCCGGCCCTGCAAAGCAATTTTTAAAAGAACAGTGTTGGAGCACTTGCCTTACCTGATTTCACAACTTCACTGTAAAGAAGCTGTAATGAAGATATAGTGGTATTGGCAAAAGATGGACTTACATATGAATGGAACAAAACTGAGTCCAGAAATAGACCATACATATACAGTCAACTGATTAAATAAAAGTGCCAAAGCAATTTAATAGGGAAAGGAACTCTTTTCAACAGATGGTGCTGAATCAACTGGATATATGTATGAAAAATGAATGCTCGAATTGACTTTACTGCTTTGTATTTTCACTCCTTTATCTGTTTCATAGTCTCTTTAGTGATGTTCCCCTTTTCACTGCTGACGTTGGTGACTTGGTACTTGTATTCTCCCTCTCTGTCTTTCTCTGTCTCCCTGCCTTTCTATTTATCAGTCTCTCATGAGCGTATGAATTATGTTAGTCTTATCTCTCTATCAAATACTTGTATGTTTATTAATTTCTGCTTTTACAATTATTATTCTCTTCTTTCAATCTTCTTTCTTGCCTTTGAGTTGATTGAGGATTATTTAAAATTGTATTTCCCCTTTTTTGGCAGTTATATACCCTTTTAGTGGTTTACTCCAGAGACGACAACTTGCATCTTTAACTCGTTGAGGGCCAAAGCTAATTACTTTTAGACTCTTCAACTCTAATTTCTTTAAACGAAATTCGTCTTCTATATTCTATATCTGTGGTTTCTCATCCATGCAGACTTGGAGTCTATCTACATCTCTTTCAGTTGTTTCTGCTCTCATTCATGTTGCTTGTTTTATGTCCTGATGATCCTAGATTAACATTTTATTACTGATGTTAATCTGTGGGACTCCTGAGAACCTACATTTGGGATGTTTTCTTCCAGAAATGGCTTGTGTCTGCTTCTGCTGGATGCCAGGGGATAATTTCAGTCTGTTTCAAGGATCTCAGCTCAGTGTAAGAAGGCTTGTTTCAGCCTACAGCCTCACTGCTGCCTATGCTTCAGTGCTTTGATTTCAGTGCCTGATCAGCATCAAGCTGGGGGCAATTCCTTTCCTCCTTGCCACCCAAGTCTGCAGCTCCCAGCTAGCTGCAGGGAACATTTTCATGGGGAGAGAGATTCCTTGGAAAACATCACGTTGTCTTGCTAATCCAGTAATGCCCTAAAAATGTGTTTTATCCAGGATGTATTTATTTGGCTGCAAGTGGGACCCTAAGACCTCCTAGTTCATTGTTTTGAAAGAAGTAGTAGTACTGATATGCCTAATTTCAATGGGGCAGGGTTGTGGGACTATTGCTGAATCAGCTTTGTGCAACCTGTTGTTGCAACAGAATAATGGTGTTTCATACTGTGATTTACATCATATTACACAATCATATTTTCAGTATGTAAATTGATGGGAGGAGCCAAGTAATGTATATAATCTTTGACTATACATAAACTTTAGTTTGCTGAAGTGTGAAATATATATTGTATATTTAAAACCTTAGGCTTGATGTTTCATTTGCCGTTTTGTATTTTCCTCTTATTTTGATTTTCTTTTTTCAATTAAGAGATCAGTTACTTTGAACTGAGTTATTAGATGCAATGTTCAAGTATTTTGAAGATTTTCATCTATTTTGTCTTATACTGCGCATCACAGACCATGACATTTGGGATAATTATATGACACTAAATATATAAATAGACAGTTGTCTATAGGCACACATCAAGGTGTGCACACAATACTGTGTGTTTCTATGTATATATATATACACACACATAACCATCTCTATTTGATATCTAGCAGAAAGTTTTAGTCTGGTTCAGACCTCTGACTTTTCTTTCAATAGTATATAACAAAATAAAAGATGTGACTATATTTAATTTTTTTGCAAATTAAAAATTTTGTTTTATTTAAGTAAAATTTTGATTACTATAAATCAGTGATTCTTAACAGGGGGTGATTTTGTGGTGACATTGGCACTGTCTGGAGACGTTTTTGGTTGTCACATTGGGTCAGAGGGAGGTGCCACTGGCATCTAGTGGGTAGAGGCCAGAGATGCTGCCAAACATCCTACAATGCATGGGACAGCCCCCACAACAAAGAATAATCCAGTTCCTAATGTCAACAGTGTTAAGATTGATTTATCCTTAGGATTTAGTTGATATAATAGCAAACTGGATTGAGAATAGGATTGAATACCCAACATTTGGCTTCCACAGTTTTTAAATGAAGGCTAACAAACAACTCTACATATTGATGGAGAAGTTGTAAACTTGTAGTTAAATATGGTCAAGCTGATGTTTTCAATGTTTATAGTCATTCAGCATGATGACATCACAGTGAAAAAGTCACATTTATGAGGTGCTGGGCAGCTGTGTCGCCCTCATGTCTTGTTCCCTGTGGGTGTCTGAGATCTGTTGTGGGTAGCAGAGTATCTGCTCCCTGGCTGGGACAAAGGCATCAGCCTGAGCAGAATGGCTCTGCACTTACAGCTCCTTCATCTAATCCTTTTTCCTACCTTTCCCTGGACACTCTTTTCTAAATCTGTTTAGTACTGTGAAAATAGTTACTTGTTTCAGTTAAGTAGACCTTTCCTCCCTTCTTTGAGAATTATTAAAACCATGCATTTTCATTTTATTCTTCTAAAACTCTGTGATGTTAACTTTAAAAAGAAATTTGAAATGCAACTTACTTGAAACACCTTCTATATGGAATGGCATTTCATTATGTACAGTTGAACAGTACTCCTATACACTGATCTTGAAATAAAGAGATGGTCTTTCATTCAAATTTAGATTTAATGTGGACATTAACACAAATGAAAGAGATTCCTGTCTCTGTTCTTGTGCTTTCTTCTCAGTGAATCTTCGGTGTGCATATATGACAGTAAATTACTTACAGACTGAATATTGGAATCTGATTTTCTTTTAAGAAATGAGCCTGGGCCTACCTTATACCTTTTTTCATTTTGAAGACATAGTTTTAAAAGTTTTTGCATATATTCTCAGTTTTAAATTGATTCTCATCATACATCCATTTCTTCTAGGCATTGGCACATCTCCACTTAATAGAATATGTTGGAGAACAGACTGCTTTGCTAATAAAGGTACATTAAATGCTGCAATATAATGTGTTCTAGCCACTATTCCTTTGATTTTGTGAAAAAAAAATCTGACAAGAATAGGTCATATTAATTATGTAAAAAAGTATAGCAGGGGAGCTGTTTTATCCTGTCTAGCCTAGAGATGCAAGGAGACTTTTTCCAAAGAATATATGGTTACAAATGCCTCCAATTTTGCTATTAGCCTTTAGTTAAAACCTGTCTAAGAAGGAGAGCAACTGAGACACCAGTCTCAGTAAGTGAATGTGCAGAGGGCCCAGCCCTGGGGCTCTGCCAGGAGATCAGGTCCGTGTGACCCCTGTGTGCTGCCACCAGATGCAGACGAGGAACAGAGGCCACTCTACTCCCCTTCTCATGGGCTGGTTGGCTTGGTCATGGCTAAGAATTGCTCAGTTACTTGTGGAACCCAGCCAAGGCTCTTGGTAGGGGTCAGGAAAGCCCAGGCTGGTCCTGTTTGTATACCTGGGTCTGCCTTGGTCTCCTCATGTGTAAGAGGAAGAACTGACAGCCCTCCAGTCCCTTCTAAGTCTCACATGTCCTAGCATCGGATCCTCAGTGCATGTGATTTAACAATACAGCTATGATACACAGTGCTGTTATTATCTGCTCCTTCCAGATGGTCCCAGAAGATCGGCGCCTCACAGCTGCCATCATCCTGGTGATCTGGGTCTCTGCCATTGCATCATCTTTGATTGACAACATCCCATTCACTGCTACCATGGTGAGTTGCACATCTCCTCCTTGTGGTAAGGGCCCAAGTTTCAGCCTGGACACAATCTGGGCTCACCCTGCCTTCCACAGGAAGCAGAGAATAAACCCTGACCCTTTGCTGCACTCACAAGTTTAGGGGACAGACATGGCAGAGCCCAGACCACAGGCCAGGAACTGCAGTGGGTGGCGTGTCCTGGGGTGTCACCCTGACTGGGAGCTGCCACACCTCATGGAAAACACAATCTTTTTATTTTTTAAAAGAAAATTGTAAGACACCAAGACAGAGGCTGGTTGCAAGCATTCATTCTTTATTCCCTATGAATGCAGAAACTGTTCTAACCAGTCTGGATGGCTTCTGGTGCTTGGCCTGACAGGACTTTGAAAACTCTGTTGGCCTGACCCCGGCCAACACTGGAGATACACATTAGAGTCCTGTTACAGGGCTGATGAGCCCTGTTCCTACTATGTCTTCTGACATCACTGCTTGCTGGCCTTAGGGCAGAATTGTGAATCCCTAGTGTGACAAAGTTAAGGTGTGACAAGGCCTTGCATATAGGAACCTGGGGTCCTGTTACAAACACCTGAGGTCTCCAGTATGCTGAGCATGTGTGAATACTCCTCATGGCTGGACTCTGGATTGAGGGTGGAGTTGGTCTTTTGTTTTTGTGACCTTGAGGACTCACTCCTGTGCCCTGCAGAATAGTCCATGCAAGGGGGCTCCCATGACATTTCATCACCCTATATCATATTTGGAACCACCTGGGACCCAAGGAACACAGCAGAGAACCTGGCAGTGAGGACAAAGGTGGGCCAGGCCCCTCAATGGGGGCACTTGTCTCCCTCACAGGACCTCAGACTGACCTGGGACTCTACGTCACTCATTCATTGCCTGGAATCATATGTCTGCCAGGTCACTCTCTAGTTACCTAGCTATTGTTCCTCCATGGTCTGGGTTGGATAGTTCTGAGCCAATTCTGTGGCTGTTATTATTTCCTCATAAAGTCCTGAGTTAGAGAAGTTGTGTGGATGTCGTCAAACGTCCCAGTTTTGGCTCACTGGGCACCATCATGACTGTGGCTGTGGTGCTGAGGCCCCTTGGAGGCTGAGGTGGCTGGGTCCTGGGCTTCTGAGATGCCAGGTCAGCTGGTGTGTGCATCCCGTTCTCAGATGAAATAGCCTACAGAAGACTCAGTGCATCAGAACCCTCAAGGCCACAAGGTATGGCCACAGTCCCCAGGATTTCACCCAGAAACGTTTCTCTGCCCTTCCTTTTGGCCCTGAGTCTCACAGCTGATACAGCCTGCTTCCTGGGGGGCTTCCAGGTTTGAGGACCCAGATCTTATCTTGGACTGAATGGGAGAGTCCTTGTTGTTAGAAATTTAGGTTCCTCCATTTTCTAAAATATGACACAATATTTTCATTCTTCAAATTTTAATAGTTGCTTAGAATTTAAATTTAAAAAATAAATCAAGGGAATCACAGAAGTAGTATAAAATACCTGTGTGCTCATCACCCCAAATGAGGATATTTGAGCATTTTAATTTCTTTGCCTCAGGTTTTCTCATTTGTTTTATTTTTAACAAATAAAACATTATAGATGAATATGACGTTCTCTGTCCCTCCTCTCACCCTACAGGATTGTGTTTGTCCTTCCCTCTCCTGAGGGAACTGCCCTCATGAAACTGGGGAATATACAGTCATTTGATGGCGCACTGTGGAAGGAACTAAAGGAAAGATCTTGGTTTATATGAATCAACATGGATAGAGACCAAATCCTGAGAGATCAAATCAACAGCTTTATGCCTAATTGGCACACAGCTTTCTAAAGCTCACAGATCTCTGTCACGTAACTTCACCAGGTTGTCACTTGGTGCCCACAGTGGCTGGTCAGAGGAGCACATAGAGAGCCACTTGGGTTTCCATCTCAGTCTGGAAGTGGCACTGGAAGTGACCTGTCATAATCTTGGACAGGAGGTGGACCCAAGGCCCTGCCCAAGCACAGAGGTCTGGAAAGGGGCATTGGGTGGATACTGAGGTCTGTGCCACTTTCCCTTGCTCCCTTCCTCCCTTCTCTTCATTTGGGTGTCTTTTCACCACTTCTTTCTCATTTAAGTGGTGGTCAGGGATGTGGTCTGTAGGATTTCATACTTACACACCCTGTGAAACATCCTTTGACCTAGCATGTGGCCAGTTGTCCATGTGTATGTGAGCAGAGTTCTATACATGTCCCTAGGAACAAGTGTATCAACTGTGTTGCTTCTTTCATCACTTCTCTAGTCATTTGGTTCTGATAGAGCAGATCACTTCATGGATTTATCTATTTCAACTTGCAGTTCAGCACATTTTTGCTGTATAGTATGTCATTATATTAGACACGAGGTTCATTATTGGTGTCTCTTCTGGATGGCTGGTTTCTTTCACATTGTGTAAGGTTTCTCTTCATCTCTGCTCTGCCTCTACCTGGTGTATCTTTTTCTAATCTTTTATTTTCAGTCTTTTGAAAATGTTTAAATCCTTTTTTAGTTGTATTTTTTAAGCAGCATGCAAATGGATTTTTAAAATTTCAAGCAGGTAATCTCTGTTTTTTAAAAGAACAGTTTAACATGATTAAATTTTCTGTGTTGACTGATGGACTTGAGTTTGTTTCTACCATTTTATTATGGTTTTGCATGTATTATGCATGTTCTTTGCTGATTCTTTTTTCCCCTATCATTTCCTGACTTTTCTTGGATTGGTAAATCTCGTCCCCCAACTGGTTTGGAAGGTACTGGCTTTATTCCCAAGTTTTTTAGTGGGGCTCTTTCTATTTGTAATGCACATAGTTGTATCTGCATTTCAATCAACAGTTGCAATCAATAAAACCCACTTCAGTTAGTTTAAGGAGAATAGGAGTTTGTCTAAGGATAGCGCACAATTTGTGGAATTTCTGAAGGACACCCTGGGAAGGGGTCCACTCCATGAAGCTCCCAGCTTCTGCTGCTTTGTTTGAATGCCTGGGCTCAGTCCCCCAATGCTGGCTGTTGAATGCTGGGGCCTCTGTCACTCTGCTCTGAGTGCGCCTTGTCACAGTTCTCTTCCAATTTCTCTAAGCCCACCTCTCAAGCAGGGTGTCCAACTGGTGGAGCCCAGGTCACATGCTTGTTCTAGCTGCAAAGAGGATGGGGAGAGTGAATTTCTGCTTCTGCCTTGGGGAGCCTGAGCTTATGAAACAGAGTTCCTCACACACAGGAGTTCCTCAAATTCTCCTCAATACCTCCTTAATACTTTCTTCTCCTCCATGTTGCCTTCTGTACCTCCCTGTGCAGGGCCCTGCTTGTCCTCTGGGGTCCCATAGCACTTAGTGCATAGCTCTGCTGAGGTAGTCATAAAACTGATTGTCAAGACATGTCTGCAGCTGTATCCTCTTATATACATTTGTATCTTCATTCACTAGTGTTTTGCCTGGTGCAAAGAAGATATTTAGCAAATGTTTGCAAGTGAATGAAGTGAGTAAACTGCAGTAGATTAATTTTCCCAAAGTAACCCTTTATTCACATCAGACCCCCCCTCATCCTCCAGGGACTCACTATTACTGTTATTGAGGGAACTGGACACCCCAGTGCTCCCTGTGTGCCTCAGAATCCCTCTGCCAGGTCCCCCTGCCATCTGACACCTTCCCTGATCTCCAGTTGGACTTGGTGCTGCTTTCCTTAGCATGGTGCTGGTGTCTCTCCTGCGCCTTTGCAGATGTGTTCCCCCACAGCACTGGGGATTGCTGGGTGCACTGGCTTCTAATGGGAACTGGGATAGGCTTGGGAATAAACAGATGTTATGAATCCACTGGCATTGGAGACACTACCGAGGTCTGCAGATGCTCTCCTTCCCCCTGACCTTCCTTCCTGACTGCCTGTGACAAGTTTCAGCCAGTACCCATGAGGTTGCAGCTGCTCATCATCTTCCCTTTCTGCCTGCCACATCAATGTGTTGTTTACTGCTCAGCCCCTCAATCGTTTAAGGCTCTTCTTCATAATAAATCCATATGTGTATGGATATCTCCCACTGGTCCTGGCCTCTGATAGATGCAGTGATATGAATGGGTCTTTGAGAGGTGATTTAAGTTTCTTGCCAGGGGAGGGTTAACTCCTGCTCCCCCACTACCCCTGACCAGGAGCATCTTCATTCTGCATGGCTGTGAAGCCCTCTGAACTTGGGGTGTGCCTCAGAGAGTATGTGGGAGGAAATGGGAGTCTGACTTTTTTGCAGTCCTTCGTGTCCCTCTGCATCTCAGGTTGGAGTAGAAAGAAATGCAAGCTTCATCCCTGCCATCCTGGAGCCTCTGTGGCTTGGCCTGGCTTCCATGGACCTAGAGTTTGGGCATCTCTAGAAGAATAGTACCTCTACTGCTCTACAGGGTCTCGTTTCTTGGGCAGCTCCAGCAAAAGGCCCCACACCTACCTAGTTCTCACTGCATACTCTTGGGGAGGGCTGCTCAGGGTCCGGCTGCTGTGTGGGTTTTATTTTGGTGAGAGTCTCATGTTCTCAGCTTTGCTGTTTCCCTGGGGATTGAACAGGGAGACACAAGAACATTCTGTGGAAACACTGTTGGGTGAGTACAGGGGTAGAGATAAGTTACCTGCCCATGGCGGTCAGACACACAGTGGAAACACAGGAACAGCACAGTACGGTCCCTGCTGCCTGGCTTGCAAAGCTGCCTGCCTTTCAGCCCACCCTCCTTCCCTGTGAGAACATGGCTCTGGCCAGTCATTCTCCAGGTCAGTGGGATGCAAGTCTGTGGAGATTTTAACCTGTATGGAAACTTTATCAAAAAGGGTCAGGAAGCTGGCAGATGCAGTCACTATTTCCAATGACTAGAAATGCTGGCATACTCGCAGCAGGTTGAAAGCAGTAGGGGGACCAAGGCTGCACCTGACGACGTCATGAGGAGTCTACTCAGAAGGTTCGTTCATTAGAGAATTGTGAGCATTATTTGAGGGAAGTGAGTTCAGAGAGACAAACCAAAACCCATCTCCTCTTGGTGGTGTCTTCTCTCCAGAGTGTGACTTTAGTTTGGTGGTATTTCTCACATTCACATTGTAAGATATGCGCTGAGAGCAGCAGGTCAGAAGCACTGTTCACAATTGTTTGTGATATTTCTCTTCTTCCAGTGGTCAGAGAAGAACACCAAGTAATTCAGAAAATGCCAAAGTCTTAGTTTATAACTGAAGATCTCAGTAACTGTTAGGATCATGCTATTGAATTTTTGCTTATCTCACAATGTCCAGAGTGGAAAGAACTAGATCATAGATGGTTTTGTCTCTCAAATCAGGTGGACAAGGCTTCAGTCAAAACTCCAACGCAAGCTTGGTGAGGTCATGGGAGAATACTCCAGGGCTTTTTGGGGATTAGATTTGCTCTTTTAAGTTTTCCTTGTCTCTCTGCCTTGGGCTCTCTCCTTCATTTTGACCTTTGCTTATCTGTAACGGTGACACTATTAAAGAATATTTAACACTATTAAATCAGTTTGATATTGATATTCCATCAATGTGTACTGCAATCAGAACAGACACTGAGACACTGAAGCAGGAAGCTTCACCCCGTATGCTGGAGTGTTAATTACTCATTACGTGGGGACAGCTGAGGGGACAGAGGCAGTGGGAGGTGCTGGGGTCTTGGATGGTGGTTCTCTGTCAATTAGTTTGGCAATATTTTAGTATTTTAACAAATATTTCCTTACGCAGAGATCCATTTGACATCTGCCCACCTTTCCTTCCTTCCTCTTCTGTCTGCAGTTGATGGGGAGCCGGGGGAGCCACACCTGAGCCCAGACATGCTTTTGTGGCAGCTTTCTTAGGCCTCCCAGTAAACTGCCCTCTACACTATACTGTAAACCTGAAATACATCGCTAAAGCGATGAGAATTCCCTGACATTTTTTCTCCACTTAAACCTTATCTTTTCAGCCTCATTTGCTTATACAGGAGGAATTCTCAGGCAATTTTCAAGTTAAAATGTGATTATTCTTGTCCTGGATGTTAAATTCAAAGAATGGTAATTTATGCACATAATTCTGTGGGTTTTTCTCTAACTGGCTTCTTGGCTACTCCTCATTCTTTGTGTTATCACTCAGCTTTTGTGTGCAGGTCCTTTCTACGATGCTGACTGGTTCTCATGCATCTGCCTCCTCCAGAATTCCTTGCAGTCTCCTCTCTACCACTGCCCCACAGGAGGTACTAGGGCAGAGGACAGAGTGCTGTAACCCCTGACAAAGAAAAGCACTCTTTCAGGATGGTAAAAGTCAAAAGCATTTCAGATTCACTTTTGCTTTTTACTTAATCTCATTTTTGTTTTAACATATCCTTTCCTAAAACATTCAGGAACAAAATAATGTGGAGGGTTGAACCCAGTCCAGTGGATTGGCATTAGGTATAATAACGTGAGCATTTGTAGGAATTAACAACTCAGGTTCTGGGGAAGGTGGGTCTGGACTTGACTCCCAGCTCCATTACTGTGAATGCTAAGAAAGTGCTAGAGTTAGAGGAGCAGAAATGGCAGCAGCACAGAGATGCTGTTTCCCTCATTACCTTAGGGGAGCTCCTGCAGTTCATTGGCTGTGGTACTGACAGGCTGTGCATGTTGCGAGCCTGCAAGTCTGGTCTTGGGGCGAGTGCACTGGCTCCCAGGGAGGGGCCTTTCCCTTTGGTGGGGGATAGCAGGTATGGAGGGGCCCTACAGTGCCCAGGAGTGAGGTACTTTCACCTTCCATGGCCCAAGGACTGGCCACTGCTCTGCCAGATCCTAGCTCTATGGCACTTCATGAAAGACAAGTGGCAAATTTAGGGGACCAGAAGCCTGAGAGAAGATTAATCATGGGCTGTGCCACAGACACAGGACAACAAAGGATAAATTATGAGAACACTCAGGGAGATTTAAGCACTTCACAAAAAATAGTTTCTGGAACTAAAACTCATAACTTTTAAGCTAAAAATATTGAATAAAGAATTAAAGAAGAGAAAAGTCAGTGTTAGGCCTGAGTTAGTGGGTCTGAAGCCAAGTGAGAAAGATATCTAAAAGTACAGAGAAGAAGTACAAACAGACAGAATTGTGAAAAAGAGTAGGAGATCAGGGTGAGACCCTGGAGACCTAGCATGGTAATGATGGGGGTTCCAGGAGGAAGAATAGAAGCACATTGCATTGACAACCTGTAGCCTTTTGTCCTAAAATGGGGTCTGAGTGTCAGGAGTCCTGGAGCTGGTAGAAATGCAGGTTTGGCCACTCAGACCTGAGTCAGAACCTGCATCTGGACAAGACGTCGGGTGACAATGTGCACATGTGCATTGGAGACGTGCTGGTCTTGGCCAAGGCCCTATCGGTGTGATGTGCCCTTACCTGCAAATATGCCTGCCAGTTCATCACTGCAGTCTCACCCACTCTGCTCTCGGATTCCCTGTGAGGATGCAAGTTGTCCCACTGCTTGCCTCAGGCACATAGTAATCCCACACAAAAGGAATCCACCCAGAAGCAGGGGATTCCTGAGAGGCCCAGCATTTTTGGTTCACTGGGAGACTGCTGGGACAATTCTCTAGATTGAGTTCCAGACTTAAATGCTTCACCTGGGGATGGTCAGCAGATGTAATAGCAACATAACAACCAGCGAGGGTGCAGGCTAGGGACAAGTGTATACTAATCCCAGGTGTGGTGGGTTCAGAGAGGGCAGGTGTAATGAGTGTAGAGAGAAGACAGGTGTGGTGAATGTAGAGGGAGGACACTACCTATCTTTGCTGGTATGAAGCACCGCTGCATCTTCTCCCTGCAGAGCAGCAGGCCTAGTGTACTACTCTTATTTTCCTAAAGAGCAGATATCACTACTTTTCTATGAAAATTCTCAATTTTCAAATGTTGGCGATAAATTCAAATTTTAAAACAAACACTGCCTGGTTTTGGCTCTTCACCTTCCCTTCCCCAGAACAGCCTCTCCTCTTGGTGCTCACTGTCTGATATTGCTATGGGGTTGTCCTAGGACAGCCATCCACCTTGGCAGTGCTGCACCTGCCACTCTCGGGGTGGCTTGGTGACACCCTGAGCCCCAGGGAAGCTCCCTCTCCCCCAGAATCACTGCTGCTTCCTGCTTGTGGTCTGCCTGGGCCACTTCGCCCCTCCCCAGGCATCTATAGCCATGAGTCCCTCTCATTCCTGTGAGGGACAGCCCTGCCAGCCTCCTTCAATTGTTAATTTTCCTGGATTTACTGGAGCTATCCTTGCCAGGGTCCTGGATCTGATGCCCATTGTAGAAGTGAGGCAACAAGAACTGTGCCCTCCTGCTCAAACAGGAATTTTATATGTATTTTTTAGACAAATTGCTGTTATGATATATAATTTTAAATATATACGTTTAAAAGAATGATGGAATGCTGTTGTTTGAGAATGTCAATAAATGAAAGCAATTACATCCTTGGGAACTATTTTAAATCAGAATGACAAATTTTACATATCAACTTGAAATGTATGAGCTGGTAACATTTCTTTTCAAAATTCTTTGGGGGCATCTGAGGTGACCAGCCCAGGGACGGGCATCAGCTGTCCTCTTATCCAGTGCTGAGTGCTGGGCTGACACAGGTAACATTTCATAGGGTGAGGTGATGGCTGTCCTAGGATGACCCTGCGACAGTATCTGACAGGAAGGGAGGCTGTTTTGGGGAAAAGGACTTGTGAAGACCCAAGGCAAACCAGCAGTCTCAGGGGATCACAGAGGGGTGAAGCCCCCCAGAGGTTAAGCCCACCCCTGCCTATTTGCCCTGAGTGGGCAGATGATGGGACAGAGGACCATGCACCCATACATGCTAGCCACAGTCCTTCCTTTGAGGGCCCTCAGAGTTGCCTGCCACACAACTTATTCCTGGGCCTCAACCACTCATGCCTCTCCATGACTTCTGCACACCTCAATCTCTCTTGAAGCCTCTAGCTCCCTCCTCTTCCTTCCTCGCAGTTGAAGACCTTGCTTTCCATTTGTGATGAAATAAAAGCAATTGTGGGAACTTCCACAAGCAGTGGTCACTGTGGCTTCCCAGTGCATCCTGCCTTCCTTCCAGGCATATGGAGGAAATTCCTGCTCCCAGTAAAGGTCAGCCCCTTCATCTGGTATCATATCCCACAGTTCTCTCCCACACGATTAATTTTTCACTCTCACCTGGATCATTCTTATCAAAATAAGATAAGAACATGCTTCTGCTGCTGCACAAAGATGGGGTTCTCTTGCCCAAAGAACATGAAAATCCAATTATTATGGCATCTGCTTTTGAAAAAAGAAAAAAAAGTTTATTATAAGGTTGAATTGCAAGGAGACAGGAAGAAAAAGAAGTATTTTGTCTCCCTGATCGATGGGATAAAGGGCAGGGCAGTCTGAAGTGTGGAGACAGGTGATTGGAGGTAAGAAGTAAGGTAATTGATGATCTGCGCAAGTGTAGTCAAGCTTCATGGTTCTTCATAGGACACATTTTCACAAAATGATGATGTTAACATGATCTGAGGATGGAGTTTTTGGCTCCTTGACATCAAAAGGGTCACTTATTGGGCATTTGCACATGCCTAGTTGATGGGTTTATGGTCTCAACTGGCCTGAACTGGACAAGGAGTCTGCTCTCAGTTCCTGAAAAACAACTCTTAATTACTCTGTTTATAAGATGGGGTCAGTTGATCTGGTCCTAGTGGGCCCATGGTTATACATGCCCCTTATTTGTTGTTCATTCCTCAATCTTGAGGGAAATGGGGTGAAAACTGCTCTAGCTACTTCCTGCTGGTAAGGGGCATAGGCCTAACGAAGACTTGAGGAATGAAATTCTTTAGCTTTTAATTGTAAATAACCACGAGTTCTAGGTTGTAATCTGGGTGTGTGTTTTGGGCCTCCTTTATGATCATGATGTGAGTTAGGGGTGTAGTTTTTAGGACAGAAGAAACACAGCAAGTGTAGAGTTTGACAAGAGAAATATAAGTCCTAATAAGCATACAGTGAGAAGGAGAGAGAGAAGAATATACTGAAAGGAGTCAGGCAAAAATGTGTTAGTGAGAGGGGTTTCACTAGTCAGGGAGTGAGGCACTATGGAATTCTATCTGAGGAGGAAGCCAAAGGCAGGGACGGTTAATTAGGTAGTACAGACTGGTGCATATAGGAACAGGTAGAATTAAATCGTATATATACAGGCCTGATCCAGTATCTTGGGTAAGTTGTACCCTCAGCTGTCGTCTGCTTTTAGACTCTCAACCTGATCATGCAGAGGCTGGCTTTAGAGGTAGGAAGAGCTTTTTGTTTATCTGGAGATCCAAGAATTCTCTTAGCTTTGTTGCTTTTTCTGAAAAGTTACTTAAGATAGAGGTTCACAAGAATGCTCGGGTGGAAATGTTGGCTTTAGGCCTCCATGGCCACCCACTGTTGGAATGATTTGGTCCTTCTGTTTCCTGTTGTCCATGAAGGGTGTTAGATGTTTGGGAATAATAAAGGGTATGAGGGTGGGGTTCTGAATGGAAATGGGGATTATTTTTAGCCAGATATTTGAGGTGACTAGAAGAATTCAGGATCCAGTCTAGTTTACAGAGAAAAAACAAAAACCTCCAATACAATTAGCAGAACTAGAATCCAGTCTCCATTAATGTATACTATACTTTTTATTGAAACATAGTTTTTCTCTCTAAAATCAACCGAATTTTCACCAAAGATTGCCAAATTAAGACTTGGTTTGTAAAAGAAGTCTAGCTTCAATAAACTTCGCCCAATTATTTACATAAGTACAGCAAGAATAGCAATTCTCTTTTAAATCTGCTTTGCCAGAACTTTTCATAAGGAATCTCAGATTGAACTTTAAAGTCCTGTTACAGCCAGGAAAGCCAAGCCAAGGACTTGTCATCAGACTCTGCCTGTAACACCTGTAAATCTGGATGGATTCCTCTCTTTTGAGGTTCCCCCCAAATGTCTTGAGTTTCTTGCACCTTCCGGGGAGTGACCTTCTCTCTGCTTTTTAAAAGCCCCAGTATGTAGCTGTATATCCTAGTTGTAAGTCATTATAGTTCTATGTGGGATGCTGGCACAGCATGCCTTGATGAGCAGTGTGTAGGTCTGTGCCTAGGATCCGAATCAACAAACCTTGGGCCACCGAAGTGGAGTGTGTGAACTGAACCACTCAGCAATGGGGCCAGCCCCCGTGACCTTCTTTACTCACCTGATATGGCTTCTGGGAACCCTGTAAGCAAGGTACCCAGCCACTTTCCAAGTGGCTTTATTTGTACTAAGTCAACCTTTGTTCCCTAAAGCTGTCTGGCCATATCTGAGTCTACGTATGTCTCTCTCAAATATCACATTCCAGTCAAAGCCTTGGTAGTATAGCCAATGTTTCCAATTGTGTCCTGTTATAGGGAGAACAAATTCTTATTGTATGTATGAAAATAACTATATTGCTATGAAAATAAATTTAAATTTTGGAGGGATCAGGTAGGGGGAAAAAACCCAAATGTTTCAATTCTGCTTACAAAGGTATAATTTACCAAATTGCTATAAGTCATAGTTAGCTTAAGAGAAAAGAGAAAATGTTTTCTTAAGTCTGGAAAAATAAGACATTAAAACATCAATATTTCAAACAAAAAAATCATGAAAATTATAATCATTCTCATAAGTTCCTTTAGTCCCATGCTATGAATTCTTGATCTTGAACTTCTGATAGCAGGTTTATGAAGCCATCAGTTACTCTGGTAGGGTTCTGTAATTTCTTACCCAGCTCAGTTTTATAATCTGAAAGTTTACCAGAAACCTATATTCTAGAGTAAGTATCAGAGTCCTTTCCATGAATCTCTCTGAAGATGAAACATATTAGCAAAAGAATCAGAGTAAAGCAAGAACTGTCTGTAAATAACAAAAGACTTAAAAGTGGCAGTTGATAAAGAAACTTGATTATTTCTGTGGCATACAACAATTTAAAATAACGAGAATTGTGACTGAAAACTAGGACAGATCAGAATTTTAGGAATGTTATATAATTTTTAAAACACTTATATTAATAACATTCACCCATGCAATATAACCTAAGAATTCTTATCATCATTCATTTGATGATGCTTCCCCTGTAATTTAACATACCAAATAAGACTGATTAGTTTAATATCTTCCTCTTTATAGAGAGGACAAATTCTTTGAGAAGCCTCATGGAGCATTGGAAATTCTCAAAGTTACTTTCCGGTCAAAAGAAAGACTTTATTTAGGATTTGGATTTTTGGGGAAGTTTGTCAAAAATATCAAAAGGTTTTAAAACACTTGGTCAAATAGGATCACACTTCAATGTGAAACAATGCTTAGTTATCCATTTAACCAAAATGACAACAGAAGATGTTAAAGGCAAACATAAAGGTTAAACAGTTAAAAAAATATATTAGTTTTCTTAATAGAGAGATTCCAGCCTTTTAGAACAGGAAATTCTTTTGACAAAATATAGAATTTGTGTCTTTTAGGTAGATTTACTCAAGGAAAAAGAAAAACCTTTTATAATCTCTTTATCAAGAGGAGACTAAAAGTTCAAGAAAATTATCCTTTTAAGAGAGTGAAAAAACCTAATGTTGGTTTTTGTATCAGCTGACTTTTGATATTAGGACTTTTTCACTTAATTGAATTCATTTAATCTTAGTCAACTTGACCATGCGCAAAACTCTTTCTTCAGAGTTCCTTTCCACAAACCTTCTATAAGTTGCTTTTTTTTCATTCAGAATTGTCCCATTCCTTCGTTCCTCCCTGGGAGTATATTAGGACAAATTTATCTTTCTTAATGAAACAGACAAAAATGTCTGTATTCCTTAAATCTTTTTTATTAAAAACATACATCTTACTGTTCTTAAGTTTTTGCATTGGAATTCTGTGGATTGGCAGATCCATAAATACTGTCTAGAAACATGTGCTTTCTCAAGAAAATTCCTCAGCATGGCACAAAACAGGTTTATCAATAAACTCAAGGGGCCGGCCTGGTGGTGCAGCAGTTAAGTGTGCATGTTCCACTTCTTGGTGGCCCAGGGTTCAATGGTTCAGATCCCGGGTGCGGACATGGCACCACTTGGCAAAAGCCATGCTGTGGTAGGCATCCCACGTATAAAGTAGAGGAAAGTGGGCATGAATGTTAGCTCATGGCCAGTCTTCCTCAGCAAAAAGAGAAGGATTGGCAGGAGTTAGATCAGGGCTTATCTTCCTCAAAAAAAATTAAATAAACTCAAGTATTTTTTCAGTTTCTCTGTAATGAGGCCAAAACATAGATAAATTTATGTTTAGTAATTAATATCTAATATTATATTTTATGTGAAAATGACCTATATTTTCAATAAATTTTTGACTTAACTTAATTCAGCAGAACTCTAAGGTTTCAAGTTACCAAAAGGTTTTGGAGTTAAGTATGTACACTGTAACACATAATAATTGTTAAAAACTTCACCCAAAACGTTTGTCTTTTCACATCTATTTAATTTACTTGTTCCCAATAATTACTTAGATTGCTTGCAAGACTTCATGAGACATTAGGCAAAATCAGCTATCATTCTAAGTTATTTTCACTAACAAGTTTTGTAACAGAGGTAACGTGAACTTATTTGACCAATAAACCTAGATAGAATAAAGGCTGCATGTTTGCATCATATCCACTGTTGATAACTCACATTCCTATTTCAATCAAACCAACAAACTTAAATAAGCTTTCGTTTACCAAAGATTATTTTATGTCATGTAAGGGTGAAAAACATTTGGGTTAGTTTCTGTTACATTTATATAAGCATTTACTTAAAGCCTGTTGAATAGAGCTCTTTTAGAAATTATACCATATGGAGGTAAAAATATCACACATATATAACATATATAGACAGACATACACAGGGATTCCACAGCTATTGTTTTAAAATTGCTGCCATGAATCAGGTATAGTAATACAAAGATCTCTAGTTATGAAGAATAATTGAATCTAAATTTTCTTTAAGCTTTTTCTAGTAATATTTGTGTAGAAGACACTCAAGATGCTAGATTTGGGGCAAGGGCACTCTTACGGCCGTTTTTCTTTCCTTTTTTTCCTTCAGTCTTAGGAATTGATGATGGGCTAGATAACAATTCCGAGAGAGTTACAAGCTTTCTGAGATAAAGGAAATGGGTGGAATCTGAACTGCCACTAGAGCTGCATTTCTAGTCTTGCAACAACTTGTAAGATAAGGATAGCTGCTTTTAATTTCTCAGAAATTGGGTTGTAACTTAAATGACATTATAAGTTGATCTACCTGTCCAACTACATCATCCCTAATTTGCTTCTTTTCTTCTGGGTGCTTAGTTATATGTATATATTTTTTAATTTTTTATTTTTTAGTTGCAGTAACATTGGATTATAACCAAATATAGAGCTTTCAGACATACATCGTTAATATATTTCAAATTCTGTGTAGATTACATCATGTTCACCACCCAAAAACTAATCGTAGTCCATCCCCTCATATGTAAGCCTTATCACCCCTTTTGCCCTCCCCCCTTTCCCCTATGGTAACCACCAATCCAGTCTCCATTGCTATGTGTTTTTTCGTCATTGTTTTTATCTTCTAATTATGAGTGAGATCGTACAGTATTTGGCTTTCTCCCTCTGACTTATTTCACTCAGCATAATACCCTCAAGGACCATCCACATTGTCACAAATTGCCGGATTTCATCATTTCTTATGGCTGAGTAGTATTCCATTGTGTATATATACCACATCTTTATCCATTCATCCCTTGATGGGTACCTAGGTTGCTTCCAAGCCTTGGCTATTGTGTATAGTGCTGCAGTGAACATAGGGGTGCATGTATCTTTATGCCTTTGTACTTAGTTATATTTTAACTTAGGGATGAAGACCTAAAAATAATTCCTATCAGGCTCTGAATATCATCTTCCAGTTTGGCTGAATTTCTGATCATATGTTGCTGAATCCTTTCAAATTACTTGTCAGGTTTCAGCCAGCAGAAACAGTAACTATGCCTGGCAGTATTGAACAACTCCATTAATCTTTTAGCTTAGCAGTTTCTCAGAAGTCTTGTTTTCTTAGAGTCTTGTTGACTCTGTGAGGGGCATTTATGGAGCCCTCCTTCAAAGGTAGCTTATGGGGGTGGGTGTCTGTAAAGCCATGACCTAATATTATTTTCTTTTAGATCCCTTTGTAGCTTAATCTTCTATTAGCTTTTGCAATAAAACTTTCAATAATGTTATTTTTGAGTTTTGAAGACTGCTTTTAAATGCACTTCTTAAGTGATCTTATCTAATTGGAATGTTCCTTCTAATGGCCAATGTAATTCCCCTGAAGCTGATAGCAATTTGGTAGGACCCTTAGCTGCAAAAGGGAGTGCAACCCACATTTCTGTCTGACCATCTCTGATGGCAAAATGGGATGCAACTGCATTTTTGTCTGACTGTATTTTGGGACATCCCCACCTGACGATTATCAAGCCAAGCCATCAGGACATGAAATAAACTTAGTAATATTTTGCTGTCCTTTGTAAATATTTACACCTTCTGGAACATTTAGGTTTTGAGCAATTGCACCAAAAGATGGTGGACTCAATTCTTTAAATATTAAAAATTTCTTTATTTCTTGGTTTGTAAGTTCAAAAGGAGCCCAAAGGGACCACTGTAATTTAAAATTATGAGAGGTTATCTTGCTAGCTGTTTACTTTTATTCCTATTTTAGAGAGCTGTTTCCAAGGTGGCTGCAACCAACAAGGCAATTTCTAAAGAGAGTTTGTTATGGTCACTGAGAAACTCACTCCCCAAACAGCCAATTTAGTTTAGACAAACATCAAAACATGATACAATTCTACATGTAACATAGATCAGAATGCTAGCTAGTTTGCCAGCAGGAGCTTAGAACCAGTGCCAGGAACTACTCAGAACCAGATTGCCAGGAGCAATTCAGAATCAATGGCAGGAGTTTCTCAAAACCAGAAGCAACTTCACAAGTGAAACTTTTATCCTGCCTCTAATTACTTTGGATGTTTTCCTTAGTCTCTTTCCATGGGTCTTCTTCATCTTATAGTCCCCAAACACTGAACACAGTTCTGACCTCTTCACTCTCGAGACTCATTGTGAGTGGTCTTATGCAAGCTAATGGTCCAAATGCCACCTACACCCTACCACTCCAAGGTTTCTTAGCTATCCAGCTACCTCTCTCACTTCTCCACTGGGATACAATTGGCATCTCAAACTTAACATATCCCAGACTAAAATCATGACTCCATCCTTCTTCAATCTTCCTAACTTATGCAAATAACAGTTGCATTTTCTTGTTGCTCATGCCCCCAAGTCTTAGAACCAGCCTGATCCCTTGCTTTCTCTTACACCCTCCCACCAGCTGCCCCTCAAAGCTTCTAAACCTGGCCAGTTCCCATCATCTCCACCACTGCCCTGCAACCCTAGCTGACATTTTCCACCTGTGCATTGCAGTCATCTCCAAATTTTCTTTGTTTCCACTCTTGCTCCACTCCAAGCGTCTGTTCTCCACAGTGGATTCCCACCTCACTCGGCACAATTCAGTCTTGCAGTGGCCTACATGTCTTAAAGATCTGGCTACTGTCACCTTTGTGTTTTCACTTCTTGTCCTTCTTGTTTTTACCCACTATGCTCCAGCCACACTGACCTCCTTAGTTTTCTTTGGACATGTCGAGCAAGTTCCTGCCTTGGGGCCTTTGCATTTTTATTTCTTATGCCTTAGACTCTCTTCACACAGATCATTATGAGCTTGGTCTTGCTTCCTTACCTTTTATTGAGTTTTGTAAAATGTCACCTTCCCAGTGCTAAGTTGAGACCCCTCACCTTCCCTGTCTACCTTTTGCTTTATTTCTTCCCATAGCATTTAATACCACCTAACATATTATATATTTTATTTATTTGTTATTTTGAGCTGTTGTTTAATGTTCATTTTTAAATCAAGTTACAATTCATAGAATTTAAAATGCTAAATCAATCTGGAATTCTTATTTAGAAAACAGTACCTTTATAGCCTTCATCCCACCTCTTTTTTCTCACAGAAAACCTTTTTCATCATTTGCTACTTTTTAATTTTATTTTTTGTTTCCTGAGTGATGCTACCTGTGTTTTTGCTCCTTCTATGGTCTTGTTCTCTTTTACCTGAGCCCTAGAGTTTCTCCATTTGTCTCATGTTTGGAGAGGCAATGGCTTCCTTAAGTTCAGTAATTTGTTGTGAAATTTCACAAGGGATATTGATTTGTTGTTTTCTTTTCTCATAGTGTCTTTGTCTGGCTTTGGTATCTGGGTAATGCTGGCCTCATAGAATGTAAAGATGTCTTCCCTCCTTTTCAAGATTTGGAATAGTTTGAGAAGGATTGGTGTTAAATTTTCTTTAAATGTTTTAAATTTTTTCTTCAAATGTTTGGCAAAATTCACCAATTTGGAAGTGTTCTGTTCTCTTCAATATTTTGAAAGAGTTTGAGAAGGATTGGCATGAATTCTTCTTTAAATGTTTGGTAGAATTCACCAATAAAGCCATCTGTTCTTGGGCTTTTATTTTTTGGGAGATTTTTGATTACTTATTCATTCTCCTTACTAGTTATAAATTTTTCAGATTTTCTATTTCTTCATGATTTACTCTTGGTAGGTTGTATGTTTCTGAGAATTTATCTGTTCTAGGTTATCCAATTTGTTGTCGTATAAATTGTTCATAGTAGTCACTTATGAACCATGTGTTACTGTGGTATCAGTTGTAATGTCTCCTCTTTCATTTATATTTATTTGAGTCTTCTCTCTTTTTATTAGTCTAACTAAAGGTTTGTCAGTTTTGTTTATCTTTTCAAAAGACCAGCTCTTAGTTTCATAGATCTTTTCTATTGGTTTTCTAGTCTGTTTCATTTATTGCTCCTCTGATATTTGTTATTTCATTCCTTTTGCTAACTTTGGGCTTAGTTTGTTTTTCTAGTTCCTTGAAGTGTAAAGTTAGGTTGTTTTTTCGAGATCTTTCTTTTTTCTTAATCTAGGCATTTGTTGCTATAAATGTGCCTCTTAGAACTGCTTTTGTTATATCCCATAAGTTTTGGTATGCTGTTTTTCCATTTTCATTTGTCTCAAGATTTTTTTGATGTACCTTTTGATTTCTTTTTTGAGCCATTGGTTCTTCAGAGTGTGTTGTTTCATTTCCACATATTTTGAATTTTACAGTTTTCCTCCTGTTATTGATTTCTAGTCTCGTGCCATAGTGATTGGAAAAGATACTTGATATGATTTCAGTCTTCTTAAACTTGTTAAAATGTATTTTGTGACTTAATATATGATCTCTCTAGGAGACTGTTCAGTGTGTGCTGGAGAGGCATGTGCATTTTGCTGCTATTGGATGGGATGTTCTATATATGTCTGTTTGGTCCATTTGTTCTAAAGGGTAGTTCAAATCTAATATTTCCTTATGCTTTTCTGTCTAGATGATCTTGTCATTGTTGAAAGTGGGGTATTGACGTCTACTATTATTATTGTATTATTGTCTATTTCTGCCTTCGGATCTGTTAATATTTGCTTAATATATTTGGGTGCTCTGATGTAGAGTACATATATATTTACAATTGTTATAACTTCTTGATAAATCGATCCCTTTACCATTATATAATGACCTTCTTTGTCTCTTTACAGTTTTTGACTTAAAGTCTATTTTTTTCTGATATAAGTATAGCTAACCTGCTCTCTTTTGGTTTGCATTTGCATGGAATATCTTTCTCCCTCACTTTACTTTGAACCTATGTGTGGCCTTGATGTTGAAGTGAGTCTCTTGTGGTGGTATATAGTTGGATCTTTTTTTTTTTTTTATCCATTCAGCCTCTCTGTACCTTTTGATTGGAGAATTTAATCCATTTACATTTAAAGTAATTATTGATAGGTAAGAACTTACTGTTGCCATCTTGGTAATTGTTTTCTAGCTATTTTGTAGTTCCTTTGTTTCCTTCTTCCTCTCTTGCCATCCTCCTTTATAAACTGATGATTTTCCATAGTTGTATGCTTTCATTCCCTTCTCTTTATCTTGTGTGTCTCTACTATAGGTTTTTGTATTGTGGTTACCCTGAGGCTTTCATGAAACATCTCATAGTTATAACAGTCTATTTTAAGCTGATGGTAACTTAACTTCCATCACATACAAAAAGTCTTTCTTTTTACTCTGCCCCACATTTTATGGTTTTGATGTCACAATATACATCTCTTACTCTTCTGTATCCATTAGTAAATTATTATAGCTATAGGTATTTTAAATACTTTTGTCTTTTAACCTTTGTACTAGAGTTAAGTGATTCACACACCATTACAGTATTAGAATGTTCTGAATTTGACTGTCTACTTAGCTTTATCAGTGAGTTTTCTACTTTATTTTCATGTTACTAATTAGCATGTTTTCATTTCTGCTTGAAGAACTTTCTTTAGCATTTCTTGCAAGGCACGTCTGGTGGTGATGAAGTCCTGAAGCTACTGTTTCTCTGGGAAAGTGTTTATCTTTCTTTCATTTCTGAATGACACCTTTGCTGGGTGAAGTGTTCTTGCTTGGCAGTTTTTTTCTTTCAGCACTTTGAATAATTATCTCATTCTCTTGTGGACTGCAAGGTTTCTGCTGAAAGATGCACTGATGACCTTATGGGGGTTCCCTTGTATGAGAGAAATTTATTTCCTCTTTCTGCTTTAAGAATTGTCTCTTTGTCTTTGATTTTACATACTTTTTAAAATGTTTTCTATCTCTTTGTTGAACTTCTCATTTTGTTCTTGTTTTGTTTTCCTGTTTTTGTTAAATTGTTTATCTGTGTTCTCTTGTAGTTCTCTGAGCATCTTTAGAACAATTATTATTTCTCTGTCAGAAAATTCCTGTATATCCATTTCTTTGAGGTCAGTTACTAGAAATTTGCTGTATTTGTTTGGTGGAGTCATATCTCCCTGATTGCTCATGATCACTGTAGCCTTGTGTAGGTATCTGCATTTGAAGAAGCAGTCACCTCTTCAGACATTGTGGACTGACTTCAGTAAGGAAAGACCTTCACCTGCTTTGGTGGCAGGCTGGAGCATGCTGTGACCTTGGTATAGTGGTGCAGGGCACCAAGTGTCGGGCCTGTGGCAGCTCTGGTTCCAGGGTATGTGGTGACTTGTTGGCTCAGCTGGCTGGGGTCCATGGTGTTGACACTGTGTGGTCCTTGTTGAGTGCTGTGGGTGGCCCACAAAGGTTGAAAGGTCTGTTGTGGTCCCCAGTGGTGCCTGTAGGTCTTGTAACTAGGGACTGGGGCTGGCAGAAGTGGTGGTCAGAGCTGGTGGTGTGCACACACTTACCAGCAGGGGCCAGCTGCAGCTGCCTGTGTGGTGGCAAGAGGCAGTTACAAATACACACATGGTGGTGAGGGCCAGGGAAAGCAGCAAGGGCTGGGGTCAAATGAGGTTGTGCTGGCAGCTTCAGGAGCCTGGCTGTTGGTATGTAGTATCATTGCTGCTGGTTCTTGTCATGGGAGCATGGCAGGGGAGGCTAGTTTTTGGAGTCAGGCTGGAGGCATGCAGATGTACAGCTGGAGGGGCTAACTGTGGGTGAGCCCAGTGGAGCAGGCCAGTGACAGGAGATAGGGCCACATCTGGGTCCACAAGCAGCTGTGGGGGCCTTGGATATTGTGTGCACTTCTGTGGCTGCAGGATCTTTCCATGGGTGTGCCCATAGCAATGGAAGTTAGTGATAAGTGTCAGGTCAGTGGTGCATAAGTGCACAGCTGGAAGGGCTAACCTCAAGCGTGTGCAGAGATGGGGTCAGCTGCAGAAGTCTAGGCTGGTGTCTTACACTCATACAGTTACAGTGTCTTGGGTTGGCTGCTGATGGTCCCAGGCTATGGTGGGGGCTGGAGGGGAGGGAGTGAGGAAGGACTCAGGTGGCTGGTGTCAGTGAACACAAATAACTGTGGGGCAAAAATGGGTAAAATCTGTAAGAGGTCTGCAGCAGCTGTGCTGGTCATTGGTTTCTTCAGTGGCAAAAGCTACCAGAGTCATCTGCAGAGCAGGTCACTGTGAACTGCTGTGTGACTGATACTGGTAGCTACTTTTCTTCCTTATTCTTAGCCATCTCTGTATATCTTAGGTTTGCCAGTCTCTGGGGTGGGGTGAAACAAAAGTGGGTCCTTTGTTCAGTGCCCTGAAAGGCTGGGAAGTAGATTGCTCACCCCACTCTCCCTTTGCCAGGGAACCCTTTCTAGTGGAGAAGTTTCCTCTTGGCACTGAGCAGGGCTCGCTTGGGGGATGGCATGATGCAGGCAAGATGAAGCTGGTTCCCCACCCCCCCACACCTTTGTATGGTTATTCTCAAGTTTTTTGTTTCACTGTGCTCCTGAAGTTTCTTAAGTGAACTCTAGAGCTCTCTCAGAGCTGCTTTTGTTTGTGGATAGCTGTTTAGTTATATATCATTGTCGGGGAATGGAGGCTGGGGTCTTTTACTCCACCATATTGGTGACATCACTCCAATATCTCTTGTAAGTGATGAGTTATTTCTCTCTTGCTTCTTTCAATATTCTCTCTGTCTTTGGGATTTGATAATTTGACTATAATGTGTTTTAGTGTGGGTCTACTTGAGTTTATCCTGCTTGTAGCTTATGGGGTTTCTTGTACATGTATATTCATGCCTTTACTCAAATTTGGGAAGTGTTGTTGTTGTTGTTTTGGTTAGGAAGATTGGCCCCTGAGCTAATAACCATTGCCAATATTCCTCTTTTTGCTGAGGGAAATTAGCCCTGAGCTAACAACTGTGCCCATCTTCCTCTGTTTTCTCTGTGGGACACAGTCACAACATGGCTTGATGAGCAGTGCATATGTCCACTCCTGGGACCTGAACCTGTGGACCCTGGGCTGATGAAACAAAGCACGTGAACTTAACCATTACACCACTGGGCCAGCCCCAAACTTGGGAAGTTTTTGGTCATTATTTCTTCAAACATTTTTTCTGCCCCTTTCTCTCTTCTTCTGGGACTCTTATAATGCATATTTTTGTATATTTGATAGTCCCACAGGCTTTGCACATTTTTCTTCATTATTCTTTTTTTCCTTCTATACCTCAGACTTGATCATTTCAAATGTATTATCTTCAAGTTTTCTGATCTTCTATTCTGCCTGTTCAGATCTGCTGTTGAACTCCTCTAGTTGAGGTCTTCTTTTCAGTTATTGTACTTTTCAGCTCCAGATGTCTGTTCATTCCTTTTTGTAATTTATCTCTCTTTATCAATATTCTCATTTTCTTTATATATCATTTTCCTTATTTTGTTCTTTGTCTATAGTTTTCTTTTGCTAATTAGATATATGTAAGACAGTTGGTTTAGCATCTTTGACTAATAGTTCTGATGTCTGGGCTTCAAAGACAGTTTCTGTAAAATTCCCTTTTATCCCCCCTGTCAATGGGCCATACTTTCCTATTTCTTTGTATGTTGTATAGTTTTTTTTGGAGAACTGAGCATTTTGAGTATTATGATTTGGTAAGTCTGGAGATCTAATTCTCCTGCTCTCAGGGATTGTTAAATCTTGCTTGTCAAAGGCCGGAGCTATCCATTTGTGACTTTTTCAAGCTTTATTTTTTTTTCAAAGTATGCATTCCTTGTTGTGTGTGGTCTTCTGATGTTGATGTTGTTGAAGTGATGTTTCTCTTCCATTATTTATATAGCCAACCAGTATCCTGTAAAAGATTTTTAAAGTGTCTGACTCGAAAGGTGGGAAAAACAAGTGGTTTCTTTAAATCCCCTGGAAGCTGCTTTATCCCTTGGGGGTTGGAGCAATGGCCAGCCTATGTGCTGGCCCTTCAGTGGTCAAAAGCAGTGCTCAGTAGCCAACAAAAACAACCTAATTTTTGAAGGACTAGGTCCTTATTACCTATCTTGCTAGCAGCAAGTTGCACATAAAGGTGGACTACTACCCCCATGGCTGTCTGCCACAGGGCTGGGGGTCTGGAGAATGGTAAACACCGCAAGAAAGGCCAAAATTCATCTCTTCCCTGACTCCTGAAAGTGTTCAACCATGCTCCAGACTTCCAAAATAGTTACTATTATGGATTGAATTATGTCTTCCCAAAAGATATGTTGAAGTCCTAACCCCAAGTTCCTCCAAATGTGACCTTATTTGGAAGTAGGATCTTTACAGAGATCATTACATTAAAATTAGTTCATTAGGGTGGGCCCTAATCCAATCTGACTGGTATCCTTGTAAAAATGGGGAATTTGGACACAGAGGCAGACATGTGAAGAAGGAAGACAATGTGAAGACACACAAGGAGAAGATGGCCATGTGACCAGAGTGAGGTATCTACAAAACAAGGGACACCAAGGATTTCTGGTAACCACCAGAAACTAGAAGAGGCAAGGAAGGATCCTCCCCTAGAGCCATCAGGGAGATCATGGCCCTACCAGCACCTCGATTTTGGACTTCTACTCTTCAAAACTGTGAGACAACGTAGTTCTGTTCTTTCAAGCCATCCAGTTTTTGGTACTTTGTTATGGCAGCCCTAGGAAACTTACACAGTTACTTTAGACAGTTCCTGACTATTCAATAATTGTTTAGGTGGAGGGCTGGATTCCTGGAGCTTTCTACTTTGCCATCTTCTATGACATTCTTATTCATTACTTTTTAAAAATTTTCTCTCTCTTCTTACTATAATGTAAGCTCTCTGAGGGCAGAGAGTTTTGTCTCTTGTATTAACTGCTATATCCCCTGTGTCTAGAGCATTAACAGACGGGTACTAGAGCAGTAGGCATTCATGAATAATTAGTGAGTGCATGAAGACATAAATGAACACACACAAGACAGTGTCATCCACCCTAGTGGAAGATGGAGCCTTATGTTAAATGTGATATCTGGGCATAAGTATTATAAAACATCAACTACTTTGGGAAGGTCAGGAAAGGTTTCAGAGGAGTGATCCCCAAGCCTCTTACAGGCTGAGTGGGAGATTGACATGAGGGCAAGATCAAGTGCACCTAGGCTAAGGCATAGGAACCAGCAAAGGCACTTGAGTGGGAGGCAGCACTGGGGTCCAGACCTGTGAAGATGGAAGTGATTGAGTGTGCAAGGAGAGGAGAGCCTTGAGAAGGGGGCCTTGCTCAGAGTGAGGGCATGGGGTTGAGGAGCTAGTGACATGGTCAGATCTGAAAGATAGAAAGGTCACTGCTGGTTGTATAGAGGATGGAGCTAGAGGGGGCAGGTGGTGAGTGTGAGGCCAGTGAGGCCTCACTGCATTCATGTAGGAGGAGGAGAGGGAGCCTGCCCAAGGCAGGGACCTGGTCCCAGAAGGAAGGAGGGCAGGCCGTGGGAGCCTCAGGTAGATCCTTGAATTTGGGGCAGAGTTTAGGGCATGGGCTTTCATCTGAACTGCAAATTCCAGCAGAGAGCTTGATTTCAAAACAATTTCACAGCATACTTTTTGCTGCCATGAGCCTATAACAGAATCTGGCACTTGTAACTATATGGTTTAGAACATGTGTACTTATCTTGATAAAAATCAAAAATAGCACTGAGTCAAAGGCATTCCTTCCTCCTTTTATGCCTCAGTGCCTCTGATAAGGGCCCAGCATCCTGTGCCTAGTTGTTCTGAGTCTGTTTCTTCAAGCCAGGCGGCATGCAGGACCTTTAGGGCAGAGGCTGGCCTTGTACTGACAGCATGTTGCCCAGTGTATGAGGGTGCCTGGGGACTATACAGTGTAGGTTTGCTCTGCTCATTGATGACCGACTGGGTGCTGTGAGAAGCTGCACTTCACCTGCTCCTCCAAAGAAGCAAGACTTCAAGTTTAACATGGACTCTGTGACAACAGTTGGGTTCATCATGAGACAACAAGAGCAAAGATTGAAACATGCCAGCCATGGGGACTACTCAGAGGCCCCCTCTGCCAGGAGTGTCTGTTTTTGCAGCAGATGGATATCCTGGGATGTTACTTATTTCTCTTCCGGTAAATATTTGGGGCTACTTAGAATGAAAAAGTGAGCTTTTCAAAATGCTCCTTGTGACCCAGCAAATAATAGGGGCTCTTTCTCAGACCCTATAAGACAATTCTGGAGAACTGTATGCAGGACTGGCAGAGGAGCTTGTGTGGTAGGCTCATGAGTCAGCAGGTTTGCTGCAGCCTGCTGGGCAGGGCTCCACTGGGGCTGATGGGGCTCCCCTCCATGCATCCATCTTCTGGGACTCCATGGGGCAGCAGCATCTCCTGCAGCTTATTCTTCTTACAACTGAACCTGAAGATTCAGAGAGGCTTGCAGTAACATGGAATGCTTCTTTCTAGGCCACCCACCTTCCTCTGGTAAAAGCAATCCACTGGCCAAGCCCAGAGTCAGTGGAATAGGGAAGTAGATTCATCTGCCCTGCTGGGGGGGCCACTGCAGAGGGCATGCACGTGAAGTCTTATTGCAGGGATAAAGAGCTGGGGAATATCCAGTCTTCCCAAATATACAATGAGTTATTACTTTCATGACCTCAAGAGACCTGGTGTCCAACAGATCGTGACTCTGTTGTTCTCTAATTCTCTACAGCAAATGAAATCACATGTCACTTACATATCTCCACACTGGTTTCAGCTTTCTGCTTATGATTTTGAGTAAACCTTTCCAGATGGTTGCCATTGGATGGGTTCTCCTCCTGTTCTTTAGAGAGGTCCACACAAGGCAACTTCCCCAAGGCAGGGGTCCTTCCTTAATGTCTCATGGGCTGCCCTGAGGTGCGTAGCAGTGACTACATGGACCGACCTCCCCACCTAGTGTGCTGGAAGCAGGCCCAATGGCTACGTCTTTCTCTGTCCTTCATTAGCAGCATGAGCCACAAGGGGGCATGTTTTCGGAACACAGATGTCTTACAGAAACTTCACAAACACTACATGCTTAACTGATTACAATAAGGTGAAATTTATGTCCATCAGAAAGGTACACTGGATGCTGGCATGACTTACTAGAGAATCTACTGCCTAGTTAATAAATCTGATACCTGTTATCATATTAGGAACATGAGCAGGGTTGGGAAGACTGCTCAGAGGGCAGCGGTGAGAAGCATTTTAGCGCAGGTTTACAGTGTATAGTCTGCAATCAGAGAACTATGTTCAGGTTCTGTCTGGGCCACTTACGAGATCTGTACCTCTCCATGCCTTGATTTCCTCATCTATCAACTGGAGGAATATCAAATACACCTGAGGGATGCTTGAGGATTAAATAAGATGATATGTGCATGGAGTCAGTGTGGGACTTGATCCACTGCAGAACTGATGACGCTGGTTAGATGATTATGGTTCCAGCCATTGTGTGAGGCTCCACACGACTTTATTCCATTCAAGATTCAAAGCATCGAGGTGAGGGTGGGGGGTAGCTGAGGAGAAGGGACCCATTTAGCTGGTCATATGGCTGGAAACAAAGACATACCAATGGGCTCAAACTCAAGGTTTTGTGGATTCCAAATTTAACTTTGGTTTCGTTTTGAACATCTAATGCCCCTTACAGTTTGCTGAAAAAGAGCTTTGGATTTTGCAAGTCAGTCGCAGTTTGGGCAGCTCCTCTGGGCTACCATGAATGTAATGTTAATGTCCTTTTCCTCCAGATTCCCGTGCTCCTGAACCTCAGCCAAGACCCCGAGGTCAGCCTGCCTGCGCCACCACTCATGTATGCTCTGGCCCTCGGCGCCTGCCTGGGAGGTAAGGGGATGCTGATGCATGGAGGGGAGGGGCCACTGACACTGTGGTGAGCCTGGTTAGTGTGTGCCAAATTGAAAGTAAATTAAAGAGAGTCCTGATCATCTCGTGACTAGAAACCCATCTTCAGCTTTGACTGGAGCAATTCTAGAGCTACTCAGTTCCTCTATGAAGACTTCACTTCCCACTCCCTGCAGAACTGCCCCTGACATTCTAAGCCCATGGCCTAAGGACAGTCATTACTAATGTCTCAGAGTTAAGGTGCCCACACTGCACCGTTCAGATGTGGCTTGTGTCTAGAAATGGACTTGAATCAGAAGCCAGTCTCAGCTTATTCTCTCCTTAACAAGGGGAGGTGGTGAAGTGATGAATGGGTGAGCTAAGAAGTAGAAACTCTAACCTAAGAGTAAGAAGAAAGATTAAGGATTTCTTTTTTTGGGCATAGAGGAGGGGGACTGTTGTCCTTTGGAGAAATTGCAAGATGAATCACAGAAAATGTCAGGAGAGACTAACCTCTGGTGAGCACACTAGGGCTTTGGATGTGACTGTCTTTGGAAGGAGCTGTGTTAGAGTCCTTCTCGCATTTTAGAGGCCTCACCACCTATGGAACACAAAAGGATTGTGAAGATCGTATGTACACACACCAGATACACTTTAAGTTTTTATTCTTATATCCAAGCATGCTTAGATAATCCAGCTTGCTTTGTTCTTTGGTTGACCTCTAACTATTAAATTAGTAACTTTCTGTTTAGTTTATCTCTTTGTTTGTAAAGGGGGATTAATGTCATTCCATGAAGTTGCTATGATTTCTGGAGACAGCTAATTCACCTAATTCAGTGACTGAGACCTCAAGTTCTTATTTGAGATTGCAGACTGGAGGGAAAGTCAGGGAGGGCTCTCAGAGAGGGAGGTTTGAGCTGGGTCTCACAGGGCGAGAAGCCTCCTGGGCTAGTTTTGAGTCCCCCAGAACGTGTAGAGTGAATGTGGAGGGGGTTGTCAAGGACAGACGCTAGCATGGACCATTTATATGGCAGACAACCTAAACTGTGATTCAACACTTGTTGACTGAGCCCCTTTTGGAAGGAGAGATACAGCCATAACGAACAATAAAGGTGTTAAGCTTCGGGATCTTTGTAACCTCATTGCTCTGGTCATTGGATAGTTGCTTGTTTGTGGTATAACAGATGCCCAGTTGTGCTGGGTGTTAACTCTACCCTTATTCTATTGGAGACCCTCTCTCATTGACTCAGTTTGGCATTTTTAAAAAAATTGTTCAAAATACACATAGCATAAAACTTATGATTTTAACCATTTTTAAGTGTGCAGTTCAGTGGCAGTAAGTGCATTCACATTGTTATGCAACCATCACCACCATCTATCTCCAAAACTTTTTCATCTTCCCAAACTGAAACTACATACCCATTAAACCATAATTTCCCATTCCCTCAGGTTCTGGCATTTTAAAGACCACTTTAAATAGAAGTTTTCAGTTGGTTTGTGAAATGTCATTTGTTATATAAATTGAGTGTGATTCACTAGTTAGTCTGAAACAAAAAAAATCTTTCCTGGTCTGATACTAATGCCTTTTGGTTGCTCTTTTTACTAAAAGCTAAGAACAATTCAAATTAATCTTAAGAAAAATCTGCCTTAGCAGGCTAGGAAGTTTGCATGCTAAAGCTTTATTGGGAGGTGCAATCTCGGGCAGGAAGACTGAGGGAGGAAGTGAGGTGAGGCAGTGAAGGAGAGAAAGGCAAATGCATGGTGCTTTACTAAGCTAGTAACAGGTTCAAAAGGAAAACAAGCCAGTTCTTATTCAGGTAGAGCAATTTATAGATAGATCCTATGGAACCATTGTGCTTTGGAAAGGAAGGAGGAAGGGAGAGATTTATCTGTTGTTCCATGCTGTCTCCTGTGCTCATTGGTCAAAGTTTGCTTCAGGGAATTTCTGAATCCAGTTAGGAAGTATAAGGTTGCAAGAGACCATTGCTCTCTACACAACAGAGAACAAACAAAACAAACACGATCTACAAAATCGTAGCTTTAAAAAACCTATCAGTATGCTAAAGATGCAAAGAGACTAAATGATGTAAATTCCAGAAAGTGATAAGTCCTTCCGAGGGGAGAGGAGAACATGGCTGCTGTCATCTCTGGCTGGGGGTGACGCAAGAAACTTGAGTGAAATCTCTCAGCGCCTTCACTGAGTGTGCAATGAAGCTGGGGATGCTGCAGAAGCAATGAGAGAAAAGCTTTGAAGACAAGCTGGAACTTCACAGACTGCACTGGAGTAGGGGGTAGGGGAAAAAGCCACCTTTTGAAGGGCAGAAAGCCAGGACAGAACTTCAGAACATAGAGAATCCTCAGCAATCAATAGGCTGTAAAGTAAGAATGCTCCCGTGGTTTAGGAAACTGAAGACTTGACTATACAGTACAGAGACCCCAGACTCTCCTGTTCATATCCTTGTTTCAGAGAAACTCCTGATCTCTCTCTCAAAACATTTTCAGCTATTAGCAAATTGAATGCAACTCAAGATGCAACAAAGCCAGGTCCAGCTCAGCAACAGATTAGATTGTCTCCAGGCCCTGCAGTGACAGCCTGGCACAAATGATGATGTCCTTTTCAGGGTGTGTGTCTGTGAGTAAATATTACTGCTTCAGTCTCTATAGTTCTTTAAATAAAATGTCCAGCATACCATTACCTTGATGAAGAGCATCTACAAAAACACCTACAACTAGCATCATACTTACTGTTGAAAAACTGAATGCCCCCTAAGATTGAGAACGAGGCAAGAATGTCTGCTTTCGCTTTTCTTATTTAACATAGTGCTGGGAGTTCCAGCCAGTGCAATAAGGCAAGAAAAAGAAATAAAAGCTATACAGATTAGAAAGAAAGAAATAGAATTGTCCCTACTGCAGATGACACGATTGTCTATGTAGATTCCAAGGAATCTATTTTTAAAAACCCTAGAATTAATATATAATTTTAGCAAGGTCACAGGATACAAGATAAATATACCAAAATCAATTTTAGCCATGAACTTGTGGATATCACAATTAAATATACAGTACTATTTATAATTACTCAACAAATTAAATACTGAAAATTACAAAATGCTGATAAAAGAAATCTAAGAAAATCCAAATAAGTGGGAAGACATAACTGTGTTCAGGGACTGGAAGACTCAACATAGTAAAGATGTGACTTGTCCCCAAATTAATCTTTAGATTTAATGCAATTCCTAGCAAAATCTCAGTGAGATTTCTTGTATATATATTCAAGATTATTCTGAAATTTATGTGTAAATGGGAATATATACATGACAAATAAGCACATGAAAGGATGCTCAACGTTATTAGCCATTAGAAAACTGCAAATTAAAACCATGAAATCATCACTCACCTATAAGAATGGCTAACATAAAAAATAGTGACAACATTAAATATTGATGAGGTTGTGAGGAAACTAAATAACTCATACATTCTTCTTGCGGCTGTAAAATGGCACCATCACTCCGGAGAACAGTTTGAAAGTGTCTTTAGAAACCAAACCTGCAAGTACCATAAAACCCAGCATTTACACTAGTGGGCATTTATTCTAAAGAAATGAAAATTTATATTCACCCAAAAACCTGTACGCAAATGTTTATGGAAGCTTTATTTTTAGTAGCCACAAAGTAGAAACAAACCAGCTGTCCTTCAACAATAAATGATTAAGCAAACTGCGGTACATCCCTACCATGGAAGGCTATTCACTAACAAAAGAAATGAACTGTTGATACACATGACAGCCTTGATGAATCTTCAGAGAATTATGTGGAGTGAAAAAGTCAATCCCAGAAGGTTACATGCTGCATGATTCCATTTATATACGTTCTTGAAATAAGAAATTTATAGAAATGTAGAATAGATTAGTTGTTGGCAGGAGTTAAGTACAGGGTAGGGTAGAAGGTAGTTGATGTGGCCATAACAGGGCCACAGGAAGGACCATTTTGGTGATGAAAATGTTCTATAACTTAACTGTATCAATGTCAGTATCCTGACTGTGACATTGTAGTAGGGTTTTGAATTATATTACTATTGAAGAAAACTGGTAAGTGGTACATGGGATCACTCCATATTATTCCTTACAACTGCATGTTGTCAATTACCTCAAAATAAAACTGCAATTAAAATAATTAAAAAGGAAAAACTAGAAGGAAAAATGTTCTCAGTAACTAAATGTATAACTACTAAACTAAGTAAATATAGATAGATAGACAGGCTGACTGAAAAATAAAGTCAAGGAAATAACCCAGAATCTAGAGGCAAAAATCAAAGAAGAAATTGCAGGAAAAAAAGTTATATACATAAAAGTTCCATATGGGAAATCCAATATTCAACTACTAGAAAAATCTCAGGAAGGACAGAATGAAACAGAAGGGAGGAGTTTATCCAAGAAATAATAGAAGTGACTTTTCTAGAGTAGAAGCAGCACATGAGTGGATACATGCCTAATGCCATCTTTGTGAAATTTTAGAACTCCAAGGAGGCTTAGAAACTTGCTCAGTGTCACAGAATGAATAAATCCCAGAGCGGGGAATTGAATTCTAGCAGTCCAGCTCCCTAGTTTCTTCTCCTAAACTCTTTATGTTGAAAACAGGTAGTTAGAAATTCCAGGTTCAGCAAAAAATGGTACAAAAATGTTAGCATCCCAGCTGGAGTGACCCTGTGCCCAACCCCAAAAGCTTGATTTGCTCATGGAACACATTGTGGTTGTTAATTTCCTTGACAATCAAGCTCTTCTATTTTATTTGTTGCCATATACAGGTGTTAGTTGGATAAAAAGAAACTTTAAAAATAACTTAAATATCTACTGGTGGAACATAGAGATCAAATAAAAATGAAGACTGCTATAGGTCCAAGCACATGTTGTGTCTTTGCCAAAGTTACCTAGGGACTGTGGACAATCCAGGAAGCACATGGCTGCATTAAAACCTGTTGCTTTCCTTTGCTCATATTTGTGTCTTGAGTGGCAAGTGGTTCTTCCACTTGCCAAAGGGAATGCCAGTGCATAGAGTTAATTTTTGTGTTCTCTGTCAAGCAGGACATTATCACTGGTCTGAGAGCATGGCATATTTGATCCAACTTGGACTGGCTGACACAGAACATTAGATTGGAGATTCTTTACAAATTGATAAAATGTCCAGCAACAACAAGGCAGAGAATAGTTTTGAAAAATGTTCTTGTTCTATCTCTAGAACCATATATCATCTTTCCACACAGGATTACCCAAACATGCTGAGACAGGCAACAGCTGTTCACATACAAATCCCAACCTCTGTTTGCTCCTCTGTTAATGGAAACTGGAAAGGAGGCTTGATCCAGAGTAGTGACACTAGGACCTCTTTCTCACTGCCATGTGGAACCCATGCCATGTGTGGGGTGCCATTAGAAACCTGCTAGCATCTTATTAAATTGCTGCAGCAACCATTGATGTCTGAATACTGCTCTCACATTCTTAATCTTATGTGAAGCCCACAACTATCCTGTCAGATGCCCAGGGAAGGTGGCAACTGTCCTCATTTAATTCAGATGTAGGTCTTCCCTGCTGATGGTAAGGCAGGGACAGGCAGATGGATTCCTGCCCCTTGCCAAAGCCAAAGCCATTTGGAGTCAAGGAGACATGAAGGGGTATCTTCTGTGGGGGAGGGAGGGGCTTCTGGTAATGATTTCCCTGGGTCCTGAGTACAAACCTTAGGAGAGAGAGTAGTCCTGCTTCTTTTTCTGGATACTGCTCACTGATGTGTACTAATGAGATGCCTGGAGCCAATTCCAGCCTGAGTATGGGCCCAAGTCTGAGTGTTGTTGGTGGCAGAGCACATAGATGGAGATAACTGGTCCTGGATGATGGTGCTGAGTCCTGACTTGCTCCATCTCTGACTGTTTGTCACAGGAGATAAACTCTCTGTATTGCCAACACCATCTTGTTTTGCATCTTCCTTTCCTTCTAACCAAAAACCTCTTAATATAAAAGAAATAGTCAGTGATCACTTATGGTTACAGAGCTTAGCAGATTTGAGACTTTAGTTGAGATCTTCAGAATCCAAATCTAGTGTTCTTTCCACTATACCAGCTGACATACTCTGTTCCCAGTACATTTGTGCAGGATCTGCTGGTTGGCTGACCCAACACCGTTCCTACTCTCCTCTTTGCTTCCGTCTATTGTAATGTTCCCTCTAGTAGCTCATACGCTCTCCTTGTCTCATTTTACTGACCAATAAGACACAAGGGAAATCTGTTTGGGAGCCTCTTGATGTAGCTTTTGCCCCCCTAATAAAAATGTATTCATACCAGTTCTCCATGCCTTCTGCCTTAGATGTGGCCACGAAACCATCTGTGACTGGAGGGAGAGGCCAAGAGAATTGGGGAGACCTGCCTCTGACATTAGCGAGACACTGAACCCATCAGCCCTCTGCCCTCAAGCTTCTTATTACATGGGATGAGGTGATTTCCCTGTGTGTGTAAGCCGCTGTTAGTCAGGTTTCTGTAGCTGAAAGCATTCTTAAAGAAACAGGGCTCAGTGAGACTTAATCAGTTAATATTCTATCTCCCAGGTTACCAGGCCTTCAGGAGGCTGAATGACTTCGTGCAAAGGGATGACTGACAGGTGGGTCTAGGGGAGGGAGGTCAGGCTGTGAGGGCCTATTCTAGTGCAGACAGGGCTTTGGGGAATAGCAGTCCCCATAGTGTCATACACACTGCAGTCCCTAGAAGGGGATAGGAATCAAAAGCTGAGCAACTGCCTTACATGAAGGAAGTCAGTCCAGCCGTTGCTCATGTCTCTGCCTCATCTACTTTCCAAGAAAAGAATTTGAGTCACGGGGCTCCTCACTTTACCCCTCTGACCTCACCCACACCTCTTCATCCTGTTCAAGTTGTTGTGCACCCAGGAGATCAAGCTGCTACCCCTTCCCTCAGATCCTTGAAAACCTCCCCATTCTGTTCCCTGAATCCGTAAGTGCTCAGGAATACATTAATGCACTGAGCCAGTTCACCCTGGCAATGTGAAACAGGAAATGGAAATGGCCTCTTGTTTTCTGGCAAGTGGTCTGTAGCAGATGAGGAATTCATACCAACTGCAGCATGACGAGATGCTTCATCCAGGCAATGCCTGCCTGCCATTTTAACTGGAAAAAGGAGTATTTTTTCTGTCATTAATCCCTCACAGCAGAGAAGAAAAGTGTTGCTTTTTATTTTTAGAGCTCACACAGGTTGCTGAATGTGACCCTGGATCAGGAGTTAAGCTCTGTGTCATCCAGAAGCAGAGGTCTCCATGTTAAGTCCCGGAGTAGCAATGTTTGGGGGGCTGGCAGGTAGACATTGCCTAGGCGCAGAGGTGCGTGCTTTATGATGGAGGCTGGCAGGGCAGGGCCATGCAAGAAACAAGGACTTCCCTGTGGGAACAGTCTTGTCAGGCCCCGGGAAATAATCGCCAGACAGAATGGCTTGGCAACAGTATGGAGTCTCATTGGCAGGTCCCCTCAACCAAAGTGGGAGCCGGCTGGCTGCCAGGGTGATAGGATGGATACATCAGTGAGACAGCGCCCAGAGGAGGCTGTCTAGGGCCAGCACTGCTGTGGAATTTGTATATCACCACCTGTTTGGGACCCTTCAGATGCTCTTCGTGGTTGTCTGCAGAAGGGCCTTAGGCTTATGTCATGCAGCCTCAGTCCCACCCTCTCTTATCTTCCTCTGGAGTCAGAACTTCTGGTTCGAGTCCTGGGCCCACCACTTCACAGCCCTGAAAACTCAGTGTGTTGCTCAGCTTATTTGTGCCTTAGTTTCTTCAGGGGGACACTGGGGACCTCCAGGGTCATGGTGAAGATAAGAAGACAAAAGGCATGCCAAACCCTTCGAATGCTTCTAGCCCCGAGGAGACACTCGGCAGACATCTGGTCTTTTCCTTCAACTCCTTCTCCAGCAGAACTTACCCCACACCCAAGCCTGCGTGGGCCCACATGCCTTGTTGAAGCTAATTGCTCCATTTCATTCTCCTTGGAGCCGTCTAACTCCCCTTGTCATCTGTGACTTCCTCAGGGAAGCCCTGCCTGGCCAGGGCCCAGTGACCCCAGCCTCCTGAGCACTTGCTCTCTGCCTCTCTGATCTCATGCCTGCTGCACATCTCCCATGTGATGCCTCTGTCCTGTCTCTCCAAAAACAGGCTCCCCATGAGGCCCTGGAAAATATGAGCTGATTTTCATGGAGAGTGGTCTGCTGGGTAGAAGAGAGAACCTGCCTAGTATTGAAAAGTTAGCAAGAAGCTAATGGAAATCTGGGGAGGGGGCAGAGGCAGATCTCAGAATCAAGATGCAAATCCAGAATCAGTTCTGGTCATAACAAATAGACAAACTCAGAGGATTTTTTGTGTCACAGTTCTTGCCTATCAGGTAAGTGTGGCTCAGCTAGGTCCCTGTTTAGAGTCTCATGAGGCCAAGATGAAGGTGTCCTCAGGCTGTGCTCCTTTCTTGTGGCTCTGGGGTTGGGTCTGCTTCCAAGCTCACTCAGGTTATTGGCAGAATCCCGTTCCTTGCAGCTGGAAGACTGGATCCTTATTCCCTAGCTGGCTGTCAGCAGGGCCTACCCATAGCTCCTAGAGGCCTCTTTGGTCATTGCACATGGGCCTAAGTCTCAGAGCCAGCAATGGTATATGGAATCCTGCTCACGGTGGAAATCCCTCCACTTCCCCTGTATCTCTCTGATACCCATCCCTCCATCTCTTCAACCCTCTCCATATCTCTGATCCCCCTCCTCATCCCTTTGACTCTCCCTGGGATCTCTCCTGGATCTCTTTGACTCCCTCTGGGATCCCTCTGATCCCCTTCCCTGGGATCCCTCCAACTGTCCCTGGAGTCTTGCTTACCCTCCCCTCCCTGCGACACCTCCTGGGATCTCTGCTATTCTCCCTCTGAGGATTCTCTTCTGCTCCCACCCGAAGAAAGTTCTGTGCTTTTAAGGGTTCATGTGACTCAGTTGGGCCCACCCTGATAATCCAGGGTAATCCTCCTATTTCAGGGTCCATAACCTGAATTATGTCTGCAAAGTCCCCTTTGCCATACAGGGTAACATAATGGCATAACCACAGGTCCTGAGCACTAAGATATGGGCTTCTTTGTAATGGGGGAGCATCATTCTACCACCTGGAATAAGCCAGCATCACCTATAACCTGAACTGTCCCCCACCCATGCTTCCTGTGTTCTCTGTCACTGCCCTAAAGTCTGTCTTGCACACAGCAGTCTGGGTGTTAGCCTGTCATGCCCTTCCTTCCACTGTGGGGCAGCTATCCCTCTCCCTTGGTGATGGTCCCCCCCAACCCCCACCGCTGACCTCCCCCCTCCCCTCACCCTTCCTGATACTCTGGGTGGGGCCATACACTCTGAAGTTCACTGGGAAATAAGGGAATTGTCATAAAAGTGAGACATCAGAAACACAGGGACCACAAGCAGAGTGGGGCCGACCTTAGGCAGGCAGGGTATGCACAGGACTTGGGCTCGACAGGCTGTGGGTGATGGAAGTTTTTATTGAGCTCTTAAGATCTAAAGTCTTATATTGTTGATGCATCAAATATATTTCATCCTTAGAGCAAGTGTGTAAATGGACAAGATGGCATGCTGTTTCAATGATTTTCGCTGAAAAAAACTCCCAGTCTAAGTCTTATGTGGAGGAAAGGCAGAGAGAGAGATGAGGCTCTGGCTTGTGACCTTGGTGAACATTTGTGTGGGTGACCCTGGCTGCAGACCTGATGGTCTTGGCTACCTGTATGTTTCAGAGAGAGGGTGAGGACTGAGTGGAAGGAGGGGAACATGTGTTCAGCTGAGTGTCATTTGCACTCACAGCTCATTTGCCAGGGCCCCTCCTGGGGAACAGGGCAGGTGTTTTGGACCTCCCCCAGTGGAGAAACCTGGCAGGTGACTTTGCTCTGAGGTTATTTATTCCACACTTTTCTCCATGCTCTGCATTCCAGAGGACACAGTACTAGGTTCTCTGAAAAGGCAGCATTGAGGGTCTTGCTTATGCCACCAGACTCCATCTTTGGTCCTCTTCCTCCTGCTCTACTGTTACTAATGTTTTTCAGTCTCAGAAGGCTGCTTCCTTATGCCGAAATGCCATAGCCAGCTCCAGATTTGTGTCTCACAGTTCGCCAGTCCTCAGGAGACAGAGAGAGTCTCTTCCTCAGTGGTTTATTGCAGACATGACACATTGGAACTGAGCTAAACTACCTGAGCCTGGGTTGTGTGTCCATCCCTGAACACTGACCTTTGCAGTTGGCAACAGAAGAGCTGATGGGCTTTACTAAGCAAAGTCACCCTTCCCTGAACGAGTCACTGTGTTGAGACCTGGCTTGGGACACATCCCTCACCATGCAAGAGGCCTCACTCATATGTACGTGTGTGCATGTTATGTCTCCCATACAGATCATGTGTGCTGTCAAAAAAAGGCTCGCCTGGAGAGGCATTTTATTAACCTAGTTGTTGCATCCATCCTTCCATCCACAGAAGGATTTCCTGCTGGGTGTCTGGGCCTGGAGTCGTGAGATTCCATTCTACTTCTCAGAAGACACACGTCCTCTCCACTGGTTGTTGGCCCTACTTGCATTTTCCTCTAAAAGATATATGCCACTATGTCTCACAGGGATTTGCCAATTCTCCTTAGCATTTCCTTTCCTCTATCACATAGAACAGCCATAATCCTGACTGTAAATGAATTGCTATATTTACAAGCAGTGAATTTATTTTCAGGTTGCTAGTGGTTTTTTTTTTCCTACAGATATTTGCAAAGCAACCACTTTGCTAGTGCCTGTGAAGTAATCACCAAATCAAAAGCCCATGAGATGATCTGAATGCTACAGACCAAAAGCAACCGGAAGGCAACACTGAGATAAACTGAAATTTTATTTTACTTTTAAAATTTCGATTCCAGGTAATGGAACATTGATTGGAGCCTCAGCAAATGTCGTTTGTGCAGGAATTGCAGAGCAGCATGGATATGGATTCTCTTTCATGGAATTTTTCAGGTACTTTAAAAACTCATTTTAAATTTCTGTCTAAATAGTCCCTAAGCTTACTTAATTAAAAGAAAAAAAAAAAAAGAGCACCGTATACTGTTAAGCAGTAGAATATGCATGTTTTTAGCAATTAGAGAGACTTTAGTGTGGGTGAAGTTAACTCAGAAAAAAACACATTAAAAATTTATTGCTGGGAGGGGCTGGCCTGGTGACACAGCAGTTAAATTCATGCGCTCTGCTTCAGTGGCCCAGGGTTCACTGGTTTGGGTGCCGGGCGCCGGCGTATGCACCACTTGTCAAGCCACGCTGTGGCTGGCATCCTACATATGAAATAGAGGAAGATGGGCACAGATGTTAGCTCAGGGCCAATCTTCCTCAGCAAAAAGATGAGGATTGGTGGTGGATGTTAGCTCAGGGCTAATCTTCCTCAAAAGAAAGAAAAAAATTATTGCTGGGATTAACTTCGTGACACAGAGGATGATTCAGACATTCTGCATAATTCAGATTGAGTCTAGGGGTGAGGAAATGGTTGTGAGCTTGCTGGGTATCTATGTTGCTGTTCTCTTGAAAATTTCAGTGGGGCTTGCTTCTTGACTGTTCGTGATGATGGTGCATAATGAGATTCTGACATCCCCCTACTGGATTGCCCAGCAAACGAAGAGCCCAGGGATATTAAAGACTGGGGGAAGCCTGGGAATGAGCATTCCATGTGTGGGTACCTCTCAGGACAGCACAGAGATGAGGCCCAGGGTGGGGAGCACAGCTGATGCCTTGGCTCCCCAAGGCGTCCTGCTCCTGCAAAGGAGAATTTGCTCCAAGGGAGCTGGGCCCACTCTGGGGTCCTGACCACCTGCATGCTGTGTTTATATGGCACCACTGTACGTTGCAGCAGGTGAGTGGACAGAATAGAGGTGTGTCATTCCTGTAAAACAGTGCTGCCAAAAAGAACTTACATTCATTTGGTGTTGAACAAGATTTCTGTTGAAGTTCTTGACTGTAAACTCGCAGCTCGGTGTATGCATAGCCATGGTTCTCAGAACCAGTCTCACTAAAGCTTTGTAACAGCAGCTCTGGCTGAGTGGTGGAACGACCTGCAGCCCATGGAGGCAGCGGTCCCTGCTTCAGGCCCCATGCCTCTGCAGGGCACTGCTTGCCTGGGCTAGACTCGGGGACAGAACCCTTGCCATCATACCCAGGTGAGGATCAACATCAGTCTGTGTATAACAGAGCATTGACTTTTGCAGACTTACTATACTGGGCCATGTCTGCTCTTGAGCAACTACTGATACTTAGCAGTTTTGCTGAGACTTTAATTTGAATAACAGTCCTGGGAGACTTGGGTGTGGGAAGAAGGCACTAGGCTGGAAAGCAAGCTGCAGGGACACTGACCACGCATCTCTTAGTAGGCCTCTGGGCACATTGTTGGCCTGCTGCTAAGGGACAGGATCCAAAACTTAGCAATTGGCCAACTTAGTCCTGTTTAGGCTCTCATCTGCCTCTGCTGAGTATAAAAGAAATAAAACTGTCACTTAAACAAAATTCTCAATGAAACAGCATTCATTGTAGCAATGTAGCATCCACCCTAGCAGAATAACGCACCTCACACTGCCATCAAATCTTCTTTGCTCCAGATTCAGTGAGGGTTCAGCCTCAGAGTACAGTGCCCCAGAGACAAGTGAGCGAGGTGGCAACAGGAGATACAGACTTGGCCCAGGAATTCCAGGGCTTCTGCATTTGGACCAGGTTCCCAGTTTCTGCAGAGCTAGAAGGCTGTCATTCAAATGCCCCAGTCACCTCTTCTTTGTTTGGCCAAGAATGCAATATGCTGGCCCTCTACCTGCTCGTCACCATAGGCTGGACTCCAGATAGTAGGGATTCTCATGGCCATTTAGCAACACTGGTTGGTCTCTTTGAAATAAGAACCAGGACGTGTGTCAGACTAGAAGGGTTGGTGTCCATGCCCAGTGTCTGGTGTCTGGACATGCACAGTGCCTGGGTTTCAGCTCCATGGATGATGCATGTGCATACTGAACTTTTCAAGTAGGCCTTACACTTCTATGCAATATATGCAGCTTGTGTGCAGAGTGTGGTGGTGAAAGCTAGAACAGTATTCAGTAACATGGTGGCCATAGAAAGTGTGGAGCAAGACTGCCAGTTTTCTCCTCCACAAGCTCATTTGGTGGTGGCCTTATGAATCACATGCATCTTCTTGGATGGAGAAAAACATGCCTCTATAGTTAGTGGTCAAGAACCATGTCTCATTTCTGTCTGGTTCCAGCATTTCTTCCAGCTCTGACCATTCTTCTTGTCAGATCCTTGCTGCTTGGCGGTCAGAGCAGTGTTCTCATTAAAAATGGTCATCTAATTGTTGTAGGGCACTTATTTGCATGAAGCTCTTACTTTGCAATTGTAAATGTACCAAATTAACTTTTATCTACCTCATATAAAAAATAATTTCATGAAAGGTGGCTTCCCGTGATACACAGTGCAAAATGTTGACTTTCTACTTGATTTTTAAAAATTACTGTTTTTCTGACTATTTAAATATGCATTTAAAGGAAAATATGTAAAAGGATAAAATATAAAAGTAACTCATCATTTTGCTACCCAGAAATGACCACTGATCCTAATTTAGTGTGTTTTCTTACATTTTCTCTCACTATCGTATGATATATATGTATATGTTAACAAAAATTTTTAATCACGTTGTGTCCTATCTTTTACTTTTCATAATATATTGTGAGCATTTTACTAGTCCATTAATTATTATTCCAAAATAGAATGTTTATACATACAATATATGGATATATCACTATTTTACCTTGGTTGAGCATTTCAGTTGCTTCCTATTCTTTGTTATCATAATCAGTGCTGTATTGATTATCTTTACAGATAAAACTTTGTTTCATTCTTGATAATTGAAGATAAATTTCCTGATATACAATTGCTGGCTAAGTGAATGATGTTTTAAGAACCTAGATACACATCGACAAGCTGGCCTCCAGAAATGTTGCTCTGCCACTCACTTCATTGAGGCTCACCAACACTTATTACTGACATTCTAAATACTCATGGTTCATCTGGCCTGCTAACAGTAGATTCATCTTATGTTTTAAATAATTCCAATGAGATTAAACTCTTTTATATAAGTATTGGAGGTTTGCATTTCTTATTTTGTAAACTTTCTGTTCATACTTTTGTCTATGTCTTTCTATTGAGAGATTTGAATTTTTCCTATTTTTTGGAAGCTGTCTTTACATTTAAAGGAATCAGTTCTGATATGTATGTTGTGACTTTTGTTTTTTAGTTTATTTTAAATTTTACAAGGAACTTTTAGATATTATGTAGTCAAAGCTATGAATCATATTGAATGTGACCTTACTTTTGTTTTTGAATTTAAGATGTCTTTTCTATCCCCCAAACAGGTAAACTTCACCTCTATTTTTTTTGTGTGTGTGTGAAGATTGGTCCTGAGCTAACATCTGTTGCCAATCTTCCTGTTTTTGCTTGAGGAAGATTGTCTCTGAGCTAACATCCATGCCAGTCTTCCTCTATTTTGTATGTGCGATGCCGCCGTAGCATGGCTTGATGAGCAGTGTGTAGGGCCACAGCTGGGATCCAAACCTGTGAACCTTGGCCACCAAAGTGAAGTGTGCAAACTTAACCACTATGCCATGGGGCTGGCCCCTCACTTCTATTTTTTTCTAGATTTTTTTTTCTGGTTTTCATTTAAAATTTTTCCTTCAAGATAGTTGTAGATGCACACGTAGTTGTAAGAAATAATACAGAGAGATCTCATGTATCCTTTACCCAGATACTCTCAATAGTAAATTCTTGAAAAAATTGTAGCACAATATCACCACCAGGATATTGGCACTGATACTAGTCAAAATAGAGAAAAATCACATCACCACCAGAATCTCTCATGTTGCCCTTTTATAACCACACCACTTCCCTCCCACCTCCACCCCACCTTAACCCATGTAACTACTAATCTCTTTTCCATATCTAAAATTTCATCATTTCAAAAATGTTATGTAAATGGAATCATACAATATGTGACCTTTTTGGACTGGCTTTTTTAACTCACCATAATTGCCTAGCGATTCATCCAAGTTATTTCATATATGAGTATTTTGCTCCTTTTTATTGCATTCCATGGTATGTACCGCAGTTTGTATCATGTAACACACGGATGTATCACAGTTTCTTTAGTAATTCACCCACTGAAGAACATCTATGGTATTTCCAGTTTGGGGCTATTATGAATAAAGCTACTATGACATTTATGTTCAGGTTTTTAATATAGGTTTTCATTTCTCTGGGATGAATGCCCAGGAGTGAGACTACTGAGTCATATGGTAAGTATACAGTTAGTTTTTAAAGAATTGCCAAATTAAATTATTTTCCAGAGTGGCTGTATCATTTTGCATTCCTGCAAGCAATGTGTGAGAGATCTGATTTCTCTGCATCCTCTCCAGCATTCAGGATTGTCACGATTTTTAATTTCAGTAATTCTTATAGGTGTATAGTGATATATCATTGGAGTTTTAATTTGAATTTCCCTAATGGCTAATGATGTCAAACATCTTTGTATATCCTTATTTGCCATCTGTATGTCCTTTTCAGTGAACTGACTGTCTTTTAGGTGTGTCTCTGATATACAGTATATTGTTGGGGCTTGCTTGTGAATCTAAAGAAAAAGCATTTTTTTCTTTTAATAGGTGAGTTTAGCCCATTCACATTTATTGGTCTGACTCACACATTTGCCATATGATTTAATTACATTGCTATGTATGTTGTGTTTTAGTTGCTAAGTTTCTCTCTGTTACCCATTTTTGCTCTTTTATTTTCTAAAATGTCTCTTTGTAATTAGAAATGTTATGTTTTTCTTCTAGTGACTACCTTTTTTCTCATACTTTATTGAATGACTTTAGACCTCCGTTTTCTTATTTAATCTTGAGTATCTGGTTTGTCTACCTTTATGGGTATCCTTTGACTTCTATGTATTGCCTATATAACAATTGATATGTTTATTCTGCTTTTCTCTTTCCTTCTTACTTCTTCACTTATTTACTAATTGAAATATTTCTACTTTCAAAGCATATAACATTTAAATATTATTCTTCTGCTATTGTCCCTATGTTTGTTTGTCTTAGGTCTACAATTAAATATATTAAATAGTCACCATTAGTCCTTTTGCTGAAGTGTCCCTGGTTAGCGCTTGATGGATGAAGTCAATCTTTTAGAAGAGCTCGAGAACAGCTCCTAAGTAGAGTAGTCCCTGAGTTTTTGCAGGTTTACAACTGTCTTTTCCATAGCCTTTTACTTTGAAGGAGAGCTTGCCTTCATATCCAATAAAATCCTTGGTTCACACATACTTCCTTTGACTTTCTTGAAAACGCTGCTTCTTTGTTGCCTCATTTGTATGTTGCTTTTGGGAAGTCTGATGTAGGCCTAATTCTCTTGCTTTTGTAAGTTATTTGATCATCTTGTTTAGAAGTCTGGGGGAATTTCTGATTTATCTTGAAGTCTAATAATTTTACTAACACATGTCTTGGAGTTGATTGTTCTGTGTCAGTTTCCCCACGTATACTGTGAGCCCCTCTAATGTGTAGAATCATGTCTTCTTTTAGTTCCAGAAAGGTTTCTTGGATCATAGTTTTAAGCGTTCATTACATTTTATTGTTTCATGGATCTGTTCATGTTGGGTCTTCCTGGCTTGCCTTCCGTTTCAACCACTTTCTCTCTGACTGATTTTGCTACTTAATTTACTTTACTTTTACTCTCCTGTTTGCTCTCCTCCTTTCTTCAGTATCTCTTATTAAATTTTCATTTGACTATATATTTTTGGAATACCTTGTAATTTAATCTTTATTTTGGACATGATTTAGTCTTTTTCTTTGATTCCTCATTTTATTTCTTCAGGTTTTTTAGTCTATTTATATTCTTAGCATTTGGGTTTCTGATTCAAGGTGTTTTTTTCTTATTGTCAAGTGCGTATTTAGGATATGTAATTCACTATAGAATGTTGTCATGCAGCTTTAATTTTTTTGAGTTCATGTTTGGATTTTTGGGTAAATCCTTACCATCGTCAGTGTTTGCATTCTCATATTCCCTTTTTATTCTTATGAAAGCGTTATATAGATTAAATCTGCTTCATCTATGCACTTCTTGGATGGGGTGCACTGTTGGGGTCAATTGAAGATTCCTAGTTCAAGAGCACCCTCTGTGGTCAGTGCAACGGCCTGTAGTTCTTTAACGGATGATTTTTTTTTGCAGGTGAGGAAGTGTCCACCAATTTTTGGTTCTTTTTGTCTTATAAGATTCTACATTTCTTCCTCTTGCTGCTTTTCCCCTTCACCTTCCAGTCTCTTATGGGCACATCTGCCTTCCTTTCTGCTGTCTTATTCCCCAGAAAGGAGTCTTTCCAAGGCTTCTGCCTGTTGCCCTGTGCACATTTGCATCATTTTTCTATAGTCTGTGCTCTAATCGAGCAGGATTAATTTTAGTTGTTTCATGTTTAGGTTGGACTTCTTTTTTTCTGGTTATTGTTTTTCCCTCAGCCCTAGGAAGCTTATTACTTCTTTTCTTTTTCATGGAGTTTTCTGGATTCCTCTGTCTCTTTGGAAAGGCCTGGGGCAGGAGCTTGAGAGATTGCTTTGCTGTGAATTGGTGTTTATTTCTTTTTTGATGAGTAATATGAAGCTTATGGTGCTGTCTTCTAGTTATGTTGAAGGCATGGGATGTATGTGATTTTATTTGTACGTCTTGTTGATCTGTAGAGTTTGTTGTGAACAGTGTGGGAAGATTTGGATTTGGGTGGTTGTTGTCATGTTGGCCACTGGAAGCCCATTGCTCTCTTTTTGAAGATAGTGGTATCACTCCTTTCTCCATTGGGATCTTCTGTGCTGCACAACACAGGGAGAATAGGGTTTTATTTTGCTATCTTTGGAGAGACTTATTTTCTGGATGGAAAGTATGCCAATGTTGCATTCCCTCATTGAGCAGAGACATAGTCTCCAGGACACCCCTCCATGGGACGCTCTTCCATGGGGCACTCCTCCATGGGGCACCCTTCATGGGGCGCTTCTCCATGGGGCACCCTCCATGGGGCTCTCCTCAATGGGACACTCCTCCATGGAGCACTGCTCCATAGGGCACTACTCCTTGGGGCAGTCTTCCATGGGGCGCTCCTCCATGGAGCTCTACGAGGCAGTACACATGGGTTGGCGAAAGATTGTTTCATCAATTGATAATGCAGATTTTTACTATTTCTTTACACTTAGAGACACATTAAGTGGAATGTTGTTGCAGAAATCCATAAAGTTTTTGTCATCTGCTCTTTTGTTTCCTTTTGAGATTTATTGGAACACAACTGATTATTTTTCGGCTTTAAAAAAATAATAAGTTGATAAATTAAATGAAAGAGAAAAATATTCAGAGAATAAACTACTTAGAAACTACCATTCTAGAAGAAACATTTGAAAATGTCCTGGCTTTGTTTTGTGTGACTCAGAAGGATCATTGATTAACACTAAATTAGGATAAAGTTCTTTGGATACTAGATTTTATAAAGCCATCATTCTGTCTCCTGCTTCAGGGATATCTGTCTAGACATTCATATTTTCTCAAAGGTCAAAACCAATGCTAATGTAATATTAGATGCCTTTTTTAAGGTTAATCTCTGTATTAATCACAGTGCTGTAAACTCACTGAACCAGAAGTCAAATAATTTTTTTCCTCTTGAGGATTAAAATCATGAACATGAGATCAGTATTTTCTGAATGTCAGTTTCAATGTTGGTCTCATCCATACATTGTTTACTAAGAAAAAAGGGCTATTTTCATGCAGACCTTTCCTGGTTAGAGAAGTGGTCCTCAGACTTCTCTGAGCAGGCAGATCCTTTGGTGTCTGAAGGAATACTCAAAACCACCCACCCCTCATTCTCCTACCCTTAATATAAACATAAGGAACCCCTCCCTACCACTGTTAGTTTGCACCAAGACAGAAAGCCTTCAGCCTTAAGGTGATACCACTTGGGTAGATCAGTATATTCTTGGACACTTCTAAACAGTGGTCCTGAGTATGGCTACTATTAAAGGGGCAGGAGTTAGGCAGGTTAGGAACGTGGGAGGGCTATTTGAGACCCTTGAAGGCAGAGGAGTTCCAGAAACTTCAAGAAAGTCATGAGAGCCCTAGATACCCATCCTCTGGATACCAGAAGAGGTGGTATAGAGAAGATTCTAGTAAGCATTTATTGATTTTGCTCTTCATTTTTTATGGAAGCAATGGCCTCATTTTGATTTGGAATAACCACCCTTCCCCCACTGTGTACTTCCCAGGATGTCACATCCCACCACCTCAGAATTGGGAGAAGGAGGTAAGACTGTCAAGGAACAATTAAAGAATGGCACACAATTCAAGTCAGGATGACCAGCACCAACTGTTGTTGAGGTGTTTTTGCAATGAAGTTCCTCCACTAGACCAGGGTAATGAGGAAAGCCCAAGCTGCTGCATGCTGTTACTAGGAGCCTGAGAGTGGGGCCTGAACCTAGAGGAACCAGAGCCTAGGGAAGGATCTTGATAGCATCATCTAGCCCTGTTACAATGACTGAATAACGTCACCCCAAAACATAGTTAAAGCAACAACAAAGATTATTTTGTTTTCTTAACTCTGCCATCTTTGTAGGATTTGAAAGAGCCAGCTTGTTTCTGCTTCACTTGGAATCATCAGGGCTGCTCAAAGGCTGGAAGCTAGAGTCATGTGAGGCTTGCTCACTTACAAGTCTGATGGCGGGGCTATGGAGAACCAAGGAGCTGAGGGGCTGAAATGACTGAGGAGTTACATCAATCTGTAACTTTATGTCACAGGCCCTCCAAAATTCAGGGGAAGGAACCTTCTAATGGAGGAGTGTCCGTGTCACATGATAAGAAGAGCTTGTGGGATAGACTGTATTGGTGCAGCCAAATTTGGAAAATACAATCTGCCACATCATTTTATCTATCCCAAGACTTGTAGCTCATATGATCTTTTGCTTTAGCCATTCTGAAGTTGGCTTTTTTGTCACCTGTAACTATAACAATTCCAACTGGTGCAGAGGCCCAAAGTAGTGTGTCACCACTTTACGATCTTTTTCAAGAACTCATACTAGTTTTCTCAGTTAGGTGAGTAATTCAATCACAGATTTGTCCAGAAGGCCCACATTTGTATTGAAGAGGCATTATCAAAACCCAGGCCTTTCTGCCTTTGAACTGCCTAGAACTCAGATTTGGGTGGTGATTTGCTCATTTTGGCTTATTACATGGTTCACTGGTTGATGGCCAAATTGTGTTGGAGATGGTACTTGTGAGACCTGTGTACATATATCTGTGCAGAACTTTGTCTCTATTATTGCTGCACTCCTCACCCTTGCTAGGAGCCATTGGTTACTATGGAAGAAAGGTAAAGAGAGGCTGGTTCTATGAAATTCTGCCACCACTAATAAATGTTTTTTCTCCTTCTCACACCAACCAGTTCCCCAACTCACTGGCACCAGCTGGTATCCTACAATTCAATTCACTTCTGACAAAATCTACCTGGAGTTAGCACAAACTCCACAGGTTTAAGGGCTCAGTCCCATAGGACTGCTCCCACTTCAGATACCAGTTGCAAGTATCGGGTCCCCAGGTTACACACACTTCTGTCTGATGTGTCTACAAAGTTGGAAGTTTTCACAACCCCCTCTTCAGTTTCAATAATTTGCTAGAATAGCTCACAGAACTAAGGAAAGCACTATACTTATTGGTTTATTTTCAAGGATACAAATGAACAGCCAGCTGAGGGGGTACATAGGGCAAGGTCTGGAAGGATTCCAAGTAAAGGTGCTTGGGAGAAACCTGTGGAATTGAGGTGAGCAACCCTCTTGGCATGTGGATGCATTTACCAACCCAGTAGCTTCCAGAACTCCATCACTTAGGAAGTTTTATGGAGGTTTAATTTCATAGGCATGATTGTGGCCATTGGTGATGAACTCAATCTCCAGCACCTCTCCCCTCCCCAGAGGCTGGGTAAGTTGGGCCTGAAAGTTCCAAGTTTCTAATCAAGTCTTGATCTTTCTGGTGCCTGGCCCCCATCCTGAAGCTGTCTAGGGGCCCACCAAGAGGCACCTTATTAGAACAAAGACACTCATATCACTCTTATTACTCAGGAAATTCCAAGGATTTAGGAGCTGTGCGCCAGGGACAGAGACAAAATATCTTTCTTAATGTACCACCACTAGGAAAAAGGGCATGTAATGTGCCCACTTTGTATGAAGGTGAATATTCACAGAGGACAGTACAGCTTTCTGTACAGACCACTCACTAAAGCAGGAGTGAGATGTCTGCTGTGGAAGCCTTTCCCTGCCAGTGTTTCATTATATTCTAGAACTTTATTTTCTAAAATATAAAACTGAAATTTGATATCATGGAGTTGTCTAATGGGGAATTTCTCAGTCTTTGCATTGAGCAAATTTCCTACAGCTAGAAAGAAATCTAATGGGACCACTTGTAGCCTAAATAATTGTTTTTATGCAACTTGTTTTTGATATATTATTAATTTAATGACAGAGAATTCTTAATTCCAACCATTATGGAATCCAGAAATAATAAGCAAATTAAAATAATTTAAAATGACTGAAAAACCTTAAGAGGCTTAAGGGACTTGAAATGACTGAAGAGTAAACGCCTTGGTAAAGTGGAATAAGGTGAGGTGGGGGTCAGACTACTCCCAAAACAGCTTTAGTCATTTTCTGAAACAATCTCTACAAACAAAATGCAAGTCTAATAACTTCCTGGAAACAAGGTAGTGCAGTTCAGTGCTTATGGATGGCAGAAAGCTGTCTGGTCTGCAGGTATCCTTTCATGATGGACAACACATTTATTGGCTACATTTTTGGAGCATAGGAAATTTGATCTAAACTTTTCTCCTTAGAATATGCTATTTTGAAAAATAATAAAATAAAACCTTTTTATAGTGACTTTAGATACATTAACACAGATTGACATTCTTTACTTATAAAGTGATATATTTATGGATAACTAAAATTTATCAGATATTTAATCAGGCAAAATTTAATGAATACTCATTATATAAATAATGTTTGTTCATTTATGTCCATCCATTCAGTCAACACATGTTTGTAACTACCAAGAACTAGGCTTAAGTGGTAAACCAGTTAGACACAGTCTTGCTGAACTTAGAGTCTGGCCAGGTGAGGAGTGAGAAACACAAGTAAACATACACTGTGTAAACTATTTGCAACGTGAACAAATGCTGCTATGCTAAAAATATGGTTTCCAAGATAGGAAATAGCCCCGAGGAGGCAAATAATGTGTCTTTTCTGAGGAAATGAAGCAACCATCATGACCTCGGTGCAGGATGCGAGGTGGAGAGTGCTAAAACAGGATGGACAGGCTGCATGCCTTGCCTTGGAGACCCAGTGGAAAGAGGCTGGGTTTATTCCAGGTTCACTGGGAGCAGAGAGAAGGACTTTAAGCAGGAAAGCAATGTGATGTGAATTTTATTCTTAAAAGACCACTTTTCACTGCTGAAAGTGAACAGATTGGAAGAGTCAAGAGTGCCACCAGGGAGACCTGTTAGAGGCTGAGGTGTGGGGCAAGGTGTTTACAGAGGAGGTGGCAAAAGGGAGCCAATTTGAGATATGGTTTGGAGGTAGAATCAACACGGCTTAATGATGACTTGGATGTGAGGAATGAGGGAAATGAGGAAATCAAAGGTACATCTAGGTAGATGATGTTTTCATTTACTCATAAGGGAAGACCAGTATAGTAACAGGCTGAGAAGAGAAAAATGAAGTGTTTGGCCTTGGTCGAGTAAAATGTCAGCCTTGGTGAGACTGAATTGGGGATGTCAGATTGGTGATTGAGTGGAAGTATGGAACTCTGTGGAGGACTCTTTGATGGAGGTAGAAACTGAAAATAGCCAGAGGAGAGAAGGCATGTTAACAGAGGGGCTTGCCATAACCTTGGGAGTGGGCTTTTGACATCAGCCTTGGGTGCTGTGGGGAGAAAGAGAGGAAAGAACGTGGAACACACTGCTAGTCAGGACTCTCAGTTGTGGGCAACTGAAATCTTCAAATTAACTTGGGCAAAAGGGGGACAAAAAACAGGAACAGCAATCTACCAGCTCTGGATGGGGAGTGTCTCGGCCCTCAAAGGCCTGGAGCCAGGACTTGCTGTTCCCATCTCTGACCTCTGCTCCCATCAATGTGGGGCTTTATTTTGTGGCTTCTTTGACATGCTTGGGTGTGGGCACCTACCACTCCAGGTGTGAGCTGAGACAGGCTCCCTCTGGAATCATTTCCAAAAATCCCAGGGAAGGGCTTAAAATGGTCTGACTTGGGTCAGGTGCCCACTCTTGGACCAAGAGCTATGGCACCCAGTCCTGACTGTCTTAGTGTGTAGCTAGTGCCTGTCACCTAGGCCAGTCACCATGGTGACACATTCAACATGGGGAGCAGGAACGCCTCCCAGAAGAAGGGGAGAAGGTGCTGTTTGGAGAATCAAAACAATAGGTATCCACCATGTGCACGGGAGGTGTGAGGAGGACGGTAGGGAAGCCTTCATCTGCTCCTCAGCATCAGGATCCCCAGGCACTCATGCTACTGATGCCTCCACTCTCAATATTCCCTGGAAAAATCTTACAGAAATGCAGCTCTCTATTGGAGTTCTCTGGCCTTACCTGAAGGGCAAGCCCTCCACTCTGACATAGCCTGCTTCCCTGAGCACTATATACAAAATTTCTTTCCCATGGAGACACCAAGTTCCAATCCGTATTTGGATCCATTGCTGTTTCATTGATTTGGCTGACAGTCCTAGAGCCAGTACCATATACATATTTTTAATGGTAGCTTTATAGTAATTTAAAAGTATCTGAAATAGTGAGATAACTCATTTTTTATTTTTAATAAGTATTCATTCTAAACCATTCACTTTTCAAATAAACTTTTAAATCATTTTATGTATGTTAAAAAAAATTGAGATTCTGATTAAAAATGATTTCATTCTGATAGAACATCCTCACTTTCAGAAACTTGATTTGTTTCTCTATTCAGCTTTTGTTTTAATAACTTATTTTATCTTATTTTAATAAGGTTTTGTTGTTTCTTCATATAGGTTGTAGATGTTATCACTTTTCCTAGATATTTTATCATTCTGTTTGGCTATTGTGAGTTAGACTGTTGTAACATGTGTTTTGCTTACTCTTCATTCATAGCCTGGGAAAAACTGATTGCTTTATATTTATTTTGAATTTAACCAATATTTTCAATTCTCTGATCTTTTTTAAAATTAAATTTTCTTAGGACTATAATCATATCATCTGTAAAAAGAATTTTTCCTTTCTTCAGTAGAGTTTTTTTTAAAAACAATTTTCTTTTCATATTTTATTTACCAGAATCTCCAAAACAGTGTGCCAAAAGGTTACTGAACCAAACATAAGTCCCCTTCGTGGGAAGTTTATCAAACTATACTAGAAGTAGTTATAACACAAAGCAGACATTTTGTTTGCAGCTTGCAGCAAAGAAAATGGAGACCATAGCGAATAATTTCACGAAGTTATGGCTCCCTGAGCATGGGGACGTGGAAACCTTTATTTGGGGGAGGGAGTGAATATTCAAAGAAGTTTCATCATTGCATATAGAAGTGGGCATAAACTTGCACATGCGTGGTTTGAAATCATGCTTTTATATACAACGCATGATCTAGAAATGGCTGCTTCGCCCCTCCCAGAGGAGGGGCATTTACCTTGTTAATGAGGGTAGGTTAGTTTAGTACCACTCTCTGCCTATCTGTGCAGGTATAATTCTTGTGGTCGTAGTCTGGACTGGTCTTGTCTAGTTTGGAGCATTTCAGGCCAGGGTGGTTGTCACTTACTGCTTCTTTCTGGAACACAGCTGAAACCAGATAAGCTCAAAAGTCCAAAGTCAGTAGAGAAAGGAACATCTGCACCTTTCAACAAGACAAGAGAATTAGGTCAAATAAAACAAGAAAAAAAAGGTTAATGTTTAGGCAAGACAAGAGAAGTGAGTTAGAGGCCGTGGCTGGTGAAAAAAATAGTGGCTATTGCAAGCATCCTTATTTTCCTGCTTTCAATAGAAATTGACTCAGCATTTTACTGTTTAATTTGCTGTTGGTTTTTGCTACTTAGCCATATTTCCATAGTTTTTTTTGTTTTGTTATACTTTTATTGTCAGTTATCACTGCATTTTATCATATTCTGTTTGGGAATCTGTTGATATAATTACCTGATTTTTCTTCTCCTTTAATTCGTTGATGTAATAAATTGGGCTTTAGATTTTTTAATATCAGATACTTCTTGTATTTCTGGAGTAAATCCTATTTGGTATATTCTCTTTGCTTTTATTTATTTATTTATTTATTATTGCTGAGGAAGATTAACCCTGAGCTAACATCTGTTGCCAATCTTCCTCTTTCTTGCCTGAGGAAGATTAACCCTGAGCTAACATCTGTGCCCATCTTACTCTGTTTTGTATGTGGGTCACCACCACAGCATGGCTGATGGGTGGTGTAGGTCTGCCCCTGGGATCCAAACCCATGAACCTGTGCTGCTGAAGTGGAGCAGGCTGAACTTAAGCACTATGCCATGGGGCCAGCCCCTATTCTCTTTTCTTTTGGATGATTTTTTGGGCTCTGTTTTATCAGAATTTTTGTATCTATATTTGTAAGTAAATTTGGTCACAGCTTTTCTTTTTGTGCTATATTAGATTTTATGGTTAGCTTCATCAAAAGAATCAGGGAGCTTTCTGTATTTAACTTTGAACAATGGAATTGTAAATCCTTTTGGATCTGATGTCTTATTTCTTGCTAAGAAATAACTTGAAATTCTTTAATTATCCTTATATCTGTGATCATATCTCTCTTCTCTGCTAAAATACACACACATGCACACACACACACACACGCCCCATATATACTTTTTTCTATTTTTTTTCCTTACTGAAACTTCTGGAAGTTTATATTTGTACAGGAGATTTCAGAAAATAGATTTTTGGCCTTTTACTCTTTATATAATTTTTTTTTGTTTTTGCACTAAATGAGTTCAGTTTTTTATCCAAATTCACCTCTCTTCTTTTTCAGAACTATTTACTGTGCTCTTTTGTTATATTATGTTAAATATTTATTTATTTTCAGCCCTGTAAAGGTAAAAAGTAATGAAAAGATTTGTATACTTTATTCAGTACACCTTTTCTGTGTCCCATGAAGTGTATTAAATGTTTTCATTTTATCACTTTCTGTACTATTTGTCATTTCGATTTTTATTTGTTTTTTGATTTAGGAGTTATTTGGGAGAATGTTTCTTAATTTTCTTTAGGTTGTTTTATTTAATATTTATTGTTATTTTCCTTTTTTTGTTGAATAGGGGGTACGTTCAGATGGTGAAACAAATTAGAAAAAGTAGCACATTGAAAAGTCATGTTCTCAGCCCATCATCATTTACTTCATTTCTCACCCACCACCTTGTGTGTCCACTTTCATACGTATCTTTTCAGTCTGTCTTTTTGCAAACACAAGAAACTCTGAACATACATCCTTATTTCACCCCCTTCTCAGTGTAAGTTAGCATATTACACATGCCGCTCTGTACCGTGCCCTTTTCTCTTACTATTGTATCCTAATACCTGTCTGTGGAGAACATCTTCATTCTTTTGTTTATTTTTAAGAGCTATGTAGTAATACATTCTGTGGAGAGAACATAATTCATTTAAATAATTTGCTATTGATGGGTGTTTAGGTTATTTTCAAACTTTTGCTATTTAGAAAGAAGAAAGGAGGAAGCATTGTAATAAATGACTGCACATGTATCAATTCCCAGAAGTGGAGTTTCAGGATCAAAGGATAATACATTTGTAATTTAATAAATACTGTTAGATTATTCTGCATAGTAATTTTATCATTTTGTCTTCTAACTAGCAATATATGAGAATGCTTTTCTATTAAAATTAGTGAAGTTGAATACCTTTTTACAACTTATGGTACAGTTTTATTTCTTTCCCTTTGAACTGTTCATGTTTTTCTCCAGTTTCTGTGGCAGTGTTGGACTTTTTAAAATTGATTTTTAGAGGCTCTTTATAAATTAGGAAGATGGATCCTTTGTGATTTGAGTTATAAATACTTTTTCCTAGTTTTTCTTTTGTCTTTTGCCTGCCACCTCCTCCTCCTCTTTTTAAAATTTGTCATGCAAAAGTTATTTATATTTCTTCATGCTGTTAAATTCATCAATCTTTTCTGTTTTGAGTCATAGTTGAAAAGGCCTGCCTATCCAATGTTATAAAGTAATTTACCCTTGTTTTCTTCTAAGGCCTTGTGATTTCATTTTATATATTTAAATTATTCATCCATTTGGAATGTGTTCTTGTGTATGGTGTGAGAAATAGATCTGACTCGTCTTTTACAAGATGGACACCCAGTTATCCCAAAACTCTAATGAAATGTCTATCTTCACCTCACTGATTTCATATACCACCTTTATGATGAAAAAATTTCCTGTGGGATTTGGGGTTTGTTGGTAGACATTCAGTTGTATTTTATGGGGTTAGTGTGTCAAAATCATGATGTCTACATTGTGGAGACCTTATAGAATGTTCTACTTTGTTGTAGGGCTAGTATTTCTTCTTAATGTTCCTTTTCAGTGTTTTTCTGTCTATTCTTGTTTGTTTATTTTTTCACATGAATTATGGAATCGGCTCCGTTAGGTTAAGAACAATTATTATTTTGATTAGGGTTACAATAAATCTTAAATTAACTTCAAGAGAATTAACATCTTTTTAATATCAAGTCTTCCTATATAAGAACATGTTGTTGTTCACTTTTAATTTATATTTAAAAATTTTCCACATGTCTAATTTACACAGTCATCATAAGTTTATTCCAAAGTATGTTTGCTTACCTTATACGAATGTAAGTTGAATTTTGTTTTCCATTATATCTTCTAACCTCTTGTTGTTTTCATATTTTGAAGCTATTGGTTTTAGTTGTTAATTTTATATGCTGACATTTTATTAAATTCTCCAGTTTTTTCATTTAATTTTTTGGTGATAGTTTTGCCTATTCTTTCCAATTTTTATATTTCTTATTTTTTTCTTCCATCTAATTGCATTGGTTAATAGCTCAAGTACAAGGTTAAAATATCAATGATGGATATCTTTGTCTTGTTTTTAACTATTTTCTTTTGTATTTCTGTATTAATTATAAAGCTACAGAGTGTTTTTCATGAAGAATGGGTATTGAATTTTGTCACCTATCTTTAATATCTATGGAGATGATTGTATGATATTTCTCCTTATATGTAATATGGTGAATTATGTTAATGGTTTGTCTAATGATGAATCGTCTTTGCATTCTTAGAACAAATACCACTTGGACATGACAGATTTTTCAATGTGGTCTGGATTCAGTCTGCTAATATTTCATATAGGACTTTTGTACTAATATTTATCAGTGAGTTAATATATGGTTTTTATTGTATACTCTTTGTTAGATTTTGGAGTCAATGTTGTATTTCATAAAATTAATTTGAGAGTTTTCTTTCTTTAGTTTTTCTATGGAACAATTTGAATTGCATTGAACTTACCAGTTTTTCAAAATTTGGTGGAATTTTCCCTATGAAACTATATGAACCTGATACTTCTATTTTTGGGGAGAAGTTATCTCTTTTACAATTTCTTTCTCCCATATCTTCTTTGGGAATTTGTCTCTTTAGATTGTCTATCTCTTCCTTAGTCAGTTTTGTTAAATTATATTTTCATCTGTGTTTTCAAATGTGTTTATAGAGAGTTGTGAAAATTAGTCTTACATGATTAAAAAGTATCTCTGATTCTCTACTACCCTACTCAGAGATAACCTTTTGGGTTACCTGGCAAATATATAAGTATAGCCACTCAAAAGTGGTGTGTATTTTCTTCAAAATCCAGCAAGCTGTACCAAATGTTGTGCCTTCTTCTTAGGATGCAGGGAAGCAAAGTATAGTCACTGATACTCTGCATGCCCTTGCTCACTACCCCACCAACAAAAGCTTTATTTCCTGCACGTTTATAAGATTTTCCTGCAAATCTCTGTTTACCCATCAATCTCTGTTATGCTTATGTCATATCAAAGCTCCTAGGGTCCTGCTATTTTGTGCTCTGTGGGTCTTTAAAAGCCTGAAGTCCTGTGGTGTCATGTTGCTCCAATTCTCTGAAGATTAAGTTGTGGCATGGTTGAGATGCTTACCTTTTAAAAAAAAAAAGGTGTGAGAGTTATGTGTTCTCTCCTTATGAGAGAAAAACACATTTGCTGGCTCAAATACTGTGTGCTATATCCCAGAGACTATCAACTTTTTTTCCAGTAATAAAATCTCGTATAAAAGAGGAGCTGCTATTAGATTCAACATTTGGTTAAGATTATCATATTATGCTGTCTTTTTCCAGGAACTGTCTATCTTCTGCACCAGCCAAAATGGAGACCTAAGTGGGGATGTCATAGGCAAGTGCTTTAGTGCCTATTATCTGTAGATCAGGGATGCTAATGGAAGATGCTACCATTAAAATTGTCTCCTTGATTTCAGTAGAGATGATGCTAGGAATCTGGGTGCAGGGACAAAGGCAAGGTTGGCCATAGCCACAGCTCACATCCGCTTCCTGCCCCTGGACACTCCATATTGCTGCTGCTGTGAATGCAGAGGCCAGCCCCTAAATGGGTCTTCTGTTATGGCTGCCTCTGTGTATCTAAAGTCCAAAGTTCTTGGCAGATGTATTTAATGGACAAAGGCTAGGCCATATGCTTTTTGTTAGCTGCAAGGGAGTCTAGGAAGTGAGCATCTGGTACTCCAAATTCTAAGTGAGAGGCAGTAATCAGGTCCTTGGGTCTGTGCTCCAATTCCTTGCATTCCTAAAAGTGTCTTTCATTTGTCTTGATCTATCTGTCTGTCTGACTGTCTAACTATCTGCTCTAATGCCTCCACTTCTGTTGCAGGTCTGTCTATTCTTCCTTTACTTTAAGTCAATGGGAGCTCTCTGTTCACATGAGTTCTTAGGCACTCCCCCTAGGCTACTGCCTCCCCAAGTGTGAGCTGCTCTTTCTCTTGGGTACTTCCCAGCTTTGTGTTCCATTAGTAATCATGTCAGCAGGATGGGCTTGTCTTCAGGACAGCTCTGAGCAAGTAGACCAGCATGGCCATTCACTGATTTCCATGTCCTGGGGGATCTCCTGGCACCTTCGATGGGTGACAGAGCCCCAGAGCTTGGCTTTGCTATCATGTGATGCTACATAGAACCAAGTCTCCTCCCTAATGCATTCAACACAGACAGAATTTCTGAGAGCTCCTGATCTCTCCTGCTAACTCTGGGTTTACTCCACTAAGCATCTTCCCAGACGTGGAGTAGGTGCTTGTCCTAGATAAATCATCACTTTATTTTCTGCAATTTGGTGGTTATTTTTCATAATGTGGATTCTATAATGTTCCATTCAACGTGAAAGCAAGCACTGTGATTTTCACCAACCTGCACTTGTCTGGCTGTGCAAGTCTCTAGCTACTTTTGGCCGCGCTTCAAGAACTTACCAGGAATAGCTGAATGTTTGGGGCGGAAGTTTCTCTTCTTTGTAAATTCCTCCCTCTGCCTTTTCTGAGATGGTCTTTGAAGCTTGAAGTAGAAAAGTGAGAAATGCACAGGCCGTGCTGTCCCTGCCCTTGGCAGCCTGCTTTAGGAGGGGCCGAGCCAACACGGCTGTGTGCAGGGACCTCGGGACTGGCAAGGAGAACCCTGTGGGGATGTTAGCATGCAAGTCCCCAACAGGGACAGCTGCCCGAGGGTGTGGCCTTTCACAGGAGGATGGACTTCAGTGCTTGGTCTGTGGAGAAAGTCTGTGAAAAGAATGGGGTGGGACACAGAATGAGATGGAGGACAAGGGCAGAAATGGCCCTGATGCCAATCCAGGGTCAGAGTTTGTTATCTACTCTAACCTCACTCTACCTACATTGAGGTTAATTTTCTACTCCACTACTCACACAGAGCAATATGGAAGGCATAAGAAAAAAGTCAAGTTCAAGTCACAAGACAAGCCCAGCAAAATCTGTCTATTTATAGTTAAGGAGTGACAGTAAAAGTAGTGCTGTGTGCTGGAGATCGTCTTATCCCATGACCAACCACATTTTTAAGTGTCTTAATTTCTATAAATAAAAAGATTGTGAAAAGTCTTATCAGTTTGTAAAAAGCCAAAAAATGAATGGACAACAAATTTCAGAAATCTGAATTTATTTTTTTAAGATGATTTACTTTCCTCCTTATTGAAACAACAGTAATATGATTATGCTTATTTTAAATATCTCTGTATTCAGCTCTTGCACAGTTTTTAAATATTTTGTGAGTTTTCCACAAAATTTAAAATAAACTATTTGAAACAATATATTTGAAATAAACTGTTCTCTTTTTCCAGAATTTAAGTTGTTTTATTTCTACCTTCCAGTGACTTGGGTATTTTGAGAAAATTCACAGCATCTTAAGACTTCGATTTTCCAGTTCTTGACTTGTCAGCTCCTTCAGCATTGTCAGCAATTTCTGTGTTGCTTGCTTCTTTCATTTTCTAGGTTTGTATATTGTCAAATGTGCCCAGTGTCTTGTCTTACTATATGTCTCCACATCAAGAGAGAATAGAGCAGAATTTAGTATACTGATGAAAATATTGTGAGAGGGCCCTTACTTTCCTGCGCTGAACTGGGCTCGAACGATTCTCAAACCACCTGAAGCAGACCCCTCTCCTCGAGGACGTGGCATCTTGTTGGGGGAACATGTATCACATAGGGCTTCCCATGAGAGTCGAACTGAATTCTCCTGTAAGATGTTAATAGAAGTGACACAAAGTGAATGTTTTGAGGTTTCATAGAAGTTTGGGAAATGTCTGGTTAAACAAAGCTAAACAGTTTCTTACTGCAAAGCAGTCTTAGACTGTTTAATATGTTGCTGTGCCTGGTGAGTCTTCAAGGGGACACTGGGCTATATGGAGTGTCCAAAGCTGTTAGGCCTCTTGGGGTCCATCCGTACAGACTTCTATCCCCACCATCCTGGGAACTGTCCATGCCACCCCATTTGCAAGGTGACATCAACTGACCTTGCAATTGTAGGGGATAGTTTGGCCCCTCTGAGTTCTTTGCCTGGGAATGGGCATTGCACCTGAGGCATTCGAGAGTCACAGAGGAAGCATGAATGCAGGAGGCCTGCATGGTCATGTTCCCATGTACTGAGAAAGGAGAATTGAGTCGTGCCTCTGAGAAGAGAGAGAGAGGCAGCCAATGGTGTCCAGGCTTGGGCTCCAGTCTGCACTGAGTGCCAGCTGCCTCCCTGACCTATGGGATGCCCTACTACCTTCTTCACTATAGCCCTTTGAGCTTAGGCTGCACCAGATGGCTGTGGTACAGTGTAGTGGCTGAAGGCCATCTCTATGGTTGAACTCCCATTCTATTGTTTATTGTTGTGTGTGCATGAGGAGGTTCCTTGACTTCTCTGTGCTACAATTCCTCATTTGAAAAATGGGACTATAACTGCCTGCTGTCTCATCTTGCTGTTGCAAGTATGAAATGCAATAACTCTTTGGTTTAGGTAAAAGCACTGAGAAAACTGCCTGTTCCCACAGCATACCTTACAGAACAAGAATGCTTTCTCTGGGGGACAGTGTCCACTGTCTCCCAGAAGACTGTGACTCACCAGTTGGGAAAAGCTGTGTAAAGGGCAGGTAACTGCTTGCCATTTTTGATGGACATTGGCACAAATTCTTACAGGCCTATATAAAAAACCTTCTCTCATGCTAGCTTTTGCCAATTATATGTATTTATGTATACAGTCCAGACTGGCTTTCTTGGCAATTGTCTCAGCTCTCACACCTGGTTGGTAGTCTGGTACTGAGAGGCAGAAAATAATTTTATTTCCTTAAATGTAATAGAATTTAGAAGGTAAATCTATTACACAAATTCAGGTGGTGCATTGTGAAGCTAGAGTAGAAATTGGTTCTCATCTCCTGCTGTCCTGACTGGAGCAGCCCTGGAGGGGGTGGTGCGTGTCCCAGAGGAGCTGAGGCTGGAGCCTCCTCAGGAGAGAGTGGAAGCCAGCTGAGGTCAAAGGTGGGGTCAGGAGCACTACAGGGAGCATGATCTACTCCAAGGAGGCCCCCACAGAGGCCAGGGATATCTCCCTAGAATGCCTCCATGGCCACTCCCTTCCTGCCTGAAATCCCTCAGGCCCCTGAGCTCTGTTGCAGCCCATGCCCACGGGTCCATCTCTCAGCTTCCTCTCCCCTGTGGGGATGGCTCTAGCACCCATGCACCCATCTATCTGTCTGCCTGGAGCCCACTCCACTCCCAGCCCTCAGCCCCTTCCCTGCCTCCCTCATTCAGCCTTGAAGCCAGGGCAGTCTCTTCCCACTGGAGGAAGCCTCCAGCGCCTGACAGCTCCTGTGCTTTGCAGGAGCAAGTCTCTCTGTTGTCTCTCCTGCACAGAAATGTGTACTTAGGCAACAGTGGGTGCATGATGGGCTTGGCTGAGGCAGATATGGAGAAGGAGAAAGAAGCCCATAGCAGGTGCTGTGTGTGTGTGGGGGGGGTGCCGTCCCCAGTGTTGCCGCGTGGGCTGTAGTGATGTCAGCATTCTTTGAGGAATCGAGTCACCAAGCAATCACATCTCAATTAGGAGAATCATCTAGATTCAGTTTTCAATTTTGTCTAATGTAATGATTATGTCATGTTAATGGCAATGTAATGATTGCTCATTACTCAAGTCACAGATCAGGTCTTAATTAAAACTTTTAAATTCCTAATTGGTCCCCAAAACGGGCCACTCATAAGTATAAAGAATAACTGATATCTTCACTGATGGAGATTTTTTGTGCATGTCGCCTGTGACTAATACCGTGTGCAGGTGAACTGACTACACGTCCCCAAGCCAGGTATGGTGTTGTCAGTCCGTTGAAGTATCGCTTCCAACAGACAGGCCAGTGAGCATCACCCTATTGCAGACCTCAAGTATGGTGCAGACCTTGATGCATGTGAAGTGGGCTTTAGAAAAATTGTGTTGTCCTTTAGTGAGTGTTTTACGTGCAGAAAAGAGCCAACAGAACAGGCCTGAGACTGCTGTCCTTGGAAAGCCCTACTTGCAAGGTCGGCCCTTGCCTGGCCTCTGGGACCCAGGATTTTGGGAAGGCTCCCATGATTCCCTAACTGACAAGAGGCCTCGCTGTGCCTCAACTGTCTGCACAAACAACGTGGTCTCTGCTGAAACCTGTGTATTTCTGGGGTCTGGAACTTGGGTACTTGCCAGGCAGAGGTACCTATGTGACCTGCCCCAGTGAAAACCCTGGGCGCCAAGTCTCTAATGAGCTTCCCTGGTAGACACTCTGCACATGTGAGGTCACAACTGTTGCTGAAGGAATTAAGTGCATCCCGTGGGACTCCACTGGGAGAGGACCTTGGAAGGTGCTGATTTGGCTTTGTATCCTTCCACTGTAATAAGTCATAGCCACGAGTCCTGTGAGTCCTCCTAGCAAATCATTGAACCTGGGAGTGGTCTCGGGGACAGAGTGAGTCTCAAATATTTGAATTAGTAATAATATTTTCAGAGGTTACCTCTGACTGGTATTTTTTTTTTTTTTTTGCTTTTTCATTGTTGTAAAATAGACATAACATAAAATTTACCATTTTAATCATTTTTAAGTATACAGTTCAGTGGCATTAAGTGCATTTACAGTATTGTGCCACCATTACCACCATCCATCCACAGAACTCTTTTCATCATCTCAAACTGAAACTCTGTATCCATTAAATAATAAAATCCCCTTTCTCATCTATCTCCAGTCCCTGGCAACCACCATTCTACTTTCTGTCCCTGTGAATTTGACTACTCTAGGTATCTCATATAAGTGGAGTCATGCAGTAATTGTCCTTTTATGACTGTCACATTTCATTTAGCATAATGTCTTCAAAGTTCATCTGTATTTTAGCATGTGTCAGAATTCAATTCCCTTTTGTAAGTCTGAATAATGTTCTATTGTATGAATATACCACATTTTGTTTATCCATTCGTCCATCGATGGACACTTGGCTTGCTTCTACCTTTTGGCTATTGTGAATAATACTTTTATGAACATTGGTGATATCTGATTGAGTCCCTGCTTTCCCTTCTTTTGGATCTATACCCAGAAGGGGAATTTCTGGATCAAATGGTAATTCTGTGTTTAATTTTTTTTTATGATTTTATTTTTTTTTCCTTTTTCTCCCCAAAGCCCCCTGGTACATAGTTGTATATTCTCCGTTGTGGGTCCTTCTAGCTGTGGCATGTGGGACACCGCCCCAGCATGGCCTGGTGAGCAGTGCCATGTCCACGCCCAGGATTCGAACCAACAAAACACTGGGCCGCCTGCAGCAGAGCGCGTGATCTTAACCACTTGGCCATGGGGCCAACCCCTTCTGTGTTTAATTTTTTGAGTAAGTGCTATACTATTTTCACTGCAGCTGCACCATTTTACATTCCTACCAACAATGAACAAGGATTCCATTTCTCTACATCCTCACCAACACTTGTTTTTGGTAATAGCCATCCTAAAGGATGTGAAGTGGTATCTCATTGTGGTTAAGACTGGTGTTTATTTAAATGAGATTTGGTTGTACAGATAATTACAGAGGGGAAATTATCTGGCTCAGTCATTCTAATACCTTAGCTTCAAACATTAAAGTATTTCAAGTGGGAATGATTTGAAGTCAGAAAGCAGTTTACATATAAAGAGAAAGTTGGCTAGATATTTGATACTCCATGTTCTAATTTTTAGACCTAAAATTGCCAACCAGAAAATAACTTTTTTTGACATCCTAATTTTTTTGACATTGAAATTTTTTTATTCAACAAACACTTGTTTTGATAATTTAATTTCACATAAGTGCATGATGCTGTATTTTAATTATTTCCTCCCTTTACATCAGAATATCTTAATTTACTCTTGTGAACTCAAGGCTGTTGATAATTTTCTCTTAATTTTGTGCATCATGTTGAGGGCTGCATACTTTCCAGCACCTCAAAGATAAAAAAAACTACAAGTAGAATCACCATGTAAAATGGTTTCAAAATGTATTTTGATACTGGAATAGCCAGCTTACCCTTTGAGCTTGTGGAGTTTAAGAAGTATGCATAGATTCCTATTTTATAGTCTAAAGCTATTGATGAGCTTCATTATCCTATCTAATTCAAATTCATCTACACTCTAAGCTGTCTAATATTACAGTGTAAATTGTTTTGTTACTTCAAAATGCCTTTTAAATGAACAGCTTGATTAGGAAATTAGTCAACATTACATCTTATTTTCGTTGTTGTAACTATAGAACTAATTAATTAAAAGTTTCAAAAACTAGCAGTACTGTGAACTCATATAGAATCTAGAGATGATTTGTGTGTGTGTGGAGAATGAGTGCTAATTTATAGTTGAATAAAGGTGTTTTTCAGTTCTTAGGACCATTTATTAGTCAGTCATTTAAAAAATTAACTGTGCTTATGGTAGAGATGTTGTCTAGAAGATTTTAAGATAACTGATTAAAAAGTTAAAAAATTCAAGTTAACATGTTTTTTCAGCTTTAGCTATATGGTTATGGTTTTCCCTGAGTTGATTTGTTGTTTTCACATTAGGTAAACATGGGCTTAAATCAATTTTTACCTATGACAGATTTATTATTTTGGGGAAAAAATAAATAGATGTCATTATAATGGCAAATAAAGTAATCAGTATAATCAGTATAGTCAGTGGATGACTTAAATAGTTCCACAACCTTTCTCTCTCCCCTCCTTTCCTCTTGCCTTCTACTCATTATTCTTTCCTTCCTGCCTAGCTTCCCTCTTTTTTTATTAGCATGTAAGTAAAACAATGCTTAAGGACTAATACTAGCAGATATCAAGAACTATTATAAAACTCTAATAATTAAAACAATGTGGTGTTGGTGCAAAGGTAGAAAAAAAAAACAATGAAAAAGACTAGAGAGCTCAGAAATTGACCCAAATTTATACAGTTCTGTGGTTTGTGACAAAGGTAACACTGCATTTCAGTAATGAAATAATTTTACTTTCAATAGATAGTGCTCTATCAATTGGCTGTCTATGTGGAAAGAAAATATACCTTGACCCCTACCTCACACCACCTGCAAAAATAATTTCTGTATGGATTGCCAATCTAAATGTGAAAAGTAACATGTAAATCTTTTAAAGGAAAACATACAAAAAGATATTAGTGAACTTGTAACAGGACAAAATTAATAAAACAGGACCCGAAAAGCACAAACCACAAAAGAAATAAAAAGATAAATCAGACTATATTGAAAAAATTTTGATCATCAGAAGTTGCCAATAAGGGAGTTAAAAGGCAAGTTAAAAAGTGATAGAAGATATTTACAGTATATATATTCAATGAAAGATTCATATTAAATATATGATAATATATAAAGAGCTCCTACAAATCAATAAGAAATTCCCCACACAACCCAGTAGAAAAATCAGCTAAACATTTAACTGACATTTCACTAGAAGATGATATCCAGAAGAGGATTATGATTTCCTAATCATGTGAAAAGATGCTGAAATTCATTAGTCATAAGGGAAATTTAAATTAAAAGCACAATATTACTATACACCCATCTGAATGACTAAATTGAAAAAGATGAAAAATAGCAAATCTTGATGAGGATATGAGGCAAATGGACTCATGTACACTCACTACTAGGGGAAAAGTAAATTGCTACCGTTACTTTGGAAGTGGCTTGATTGTATCTATTAAAGCTGGACCTTTGCATACCCTGTGGACTCTCAGTTTCACTCTTGGGTAAGTCTAACAGAAATGCAACTCATTTACATTAAAAAATGTACTTGTTATAGCAGCAGTCAAATTAGGTGTACAATATGTAACAATGTGGAAGAATCTCAAAAACATAATGTTGAGTGAAAGAAGACAGACACAAAAGAACATATATGATTTCAGTTGCATAAAGTACAAGTACAAGGAAACTAATTTGTGCTGTTAGACAATAACATAGTGATTCCACTTGGGGAGGGAGATGATTGGAAGGAATCATGAGGGGTCTTTGTGTGCTAGTAATGTTAATTTTATGACAGTGCATGCTCAGTTTGTAGTAATTTATTGATGTATATATGTGCTATGTACGCTTATTTTTATATTTATACTCTACCCAGGGATCAGCTGCCCATAGGCTGGTCACTTGTTTTTGTAACTGAAGTTTATTGGAACACAGAGATGCTCATTCAGTGATGTATTGTCTATGGCTACTTTCACACTATAACAGAGTTAAGTTGTCAGAGCCACAGTACTTCAAAATGTGCAAACAGGTTTTGTTAAGACACAGACAAGGAGATACTGACTTGCAAATATACATCTGTGTATGTGTATGTGAGCACATGTGCTTTGTGTGCATGAAAATGTGGGAATATGCATATATGTGTTTGTATATTGTATGCATGAGTGTACATAGGCAAATGCTCCTATATGCATGTAAGCTTATATGTGTGCACTTGTAAGTGTGCTTGTATGAGTATTGCATGTATGTGTGAGTGTACATATGATATGAGCTTGTGTGCATCTGTGCACGTGTACACACGCACATGTGCATGTATGATTGCACACATGCATGTGACTCACGTGAGTGCATGCATATACATAGGTGTGAGTGTGAATATATGTGTGCCTGTGTGAATTATATTATGATTTGGTTGCATGAATGTTTACTTGTGTATGAAAGTGTATGTGTAAGTGTGCCATGTGTTTTTATACACGTGTTCGTGTGTGTACCTATGCATATGTATATGTGAGAATGTGTGTGTAGCTCTAACTCGAGGTTTTCAGTTAAATTTCTCTGTTGAGTTGTGCCAGAACTGTCTGAATTAATGTTTAAGGAACTGCAGCAGCATTACCGGAAAATGAACTAATTAGTCTTGCTCACATTGCATAAAAAAATAGCCATCTCGAGAGATCTCGTCAAGATGGCGCTGTGAGCAGACGTTGAACTCGCCTCCTCCCACGAACACAACCAGGTTACAACAATTTTGGGAAGAATCACCCTGGATTGAAAACTGAAAACTGCATAAAAAGAACCCCCACGACAAGGGGCAGTCCTGATGAAAGCAGAAGAGGCAGTAACTCTGGCAGGAGAGGAAAAAAGCCACCTTTGGGAGCAGCGGAGCTTCTCAGCTGGCCAGGTGGGAGCCACCCTAAGGTATGCAGCCCTCCCTGGAGGAGTGAGGTCTGGAGCGGGGGCAATACTGCTATAACCATCCTTCAGACTCAGCCCAACTGAGATGGGGGTCTTACTATCTGGCTTTGCTGGCTATTAACTGCAGCAAGGACACCCCAGGAAAGCTATCGGCCGAAAGCCGAAAAAATCCAGGTCTTAAAGGGCCCATGGACAAACTCAGTCATTGCAGCAACCTAAAATCACCAGAGAGATGGCTGACTGTCCTTTGGTGAAACAAGACTCACCTGGTGGGCTCTGGGGGCATCTTGGTGAGAGGAGGATCCTCTCCGGAGACTGAGACATTGGTGGGGGCTGTTGTTCTGAGCTGGTCCAGGCATGCTGATATGGACACGGGTGGGGGCCATTGAGGTGGGTCCCTTGGGCTTTTAGCCCAGGGGTCTGTCACACCCACTACAGCACAGATTTAATCCAGTTCAGCCAGGGCAGGCAACCCACCCTAAGGACTGGCCCCACCTAACAGCAAGCCCTCAGGCTACTTTTCAGCCTGCATTGACTGAGTGCCTTGATCCTCTACAGGCAGGCAAAGGTGTCTGCCTCTGTGGGGCAGGGCTTGTGTGAGGACCAGGTGAACTGTGGGGGGCTTTGGGGCACAGGTGGGGGCCTCTGCAGTGTGGCGTGGGGGTATGCTCCAGGGGGTTGAGAAGTTGAGAATTGTGCACGGACCAGGACTGTGTTGACAGAGTATGTGGTTCAGTGGGGGTTGAGGCTTATCAGCTGCAGAAGACTTGTGCTTCACAAATAGCCATAAAAAGGATCAGCCCCAGCTTCCAAAGCCTGAAACAACTGAGTGCCTCCATGCCAAGGGCTAGCCCCACTCAGCTGCACTCCTAAGAGAACTGACATCAGCCTTCTTGGCCTGAGGTCTATCACAACTGTACACCCCTGAGCCTAGCAACCAGCTACACTGGGTACCAACCCAATTAAGAGGACACTTGCAATAAGAGTGTGCTAATAGACTTTGTAGCCAACAGTGCTGAGGCCCCTCCAAACCTGTTTTGCAAACAGCTGGCCAGGGAAGGAAAGATCAGACTCCCTGGGTACCTGCAGTGGGAGCAACCCTGCCACAGCAGAACACAAGTAGCCCACAAAGGGGTCACTCCTGGTTCTTATGGTCTGGTGACAAGAGGGCAGCACACTGCTGGGCCTCATAAGGCATCTCATACATAAGGCCACTTCTCCAAGATCAGGAGACATAGCCGACTCACCTACTACAAAGAAAATAGCACAGAGAATGAGGCATAATGAGGAGGCAAAGGAATACCTTCCAAGCAAGGGAACACTAGAAAACACCAGAAAAAGAACTAAGTGAAACAGAAATTAGCGACCGCCTCGCCAAAGAATTCAAACAAAATATAATGAGGATGGTAACAGATATGCGGAGAAGATGGCTGAACAGAGTGAGCACATCAGCAAAGAACTGGAAGATATAAAAAAGAACCAATCAGAAATGAAGAATACAATACTTGAAATGAGAAATTCACTAGAGGGACTCAATAGCAGAGTAGAGGAAGCAGAAGAACAGAACAGCGAGCTAGACGACAGATTAGTGGAAATAACCCAAGCAGAACAGAAAAGAGAAAAAAGAATTAGACAGAAGGAGAACAGTGTAAGGGAACTCTGGGACAATATCAAGCGTGCTAACATTCGAATTATAGGGGTCCCAGAAGGAGAAGAGAGAGACAAAGGGGCAGAAAATTTGTCGAAATAATAGAGGAAAATTTTCCTCACCTGAGGAAGGAAACAGACATCCAAGTTCAGGAAGCACAGAGAGCTCCAAACAAGAGAAGCCCACACCAAGACATATTATAATCAAAATGTCTAAAATTAAAGACAAAGAGAGAATCCTAAAAGCAGCAAGACAAAGGCCAGAGGTGACATATAAAGGGAAGCCCATCAGGCTGTCAGCGGACTTCTCAGTCGAGACCCTACAGGCAAGAAGAGAATGGCATGACATATTTGAAGTGCTAAAAGGAAAAAACCTACAACCAAGAATACTCTATCCATCAAGGCTGTCATTCAGAATGGAAGGAGAGATAAAGAGCTTCCCAGACAAGCAAAAATTAAAGGAGTTTATCACCAAGAAACCAGTTCTGCAAGAAATGCTGAAGGGACTTATTTAAGTGGGAAAGCAATGACCACAAATAGAGATAAAAGAAAAAAAATTATCAAAAAACCCCAAAACAACAACAAGAAAAAACAGGCAATAAAATCATTTGTAAGGTAAAAGTATAGGAAAGGCAGCAGATCAACTACCTGTGCAGATAATATGGAGGTTAAAAGAGAAATGTACTAAAATTATGTATTTCAATGATAAGAAGGTAATGGATAGACACACACTAAACAAAAGACCATATATGATGTGAAAAACATATAACGTGGGAGGAGGGGAGTGAAAAAGTAGAGCTTTTAGAAAGTGGTCAAGCTGAAGAGTCTATCTACTCAATATAGACTGTTATATGCATAGTATATTAAATACGATCCTCATGGTAACCACAAACCAGAAACCTATAACAAGCAGGAAAAAAAGTAAGACAAAAGAAATCAAACATATTACTAAAGCTAGCTGTCAAACCACAAGTGAAGAGAGCAAGAAAAAAAGAAAACTGAGAAGAACTACTAAAAGACCCCCAAAAAAGAAAAAGGGACAAAATGGCAATAAGCACATATTTATCAATAGCTACTTTAAATGTCAATGGAGTAAATGCTCCAATCAAATGCCACAGGGTGGCCACCTGGATAGAAAAACAAGACCCATATATGTGCTGCATACAAGAGACATACTTCAGTCCTACAGACCCTCACAAACTGAAAGTGAAAGGATGGAAAAAGATATTCCATGCAAATGGCAAAGAAAAGAAAGCGGGTGTAGCAATGCTTATATCAGACAAAATAGACTTTAAATCAAAAACTATAATAGAGACAAAGACGGGTGCTACATAATGAATAAAGGGAACAATCCAACAAGAAAATATAACACTTGTAAATATCTACACACCCAACATAGGAGCACCTAAATATATAAAGCAATTATTAACAGACATAAGAGGAGAAATAGACAGTAACACAGTAATAGTAGGGGACTTTAACACTCCAATTACACCAATGGATAGATCATCCAAACAGAAGATCCATAAGGAAACACTCACCTTAAAGGACACATTAGACCAGATGGACTTAGCAGATATGAACCACAGAATACACGTTCTTTTCAAATGCCCATGGAACATTCTCCAGGATTGATCACATATTAGGCCACAAAACAAGTCTCAATAAATTTAAGAAGATCGAAATAACACCATGCATCTCTTCTGACCACAAAGGTATGAAACTGGAAATCAACAACAGAAAGAAAACCAGAAAAGCCACAAAAATGTGGAGATTGAACAAAATGCTACTGAACAATGATTGGGTCAATGAAGAAATCAAAGAAGAAATAAAAAATTTCCTGGAGACAAATGAAAATGAAAACACGACATGCCAAAATCTGTGGGATACAGCAAAAGCAGTTCTACGAGGGAAGTTTATAGCAATTCAGGCCTACCTCAACAAACAAGAAAAATCCCAAATAGACGATCTAAAAGTGCACCTAAAGGTATTGGAAAAAGAACAACAAACAAAGCCCAAAATCAGCAGAAGGAAGGAAGTAATAAAAATCAGAGCAGAAATAAACAAAATAGAGACTAAAAAAATATAGAAAAAATTAATGAAACCAAGAGATGGTTCTTCGAAAAGATAAGCAAAATTGACAAACCCTTACCTAGACTCACCAAGAATAAAAGAGAGAAGGCTCAAATAAAAAAAATCAGAAATGAAAGAGGAGAGATTACAATGGACACCTCAGAAATGCAAAGATAATAAGAGAATACTATGAAAAGCTATACACCAAAAAATTGGATAATCTAGAAGAAATGGATAAATTCTTAGAAACATACAACCTTCCAAAACTGGACCAAGAAGATGTAGAAAATTTGAATATACTAATCACCAGTAAGGAGATCGAAACCGCAATCAAAAACCTCCCAAAAAATAAAAGTCCAGGACCAGATGGCTTCCCTGGTAAATTCTACCAAACATTCAAAGAAGACTTAATACCTATCCTGCTCAAACTCTTCCAAAAAATTGAAGAGGAGGGGAAGCTTCCTAACTCCTTCTACGAAGCAAACATTATCCTGATACCAAAACCAGACAAGGACAACACAAAAACAGAAAATTACAGGCCAACATCACTGATGAACATTGATGCAAAAATATTCAAGAAAATACTAGCAAATCGAATACAACAATACATTAAAAACATCATAAATCATGATCAAGTGGGTTTCATTCCGGGGATGCAGGGATGGTTCAAGATCCACAAATCTATCAACGTGATACACAACATTAACAAAATGAAGAATAAAAATCACATGATCATCTCAATAGATGCAGAGAAAGCATTTGACAAGATACAGCATCCATTTATGATAAAAACTCTGAATAAGATGGGTATAGAAGGAAAATACCCCAACATAATAAAGGCCATATATGACAAACCCACAGCAAATATCATTCTCAGTGGAGGAAAAACTGAAAGCTATCCCTCTAAGAACAGGAACCAGACAAGGATGCCCACTGTCACCACTCTTATTTAACATAGTATTGGAAGTCCTAGCCAGAGCTATCAGGCAAGAAGAAGAAATAAAAGGGATCCACATTGGAAAAGAAGAAGTGAAACTGTAACTCTTTGCAGACGACATGATTTTATATCTAGAAAACCCTAAATATTCCACTAAAAAACTTTTAAAAATAATAAAGGAATACAGTAAAGTTGCGGGATACAAAATCAATGTACAAAAATCGGTTGTGTTTCTATACACTAACAATGAAGTGGCAGAAAGAGAAATTAAGAATACAATCCCATTTACAATTGCAACAAAAAGAATAAAATATCTAGGAATAAACTTAACAAAAGAGGTGAAAGATCTGTACAATGAAAACTATAAAACTTTCTTGAAAGAAATTGAAGAAGACACAAAGAAATGGAAAGATATTCCGTGCTCTTGGATTGGAAGAATTAACAGCGTTAAAATGTCCATACTTCCTAAAGCAATCTATAGATTCAACGCAATCCCTATCAAAGTTTCAACACATTTTTTACAGAAATAGGACAAAGAATCCTAAAATTTATATGGAACAACAAAAGACACAGAATAGCCAAAGGATTCCTGAGAAAAAAGAACAAAGCTGGAGGTATCACACTCCCCAATTTCAAATTATACTACAAAGCCATAGTAACCAAAATGGCATGGTACTGGCACAAAAACAGAGACACAGATCAATGGAACAAAATTGAAAGCCCAGAAGTAAACCCACACATTTATGGACAGCTAATATTCGACCAGGGAGCCAAGAGCATACAATGGAGAAAGGAGAGTCTCTTCAATAAATGGTGTTGGGAAAACTGGACAGCCACATGCAAAAGAATGAAAGTAGACCATTCCCTTACACCATGCACAAAAATCAACTCAAAATGGATTATAGACTTGAATGTAAGACCTGAAACCATGAGACTTCTAGAAGAAAACATAGGCAGTACACTCTATGACATTGGTCTGAGCAGCATATTTTCAAGTCCCATGTCTGACCAGGCAAGGGAAGCAAAAGAAAAAATGAACAAATGGGACTACCTCAAACTAAAAAGTTTCAGCGCATCAAAGGAAACCATCAACAAAACGAAACGACAACCTAACAATTGGGAGAAGATATTTGCAAACTGCATATCAGATAAGGGGTTAATGTCCAAAATATACAAAGAACTCATACAGCTGAACAACAAAAAAACGAACAATCCAATTAGAAAATGGGCAAAAGATCTGAACAGAGATTTCTCCAAAGAAGATATACACATGGCCAACAGGCATATGAAAAGATGCTCAACATCATTAGCTATCAGGGAAATGCAAATCAAAACTACAGTGAGGTATCACCTCACTCTGGTCAGAATGGCTGTAATTAACAAGACAGGAAACAACAGATGTTGGAGAGGGTGTGGAGAGAAGGGAATCCTTGTTCACTGCTGGTGGCAGTGCAAACTGGTGCAGCTACTATGGAAAGCAGTTTGGAGTATCCTCAGAAAATTAAGGATGGGTCTACCATATGATCCAGCTATTCCACTGCTGGGTATTTATCCAAAGAACTTGAAAACACCAATGCATAAAGGTGCTTGCACCCCTATGTTCATTGCGGCATTATACACAATAGCCAAGACTTGGAAGCAACCTAGGTGCCCATCAAGGGACGAATGGATAAAGAAGATGTGGTATTTATACACGATGGACTACTACTCAGCCATAAGAAATGACGAAATCCTGCCATTTGTGACAACATGGATGGACCTTGAGGGTATTATGCTGAGTGAAATAAGTCAGAGGGAGAAAGTCAAATACCATATGATCTCATTCATAAGTAGAAGATAAAAACGGCAAACAAAAAAAACACATAGCATTGGAGATTGGACCGGTGGTTACCATAGGGGAAGGGGGGAGGGCAAAAGGGGTGATTAGGGTCACATGTGCGGGGATGCACTATAATTAGTGTTCGGGTGGTGAACATGATGTAATGTATACAGAATTCAAAATATGATGTACATCTGAAAAAAATAAAACTTTTTAAAAAAGGAGGAAAAAAAGAAAAGAAACAGCTCAAGTGTCAATGAGTGAATGGAAAAACAGAATGTGGTTTATCCATACAGTGAAATGCTATTCAACAAAAAAGGAATGAAATACTGATACATGCTACAACATGGATGAACCTCAAAAATATTATGCGAAGTGAAAGAAGCCCAAAAACAAAAGATGACATGTTGTATGATTCCATCTATGTGAAATGTCCAAGAAAAGCAAATCTAAGGAAGTTGATTAGTATTTGCCTGGAGGTAGAAGTGAGAATGGGAGTAAAATCTAAGGAGACACAAGGATTCTTATTGGAGTGATGGATATGTTCTAAAACTGGGTTGTGGTAATGGTCGTCTAACTCTGTAAATATATGAAACTCTTTGAATTGTGCATTTTAAATAGAAGAATTTTATGATATGTAAATTATACCTCAATAAAATTGCTTTAAAAAGTAAAAAGAAAATTAGCCATCTCAAGAATGTGAATAAATTCTTTAATACAAGCAAATAGATGAAAACTTTTGCCTCTCTCATGTTGTTGTGGGTTTTGGAAGGCATGGCATTTGAAAGGAATTTTGCACTTTAAACATAATAATTTATAGAATATCAAAGACAAATCATTTAACACATTGTTTCAAGATATTGTTTTCTTTCTGTCAGAAGGAGGGAGTCTGCATCTCCCTGAAGGGCAGCGTGTATTTCTCTCTTGTCCTGCCTGACCTACCAACCCAGGACAAAATACGCACACACCTGTTGATTACTTATCTTAAAACATCTTGCAATGTTTTAGCAGACAGTTAATCCCAAAGGCACATCGGTATTTAAAGTCTCTAACAGGGAAGAATAACCAGAATACTGAAAAATTATTCTTCTCTGTATGGTTTACACATCCAAGCTATTTATTTTTTCCATTCATGGGCCTTAACTTGAGACCTTTTTCAATAAAAATAAAGGAAAGTGTTGATTTTTTAATTAAGTACAGTCCATACGTTATTTAGGTGTCCTTAGTTTTCCCCTAATGTTCTTTTCTGTTCCCAGACCCCATCCAAGATGCCACATTACTTGGAGTCATCATGTCTCCTAAGACTCTTCTTGGTTGTGACAGTTTCTCAGACTCCTTGTTTTTGATGACCTTGGCAGTTTTGAGGTGTATTGGTCAGATGTTTTGCAGGATAGCACTCAACTGGGATTTGCCTGACATTATTCTTGTGACTAGACAGAGGTTGTGGGCTTTAGAGAGAAAGACCATAAAGTTAAAGTACCATTTTCTAATCATGTCAAGGGGACATACTGCAACATGACTTATCACTGTTGATGTTAACTTGATCCCTGGGCTGAAGTGGTGTTTGGTGTTTGTCAGATTTCTTAACTGCGAAGTTCCTCCTTTTCTCCTCCTCCACACTGTCCTCTTTGGAAGGAAGTCAGTTGTGGAGACTTTAATAAGGAGTAGAGATTTATGCTCCCCCTCTTTGAGGGTGGAGTATCTACAGAAGATATTTGGAATTCTTCTATATAGATTTGTTTACTCTCACCTAATTATTTAATTAGTCATTTATTTATTTATATTGGTATGGACTTGTGGATATTTATTTTATGCTTTGAATTATAATCCAATATTACTTCATTTTTAACTCAAGTTGTTTCAGCTTTGGCCACTGGCGGCTCTTTCTGTTGGCTCCCATGTCCCACTGACATACCCTCAACCTTGTATTTTTGTGTGTATGTCTTTGAGCTCTTCCTTATTTTCTAGCATTGTAATATGCCACAGGCTCATCTTATATATATTCTGTTCCAGTTCCAGTATCAACCATTTCTCCCAGGAGCTCTGTACTTTTTAAAAATTTTTATTGAAGAATGGTAGTAGAAACCAAGATCTGGGCTCTAGGTGTGTTCATTGATACTGGGATGTTATTGATTCTAGAACCCTTCAACTGATAGAGCGTGGAAATGTATGTGTGTATACTAACCTGTGTATATACACAGATTGATAAGCATTTCTAATGCAAGCATCTGTCTCTATATTAAGCTAGACAGAAGCTCACACTGATATCTCCAATTCTAATCTATTAACATGCATAATTCTAGCATCCTCCCCTTGCTTATCTGTAACCTCCCACTCCAACAGTGGGACCTAAGTCCCACCATCCAGGATCCATTTACTTAATTGTTCAATTCCAGTACTTATGCATAGCAATATCAGAACTTTTAGCTTGTACTTCCACAGGAAACAACTCTGTCTACTAGAGTACAGTGCTTTTATACAGTTCCTTTTCCCTTTAGTCTTACAGACTCCACCATTTCCAGTTATTTAGATAAGCACTCCCTTTCCCCTTTAGTCATACTGTTTCATACATTTATAATGCAGTTCGATTGTTTTGTCACGGTCTGCATTTCTACCTAGGATCCCCTGACCTCCTAAATGATTTTTTAAAATTTTCATACATTAAGGTTCACTATTTGTGATGTAAATTTTAGTGGTTTTGGACAAATGCGTAGTGCTATGTATCTACCAGTACAGTATTATATAGAATAGTTTCACTCCTTTAAAAAAATCTACGCTTCACCAGCTGACTCATCCTCCTTTCCCCCTACAGCCCTAGGCTATCACTAATCTTTTTACTGTCTCCGTAGTTTTGCCCTTTTAGAATACCATATTGATGGAATCATGTAGTACGTAGCCTTTTCAGACAGGCTTTTTTTTTTCACTTGAAAGTATGCATTTAAGACTTACACATGTCTTTTCTTGGTTTGATAGCTCATTTGATAGACTTTTATCACTGAGTAGTATCTCATTGTATGGATGTACTACAGTTTGTTTATTCATTCATTTACTGAAGGGAAAAATAATGGCTTCCAGTTATTAGTAATCATGACAAAAGCTGTTATAAACACACTGGTTTATAGCTTGCCACTTTTTACTTGGGCATGAGTTTTCAAATCAGTTGGTAAATACCTGGGAACATGATTGATGAATTTTATCATGAGTCTATGTTTAGCTTTATAAAAACTTGCCAAACTGTCTTCCAAACTAGCTGTACCATTTTGCGAGTGTTGATTAAAATATGTTTAACTTTTATAATTTATATCTGAGATCAAGGCATAAAGCATAAATTGTTTAGACTAAATGCTGAGATTTTAGAATTGAATGATAAAGAGAGGCATGATTCAATAATTAGCTTATCATTCTTGGTTGTGAATGTTAGGTATGTCAGTAGCTTTAATGTTATAAATGGGAAATTTTGCTGTTATTTCCCTAAGACCATGATGTTAGGGAGAGTAATCAATTTAAAGGATGACAGTTTCATCTATTAATTTTCATATATGGTGAAGAATACTAATGTTACTCTTATTATTTTGAAATTTTCCATTAAATATTTAAAACCCTTCAGAACTAAAGGGCCTCTTCCTTTCCAATTTTGATGCTTTTTATTTCTTTTTCTTGCCTAATTGCTCTGGCTAGAAATTCCAGTACTGTGTTGAATAGAAGTGGTGAGAAAGGGCATTCTTGCCTTGTTCCTAATCCTAGAGGGAAAGCCTTCAGTTTTTCACCATTGAGTATGATGTTAGCTGTAAGCTTTTCTTATATGGATTTTTATTGTGTTGATCTATTTTCCTTCTATTCCTAATCTGTTGAATGTTTTTAATCATAAAAGGATGTTGAATTTTGTGAAATGCCTTTTCTACATCAATCTAAATGATTGTGGATTTTTCCCCTTCATTCTGTTAATGTATTAATGTATTATGTTGATTGATTTTTGTATATTGAACCATCCTTACATTTCAGGAGTAAATCCTTTTAGGTTATCATGTGTAATCCTTTTAATCTGTTGTTGAATTTGGTTTGCTAGTATTTTCTTGAGGATTTTTGCATTAATAGTTATCAGAGATATTGGTCTGTAGTTTTCTTTTGGTGACTTTGTTTGGTTTTGGTATCAGGTTAGTGCTGGGCCTCATAAAGCAGGTTTGGTAGTATTCCTTCTCCTTCAATTTTTTGGAAGAGTTGAAAAGTATTGGTGTTAATTCTCCTTTAAATGTTTGTTTGGTAAAATTCTCCAATGAAGACATCAGGTCAAGGGCTTTGTTGGGAAGTTTTCGATTACTGATTTAACCTGCTTACTAGTTATAGGTCTTTTGAGTTTTTTATGTCTTTACGATTCAGTCTTGATGGGTTGTATATTTATAAAAATTTATCCATTTCTTCTAGGTTATTCAATTTATTGTCATATAATTATTCTTAGCAGTCTCTTATGACCCATTTTATTTATGTGGCATGTGTTTTAATGTCTTTTCTTTCATTTCTGATTGTTTTTCATTTTAATCTTTTTTTCTTAGTCTAGCTAAGGGTTTGTCAGTTTTATTGATATTAAAAAAACAAGTCAGCATTTCACAGTATATGTAAGTAAACCATTATGCTGTGCATCTTAAATACAGTGATGTATGTCAATTATATCTGAATAAAATTGAGGGGAATAAAACCTTACTTTTATTGATTTTTTGCTATCATTTTTATATTCTCTATTTCATTTATTTTTGCTTTAGTCTTTGTTATTTTCTTCCTTCTGCTAACTTTGGTTTAGTTTGTCCTTCTTCTAGTTCCCTAAGGTATAGAGTTAGGTTGTTGATTTGAGATCTTTCTTGTTTTTTAATGTAGGCGTTTGCCTCTATAAATTTCCTTCTTAATACTGCTTTTGCTGCCTCCCATAAGTTTTGATATGTTATGTTTTCATTTTCATTGTCTCAGCATATTTTCTTATTTCCCCTGTGATTTATTCTTTGACTTATTGATTATTAAAGAGTGTGTTATTTGCTTTCCATGTATGTGTGAATTTTCCAGTTTTCCTTTTGCTATTGATTTCTAGTTTTATGCTAGTATAGTCAAAAGGTATTTAATATAATTTAAATCTTCTTAAATTTGTTAAGATTGTATTGTGGCTTAACATGTAATCTATCCTGGAGAATACTTCATGTGCACTTGAGAAGAATGTGTATTGTGCTGATGTCAGGTAGAGTTTTATGTATATGTATGTTAGGTCCAGTTGGTCCATGTTGCTCAAGTCCTCTGTTTCCTTATTGCCTTCTGTCTGGTTGCTCTACTCATTATAGAAAGTGGGGTATTGAAATCTCCTGCTATTATTGTGTTACTTTTTATTTCTTCCTTCAGTTCTGTCAATGCTTGCTTCATATATTTGGGTGCTTTGCTGTTAGGTGTATATATATTTATAATTGTTATATCTTCCTGGTGAACTGACCTTTTTATCATTTTATAATATCCTTATTTGTCTCTTTTGACAGTTTTTGAACATAAAGTTATTTTTAAAATTCAGGTGAAATTAGAATTAACCATTTTAAAGTGTACAGTTTGGTGGCTTTAAGTACATTCATGATGTTGTGCAAACATCACTTCTATCCAGTTGCAAAATATTATCATGCAAAATAAAACTCCATTCCCATTAAGCAGTTGCTCCTCATTCTCCTATTCCCCAAGTTCCTGGCAACCATTAATTTGCATTCTCTCTCTATGGACTTATCTGTTCTGGATATTTCATATAAACAGAATCATGCAGTATATGACCTTTTGTTTTTGGCTTCTTTCACTTACCATAATGTTTTTGAGGGACATCTATGTTGTAGCATGTGTCAGTACTTCATTCATTTTTTATGGCAGTATAATATTATGTTATATGTATATACCACAATTTGGTTATTTATTCACCTGCTGATGGAAACTTAAGTTGCTTCTACTTTTTGGCTACTGTGAATAATGCTGCTGTGAACATGAGCATACAAATATCTATTCAAGTCCCTGCTTTTAATTCTTTTAGGTATATTTCTACACTTAGTTTTTGAGGAACTGCCATACTATTTTGTATAGTATCTGCACAAAGTTACATTCCTCCTAATAGTGCTCAAGGATTCCAATTTCTCTACATCCTTTCCAATGCTTGTTATCTTCTTCTTCTTCTTTTTTACTAATAGGCAATCTGATGAGTGTGAAGTGGTATCTCATTGTTGCTTTGATTTGCACTTCCCTAATGATTAAGTGATGTTGAGTACCTTTTCTTGTGTTTATTGACCATTTGTATATCTTCTTTGACCAAATGTCCTTTCAAGTCCTTTGCCAGTATTTTATAGGGGTGTTTGTCTTTTTGTTGTTGAGTTGTAGGAGTTTTTTTTTAATATTTCAGATATTAACCTCTTACCAGATGTATGATTGCAAATATTTTCTACCACTCCACAGATCACCTTTTTACTCTATTGATTGTGTCCTTTGATGCACAGACCTTTTAAATTTTGGTGAAGTCCAACTTACCTATTTTTCTTCTGTTGCCTGTGCTTTTGGTATCACATCCAAGAAATTATTGCCAAATCCAATGTCATGAGATTTTTCCCAACTTTTCTTCTAATTGCTTTTTATCTCTTATGTTTAGGTGTTTGATCCATTTTCAGTTAATTTTTGTATATGGTGTAAAGCAAGGGTCTAACTTTATTCTTTTGCATGTGGTTATCCAGTTTTCTCATTACCATTTGTGGGAAAGATTTGCCTTTCCCCATTCGATGGTCTTGGCTCTCTTGCTGAAATCATTTGATTGTATGTGGGAGGGCTTAGTTCTCGGTCGTTTCCTTGTAGGCCTCGTGATCTTTTGTTGAAAATTGGGCATTTGAATAACAGTTACCTCTCCCAGTCTTTCCTGACTGCCTCCATGCAGGGGAAGATCTTCACTAATCATCCTGGCTTGAAGGCTTAATATCTTCTCAGACCTTTTATGGCCTTCCGTCTACCTAGGGTCTGTGTGTGTGTGTGTGTATGTATGTGTGTGTTTCTAATTCCCCCAAACACATGGCCACTTTTAAATGTGTTGTTTCTCCAAGAGTCTTCCTCCTTCTTTTTCTCAGGTCCTTAGCTATACCATTGTATGGCTCTACCAGCAATATCTTACCTCATGTATTTGAGAATCTGTAGTCCCCTGCAGCTTTCAGGAGTTAAACGGCTGCTTCCTATAGCCTGAGACCTGAACTGTGCCACTTTTGGCCCTCTGAGATTCAAGTTAGTTGTCACAGAGGCAGCTCCCAGACAGGTGCAAGTTTGGTCCTCTTTACTCTCTTGGGTTCTTGGAATGGATCTGGGGATTGGGCTGCTACTTCTCCCAGACCACATCATGCCAGGGAAGGTGTGGGACAAGTGCAAGTAAAGACAGTATGAAATTTCCTACTGTTTTGAATGTGAGTTTTTCTTGATTTGCTGTTTGCTTTGTTGCTGTAGATCTTTGAATCCTAAAGCTTCTATAAAGTTATTTCAGTTAGTTTCTAGTTATTTAGTGTTTCCCTGGGGAAACACAGGCCTGAAGCTTCCTAGTCCACCATCTTGTTCTACCTCATTCTTTTTTATGGTAAAATAATATTCCATTGTATAGATATAGCAAGTTTTGTTTATCCATTCATGCATTGATGGATATTTGGTTGTTTCTACCTTTTTGGTATTGTGAATAGTGCTGCTAAGAACACATGTGTTCATGGATTTATTTGAATGTTTTTAATTCGTTTGTGTATGTACCTCCCTCATTTTTAAAATGTACTTTTTGCTGGATGTACAATTTTATGTTGACATATTTTTCTTTCCAGCACTCTAAAGATATCGCCCCATGATCTTCTGACTTTCACGGTCTGGCAAGAAATCTGCCATAATTTTTTTCTTTGTTCTCCTGTATGTAATATGGTGGTTTTCTCTTGCTACCTTTAACAATTTCTCTGGCTTTGGTTTTCAGCAGTTTGAATATGATATACCTAGGTTTGGTTTTGGTTTGTTTGTTTTTTGACATGTATTCTGCTTAGTGCTTTCTGTACTCTTTGGATTTGTGGTTTGTTATTATTAATTATGGAAGATTTTAGCTATTTTTTTCTGCCTCATTATTTTCCCTACTTTTGGGATTCCAGTTACACACATCTTAGATGATCTGATATTGTCCCACAATTCTTGGATGCATTGTTATTTTTTTCTCCTCTTTTTTCTCTTCATGTTTCAGTTTGGGTAATTTTTATTGATCTATCTTCAAGTTCACTAATTACTTTCTCAGATTTGTCAAGTCTACTGGTGAGCCTGTCAATGGCACTTTTCACTTTTGCTAATATGTTTTTAATTTCTAACATTTGCATTTGATTCTTTCTCATAATTTCCATCTCTCTCCTCAAATTACCCATTTGATTTTGTATGTTGTCCACTTTTTCCATTAGATTCTTTAAAATGTTAATCTCAGTTACTTAAGATTTCTAATCTGAAAATGTCATGCCTGTGTTTGGTTTCATTGATTGCATTATTACTTGAGAATTTGTTGGTTTTTTTCTAGCTTATTCATATGTCTCAAAAGTTTTGTTGAAAGATAGGTGGTAAAAACTAAGTTAAATATTCATTTATGCCTGAATGTGAATACACCTTTCCTTCTGTTAGGTCCTTAATGTGGAGATTTGATTCAATCTAGCCAGAAGTTGCCTTGGTTTGTGACTTACTGTTGCTGTGATCACCGTCAGTACACCATAACCTTCAATCCTCTAGTGTTACCTTTTGTTTAAGATGGGGACAGGTTTGCCAAAAGGTTTTTCTCAGTGCCATTTCTGTCCTCATTTTTAAGCCTTCCCTTTTCACTGAGCTTCAGAGAGAGAGTCTTTCTCCAAAGCATTGATGTATAATGGCTATTATTTGTTGCTCAGCACTTGTTTACCTTGGGCGGGCATGGGGGGCTTTCTTTGTTATCTCTTTAAGCTTCTGTCTTAGGCAGGCACTGTGTCCCTAGGTCTTGACTGTGTGGCCTTTTAGATTCCTGCCCTTCCCAAGCTGTGATTCTCAGTCCAGCCCCTGTTCTTGCCTCAACTCCTGGGCTTAAGGCTTTATTTTTGTCCTTGTCTCTGGCTACAGTAGGTTTTCCTCAGTGCCCTGAGGGTATGGTGTTTACTGCCCTTCTCCAAGCAGTTTTAGGCTCTGGCCCATCAGGAGGTGATGGAGAAAGATCTGGGCCTGGTGTTCTGCCTTCTAGCGGCAAGTGCTGACCCCTCTGCCAGGCCTGCACCTCAAAGGATGCTTTCTCAGACCCCTTGCCAGTCCTTTCTGTGAGTACCTAGTGAGGTCCATGGGGAAGAAGCTGCAAGTGAGCATAGATCCTCTTTTATCTGAAGTCCCCAGGATTTCTGTATTCTCTGGCTAGCTCACGTTCTGCTTTTGCCAATTTGTTAAAAGATTTCACTGACATCTTTGTGGTGACACCACCTCCATCTTCCCAGGTATGCAAGTGCTTGCACCCTGTTTTTCCTTGCTAGTGCTGCCTTTCCTTTGATTTCAGGTCAGTTAGCTGCTCCACATCAGCTTGTGATAGGTTCAAGAAAAGTTTTTAGTTTGCAGTTTGTCTGGACTTTTTTGTTATAAGGTTGGGAATGATGCTTTTTCCAGCTTTCTTCCAACAGGAAGTCCTGTATGGGAATCTGACTTACCAGGATGGGAGTCAATTTGCTACACCCATTAAATCAAAGTATACAGTATGGGGAGACAAATTCCAAAAACTGATTCAATCCTTCTCTCTTTCTCTATAATGTTCTAGCCATTCATCTTCACGTGTGTTTTCCAGCATAAGTTTTACATTTATGCTTTGAGTTCTCTACTCACACTGTGCTTCTCACCTGGAATGCCCTCCCAGCTCATCTCTGAGTGCTGGTAACAGTGCATGGTTCAAGATCTGGTTTTGAGCAATGCCTTCTTAATAAAATATTCATTGATCACCACAGCAGTGTATGCAGTCTGACTGGTCTCATTGGGACATGATTACCCATGCTTCATACTACTTAGAACACTTTGCACATTTTCCTGTACCCCACAGACCTATCCCAGAGCCTAATGTAATAAAAGTCTGATAAATGAGTTAATGAACAAGGCTTAGTTGGAACCAGTTAAGAATAATCACACACATCACATTTTGTTATAGTAGTTGTTTATAGGTCTGTCTCTTCTACAAATTTATGAGCTACTGAGGTGAGAATTGTCTTATTTGCTTTACAGTCCCTATAGGGAGAGTACACTTTCAATTGTATATTATTAAATGAACAAATAAATCAAAGGCCATCAAAGATGGAGCACCCAGTGGCACTTTTAGGAGGGGCAGGGAGGGAAGGGAATAATGAGCTCAGGGAGAGGTGGAAGGATGCTGAATTACGGCTTATAAGGACACCGAGAGCCAACTGTCCCCCAGTCCCTCCTCTGCTGAGGCATGACTCTTCAAGATACATGTAGCTCAGTGTCTGCAAATCAATTTTTGGGTCCCTCTTTGTGAATTATATGGAAGAACTGACTACCAGTAAAACATGCAACAGATGTGTAAATAATCGATTATTCCTAGGAATTTCAACTTTTTTGGGAATTGAGGTGTTTTGTTTTTTTTTTTTTTGCTGTGGTTTTCAATTTTGACAATGTAGTACAAAAGTTCTAGTATGTCCCTGATGATGAAATTTGTGGTAGAATTGGCCCACAGCTTGCATTAGAAAATACTCTCAGCAGTATTCTACTGTGCTCTCTCCACATTTTTTTCATTTTTAGATAGCTGTATTTTGTCACAGAAGCACATAATCAGATCAAACTATCTTCTTTTCTTCCATGTCATCTCATCAAGGTTGCTTCATTGCAATTTTGGTTCTCCCAGAAATGAACTCACCAAATGTGGCCCTAACTCGCTCTCACATGAGGGATGTGCATTCACCTGAGCACAGCCACCTCCAGGAAGCAGCATCCTTGCCTGCAGTCTTGGGGAGGGGGCGGTGGGCCTCATCTCTGCAGAGGAAGGAACATCTCCTGATTAGATCTGAATTCTTGAAGTAACTTAATGCAAAGGTTACCGGCATGAAATGGGTTACATGGAAGGCTAGAAAAGGAGGAATAGTAAACATTGGAGTTTGGGACCTGTTGGGGACAATTTAGCTTTAATTTAAATAGAAATGTTCTTTTATCATCTTGGGCATTACATATATGAAAATTTTAAAGGGCTATCATCATATTAGAAAGGACAGAAGGAGAGAGAGAGAGAGAAAGACTGAGCAAGGGAAAGACTTGGGTTCAATTCTCAATTCCTCTTCAAAATAGCATGTAAGTCACAATAGAGCAGAGGCTTTGCATGCTTTTTTCCCCTGCAATATCACTCCAGCACATGGAACAGCGCCCAGCACATGGTAGATGCTCAAAAACATGTATTAAAGGAATCAACTGCAGCAAATCACTTTACTACTCAGGGTTCAGTTTCTTCATGTGTAAAATGAAGTTTTAGACAAGATTACTTCCAAAGTTCTAATTTTATAATTCTAGAACTTTATTATAATATTACTGTCCAATATGTAAGCTCTTTTTAAGATTTTTAAAATTGTTTTACCCTCTAATATGGTTTACAAGAAAGGATGAAGCAGTTATTAAAGACAATAAATTACACAAGAGGGATAAAAGGATTTAAGGATCTCAGTTTAAATCTGAGATTTGAGGATCTCAGGAAGTCAGTATTAATAGTAAAATAGAAATAAAAAAATATTGCAATCTTTGAGTGACTAAATAATAGTGAAGCATACTCTTTGCAGTGGGCACTCTGCTCATATGGTGTTGGGACAGTTTGCTTTGAGTATCTGAGCTGGGGGAACACTGAGAAACTAGTCCTCACCCACAGAATGAGAGTGGTCAAAGCTTTAAAAACCTGTTCATTCGAGGAGTTGGAGAACTAGATGAACTGGACCTGGAAAAGGGAATATGAGGGAGGCTTGGTAGCCTTCAAATACCGGCCAAGAGAAATAATTTTTCCCACATTGCTGTAGGGAATAGAAACAGGAGCCATGAGTACAAGTGGGATTTTTTGACTCAGTGAAAGGGAGGACTTTTAACAATCAAAGCTTGCAATGGGATGCTAACTCTTTAATCCTGGAAATGTCCACTTTGAGATTAGAGCCTTGACAAAATGATGGTGAAGTTCTTGATGGCCACAATGTAGCATTCTTGAGTGAAATTTATGAAAGGAGACACTTGCTTTAGAATGAAACAGGGAAGGTACTTTTATGTAATGTTAGAATAGTTCTGAATTAGACCAGAGCTTAAGCAGTTTTTCCTCATACTTTTGTAGAGAAACACAAATATGATCCAAGGCCTCTTGTTCATCCATTTTTTTTGTACATAAAGTAGCTAAAATAGGTTTTGGCTCTTGATGCCTCACTAATTCTTAGTTCTACAACCTTATTCCCCCATTCTTCTCTAAAGAACATCCCCAGAACACTTGATCACATAACATAACCTAAGAAAGAGAGTTTCCAGGTCAGAATCATTTTGGAAACACTGCATAATACATCCAACCCTTGGAGAACCACAGTGTGCATTAGACTATTAGATTCTAAGGGACCCCAAAATTAATTACCTTAGTAAACTTTTATTCTTTACCCAGTGTTTCTCAAGTTTATTTCACCTTGGAATTTCATTTTTTAATAACACTCAGAGGAATGCAAAGGAGCCCAGTTTTGGAAGCAGAGCAGTCAGGCATGTGCCTTGGGAGGTCATAGAGCTGCAGCACAGGGAGCCTTTATAGGCTGCATGGGTAGCTTGCAGCATCTTGATGGATAACAGGGCTCTCTTGTTGGAAGCTGGAGCCTGCCACCAAAAGAAGGATGCTTGGGTGGCTGACTGTGGCTGGGAGGGAGGGGAAGAACAACAGCAGCCTCAGAGCATGGCCCACTGTCCGGGACAGACTGCCTGTGCTGGAGCGCCAGGAAGTGGGAGGATTGTAGAGGCCACAGGTCACCTTCTCCCAGTTTCTCAGAGAGTAGAGGGCCTGCTGTTTTGACATAACATTTCCTTGAAAGCAGTTAGGGGTATGGTACAGTATATTTTATAAATCCCATTAAGAGGACTCAGGCATGCTCTCTCTAATTCCGCCTTAGTGCTTTCTTTTACTTATGACACTAAGTATTGAAGGAAACTCCCAGAACTTTAGTATCTAACAGTTTTAGTCCATTTCTGTCTCTGTACTCTAGAGCAATTTATTTGAACCTCAGTTTTCTCTTCTGTAATGTAGGGATGATGCTATCTAACAATATCCAGGTTGTTGTGAAAATTAAATAAAAGAAACTATACAAAGCTCTTACCACAATGTAGGATACAGTAATACTTAAGTGAAATTCCTGCATTTTTTCTTTTCTTTCTCCTCTTGCAAGGAGCCTAATTTGTAGCTTTCTATTAGTGTAGAAATTCTTGAATCCCCTTTCCCTGCACTCTATGTCTAGTCTTTGAGAGTGGCCTTTCCCAGACGGAGCAGATTCCCCCACCCGACTTCACTCTTCTTCCACATTTGCTTATGTAGTGCAGCAGGGTCTCTTGGCAAGAGCCCTGGGAAATTTCCAGTAGGTTTTCTCCCCTCCTGCCACACTATGACTTCTGACATGACCACATCTTTTTTGTTACGTGATAAACAATTTTTGAAAGATATAAGCAGAATGTTATAGTTCTAAAAACAGATATGCTAGGGCTCTCCTTTTGTGAAGGGTGCCATGGGAGAGGTGTATTGGGTGACTGATTTAATATCAAATCAGCCCAAACCTCCTCTCAGGGTGCCTCATCAAACACAAGGCTTCCTACACAGGCTTTTCCTCCCTTTTTCCCCCCTCTATTTCTTTCTATGATTGCATCCTCCTGGTGCGTATGTGTTAATTCAGAACACAGAAAAAAATGTTTACTGCCTAGTGAGAATTCTACTGAACACGGTGTTGTAAACTGGAAAGAAAAGCCATTTGGATTTTAAAATGCCCAGTAAACATTAGTAAATTCCAATTCCGCAAAAGAAGAATGTTGAAAACTAAAGTTAACTGATGAAATTATGTATCCCCAATGCCACTGTAATCATAGAATGCCTGAAATTTTAAAAATTGAAATCTAAATTCCTAAAATGGAGTCAACTTAATAAGGATTAATTGTGCTTAAAGTTTTCTTCACCTGTGGTATTCTACATTGAAAGGCCACTTTTTAAAAAACCATTTTTAAAATTGAGATATAATTGACTTATAACATTATGTTAGTTTCAGGTGTACAACATAAATGATTCAATATTTGTATATATTGTGAAATGATCATCACAATAAGTCTACTTAACATCCATCACCACACATAGTTAAGAACTTTTTCTTGTGATAAAAACTTTTAAGATTTACCCTCTTAGCAAATTTCAAGTATACAATACAGTATTATTAACTACAGTCACCATGCTATAGTACACCCCGCACTTATTTACTTTATAACTAGAGGTTTGTACTTTCACCCATTTCACCCACCCCAATCCCCCGCCTCTGGCAAACAGCAATCTGTTCTCTATATGTATGAGTTCATTTTTTATTTTCTTTAGTTTCCACATGTAAGTGAGATTATATGGTAATTGTCTTGCTCTGTCTGACTTATTTCACTTAGCATAATCCCTCAAGGTCCATCCATGTTGTAGCAAATGGCAAAGTTTTATTCTTTTCTATGGCTGAATAATATTCGTATATATACATATACATATGATGTATATGTATGTACATGATACATGATATTATATATGTATATACACACACACTACATTTTCTTTATCCATTCATCTGTTGATGGAAACTTAGGTTGCTTCCATGTCTTGGTTATGGTAAATAATGCTGCAATGAACATGAGGGTGCATATTTCTCTTCAAGTTAGCATTTTTGTTTCCTTTGGATAAATATCTGGAAGTGGAATTGCTGAGTCATATGGTAGTTCTATTTTTAATTTTTTGAGGAACCTCCATACTTTTTTCCATAGTAGCTGCACCAATTTACATTCAAGGGTTTCCTTTTCTCCACATCCTCGCTAACACTTGTTGTTTCTTGTCTTTTTGATAATAACCATTCTAATAGATGTGGGGTGACAGCTCATTGTGGTTTTGATTTGCATTTCCCTGATGACTAATGATGTTGAGCACGTTTTCAGGTACCTTTTGGCCACCTGTATGTCTTCTTTGGAAAATGTCTATTTAGATTCCCTGCCCGTTTTTTAATCAGATTGTTTTTGCTAAGTTGTATGAGTTCTTTATATATTTTGAATATTAATCCCTTATCAGATATATGATTTTCAAATATTTTCTTTCCTTCAGTATTTTGCCTTTTTATTTTGTTGATAGTTTCCTTTTCTGTGCAGAAGGTTTTTAGTTTAATAGAGGCCCACTTGTTTATTTTTGCTTTTGGCATCAAATCCAAAAAGTCATCACCAAGACCGATTTCTAGGAGCTTATCGCCTATGTTTTCTACTAGGAGTTTTATGGATACAGGTCTCACATTCATGTCTTTAATCCATATTGAGTTCATTTTTGTGTATGGTGTAACACAGTGTTCTAGTTTCATTCTTTTGCATGTGGGTGTCCAGTTTTCCAAACACCATTATTGAAGAGACTGTTCTTTCTCCATTGTATGTATTCTTGGCACCTTTATTATAAATTAATTGACCATGTATATATAGGTTTATTTCTGGACTCTCTATTCTGTTCCACTGATCCATATGTCAGTTTTTATGCCAGTACCATTCTGTTTTGATTACTATAGCTTTGTAATATAGTTTGATCAGGAAGTGTGATTCTTCCAGCTTTGTTCTTCTTTCTCAAATTTGCTTTGACTATTTGGGGTCATTGTAGTTTCACACAAATTTTAGGATTGTTTGTTCTATTTCTGCGAAAAATGCCATTGGAATTTTGATATGGATGCATTGAATCTGTAGATGTTTTGGGTAGAATGGACATTTTAACAACATTAATTCTTCCAATCTGTGAGCATGGAATATCTTTCCAATTATTTGTATCTTCTTCAATTTCTTTCATCAGTGTCCTGTGGTATTCAATGTACAAGTCTTTCACCTCCTTGGTAAAACTTATTCCCAGGTGTTTATTCTTCTTAATGCAAATGGAGATGAGATTGTTTTCTTAATTTCTCTTTCTGATTGTTTTTATTAATGTATAGAAATGTAACAGGTTTTGGGGATTTTTTTTTTTTGGTTTATTTATTTTCTATTGTAGTACATTGGATTATAAGATTATATAACTTTCAGGTGTACCTCATAATATATTTTGAATTCTGTGTAGATTACATCATGTTCACCACCCAAAGACTAATTACAATCTGTCACCACACACATGTGCCTAAGCACCTCTTTCATCCTCTTCCCTCCCTCTTCCCCTCTGGTAACCACAAATCCAATCTCTGCCTCTATGTGCTTGTTGTTATTGTTTTTATCTTCTATTTATGAGTGAGATCATATGGCACTTGACTTTATAACTCTGACTTGTTTCACTTAGCATAATACCCTCAAGGTCCATCCATGTTGTCACAAATGGCAGGATTTCGTCATTTCTTATGGCTGAGTAGTATTCCATTGTGTATATATACCACATCTTCTTTATCCATTCATCCCTTAATGGGCACCTAGGTTGCTTCCAAGTCTTGGTTATTGTGAAGAATGCTGCAATGAGCATACAGGTGCATGTATCTTTATGCATTGGTGTTTTCAAGTTCTTTGGATAAATACCCAGCAGTGGAATAGCTGGATTGTGTGGTAGTTCTATTTTTAATTTTCTGAGGAAACTCCATACTGCTTTCCATAGTGGCTGCAACAGTTTGCACTCCCACCAGCAGTGTATGAGGGTTCCCTTCTCTCCACATCCTCTCCAACACTTATTGTTTGCAGTCTTGTTAATTATGGCCATTCTGACGGGAATGAGGTGATATCTCGTTGTAGTTTTGATTTGTATTTCCCTGATAGTTAATGATGTTGAACATCTTTGCATGTGCTTGTTGGCCATCTGTATATCTTTGGAGAAATGTCTGTTCCGATCTTTTGCCCATTTTTTAATTGGGTTTTTAGATTTTTGCTGTTGAGATGTGTGAGTTCTTTGTATATTTTGGATATTAACCCCTTATTAGATATATGGTTTGCAAATGTCTTCTCCCAATTGCTAGGTTGTCTTTTCATTTTGTTGGTGGTTTCCTTTGCTGTGCCAAATATTTTTCGTGTGATGTAGTCCAACTTGTTTATTTTTTCTATTGTTTCCCTTGCCTGGTCAGACATGGTATTGGAAAATATGCTGATAAGACCAATGTCGAAGAGCATCCTGCCTATGTTTCCTTCAGAAGTTTCATGGTTTCAGATATTACATTCAAGCCTTTAATCCATTTTGAGTTGATTTTTATGCTTGGTGTATGATAGTGGTCTACTTGCATTCTTTTGCATGTGGCTGTCCAGTTTTTACAACACTATTTATTGTAGACGCTGTCCTTTCTCCACTGTATGTTCTTGGCTCACTCGTGAAAAGTTAGTTGTGCATATATGTGTGGGTTTATTTCTGGGCTCTCGATTCTGTTCCATTGATCTGTGTGTCTGTTTTTATGCCAGTACCATGCTGTTTTGGTTACTATAGCTTTGGAATATATTTTGAAATCAGGGAGCATCATGCCTCCAGCTTTGTTCTTTTTCTCAGAATTCCTTTGGCTATTCGGGGTCTTTTGTTGTTCCATATAAATTTTAGGATTCTTTGTTCTATTTCTATGAAAAGTGTTGTTGGAACTTTGATAGGGATTGCACTGAATCTACAGATTGCTTTAGGAAGTATGGACATTTTAACTATGTTAATTCTTCCAGTGCAAGAGCACAGAATATCTTTCCATTTCTTTGTGTCTTCAATTTCTTTCAACAGTGTTTTATAGTTTTCAGTGTACAGATCTTTCACATCTTTAGTGAAGTTTATTCCTATATGTTTTATGCTTTGTGTTACAATTTAAATGGGATTGTAGTCTTAATTTCTCTTTCTGCGACTTCATTTTTAGTGTATAGAAATTCAACTGATTTTTGTATATTGATCTTGTATCCTGCAACTTGAGTGTATTCATTTATTATTTCTAGAAGTTTTTTAGTGGATCCTTTAGGGTTTTCTGTGTATAAAATCATGTCATTTGCAAATAGTGACAGCTTCACTTCTTCCTTTCCAATTTGGATCCCTATTATTTTGTTTTATTGCCTGATTGCTCTGGCTAGGAGTTCCAATACGATGTTAAAAAGAGTGGTGAAAGTGAACATCCTTGTCTTGTTCCTGTTTTTAGAGGAATAGCTTTCAGTTTTTCTCTATTGAGGATGATATTAGCTGGGGGTTTGTCATATATGACCTTTATTATGTTGAGGTATTTTCCTTCTATACCCATTTTATTTAGAGTTTTTATCGTAAATGGATGCTGTATCTCGTCAAATGCTTTCTCTGCATCCATTGAAATGATGATGTGATTTTTATTCTTCATTTTATTAATGTGGTGTATCATGTTGATTTATTTGCAGATGTTGAACCATCCCTGAATCCCTGGTATAAATCCAACTTGATCATCGTTATGATCTTTTTAATGTAGTGTGTTCGATTTGCTAGTATTTTGTTGAGGATTTTTGCATAAATGTTCATCAGTGATATTGGCTATAATTTTGTTTTTTGTGTTGTCCTTGTCTGGTTTTGGTATCAGGATAATGTTGGCTTTGTAGAATGAGTTAGGAAGCTTCTCCTCCTCTTCAATTTTTTGGAAGAGTTTGAGAAGAGTAAGTATTAAGTCTTTGAATGTTTGGTAGAATTCACCAGGAAAGCCGTATGGTCCTGGACATTTATTTTGGGGGAGGGTTTTGATTACTGTTTTGATCTATTTACTGCTGATAAGTCTATTCAAATTCTCTACTTCTTTTTGATTCAGTTTTGGAAGGTTGTATGATTCTAAGAATTTATCCATTTCTTCTTGATTATCCAATTTGTTGGCATATAGCCTTTCATGGTATTCTCTTATAATGTTTTGGATTTCTGAGGAGCCTATTGTAATTTCTCCTCTTTCTTTTCTGATTTTATTTATTTGAGCCTTCTCTCTGTTTTTGTTGGTGAGTCCCCCTAAAGATTTGTCAACTTTGTTTATCTTTGTAAAGAACCAGCTCTTGGTTTCATTGATTTTTTCTATCATTTTTTAGTCTCTATTTTATTTCTGCTTTATTATTATTTCCTTCCTTCTGCTGATTTTATGCTTTGTTTCTTCTTCTTTTACCAGTTCCTTTAGGTGCAGTGTTAGATTGCTTATTTGGGATGTTTCTTGTTTGTTGAGGTAGCCTTGAATCTCTATAAACTTCCCTCTTAGAACTGCTTTTGGGGTGTGGCCTGGTGGCACAGTGGTCCCGTTCTCATGTTCTGCTTTGGCAGCCTGGGGTTCACCAGATTGGATCCCTGGTGCAGACCTATGCACTGCTTGGCAATCCGTGTTGTGGTAGGCATCCCACATATAAAGTAGAGGAAGATGGTCATGCATGTTAGCTCAGGGCCAGGCTTCCTCAGCGAAAAGAGGAGGATTGCCAGACGATGTTAGCTCTGGGCTGCTCTTTCTAAGAAAAAAAAAGAACTGCTTTTACTGTATCCCATAGATTTTGGCATGTCATATTTTCATTTTTGTTTGTCTCCAGGTATTTTTTGATTTCTCCTCTCATTTTTTAGTTAACCCAATTGTTGTTCAGTAGCATGTTCTTTAATCTCCACATTTTTGTGGCTTTTCTGATTTTCTTCCTGCAGATGATTTCTAGTTTCATACTTTTGTCATCATGAATGATGCTTGGTATTATTTCAGTCTTCTTAAATTTATTGAGACTTGTTTTGTGGTGCAATATGTGATTAATCCTGGAGAATGTTCCATGTGCATTTCAAAAGAATGTGTATTCTGCAGTTTGGGATGGAATGTTTTAAGTACTAAGTCCATCTGGTCTAATGTGTCACTTAAGGCCAATATTTCCTTATTGATCTTCTGTTTGGGTCATCTATCCATTAGCATAAGTGGAGTGTTAAAGTCCTACTATCATTGTGTTGCTGTCTACATCTCCTTTTATGTCCATTAATAGTTGCTTTATATATTTAGAGCCTCTTATGTTGGGTGCATAGATATTTGCAAGTGTTATATCCTCTTGTTGGATTGTTCCTTTTATCATTATGTAGTGCCCTTCTTTGTCTCCTTTTACAGTTTTTGTTTTAAAGTCTGTTTTGTCTGATATAAGTGTTGCTACCCCAGCTTTATTTTCATTGCCATTTGCATGGAGTATCTTTTTCCATCCTTTTGCTTTCAGTTTGTGAATCTGTTTAGGTCTAAAGTGTGTCTCTTGTATGCTGCATATATATGGGTCTTGTTTTTTGATCCAATCAGCTACTCTATGGCTTTTTATTGAAGCATTTGGTCCATTGGCATTTAAAGTAGCTGTTGAAAAGAATGTACTTATTGTCATTTTGTTACTTTTTTCTGGGTGTTTTAGTAGTTCTTCTATGTTCCTTTCTTCTTCTCTTGCTGTCTTCCCTTGTGGTTTGATGGCTTTCTTTAGTAGTATGTTTGATTTCCTTTCTCTTACTTATTTGTGTATTTATTATAGGTTTCTGCTTTGTGATTACCTTGAGGTTCACATATAATATTCTACATATATAGCAATCTATATTGAGTGGATAGTCTCTTTAGTTTGACCTTTATCTAAAAGCTCTACTCTTTTACTCCCCTCCTCCTACATTTTATGTTTTTGAAATCATATCTAATCTCTTATCTTTTGTGTGTGTATCCATTACCCTTCTATCAATGAAACAGGTAATTTTAGTACTTTAGTCTTTTAACCTTTGTATTATTTTCATAGGTGGTTTATCTGCTATCTGCTACCTTCACTGTATTTTTGCCTTTATCATTGATTTTGTTGCCTTATTTTTTTTTGATAATGTTCTTATTCCTATTTGTGGTCTTCTCTTTCCCACTTAAATAAGTCCCTTCAGCATTTCTTGTAGAACTGGTTTCTTTTTTATAAACTTCTTTAATTTTTGCTCATCTTTGAAACTCTTTGTCACTTCTTCCATTCTGAATGATAACCTTCCTTGATAGAGTATTCTTGCCTGTAGGTTTTTTTCTTTCAGCACTTTAAATATGTCATTCCACTCCCTTCTAGCCTGTAAGGTTTCAGCTGAGAAGTCAGCTGATAGCCTTATGGGGTTTCTTTTGTATGTCACTTCTTGCCTTTCTCTCAAGGGTTTTAGAATTCTCTTTATCTTTGATGTTGGGCATTTTAATTATAATGTTGCTTGGGATGGGCCTCTTGGGGTTTATTTTGTTTGGTGCTCTCTGTGCTTCCTGTACCTGCGTGTCTATTTCCTTTCCTAGGTTAGGAAAGTTTTAAGCTATTATTTCTTCAAATAGATTCTCTGCCCCTTTGTCTATCTCTTCTCCTTCTAGGACACCTATAATACAAATGTTCCTGCACTTGATGTTATCCCAGAGGTCCCTTAGACTGTTCTCATTCTTTTTAATTCTTTTTCTTTTATCTGTTCAGCTTGGGTGATTTCCTCTAGTCTTTCATCCAGCTCACTGGTCCATTCTTCTGCATCATATACTTTGCAATTGAGCCCCTCTGGTGAATTTTTCATTTCCAGTATTGTATTCCTCATTTCTTATTGGTTATTTTTATATTTTCCAATTCTTTGTTGACATTCTCACTGTGTTCATCCAGTCTTCTCCTAAGATAACTGAGCATTCTTATGAGTTTTTGTTTGAACTCTTTGTTAGGTACATTGCTTATTCCTGTTTCATTTAGTCCTTTTTCTGCAGTTTTGTCCTGATCCCTTGCTAGGAACATATTCCTTTGTCTCTTCATTGTGCATCTTTCTCTGTGTTTATATCTATGTATTAGGTGAGTCAGCTATGTCTCCTGATCTTAGAGAAGTGGCCTTATATAAGAGATGCCTTTTGAGGCCCATCAGTGTACTTCCCTCTTGTCACCAGTCCCAATGTCTCAGGAGTGAGCCCTGTGTCAGCTACATGTGTCCTGCTGTCATAGAGTTGCTCTTACTGCAGGTACCCAGGGAGTCTAGGCTTTCCTTCCCTGGCTTGCTCTGTGTAAGTTGGTTTGGGGAGCCCAAGCACAGTTAGCTACACAGTCTAATAGCACACTTCTGGTGCAGTTTTTCTGTTAAATGAGTAGGTACCCAGTGTGGCTGGTTGCTAGGCTCAGGGGCTTACAATTGCTATAGGCCTCAGGGCTGTAAGGCTGTTGTCAGCTCTCTTGGGATTGCAGCTGAGTGGGGCTGGCCCCAGGCTCAGGAGCACCCAATTACTTCAGGCTTTGGAAGGCACAGCTGATCCCCTTTGTGGCTGTTGTGAAACACAGGTCTTCTGCCACTGATAAGCACCACCACAGACAGGTCAACACAGTTCTGGCCTTTGCACACTTCCTGACCCCCTGGAGCATACCCAGTCACCCCACTGCAGTGGCCCCCACACTCTCCAACAATGCTCCCCCCCACACACAGTTCACCTGCTTCTCACACAGGCTCTTCCTCACACAGGCAGACACACTCACTTGCCTGCAGAGGATGGAGGCACCCAGTCTTTGCAGGTGGACAAGTAGCCTGAGGGCTTCCTGTTGGGTGGGGCCAGTCCCTAGGCAGGCTGCCTGCTGTGGCTGAGCTGGATTAAATCTGTGCTCTAGTGGGTATAGCAGACCCCTGGGCTAACAGGCCTGGGCAAGAACTTGAATGACGTCTACTGGCATCTGTGTCAGCACGCCTATGCTATGTCACAACAATGGCTCCCACCAATGTCTAGTATCTGGAGAAGTTACACCTTCAGCTTGATGCACCCAGAGCCTACCAGGTGATTCTCTTCACCAAGGGACTGTGCATCTTCCTTCCTGGTGATTTTATGTTGCTCTTTGAGATGGGGGAATTTGTGCTTGGGCCCTTGAAGAGCGGACTTTTTTCGGCTTAGGTCTGATAGCTTTTCTGGAGGTAGTCTCCATTGTAGTTAATAACCAGCAAAGCCAGATATTATGAAACTCATCTCAGTTGTGTTGAGTCTGAAGGATGCTTATAGTCGTAGTGTGCCCCCACTAAGGTCCCCACTTCTCCAGGGAGGGCTGTGTACCTTAGGGCGGCTCCTGCATGGCTGGCTGTGAAGCTCCACTGCTTGCAAAGGTGGCTTTTTTTTCTCTCCAGAAGGAATTTCTGCCTCTTCCGCCTCAGTTAGGACTGTCCCTTGTTGTGGGGGTTATTTTTATCCAGTTTTCATTTCTCTCTCCAGGTGAATTTTTCCAAGAATAGTTGTAACCTGGTTGTGCTTGTAGGAGGAGGTGAGTTCAGAGTCTGCCTACACCACCATCTTAACAAAATCCTCAGGCTTTTGTATATTGATTTTGTGTCCTGTGACTTTTCTGAATTCATGTATTAGTTCGAACAGTTTTTTTGGTCAAGTCTTTAGGGTTTTCTTTTGTTTTTTTTATAAAAGATTTTATTTTTTCCTTTTTCTCCCCAAAGCCCCTTGGTACATAGTTGTGTATTCTTCGTTGTGGGTTCCTCTAGTTGTGGCATGTGGGACGCTGCCTCAGCGTGGTCTGACGAACAGTGCCATGTCCGTGCCCAGGATTTGAACCGACGAAACACTGGGCTGCTTGCAGCGGAGCGCGCGAACGTAACCACTCGGCCACGGGGCCAGCCCCATAGGGTTTTCTATATATAATATTATGCCATCTACATATAACCACAGTTTTATCTTTTCCTTTCCAATTTGGATGCCTTTTACTTTTTTTTCTTGTTTGATTTCTCTGGCTAGGACTTCCAATACTATGATAAATAAAAGTGGTGAGAGTGGGCATCATTATCTTGTTCCTGATCTTGCTCCTGATCATCACTACTGAGTGGGACGTTAACTGTGGGCTTGTCATATATGGCCTTTATTATGTTGAGTTGCCTTTTCTCTATACCCACTTGTTGAGAGTTTTTGTCATAAATGGACGATGAATTTTGCCAAATGCTTTTTCTGCCTCTATTGAGATGATCATATGACTTTTTATCCTTCATTTTGTCAACGTGGTGTATCACATTGATTGATTTATGGATGTTAAGCAATCCTTGAATCCCTGGAATAAATCCCATTGGATCATGGTGTGCAATCCTTTTAATGTATTGTTGAATTTGGTCTACTGATATTTTGTTGAGAATTTTTGCATCTATATTCATTAGGAATGTTAGCCTGTAATTTTCTTTTCTTGTGGTCTCCTTGTCTAGTTTTGCTATCAGGGTAATGCTAGGCTCATAAAATGAGTTTGGAAGTCTTCACTACTCTTCTGTTTTTTGGAAGAGTTTGAGAAGGATTGATATCAATTCATCTTTAAGTGTTTGGTTGTATTCACCGGTGAAGCCATCTGGTCTTGGACTTTTGTTTCTTGGGATGTATTTGATTACTGATTCAATCTCCTTACTCATTATTTGTCTGTTCAGATTTTCTATTTCTTCATGATTCAGTCTTGGTAGGTAGGATGTTTCTAGGAATGTATCCATTTCTTCTAGGTTATCCAGTTTGTTGGCATATAATTGTTCTCAGTAGTCTCTTATGATCCTTTGTATTTCTGTAGTATGTGTTGAATGTCTCCTATTTCATTTCCAATTTTATTTATTTGAGTCTTCTCATTTTTTCCTTAGTCTGGGTAAAAGTTTGTCAAATCCTTTATCTTTTCAAGAAAACAGCTCTTAGTTTCAGTGAACTATTATATTGTTTTTGTGATCTCTATTTCATTTATTTCTGCTCTGATATTTGTTATTTACTGCATTCTCCTAACTCTGAACTTAGTGTTTTATTCTTTTTCTAGTTGTTTGAGGTGTAAAGTTAGATTGAGATCTTTCTTTTTTCTTAAAGTAGACATTTATCACTCTGAACTTTCCTCTTAGAACTGCTTTTGCTGTATCCCTTAAGTTTTGGTATGTTGTATTTCCATTTTCATTTGTCTTAAGGTATTTTTTTATTTATCTTTTGATTTATTATTTGACCTATTGGTTGTTCAGCAACATGTTGTTTAATCTCCACATATTTGTGAATTTTCCAGTTTTCTTCTTGTTATTGATTTCTAGTTTCATGCTATTGTGGCCAGAAAACATGCTTCATATGATTTCAATCTTCTTAAATTTATTCAGATTTGTTTTGTGGTTTAATATATGACCTATCCTGGAGAATGTTCCATGTGCACCTGAGAAGAATGTATATCGTGTTGCTTTTGACTGGAATGTTCTGTATATCTACTAAGTCCATCTGGTCTAACATACCATTTAAGACCAATGTTTCCTTATTGATTTTCTGTTTAGAAGATCTATTCATTGATGAAAGTGAGGTATTAAAGTCCCTTATTATTATTGTATTGTTCTCTATTTCTCCCTGTAGGTCTATTAATATTTGCTTTATATATTTTGGTGCTTCTATGCTGGGTGCCTAAATATTTACAAAAGTTATGTCCCCTATATCATTATAATGACCTTTGTTTCTTATTACTGTCTTTGTCTTAATGTCTGTTTTGTTTGTTTGTTTAACTACCCCAGCTTTCTTGTGGTTTCCGTTTGTGTGGAATATCTTTTTCGATCCCTTCACTTTCATTCTATGTGTGTCCTTACATTTGGAATGAGTCTCTTATATGCAGCATAGATGAGTCGTATTTTTTTATCCATTTAGTCACTCAGAGTCTTTTGATTGGAGAATTTAGTCCATTTTCATTTAAAGTAATTATTGATAGGTATGATACTTGTTGCCATTTTGTTAATTGATTGTTTTGCAATTTCTTTGTCCCTTTTTTCTGCTCTTGTTCTTTTCCTTTGTGATTTGATGATTTTCTGTAGTTGTATGCTTAGATTCCTCTCTCTTTATTTGTGTATCTACTATAGACTTTTGCTTTATGGTTACCATGAAGCTTACATAAAACAACTTATATTTATAGTATTCTATTTTAAGTTGATAACAACTTATGTTCCAATGCATTCTAAAGCTCTACATTTTACTCCCCCTGCAACAATTTATGTTTTTGATGTCACATTTTACTTTTTTTTTGGTGAGAAGATTGGCCCTAAGTTAACATCTGTTGCCAATCCTTCTCTACTTTGTATATGGGATGCCACAACAGTGTGGCTTGATGAGTGGTGTGTGTAGGTCTGTAGTCGGGATCCGAGCTCACTAATCCAGGGCCCCTGAAGCAGAGTGTGCAAACTTAACCACTATGCCACTGGGCCAGCCCCTTCATTTTACATTTTTTTATCTTGTGTAGCCATTAACAAATTATTACAGTTATTTTTACTACTGTTTTTTAACCCTCATACTAGCTTTATAAGTGATTAACCTACCACCTTTACAACATTGGAGTATTCTGAATTTTACTATTTATTTATCTCATGTGTATTACTCACCATATGTTATATATAGTGAGATTTATTCTTTCGTATGCTTTCCTGTTGCTAATTACTGCCTTTTCGTTACAGCTTAGAGAAGTCCCTTTTTTACAACATTTCTTGTAAGGCCAGTTCAGTGGTGATGACAAGCTAAAGGCTTTTGCTTATCTGGAAAACTTTATTTCTCTTTCAAGTCTGAAGGACAACTTTGCTGGGTAGAGGATTCTTGGTTGGAAGTTTTTTTCTTTCAGCACTTTGAATATATTGTGCCACTCCCTTCTGGCCTGCAAAGTTTCTGCTGAAAGATATGCTTATAGTCTTATGGGGGTTCCCTTGTATGTAATAAGTTGTTTTTCTCTTGCTGCTTTTAAGAGTCTCTTTTTGTTTTTAACTTTTTCACTTTAATTATAATGTGTCTTGGTCTGGGTCCCTTTGAGTTCATGTTATTTGGAACTTTCTTGGCTTCCTGGATCTGGACATCTGTTTCCTTCCCCAGGGTTGGAAAGTTTTCAGTTATTATTTCTTGAAATAATTTTTCTGCCCCTTTCTCTCTCTCTCTTCTCCTTCTGGGACCCCTGTAATATAAATGTTCGTACACTTCATGTTTTCCCATAAGTCCCTTAAGCTATCTTCACTCTTTTTCATTCTTTTTCTTTTTGCTGCTCTCATTGGCTGAATTCCACTGCCCTGTCTTTGAGTTCACTGGTCCTTTCTTTTGCTCCATCTAGTTTGCTTTTGAACCTTTCTATTATATTTTTCAGTTCAGTAGTTATTGTATTCTTCATCTCTGTGACTTCTATTTGGTAGTTTGTTATATTTTCTCTCTTTTTGTTGAAATTCTCACTTTGTTCATCCATTCTTCTCCTGAGCTCAGTGACTATCTTTATGATCATTATTTTGAACTCTTTATAAGGTAAATAACTTATTTTTGTTTCATTAAGGTTGAAAGCCCAATTTAGTAGGCCTCAAAATAATGTGGAATGTGGTCCATCAGGGCTTGTTAAAGAAAGCTTCTCCACATTCATTATTTCAGACCCTTCTTCTCTGAGAAAGGATGACAGGGACCCCTGTGTATTTCCCAGTTAAGACTGGATACCTCTTGGCTATGTAGAAAATTCAGAAGAGCAAGATGTAAGTCACTCTGGAGGGTCATCACCACCAAGGCTCCCACATGTTGGCTGGAGTGCCAATTTAGTGCAGTTCCTGGTACAGAAAAGTCTCAAGATCTATTAAAGAGAGGGAAGGAGAGAGAGAGGGCAGGGAGGTGGAATGGAGGGAAGAAAAGGAAGTGAGAGGATAAATGGAGGGGAGGAAGGAGCAATGTATAGAATGGATTACAAGAAAAAGAGGCAGAGAACAAAAACACCATGAAGAAAGTGAATACAACAGCCCATACAACCGTAAATATGAGTTAGAGCTATAGTTATAGCATGGGAATATTTTTTAATGGAAAATTATCTGAAATATTTAAAGAAACAGAAATTTAGGATTTCATAACTGACAGACTACAAAGGCTAGGTAGAAAATTGTGACTTCAAGGATTAAAATTAAATACTAGAACAAGACTCATACCCAAAAGAAATGCCAGGAGGTAGCCCCGGGTCAAAGGTGGATATGAAAGCTTTGGTGCTGGACATTGTTACAGATTAAATTGTGTCTCTCCCTCAGAAATTCATATATTAAAGCCCTAACTTCAAAATGTGACTGTATGTGGAGACAGGGTCTTTAAAGGGGTAATTAAGGTAAACTTAGGCCATAAAGCTGGGCCCTAAACCAATCTGACTGATGTCCCAATAAGATAAGGAGATTTGGAAATAATGTGCTCACACACAGAGGAAAGATCATGTAAGGACACAGGGGGAACACCACCAGCTACATGCCAAGAGGGGGGCCTCAGAAGAAACCAACTCCACCAAAACCTTGATCTTGGACTCCAGCCTCTGGAACTTTGAGAAAATAAATTTTTGTTGTTTAAGTTGCCTGGTCTGTAGTACTTTGTTATGGCAGCCATAGCAAACTCATACAGACATACAGACTTCAAAGGATCATCCAGGGGCAATGCCCAGGCAGGGCGTGGACAGAGCCTGGGACTGTGGACTCACTGGCATTCACCTACAGGAGGGAGATTATTAAAACCACCAGAGGAATGGGTTGCCAAAGATAAGGAACAGAGAAAGAGGAGAGAAGATTTGAGGATAAAATATCAGAGATCTATTTTAATAGATTTGTCTATTATTAATAGACTTTTAATATTTTAGTTGATAGTGGGGTATATTTTAATAGAGAAGCCAATGACATGGAGAGATCATCCAAAAATTGGGGCAACCAGGACAGCACAGCCCCTGTAATTAAAGGAAAGGAGAGCAGGCGATGGAAGGAGAGCTTTAACAAAGGAACTGCTGAAGGTGAAGGAGGGGAAAAGTCCTGACTGTGGGACTGTCAGACCACTTTCAAGTTGGCGTATTCCACATGTGGAGGACATCAATCCTGCCTGTGATAGACTAAAGACCAAGTGTGGGTCAGCTTCTAGGTTAACATAGGGTCAGAGTGTCAATCCCTGTGGGCGCAGCTTCTTATTAATAGATATAAAGAATAAAACCCCAAAAACAGAGAAGTTCTACAAACTAAGTTTAGCAAGAGTCTGGAAAGGATTTCTAGAAACCACAAAACAAAGAAGACTGGATTGATGTATTAGTTTGCTAGGGCTGCCATTACAAAGATTGGGTGGCTTAAACAACAGACATTTATTGTCTCACAGTTCTGAAAGGTGGACGTCTGAGATCACGGTGTCATCAGGGTTGGTTTTTTCTGAGGCCTCTCTCCTTGGCTTCTATATGGCTGTCTTCTCCCTGTGTCCTCACGTGGTCTTCCCTCTGGGTACACATCCCCAGTGTCTCTCTGTGTGTCCTAATCGCCTCTTCTTATAAGGACCAGTCAGATTGATCTAGAGCCCATGCTAATTACCTCATTTTTAACTTAATTACCCCCTTAAATGCACTATCTCCAAATACAGTCACATTCTGAGGTTCTGGAGGTTAGGGCTTCAACATATGAATTTTGAGGAACACGATTTAGTTCACGTGATAGTTAATTTTATGTGTCAGTTTGGCTGGCCATGGGGTGACCAGATTAAACATTATTTCTGAGGGTGTCTATGAGGGTGTTTCTGGATGAGATTAGCATTTGAATTGGTAGACTCCATAAAGGAGATTGCCCTCCCCAGTATGAGCGGATGTCGTCCAATCTGTTGAGGGCCTGAATAGAACAAAAGTGGAGGAAGGGAGGATTTCCCTTCCTGCATTTCTGTTTAAACTGGGGCATCTTACCTCATCTTCTGACCTTGGACTGGGGTTTACACCATGAGCTCCTCTGGTTCTCAGGCTTTTGGACTCAGACTGGAATTAAGCCACCAGCTTTCCTGGGTCTGCAATTCACAAGACAACAGACTTTGGGACTGCTTAGCTTCCATAATCGTGTAAGCCAATTCCTCTTAATAAATGTCCATATATAGATAGATACATACATATGTACATTTAAAATTTTTTTTTAATGTAAATATGTGTGTATATATATATATATATATATATATATATATATATCCTATTGGTTCTGTTTCTCTAGAGAACCTGAATAATAGAAGCCATAACAATTGAGAAACATAATTGGTCCCATGTGTGCTTCAATGGCTGAATCTCTTGCCAGAAGAACTGTTTGCTTAAAGGTCAGAGAAATGGAGACTGTCTGGACAAGAAAACACTGGAGCCATCCACCATGCATGAAGGCACAGCACTAGAGGTGAAAGTAGTCATGGTTCAGAGGCTACATCCATCCCCACCTGACGATGCTGGGTGACCAGGTCCCCTCTGGAAGCAAGGCAAGAAGTTCTGGCATGGAGTATGAGGAGATGTGGAGGCCTCATACTTGGGCCTTTGCATTTGTGTTAGAACACGAACCCTCTTTCTTGCTGCCGGAGCTGTGAGGGCAGCCAAGTTCTCATCTTGAATGCAAATAGGCACAGGAGCCCCAGTTGTGCAGGTCAAGGAGATTTCCATGTTTTCACTTGGACATGGAACCACACCAGCATTTGGCAGCAGATTTTAGGGGTTCAGTGACAATTTATATGTATTGGGAAGCAAGCTCTGGGTGGACTTTGGTTAGATAATTATATTAAAAAGGAAATGAACAGCAGCAATGATCGAAACATAATTGAAGAAAATATACTTGTATATTAAAAAAAACACAAAAATTGATTTTGGAATATACATCAAAGTATGCTCACTATGTCCCAGATAAAATTAATTGAATGATATTCATGCCACGACACAGCCTGTCATTATTTTTGGTAACAAAGAAAGATCACATTTCTACAAGAATCCAAGAACCTTGTACGTACAAATAGAAACAAAAGTAAGGGAATCTCCAACTCTTGGACATTATTAAATGCCCAGTGACAAAGTTTTGAAAGGAAGTGTCTGTGATCCCAAGGTTCTAACTTCAAATCCAGTCAAGTGCCATCTATCTACTAAAGTTACAGAAAACTTTGTGTGTCTCTGTTCCTAACCAGTTGTATGACCTCAAGTAGTTACTTAATCTCTCTGGGCCTTAGTTGTGTTATCTTTAAAAGTGGGAGAATGGCAAAAATAACCAAAACAAAAAGTAGCAAATGTTGGAGAGGTTGTGGAGAAAAAGGAATCCTCATACACTGCTGGTGGGAATGCAAACTGGTACAGACACCATGGAAAACAGTATGGAGATTTCTCAAGAAATTAAAAATAGGAATACCATATAACCCAGCCATCCCACTACTGGGTATCTATCCAAAGAACTGGAAATCAGCAATTCCAGAAGTTCCATGCACCCCTATGTTCATTGCAGCATTATTTACAATAGCCAAGACATGGAAGCAACCTAAGTGCTCATCAACTGATGATTGGATAAAGAAGATATGGTGTATATATATACAATGGAATACTACTCAGCCATAAAAAGGATAAATTGTCCCATTTACAAAAACGTGGATGGACCTTGAGGGTATTATGTTAAGTGAAATAAGCCAGATAGAGAAAGACAATCTCTGTATGACTCCACTCATATGTGGAAGTTGAACATGTAGACAAAGAGAACAGATTAGTGGTTACCAGGGGAAAGGGGGGTGGGGGGTGAGCACAAAGGGTGAAGTGGTGCACCTACAACATGACTGACAAACAATAATGTACAACTGAAATTTCACAAGGTTGTAAACTATCATAATCTCAATAAAAAGTTTTTAAAAAGTGGGAGAATACTACTACCTATCTCTTGGTATTTTGTGAGGATTAACTGAATTAATAAATGTAAACCTGCCTGCCTGATATGTTATCATTCCCAGATGTCATCTGCAATTATTATAATTATCAGATAGCCATCTTCCTCCTCCTCATCATCAATATATCAAGTGAGTAACCATTCAGGAAAAACACCACTTCTATCATTTCCTGGAAGTAATTACTTAAATATGTATTCCAGAATTAAGCACTCAAGCTATGCAATTTGTGGAAAGAAAATGATGAGTTATAAACACTAAGATCAATTAAACACAGAGTTATAGAAATAATTAATGTTGTAAATAGACTATTAAGTCAAACTAAATTAGATAAGCAAAATGTATCTAAACAGAAGATATACATTGTAAATAATAAGAATTTAACAGGGGCCGGCCCCATGGCTGAGTGGTTAAGTTCTTGCGCTCTGCTTCAGTGGCCCACATTTTGCCAGTTCAGATCCTGGGTGTGGACCTACACACTGCTCATCAAGCTGTGCTGTGGTGGCATCCCACATAGAAGAACTAGAATGACCTGCAACTAGGATATACAACTATGTACTGGGGCTTTAGGCGGGGAAAGAAAAAGAGGAAGATTGGCAACAGAAGTTAGATCAGGGCCAATCTTACTTACCTAAAAAAATAAGAAGAATTATTTAACAAATATAACCTGAGTCTACAATCTCATATTGAATTAATGGAGACCACAGAATGTATTAAGGTGTTATTGAGATAACTTAAAACTTCCTGTCTTCTTTGTCTTTCATGGGAGGGTCAAAGGATATTGGTTTATATATTTATCTTTTGTAAGTGAGGCATATAGATTTATTTTTATTATTAAATACTTTCACTATTAGTACAATTAAAATTTTAAATCTCACTGTATTGATAAAGGCAAGTCAAGGGAATTTATATATTAAAAGTATAAGTAAATAAACAAAAGAAAGAAAACAAAGGAAAAATTTTAAAACAACAAAGCACACACCAAGATTATATAAGGAAAGCCAAAAATATCATTAAAAGTGAAGAATCAAAAATAGTGAATAAAAATCAATTCCTAGCTGGATTTCCCCTTTAAAAACAGCTATCGGAATAATATATCTATTATTCTAAATGTTATTATTCTAAATATTATTATTAAATAATAATTTAATATAGAAAGGTTAAAAATAAAACTATGCATAAAATAAGTCTGGCTAGTACAATTGAAAAGATAATAAAGGTAGAAACATATATAACATGGAATACAGAAGTCATGTTAAAAAATTCAATGAACAGAGTCAATATAATAGTTTTGGATTGCTAAAAATATAGCATCAAAAGGAATAAAATAAATTCAGTCAGAAATAAAATGAGAAGTTAACATAAACTTCATTGGTAATGGAAGACCTTCATATGACACTATCCGTTTCTGATAATTGAAATATGAGATATATAATCCTCTTTATTTTCTATGGAGAACATGCCTTCTTTTCAAGAGTCCACAAAACAGTTATAAAAATTCATCATATATTAAGCCATGACGACAATCTCAATGATTTGATAACTGAATATTTTCAAGCAGTAGTCTCTAACCACAATGCATTAATTGCAAATTAAAGATAAGAGAAAAAAATGACACACTTTACATAAATTAAATCAAAAGAAGTAATAATAATAGAATAGAAATTGTAGTACTAATAGAATTTGCAGTAGTAGTAACAAAAACAATAATTAGTGTATGCCATTTCAAGAGCATTTATAAAGTATTAGACCATTTAATAGCTGCTTTATGCACTGTACTTTGAAGTTCTTTGCCTAAAATATTATTTTATAGGAAGATTAGGCTCAGGGAGGTTGGCTGCTTGTTGAAGTTAAACAGAAAATTCAGTTCACACCACCAGGTTTTGCTTTACCCAACCCCATGGTTCACCAACAGCTTATTCAGCTCCAAAGAAGAAAGCAACTTGGCAGAGTTCCAGGAAGGCCTTAGAGCCAGACTTAGGGGTCAAGTCTGGCTTTAATCCTTAGCTATTTTAATTGTTTTTAAATTGAGGAAAAATAATTACAAATGAAATAGCACAGGAAAGAACCACAATATAAAGTCAAACTTACTGAAGTAGGAGACTGATAATGGTAGAACTGGTAAGTCAAGAGGTGATTTGATTTTATTTTATTGAGGTCATAATAGTTTGTAACATTGTGAGATTTCAGTTGTGCATTATTTTTTGTCAGTCACCATATAAGTGTGCCCTTTCACCACTTGTGCCCACCCCCCATTTCCCTTCCCCTTCGGTAACCACAAAATGGTTCTCTTTGTCCGTGTGTTAGTTTATCTTCTTCATCTGAGTGAAATCATATGATATTTATCTTTCTCTGTCTGGCTTATTTTGCTTAACGTAATACTTCAAGGTCCATCCATGTTATTGTGAATGGGATAATTTTGTCTTTTTTATGGCTGAGTAGTATTCCATTGTATATATATCCCCATCTTCTTTATTCAATCATCAGTCAACCGGCACTTGGGTTGCTTCCGTGTCTTGGCTACAGTGAATAATGCGGCAATGAACATAGGGGTGAATAAGTCTCTTTGAATTGTTGGTTTCAAGTTCTTTGGATAAATACCCGTAGTGGGATAGCTGAATTGTATGGTATTTCTATTTTTAATTTTTTGAGAAATCTCCGTACTGTTTTCCATAGTGGCTGCACCAGTTTGCATTTCCACCAGCAGTGTATGATGGTTCCCTTTTCTCCACATCCTCTCCAACATTTGTTATTTCTTGTCTTGGTGATTATAGCCATTCTAATGGGTGTATAGTGATACCTTAGTGTAGTTTTGATTTGCATTTCCCTGATGATTAGCCACATTGAACATCTTTTCATGTGCCTCTTGGCCATCCGTATGTCTTCTTTGGAAATATATCTGTTCTTATCCTCTACCCATTTTTTCTTTTGGGAGGAAGATTGGCCCAGAGGTAACATTTGTTGCCACTCTTCCTATTTTTGCCTGAGGAAGATTGTCACAGAGCTAACATCTGTGCCAGTCTTCCTCTGTTTTGTATGTGGGATGCCGTTACAGCGTAGCTTGATGAGCAGTGTGTAGGTCCACGACTGGGATCTGAACCTGCCAGCTTGGGCCGCCAGAGAGGAGCACGTAAACTTAACCACTATGCCACTGGGCAGGCCCCCCTCTGCCCGTTTTTTGATCAGGTTGTTTGTTTTTTTGTTGTTGAGTTGTGTGAGTTCATTATGTATTTTGGAGATTAACCCCTTGTTGGGTATATGAATTGCAAATATCTTCTCCCAGTTGGTGGTTTGCCTTTTCATTTTGTACCTGGTTTCTTTTGGCTTGCAGAAGCTCTTTAGTCAGAGGAATTCTCACTTGTTTATTTTCTCTTTTGTTTCATTGTCTGAGTAGACATGGTATTCAAAAAAATCCTATGACCAATGTAATGTCAAAGAGTGTACTGCCTGTATTTTCTTCTAGGAATTTTATGGTTTCAGGTCTTACCTTCAAATCTTTGATCCATTTTGAGTTAATTTTTGTGTATGGTGAAAGATAATGGTCTACTATCATTCTTTTGCATGTAGCTCTTCAGTTTTCCCAACACCGTTTATTGAAGACTGTTCTTTCTCCAATGTATGCTCTTAGCTTCTTTGTTGAAGATTAGCTGTCCATAGATGTGTGGTTTTATTTTGAGGCTTTCCATTCTGTTCCATTGATGTTTTCCATTGTGTTTTTGTGCCAGTACCATGCTATTTTGATTACTACAGCTTTGTAGTATATTTTGAAGTCAGGGATTGTGATGTCTCCAGCTTTGTTCTTTTTTCTCAGGATTGCTTGCTATTTGGGGTCTTTTGTTGCCACACATGAATTTTAGGATTCTTTGTTCTATTTCCATGAAGAATATCATTGGAATTCTGAAGGGGATTGCATTGAATCTGTAGATTGCTTTAGGTAATATGGACATTTTAACTGTGTTTATTCTTCCAGTCCATGTGCATGGAATAGCTTTCCATTTCTTTATGTTATCACCAATTTCTTTCAATAATTTCTCACGGTTTTCATTGTGTAGATCTTTCACCTCCTTGGTTAAATTTATTCCCTGATATTTTATTCTTTTTGTTGAAATTGTATGTGGGATTGTATTCATGAGTTCTCTTTCTGTTAGTTTGTTATTAGAGTATAGAAATGCCGCTGATATTTGTAAGTTGATTTTGTACCCTGCAACTTTGCTGTACTTGTTGATTTTTTCTAATAGTTTTCTGATGGATTCTTTAGGGTTTTCCATATATAGAATCATGTCATCTGCAAACAGCAACAGTTTCACTTCTCCATTCCCTTGGATTCCTTTTATTTCTTTTTCCTGCCTAATTGCTCTGACCAAAACCTCCAATACTATGTTGAATAAGATTGGTGAGCATGGGCACTCTTGTTTTGTTCCTGTTCTCAGAGGGATGGGTTTCAGTTTTTCCCCATTGAGTATGATGTTGGCTGTGGGTTCATCATATATGGCCTTTATTATGTTGTGGTACTTTCCTTCTCCACCCATTTTATTGAGAGTTTTTATCATAAATGAATGTTGGATCTTGTCAAATGCTTTCTCTGCATCTATTGAGATAATCATGTGGCTTTTATTCCTCATTTTATTAATGTGGTATATCACATTGATTGATTTGTGGATGTTGAACCATCCCTGCATCCCTGGTATAAATCCCACTTGATCATGGTATATGATCCTTTTAATGTGTTGCTGTATTATGCTTGCCAATATTTTTTTGAGGATTTTTACATCTATGTTCATTAGCAATATTGGCCTGTAGTTTTCCTTCTTCATATTGTCCTTGTCTGGCTTTGTGATCAGGGTGATGTTGGCCTTGTAAAATGTGTTAGGAATTGTTCCATCTTCAATTTTTTGGAATAGTTTGAGAAGGATAGGTATTAAATCTTTGAATGTTTGGTAGAATTCTCCAGAGAAGCCATCTGGTCCTGGACTTTAATTTTTTGGAAGCTTTTTATTACTGTTTTGATCTAATTACTTGTGATTGTTCTATTCAGATACTGTATTTCTTCTTGATTCAGTTTGGGGAGGTTGTGTGTGTCTAAGAATTTATCTTTCTTCTAGATTGTCAATTTGTTAGCATATAGTTTTTCATAGTATTCTCTTATAATCCTTTGTATTTCTGTGGTATCCATTGTAAATTATCCTCTGTCGTTTCTAATTTTATTTATTTGAACCTTCTCTCCCTTTCTTTTAGTGAGTCTGGCTAAGAGTTTGTCAGTGTTGTTTTCTCAAAGAACCAGCTCTTTGTTTTCTTGATCCTTTCTAGTCTTCTTTTTCGTTTCAATTTCATTTATTTCTGCTCTAATTTTTATTTCCCTCCCTCTTCTGACTTTGGGCTTTGTTTGTTCTTCTTTTTCTAACTATCTTATGCATAGTTTAAGATTTCTTATTTGAGATTTTTCTTGTTTGTTAAGATGGGCCTGTGTTGCTATGAGTTTCCCTTTTTGGACCACTTTTCCTGCATCCTATATGAGTTGGTATGATGTATTTTCATGCTCATTTGTCTCCATATATTTTTTTATTTCTCCTTTAATTTCTTCAGTGACTCATTGGTTGTTCAGTAGCATATTGTTTAGTCTCCACATCTTTGTCCCTTTCCCAGATTTTTTCTTATAGTTGATTTCTAGTTTCATAGCATTGTGGTCGGAACAGTTGCTTGATATGATTTCAGTCTTGTTACATTTATTGAGGCTTGCATTCTTTCCCGACGTATGATCTATCCTTGAGAATGCTCCATGTGCACTTGAGAAGAATGTGTATTCTGCTGTTTTTTTGATGGAGTGCTCTCTATATATCTATTAAGTCTATCTGGTCCAGTTTCTAATTTAAATCCACTAATCCTTGTTGACTGGATGATCTATCCATTGGTGTAAGTGGGTTGTTAAGGTCCCCTGCTATTATGGTTCTGTTAATATCTCCTTTTAGGTTTGTTATTAGTTGCTTTATATACTGTGGTGATCCTGTGTTGGTTGCATATATATTTATAAGTGTTATGTCTTCTTTGCCAAGTGTTCCTTTTATTGTTATAAACTGCCCCTCTTTGTCTCTTATTACCTGTTTTATCTTGAAGTCTACTTTGTCTGATGTAACTATGGCAACACCTGTTTTCTTTTGTTTGCCATTATCTTGGACCATTGTCTTCCATCCCTTCACTCTGAGCCTGTGTTGGTCTTTAGAGCTGAGATGTGTTTCCTGGAGGCAGCATATTGTTGGGTCTTATTTTTTAATCCATCCTGCCACTCTGTGTCTTTTGATTCAAGAATTCAATCCATTTACATTTAGAGTGATTATTGACATATGAAGCCTTAATGCTGCCATTTTATCTCTCGTTTTCTGGTTTTCTGCACTTCCCTTGTTTCTCGTCCCGTATATTTCTGTTTGGTAGTTCTCTATGATGGTTTTCTCAGTTTTCTCTTTATTTATCATTTGTGTCTCTTTCTGATTATTTGTGTACTGGTTACCACGACGTTTGTATAAAATATCGTAGATGAGATAGTCCATTATCTGATGGCCTTGTATTTTCTTAGACTAAGCCAATTCGATCTCTTTCCTCTTCCCCTTCTAAGTTACTATTTTCACAACTTGTTCCATCTTGTGTTATGAGTTTGTGGTTAAAATGATGAGATTTTATTTATTTTTGATGTTTTCCTTCCCTTTTTCCTTAATTTTATAATTAAGTGTTTGCTAACCTGTCCTGATAGAGAGCTGCAATTTTCTTTCCTTTTTTTTTTGATTGGCGCCTGAGCTAACATCTGTTGCCAATCTTTTCTTTTTTCCTTTTTTTTCTTCTTCTTCTTCCAAAAGCACCCAGCACATAGTTGTATATTCTTGTTGCAGGCCCTTGTAGTTGTGCTATGTGGGATGCCACCTCAGCATGGCTTGATGAATGGTGCTAGGTCTGTGCCCAGGATCCAAACTGGTGAAACCCCAGGCTGCCAAAGTGGAGTACACAAATGTAACCACTCAGTCACAGTCCTGGCCCCAAGAGTTGCAATTTTGTGATATGGTCTACCTATTTATCTCCTTTCTCAAGGATTTGTAACCCCTTTGTTTTTTTTGTTCAGGTATGAGGGGCTTTTTGAGCATTTCTTTTGGGGGGTGGCAGGTCTTGCGACAATGAACTCCCTTGGCTTTTATTTATTCAGGAAAGTTTTTATTTCTCTGTTATATCTGAAGGATTTCCACTGGATAGAGTATTCTTGGATGAATGTTTTTGTCTTTGAGAATTTTGAATATATTGTTCCAATATTTCCTAGCCTGTAAGATTTCTGCTCAGAAATCTGCTGAAAGCCTGATAGGGGTTTCTTTCTAACTTATTTTCCTTTGCCTTGCTTCCCTTATTATTTTTCCTTTGTCATTTCTTTTTTTCCAGCTTTACTACTATATGCCTTGGAGAAGGCCTTTTTCACACTGATGTAATTAGGAGTTCCAGTGGCTTCTTTCACTTGTACTTCCAGCTTCTTCCCCAGGTTTGGGTAGTTCCAAGCTATTATTTCTTTGAACAAGCTTTCTGCTCCATTTTCCTTCTCTTCTCTCTCTTGAATATCTACAATCCTTATGTTGCATTTCCTAATTGAGTCAGATATTTCTCAGAGAATTTCTTCATTTCTTTTTAGTCTTAGTTTTCTCTTCTTCTTCATCTGAAGCATTTCTATATTTCTGTCCTCAAGACTGCTAATTCTCTCCTGTACAATATCAGCTCTGTTATTCAGGGAGACCAGATTTTTCCTTATCTCATCCATTGTGTTTTTCATCTCCACTATATTGATTTGGTTTTCTTTATAGTTTCAATCTGTTTTGTGAAGAATTCCCTCTGTTCATTAATTTTGTTCCTGATTTCATTGATCTATCTATATTTTCTTGTAACTTGAGTTTTTGTATGATAGCTATTTTGAATTCTCTGTCATTTAGATTATAAATTTCTGTGCTTTCAGGATTAATTTCTTGGTGTTCATCATTTTCCTTCTTGTCTGGGGTATTAATATATTTCTTCATACTATTTGATGGCATGGATTTGTGCCTCTGCATAGTGACAGTATCTGGTCACAGCTTCCACCTGCCACCACTGGGAGGGGGTCAAGAGCTGTGTATTCTCAGCCCTTCACAATCCATGGCTCACTCACAGCTGCTGTTTTTCTATCTTCTGTGCAAGCACTCTCACCAACCAGCTGAACTGGAGCACTGGTTGGGGGGGAGGCGTGCTTTCTTTTGCCTGCATGATCCTTGGGGTGTTCTCACTCTGCCCTTGGTATCTGCTCTCCAGGTGTGCTGGCTTGATGAGGATACTCCTGCAATAGCTTAGGCTCCTCTGTGTGGGGCTTTCCCATCGGTTATGGAGGAACTTGGAGAGTGAAGGTGTTCCTCTGGAGGGCCACTTCTCCCCTCCTCCTCTCAGAGCTGTGCACAGTCCCATACCCTGGGTTGCTGCCTTTAGTGGAGGGAGAGGAGATCCCCTTACCTTCTTCCACTTCCTCTTGGGGGTCCAACACCTCCACTTTTAGATATATGGCTGTGTGAGTCTCTTAAACATCTTTTGTGTTGTGTGAATGTCCTGTGTTGGTTTATGAATGTCCTTTTCCTTGTCACTTCAGGAGAGAGTCTAAGGGAAGAGCTCACTCTACCATGATGCTGATGTCACTTCTCCTCATTTTTCTTTTTTGGTAAACATTATTGATATTATAGATTAAGCCTTGGCATCAATCTAGAAAGAGAATGAAAAATCAAAAATTAACAAAATTAGATATTAGAAAAGGGAACATAGCAGCAGAGGTAAAGATTAAAGTTATATTAGAATATTACATTTATGGCTAATAAAATTAGAATTTTTAAAATGAATGTTTTTCTGGAAAAAATATAAATTACCAAAGTTATTTTAGGAAGTACTAGAACAAATGAGTATTCTCTTTGAGCTTTCACAAACCCATTCTTCTCTTCTTTGCCTGCTAAATTCCTACTCAGTGTTGAACACCAAACTCACTGGCTGGGCACTACCCAATGGAGGAGTTGCTTTTGGTGCTTCCCTACAGAATCCTGAGTCCATGCCTCTGAATAATGCTCAGTCTATGCTATCACAAATTTGACTTTCTGTCTGCCCTTTTCACTGCTACTTGTAGGCAGGGACTGCCTGTTATTTTGCTTTATATCGTCAGCATATTATCCAACACAGCATGCAATGTAAAGGACAAAGGCATCTAGTAATTTAAGAAGGTTTGGAGTGGACAGGACGACAATTTACTGTGATAAAGGAAGATCTGGAGGTGTTTATAGGCCAGTAGAAGATGCCAATCACAAAGGAGGCATGAAAGGTATGGGAGAAGGAGACACTTGATGGAGAAAGTTCTTAGAGGAGAGCCAAAGAGATACAGTCCAGAATTTGAGTTCAACACTCAGAAGAGGGAAGAAAGAAAGGAAAAGTCAAAGGCTTGCTGGGTGGAGATGAGGAACATTGCTGCTGCTCAACTTGGATAAACGTAATGTTCTTTAAAAAGTCAGAAGGAAGGCCATATTGTGAATATGGGAATATGGGAGAAGCAGCTAGGAAGTTTTAGAAGAGGTGTTGGACAGAACCTTATAGGGAGTCTCTACATGATCTCAAATATCCACAGGGCTTTCTGACTCTCCATTCATGTTCAGTGCGAATGCTCAGGGGTAAAGGGGCTTCCACAACATGGAGGGAAGTTTAAGGAAGTGAGAGGCTGGCTGATTGCAGGTCTGACAGAGGGAGAGATGAGAGTCCCAGCCCTGTGGATGGCTGAGAGCACTGGTGCTGGTCAAGAGACCATGCGTGGTGGGGCACCTCAGAGAGGGAGCTGGCTGAGGTGGGGCACAAAGCGCAATGAAAATAGCTTTTCTCAGAAAGAGAAAGACTGAGACATGATTTTCTTAAACTCTTTCTCTTTTGTTTGCTAAAGACTGTAGCTACATTTCATAAGACTGAATGCATGAGAAAGAAACCACCCAAACTGGAGTCTATTCTGGTGAAATAAAAGCAAATTATTAGAATTCATCCTCAGATGGCTTTTCCTTTCCAAGCTTTTCCTCTTCACTTTGATGCATTGCTCCTTGCCATACTTTCTGTACTGTTTCTCTGTCACTCTCCCAAGTGCTTAGCCCTGTGAACTCTACTGCTGGCTGCTGGCACCAATGCAAGGTGATGGAGAGGTCACTGCAGACACTATGAGGCCCACTTCCCCATGGATGTGCCTCCTCTCTTCTGTAGCCCTCCTTCTGTCTCACCACCATTTCCCACACCTGGAACTCCTCTTTTAGTGGGAAACACAATTATGGGGCTTTACTTCTAAGAAATATGAAGCTTCTTCAGCCTTTCTTCACGAAGAGGTTTAGCTAGTTGTCACCCTGGGAGACCCAGGAGATGAGGCAGGAGGGTGTTCAAATTTCAAATGGGGGCTGAGGATAAGAAAGTGATCCCTGGGGCTGGCCCTGTGGATGAGTCGTTAAGTTTGCGTGTTCCACTTTGGTGGCCCAGGGTTTCGCTGGTTCAGATCCTGGGCATGGACCTAAGCACCACTCATCAAGCCATGCTGAGGTGGCATCCCACATAGCAGAACTAGACGTAGACACTGGAGTATACAACTATGTACTGGGGGGCTTTGGGGAGAAGAAGATAAAAAAAAAAAGATTGGCAACAAATGTTAGCTCAGGGCCAATCTTTAAAAGAAAAGAAAGAAAGTGATCCCTGTCCTGGGGCCTCTGACAGGCCAAGGGGCTGAAGAGCACAGCTCTCAGGAGTCTATTGTCTATGGAAGGTGGGGCAAGCTGTGTGAGCTGTGTGCATCTCCACAGGCCTATAGAAGCAGAAGCTGTGCTTCGTTACTTTTGCAGAAAGGCAACAGTGAAATGGATTTCTGATTAAGAACTATAGTCATAGTGTGCTATAAGGCCTTTTGGAAAGGAAAAGTAAATGGGAAGAATGATTTCAGTCTAGAACTCAAGTAGGAGACTTCATTAGCAAACATTTCTTTTTGAAAACCAGGTCTCTTTTCAGTGTGCAGGGCTCTGCTCTCAGCATCATGCTGACCTCCATTGGAAATGGCAGGGTTCCAAGGCAGCTCATATCCCAGCAGTGTGGAAACCTTGGTTCCTTGGAGTAGTGTGTGTCATCACAGGCATGTTTTTAACCTAAAACTGAATTCATCTAATGCAGAGTTTGTATGGGCATCCATGTGACACTTTACATCTTGATTTGTGATTTGATGTTCAAGTGTTTTTGTCTTCTGTAACACAATATGATTTTTGGAGCCAGAATGGATTGAAAATAATCCTTGAGGGAAATGAAAGCATAATGTGATGCTGGATGCTGAACAAATGTGCGTTTCTTAGGTCTTTTGGTGAAGTTGTTGCTTTTCTGAGAGGCTTGGGGAGCAAGACAAATGGCTCTTCTGGGAAATGGAACAGCTCCTGGTAAACATGGAGCATAAATATGTGTATTCGGAGTTCTGCTGGCAGTGACAGGAAGTCATTACTGTCCTCCCTTCAAATAAATCTCCCTCCAGGGGACTCCTGCCTGGGTAGCGAGTGAAGCATTGAAACATCACTCAAGCTAACCATACTCTCGCAAGAAGAAGTGGCAGGGGCTTTCTCCAAGAGGGAACACACCAACCTTAGTAGTTCCACTGGAAAAACTGCCCCATCCTGGTCTTTACTCATCAAATAGTCAAGTGTGTAGCGACTATTGGCAGTGCTGCCATCAAACTGCCCAGTAAACATCTTCACACTTGTCTTGACTGACCCTAACATTGAAGGATTCTTTTTGTGTGTGTATGACTTCCAAAATGTATAGGGAAAAGGCTGCCCTGATTGGCTTGCTTGCCTGGTGGAGATGTGTGCAGAGGGTGGCAGAGCCCCTGCAGGCCTGTCTCAAGATGGTTTCTCTGAAAAGGCCTCACTCCAGCGACTCCCCTTCCAAATTCTCCATCCAGAGCCAGCATTCCCTGCATCAGCTCATGGCAATAAACCTGCCTTTTCGGATACTTTCCAGGTGCAAGTTGTGCTGCACTGGATATTATGACAGGCCCCAGCCACTGTGGCTATTGAGCCTTGAAGCATGGAAAGTCCACGTGAGTTGTACTGTGAAGAGAAAACCCACACTGGATCTTGAAGATTTGGTGTAAAAAACGAATGAATTATATTACATTAAAATTTTATGTGGATTATATGTTAAAATAATGTTTTGGATATGTTGGGTTAAATACATTATTAAACTTCCTTTCACCTGTTTTCTTTCACTTTTTAAAATATATGGTAATATAAATTTTGAAATTACATAGTAGCTCACAGTATATTTCTCTTGGTTAGTGATCTGGGAATTCCTTGCATTTTGAGTGGGAGCTGGTAAGCTAAGTTTTTTCACCTTCCAGACTGGAGGTCTGGATGCTTTTCTCCATAACAGGGGGATGGCAAACATTTTCTGTAAAGGGTCAGAGGTAAATCTTTCAGACTTTGTTGGCCACATGGTATCTGTTGCAACTACTCAAATCTACTGTGCTGTCATAGCTCTAGAGCAGCCAAAGATAGTAAGTAAATGTATGTGAGTGGTTGCGTTCCAATAAAACTTTATCTATAAAAACAGGCAGTAGGCCAGATTTGGCCTCGGTGCTGTAGTTTGTTGGCTTCTGGTCTATAAAAAGGGGCAGTACACATAGATGAATTCTCTTTGGATTGTAAAGTGCATTTTTCATTCATGGAATCCCTACTGTATGCATCTTTATGGGTTAAGGGCTCTTTCAGGAATCTTATAGTACACACAAATATCATTGTTGGCATATCATAACCCAACTAGCGAGGATGAGGCTGGAATCTAAAGTACTAGAGCTGACATTTGAAATAAATTCCTTCTCTCTCCTTCTGCCTCTCTTTCCTATCTTTCTCTCTCTCTGTCACTTTCTCTCTCTCTTTCTTTTATTGATAGGGCTTATATGTGCTATTTTATTTTTGTTTTCTGTTGATTACCTCTCTTTTTAGTTTCTCTGTTTATTCTTTATGCCTTCTGCGGGTTGCTTGATGACTTCTTAGAATTCCATTTTGGTTTGTCCGTGTTTTTGAATATATCTCTTTCTATAAATCTTTTGGTGTTTGCTCTAGTTATTATATTATAAATACATAATGTAATACGGTTAACTGACATTTTACTAGTTCCAGTCAAATGTAGAAACCTTGCTTCCATTTAAGTCTGTTTATGCTCACCAGTTTATAATTGTCTTAAATATTCCTCTGCATTCTTTGAGAATCACATCAGACAACGTTATAATTTTTGCTTCAAGCATAATTTAAAAACTCAAGAGGAGAAAGAAAGTTTATCGTATTTAAGCATATTTTTGCCTTTTCTTTTATACTGTCTTCCTTCTTGATGCTCCAAGATTCCCTCTTTTACCATTTCCTTTCTGTGTGAAGACCTTCTTTTAGCAGTTCTTTTAGGCTAAGTTTGCTGCTCTGTTAGTTTGTCCTCACCAGAGAATGTCATGATTTCTGCTGCAGTCCTGAAGGTTATTTTTGATGGCTATAGAAATCTAGGTTGGTCATTCTTGTCTTTCAGCAATTGAAAAATGTTATTCTACTTTCTTCTGGCCTCCATGGTTTCTGAGGAGAAAACTGTTGTTTTTCCTGTAGGTAAATTGTCATTTGCCTCTCATTACTTTCAAGAATTTTTCTTTTCTTTAGTTTTCAAGAGCTGATTATGTTGTGCCTTAGCATAGATTTTGGTGGGTCTATCCTTTTGAGGGTTTTCTTAGTTTCTTAAATCTGCAGGTTTATTTCTTTTACCGAGTGTTCAGCTATTATTTCTTTGAATACTTTTTCATCCCTATCCTCTTTATCCTCTCATTCTGGGGCACCAATGACACAAATGTTAGATCTTTTGTTTGTGTCCCACAGGTCCCTGAGAGTTTGTTCATTTTTTTCCCCTGTTTTTTCTCTGTTGTTCAGATGGGTGATTTTTATTGTATCTTCAAGTTCACTGATTTTTTCCTTTGGGCTTTCCCATCTATTATTATGCTCATCCAGTTAGACTTCTATTTCAGTTGTTACCTTTTCAGTTCTAAAATTTCCATTTGGTTCTCCTTTATGTCTGTTTCTTTTCTGAGACTTTCTGTTTTACGTTTGTTTAAAGTGTGTTTGTAATTGCTTGTTGAAGAATTTTTATGATAGCTGCTTTGAAGTCTTCATCAGGTAATTTCAACATCTGTATCATCTGTTAGTGTTGATATCTGCTGATTGTGTTTTCTCAAAAGTTGAAACATTCCTGGGTCTTAGGATGTGAGTGAATTTCTGTTATATCCTGGACATTTTGGGTGTTGTGAGATTCTGGATGTTCTTTAAATCTTCTTCTTTAGCATGCCTCCTCTAACCACACTGGTGGGAGTGAGAGGGTGTCACCTCATTACTGGCAGGTGGAGGTGGAAGTCCAGGTTTCCCACTTGAACTCTGTTAACACTCCAGTGGGGGAGAGGAGCCTCTTTACTGCTCAGTGGTATATAGCAGTGGGGGATTGGAGTTCTGCTCCCCACTTGTCTGTTCTGTTACCACCCTGGCTGGAGTGTGGAGAGGTGCCTCATTTTTCTCTCCATGTGACCACCAACAGCTTGCTGACTTTGTGGAGGTGAGGTCTTACTGCTACTGGAATGTGGTAAAAGTCTTGGCTTACCACTGGGTCTCTCTGAAACCACCCCAACAAGAGAAGAGAAGGCCTCTTAGCTCCAGGTAGGGGTCAAAGTCCAGGATCCCTGTGCAGTCTTCGCTGACACCATAGGAAGAGTACTTTGTTATAGCCTGGTGAGGGTAGACGTTCTGATTCCCCACTAGGCCTTTGCCAGTGGGAGTGGGGTGGGGGTGGGCTGTAGCTTTTTTTTTCCTGTGGTATTTGGCTGGAATAAGGCAGTTATTATGTAAGAGTTTTCTCTCTTGCTATACTGCTCCTTTCCTCATCCTTTGGCTAGAGAGAGCAGACTTTTCTGGTTTTTTAATTTTTTTTCTACCATCCACTAATGTTTCCCAGTTTTCGGCTTCCCAGCACTTAGTCTGGGATATATGAGGAAACAAAAAGGAGACTCATTATTATGCTGTTCTTCAGGATCAGAGTCCCTAGCTGGCCTGCTCTCTTGTCTACACCATCAGAGTCTCCTTAAGTTTGTTTATATATAATGCCCAGGCTTTTTAGCTAGGCTTTTAGAAGGAGGGCTAGGAAGAAATGCATCCACTCCATCTTGCTTCAGAACCAAAAGCCTGATCTATAGTTTTTAGTTTGTAAAACAATTATATTCTCTTTTCCAATAAACCCTCCATGTATATGGTTAAATTTCTTACCATCAAACAAAACTCATGCTCCAAGAAGTCACTCCAGGCTTTACCCTTTTGTTTTGTGCACTTTCTAGTGCCAGTCAGCATGTACTCAGGGTGAGGAACACTGGCCTGAGGCTAACATTTGCTGAGTGCTCATTATGAATCCAGACACTGGTCTAAGGTATTTATAGGGGTTAACTCATGTAATTCTCATAACAACTTTAGTAAGTAGGTATTATTATTACCTCCATTTTATATATGAAGAAATTGGGTCACGGAGATGTTTAATACTTTCCCAAGATCACGTAGCTGGACAAGAAAAGAACCCTGAACTAGTGTGTCAGGGTGCCTGTCATGTGGGTTTTGAAACCAGTAAAATAGGCCAAAACATCATCTCTGCCTCTTAGTGGTGGCAGACTTTGTCAAATTCCCTAATATAACAGAGTTTCAGTTTCTTATTCTATAAAATAGGGATAATATGATCTGCCTTATTGTGTTTGGGAAATGATAGATAACGTCTATTTCTATGTCTATGTAGTCCCTGGTATATAGCAGATGTTCAATAAATTACTTGTTTATGAGTAGTGCATCGTCATTGTATGGTTTGCCCATATCCATAGGGAAGTAACACATGTAGTGATTAAGAGTGTATTCTCTAGAGTTAGACTGTTGGAGTTTGAATTTCTGCACTATAGCAAATTATCCAAGTGACCTGGATAAATCTGCTTACTTCTCCAAATCCCATCTATGCAGTAGGTATGATGATACCAATCTCAAAAAGTGGTGTGTGCAGTTGATGAGGTCATCCACATGAGGATCTTGAGTGTCTAGACACTGAATGAGCAGTCATGTTTCTGATGGAGTCTGAAGGCTTGCATTAGTCTCGGGTGATTCTTCTTCTCAGGGCTGGTGCCATCCCTGAGACACCAGCAGCTCTCACTGGGAAGCATGGCAGAACCATGTATGAGGAAATTTCTCTGGACTTGGGCTTTCCAAGAGCAAGTTCTGCTTTTTGTGGGATTCATCCAACAAGGCAGATTTGCTTCTGAAACATGGTTGGGTGTGGCAGCACCCACGTTGAGGTATTCAGCATCTTACCTGACACCAATTCATTCTACTCAATCTGTCACAGTGGAAGGAAGGCTTTGCATTCATATGAAGATTTTCAATGATGTCTTTGATGCTTAGAGTTGGCCAGAAACTGTCCGTAGGTTGTATTTTTCCAGAATTCAGTGATCAGGGCTGACAGGTTTCAAATACGTTCAGCTATTAAACAACAAAAAAAAGTTTACCAATCTCAAGAAATTTGAGTAGTTTTACTGAAATTTATTGTGCTTTGTTTTTTGTTTTATAAAAAGAAATGCGTTCAGAAGAGAAGTTGCTACCTTCTTGAAATGCCCAATTCTGCTCTAGGATTAAGGAGTTGCTTCACTCATGGATGCAGTTTTTGTGTTTATATTATAGCTTTGTAGAGAGAAACTTGCTGTAGCTCTTTCTACTGAGTAGCTACTCCCCACATCCATGACCATGGAAAGGAAGATTGTCATAATCCTGATTATTATCATTATCACACACTAGGCTCTTGCCACTGGATTTTTAAGCCTTTTGGAACAAAACCTGTGACCTTTGCAGGGACCTCCCTCAGTGACAATGCAGCACTAAGCAATGGCTTTAAAACATGGGTTCCAAATGCCAAGTGGGAATTTATTAGGATTTGTTAGTTAGGATAGGAATTTGTGGAGATACAGGTACATTGTGGGAAGCATGTAATGAGGGAAACTTTCATCTTCTCATGATTTCTTTTGTATTTGTCCATATCTATCTACACATTTTGCACCTCACTGAATACAGAAGAAAATCTTGTTCTTCACTCTTCCCTTCTTTAGACATGAGATTATTATCCAATCCTACCTCTCAAGCTCTCCCAGCTTTAAGTGTGAGGAACTTCAGGGGTCTATGGGAATCTGACCTTTCTGGGAAACCAGTTCTCTTGGAAGGACAATTTGAAGATGAGGCAGTCATAGGAAACATCCAGAAATTTAAGTAATGGGCCAGTTACCTGACACTGACAGTGTAAGTCCTCATCAAGACCACCCCTCTCATGTTGTAGACAAACAAATTGAGACTCTGAAACATCAGTTAAAACTTTGCAAAAACTTTAAGCAGGTCTCAAATAAAATGGCATACCATGGGGAATATCTAATGGAGGTGTGCCTCCAGATCATCTAGGCTGAAACCAACTTCTTGATTTCTAATAATAAGAGGTAATTAACTTTGTGGATATATAAGGCTCCCAAGGCCACATTCTTTTGCAATAACATAACTTTATAATGAGTTCAAATAGCACAGTACTCACCAGACACCAGTCCCCACAATCCGCTTCTCTTTGTGTTTCAGGTTGGGCTTCCCCATGATGGTCGTCTCTTGCACGGTTGGGATGTGTTACCTCCTTGTTGCTCATGTCGTGTTGGGATGGAATTAATACATATACATCATGAGAAGACTAAGGGAAATTTGACCCATCACCAACATCAGTAGAAAACTCCCCTAACACCACTCTTGGAGAAGAAAAGGTGCTTACCATGGGGTGCTCTGGAAGGAGATTTTTGGCACCCTACTCTTATTCAGGTGAATGCTGGCTAGTCGTGGAAAATACAAGATAACTTACCCAAGACTATTCTATAGGAAAATATGTGTATTTCAAAACACATCTTACTATGCTCTGTAAGAAAAGACACAAATGCAATATTATACCCCAAATGGCTTGTGCTGTTTAACTGTCACTTTCCTGAGGCTATCCACAATTTTTCTTCATGTAATCACTTTTCATGTTAAAATAATCAGAATTTAAATTGTGTATTCTCCGAATACATTCTCTTCCTGGGAAAAGGCAGACAGTTTGTAAGGAAACATTTTATGTATTGAAAAAAATCTATCACTTGACAAAATGTTTTAGATTTGTTAGTCTCTTAGTTTTTCCATAGTTTACATTATGCAAAATTGCATTTTATCCATTTGTGTTTTTCTCTGGAGTTTTTAAATCATCAATTAAAAGTCCAGAAATTTGACTTGCAGAAGGTCATAAGTGCTTTTTTGAAATAATATTTTACATAGTTAACAGCCTAGAATAAACTTCAACTTTGAAGGTGGTGCATGCTATTTCCATCAATTACACAAAAGTGTGGTCAATACACTCAGCCCTCAGCTGCCCGCAGGACTCTGGGGGTTCTGTCAACGTTTGTTAAATGCTATTCTTTTGCGGAACATACACATGGGGCAAGGATAATCAGAGCAAAGAGCAGGAGGGAGTGCTGTGCTTCAGCTCAGGTCTCGTCTGCTCTGCTTGGCCAATACCATGGCTATGCCCCAGACAATGGACCTCTTCAGTTTTTAGTCTACTGTGTGTGATACCTAGAGATGAAGATGTTTACTGTGGACTCAGCTCAGAAGTGGTAGTTGTTCAAAGCATCTGATTTCAAAAGGTTTAAGAGCTCCGGGAAAATAGGAGACCTTTCTAGTTCCATTTCTTTCCTGGCACCCTCAGGGTGGTTGTGCCCTTTCTACAGTTCAGAATCTATATTTGTAAAATGGCAACCTGTTTCCCTCCTGAAAGGTTGAGAGAGAGTTTATGAGATTTGGATTCATGAGCCATCTTGGAATTCCTTGACAGCAGAGGTGACACAAAGCCCCATTTTTGTTTTAAAATCTAGTCTTGGGAAACATCACAGAAGCCTCTGTGTATATTGACTCAGTGCTCCAGAGGGGCCCCTTCCAAAGTCTTTCCAGGGAGGGAGCCCTGCCAGCCTCTCCAGCTCTGCTCCCTTTTCACATTGCCTTACTGAAGCCTAGATACTACTGAATTCTTTCACCAAAAGGCATTGTTTTCTCTTCCCCCTCATATTTCCATGCCTGGAGGTGGGATTGGTGCCTTCCCTGTGCCTAGCTGCTGCTTCTAACTCACCTTTAATCTCTCCTCCTTCAACGTCTCCTCCCTGTGATGCTCCAGCCTCCATCTCTCCACCTCCAACCTTTCCTCATTGATGCCACTCTCAGCTCCTCAGTCACCCCTTCTCATTCTTAAATACCTTTGGCTCCTGACTCCTTTCTTCCTCTCCCCCTTATCCCATAAGTTCTTACCCCCATACCCCATAAGCTCAGCATTCCCCGGGATTTGACATTCAAGCTCATTACACCCAAGCTTGACTCCTGTAACTGCACCTTTAATTCTTCATCTCAGTGTCTCTCTCTTAAACTTCTGACACTTCCAGACATCTACTCCAGATTATCACCTAAACAGATACCTCCAACACTTCCGATTCTTTGGCTCCTCCCTTTTCCTAACTTCCCACATCAGTTCCCTCCTATTTCTGCTCTTAAACTAAAAACTCTATCAATAAACTGGCCCTGCTCTACCATTTCTGGCCCTGCATTTAAGCACCTGAATGTTGCTGAAGTAAATCATTCTGCTGAGATGACTGATAAAGATCACAAACATCAAACGGACACTCAGTGCTGCCTCACTAATTTATTATATTTCTTTTGTGCAGCGGGCAGAGTCCTCGGTGGGAACAGATGACTACTCAAATAGGGTAACTTAAAAGGGAATTTTATCAGGGATGGTACAATTCTTTGAACTGAGAGGAGGCAACTGTAGGCCTCCGAGGGTGAGGGAATGAAGTGGTCAGCAAAACCTGGACATGCAGGGGGCTGAATGGATAAAGTCCCCTGATAGGAGCTCCTGGGAAGGGTTGCAGTCAGCAAGAGTCACTTCACAGGGAGGGGCTGTGGGAGTCACCTTGATTTCACTCCCTTTCCTCACTGAGTTCCATCATCCTGCCCACTGGCTAAAGCCAGCCAGAAACTTGAGGACAAGAGGAACTGTTGACACTGTCCACATAGGTCAGCTCCTCTGGATATAGAGCAGGACGGAGTGGGTCTGGAGGAGTAGATGGAAGACAGCTCTGTCCACCAGTTTCGCTCCTCAGCAAATGGCAAGTTCACATCTGCCAGAAAGGAAATGCTGAAAGTGCCGTCAGCTTGCCTATCAAGTTTGTCTCTACTCCTTCCTGGTACTGTCTCCAGAATGAGTAAGTAAACAACCCAATGCTTATTAAGCCCTGTTCCATGATGATAGAAAAAGATAACCTTGAAGGAACAAACGGTGGCTTTGCTATGAATGTTGGACTACCACAGGTCACTTATCCTCATAGGCATTATTCCAACATCTCATGACCCCTGAAGATCACAAGGATCATGAGGACACATGTTTATAGTCTGAGTTTATCATGGAAATCAAGATGATTCCATTTTCTTTTTTGCTGCACATGAGGATTCTGAGCTGCATCAATAGCTGTGTGTCACCTTTACAGGTGCCTTGCCCCAGATGAGCCCCCACAAGGCCATGGGCAGGGACAGGTAGAGGAAGAAGTGGCAAAGCAGCAGACACAGCTGCCATGGGAATCCAAGCCACTTCCTCCTGCAGTTGGTGTATGCCTTCCAGACCCACTTAGGACCAGTCTTCTAAATGCCACATAATGGAAGACCAGTGTGCATGTTTAACTTTATGAACCAGTTGGTCAGACAGGACTTGGTGTATGATGCACAGCTCCACTTGCCCGATCACACCGCTTTCCACAGTCAGGTCCTCAATCTTTACCAGGGCCCAGTGGCAGCCAGGAGCTGCTTTTCAGGTGGAGACTAGTAGTCAGAATGGGAGGGTGTGGACCTCATCCAAATCCTCAGGGTCTGCACTATGATTCTCCCATGGAGGTCTGCCACAGACACTTGGGACCCCTTCAGTGTGCTGGCTGCTACAGAAGGCCTACGTGGTAGGGCATTTGCATCACAACCCAGGCCTGCTGAGAGGCCTCTGCTAGCTTTGGTCCCCTCAATCTCTGCAGCCTTGGGAGACAATTTGTAGTGAGTCACAGCAGCTTCTCCAATCTGTTACATGTTGCCTGTAAAATTGAAAGTGGACCACCAAGAATCGTATTTGTGTGTGTGTGTGTGCGCGCGCATGTGAGATTACTGTGACAATATTTGTCACTCTACAGGTTAATTTTAAGTCATTGATTGGCACTAATCTCTAAAATTTCCATCAGGATGTTGTATTTCTTTTGTTTTACTATCTTAATGTGGAGTGGGGAAACTTCCTAACAGATAGGGAACAAACTTGGGGGATCTGACAGCTGTTTGATGTGCTATCTGTCCCAGGACTCACTCTGGAACTGAGGAAGAACCATGGGATTGGTCACCATTCCACAGGGTCAACTGTTGTATGGACCTAGCTCCAGAATGACCCACCACTTGACCTCAGTGGGCCTCTGCTCTGTCTAGTGAACCAGAGGGCATTCTGGGTCACTGAGGATTGCAGAATATTAACACATGGGAAGTTGAGGCATGTCTTTTAGCAAATGCACAAGTTCCCTATTAATTGGCTGCAATTGGCTTCTGCTGCTTCACTGTGCCTTACTCTGAGGAAGGTGTGAGGGGAGAGTACTAAACACAGGCAGGCTGTGTTGCAGGATTCTTTCTCAAAGGGATTTAACCTCCCTTCAAGGGACAGGCTTAGGTCTGGGAAGCGGCCAAGGTCCTTAATCCTTCTTATGATCCTTGAGTTAGGTTTCTCATTAGATCCAGAGTTTTTCCAGTTTTTTTGATATGTGAAGTTGCCCACATGATTCATTACTGTGAACTCTGTGATCAATTTGCCTTTTGGCATAGGTCTCTGAAGCTTAATGTAGATACTGTGACCACCTTGACTGCAACAATGAAGCCCTTCCCTGGCCATTCCTGCCTTGGGATCCCATTATTCCCATTGGGAAAAGAAGACTTGATTCTATTACTGTGTCCCCTACTGCTATCAACAGTGGCCAGAAGACAGCCATCCCAGAGGTTTCCTCCTCCACACCTTGCACTGATTAAGGCCTCAATGAAGAAAGTAGCTGCTGGATTCTTGTGCAGGTAATGCTTGGGGGAAGCTGAGGGTTATGCATGGTCACTCTGAGCCTTTGGACTCCTTTGTCTATATGCCAAAGATTAACCAGCTGTGAAGCCAATATGTGAAATCTCAAATTCCAGGTGATTGCACCAACCCAAGAATCTGGCCCATTCATCCTTCCTAGTGTGGTTTCTGTGGACTCCACTCCCTTATGTGCCCCCCAAACAGCTTGGTAGAGTTCTGTAACTTTTTCAATAGACAAGATAGTTTGTCTTGAAGTAGACTTTCTACTTCTGTATCCAGGACATACCAGTATCTTATTATGCCCATGGAGAAAATGAGGGGTACTGGGGATGAGTCTTGAGGCAAATTTATATCAGCTTTGGAGGCAACTGACCCAGGTGCAGCCATGAAATGGCTATTATGCAGGGAAGGATGCTTTCCTGTGTCCTACCAAGGAAGGCTCAGGAGGGGTTTTGTGGTTCGAAAAGTTCTCATTCAAGTCTGAGTCTGATCACATGATCCTTACCAATCCTCAGTCATGCTATGGGCCTGGGCCTCAGCCAGATCTGCTAGATTCTTTCAAAGCTGCCTTCAAAGCTTTATTACCAACCACTCATGTTCTCAGCTGGACAAATACCCACAGCTTTCAATTCCCATCCTGTTCTCTGTTTATGGTCTCCAGGGTTGTCAGCAGAAGCCAGGTGACCTCATATACCTTGTTGATTAAGCACCATGGCCACTTGGAGTCCCATGTCTCATCCTCTCACTGACCTTCAGTGATAGCAATGCTGCTGCAGCCATGAGTAACCTTGGTCCCATTCTCCCCTGGAATGGAGTTTAGCCTTGCCTCCCTCAGAGATGTTAGGAAAATGATTCCAATTCTCATTTTGGGGACTTATTTCCTGGGGCCACTCAGGTTATGGATTAGGTGGGAAACAGAGGGCACAATCAAACCGTGAAATATGAGAAGAATTTGATAATTATTTGCAAAGTATGGGTACAGTATTAAGAAACTACAAAGGGGAGTGAAGGACCTAGAGTTAGTAACAATGAGACAGCATTATTACTCTTGTGAGAGGGCCTCCCAGCAAGACCTGTAACCTGTGGCCAAGGGCTGCAGCCAGCCCACCAGTGTCTGCAGGAGGGAGTAAGGAAAAGCAATCCCAACCTCAATTTCCCTTCTTCCAGCTCCTGCCAGGGAGTCCACTTGACTCAACCCAACCAGAACTACAGGGCCTTGGAAACCATTCATGCTGCCAATGTCAGCCAGTTTACAAGAGTGGAGTAGGGTGGAGAAAGGAGGGATGGGCCTGTGGGTCAGAGGGAGGAGATGCAGCTCACCTAGGAAGTTCAGGTTCCTCTGCTCTGGGAGGATTTCATGTCTCCTCTCCTCTAAGCTCCCACACCGTATATGCCCCTACTCCCAACTTTACTTCACTGAGAAAATAGAAACCCTCAAAGAAGAACTTTGTTATCAGTAACTTTACAAATTTATCTGCATTTGGACCCAAATGTTCTGTCTTTTATCTTATAGAATAAAGGCAGTACCTCTGCCTTTGTCAAGGCTAGTCCCTCATGTGCTCTCTGAATCTTAGCCGTCAGTTTTTCAGGATCTCCACTCTTTCCAGTAAGAAACTGCTCTCCTCTGCATCATCTACCATACCATTACCACCCACATTCAAACATGGTTTTGCAGACTTCATTTATTCACTCACCCATTCATTCACTAATTCATTCATTTGAAGATATTTACTTAATGCTTTTCATGTTCCAGGCAACTTTCCAGATACTAGAGATGGGATAGTAAAAAATAAATAAAAATCTCTAATCTTTAACTTCATGGAAGTTATGTTCAGTCCTATCTTAAAAATCATCATCTTCCAGCTACCACCTCATTTCTGCAACTTTCTGAAACAATTTTCTTCTGTACCATTTACACTTTCTCTTTTCCAATTTACTCTGTTTATTACTATAAATAATTTGGGCTTACAAAAGTAGGAACATACAATCTATGTCTGTGTATGCACTACCCAGCTTACTTGAAAAAAATGCTAAATATAACCCCAAACGGTTCTATGTTCTCCCAATAACACCCCCACCCCTGCCACACACACAGGTAACTACAATATAGATTTGATGTTTTTGCTCTACCTTATAAATTCAAAATTCTACCAAGTCATTATTTCCCAGCAGGGATCCTGGGCCCCTGTGTCATTGTCACTGCCATGCCTTACCTATACTAGTGCCCAAGCCATGCTGAGGGCCCTTCCTCACTGTGGGTGACTGAGGGGCACTTCCTAAGTAGGTCCTTTGTACCAGACAGTTTTCTAGCCACCTGCTCTAATGAAGTTTATCTTCAAGTGGAGGAGACAGTAAGTTAGATTAACACGTCAGGCAGTGGTGAATTCTGGGAGGAAAAATGATCAGCAGTTATAGGTAGGTCAGTTGGGGAGGTAATATCTGAGCAGAAGAGTAAAGCAAAGGGTCAGCTGTGGAGACACCTGGAAAAAGAAGGAGTACGGCAGAGCGTTCAGGGAGTGTGACCCCCAGGTAGCGGCCAGTGGGCCTGTTCTTGTTACAGCTGAGTGAGCTAGGGGAAGAGGAACCTGGAGTCTGACTTTGTAGGACTGTTGGCCAAGGGGAGGACTTTAGATTTCCATCTCAGCTGTCTTGGAAACTGTCTCCATTGCCCTGTCAAAGACCAAAGTCCGACAAGTAAGGAGATCAATTTTATTACAATGGGGAGCACACCCCAGATCCAAAGATCGGAGTGTCTCAGAAGATTGGCTGTGCCTTTTTTAGGGAGGAGTAAACAAGCTTCAGATGGGTCAATTGACAGTCAAGTTGTTTTGCGAAAAGGGAAATCTCAGTTATCAGAACAGAGAAGGCTTTTATCTGAGGTTAGCTAGTTTCAGGGGACAAACAGTTCTGTCCTAGCCAATCAATCAAGAGAAACAGTTTTAATCTTTGCTAATTAATCATGAGATGAAGCACAGGAAATTGGAGGGTCTGTGTTTTTCCTTGGCAGCTGTGGTTGTGTAATCGAGGGCCCCAGGTCATCCTGCTTCAATAGAACAGCATTCAAGTAAAACTCACCTGCAACTGAGAATAACTGAACAGGAGACATAAATCCTGACCTGCATTGCTGAGCAGGAAGCTCCAGCTACCAAGTCCAAGTGAGGGTCCCCACTGCGTGGAGGACAGTGAAGAGTACAACACTGCTCACCTCTAGCAGTGGCCTGCCCACCTCATCACCTACTGAGTTGGAGTCACCAAGCAGAACTCAAGGTACTGGTTGGAACAATGTTTTCCTCACAGAAGAGAGACTCACATGATCATGGGGACCCTCCAGGTAGCCACACAGGGTGATGCAGGGTGCCAGGCTACATGTTCCCCTCTCCTGCTGCAGGTGAAGACCCTGTTCCCTTGTCACAAGGGGAAGATATGCTAGAGAGCTGGCTAGGTGCTACACGATCCCCACGGTTAAACAGAACAAGGAAGTTCACTGCATTCCCAGAACAAGAGGTCCAGGGCATGGGGGTTGGGGGGCAGGGAGGAGAATATAAGTGGGAATTCTGGTAAGAGGTGACAGGTTGCATGATGGTTGCAAAGAGCCAGTCCAACTGTGCGAAGCAAGTCCTTTTTCTCCATCCCTCTCTCCATTACCACATTGGTCTTGCCCTTGAGCTCTCTTCCTCTCGGGCCCTAAAGTGCCAATACTCAGCCCATTCCTTCTCTACCACCTTCTGCCTATCTGGATGTATCCTCTACTCCCTGCCCGTCTTTATTTTCAATGTAAAATCCATACCATTCTGCTTTTGCCTCTTTTAAATTCTGCAGTTCTTTTTCGCTCCTTTTTTTAAGTGACCTATGAACTTATAAGACTACCTTCTCCCTCCCAGGTGCTCCTTCTGTCAGAGATGCAAACAGTCTCAGAGGCCGAGGGAGAGGTGGGGAAAGGCTACGATGCCCAGACATTAATCATTGTTTTTAGTGTTTTCTCTCCATTATACCAGGCTTTCTTCACACGGAGGGACCTAAAATAAGGCACAGACACTGTGAACCCGCTGCAGGGCTTGACCTTTCACTGACCTTCAGGCTCTTCCTCACACCCTTTTATGGATCCTGCAGTGGTAGGAAATGAAAGTAAAACATTTATGGGGGGAGATGGATTTTAGGGAAGCATGTTAAAAGGAAGAAGCTGGTAAAAGGTGAAAAGCAGAGACATTGCCAGCGTGAAGGCAGTAAGACTGAGTAGTCAGTGGGCTGCCTGGAGAGAGGGTCTAGAAGTGGCACAGAGGCTACTGAGTGGGGAAGTAGGCCTCCTTCCTGCTACCAGCAATGAAATTAATTTACTAGGTGCTGCCAGGACGTAGTCTGCAACTGTAGAACAAGAGTTTTTGATGGAAATTCACTTGCTGTATGGTGGCAGGACTCCTGATGGCCACCCTATGGACAGCAGACTTCCAGCTGCTGAACTCACCAATTCACAGCCCCCTGGGCCCCCACAGTGCTCATACACCTGATGTAGAGCAGAGCATCTGTGACACATGCAGACTTGTGTCTGGGGTGTCCCAGACCCAAGGCTGAGGCTCTGGAATAAGCTTCGTGGAAAGACAGCAGAGGGCAAAAGCTGAAACTCCGACCTAAGGCCTTCAGGAGGCTTTCTGCCCTGGTGTTCAGGAAACAGGGAGCACGGACAATTGATAAATATGTTATTTTGTTGGGTGACATCTCATGTTCCTCAGGGCAGCCTGAAATCAACTAGAACAAAGCCTGTCCTTGCCCCTTTCTCAGGAGCATGGCAGAATGTCACAGTTTCTCTTGTTAGTCTTTGCAGCAACCAGCAATGCAATCCCCACCTCACACACCACTCTTGGCCCCTCCAGATCTGTGTGTGTGTGTGTGTGTGTGTGCCCTACCAATTTCCTCTCGCCAGCATGGCAGTGCCAGGGTGCTCTCTTCCCAGGATGGAGCAGAAAGAAACAGAACTGAGAGGTTGCAAAATGAACCCTCTTGGAATCTCTACCTTGATGACATTTTACACTGTGGATGAATTAAAAACAAGCTCTCTAATTAAGTGCCTGATCTAATACACAGCCTCATGAAGCATGTACAGAGAGGCAGGAGATAGCCAGCCCTGTCCTCCAGGAGCTTTCACAAAGCATTCCATACTTCATCATTTTCCACCCAGCTCAATCCCTCCCTGAGATGGAGACCATGTGCCAGCACACTCTTTAATCCACACTCCTCAGATGGCCTTGCATGTGGCTAGACCTCAATAAAAATGCTTGTGGATTAATACATCACTGCATTGTCTACGTAGAAGGAGAGGCTTAGATGCCTGAAAGAATTCTCTTAGTGGCAAAACCAGGTTCAAGTGGTGCTCCCTGCTCTGCATTCCACAGCTGGTCCTCTCCTAGTGTTTTTGCCCAGCCTTCTTTCACATACTGGGCCTTAAGCCTTAAAGGTCACGTGGCCCAGTTCTGTGTCATCCATCACATCTAAATCTTATTGGCCTCAGCCACCCCATTGTACTCACTTCCTTCTCTCAGGAAGAGGCGTCTAGAATTCTTGGGGTGAGAGGGGACTGGCTCTTGTCCCCACCCTGCATGGCCCTGCCCACCCCCCACTCCTCCTGCCAGCATGTGCACAGTTGGGCCTGATCTTGTCCTACTTTGGGACAAACGCTTTGAAGACTGGCCTTTCCCTAGGTATGTTCTTTGTTTCACAGTTTCATAGCTGTTTTGTGAATTTGTCAACATCATTCTTTAGAACAATTGATAACACCATTTAACTAGCAATCTGCAGCCAGAAGGTGGGCACCTTTCATTTTCCATCTCCTCTCTGCTTTTGCAAAGCCCACCTTACACCTCTCCACCACCGTCTTGAGCTAAAGCAGAGACAGGAAATGGGCTCTCCTCTCCTATCTTCCCCCACACCTCACTTGGTGCTCTTGATGTAGTGGGTGCTTAGTATGTGCTGATGAGATGAAACATCACCTGCCTGTAAGCAGAGGCATATCGTGAATAGCCCAGATAAGTCTTCCATGTGTATTTATTAAAATCATCATTTTTGGAAAAAGAAATCATCAATAAGAGGAGGTTTAAATCATTGTCGAAATGTCCAGTCCTTTGGAAAAGGGAGCTTGGTTAAGATGCTGTTGCTGTGGCTCTGAGCTGTTCCAAATGATGGTAAACGTTTATCACATAACAATAATGACCAATGTTCTATTCAAAACAACTTGTAGTTAATAAAAGTAATTTGAAGCAATTCATAGTGATGATGTTAAACTTTAAGTCTGTGCTCAGGGAACAGTGCAAGTTAAGAAACAGTATACCCATTGTGTTCCCAGAACTGACATACTATTGCAAAAACCCACCTGTCCCATGTGACTTAGATAAGACTCACAGATGCCCCACTTGTTTTTCTAGGATAAGGCCAGTCACAGGCACTCTGAGTTCCCATTCTTTGCCTCATAAGTGGTTATGAGGTTTGCCTCATAAGTGAACTGGTTGTCCCCGCTCACCAATCTGGACAAAATACCTTCCCTGAGACCCCTCAATGTGTTCCCAACCATGAGCAGGCCAAGCAGAACAACGCTCCTCAGTGTCTGCTGGGAACATTTCTTGCTCAGCTGTGGGATCATGGCTCCCCTGGTCCCCCGCCCTCGTTCTCCTAGCCTTGTTCACCCCTCCCTGTAATAGAAAGTCCCTTTCAGCCTGACCTTTGAGAGACTTGCAGATCTGACGGTCAAAGTGTTCCTGCAATTGCACTAGCTTCCTCCTCTATTGCAAAGTCACCTCCCCATAGTTGCAATAATCCTTTTGGATAAAATCTCTTCTCACCTAAGTGTGGGCTTGTTTTCTTATGTGCCAATAGAAATCTTATGTGCCATGTACTGGATATGTTTCTCAAACATCTCCATTTTGAAGGGTCTAGCTGATGAGGTGTTAATGCTATTTTCCATAATCTAAAACAGAGTTTTTGCCTTGATGAGGGTCAGAGGCCTCAGACATAAATACGTATGAGATAATACCTGTGCCATAAATGACATGAGGCAGAAACCGTCACTTATCACCCCCACCACTGTTCTGGAAATGACATATAGGTCCTCTGCTCTGGGATTGCTGTGGGGATGGATGAGAAACAGAGCCTGTGTCAGGAGGCTGGGGATCCGTGGGATGAGGGCAGGAGCTTGTCTCTGACCTGCTGACCGCAGAGGCTTCTTCAGGCTTAGTGTGGATGGTCTGACGCAGAGGGCAGAGAGTGAGGGGTGCATGCTAGCCTGGAAAAAGACAGCTGATGAGGTCTCTCACCAGCCTCTGTTGTGTGCCCGGCTTGGCTGCACTCAGAGGGAAGACTCACATGTCTTCAGGCCTAGAATCTGAATTAATCTGTTGGCTCCACTCATCACGATTAATGATTTGGTGAGCCCTTGTTGTCCCATTTGTCCTCTCCATGAGCTGTGGGCCTAGAAAGCAAGGACAATGTTTAACTCAACTTTCTATCTCCTGCACGTGGCAAAATGCCCAGTTTGTAGTTGGCACTGAATATGTTTTTGTTGACTCAATTGGATAAATTAGGTTGAATTACCCTCCTCCTCTCCTCTCCTCAGGGAGAAGGTAGTAAGGTTGCAGCCTGGTTATGTTGTGTGGCCTTGTGAGAGGACAGATGAGCTGCTGGACTAGTGGTCAGGATTGTGGCCTCTGTCTCCATGATGCTTCTGCACTGGCAGAGTGGCCATGGGGCTGGAGGCTGTTGGGAGGGTGCTGGAGCTCCTTATCCTGTCCTGTCCTCTGTGTGCAAGAACACTCCCAGCTGGCTCTGCTGGAAGCAAGATGAGCCACATCCAAGCAGAGGGCTGGGCACAGAGTTCAGTAAACTCTACCCTTATTGACCTTTTGTTCTAAAGAACACACTAAAAGAAACCTGAGGGCACAGCAGACCAGGTGGTGTGAATTGCATTCATAAAAGCAGATGTGAATAGAAATGCTACCTATGAACAGAACAGTTCTCGAGATAGAAAAGTAGAAGGCCATGTCCAATTCACTGTCTGATTACTCAGCCACAAAAGATAATGAGTTTATAATTAAACATATGCCTTAAAAGTTAACATGCTAAGGAAGACTCCCTGAAATGCAAGTCTCTGCTGTACCTTCACTGTCCTGAATCATGTCCTCTGTGGACAGAGATTTCTGGGCACTCGCCAACTCTCTAGGAGAGGCATCTTCCTTAGTTGGGGTAGGAGCTCATCATCACTGCCTGGAGAGACGTGGGAAGATGCAGAATTATGCATGAGGAAGTCTCCAACAGAGAGATGTGAGGTTCATGTGCTTAGAAATCATTAATGTTACTGGTGAGTATAACGATAAATGTGCAGTCATATCGTCACTGCTATCCAGGGGACAATTTAAACCTGGAAATAATACGTCCACACTGCTCGTCCCCTGTATAAGTAGGATGAATACACATCAGAGGGACACACTGAGGAGTGTTGGAGTTAAATGAATCATGGGAGAGTTCTCTCTTAGTCTTTTCCATAAAGGACAGTGAAGGCTGGAAAGTTTCTTTAAGGAATTACATTTCCATATCTATTTTTAGGACTTTCTACTTCTCATCATTTATGGCCATGGCATTTAAAACTGAAGAGAGCACGAGTGGTTTAAGTTGAGAGGAAAAGCTTGAAGCAGCTCTTTGTGCTGGAAAACACTGGGGCCCTCATTCTGCTCCAGTTCTGCCACTGATTCAGCCAGAGGCACTCCAGTTAGTCACTGCATCTTAGCATCCGACCCAAGAACAGAACTGTGGGATAAGATGCTTCTTAACTTTTCTTCCAGATCCCAAATATTATAATTACATGGTTTATCCTGGCTGCATCATATTTTTAAATAAACATTTGTATAGACATGTAATGCACATATAGAAAATCGTAAATACACAGCTTGATGAATTTTCGCAAAAATCTCACTACCCAGAAGCCCAATCCCCTCCATGCCCTCTGGAAGCCACTGACTCATAACACCTTGGGTTAGTTTTGTCTGCTTTTGAACTTATACTTGGAAGCACATGATGTGATTTTTGTATGCCTGTCTTAATTTGCACAACATTGTATTTGTGCCACCCATCCACAGTGTTACAAGCAGCAGAGTTTGCTCATTTTGTTCCATGAGTATTTCGTTGTGTGAATGTGCCCCAGTTCATACACATCCACTGTTGATGGGCTTCTGGATGGTTTCCTGTTTCCACCTATTATTAATAATTATACTAGGAACATTTTGTGCATGATTTTTTTGCTTTGTTTTTGGTGTACATATATACATATTCTGGCTGGTACATACCTAGGAATGAAATTTCTCCCTCCTAGAGTGAGCTTAGGTTCAACATTAGTGGATAGTTTTCCTTCACACTCCTACCAGGAGCACCTTAGAACCGACTGGCTCCCCCCATCACAGTTGAGGTGTTCTCAGAGTTTTGTTATTAGACATTCTGACATCCTGCTGCACATGCATTGATGGTGCACTGTAGTTTGATTTTAATTAATTATTTTTATTGCAGTAACATTGGTTATAACATTACATAAATTTCAAATGTACATCGTATATAATTTGTTTTCCGTGTAGATTGCATCATGTTCACCACCCAAAGACCAGTTACAATCCATCCCCACACACATGTGTCTAATCACCACTTTTACCCTCCTCCCTCCCCCCTTCCCCTCTGGTAACCATCAATCCACTCTCTGTCTCTATCTGATTGTTTGTTGTCGTTTTTCTCTTCTACTTATGAGTGAGATCATATGGTATTTGACTTTCTCCCTCTGACTTATTTCTCTCAGCATCATACTCTCAAGGTCCACCCATGTTGTCACAAATGGCCGGATTTCATCATTTCTTATGGCTGAGTAGTAGTCCATTGTGTGTATATACCACATCTTCTTTATCCATTCGTCCCTTGATGGGCACCTAGGTTGCTTCCAAGTCTTGGCTATTGTGTATAATGCTGCAGTGAACATAGGGGTGCAAGTATCTTTATGCCTTTGTGTTTTCAAGTTCTTTGGATAAATACTCAGCAGTGGAATAGCTGGATCATATGGTAGATCTATCCTTAATTTTCTGAGGATACTCCAAACTGCTTTCCATAGTGGCTGCACCAGTTTGCACTGCCACCAGCAGGGACAAGGGTTCCCTTCTCTCCACATCCTCTCCAACATCTGTTGTTTCCTGTCTTGTTAAGTATAGCCATTCTGACTGGAGTGAGGTGATACCTCATTGCAGTTTTGATTTGCATTTCCCTGATAGCTAATGATGTTGAGCATCTTTTCATATGCCTGTTGGCCATCCGTATCTCTTCTTTGGAGAAATCTCTGTTCAGATCTTTTGCCCATTTTCTAATTGGGTTGCTGTTTTTTTTGTTGTTGAGCTGTATTAGTTCTTTGTATATTTTGGATATTAACCCCTTATCTGATATGTGGTTTGCAAATATCTTCTCCAAACTGTTAGGTTGTCTTTTCGTTTTGTTGATGGTTTCCTTTGCTGTGCAGAAGCTTTTTAGTTTGATGTAGTACCATTTGTTCATTATTTCTTTTCTTTCCCTTGCCCGGTCAGACATGGGACTTGAAAATATGCTGCTCAAACCAATGTCATAGAGCGTACTGCCTATGTTTCCTTCTAGAAGTCTCATGGTTTCAGGTGTTACATTCAAGTCTTTAATCCATTTTGAGTTGATTTTTGTGCATGGTGTAAGGGAATGGTCTCCTTTCATTCTTTTGCACGTGCCTGTCCAGTTTTCCCAACACCATTTATTGAAGAGACTCTCCTTTATCCATCGTATGCTCTTAGCTCCCTTGTCGAATATTATCTGTCCATAAATGTGTGGGTTTACTTCTGGGCTTTCAATTTTGTTCCATTGATCTGTGTGTCTGTTTTTGTGCCAGTACCATGCTGCTTTGGTTACTATGGCTTTGTAGTATAATTTGAAATTGGGGAGTGTGATACTTCCAGCTTTGTTCTTTTTTCTCAGGAATCCTTTGGCTATTCGGTGTCTTTTGTTGTTCCATATAAATTTTAGGATTCTTTGTCCTATTTCTGTAAAAAATGTTGTTGGAACTTTGATAGGGATTGCATTGAATCTATAGATTGCCTTAGGAAGTGTGGACATTTTAACGATGTTAATTCTTCCAATCCAAGAGGACGGAATATCTTTCCATTTCTTTGTGTCTTCTTCGATTTCTTTCAACAATGTCTTATAGTTTTCAGTGTACAGGTCTTTCACCTCTTTTGTTAAGTATATTCCTACGTATTTTATTCTTTTTGTTGCAATTGTAAATGGGATTGTATTCTTAATTTCTCTTTCTGCTACTTCATTGTTAGTGTATAGAAACGCAACCTATTTTTGTACATCGATTTTGTATCCTGCAACTTGACTGTAATCCTTTATTTCTAAAAGTTTTTTAGTGGACTCTTTAGGGTTTTCTAGATATAAAATCATGTCGTCTGCAAAGAGTGATAGTTTCACTTCTTCTTTTCCAATGTGGATCCCTTTTATTTCTTCGTCTTGCCTGATTGCTCTGGCTAGGACTTCCAATACTATGTTAAATAAGAGTGATCACAGTGGGCATCCTTGTCTGGTTCCTGTTCTTAGAGGGATAGCTTTCAGTTTTTCCTCCACTGAGAATGATATTTGCTGTGGGCTTGTCATATATGCCTTTATTACGTTGAGGTATTTCCCTCTATACCCATTTTATTTAGAGTTTTTAATCATAAATGGATGCTGTATCATGTCAAATGCTTTCTCTGCATCTATTGAGATGATCATGTGATTTTTATTCTTCATTTTGTTAATGTGGTGTATCATGTTGATAGATTTGTGGATGTTGAACCATCCCTGCATCCCCGGAATGAAACCCATTTGATCATGATGTATGATCTTTTTAATGTGTTGTTGTATTCGATTTGCTAGTATTTTGTTGAGGATTTTTGCATCGATGTTCATCAGTGATATTGGCCTGTAATTTTCTGTTTTTGTGTTGTCCTTGTCTGGTTTTGGTATCAGGATAATGTTTGGTTCGTAGAAGGAGTTAGGAAGCCTCCCCTCCTCTTCAATTTTTTTGAAGAGTTTGAGAAAGATAGGTATTAAGTCTTCTTTGGATGTTTGGTAGAATTCACCAGGGAAGCCATCTGGTCCTGGACTTTGATTTTTTTGCAAGGTTTTTAATTGCTGTTTTGATCTCTTTACTGGTGATCCGTCTATTCAAATTTTCTACATCTTTTTGGTCCAGTTTTGGAAGGTTGTATGTTTCTAAGAATTTATCCATTTCCTGTAGATTATCCAATTTGTTGGCGTATAGCTTTTCATAGTATTCTTTTATTATCTTTTATATTTCTGAGGTGTCCATTGTAATCGCTCCTCTTTCATTTCTGATTTTATTTATTTGAGCCTTCTCTCTTTTTTTCTGGGTGAGTCTAGGTAAGGGTTTGTCAATTTTGTTTACCTTTTAAAAGAACCAGCTCTTGGTTTCATTAATTTTTTCTATTGTTTTTTTAGTCTCTATTTCGTTTATTTCTGCTCTGATTTTTATTATTTCCTTCCTTCTGCCGATTTTGGGCATTGTTTGTTGTTGTTTTTCCAGTACCTTTAGGTGCACTTTTACATGCTTTATTTGGGATTTTTCTTGTTTGTTGAGGTAGGCCTGAATTGCTATAAACTTCCCTTGTAGAACCGCTTTTGCTGTATCCCACAGATTTTGGCATGTCGTGTTTTCATTTTCATTTGTCTCCAGGAATTTTTTTATTTCTTCTTTGATTTCTTCATTGGCCCAATCATTGTTCAGTAGCATTTTGCTCAATCTCCCCATTTTTATGGCTTTTCTGGTTTTCTTTCTGTAGTTGATTTCCAGTTTCATACCTTTGTGGTCAGAAGAGATGCATGGTGTTATTTCGATCTTCTTAAATTTATTGAGACTTGTTTTGTGGCCTAATATGTGATCAATCCTGGAGAATGTTCCATGGGCATTTGAAAAGAATGTGTATTCTGTGATTTTTGGATGGAATGTTCTGTATATATCTACTAAGTCCATCTGGTCTAGTGTGTCCTTTAAGGCGAGTGTTTCTTTTTTGATCTTCTGTCTGGATGATCTATCCATTGGTGTAAGTGGAGTGTTAAAGTCCCCCACTATTATTTTGTTACTGTCTCTTTCTCCTCTTATGTCTGCTAATAATTGCTTTATATATTTAGGTGCTGCTATGTTTGGTGCGTAGATATTTACAAGTGTTATATTTTTTTGTTGGATTGTTCCCTTTATCATTATGTAGTGCCCATCTTTGTCTCTTATTACAGTTTTTGATTTAAAGTCTATTTTGTCTGATATAAGTATTGCTACCCCCGCTTTCTTTTCTTTGCCATTTGCATGAAATATCTTTATCCATCCTTTCATTTTCAGTTTGTGAGTGTCTGTAGGTCTGATGTGTGTCTCTTGTATGCAGCATATACATGGATCTTTTTTTTTATCCAGTTGGCCACCCTATGGCATTTGATTGACATTTAAAGTCGCTATTGATAAATATGTATTTATTGCCATTTTGTCACTTTTTCTTTTTTTGGGGTGTTTTAGTAGTTCTTCTCTGTTCCTTTCTTTTTCTCTTGCTCTCTTCCCTTGTGGTTTGATGGCTATCTTTAGTAATATGTTTGATTTCTTTTGTCTTACTTTTTTTCCTGCTTGTTGTAGGTTTTTGGTTTGTGGTTACCATGAGGATCCCATTTAATATACTATGCATATAACAGTCTATTGACCTCTTTCTAAAAGCTCTACTTTTTCACTCCCCTCCTCCCACGTTATGTGTTTTTCACATCATATATAATCTTTTGTTTAGTGTGTGTCTATCCATTACCTTCTTATCATTGAAATAGGTAATTTTAGTACATTTGTCTTTTAACCTTCATATTACCTTCACAGGTTGTTGATCTGCTGCCTTTACTATACTTTTACCTTACAAATGATTTTATTGCCTGTTTTTTCTTGTTGTTGTTTTGGGTTTTTTTGATAATTTTTTTTTTATCTCTATTTGTGGTCATTGCTTTCCCACTTAAATAAGTCCCTTCAGCATTTCTTGTAGAACTGGTTTCTTGGTGATAAACTGCTTTAATTTTTGCTTGTCTGGGAAGCTCTTTATCTCTCCTTCCATTCTGAATGACAGCCTTGATGGATAGAGTATTCTTGGTTGTAGGTTTTTTCCTTTTAGCACTTCAAATATGTCATGCCATTCTCTTCTCGCCTGTAGGGTCTCGACTGAGAAGTCCGCTGACAGCCTGATGGGCTTCCCTTTATATGTCACTTGTGGCCTTTGTCTTGCTGCTTTTAGGATTCTCTCTTTGTCTTTAATTTTAGACATTTTGATTATAATATGTCTTGGTGTGGGCCTCTTTGGGCTTCTCTTGTTTGGAGCTCTCTGTGCTTCCTGAACTTGGATGTCTGTTTCCTTCCTCAGGTGAGGAAAATTTTCCTCTATCATTTCGACAAATAAATTTTCTGCCCCTTTGTCTCTCTCTTCTCCTTCTGAGACCCCTATAATCCGAATGTTAGCACGCTTGATATCGTCCCAGAGTTCCCTTACCCTGTTCTCATTCTGTCTAATTCTTTTTTCTCTTTTCTGTTCTGCTTGGCTGATTTCCTCTAATCTTTCATCTAGCTCACTGATCCGTTCTTCTGCTTCCTCTACTCTGCTATTGAGTCCCTCTAGTGAATTTCTCATTTCGAGTATTGTATTCTTCATTTCTGATTGGTTCTTTTTTATATCTTTCAGTTCTTTGCTGATGTGCTCACTGTGTTCATCCATTCTTCTCTGCAGATCTGTGAGCATCCTCATTATATTTTGGTTGAATTCTTTTTCAAGGAGTTCACTAGATTTTGTTTCACTTAGTTCTTTTTTTGGTGTTTTGTACTGTTCCCTTGCTTGGAAGGTATTCCTTTGCCTCCTCATTATGCCTCTTTCTCTGTGTTATTTTCTTTGTATTAGGTGAGTCGGCTATGTCTCCTGATCTTGGAGAAGTGGCCTTATGTATGAGATGCTTTATGAGGCCCAGCAGTGTGCTGCCCTCTTGTCACCAGTCCATAAGAACGAGGAGTGACCACTTTGTGGTCTACTTGTGTTCTTCTGCTGTGGCAGGGTTGCTCCCACTGCAGGTACCCAGGGAATCTGATCTTTCCTTTCCTGGCCAGCTGTTTGTAAATCCGGTTTGGAGGGGCCTCAGCACTGTTGGCTACAAAGTCTATTAGCACACTCTTATTGCAATTGTCCTCTTAATTGGGTTGGTACCCAGTATAGCTGGTTGCTAGGCTCAGGGGCATACAGTTGTGATAGGCCTGAGACCAACAAGGCTGATGTCAGTTTTCTTAGGAGTGCAGCTCAGTGGGGCTTGCCCTTGGCATGGAGGCACTCAGTGGTTTCAGGCTTTGGAAGCTGGGGCTGACCCTTTTTATGGCTATTTGTGAAACACAAGTCTTCTGCCACTGATAAGCCTCACCCGCCTCTGGACCACATACACTGTCAGCACAGTCCTGGTCCATGCACAGTTCTCAACCCCCTGGAGAGTACCCCACTGCCACACTGCAGAGGCCCCCACCTCTGCCCCAAAGCCCCCCACAGTTCAGCTGGTCCTCACACAAGCCCTGCCCCACAGAGACAGACACCTTTGCCTGCCTGTAGAGGATCAAGGCACTCAGTCAATGCAGGCTGAAAAGTAGCCTGAGGGCTTGCTGTTGGGTGGGGCCAGTCCCTAGGGCAGGTTCCCTGCCCTGGCTGAACTGGATTAAATCTGTGCTCTAGTGGGCTTGGCAGACCCCTGGGCTAACAGCCCAAGGGACGCACCTCACTGGCCCCCATTGGTGTCCATATCAGCATGCCTGGACCAGCTCAGAACAATAGCACCCACCAATGTCTCAGTGTCCAGAGAGGATACTCCTCTCACCAAGATGCCCCCAGAGCCCACCAGGTGAGTCTTGTTTCACCAAAGGACAGTCAGCCTTCTCTCTGGTGATTTTAGGTTGCTGCAATGAGTGAGTTTGTGCGTGGGCCCTTTAAGACCCAGATCTTTTTGGCTTTCAGACAATAGCTTTTCTGGGGTGTCCTCGCTGCAGTTAATAGCCAGCAAAGCCAGACAGTAAGACCCCCATCTCAGTTGGGCTGAGTCTGAAGGATGGTTATAGCAGTATTACCCCTGCTCCAGACATCACTCCTCTAGGGAGGGCTTATACCTTAGGTTGGCTCCTGCCTGGCCAGCTGAGAAGCTCCGCTGCTCCCAAAGGTGGCTTTTTTCCTCTCTGGCCGGAGTTACTGTCTCTTCTGCTTCTGTCAGGACTGTCCCTTGTTGTGGGGGTTCTTTTTATCCAGTTTTCAGTTTTCAATCCAGGGTGATTCTTCCTAAAATTGTTGTAACCTGGTTGTGTTCATGGGAGGAGGCGAGTTCAACGTTTGCTCACAGCGCCATCTTGACGAGAACTTCTGTTTTCTGCAGTTTTTGGATGGAATGTCATATATATATCTACTAAGTCCTTCTGGTCTAATGTGTAATTTAAGCCAATGTTTCCTTATTGATATTCTGTTTGGGTGATCTATCCATTAGTGTAAGTGGAGTGTTAAAGTCCTACTATTATTGTATTGCTGTCTGCTTCTCCTTTTATCTCCACTAATAATTGCTTTATTTATTTAGGTCTTCCTATGTTGGGTGCATAGATATTTACAAATGTTATATCCTCTTGTTGGATTGTTCCCTTTATCATTATGTAGTGCCCTTCTGTGTCTCTTGTCATAGTTTTTGTCTTAAAGTCTATTTTATCTTAGTATTGCTACCCCAGTTTTCTTTTCATTGTTATTTGCATGGAGTATCTTTTTCCATCTTTTTGCTTTCAGTTTCTGAGTGTCTTTAGGTCTAAAGTGTGTCTCTTGCTTGCAGCATCTATATGGGTCTTGTTTTTTATCCAATCAACCACTCTATGCCGTTTGATTGGAGCATTTAGTCCATTGACATTTAAAGTAGCTAATAATAAGAATGTACTTAGGGGTGGCTCTGTGGCCGAGTGGTTAAGTTCGCGCGCTCCACTCCGGTGGCCCCAGGTTTTGGATCCTGGGTGCGGACATGGCATTGCTCATCAGGCCACATTGAGATGGCATCCCACATCCCAAAACTGGAAGGACCTGCAACTAAGATATACAACTATGTACAGGGGGAGGGGGTGGTGTTGGGGAGATAAAGCAGGAAAAAAAAAAGATTGGCAACAGTTGTTATCTCAGGTGCCAATCTTTAAAAAAAAAAAAAGGAATGTGCTTATTGCCATTTTGTTAATTTTTTCTGGATGTTTTAGTAGTTCTTCTCTGTTCCTTTCTTCTTTTCTTGCTCTCTTCCCTTGTGGTTTGATGGTTTTCTTTAGTATTATGTTTGTGTTCCTTTCTCTTAATTTTTTGTTTATTTATTATAGATCTGGTTTGTGATTACCATGAGGTTCATATATAATAATCCATGTATATAGCAATCTATATTGAGTTGATGGTCTCTTTAGTTTGAACTCCTTATAAAAACTCTACTCTTTTATGCCCCTCATCCCCTTTTATGTTTTTGAAATCAAATCTAACCTCTTATTTGTGTGTATCCCTTACCCTATTATGATTGAAATAGGTCATTTTAGTACTTTTGTCTTTTGACCTTCATATTATCTTCATAGGTGGTTGATATGCTACCTTTACTGTATTTTTTGCCTTTACCAGTGATTTTATTGCCTTTTTAAAAAATAAGTTTCTTATTCTTATTTGTGCCCTTCTCTTTCTCACTTAAATCTCTCTTTAGTATCTTTTGTAAAACTAGTTTCTTGGTGATAAACTCCTTTAATATTTGCTTATCTTGGAAACTATTTATCTCTCCTTCCATTCTGAGTGGTAACCTTGACAGGTAGAATATTCTTGGCTGTTGGTTTTTTCCTTTCAGCACTTTAAATATATCATGCCGCTCCCATCTAGCCTGTAAAGTTTCAGCTGAGAATCTTATGGGGTTTTCTTTGTATGTCACTTGTTGCCTTTCTCTCAAGGGTTTTAGAATTCTCTTTGTCTTTGACTTTGGACATTTTTAATTATAATGTTTCTTGGTGTGGGCATCTTTGGATTTATCTTGTTTTGTGCTCTCTGTGCTTCCTATCTCAGGATGACTGTTTACTTCTTTAGGTTAAGAAAGTTTTCAGCTATTATTGCTTCAAATAGAGTCTCTGCCCCTTCCTCTCTCTCTTTTCCTTCTGGGACACCTATAATATGAATGTTACTAGGCTTGATGTTGTCCTAGAGTTTCCTTAGACTGTTCCCATTCTTTTTAATTCTTTTATCTGTTCAGCTTGGGTGATTTCCACTAGCCTTTCATCCAGCTCGCTGATCCATTTTTCTGCACCACCTACTGTGCTATTGAGCCCCTCTACTGAGTTTTTCATTTCCAGTATTGTATTCTTCATTTCTAATTGGTTCTTTTTTATATTTTCCAGTTCTTTGTTGATGTACTCAGTGTGTTCATCCATTCTTCTCCCAAGATCAGTGAGCATCTCTATGACTATTTATTTGAACTTTTTGTCAGAGAGATTGTTTATTTCTGTTTTATTCAGTTCTTTGTCTGGGGTTTTGTCCTGTTTTCCTGCTTGGAATGTGTTCCTTTGCATCCTCATTTTGCCTATTTCTCTGTGCTTATACCTATGTGTTAGGTGGGTTGGCTATGTCTCCTGACCTTGGAGAAATGGCTTTATGTAAGAGACACCTTTTGTGGCCCAGCAGTGTGCTTCCCTCTTGTCACCAGTCCAAATCTTCCAAGAGTGACCCCTGTGTGGGATATGTGTGTCCTGTTGTGGCAGAGTTGGTCTTGCTGCAAGTGTCCAGGGAGTCTAGGCTGTCCCCCTGGCCAGCTGGTTATAATGCTCAGTTACAGGGGGTTGCTATGGACACTTCAGTTATTTTATTGCATTTGGGGAGCCCCAGTACTGTTGGCTGCAAGGCCTAATAGCACATTCCTGTTGCAGTTTTTCTGTTGAGTAGGCACCCATTGTGGCTGGTTGCTAAGCTCAGGGGCTTACAATTTCTGTAGGCTTCTGGCCTGCAAGGCTGTTGTCAGCACACTCAGGATTGCAGCTGGGCAGAGCTAGCCCCAGGCACAAGAGCAGCCAATTGTTTTGGGCTTTGGAAGGTGAGGCTGATGCCCTATGTGGCTGTTTGAGAAGCACAGGTCTTCTGCGGCTGATAAGCCCCTTGGCCCACAGGTCCACACACACCATCTAGACAGTCCTGGCCTCTGAACATGTCCCAACACCTGAAGCAGACCCAGTCGCCCCGCTGCAGAATCCCCCACACCCTCCACCAATGCCCCATACACTCCACCCTGCCCCACAGTGGCTGACCCACTCGCCTGCCTTCAGAGGATCCAGGCACCCAGTCTATGTATGCCAAACAGTTGCCCAAGTGCTTGCTGTTGGGTGTGTCCTGTCCCTAGGGCTGCTGCCTGCCCTGGCTGAGCTGGATTAAATCAATGCTCAAGTGGATGGGGCAGACCCTGGGCTAACAGGCCAGGAGAAGAACTCCAATGGCTTCTACTGGCAACTGTGTCAGCATGCCTGTACTAGGTCACAATAATGGCTGCTGCCAATGTCCCCATCCCTGGAGAGGTCTTACCTCTCACCAAGATGCACCCAGAACCTATCCAGTGAAGTTCTTTATACCAAAGACTGTGCACCTTTCTTTCTGGTGATTTTAGATTGCTTTCTGAAATGGGTGAATTTGTGCATGGGCCCTTTAAGAGTTGGTTTTATTCCACTTATGTCCCATAGCTTTTCTAGGGGTAGTCCCTGTTGTAGTTAATAGCCAGCAAAGCCAGATATTATGAGAGTCATTTCAGTTGTGCTGCCTCCAAAGGATGCTTACAGCAGTAACACACCCCTTCTCCAGGTTACCCATTCCTCTAGGGTAGGCTGCATACCTTAGGGTTGCTTCTGTAAAGCTCCATAGCTCACAATGGTGGCTTTTTTCTCTTGAGACAGGAATTTCTGCCTCTTCCACCTCAGTCAGGACTGTCCCTTTTTGTAGGGGTTCTTTTTCATCCAGTTTTCAGTTCTGTTTCAGGGGCAGTTTTTCCAAGAAAAGTTGTAACTTGTTTGTGTTCATGGGAGGAGATGAATTCAGATTCTGCTTAAGCTGCCTCCTTGACACCCTGCATTGTGGTTTTAATTTGAACTTTCCTGGTGACTATTGCTGTTGAGCACATCCTCCTTCTGTCAATTCTCCTATTATGTTGTCTGTCTTTTTTTTGTAGGAATATGCAGGAATTCTTCATGTATTCTGGATCTCAGTCCTATGTTAAGTATACAGATTGAAACTATCTTGTCCCCTCTATGACTGCCTGTTACTCGATTAACGGCATATCTGAACATAGCACAAGTTACTCATTTTAATGCAGTCCATTTTATGAAACTTCTCCCTTGTAGTTAGTGCCTTTTGAATCCTAAGCAAGTAATGTTTGCCAACACCCAAAACATATTTTCCCATAGTATCTTCTACAAATCTTATTGTTTTATCTTTCATATTTGGCTCTACAATCTACCTAGGATTGATTTTTATGTATGGCATCAATACGAGTCAAGAGATTTTTTTTTCTTTTGGGGTATTTAGGTGGCAAAGTACTTTTTATTGAAAGATTGTTTTTTCTCTTTCTGTTTCTGGAATATTCTTTTCTGATGATATATTTTGCTCTCCTTCAACCAACAATCCCTGTAACTTTATAATGAGGTACATATGCTGAAGTATGTCTCCTGACTTCATCCTTTCTCAATTTTGTCTTGACTGTTTGTCTCCTTCATTTTCATATCAATTTTATACATTGCTAATTAATTTTCTCAAAAATAGCTGCCATAATTTTGATTGGGATTCTACTGAATCTACAAATAAATTTGGGAAGAATTAAATTCATGAGCATTATATACATACATATCTGTATCTGTATCTATATCTATCTATCTATCTATCTATCATCTATCATATATATATAATCTCCATCCCTTCATCTATTTAGGTTTTCTTTAATTTCTTTGTAGCATGATTTATAGGATTTTTCTGGAGAGGACTTGCCTATTTTCACTAGATTTTTTCCTAATTTGATTTTCTTTGAGGCCATTGTAAATGGCATCTGTTTAAAATTTACTTTTCTAATTAATTATTGCTGATATAAAGAGAAGTAGTTGATTTCTGTATATCATCCCTCTATCTAGCAACCTTGCTAAAAGTCAATTCATAATCCCAATTCTATATCTGAACAAGTTCCTGTATTTTCTACATAAAATTATGCCATTCACAAACAGAGGCATTTTCCATTTCTCTCTTTCTGATTCTTATTCTTTTACTCCATTTCTTGTATTGTTGTACTGGTCAGGACCAGACATCCCTCTCTCATTCCAGAATTCAGAGAGAAAGCTCTCAATACTTCATTGTTAAATCTAGTGATGGCTGTGAATCTTTGTATCTATATCAAATAAGGAAGTTCCCCCAGGGGAGGATTTTACAGCAGGGAGGAACTGGCTCGCTGTTTTCTGTGGAGTCACTTGAGGCCATTATTTCTTTGTGCCAGTCAGACTTCCTTATAAACGTTCTGATGGGATTTGCTAACTAGAAGATAACTGTGGGGACGGGGCTGTTAGGTAACAGATTCTTATATAGCCATGCACCAGGTAATGACATTTTGGTCAATGATAGACTGCATACATGACAGAGGTCCCATAAGATTAGTACCATATAGCCTAGGTGTGTAGTAGGCTATATCATCTAGGTTTGTGTAAGTACATTCTATGATGTTCACACAATGACGGAATTGCCTATCAATGCATTTCTCAGAATGTGTCCCTGTATCCCCATCAATAAGTGATCCATGGCTGTATAAAAACACTTTCAGCAGGCTAGACCTGGCCTGTCATTGGCAGATTGTGAAAAGCAAATTTTATCTTCCTAACTCCATGAGACCCCTGGAAACTTTACTTGGCTTCTTGGCCTCTCGGTAGCTCCTTCTGCTCTGTGCCCAGACGTTCAGGTGTCTCTTTACCATCTACAAATGAGTCAAAGGGTTTTCTGGGCTCACCTCTCTATGCCTCCCCCTTATCTTGGAATTTGAGCCCTCTGAAGTCTTGTTGCCTTGTTGGTTCTCAACATAAATATTTTCTCCAACTTTTACACCATTTTCCATGGGAGAGTTCATCGGAAAAAAACATAGTCTGGCAATTGCTATAAGCAGAAGTAAATTCTTCTGGAAGTGAAAAATTTAGCGTATGTGATACATAATTTTAGGATAAAAATTTTAACATTTTATAAATATAACACATAACATTTATAATTTTAATAGTATACTTTAACATATAATATTTAAATAATATCTTTGCACTATGTTACTATTTTAAGTTAAGTCAAAGATGTATAGAAATGCAATGATTTAAAATGGAGATAGTCAATTTTGTGGATGGCTGTCATTATAAATTAATTAAAAATCACTCAATAATAAGTATTTAGTGCACACTTACTTGTGCTAGTGCTAGGCAGTTTTTGGTGCACAGGACACAAAAGAACAAAGATCCCTGCCCTGGAGGGGCTTGTCTTCTATCAGGAGCAGACACTAGCAGTCAACACACCATGCCAGTCTATGAGAAGTGGTAGGTAGGGCCTAGGAGTGCTCAGGCGGGCAGAGCCTACTGAAATGGTAAAGGGTGCAGTCTAGTCAAGATCATTAGGAAGGAAGCCATCATTGGAAGGACGATTTAAGCCAGGATGGCTGACTGGGCGGTGTCCTGGGCAGTGGGTGGCTAGTCTGAGGGCCTGACACTCAAGACAGGCTCCAGGATGGGAACAGCAGACAAGACATGGGTCAGAGATGGACAGCTGGGTGGGAGTTTGGACCATGGGGCCCTGTGAAATGTGGAGCCACTGCAGGTTTCCTTTGAAAGAATGATGGTATCTTACTTTACATTTTCAAATGAAAAAAAATCTATGTAAAAGAAAATATGAAGAATTTTAAAAAATGTGTCCAAACCTCTGCATTTAACCATATCTTCCATTCTTTGAATATCTAGATCAACCAAAATCTTTTTATGTATTCTCATGCTATTTTAACCAAATTGGATTGGTTCAAAAGAATGCAGTCATTAGCGACTAGTCATTCATCAGAGATGAGCACTAATGGGTTCCAGGGTCATGAGGGTTCCTGCCACTGAGAGCCCTTTTTATGTTCATTTGTTGCATTTTTGTACACAGTTGTAATTATCCTTTGCTTCAATTTTCAATAATGGGCAGAAAAAGAAGGCTATATGTGGTCAGTTTGAGAATATAAATGGCAATCAAATTTATTTCTTTCCACTGGACAAAACTAAAGCAATAAATGACGACTTTCTCATACCTTAGTTTTATAAATTATTATCTCCAAAAGTTGTGAATGAGCTTATAGTTTACTGAAACATCTGAGAGAGGACATAGTTAGAAAGGAGAAATCCCTGTTCATATCCTGCGTGGCAGGAGGTGCCTGCAGCACAGACTTGTGTTAGCAGATCTGTGTGCTGTCGCATTGTATGGACCAACCCCAGAAACATCCACTGGGAAACAACATATCTAGGCACAGCAGTGAGCAGAAAGGACAGATTCTCTGAGGGACTCACCTCCTCAGTCCCATCATCGTTCATGTCCTTTCCTCCAGCTCTCCAAACTACTGCCATTTGCCTGAATGCAGGAGATTGGTCTCTCCTCTGCTGTCAGTTGCGAAGTCCTGTATTGGGAGCTCCTGTTATCCATGTTACCCACCTGGGTCTTCCATCTTCCACATTTTCCTGTCCTGGCTTTTTGAGAACTGTGAGTGTAGTGATGGGCTGCTCCCTGGTGTCCCCTTAGACTGGCATCTCCCTGACAGAGGGTCACTCTTACTTGTCCTTGTGTCCATCTCTGTCTGCGTCAGGAACACGACACATGTGAAGGGAGAAATCCAGCCGGGTGTGAATACAGTGTTTTTGTTCCTTCCTTCTCCAATTTAAGCAGAGGCGGATTCCCATCTTTTGCCATTTTCATGAACGATGGAATTCACTGTCCTTAACTTCAGGTTTACAGCAATTGTTTTATGTATTTTGGGGGAAACTCTTTAATTCAGAAATGGAAAGTTACTGTGTACAACTGATTGGAGTTTAAAATAAGACAATCTCTTGTCAGCAAGCCCATTTCTCATTAGCATATCTGTCTTACTATATTTCAAGGATAATTGTCAAGATATCCTGTCAGACACCCAACTGTATATATGATAATCCAGGGTTCTTGCCTCAAAGCTCAGCCAAAAGTGATCAAACCTCTTGGCAGTAATGAAATGGATTCCACACTTTTACTGATGGAATAAACATAGGAGAGAAAATGAAAATCCACATTGGGGGGCCTGGTATGTTAAATGATGTTCATGGTTTGTTAAATATGTACCATATTTAAATCTTCCCCCGGAGATCTCGCTGTCTTTTTTAAAGTAGTGCATTTCTTTCTCTCCGCTGAGCATTTAAGACCCACCACCTTCACCTTGCCCTGTGCCGGGAACTGACTGTGGTCAGTTCAGCTAGGGATGCTCAAGGAGACCCTGAAGGTCTCTGATAGTGAGGAAAAAGGAGTGATGAACGACAGCGTAATGTTTATGCAACTCCTTCATCCTTCTTTAAATCTAAGAAAGATGTAGTTCAACATTGCTATCTATAAAAAGCTTAACATTAACATCACAACATATTCATTTCCTTTGAGTTCTTTTTCTTTTTTTATATGAGGCCAAACCCCACATATGAGGAATCTCTACATCCGCCACAAAATAAAATGCCATCGACATTTCCTTCTCTAAAAGAGACATGTAATTTGAAAGTTATATACATGTCACAGATAAAATAGCTGTTCTTGCTTAGTGATATTTTACATAGGTAATTTTCTCCCTGCTAAGACCTAGTAGGTACTGCAAATTCAGAAACCCATTATAATTTTATGACAAAGCATATGAGTTTTATGAGACTATTTTTGAAGACATTGCCTGCAAACCTATCATTGCTTTTTGAATTTTAGGATAGATGTCATAATCAAATACAAAATCAATTGAAAGTGCAATATGCACATGCAAGGTGTTGAAGCCACCTCATAGCCAGCGTAATAACAGTCTTGTGACACAGGGTCAGGTTACAAGAGCTGGGAGTGCCATTCTACTTAATGAATGGAGATGCTTAGGATGACTTTGGTTGGAAGCAATAGAAAATTTAGCTTCAATTGACTTCAAAACTAAAGAAATTTATTAATTCATATTAAGGAAAGTGCTGAGAAAAAGTGGGCTTTAGGCAGAGAGGGAAACGGCAGCATGAGGGGAGTTGATGCTTGAAGTGCTTGTTCTGAGACGGAGGGACTGAGTTCAAGGAACTAAACTCTGCCAGAAATTCAAATGAACAAGGAGTCAGATCCTCCCTTGTGGGTTCTTCCTAAAGATATAGTCTTTCTAACACCTTGATGTTAGCCTGGCAATACCGATACTAAGTGACTTCTGAACTACAGAACTGAATTTGTTTTCTTTTAAGTCATTAAGTGTGTGGTAATATGTTATGTGGCAATAGAAAACTAATAGATATTTTTGGAACCAGCAGGTGTTGCTGTAACAAAAACTAAAACTAAAAATATGGAAGTGGCTTTGAAATTGAAAAGTAGGCAGAGACTGGGAGAATTTTGAGATGATAGAAAAAACTTCAATTGTCTTAACAGACTATTTATTAGAAAAAAAAAGGATGTTAACATTGCCACTGAGGAATCAGGAGAAAGCGAGGAGCGTGGTAGAGAAAACTATATGCAGCTTAAAGGATATCTGAATTGTTGTGAAGAGAATGTTGGTAGAAATATGGACACTATAGGCACTGATGATGAGGCCTTAGAAGAAAATAAGGAATGCATTACTGGCTACTGGAGGAAAAGGGATACAGTGGTAGAAAGCTTAGCATGTCTTGTGGTTGTGTGGAAAATAGAACTTGTAAGTGATTTCCAAGCAAAGTGTTGAAAACGCAGTCTGGTTTCCTCTTGTTGCTTATAATAGAATGCAAGAGAAAAAGGATAAATCAAAGGAAGAATTGTTAAACGGAAAGGAACTAGGACTTGATGGGTTGAGAAATTCTCAGTCTATGCAGGTTGCAAAAGACACTAAAATTAAGAGGTTTACTGTCAGAGGTTCTAGAGAAAACACTGAATATATGGCTGTACAATGTTTTGTAAATACCTTAGGAAGATCAAAAGGTCAGAGCATTTAGTCACACAAAGGACTCTTTGAAGAGATTAAGAGTGTGATTCGAAGTTGCCCCCAGTCAAACCAGAGAGCATCTAAGAAGCTTAAAGACATTGTCCTTCAGCCATCTCAGCAAAGGAAGAGTGGAGATGAGATTACCTTGGAAGGATGTGTGGCAATCCTCTTGTCTAATGGAATAAATCTCCATGACATACATGTGTGACCCACAACGTTCTTGAGAATTTTATACCAGCAGAAACAACGGCAACTTGGACTGAAAGAGATGGAAAGAATAAAAATGAAAGAAGATTGTTGGACACTCAAAATTCCACTGGCAGGAAACACACTGATAAAACTAGCAGCTGTACATAGGTGCTGTATTTCATGAAAAAGTCAAGATGATTCAGAAGGTGGAAGTGAGAGCCACAGAGGACTATTTTTTGGGCTTCAGACCTAATGGAGTTTGCCTCTCTTGATTTCAAATTACTTGAGACCAGTGACTCCTTTTATCCTTGAATCCTTTGGTTTCAAGTCTCTATAGATGGAGGGTAATTTTTCTCCAGGACAGATTATACTCAGAACCTCACCTATATCTGCTTTAGATGGTAATAGCTTGGCTTTTGAAGCTGATGAGATTTATGTGAGATTATGGACTTTGAGTTGATGCTGTTATGAGCTGAGACTTTTAGGGACCTTGAGAGGTAGTGAATGTATTTTGCATGTGTGACAGACATAAATTTGGGGGACCCAGAGGGCAGACTTCTGTAGGTAGAATAATGTCACTTCCCCACCCCCACAAGATGTCTATGTCCTAATCTCTGGAACCTGTGACTATGTCATGTAGCAAAATAGACTTTGCAGATGTGATTAAAGTAAGGATCTTGAGTTGGAGGGATTACCCTGGATTATTCAAGCAGGCCCAATCTTAAAAGGGGCCTGTCTACTTTTGATTTTTTGATATAATCTTGTGTCCACTGATCCTTAACTCTAGCTACTTATTTTCTTTGGTTTAGTAGCAGACCTCCAAAGGATTCCTCCCTCTTTGGTGCCTCTCGTTCCCCAACAAGTGTTTTTTTCCCAAGACTTATGGACACCCTCAAGACCCTTCCACATGACATCTCACAAGACAGTGATTTGGTCATGCAGGTCTTGGACCTGATCTCATTCCTTTCCCACTTAAAGAGGACCCCTCCATCGGAATGTGATCTGGGTTCTGCTCCTACTAGAACTCTACTGACTTCTCCCTATGGAGTTCTGCAGGACAGGCCCTACTAGTTCAGGATATTTATCTCACCATCTACATACGAATTCATTTCATGGGATTCTTTGTCTCTTAGTCCAGCTGTTCACCTGAGCTCTAAATGACTTTGTGTGCCTTCATTTTTGTTCTGAACATTTTGGGGAAGATTTGTGGACATTCTAATTCAATCTGCTGAGCTGATATTAGTCTACAGGAGCCAGGAAAATGGGCACCATTTTTAAGCCTGAAACCTCTGTTCTTTATGAACGTACCTCCTTGCTTTCACCATCCTTTCCTTTCTGACTTGGTGGCAGCCACTCGAGGTTGTGACCAATTGGTTGGATGAGAGGATAATTCCTGAATAAGATCCCTAAAGTTGGCCCGACTCCCACCATTTGGCCCAGGTGCATGAAAAAGTTCTGGGTCACTATTTTTTCCCAGGTTAAATTTTCCACTTCCGTAACAGCTTTATTGTGAGGATGGAAGCAGTTGACTTTTGCTATCCTGCCAGGTACTACATTACTGGACCCTCAGTCAACTTAGACACTGCTGCAGAGAGGCTGTCATCCTAAAGGAGAGCTGTACCACTCCAATCTCTGCTCCAGTCTGAGTCCAGTTCACTAAGTCTCTGCTAACCAGAGAGGTGCAGCTGAGACACAGTAACACACGACATTTCTCATCTACTTCCCATAGAGTTAGAAACTTGGCTGCACATGGTGGGCCTTAAAACACATCATGGCTGTGCATTTTTTTTCTGATGACTGGGCACAGCATAACTAGCATCACGTACTTTCCAGCTTACCAATATCTGTGCCTTTGCTACCTGCTTCTAGACTGCTGAACATTCGATAGTTTTGCTTCTCTTACATGCAGCACCCTACTTTCAGGAGACAAATTCTTTTTTCTTTTTCTTTTTTTTGCTGGGAAAGATTCACCCTGAGCTAACATCTGTTGCCAATCTTCCTTTTTTCTTTCCATCCCCAAAGCCCCAGTACATAGTTGTATATTCTAGTTGTAAGTGTTTCTAGTTATTCTATGTGAGCTGCTGCCACAGCATGGCTACTGATAGAGAAGTGGTGTGGTTCCACACCTGGGGACTCAACTGGGCTGCTGAAGCACAGCATGCTGAATCTTAGGCACTAGATCATCAGGGATGGCTCAGGAGACAAATTCTTTATTATTTAATATCTGGGTTCAGCTAACAGTGGCTGAGAGAAAGGAAAAGTGTTTCTTTCTCACGTAACTTTCTGGAAGCAGATGACTCAGGCTCCTTCCAGCACACTGCCACACACCTCCTCAGCTTTTGCTCTGGTCTGCACTGTTCAGGATGGGGGTATAAGGGGAAGGTGTACTCCTTCTCCCTAGGGGGATAGAAGTAGCACATATCATACCTCCCACCCGGTTGCCTGCACTGGGTCACACGTCCACACCTGGGAAACTGGAGAGTGTTGTCTTTATTCTGAGTGCCATAGGCTTAGCTATACATTGTAGTTCTATTACTCTAGAATGGGGATCAGCACATTATAGCCTAATCTGGTGTGCTGACATTTTTTTGTATTGGACATGAGATAAGGTTGGTTTTTACATTTTTAAATTATTGCTAAAAAAAGAAAAAAGGAGAACACATGACAGAGTCAGCACATGACTCACAAAACCCACAATGTTTACTCTCTGGCCCTTAACATAAAAAAGCTTTCTGACACCAGCTCTAGAAGAAGAGGTGAGTAGATCAATGCACGGGGTAAGTAGATGGTCTTATCAACTTCCTTTCCTAACCTCTTTTTAATGAAGTGGAGTGAGAAGCTGACCCTCTCCAAACCAAAGACAACAGTGCCCTATTCTCCTAGTCTCAGCACCTAAGCCCTGGAGGCAGAGGGTCCAGTATTCAGGAGGGAGAGGCCCGCTGCTCTCTCTTCCTAGGTGTAAATTAAGGACCTTGTAAAGAAGCTCCAAAAAACTTCCTGATATGTGTAATCCTTTACTCTCTTTTGAATAAGTTGAGTCTTGGTCTTGTTCTTAAGGGATAATGTAGATGCTGCAGGTGAGATGCAACATGGCTCTGGCTATGTCATGGGGCAGTGCCACATGCTGGTGTTTGGTGTGTGATCCAGTGGATGGGCACAGGTAAAGTCTCATCTTGTTTATTTTTATATCCCTTCTCTGTCTGCCATTGCCTGCTGAGCTGCTGAACTATGAGTTTAGTTCTAAGCATTTGAACTATCCTCCTTCCTCAACCCCTGACCTTGTAAGTTCATTCTCTGCTCTGTATTTGTTGAAAGTAGGAATAACAATTGCGGCTAGTGGTCTCAAACAAGAGACGTACTATTTTTTTTATAGATCCACGGTCAGAGACTCAGGTTTAAGCACTATTCCTTTCACTAGTAATTCCTGAGTAATACTGAGTTACTGATTGACTTGACCTGAGCCCCAGTTTTCTCATATGCATATTGGGGATAAGTGCTTTTCTCTCAGAGTTTTGGGTATCAGGTAATATCCCTAAAACTAAACAAAAACAATGAACAATTCCCCTTCCTTTTAGTCATTAGCAAGACCAGGTATTAAAGCAGTCAGGATTCCAGTGGCTGATCTAGGTTTCCAGAGGCTTAGAATAGGCGCAGTGGATTATAGAAATATGCGGTACCACTAAAGTCAAGTCCTCTGGGTGCCTCTTACAGGATGAATTGCATCCCTTCCAAAAAGATACATTAGAGTTTTAACCCACAGCAGCTCAGAATGTAACATTTTAGGGTCTTTACAGAGATAAGGTCTTTACAGAGGTGATCAAGTTAAAATGAGGTCATTAGGGTAGGCCTGAATTCCATATAATGTGTCCTTATAAAAAGGGGAAATTTGGACACAGAGGCAGACGCACAGTAGAGGGATGACAATATGAAGACACAGAGAGAATGCTATCTATGAGCCAAGGATGTCTGAGGATACCAAGAGCCAGGGCAGAGGCCTGGAACAGATCCTTCCCTCACAGTCCCCACAGGAAACAACTCTGCCAACACCTTGATTTTGGACTTTTAGCCTCCAGCACTGAGACATAAATTTTTCTATTTTTTTCCTCCCCAAAGCCCCCCAGTACATAGTTGTGTATTTTTAGTTGTGGTCCTTCTAGCCATGGCTTGCAGGACGCTGCCTCAGCATGGCCCAATGAGTGGTGCCATGTCCGTACCCAGGATTCGAACTGGCAAAACCCTGGGCTGCCGAAGCGGAGTGCCTGAACCCAACAGCTCAGCCACGGAGCCGGCCCCAAATTTTTCTATTTTTTATGGCAACACATGCACACTGAAAAGATGATCCTTGCAAAGGCTGAGAATGGCTCCGAGAAAGCCTTCTGACATCTCTGCCTGTGGATTTCAGCTTGGAACTCCCCCCGAGCTTGTGTAAGTACCTAGTTTATGGCACTTTGTTCTGGCAGCCCCGGGAAGCTACTAAAGGACCATATAGAGATATATGAACAGAAACGGACAGGGGAGATTTGTGGGGAACATGGAGATGCATGGGACAAGGTCCTGGATATGGTCCTAAACATGTGATTTCCCACGTCCTATCTCTGAAATGTCCCTTCCAGATCAAGTGATTCACATTCTTGTTTTTAACAAGCACCTCAGGAGATTCTTCTGTATCTGAATTGTCGAGAAGACCAGACTAAGGGTTTGGTCAATGTGATGAGGAGCAGGGAGGCCGGCAAGAGATTCCTGGGCTGTCGAGTTTGATGGATGTGAATATAACACACCCAGAATGGATGAGGTGGAGAAGAAAATGTGAATGGGTGGTAGAAACCACCCCGAAGGTCGGCTGGTTCCTACTCAAGGCCTCACCTTTGACCTGCTATAGTTTCGTTTTTCGCAGTGATTTCTCTTCCATGTCCGTCCTCCTTGTGGGTGCCCTCCATCTCTCGTTAGGTGGGGGACTGGCCTGCCCTGCACTGCGAGGCAGACTTGGTGTCTATAAGAATGTGGCTTGTGGGGGTGTTTATTATGATTTCTAGAAAGAGAAACTGTGGACTCATACAGCTGTGTTCATACCATAAGCATACTTGGTTGGACATGCACTCATTCATTTATTAGCCATTCATTAAATAAATATTTATTGCACACCTACCATGTGCCAGACATTATTCTAGACAAGGGGGAATATGGAGAAAGTAAGGGAGAAGTCCCTGCTCTACATTTTTTTTGTGGGAGGAGGTGGATAGACAATTGGAAAAATAGATGTAGATATAATATTTAGATGCTGAGAAGGGCTAAGAAGAAATATAAAATAGATTAAGGAGATAAAAGATGATGGTGGTGGGGTGAGGAGGTGGGCCTTAAGGTCCTGAGGGTTTCTCATGAATACTAAAGGAAATTTGAGCCACGATTAGACGGCAGCTCACACACTGAATTAGATGGTCCATAGTGGCCTTGGATGTGGCAAAGAGACACACAGATACATGCTGCTGAGTGTGCAAGTGGAAATGCCTCTGGCTGACATTGTCATCACCTGGGCTCATAGCCTCAAAAATGTGCCATCTCTGCCTGAGCAATTCAATTCCAGGAATTTATTCTGAGTGAATGCCCAAGGACTTTTGCAAAGATTGATGTGCTAGTCACTTTATTTACCAAAGAAAAACAGAAATGATTCCAGAGCCCAGCATTAGAGGTTGGTGCAGCAGGTATGGGGCAAGCGGATCCTCCGAACAACACACATTTTGGGGTTCTACAACGCTTCAGGGATGACTCGAGTCATAGAATTACACATGGTACAGTCATGCTAAAAAGTATATTTAATGACATGGGTAAATGTCCATATGGTATTAAGTTGAAAGAGCTGGTGAAATTATTTAAGTACGGATATTTTAATATATACAAATGTGTCTAAATTCATTTTAAGAAAAACACTGGTTGCACAGACACCAGCTTGCTAACAGAAGTCACCTCATGGATTTTTCCTTTTCTGAGGAAGATTTGCCCTGAGCTAACACCTGCTGCCAATCTTCCTAGTTTTCTATGTGAGCCACCACAGCACAGCCACTGCCAGACACGTTGTGTAGGTTTCATCCGGGAACTGAACCTGAGCTGCTGCAGCGGCGCACTCTGAACTCAACCACTAGATCACTGGGCTGGCCCACCTCTTGGATTTTTTAATGAGTGTTTAGATTATAGAAGATTTTCTTTCTTCTTGTCACTGTTTTTGTTTTTTTTTAATTTCCCAAATTTTCTCTAAATGGCACACATTACTTTTTTGATCAGAAAAAAAATTCTATGGGTTTAAAGCATGGCAGAAAAGTAATTACTGAGCATATTACACTTAGAGCCACACATTTTACAGATAAATAAAATTGGTATCACTTCCTTTTACAGATCTGTGTAGAAGACAAAAGAGTATCACACTAGACGTGAGCCATTTTTGTTTGATTTAAAGCAAGTTGAATTTTTATTTGTTGAATGTGATAAATGTCCTTTGGAAATACTGATTATATTAGATTTTTACAGAGAATTTTATTATATGAAGGTAGTATAGAAATAGCATTTCACTTTCATTAAAATTAAGTGCAGCTATTGCTGATAAAATATTTTCTGTTACTCATTAAAATAATGTGGTTCACTTACTTTCCTCAAGTTTTCCATAGTGTTGCATATAATGTGATGTATTGAAATTGCACATTACATATTCTTCAATAAATGAGTTGGAAATCAGATGATTCTTTAAAGAAGCTAAAAGAAATTAAGTTCAAAACAAAACAAAAACTCATCCAAGTTCCCAGGATCAACTAACAGAAAGTATAGGTAAATAGATGCTGGTCAAGGGTACAAACTTCCAGTTAGAAGATGAATAAGTCCTAGGAATCTAATGCACAGCGTGGTGACCATAATTAATGATACCATATAATATACTTGGAAGTTGCTAAGAGAGTAGATCTTAAATGTTTTCACCACAAAAAATGAATGATAATTATGCGACATGATGGAGGTGTTAGCTAACACTGTGGTGGTAAATCATATTGCAATATATGCGTGTATCAAATCAATGCATTGTATACCTTAAACTGAACACAAGGTTGTATGTCAATTGTATCTCAGTAAAGCTGAAAAAAAGTATTAAAACCAAACAATAACCAGAAAGTTAACTGTGAGGTGACAACTATGGACAGAGTTCATGCCAGTTGCTGATGATAACATGTGAAATTGGCTGTCAGCTCTTCCCTTCTCACCACTGCATGTAAACTTCTAGTTTGGGAGCATCTCCATGGTTGTTCAAAGATTCAGCCTCAGAATGGGGATTGTGCCTCTCTTTGGGAAGTAAACACATTACATGGTAGGTTCCCCTCAGGAATGTTATGGTTAACAAGGGTAACAAGGGTGCCCCTTTTTTTTTTTTTTTACTGGTGAAGCAGATTGGCTCTGAGCTGACATCTGTGCCAGTCTTCCTCTATCTTGTATATGGGATGCCACAACAACATGGCTTGATGAGTGGTGTGTAGGCCTGCACCCAGGATCCAAACCTGTGAACCCCAGACTGCTGAAGCAGAGCACGCAAACATAACCACTATACCACCAGATCAGCCCCAAGGGTGTACATCTTTAACAACCTTATTGATATTAGTGATGTGCAATACACTGCACATATGTAAAGTGTACAATCTGATCAGTCTTGGCATGTGCGTACACCTGCAAAATGTCACCATGATCAAGAAAACAAACATGTCTGTCAGCCCCCAAAGCTGCCTTCCACCCCCTGCCCTATTGTAGTCTGTGCTACCTTGTACCCTGTCCAAAGGCAACCATTGATCTAATTTCTGTCACTAGAACTTTTTTTTGTTTGTTTTATTGAGGCCATATTGGTTTGTAACATTGTGTAAATTTCAGGAGTACAGTATTACATATATATATATATTTCAGTTTCTGTATAGAATTCATCATGATCACCACCAGTAGTCTAGCTTTTATCTGTCACCATACACGTCTCTCTACCCTTTTTGCACTCTCATCACCCCCTTTTCCTCTGGTAGCCATTAATCTGTTCTCCTTGTCCATGTGTTTGTTTATCTTCCACATCTGAGTGAAATCACACAGTATTTGTTTTTCCCCATTTGACTTATTTTGCTTAGCATGATACCCACAATGTCCATCTATGTTATCACAAATGGCACAATTTTGTCTTGTTATAGCTGAGTAGTACTCCATTGTATATATATACCACAGATTCTTTATCCATTCATCAGTTGATGGGCACTTGGGTTGCTTCCATGTCTTGGCTATTGTGAATAATGCTGCAATGAACATAGGGGTGCATAAGTCTCTTTGAATTATTGACTTCAAGTTCTTTGGATAAATACTCAGTAGTGGGATAGCTGTGTCATATGGTATTCCTATTTTTAATCTTTTGGGAAATCACTATACTGTTTTCCATAGTGGCTGCACCTCCACCAGCATTCCCACCAACAGTGTATGAGGGTTCCCTTTCTCCACGTCCTCTCCAACATTTATTATTTCTTGTCTTGGTGATTATAGCCATTCTTATGGGTATAAGGTGATATCTCAGTGTAGTTTTGATTTCCATTTGCCTAATAATTAGTGATGTTGAACATCTTTTCATGTGTCTCTTGGCCATCTGTACATGATCTCTGGAAAAATGTCTGTTCATATCCTCCACTGACTTTTTGATTGGGTTGTTCATTTTTTTTGTTGTTCATTGTATGAGTTCTTTATATATTACAGAAATTAACCCTTTGCTGGATATATGATTTGCAAATAATTTCTCCCAGTTGGTGAGTTGTCTTTTATTTTGTTGATTTCCTTTGCTGTGCAGAAGCTTTCTGGTTTGATGTAGTCCCATTTGTTTAATTTTTCTATTGTTTCCCTTGCCTGGTCAGACATGGTATTTGAAATTATACTGCTAAGACCAATGTCAAAGAGCGTACTGCCTGTGTTTTATTCTAGGAGTTTTATGGTTTCAGGTCTTACATTCAAGTCTTTAATCCATTTTGAGTTTACTTTTGTGTATGGTGTAAGATAATGGTCTACTTTAATCTTTTGCCTATAGCTGTCCAGTTTTCCCAAGACCATTCACTGAAGAGACTTTCTTTTTCCCATTGTATGTTCCTGGTTCCTTTGTCAATGATTAGCTGTCCGTAGATGTGTCGTTTTATTTCTGGGCTCTCAATTTTGTTCCTTTGATCTATGTGTTTGTTTTTCTGACAGTACCATGCTGTTTTGATTACTGCAGCTTTGTAGCATATTTCGAAGTCAGGGAGTGTGATGTCTCCAGCTTTTTTCTTTTTTCTCAGGACTGTTTTGGCTATTCAGGGTCTTTTGTTGTTCCATATAAATTTTATGATTGCTTGTTCTATTTCTGTGAAAAATGTCATTGGGATTCTGATTGAGATTGCATTGAATCTCTAGATTGCATTAGGTAATATGGACATTTTAACTGTTTTTTCTTCCAATCCATGAGCATGGAATATCTTTCCATTTCTTTATGTCTTCTTAGATTTCTTTCAATAATGTCTTACAGTTTTCAGTGTATAGGTCTTTCACCTCCTTGGTTAAATTTATTCCTACATATTTTATTTTTTTGGTTTTGATTGTAAATGGGATTGTATTCTTGACTTTTGTTTCTGCTAGTTGATTGTTAATGTATAGAAATGCAACTGATTTTTGTATGTTGATTTTTTGTGTCCTGCAACTTGGCTGTATTTGTTGATTATTTCTAATAGTTTTTTGGTGAATTCTTCAGGGTTTTCTATATGTAGAATCTTGTCATCTGCAAATAGTGAGAGTTTCACTTCTTCCTTCCCAATTTGGATCACTTTTATTTCTTTTTCTTGCCTAATTGCTCTGGCTAAAACTGCCAGTACTATGTTGAATAAGAATAGTGAGAGTGGGCATCCTTGTCTTGTTCCTGTTCTCAGAGGAATGGTTTTCAGTTGTTCTCTGTTGAGTATGATGTCTGCTGTGGGTTTGTCATATATGGCCTATATTATGTTGAAGTACTTTATTTCTATACTCATTTTGTTTAGAGTTTTTATCAAAAATGGATGTTGGATCTTGTCAAATGCTTTGTCTGCATCTATGGAGATATGTGATTTTTATTTCTCATTTGTTAATGTGGTGCATCACGTTGATTGATTTGAGGATGATGAGCCATCCCTGCATCCCTGGAATAAACCCTACTTGATCATGGTGTATGATCCTTTTAATGTATAGCTGTATTCAATTGCTAATATTTTTTGAGGATTTTTGCATTTATGTTCATCAGTGATATGGCCTGTAATTTTCCTTTTTTTGTGTTGTGCTTGTCTGGTTTTGGTATCAGGGTGATGCTGGCCTCATAAAATGAATTAGGAAGCATCTCGTCTTAAATTTTGTGGAATAGTTTGAGAAGGATAGCAATTATATCTTCTTTAAATATTTGGTAGAATTCACCAGAGAAGCCATCCGGTCTATCTATTGATGTAAGTGGGGTGTTAAGGTCCCCCACTACTATTGTATGGCTGTCAATTTCTCCCTTTAGGTCTGTTAATATTTGCTTTATGTACTTTGGTGATCCTGTGTTAGGTGCATATATATTAGTAAGTGTTATGTCTTCTTGGTGGAATGTCCCTTTTATCATTATATGATAACCATCTTTGTCTCTCATTATCTTTTTTATCTTAAAGTCTGCTTTGTCTGATATAAGTATGGCAACACTTAGTTTCTTTTGCTTGCCATTCGCCTGAGGTATCATCTTCCATCCCTTCACTCTGAGCCTACATTTGTCTTTAGAGTCGAGATGTATTTCCTGGAGGCAGCATATTGTTGGGTCTTGTTTTTCAATCCATCCAACCACTCTGCGTCTTTTGATTGGAGAATTCCATCCATTTACATTTAGAGTGATTATTGATATATGAGGGCTTAATACTGCCATTTTATCTCTTGTTTTCTGGCTTTTCTATATTTCCATTTTTTCCTTTCCCTTTTATTTTTGACTGCCATTTCAGTTTGGTGGTTTTTGTGATCATTTTCTCAGTTTTCTCTTTATTTAGGATTTGTAACTCTGCTGTGATTTTTTATTTTGTCATTACCATGAGGTTTGTATAAAAGATCTCACAGATGAAATGGTCCATTTTCTGATAGTCTCTTGTCTCCATTAACCTCCATGCAGGTTCCATCCCTTTCTTCTTACCTTTCTATGTTCTTATTCTCACAAATTATTCTTTTTTGTGTTATGAGTTTGTGACCAAACTGAAATGATTAGACTTATTTTTTATTTTTTCCCTTTATCTTGTATTTTATTATTGTTTGCTAACTTATTCAGATATTAAGCTGCACTTTTCTGACTTTGTATATTTGTCTCCTTGCTCCAAGCTTTGTAAACCATTGCCTGTTTGTTTCAGGTAGGAGGGCTCCCTTCATCATTTCTTGTAAGGCAAGTCTAGTGGCAATGAACTCCCTCAGCTTTTGTTTGTCTGAGAAAGCTTTTATTTCTGTGTCATATCTGAAGGATAATTTCCCTGGACAGAGCATTGTTAACTGATAGATTTTGTCTTTCAGTACTTTTTTGGTGAGGAAGATTGGCCCTGAGCTAACATCTGTGCCAATCTTCTTCTCTTCTGTATGTGGGACACTGCCACAGCATGTCTTGTTGAGTAGGGTAGAGGCCTGCTCCCAGGATCCAAACTCCTGAACTTCAGACTGCTGAAGCAGAGCACATGAACTTAACCACTATGCCACCAGGCCAGGCCCTGTCTTTCAGTATTTTGAATATATCATTCCATTCTCTCCTAGCCTGTAAGGTTTCTGCTGAGAAACCTGCTAAAAGTCTGATAGGAGTTCTTTTATAGGTTATTTTCTTGTCTCTTTCTGCCCTTAATATTTTCTGTTTGTCATTGACTTTTGACAATCAATATATGCCTTGGAGAAAGTCTTTTTGCATTGGTGTAATTAGGAGTGCTATTAACTTCATGCACTTGTATGTCCAGTTCCTTCCCCAGGTTTGGGAATTTCTCAGCTATTATTTCTTTGAATAAGCTCTCTGCTCCTTTCTCCCACTCTTCTCCCTCCAGAACACCTATAATCCTTATGTTACTTTTCCTAATTGAGTCAGATATTTCTCAAAGAATTTCCTCATTTTTTAAAGTCTTAGTTCTTTCTCTTCTTCTGCCTGAGTCATTTCTAGCTTTCTTTCTTTGAGCTCACTGATTTTGCCCTTTGTAAGCTCTGCTCTATTTTTTATGCTTTCTACATTGTTTTTATCTCATTAATTGTGTTCTTCATATCCAGAATTTCTGTTTGTTTGGTTTTTTTTTAGAGCTTCCATCTCTCTGGTGAAGCATTACTTCTGTTTGTTAATTTTATTCCTAAGCTCATTGAACCATCTCTTTTAGATTTCTTGTAACTTGAGTTTCTTTAGGACAGCTATTTTGAATTCTCTGTCAGTCAGATTGTAATCTTCTGTGACTTCAAGTTTGGTTTCTGGAGAGCTGTCATTCTTTCTCTTCTGCTGTTTTACCGTAGTTCTTCTTGGTGTTTGATGAGTTGATACTCTACCTGGGCATTTGTGGTAGTAACTACCTTACTTATTTGGATACGGCTTTGGTTACTTTGGTTCAGAATTGCTTCTGGTTGTATTTGGGAGCCTGCACTTTCCACCTTCCACTGCGTCTGCTAGAGGCTTTCTCAGTGCCCTCCCTGTGCTGCTTGTGCCTCTGAGGTTGCTAGTGCCTTGTTGCTTCTGATGTCACTGCAGTCTCAGGTGTTGTCACTAGGGTCATCAGGTTGTGAGCACTTCTGTTGCTTCTGGGGTCATGTGGGTCTTGTGTTCCCCCACTTGCTCTTCATGGGCTCCACAGGCTTTCTCCATGCGTGCTTGTGCCCCATGCACCACCTGCACTGCTGCTCCTCAGATATCTTGGGGTGCTGGAAGCACTGCTGCCAGTGGTGCTGGGTTCACAGGTGTCATTGTTGCTGTTGAGGGCCTGGGTTCTTTTATGCAGCCCCCACCAGTGTCAAGGGTGCCACCGCTGGGGGTTGGGTTTCAGGTTCTGTGACTGTTTCAGTTGCAGGAGCCACTTGCCACTGCTGGGGGAGGAGTAGGGGCTAAGCTACAAGTGTTGCTGCTGATCTTGGAGTCTCTGGTCACTGGAATCTGCCAGTGTGCTTTTTGAGAACTTAGATCAGGGCACCCTGCTCCTGCTGGTGAAATCCATGTTTTGGTTGCTGTCCCCACTGCTGGAGAGAGCAGTGCCACTGCCAGGGGAGAAGGAGGGGCTAGGTTACCAGCCCCACTGTGTCCTGAAGCTTTAGGATGTGTGCACCACCTATTGCCACTGGGAAGTATAGGGGTCACAGCTTCTGGATACTGACACTGGAATGCATGCACTGATGGACTGCCCTGAAACCTTGAATCAGAGGATCCAATCCCTGCGGGGAAAATTCACACCTTGGATGTAGTTCCCATTGCTGGAAAGACCAGTGCCACTGCAGAGGGAGAGGGAGGGGGCTGAGTCACCTACTCCACTCTGTGTCCTAAAGCCTCAGGACATGTGTCATTAGAATTTTATGTAAATAAACTCATAAAGTATGTACTTTTTTTTTTCACTCAGCCCAATGATTTCACGATTTATCTACAGTGTTACATATCTTAAGAGCTTGCTCGCTCTCTCCTCTTTTGCTAAGTACCATTCCATTGAATGGCTATATCATAACTTGTTTATTCATTCACCTATCAATGGAAATTTGGATATTTTTTTCTGGTTTGGGGCTATTACCAAGAAAGATGTTATGAAATCCATATTTATGGACATATGTGTCCATTTCTCTTGGATAAATGCCTAGGAATAGAATGGCCGGGTTACGGAAGATGTCTAACTTTTTAAGATATTGTCAGGCTGTTTTTCAAGGTGGTTGCACCAGTGTAAATTCTCAGCAGCATATGTGCATGCATGTGTATGCACCTGTTCTGTGTGGGTGTGCCTACTTGTATATGCATGCATGTGGCTATACATATATGTATGCTTATGCGCAGTAGGAGCTGAGTAGTGAACCTGGGTTTTGTTGCTCTTTTGGAATTTTTTTGAGGTGCACTGTTTTTTGTGCTTCTGTTTGAGCAGAATGCTCAATGTATGGGGATGCTATACATCACATTGCATTAGCATTAGAATACGAAATGTATAGGGAGTAGACCTTTAATTAATGCCAAACATGCTTGGAGCCCCTGCTTTTTGTCAAAGGTTGGGCTAGGCACTAGGGATACAGTAAAATGTTAATGACCTGCACTTTTTAGTGAAGGAGATAAACCAATACTCATGCATTTACAACTGGAAGATGAAGAATCTATTCCCTTTGGTCATATTATTAATCATAATGACTCAAAGTAGGCATTTGCTGTTGATGCTCAGGCTTCCTGTGAGACCATGCTCTTCCCTGCCTCCTCCCCCTGGTATGGACCTGACCATACCAGGGTTGGGGGACAAGAATGGGAGTGGGGGTTGTAAGTCTGTGACTGGAATGACTTTCTTCCAGGAGAAGGAGGAAGTGAAGTAAACAAGGGTGTCGGCTTCTGTAAGAGGCCTAATATTCCCTTTTGCTTAAAGAATACATTGTCCTGTTTGGTTCATGAGGTAATATGCCATTGGTAGTTGATAGGTTTAATTCTTCCCCTAGAATAAATGTACAACCTTCACTCCTCAATTGTTATTTCATACTGTGGATCCAGCACATTCACATCAGTGTTGGCCAGAGGTGACCTCCTCCTGATGAAGCTGGAGGAGGGAGGCTGTAGACATGACCAAGGAAATTCTGAAACAGAGAAGAGTAGTGATTCCACTGTGGACCTGGAGGACCCAGCACCACCATAACTCCTGTTGTAGGATTTTAACCTTTGTCTGTGACAGATCACTGACTTTTAGCATTCTCATACCATGTTAACAAGATCAGCCCATAACAGTCTGCTTTTCTCAATTGTTTCCATCCTATTTCTGCCGGGCCTCATAGGCTCAGCTAACCAGGGATTAAAGCTCACATGTAGTAATTTAGTGTTTGTTCACTCAATAGACATTGAGCATTTATTATATTGGTGTTAACCATTGTGCCAACTCCTAGAAAATTTTAAGTTCTCAACCCTCAAGGTTGAGTGAAAGAATACAAGATCTCTTCTAACCTAATCTTCTGTAATGAAGGTCATCTGTGATAGTTACTGACTAATGTGGGGCCTGCCCTTTATTTTACTGGTGCTCTGCTTCCAGAATGTAGAGCTTGGCTGTCTGGGAATGGGTAGTAAGTGTGATAGCCTACCACAATGTCAGATGGTCTCAGTAAACAGATTAGGATGCAAACTCCACTAGATCAGAGTACATGTTCAAAAATGGAAAGCTTTTTAAATGCCCAGGGCTGATGTGTGAATACAATACGTGTCTTTGCTTGTTTTAAGGAGGATATTTCAACTGAATGAAAGTGAAAATATGACATATCAGAAGATGTGGGATGTAGCTAAAACATTACCAAGACAGGAATTTATATCACTAAATGTTTACACTGATGTGAATGTGCTGGGTCCACAGTATGATATAACAATTGAGGAGTGAAGGTTGTACATTTATTCTAGGGGAAGAATTAAACCTATCAACTACCAATGGCATATTACCTCATGAACCAAACAGGACAATGTATTCTTTAAGCAAGAAAATGTTAAAATTTTCTAGGAGTTGGCACAATGGTTAACACCAATATAATAAATGCTCAATGTCTATTGAGTTACATTAGAAAAGAGAAAAGCTCTCACAATAACCTAATTCAAATCTCAGTAAACTAGGAAAAAGAAAAATAAATTCAAAGCAAGCAGAGGGAAGGAAGGATCAGAGCAAAAATCAGTGAAGTCGAAAACAGAAAAAACCCAGAGGAAATCAGTGAAACAAAAAGCTGGTCTTCATAAAAGATCAATAAAACTGATGAACTTCTAGCAAGACTGAAAAAGATAAAAAGAAAGAAAACAACTCACAGATATCAGGAATGAAAGCAGAGTTATCATAACAGATCCTACAATCATTCAAAGGATAATAAGGAAATACCATGAACAACTTTACACTCATAAATTTAAAAACTGTGAAGAAGTGAACAAGTTACATGAAAATAAAAAACTACCAAAACTGAATCAACATGAAATAGATCATTTGAGTAGTCCTATAATATCAAAGAAATTAAATTTTTAATATCAAAGAAATTAAATTTTTAATTTAAATGTTCTTGAAAAAGAAATCACCAGGCCCAGATGATTTCAATGGAGAATTCTTTAAAATATTTAGTGAACCATGAACACCAATTTTACACAATATCTTCAAGAAAACAGAAGAGGAAAGAATATTTCCCAACTCATATTACAAGGTTAGTATTAACATGATACCAAAATCAAACAGTGGAAGAAAAGAAAAACACTGTCAATTGCAAATACGGAAAGTTCAATTTTTCTCATGAACTTAAACACGATATTCCTAAAAAACAGATTAGCAAATAGAATGCAGCAATATAAAGATTATACACCATGGCCAAGTGGTTTATTCCAGGGATGAAAAGCTGGTTCAGCATCCAAAATTAATCAGTTTAGTCCACCATGACAGCAGTCTAGAGGAGAAAAACAATATGACCATATTGATTGATGCAGAAAAGCATATGATATACAACAACCACGCATGATAAAATATCTCAGCAAAGTAGTAATAGAGGTGAACTTCCTTAACTTCATAGAGAGCATCTACAAAAACTCTACAGTTAACGTCATACTTAATGGTGAAACACGGATTTTCCCTAAAGATCAAGAACAAAGCAAGGATGTCTGCTGTTATCACTCTTATTTAAAATAGTACTGAAAGTTCTAGTCAGTGACATAAGTCAAGAAAAAGAAAAGGAAAAGAAAAAAGTCTATATAAAGTTCACACAGACTGTAAAGGAAGAGATTGAACAGTCCTTATCTGCCAATGACATAAGTATCTATGTAGAAAATCCCAAGTAATCTACAAAAAACAAACCATTAGAAAAAAAGAAAAAACCCTCCTTAAACAGAGTTTAACAAGGTTGCAGGATTAAAGATCAACAACAAAAATTTTAATTGTATTTCTATATACTAACAAACATGCGGAAACAAAAATGAACAATAGATTACCATTTGAAATTACTCCAAAGAATATGAAATCTAACAAACGTGGATAGGATCTGTGTGTTAAAAATTGCAAAATGATGGTGAAAGAGATCAAAGATCAGTTAAACAAAAGAAGAAACACAGCATCACAGAGATGAAGAACAGATTCGAGGTTTTCAAGGGTTAGGTTCCAGGGGAGGATGTGGCTGCTGAAGTCCAGCATAGGGAAACCGTGGGGGCAAGGAACAGCCTTGTACCTTGATTGTGGTGGTGGTTACACAAATTACACATGTGGCTAAATGTGCATAGAATTAAACACACACAAATGAGTGCATATAAAACTGGTGAAATCTGAATAAATTCTGTACATCGTACCAATGTAAATGTCCTGGTTTTGATATTTTCCTATAGTTACATAAGATGTTACCCTGGGAAAGTAGGGTAAAGGGTACTCAGACCTTTTTGTACAATTTTTGCAACTTCCCATTGATCTATAATAATTTCAAAATAAAAAGTTACAAAATATTAAATTACTACAGTATCAGCACAGAGATGAGAATGCAGACCAAGGGAACACTATGGAAAACCCAGAGCAGGCCTATGGATGATGCCAACTAGCAGTGATGCAGAGCTGCCATTGTACAGTGACATTCAGCAAATAGTGTTGAGACAGCTGGCTCCTCACTGGGAATTAAAAGGAAATCAAATTCTTACATCACTCCCTAGATGAAAATTAATCTCACAGAGACCCAGTGGATACTACCAAAATGTTCACTTTGACAATCCTTTATAATCTGCTTTTCATTAATACCAGAGTGAAAGTTATTTGCTTTTCCTGAATATTCATGTGAACAAGGCAGTAAGCTTCAAGAAAACAAGTTCAAATTTGGCCCTGTTTATTATGGGGTTTCTTTTACTTTAACTAGTTTCTATTATATAGACAGATTAAGTTGGATTAGGCTGCTTGTAACAGAAGCCCAGTGCACAGTAAGACCACCAGGGGCTGGTGTGCTGGCTTTGTTTGGGGCCGATATATCTCCATCTAGCTTCTGTCTATGTCATCGTTAAAGTGGTTTTTTACAATGTCCAGATTCCAGCCAGCAAGGAGAAGACAAGTGGACAGTATGTAACAGCCTTTTCCCCCCAAGGATATGACTGTTTCCATTGGTCAGAATTAAGTCACATGGACACACCAAGCTGCAAGGGATTGGGAAATGGAGTCATTATGTTGGATAGTTGGATGGTGAACAGCCGAATATGGGGAGTCCGATTGCTATGAATGAAGATATCAGGTGGGGCCAAATGGCGGTCTCTGCCACCCAGAAAATGGGATGCACAGTGCTCATGGGGTGATCAGGTTTGCTGGATTCATTCCATGTTTAGTGAGAATGCTGCCAATAGGATGTGTCTACCAAGTTGACTTGGATAGATAAGAGTATGGCGTTTCTTGTTCCATTGTATTTGATTAAAACAGTAGTTTTCTGAGTGTGGTTCCCAGTCCTTCAGCATCAGCAGCACCTAGGAATTGTTAGAATATACATTGTCAGTCTCCTGTCCCAGATCTGCTGAATCAGAAACTCCAGGGGTCGGACCAGAATTTCTCCAAGACTTCTAGGCGATTCTAACGCATGCTAAAATTTGAGATTCACTAGAATCACAAAGGAATCATGAAGGCAAGTAATAAGGCAAATGTCGATTCAAGTTTATAGGAATTATGTAGTAGGAGTCTTCAAAAATACAAAAATTCAAAAGTGATTCTGAATTTAATAAGGTCAAGATTTTTTGAAGAGCTTGTGATTGCAAAAACTGTTTGTCATTGCTTAATGTGTAGTCTATCCCCTCTTGTGTGACATCCAAACGTGGCAAAACCACATCCTCACTGTTGATTGCAGTCTCTGTGGCACTCACTACAACACCTGGCCTGCAGCAGGTGCTCAGTAGTATGTTAGATGAATGCATGCAACATGAGAAGAAAAAAGTACATCTTGAGTCTTTATCAGACAAGCAGCCACATATAGTAATGAATTCTAAGTAATTGTTATGTAAGAAAGGAAAACATCTGTGCTTAAGCTTTCATTTTATTGGGATGGGCGCAGGTTATATGCACACACAGGACAGGTAATTGCCAGAAAGTTTGATTGCTTGTCTCATTAAAAATGTGCACATTAGTTTTCTGTTGTTGCCATAACAAAATTCCCCCAAACATAATGGCTTAAAACAACCCAGATGCATTATCTTTCAGTTCTGCAGGTCAGAAGTGCAACATCAGTTATGCCAGGCTAAAATCAAGGCATTGGCAAGGTCATGTTCCTTTCTAGAGGCTCTAAGGGAAGCTGTGTTGCCTTACCTATTCAGTTTCTTGGCAGAATTCAGTTATCTGCAGTTGTAGGACTGAGACATCTATTTTGTTGCTGGCTGTGAGCTGACTGCCATTCGCAACTTCTAGACACTACATGTGATTAGATTGGGCCCACCAACGTAATCCAGAAAAATCTCCCTATATCAAGATTTGTAATCTTAATCACATTGGAAAATCCCTTTTGCCATGTAAAATAACATTCACAGGTTGCTGGTATTGGGGCGTACATATCTTTAAAGGGTCATTACTCAGCTTACCACAATGCACTGGGTAAGCAGTAGGCATTCTCTCAACAAAGCATCACTTCTGGAAAGATGTCAGTGAAAATGGCAGAGTAGAGAGCTCTAAGGGCTTGACTCTCCAGAGAAACATTAAAAGAATGAGAAAAAAGGTCAGAATCAACTTTGTTTGAACTCTAGAAAATGATCAAAGGTTTACATCAACCAAATGAATTCTGGATCAAAAAAGAGGCAACTTAAAAATTGTAGGAGAAATTTGCAACATTTTTCCTTCCCTTGCCCCAGTTTTCTCCCCACTTTTCTCCCCAGTTTGTCAGCACGCTTGAAGATAGCAGCCCATGTTGCAGTTGTGGGGCTCTGGTTGTTGGTTACAGAAGGAGCAGAGAAGACCTGTTCTCAAAGAATTGTCTTTGTTTTGACCTTTCTAAGGGCTTCCTGAAGGACTGACACAGGGCAATTGCTTTTGTTTCATCAAACTCAGAATTCTCCCAGAATGGAAAAGTGGCTATGCAGAGAACATGCCTCAAAGACATTTAAAGGCAAATGAGCCATCCCTTGCTGACTGGGGTAAAATATGATTAAAGCAAACAATAGACATCTCAAATTCTTGGAGGAAAAGAGATTCTTTGGAGAATTAGAATATTGGAAAGAGTCTGTGTATACCAGGGAATTTAGAAAGTGATGTACATGCCCAGGGCAGCAAACATGCTCAGAAAAGACCTAAGAAGACCCTAAGTTTTCACCTCACTCTGACCTTTCAGATCAGCATGAGAAGAAAGTAAAGGCTAAGGCAGAGTTATGAATGGCCTGGCTAAGTGCTAGAGTGTGTCTCAACATACAGCCAATCTGCAAAAACTGGGAGAAGTGTTTTGTTGTTGTTGTTGTTTGGCTCCAGGCATTCAAGAAAATCTCTGTCAAAATGCTGGATGACTACAAGCTAAAGAACAAAGATGTCAAGGGAGGTGTCAAGACCATGGTATAAATGTACTCTGGACTCACCTCCTCCCACACATGTAATCAATTTACAACTACTCTGGGAAAAATTACCCCTGAGAGAGAACTGAAAACTTGATAAAAAGAACTCCTGCAACAAGGGACAGACCTGACTGAGGTGGAAGAGGGAGAAATTCCTTTCTGGAGAGAAAAAATCCACCTTCACAAGTTGCAGTGCTTCATGGCCAGCCAGGAGCAATCCTAATGTATGCAGCCTTCCCTGCAGGAGCGGGGGAGATACAAGCATCCTTTGGAATCGACACAGCTGAGATAAGTATCATAATATGTAGTTTTGTTGGCTACTAACAACAATGGGGAATACACCCAGAAAAACTTTAGACAAAAGGGAAAATAAAGCCGGCTCTTAAAGGGGCCAGACACAAATTCACTGTTTTGGAAAGTAGTCTAAAATCACCAGGAAGAAAGATGCACAGTCCTTTGGTAAAAAGAGACTCACCTGATAGGATCTGAGTGCATCTTTGTGGGAGGTGAGACTTTTCCAGGCACTGAGACATTGGCAGCAGTCATTATTGTGACCTAGTGCAGGCATGCTAACACAGATGCTGGCAGACACCATTGGGGTTCTTCCTTTGGCCTGTTAGCCCAGGGGTCTGCCCCACCCACTAGAGCACTGATTTAATCCAGCTCAGGCAGGGCAGGCAGCCTGCCCTGGAGACTGGCCCCACCAATAGCAAGCCCTCAGGCAATCTGTGGGCTGGCATTTATGGGGTGCCTGGATTCTCTGCAACCAGTGAATCTGCCTCTGCAGGACAAAGTGTGTGCAAGGAGCAGGGGGAGTGTGTGGTGCATTGGTGCATTGAGTGGAGTCACTGCAGAGGGGCGACTGGATCCACTTCAGGTGATTGAGACACGTGCAGGAGGCAGTACTGTGTTGATGGTGTGTGTGGCCCTGTGCACAGTGGGACTTGTCAGATGCAAAAGACTTGAACTTCTAAAAAGCCACATGGAGGATTGACACCACCTTCCAAAGATGGAAATAATTGGTTGTTCCCATGACCAGGGCCAGCCTCATTCAGCTGCAATCCTGAGAGAGCTGATGATAGACTTGCAGACCAGAGGCCTACAGCAATTGTAAGCCCCTGAGCCTAGCAAGCAGCCACGCTAGGGGCTTACTCATTTAACAGAACTGCAACAGGAATGTGCTATTAGACCTTAAAGCCATCAATGTTGGGGTTCCTCCCAAGCAATAAAGTGACTGAAGAGTCCGTATTTGCCAAACCAAGCTGAGAACTACAATCAGCTGGCCAGGGGTGTAACCTAGCCTCCCTGGACACTGGCAGCAAGGGCAACCCTGTCACAACAAAAGGACACATGCAGCCCACACAGGGGTCACTCCTGAAACATTTGGAACTGATGATGAGAGGGAAGCACACTGCTGGGCCTCATAAGGCATCTCCTATATAAGGCCACCTTTCCAAGATCAGGAGACATAGCTGACTCACATAATACATAGATAAGCACAGAGAAAGAAGAAAAATGAGGAGGCAGAGGAATATGTTCCTACTAAGGGCACAGGACAAACTCCAGAAAAAGAACTAAATGAAACAGAAATAAAGAATCTACCTGACAAAGAGGTCAGACAAATAGTCATACGGATGCTCACTGATATTGGGAGAAGAATGGATGAACTCAGTGAGAAAATCAAGAAAGAACTGGAAAAACATAAAAAAGAACCAATCATAAATGAAGAATACAATACTGGAAATGAAAATTCACTAGAGGAACTCAGTAGCAGAGTAGATGATATAGAATAACAGATCAGCAAGCTAGACAAAAGATTAGAGAAGATAACCCAAGCTGAATAGATAAAAGAAAAGAGAATTAAAGAGAATGAGAACAGTCTGAGGGACCTTTGGGACAATGTCAAGTGCAGGAACATTTCTATTATAGGTGTCTTAGAAGGAGAAGAGAGAGACAAAGGGGCAGAGAATTTATTTGAAGAAATAATATCTGAAAACTTTCTGACCTAGGAAAGGAAACAGACATTCAGGTATAGGAAGCACAGAGAGCACCAAACAAGATAAATCCAAAGAGGCCCACTCCAAGAAACATTACAATTAAAAAGTCCAACATCAAAGATAAAGGGAATTCTAAATCCCTTGAGAGAAAGGCAACAAGTGACATACAAAGAAAACCCCATAAGACTCTCAGCTGACTTCTCAGCTGAAACTCTACAGGCTGGAAGGGAATGGTACGATATATTTAAAGTGCTGAAAGGAAAAAACCTAGAGCCAAGAATATTCTACCTGGCATGGTTATCATTCAGAATGGAAGGACAGATAAATAGTTTCCCAGACAAGCAAATATGAAAGGAGTTTATCACTAAGAAACCAGGTTTACAAAAGATGCTAAAGGAACTTATTACATGGGAAAGAGAAGACCACAAATATGAATAAGAAAATTATCCAAAAATAGAACAAGCAATAAAATCACCGATAAAGGTGAAAATACAGTAAAGGTAGCAGATCAACTACCTATGAAGATAATATGAAGGTCAAATGACAAAAGTACTAAAATTATGTATTTCAGTGATAAGAGGGTAATGGATACAGACACACACAAAAAGAGGTTAGATATGATATCAAAAACAGAAAATGTGGGAGGGAGTCAAAGAGTCGAGCTTTTAGAAAGGAGTCAAACTAAAAAGACCATCAACTCAATATAGATTGCTCTCTATGGAGATTATTTTATATAAACATCATGGTAATCATAAGCCAGAAAGTTATAATAAATACACAAAAAAATTAAGAGAGAAGAATCCAAGCATAATACTAAAGAAAACCATCAAACCACAAGGGAAGAGAGCAAGAGAAGAAGAAAGGAATGGAGAAGAACTATTAAAACACCTGGAAAAAGTAACAAAATTACAATAAGTACATACTTATCAACAACTACTTTAAATGTCAATGGACTAAATGTTCCAATCAAAAGGCATAGGGTGGCCAATTGGATCAAAAAACAAGACCCATATATATGCTGCATACAAGAGACACACTTCAGACCTAAATACACTCACAAACTAAAAGTGAAGAGATGGAAAAAGGTACTCCATGCAAACGGCAATGAAAAGAAAGCTGGGGTAGCAGTACTTATATCAGACAAAATAAACTTTAAAACAAAAACTGTAACAACAGACAAAGAAGGACACTGCATAATGATAAAGAGTACAATCCAACAAGAGGATATAACACTTGTAAATATCTAAGCACCCAACGTAAGAGGCTCTAAATATATAAAGCAACTATTAATGGACATAAAAGGAGAAGTAGACTGCAGCACAATAATAGTAGGAGTTTAACACTCCACTTGGATCAATGAATAGATCATCCAAACAGAAGATCAATAAGGAAACACTTGCCTTAAATGACATATTAGACCAGGTGGACTTAGTAGATATGTACAGAACATTCACCCCAAAACTGCAGAATACACATTCTTTTGAAATGCGCATGGAACATTCTCCAGGATTGATCACATGTTAGACCATAAAACAAGACTCTAAATTTAAGAAGATTGAAATAGTATCAAGTATTTTTCTGACCACAACAGTATGAAACTAGAAATCAACTATAGGAAGAAAATCAGAAAAGTCAGAAATATATTGAGATTAAACCAAATGCTACTTAACAACTATTGGGTCAATGAACAAATCAAAAGAGAATTCAAAAAACATGTGGAGACAAGTGAAAATGAAAATACAACATGCCAAAATTTAAAGGATACAGCAGAAGTAGTTCTAAGAGGAAAGTTTATAGCAATTCAGGCCTTCTTCAACGAACAAGAAAAATCTCAAATAAACAATCTAACAGTAGATCTAAAGGAACTGTAAAAAGAAGAACAAACAAAGCACAAAATCAGTAGAAGGAAGAAAATAATAAAAATCAGAGTAGAAATAAATGAAATAGAGACTAAAAAATCAATAGAAAAAAATCAATGAAATCAAGAGCTGGTTCCTTGAAAAGATAAACAAAATTGACAAACTTTAGCTAGAGTCACCAAGAAAAAAAGAGAGAAGGCTCAAATAAATAAAATCAGAAACAAAAGAGGAGAAATTACAATGGATATCTCAGAAATAGAAAAGATTATAAGAGAATACTATGAAAAGCTATACGCTAACAAATTGGATAATCTAGATGAAATGGAAATATTCTTAGAATCATACAACCCTCCTAAACTGAATCAAGAAGAAATAGAGAATTCAGATTGATCAATTCCCAGTAAGGAGATCAAAACTGTAATCAAAAAACTCCTAAAAAAATAAGAGTTCAGGGCCCAGCCCTGTGATGCAGTGGTTAAATTTGCATGTTCTGCTTTGGCGGCCTGGGGTTCACCGGTTCAGATCCCAGGTGTGGACCTATGCACCACTTGTCAAGCCATGCTGTGGCAGGCGTCCCACATATAAAGTAGAGGAAAATGGGCATGGATGTTAGCTCAGGGCCAATCTTCTTCAGCAAAAAAGAGGACGATTGGCAGCCGACGTTAGCTCTGGGCTAATCTTCCTCAAATTAAAAAAGAAAAAAGAAAAAATGAGTTCATTACCAGTCAGCTTCCCTAGGAAATTCCACCAACATTCAAAGAGGACTTAATACCTATCCTTCTCAAACTCTTCCAAAAAATTAAAGAGGGGAAGGGGCTTCCTAACTCATTCTACAAAGTCAACATTATCCTGATATCAAAACCAGACAAGGACAACACAATAAAAGAAAATTTCAGGCCAATATTACTAATAAATATTGAATGCAAACATCCTCCACAAGACACTAGCAAGTCAAATACAACAATACATTAAGAAAATCATATACCATGATCAAGTGGGATTTATTCCAGGGATGCAGGGATGGTTCAAAATCTGCAAATCAATCAACATGATACATCATATTAACAAAATGAAGAATAACAATCACATAATCATCTCAATAGATGCAGAGAAAGCAATTGACAAGACCCAACAGCCATTTATGATAAAAACTCTGTATAAAATGGGTGTAGAAGTAAAGTACCTTAGTATAATAAAGATCATATATGACATACCCACAGCTAATATCATTCTCAATGGAAAAAAACTGAAAGCTATTCCTCTAAGAACAGGAACCAGACAAGGATGCTCACTTTCACCACTGTGATTTAACACAGTATTTGAAGTCATAGCCAGAGCTACCAGGCAATAAACAGAAATAAATAGATCCAAATTGGAAAGGAAGAAGTGAAACTGTCACTATTTTCAGATGACATGATTTTATGTATAGAAAACCCTAGGAATCTACCAAAAAGCTTTTAGAAATATTAAATGAATATGGTAAAGTTGCAGGATACAAAATCAACATACAAAAGTCAGTTGCATTTCTATAACACTAAAAGCAAAGTAGTGAAAGAGAAATTAAGAATACAATCCCATTTACCATTGCAATAAAAAGAATAAAATACCTAGAGGTGATAGATCTGTACACTGAAAACTATAAAATATTGTTGAAAGAAATTGAAGAAGACACAAAAAAATGGAAAGATATTCTATGCTCATGGATTGGAAGAATTAACATAGTTAAAATGTCCATAGTGCTCAAAGCAACCTAGAGATTCAATGCAATCCCTATCAAAGTTCCAATGACATTTTCACAGAAATAGAAAAAAGAATCCTAAAATTTATATAGACCAACAAAAGACCCCAAATAGCCAAAGGAATCCTGAGGAAAAAGAACAAAGCTGGAGGCATCACACTCCCTGATTTCAAAATGTAGTACAAAGCTATAGTAACTAAAGCAGCATGGTACTGGCACGAAAACAGACACACAGATCAATGGAACAGAATCAAGAGCCCAGAAATAAACCCACACATCTACAGACAGCTAATTTTTGAAAAGGGAGCCAAGAACATACAATGGAGAAAGGAAAGTCTCTTCAATAAATAGTGTTGGGAGAACTAGACAGCCACATGCAAAAGAATGAAAGTAGATCCCTATCTTACACCAAGCAGAAAAATCAACTCAAAATGGATTGAAGACTTGAATGTGATATCTGAAACATGAAACTTCCAGAAGGAAACATAGGCAGTATTCTCTTCGGCATCAGTCTTAGCTGCATATTTTCAAATACCATGTCTGACCGGGTAAGGGAAATAATAGAAAAAATAAACAAATTGGACCACATCAAACTAAAAAGCTTTGTCACAGCAATGGAAACCATCAACCAAACTAAAAACAACGTAGCAACTGGGAGAAGATATTGCAAACTATATATCTGATAAGGGGTTAATATCCAAAATATACAAACGACTCGTATGTATCAACAACAAAAATCTAACAACCCAATTAAATAGTAGGCAAAAGATCTAAACAGACATTTCTCCAAAGAAGATATACAGATGGCCAACAGGCACATGAAAAGATGTTCAACATCATTAACTATCAGGGAAATGCAAATCAAAACTACAATGAGATATCACCTCACTCCCGTCAGAATGGCTATGATTAACAAGACAGGAAACAATAAGTGTTGGAGAGGATGTGGAGAGAAGGGAACCCTCTTACAGTGCTGGTGGGAGTGCAAACTGGTGCAACCACTATGGAAAACAGTAGGAAGATTCCTCAAAAAATTAAGAATAGATCTACCGTGGGATCCAGCTATTCTACTGCTGGGCATTTATCCAAAGAACATGAAAACATGAATGCATAAAGATACATTCACCCATAAATTCATCGCAGCATTATTCACAATAGCAAAGACTTGGAAGCAACCTAGGTGCCCAGAAGATACAAATGGATAAAAAAGATGTGGTATATATACACAACGGAATACTACTCAGCCATAAAGAATGATGAAATCCAGCCATTTGTGACAACATGGATGGACCTTGAGGGCGTTATGCTAAGTGAAATAAATAAGTTAGAGGGAGACAGTCATCTCATTCATAGGTAGAAGAGAAAAACAACAACAAACAATCACATAGAGACAGAGATTGAATTGGTCATTACTGGAGTGGACAGGAGGAGGGAGGACAGGGAAAGGGTGATTAGGTACATGTGTGTGGTGATGGGTTGTAATTATTCTTTGGATGATTAACACAATGTGATCTATACAGGAATCGAATTATAATGATGTATCTCTGAAATTTATATAGTTATAAACCAATGTTATCACAATAAATAAAACAGAAAGATAAGAAAATGGTTAACTAAATTATAGCACTGCCATGCTAGAGAATAAAAGAAAGCATTTAAGAAGTATGTACTAGTTCTGCAAAATCTTATAGATATATTACTGTTAAAATAATTGGAGAATAAAAAAAAGAACAGAGATGTCAAGGCAACACAAGGCAAAAAATACCTTAGGAAAGTCAGTAAACAAACAAACAACTACAACCCAGAGAGGCAACAAAAGCAAACACTGAGGAGGGTGAAGAAGCTGACTTCCAGAATTAGTACATTATAACTTTTGTGTGTGTGGTTTTCAGTCTCTTTTTATTTTTAAAATTTTATTGAGGTCAAAATAGTTTATAACATTGTGAAATTTCAGTTGTACATTATTATTTGTCAGTCACCATATAAATGTTCCCCTTTACCCCTTTTGTCCACCTCCATCCCCCTCCCCCCCATAACTACTAATCAATTCTGTTTGTCCATGTGTTAGTTTATCTTCTACATATGACTGAAATCAGATGGTGTTTATCTTTATCTGTCTGGCTTATTTTTCTTAACATGCTCAAGTCCATCCATGTTGTTGCAAATTGGATGATTTTGTCTTTTTTGTGGCTGAGGAATATTCCATTGTATTTATATACCACATCTTTATCCAATCATCAGTCTATGGGCACTTGGGTTGCTTCCATGTCTTGGCTATTGTGAATAATGCTGCAATGAACATAGGGGTGCATAAGTGTCTTTGAATTGTTGATTTCAAGTTTTTTGCATAAATACCCAGTAGCGGGATAGCTGGATCATATGGTATTTGTATTTTTAATTTTTTGAGAAATCTCCTTACTGTTTCCCATAGTGACTGCACCAGTTTGCATTCCCACCAGCAGTGTATGAGGGTTCTTTTTTCTCCACATCCTCTCCAACATTTGTTATTTCTTGTCTTGGTGACTATAGCCATTCTAACGGGTGTAAGGTGATATCTCAGTGTAGTTTTGACTTGCATTTCCCTGACAATTCTTGATATTGAACATCTTTGCATATGCCAATTGACCATCTGTATATCGTCTCTGGAAAAATTCTGTTCAGATTCTCTGCTTATTTTTTGATTGAGTTGTTTTGTTGTTGTTGAGTTGTGTGAGCTCTTTTATATATTTTGGAGATTAGCTCCTTGTTGGATATATGATTTGCCAATATTGTCTCTCAGTTGGTGGGTTGTCTTTTCATTTTGTTCCTGGTTTCCATTGCCTTGCAGCAGCTCTTTAGTCTGATGAAGTCCAATTTGTTAATTTTTTTCTTTTGTTTCCCTTGCCGAAGTAGATATGATATTCAAAAAGATCCTTCTAAGACTGATGTCAAAGAGTGTGCTGCCTATATTTTCTTCTAGGAATTTTATGGTTTCCCATCTTACTTTCAAGTCTTTAATCCTTTTTGAGTTAACTTTTGTGTATGGCAAAAGATAGTGGTTTACCTTCATTCTTTTGCATGTGGCTGTCCAGTTTCCCCTACACCGTTTCTTGAAGAGAATTTCCTTTCTTGATTGTGTGTTCTTGGCTCCTTTGTTGAAGATTAGCTGTCTGTAGATGTGTGATTTTATTTCTGGGATTTCAATTCTGCTGCATTGGTCTGTGTGTCTTTTTTTGTACCAGTACTATGCTGTTTCGATAACAATAGCTTTGTAGTATAGTTTGAAGTCAAGGTTTCTGATGCTCCAGCTCTGATCTTTTTTCTTAGGATTGCTTTAGCTATTTGGAGTCTTTTGTTGCCCCACATGAATTTTAGGATTCTTTGTTCAAAATTTGTCAAGAATGTCATTGGGATTCTGATTGGGATTGCATTGAATCTGCAGATTTCTTTAGGTAGTATGGACATTTCAACAGTTTATTCTGGCAATCCATGTGCATGGAATATGTTTCCATTTCTTATGTCATCATCATTTCCTTTCCAAATGTCTTACGGTTTTCTTTATTTAAGTCGTTCACCTACTTGGTTAAATTCATTCCTAGATAATTTAGCCTATTTGATGCAATTGTAAATTGGACTATATTCCTGATTTCTCTTTCCTCTTCATTCATTATTAGAATATAGAAATACCACTGGTATTTCTAAATTGATTTTGTACCCTGCAATTTTGCTGCAGTTGTTGATCTTTTTAAAATAGTTTCCTGATGGATTCTTTAGGGTTTTTTGTATAGAAAATCATGTCTTCTGAAAACAGCAAGAGTTTCACATCTTCAATGCAAATTTGGATCCGTTTTATCTCTTTTTCTTGCCTAATTGCCCTGGCCCAAAGCTCCAGTATCATGTTGAATGAGAGTGGCAAGAGTGGGCACCCTTATCTTGTTCCTGTTCTCAGAAGAGTGGCTTTTGTTTTTTATCCATTGAGAATGATGTTGGCTGTGAGTTTGTCATATATTGCCTTAGTGTGTTGAGATACTTTCATTCTATGCCAATTTTATTGTGGCTTTTTGTCAAAAATCGATGTTGGATCTTGTAAAATGCTTTCTCTGCATCTATTGAGATGATCATGTGGGTTTTATTCCTCATTTTATTAATGTGGTGTATCACATTGATTGATTTGTGGATGTTGAACCATCCATGCATCCCTGGTATAAATTCCACTTGATCATGGTGCATGATCCCTTTAATGCATTGCCGTATTTGCCTTGCCAATATGTTGTTGAGGATTTTTGCATCTATGTTTCATCAGTCATATTGGCCTGTATTTTCCTTCTTCATGTTTTCTTTCTCTGGCTTTGGGATCAGGGTGATGTTGGCCTCATAAAATGTGTTAGTAAGTCTTCCATCTTCTTCAATTTTTTGGAATGGTTTGAGAAGGATAGGTATTAAACCTCCTTTGAACATTTGGTAGAATTCTCCAGAGAAGACATCTGGCTCTGGACTTTTATATTTTGGGAGGTTTTTGATTTCTGTTCAATCTCTTACTTGTGATTGGTCTCTTCAGATTCTCTATTTATTCCTGATTCAGTTTGGGGAGGTTGCATGAGTCTAAGAATGTATCCATTTCTTCTAGATTGTTGAATATGTTGGTATATAGTTTTTCATAGTATTCTCTTATAATCCTTTGTATTTCTGTGGTATCCATTGTAATTTCTCTTCCTTCATTATAATTTATTTATTTATTTATTTTTATTTTTTCCTTTTTCTCCCCAAAGCCCCCTGGTACATAGTTGTATATTCTTCGTTGTGGGTCCTTCTAGTTGTGGTATGTGGGATGCTGCCTCAGGGTGGTTTGATGAGCAGTGCCATGTCTGCGCCCAGGATTCGAGCCAACGAAACACTGGGCTGCCTGCAGCGGAGCGCACGAACTTAACCACTCGGCCACCGGGCCAGTCCCTTTTCATTATAATTTTATTTCTTTTAGCCTTATGTTTTTTTTTTATTGAGTCTGGCTAAGGGTTTATCAATCTTGTTTATCTTCTCAAAGGGCCAGCTCTTAGTTTCATTGATCCTTTCTACTCTTTTGTTTTGTTTTAATTTCATTTATTTCTGCTCCAATTTTTTTATTTTCCTCCTTCTCCTGAATTTGGGTTTTGTTTGCTCTTCTTTTTCTAGTTCTGTTAGACGTAGTTTAAGATTGCTTTTTTGAGATTTTTCTTGTTTGTTAAGGTGGGCCTGTATTTCTATGAATTTCCCTCTTAGGACTGCTTTTGCTGCATTCCATATGAGTTGGTATGGTGTATTTTCGTTTTCACTTGTCTCCAGATATTTTCAATTTCTCCTTTAATTTCTTCAATGATCCATTGGTTGTTCAGTAGCCTCTTCTTTAGTCTCCACAAATATGTCACTTTCCTAGCTTTTTTCTTGTAGTTGATTTCTAGTTTTATAGCATTATGGTTGGAACAGATGCTTGATATGGTTTCAGTCTTCTTAAATTTATTGAGGCTTGCCTTGTTTCCAAACATATGGTCTATCTTTGAGAATGTTCCATGTGTACTTGAAAAGAATGTGTATTCTGTTGTTTGTTGATGGAGTGTTCTCTATATATCTGTTAAGTCCATCTGGTCTAGTTTTTCATATCTATCCACTATTTTCTTGTTGACTTTCTGTCTGGGTAATCTATCCATTGATGTAAGTGGGGTGTTAAATTCCCCTACTTTTATTGTGTTGCTGTTAATATCTCTTTTTAGGTTTGTTAATAGTTGCTTCATGTACTTTGGTGCTCCTGTATTGGGTGCATATATATTTATAAATGTTCTGCCTTCTTGGTTGAATGTCCCTTTTATCATGATATACTGCTCCTCTTTGTCTCTCATTACCTGTTTTATCTTGAAGTCTACTTTGTCTGATATAACTATGGCAGCACTTGCTTTCTTTAATTTGCCATTATCTTGGAGTATTGTTTACCATCCCTTCACTCTGAGCCTGTGTTTGTCTTTAGAGCTGAGATGTGTTTCCTGGAGGCAGCATAATGTTTGGTCTTATTTTTTAATCCATCCCACCACTTTGTGTCTTTTGATTTAAGAATTCAATCAATTTATATTTAGAATGATTATTGATATATGCTTAATGCTGCCATTTTATGACCTATTTTCTGGTTGTTTTGTAATTCCCTTGTTTCTTGTCCCCACGTTACAGGTCTAGTTTCAACAAAAATTATAAAGCATGCAGAAAAACAAAGTATGGCCCATTTACAGGATAATTTAACAGAAATTGTTCTGAGGAAGCACAGACATTGAATTTACTAGACAAAGCCTTTAAATTCATTCTCTTAAATATGCTCAAAGAGCTAAAGGAAACCAGGAGGACAATATATCAACAAATACATACTATCAATAAAGAGATAAATATAGAGGTACAAAGGAACTAAACCAAAACTCCGGAGCTGAAAAGCACAACAGTTGAAATGAAAATTCACTATATACACATAGTGAGTCCCAGAAGGAGAGAGAGAAAGGGACAGAGAGATTATTTGAAGACATAATAGCCCAAACTTCCCAAATTTTATGAAAGGACATGAGTTCACACATTCTAGAAACTCAATGAACTCTAAGAATGATGAACACAAAGAGATCCACAATTGGACATCTTATAATCAAGCTGTCAAGAGCTGAAGACAAAAAGAGAATCTTGAAAGTAGCGAGAGAAAAGTGACTCATCACATACAAGGGATCCTCAATAAGATTAAAAACTGATTTCTCAGGAGAAACCATCCCAGAAGGCAGTGGGATGATGTATTTAAAGTGCTGAGAGAAGAAAACTGTAAAAAAAAAAAAAACCCCTGAATACTATACCCAGGAAAAGTATACTTCAAAAACAAAGGAGTAATTAAGACATGTCAGATACACAAAAGCTAAGGGGGTTTGTCACTATATAAGAAAAGCCCTATAAGAAGAGCCAAAGCAGATCTTAAGGCTGAAATGAAAGGACAATAGACAGTAACTCAAAGACATGAGTAGAAATTAAGAACTATGTTGAAGGTAACTACATAGGCAAATATAAAAGCCAGTATTATTGTATTTCTGGTTTTTAAGTCTTTTTTTGGTTTCCTATGTGATTTAAAAGACAAACTCATAAAACAATAATTATAAATCTATATTAATGGGCAAACAGTGTGTAATGGTGTAATTTGTGACAATGCAACATGAAAGGAGAATTTGGAATAGAGAGTATGTATAGAAGCAGAGTTTCTGTATGCTATTTAAGATGAGTTGGTGATAAATTCAAAGTAAATTATAATAAATGTAGTATATTTATCCTCATGGTAACCACTATGAAAATAACTTAAAACTATACAGGAAAGAAAATGAGGAAGGGGTCAAAATGTTGCACTAGAAAAAAAAAAAAGAATCAACTAAGAAGGCAATATTGTAGGAATTGAGGAACAAAATAGGATATGACATATAGAAAACTAATAGAAAAATGACAGAAGTCTTTTATCAGTAATTACTTTAAATGTAAAGAAATAAACTCACCAATCAAAAGAGACAGGAAGAATGTAAAAGAAAAACATGATCCAACTATATGCTGTCTATAAGAGATTCACTTTAGATCCAAAGACACAGAGGTTGAAAGTGAAAGGATGGCAAAAGATATTCCAAACAAATAGTAACCAAAGAAGAGGTAGGGTGGTTATACTAACATCAGACAACACAGACTTTATGTAAAAAAACTATTGTAAAAGACAAAGAAGGTCATTATAAATTAATAAAAAGATCAATTTATAAAGAAGATATAATAAGTTTAATCAAAAGTCTAACCAAGCAACAGAGACTCAAAATATATGAAGGATAACATTGACAGAATTGAAGGGAGAAATAGATATAATTCTAGAATTATAGTTGGAGACTTCAACACACCAATTTCAATAATGTATAACTATCATCTAAACAGGCAATCAATAGGGAAAAGAGGATTTGAAGAACGCTGTGAACTAACTAGACCTAAGAGACATTTACAAAGCACTCTACCCAACAACAGCAAAATATACATTCTCCTCAAGTACATATGGAACATTCTCCACAAAACAAGCCTAACGAATTTAAAAAGATTAAAGTCATGCAAAGTATCTTCTCAAAACACAATGGAATGAAATAGAAATCAATGACAGAAGGAAAACAGGAAAATTTACAAATATGTGGACATTAAACAACATATTTTTTAAAAATCAACTGATTAAAGAAGAAATCATGAGGGAAACTAGAAAATATTTTGAAATAAATTTAAATGAAATTACCATAAAATATTTTGAAGTGAAAATTAAAACACAACCCACCAAACTCTACAGGATGCAGCAAGAGCAGAAATTTATAGTAGTAAATATATACATGAAAAAAGACTGATCTCAAAACAATAACCTACCTTTACATCTCAAAGAACTAGAAAGGGAAGAGAAAACTAAACCTAAAGCTACCAGAAGGAAGGTAATAACAAATATTAGAGTGGAGATAAACAAAATAGAGAATAGAATAACCACAGAGAAAATCAATAAAATCAAAAGTTTATTCTTCAAAAAGATAAGCAAAATTGAGAAACTGTAGCTACACTGATAAGAAAAAGAGAGAAGATGCAAAACTGACCTTACAAAAATAAAAAGGATTATAAGAGTATAGTGTGAACAATTGTATACCAATAAATTAAATAACAGATGAAATGGACAAATTCCTAGAAACACACAAGATATCAAAACTGACTCAATAGAAAATATAAATAGATCTATAACAGGTAATGTGCTTGAATCAATAATTAAAATCCTCTTAAGAAAGTGAATCCCACGACCGGAATTGATTAATTCTGCCAATCACTTCTTTAATTCGTTAGCGAATTAACACCAATACTTCTCAAATGCTCCCAAAAATACAAGAGGAGGGAGCACTTCCTAACTCATTCTATGAATCCAACGTGACCTCGAAACCAAAGCCAGAAAAAGACAAGAAAACTGCAGACCAATATAATTTTTAAATATAGATGCAAAAGCCCTTAGCAAAATACTAGCAAACCAAATCCAGCTGCAAATTAAAAGCATTATACACGGTAACCAAGTGAGATTTATCCCAGGAATGTGAGGGCCATTTAACCTACGAAAATTAGTATAATATACCATCTTAATAAAATGAAGGGAAAAAAAATCATGTGATTATCTCAACTGAGCAGGAAATGTGTTTGATAAAACCAAAAACCTTTCATGATTAAAAATACTTAATAAACTAAGAACATAAGGCAGCTTCATCAACCTGATAAAGGTCATCATGAAAACCCACAACTGACATCATGGATTCCATTTATATGTGATACCCTAAATAGATCAATCCATAGAGACAGGAAGGAGATTGCTGGTTGCTAGGGGCTGAGGGCAGCCGTGTATGGCAAGCAGCTGCAAGAGTTGTCTTCGGGGAGGGATGAAAATGTTTTGGAGCTTGACAGAGGTGGTCATTGCCAACACTGTGACTGTCCAATTGCAACTGAATTATACACTTTAGAGCGATTAATTTTGTTATGTGAATTTCATCTCAATTTTAAAAATATCATTTCTGGTTTCTTTTGGTTCTACAGCACAAGAGATAGACTTGGATGAGGTCCCAAGCCAGTGAGAAGATCTGAGCTCCCCCTGTCTCTGGATGGCAGGGCATTGTCACTATCACCCAGCTGTTTTTTAAAGCAGTGGTTCTCAAGGTGGAAGGTAATTTTACTCCCAGGGGACACTTTGCAATGTCTGAACACTTCTGGGTTGTGACAATAGAGAGGGTGGTAGCGGCCTTGTAGCAAGAAGTGAAGCTGCATAACAGGGGCTTGGGGCCAAGATGGTGAAAATTGTGGATGGTTAAGAAATGGCACAATGTTCTATTCACATTTATTATCTTTTTAAAGGAACTGCCCTAAAATCTCACCACACTCTGCAGGCATGTACCTCATAGGGCTAATGCTTAGTAAAAGTTAATACTCCAAGGGTCCTGGCTTCCCCTGCTCCCAGGAGAGCCCCAACCCTGTCACTTCTACCTGAACCCTGAGGTTGCTGTCCACTGTCTCTCCCCCTCCCCGTTCCCACCCTTGAAAGCCCAGCCTATAGGCCATGTAGCCTGCTCAGCTCACCAGCCTGTGTGTTCAGTTTCAGTCTTTTGCTTCTTTATGATCCTCCTCATGTTATGTGTGCATTTGTTAATGTGTGCTGGCCTCTGTTCCAGGGATAATGTGAGATTCGCAAGGCCGGGGACTGTTTCTCTTCCTCATGCTGTGTCTACAGGGTCCAGGGAATTAATGAGGTCCTCAGTCAGTCATTTTAAAGGGTTGAATGTGCTGGGGTATCCAGGAGAAGAGTATCCCAGGTTGTGTTGATCCAGGATAAACATAAAGACATCTCAGAGCAGGCTAGCTTTCTCTCTTTTCATCATGAGGTTGATATTAACACCTCTTTGAGCCTTTGTTTCCTCATTAATAGAATGAGGATCTATTAAATAATTCAAAAAATGTATTCATAGATTACTCCACACCAGGCATGATTCTGGATTCTGAGGCTACAGTGAGGAACAGACAGTCAGTGTTCTTGCTGTCATGGAGTGTTGTCCCATTGGGAAGTAAAACACACATATACAGCTGCTGGGGAATGTGATGTTGCCAGGAAAGGTGTGATGAAGGGAGCAGAGCATACTAGGGGAAGGAAGTGACACACAGTGTTTCAGCCCAGATGGTCAGAAAGGTGTCTCACAGCAATGTGAGTGGAGAAAAGGAGACAGGCCACAGGAAGACCTAGGGTCAGGTGCTCAGCTAGGGGAAGCAGCGCTCACCCCCTGCCAGCAGGCAAGAATGAGGCTGGAGGGCCAGCTAGGGAAGGCATGCCAACCTTGTAAATCAGAATAACACTGTGCCTGTTGTGGTCAGAGGTGACATGGATTAGGAGATTGTTGATAGAATCTTAGTGGATCATAGCAGTGCTGGTGGTGAGGAGGAGGTTGGACTAGAGATAGATTCTGAAATAGAACTGACAGGATCTGCTAAGAGGTTGGAAGTGGGAAGAGAGGTGTCAAGGAGGACCCTGAGACTTGGGCCTTAGCTTTTGGGTCAATGGCAGTGCCATTCACCAAGTCAGGAGGGGGTATCTGTGAATGTTGTGGGGTATCAAGAGTCTTTGTCATGAGGGGGTAAGTCTGTGATGCCCATTGGACATGCCCATTGGAACTCAGAGGAAGATGGGTGGGTAAAGAGCCAAGATGCTCCCCAAAATGAGAGGCATTCTTTCACCCCTCCCCAAAGAAGAGAGGGTGTCTTTCTTCCCTAATGCAGTGCCCATGTATTAGAACCAACCTTCTTGTCCCCTTCACACACAGTGGATGACAATGGTCACTATTTAGTGAGCAGGCAGCATGCACTGATTCAGAGCAGACATACATGTGTGTATGTCTGTATCTGAAGAGGTCAGTCTAACCATCTCTCTATCTACGGTTTTATACCTTATTCTGCTTTCAGCAACTCGCATTAAATCATTGTCTGCATTTGTCAGAGGCCGAGAGAAGCTAACAACCTGACCAGGAACATGGGACACAGTAGCTGGGGCTGTGATGCCACAGGGCCTGAAAGCACAGAGCATGCTGGGCCCACCTAGAGGCAGCCCAGCAGCTTAGCTTGTCTCTCAAAGGCCTTTCTTCCAGTCCTCCATTCCTGTCCTTTATCCAGGCAGTATTTGTGAAGGTTTTGGGTTTTATTTGGCATTAAAATTGGATCAAAAGATGTGAAAGCCTAGATTTAATAAGATTCAGTACAAAACCATAGAGCTTCCCAGACCCAAAGGGATGACATTTTGATGAAATGACAGGAAGTAGAAAAGGTGTTTGGGGATTTCCTTTAAGAGATATAGCTTATGACACTACCAAAGCAAAATCGAGCCAAAGTTAAGCAGGCAGGCAAAGAAGATTTTATTCAGACTATTGCATGAGAAGAGAGCCTGAACTCAACTTTGCTGAAACAAAAGGCAGGAGGGCTTTTAAGTGTTGGATGAGCTAGTGGAAAGTGCTGGAGGACATTAGGAAGGCTGACTTGTGGGATGCTGAGCATGCTAAGGGTTGTCTTGGTCAGCACATAATACCTTAATATTAATGCAAACAAATCTTAGCAGAATCTTGCAACATGGGGAAAATAGAGGTTGGTGCACTCTGACCATTGGGTCAGGCTGGCTTAGATTGAGGAAGGGGTGCCCTGGAGGCCAGCTGGGGGAGGGGAGGTAGAGTGTGGTCATGCTGAGGAGCCGGGGCTGGCTGGTGTAGAAGCAGGTCCTGGGGAAAGGGTAGCTGGGTGCCCCTTACTCTTGGGCTTCCCTTCTGCCACTCCTAAGAACTTTGCAGCCCACCTACTCTGGAGCCTGCCCAGAGCATCTTCCTGCACCCAGGGATAAGCTGGCATAGGCTACTCAAGCAGAGACTAGACAGGGGACAGAAGAAGGGCTTTCTCTGCTCTTTGGAACAAAAGGGAGCCCTGCTAAGGAACATGAAGAATCTCAGACACATAATCCTCCATTTCTATGGAGGAGAATGAGGCTCAAAGAGGAAGGTTAAATCCCAAGAACATTCTTCACAGAAATTGAACAAAGAATCCTAAAATTCATATGGGACAACAAAAGACCGCGAATTGCTAAAGCAATCCTGAGCAAGAAAAACAAAGCCGGTGGAGTCACAATCCCCGATTTCAAAACATACTACAAAGCTACAGTGATCAAAACAGCATGGTACTGGTACAAAAACAGGTCCACAGGTCAATGGAACAGAATTGAAAGCCCAGAGATAAAACCACACATCTATGGACAGCTAATCTTCGACAAAGGAGCAGAGGGCCTACAATGGAGAAAAGAAAGTCTCTTCAACAAATGGTGCTGGGAAAACTGGACAGCCACATGCAAAAGATTGAAAATTGACCATTCTTTTTCACCACACACCAAAATAAATTCAAAATGGATCAAAGACCTAAAGATTAGGCCTGAAACAATAAGTCTTCTGGAAGAGAATATAGGCAGTACACTCTTTGACATCAGTTTCAAAAGAATCTTTTCGGACACTATAACTCCTCAGTTGAGGGAAACAATAGAAAGAATAAACAAATGGGACCTCATCAGACTAAAGAGCTTCTTCAAGGCAAGGGAAAACAGGATTGAAACAAAAAAACAGCTCACTAATTGGGAAAAAATATTTACAAGCCACTTATCCGACAAAGGGTTAATCTCCATAATATACAAAGAACTCACACGGCTTAACAACAAAAAAACAAACAACCCGATCAAAAAATGGGCAGAGGACATGAACAGACATTTCTCAAAAGAAGATATGAATATGGCCAATAGACACATGAAAAGATGTTCATCATCACTAATCATCAGGGAAATGCAAATCAAAACTACACTGAGATATCACCTTACACCCGTTAGATTGGCAAAAACATCCAAAACCAAGAGCGACAAATGTTGGAGAGGTTGTGGAGAAAAAGGAACCCTCATACACTGTTGGTGGGAATGCAAACTGGTACAGCCACTATGGAAAACAGTATGGAGATTTCTCAAACAGTTAAAAATAGAAATACCCTATGACCCAGCCATCCCATTACTGGGTATCTATCCTAAGAACCTGAAATCAGAAATCTCAAGAGTCTGTTGCACCCCTATGTTCATCGCAGCATTATTTACAATAGCCAAGATGTGGAACCAACCTACATGCCCAGAAACTGATGATTGGATAAAGAAGATGTGGTATATATACACAATGGAATACTACTCAGCCATAAAAAAAGACAAAATTGGCCCATTCACAGCAACGTGGATGGACCTCGAGGGTATTATGTTAAGCGAAATAAGCCAGTCAGAGAAAGACGAACTCTATATGACTCCACTCATAGGTGGAAGTTAGTATATTGATAAGGAGATCTGATCGGTGGTTACCAGGGAAAAGGGGGGGGGTGGGGGGAGGGCACAAAGGGGGAAGTGGTATACCCACAACATGACTAACAAAAATGTACAACTGAAATCTCACAAGGTTGTAATCTATCATAACATTAATAAAAAAAAAAAAAAAAAAAAAAGGAAGGTTAAGTGTGGTCACATTTCCCCCTGCCCTATCCCGCCCTCCTTGGCAGCCAGCTAGGTAACTAGGCGATCACCATGCCTGCAGAGACCAGCTCCCAGAAGCTCCTATTGTCTCCCTGGGCATCCATCAAAGCCAGCTAATCAGAGGTGGTCAGCAGGATGCATGGATCAACCATTGTAACTAATTCACCATTTGGAGGACAGCATCTCTGGGATGACCTCATCAAGTATTTGGGAATAGTGTCATGATCAAGATGCTCTGGGAAAATGATTTGTTAGGATTTAATCAATTAGAAATTGACTTCCATGTTTCAAAAATTTATCTTTAGATATAATACTGAACTGCTAGAAATACACTTTATAAAACAATATTTCAATGTAAACTATTTCTTTTAGTAACGCATCAAACCAAGAAAGACAAAATCAGGTCACAGATGTCTAGAGCACAAGTCCTAGAAACTAATCTAAATAAAATCCGCGTGGAACTTATTCTAAAAAAACAAGAAAGGGTTTAAATATTACTGACCAATATTACAATGGCACTGTTCTCTAAATATATGTAGAATGTCAAAGAAGCATTGTACATAATAGCCCAGATATCCATCAACAGTACAATGGGTAAGTACGTTCTGAAACATTCACATGATGGAATAGTACAAAGCCATGAGAATAAACAACCTTGAATTAAACCCACCAACACAAGTAAAGCCCCAGGCACAGAGAGCACCTACTGCGCAATTCCATTTCTGTAAAGTGTGAAAACAGACAAAGTGGCCCAGGCTATTCTAGTCAAGAACGTGGCAGGTAGCACCTGTGAGACTGCATGGAGTTGTCTGTGTTGACCTTGCACTTACTAGATGTGTGTTCCGCCTCCCCATGAAGCTGTGTGCAGCCACCCAGCCAGGTAGTGTGAGTATCCGTGGAGACCAGAAAGAAGAGGGGGGCCGAGCACCTTTGAGTGACTAGGATGATAGCTCCCATGGCTCATGGGTGCCCACAGCATGATTGACGTGTAACCGCTGTCTCTTGTTGCCTGGGTTGGTGGGGGTCACAATAAAATGCAGGATGGTAGTTAACTTGGATTTGACCGGAAAAAGCAAACACGACCTGAGAAATGCAAATGGGGGAGACACTACAGGGTGGGAGTTCTGGCTGCTCTTTCCAAGTTTAATGTTGCACAAATGAAAATGTTACATGTGGAAAAGCAACAACCTGCATCGGGTCCAACTGAGAGTAATTAGGGACAGGAGAATGTTTGCCAACTTTAGAGCAGACTTTTCAATCTTGGTTTCCAAATTTAGGAGTAAATGAAACATTTCCATGTTTCAGTGTGTTGAACTCTGAGAAGAAATGTGCTTTCTTTCTCTTTTTTTGTTGTTGTGGTAAAAAATATATATAATGTAAAATTTACCATCTGTGGTGGTTAACTTTTTGTGTCAACTTGACTGGGCCACAAGGTTCCCAGATACTTGCTCAAACATCATTCTGGGTGTGTCTGTGAAGGTGTATCTGGATGTGATTAACATTTGAATTGATAGACTGAGTAAAGCTGATTGCCCTTCCCAATGTGGGTAGGTCTCATCCAGTCAGGTGAAGGCCTGAATAGAACGAAAATTCTAAGTAAGTGGGAATTCCTCCTGCCTGTCTTGAACTGGGACATTGGTCTTCTCCTGTCTTTGGACTCGAATTGAAATATTGGCTCTTCTTGGGTCTTGAGTCTGCCAGCTTCAGACTTGAACCTACTTCATTGGCTCTCCTGGTTCTCAGGCCTTCAAACTAGGACTGGAACTAAAGCACAGGCTCTCCTGGGACTCCAGCTTGCTGATTCACCCTGCAGATCCTGAGATTTGTCAGCTTCTATAACCACCAATTCCTTAAAATCTTTTTCTATCTATATATACATAATGTTGGTTCTGTCTCTCTGGAAAAACCTGATGGATGCACTATCTTAACCATTTTTAGGTGTAAGTCGTCTGTGTCATGAAGTACATTGACACTGTTGTGCAACCATCACCACCACTCATCTCCAGAACTTTTTCATCTTCCCTAACTGAAACTTTGAAGAAATGCATCTTCTACAGCTGTGCTTTGTTATTTATGCCCAATGATCTGAGCAATATACCAGGAGTTACTAGAAGGTAAGACTCCCTATAGTGCAATTGAAAGCACTCATTCATTTATATATCGATTCATTCTTTTACTCCGGTACTGTGAATATTTATATAGGTATTTGTATAGGTAGAGTGAACTTCAAGGTTGTTTGGAATAATTGAAGCAAATTCTTTCAATTAAAAAACAGCCTATATGTGTGTTTTAACTTAAAAATTATTCTGAATTAATTATCAGAGCCGATATCTGTTGATCAAAGTTTCTGGATTGCCACTCGTGCTTCCACTAAACCTGTACAGGAGTTTTTAGGAAGAAAAAGAGCTACGACAAACTTCAGTAACTTCAGACACATTTTTATTTTTTAATTTTAGCCAAGTGAAATAAATGATTCAAGGAAAGAAAAAGAGCGTTTTAATAAATTTATTCCCATGAAAATCATCACAGGTGACTCATGAACTTCCTCAGGTGGCCAGAGGGGCAGTCAGATTAGCTGTCACTCTGTAGTTAAAAGATAACCTGCTCTTTCAGAATGGCTAATGCTGTCTGAGCGGTTTCTCAATTCATTAAAAATGGAGACCGCTGTTAAACCGTGAAGGCTGGCCCAGGAAAGCTGGATTGCCATGGGAACAGGCAGCACTGATGGCCCTGTGCCCTGCATAGAAATCCTCCCTGTTCCAGCATAATGAAGCAGAAAGCAGCATTCTTGTTGCTGGCATCCAGCCTCTCTGTCCTCCCTGAACCAACCGCAAGGAGCTCAGGTTTCTCACTGAGCCTTTGGTAGGAAAATGCCAATGATGGAGGAGGAGGTAGAGTTAGACCATCTTTTGGCCTTAAAGGTTCTCTATAGGAATGTGTGAGATTTCATATCAGACAGGATGGAGCTTAGACATGCTCTCAGGAGGCTGCTAGTTAAACATTATGAATGACCGGGCCTATGGGATTCCCGGAGGTAGGGCGAATACTTAACCTACCCCATAAAATGCAGCAATGTCCACCAGAAGCTGTCTGAGACTGCCTCGAAGTAGAAGAAAGAGCCACCACAGAGGGGAGCACAAAGAGGACAGAGAACTGCTCCAGCCCTTCCTGGGCCTGTTGGAGGTTGGAGATGGGCGTTGTTGGCGTTGGAGTGGGGGTTTGCTTTAGGCCTATCTTAGAGCTTTCATATCCTTGCCTGGTGTGGCTGACTGGTTAGAATAAAACAACCATAGATTGAGTACATTCCCCACCCCTCAATCCCCTTCAAACTCCTTCCGAATATTGTAAAGTAGGCACTGTTGGCTTCATTCTGCAAATGAAGAAACTGAGGCTCAGAGAGGTGGGAAACACCTCCAGGTACCCAGCAAGCAGCAAAAGGGCATTTTAGTCTAACACTCCCACTCTGAATTTGCCTTCTGCACCTCGATCCTCTTTCTGGTCTAATGATCTAGTGAAATAAGAACTATCTCTTCCCACCTGTGTGATCTGGGCTGTTGTCTGTGCCCTCCTCCCTGCATCCTGGTCAGGATCCCATAGAAGAGAAGTCACTCCTCCGTGCTGACCAGTCTCTCTGCTCTCCTTGGAGGAACCTCCACTGACACTGACAGCACTGGAGGCCAGCCTCGCTCACCTCCCCCTCCCTGGTCCATGAGGCAATTTATTGTGGTGCTTCACCTGGGTTTTTAATGAGATAATGCCTGTGTTGTTACTCAAGGGTGAGATCGAGTGAAGTCTTGTTTCTAGGACACGGATGAAAGGCCTGTCTTTTGTTTATTTTGTATCCCCAATTCTTAGTGGGGACCACTGATTTGGACAGGCCTTGATCAGGAAGAGTCTGTTTCCCACAATGTAGTGTAAATGCCTGTGGCCACAAGCAGAGGTAGACGAGGCCACTGTGGGCCTTCCTCCCTCATCCTGGGCCCATCAAAGCTGCTGGGTGGAGCCCAGGGAGCCATGTACTTCTCAGCCCAGGGGCGGTGACAGCACCTTCACTAGGAGCTGTGGTAAAAGTCAAATGGGCAAGGTGCAAGAACTGAAAAAGCCTTAGTAAAAGCATAAATGTCTAATAATTAGGTGAAAAAATGCATTTAAATCTACTCTAAATAGAAAAGAGGGAAGCTTTTATCTTATCAGCATGGCACAGCACCTGACACACAGTAAGCACTCAAATGTCAACTCCATTTATTATTTCTCCTAACTGAAATGTGCTGGATACTTTAAGTGAGGGGAGCATGAGGGGAAGAGGGGAAGGGCCAAAGAGGCAGCAGAGGAGGAAAAGGAGACTAGAGGAGACAAACGAATTCCCCTTTAGAGTCAAGGGAAGGTTTGGGGTACTTGTCAATGTTAAAAGAGCCAAAACCAGATGTGAGAAAGCCAACCTTGCGACTGTTACAAGTTCAAGTGAAAAGAACAAGGCTTGGATGCGTTTTGTCTCTAGAGCTGTGTGATGCTAATTAAGTCACTCAGTCTCTCTGGGCGTCTTGTTTTTCTTCTTTCTGAAAAGGATAATGCCCTGTATGTCTCACAGAACTATTCTGGGATGCCTTTTTTTTAATCTTATGAAATTGGCAGAAATCATGGAGAATTATAACATTTTCCGTTGTTAGGAGAGCAGATAATTGCATACTTTCCAGACAACTTGGGAAACATATTAAGGGTGTTGAAATATGCATCTCCTTTGATCCAGAAAACCACTTCTGAAAACTTTTCCCAGCAAACAATCAGATGGAGCTCAGGGAATTTTTAACAAGGAGGTTCACCACCATATGTTGATAGTAGGGAAAAATCTAGAAATAACTTCTGTGTTCAACAGAAATGTTATTGCATGTAATGCAATGAACTTGTAAGCAACTCTTAAAATAAGTGCTTATTGAAAAGAAAAGACATCATAGCATAGTTTGTAAAAAAAAAAAATAGGTTACAAATAATATAGAGTGTACTTTAATATTTTGAAAACAAATTCTGGAAGGCTATACTCCCAAATAGTAAGTGTTTCTCTAATTGTTGGAATGTGTGATTGTATAGATCTTACATATTTTTGCAATGAACCCATGTTTTTATTTTGGTAGAAACGCAGACAGAAATATCTGCTATTCCAGATAGATGGTTGTTTAAGTCCCTTGTCTGATCATCTCCAATGACAAAGCCTCCCTTCCTCACAAGCAGCTGTCTTAAGCAGCCTCATTCTTTGGCTGGTGCCCCTTGTCAACCTCCTAGTGTTCAGAGCCTGCCCTTCTATGTCCCTGGCACTGCAGCTCCACAATGAGACTAGGCCGTGGCCCTGCTTTTCCACCATTTTCTGGAGGCAGGAGGGCAGAGGGCTTTGGCAACCTCAAACTACAAGCTGACCTGTCACCCCTCCTAGCCTCCAGCTCTGCCTACCTGGGCCTGGACATTGCTTCAGGCACCTGATGCTGCTGACTAGTGTTATCCTCAAGTCATATCTGTGTGGCCATGTTGTCACCAGTGGTTGTCAAACCATGGTGAGCTCAGCCTTTGCATCCATAGTTTCAGGCAGAGGTCAGAGTCAAATCCCAGGACCCTCGATTCCAAAGTCTGTTCACAATGTGGACATCCTCCTGTGGTCCCATCCCACTGGTCTCCAGCCCTGCTGGGGGCCGTCCTTCTGCTGTCTTCTATCTCCAGTCTTCTTTCATGTCTCGTTTCTCCTAGATCCTTCTCTTCCTATGCATCCACAGTCAGTCACCCCACCCATCTCCAGCAAGCTCTCTGTTCTTTCACCAGCAATTAGATTTTTAAAACCATTGCTTATACCTGGTCACTCTGATCCACTGCAGTCTGGTTTCCTTCTTTGGTGTCCCACTGAAGCTAGTTTTGTAGGACCTTAGTAAGGCCACATTTCAATAACTATTCTAGAATGAACAGGGAGGCTTGGTCAATGGTGTGCAGGTGGGAGATATTCCCCCTTTAAGAACTCAACTGGAGAATGCTGATGGTGCAGGAAGTCCTGTCTGAATTTTCCAGCCAGCTTTGCCCGCAGAGCACTTTCAACTCTGGGGACATGCAGTGCAATTGCCTGGATGTGATTGCCTCTCAGAACCTGGCCTGCATGCTGAAGCTTTGGCTGCACCTTGACCTGTGCCGTGAACATCTCCTGCCTAAAGTATTCTTCCTTCTGGGGTTGGCTTGTGAGGTCCCCTTCTCCACTCAAGACATAGCTCAAGTCTCCTGCTCTCTGGGAGATGCACCCTCCCCCAGAGGAGCCCTTTGCACTGGTCTCAGTGACTAACTGCAGTTATGTCCCTAGTAATGACTCACACTCCTGCAGTTCCCATCTGCCAAGTGGGAACACACAGGGAACCAGTGGCTCCTCTTTGTGCCTGCGCACCTAGAGCTGTGCCTGACTGTAAGCAGGCTCCTGATCGATACTGAATGAATGGTGAAAAAGAAGAATGAAACGGAAGGCGTCCTTAAACAGTGTGGAGAAGAAAGTCAATGGAGCAAAAGATAGTTCATGATTCTGTGTCTCCCCATCTCTGCAGGAGGGCTTCCCCAGACGCTTGCCCAGTTCCCTTTCTGGTCTTTGTAGGACAGAACAGAAAGAAGCCACCCTTGGGATGGAGTACACATGTCCGCCCTGTCTCCATTTCCCTCTGAGACTGAAGGCTGTATTTCAAGGGTGATGTCAAATACTGGTTTTCTCCAGGGCCATCTGAGGACAGCAGGGGCCTGCCCACCACACATGGCTTTCCAGAGCCATCCAAACACAGGGGCTGTGCCATGTGTCTGACCTCCCAAATTACAAACACAACAGCTTATGGAAAGGAGGCCTAAATTTTAATAGGGGTTGGGGATGTCACAGAAGTGGCCAATCTAAGGCTTTTTAACAGACTAGCAAATGCAACTGGGCTCTCAACATGCACACTGCAGATCTTTAAAGCACAAGGAAAAATCATGCAGACATTACAATATCAAAGGTGCAAAAAATTCAAAGCAGTTCTCCATGTTTCTTTTGTAAGGAGATTTTCAAGAAGTTTCTTGCAAATGGTGCAGCTGCTTTGCCTCCAGGAGATGTCAGCTGCCCAAACTACCTGGTGGTCTGGGGCATCATCTTGGCAACCAAAACATCCCCAGGTCCTCAAGGACCTATTAGATGCATTCCTTGCAGGGATCCCCAGCTAGCTCTAGGGGCTGGAATGTCAATCTCCCCAGAGCCCATGCCTTTTATCTAGGTATTTTCACTTACTATGATGCTCTCATTTCTTTCTCTCAACAAATCTTATTAAGCCCCTACTGAATACCAAGCACATTTCAGGGAACACAGCTGGGTGCCAGGCCCTGGTTGCTGGCCCAAGTTGGGTCCAGGAAGGTGGCGTGGGGTCGGCTGAGGTCACAGCATTTCAAGGTCAGGGCAGGCTCACCCTTCAATCAGATGGACTTGAAGGGAAGTGGGAAGCCCCTTAGAACAGTGGAGGGGGTGCATCTATCAACCTTTACAGGACAAGGAGCCCACTACTGCAGAATGGGAAGGGCGTGGTTGCGTGGAGGAAGCACTCCTAGCCAGGCTTGGTGGGATGCGCAGTGTGGCTAGTCAGCGGGAGTTTCCAGAAGACACCATATCTGCCAGGTAAACCTCATCTTGTTTAGACCACGGTGAGTCTGCAGTTGGATGATCCAGGGCAGGTCAAAGGGGTAGGGCAGCCTTCAACAGTGCCCTCTCTTCTCTAGAGATTGGTCATGGCAGAGCATCCCAAGATGTGTCTTGGCCCTCCTCTCACCAGTCTTCAGACTGCCTTTATTCCACTTTCTGTAACACTTTTGTGCACAGCGTAATTCTCAAAAGCTTGCAAGAAAAGCATTTAATACTGTGAGAAAATAGATGAGGGTCTTCAGAAAAGGATTGAGATACATGCTTTCACCAACCTTACTGACAAGCCAAAAGCCCAATTTCTTGCCGACTTTGCAAATCTTTTTGTGTGCCATATTGGTCATTCTTGTGCCTCTTTCTGTGTCTACAGGGGAAACGCCCTCAGAGGATCATTTTTATTTTACAGAACCCACTCAGTGTGTATGTGTGGTGTCCCATAGATGGTGGCTTGTGGCGGGTGTGTGTATGTTTGTGCAGGGTATGTGTATGTGGCACATATATGGGAGATGTGTGTATTTGTGGTGTGTGGTGCAGTGTGATGTTTCTAGTTGCAGGGATGAGGGAAACCAAGTGAGAGACATTCTGACATTTCCAAATGGCAGCAATGACTTACTAGGTCTCTTTCAACATTCAGAAAGATCAGAGGAAAAAAACACACTCTCAAGGCAGTTGTTGGCAGAAAGAATTCCATTTGAACAGATTGGTTTTGACGCATTTCATTTTGTTCTCCTATCAAATCCTTGTAATATTTTAAGTGAATGTCTATTATTTTACTTTCTTTTTCTTTATCTTGGATTGGAATACAGAATATTCTCTCAAAATAGCTGGTTCGACGCCAGTTAAACATATACGCAGCTACAAGGCGAGAGATGGTGAAGACAAATAAAATGTGAGGTTGGAAACGGCTTTGAGAGGCTGGGATTAACCAAAATAGTGAATGAAACAACAGAGAATTATGGTAATTGAAAGCTTAACTATTTTTAAAAAGAGCAGTCTCAGTTTTCCATTTAAAGCAAATGACATTTCTCCCACAGACTCAGCCTGTATATCCTGTTTTCCCAGTCCCGGGGCTCCCTGGCATTCTCCTCGTTTCTGCTGGCCCCTCTCAGACCTCCCACTGCCCTTCAGCTCTGGACCATCTATGACTTGGGCTGGCCTCGGCTCCATCAGGCCGCTAGTGGACCGTGTAGGTGGCTTTGGCTAAAAGCTTTCAATCTTTGCCATGATTCCATTTTCTTTATGAATACTTTGTTTTAGTATCAGCTCTTTCCCTTTTCTTTTCTCCCTGTCATTTAAATTCACTACTAAGGAAAAGTGCATGCAAACACCCAAACGCGAGACACTGCTGGAAAGTCACAGTAAAGCTGCTTAAATGGGTTGTTGGCCTGCAGGCAGCACTGCTCTTGTAAAGTTTGGAATATTCACAAGCTGTGGACTACAGTAAAAACTTAGTTTACAGAAGATAGCTTAGGGCAGGGATCATCACACTTTGTCTAATGGGCCAGATAATAAATATTTTAGGCTCTTCAGGCCATTAGTGTCTCCATGGTGACTACCCAATTTTGCTTTGCAGAAGCATCTGTAGATATAAATGAATGGGTGTGGCTGGTGTCCAATAAAACTCTATTTGACACTGAAATTTGAATGTCATGTAATTTTCATGTATCATGAAGTATTCTTCTTCTTTTGATATTTATTCAACCATTTTAAAATTGAAAACCATTCTTAGCTTGAAGGGTATGCCAACAAACAGTGGGCTGGATTTGGCCCCGGGGCAGCAGTTTGCTGGTACAGATCACAAAAACTGGGACTGCCTGGCCCACAGCTCCGTTCCCCATGCAATCTGGATCCTACCTGCACTAGGCACTTTCTTTCAGGTTCCAGGCTCACAGTAGGTCCTGGTCCGTGTTTAGTGAATAAATGTGTATCTAATCCTGTGCTGTCCCTGGCTTTGTCTTTCCCCAATCGGGATTGATTTACCACTCCCTCGAACTGCCTTCTCTTATTCTCTCATTTTATCCAGACCCTTCCCTGAGGGCATACAATCAGGCTCTCAGACTGTTATGTGGGATTACCAATACTCATTTACTGCATCTTTTAGCCTAGTGGGAAATTTTACTTAAGTGACAATTTCTCCTGCTTCAACTAGATGCAGAACTCAAAGTTACCCTTGCCTGGGTAACATTCTCATTCTAGCAAAGTCTTCCGGTCTTCAAGCTGGAACTAGTGGCCAGGCTAATTAAGGGATATTTTGTGATATCTTCCCTTATAAAAGTAAGCTGCTCAGTTACCCCCTTTGGCTTCTAGAGAGGTAAGCTCTTTTAGCTACTAAACTTGGTTCAGTGCTCCTCCACAAACTTGTTGGCAGTAAAGAAAAACCAGGTACTAAATATAGATCGTCTCCATTTGTGCTGCCAAGAAACGGTGCATCCCTGTGCTTCACGCTGGGAGCATGGGTTTTATGATGGCTACTTCGCAAAAGAACCAAATAATTCAAGCCTGTCTCCAGGGCCCTTGGAGCACTGATAACCAAGCCCATGGCAGATGCCTTTTGTGCAGTGTTCAGCTATGTCCTGATGAGCACTCTGTAAATGTCCTTTATCCATCTAAAGGCATTGTCTGAATGTGGCCAGAGCTCTCAGACTCAAATGAGCCAAACAATATTTTCACATGATGCTTATTGGTTTCCAAAACTATTATGACTCTACTGGAGAACATTTGTAGCATCTACTCCAATACCATGACACCCCCACCCATCCACGTGGGTGTGATTGTGTCTGTGTGATATGCTGGGCTAGTACCCAACTCTGCCTTTTAACCCAGAGGTCAAAACTGCTTCATTCATCAGGTGATCCCGTGAGTCAAGGTGTGGCCAGGGTCACTCTTCAGGTATTTGTTTTAAGGTATTGCTCTATGTTCATTTCTAAGGCTATTGTTTATGAGTTGTGGTATTCCAAATGGTTGTGAAGGATTTTCCTTATTCATCCTAGTGAGGGAATGTTTTTTTGCTTAGGAAACACCATAGTAATTCCAGGGATGCAGGATGATGCACAGGCATGGTAGTAACAGAGGAGGCAAAAAAAGGGGGAGGTGGATTGAAAAAGTCGTTACTCTAAAATAAATAAACAATTGGAGACAGTGGAAGACAGGGAGGAAGAGAAAGGATAGGAAGAAGAATAGTTGAAAGGGCATTGAGAACAAGTATTCCCAGTATGTGATTTTAGGTAGATTACTGTTAATTTTCACCATTTCCCCAGATCATCCGTAAAGTGTAAAAGACTGCTACACACATCAAGACTTCGGATTTTTTGGGTTTGCATGATGGTGAAGGGAAAATAAAATCAACTCAACTCAAAGGTAAGGACAGTGTTCTACATTCGAGTGACACAGAACTTCCAACCTTAAAACAGCCAGTTATTTTACCAGCAAAATGAGTTTATTCAGGAATGTCAGAGGAATTGCAATTCAGGACAGGCAAGCTATGGTGAAACATAGGCAAATCCAGAGAGACAGAGGGAAGGTCAGATTTTATTAGGTTTTAGGAAGAAATTGGAGAGGGTTTTTTTGAACAAAATTTCGCTGGAGAAGAACAAGAGTTCAAGGTTGTGGAGGTTCCTCATTGGCTGTAAGCAGTGGTGAGTGCATTGTTGCTGGGACAAGAAGGGATCTTCCTTCTTTTTCCTAAAAGTAGGAGATGAAATTCTCATGTGAGTAATGTCCTCCCTTGTCAAAATAATTCTTATCTTCCTTCTTCCTGTTGGTTATGCAGGCTGCAAAGAGTGGTACACGTGTAAGAGCTGCTCCTTCTGGGCTACCTGACTCCATTTTAAATGAGATTTCCTTTATTTATTTTCATAGAACAGAAAAGAAGGCAGTCTATGGTGGCTAATCCAGCAGGAGGAGGCAGGGGAAGCCTGCAAGCTAGGTGTGCATGTGGTGTTTAATGGAGGAAAGCAAAGAGATACAGAGTCTATATGCTTACCAAGGACCACAGCAGAGCTGAGACTCATCCACAGGTGTGTTGGGAGCAAAGGTGGACGACTTCTACTGCAGTGGGAGGGGAATGGGGGGCCCACCTCTCTCCCACCCTGAAGCTGCTGCTGGACATTTTCCAGGATGTGCTTCCAGAGATCCTTTGTCATGAACTTCCTGACACCATTGCATGAGAAACATCATCCTGTCCCTCCCTGTGGTGAATCAGGCCAGCCTGCCTAAAAATGTCCTCCTCATCAAGAGGCAACATCCCTATTGGCTGGCCCCAGGGCTGAGCACTGCTCCCTGCCTGTCTCCTCCACATCCTTCCTATCAGAGCCCTATTCTCCAAGTTGCTGTCTTGCAGCTGTGCCAGGGTATTGTCCAGGGCTAGCAGAAGAGCAGTGGCTCTGTGCAACACCAGAGATGGACATGGAACCAGCAGACCTCCAGCCCGGGATGAGTCTAGACTTCCCCATGGCTGTGAGAATTCTTACAGCTTTCACTTTGATGTTTAACTTCTAAGGTCAGCTAGGTTTTAAGGAATCTCTTCAACAAGAGAATTCAGCTTGGCTAGAGAAAGAGGAACAGGGGTACAATGAAAAATCATGCTCAACTGTTTGATGGTGTATAACATAGGTGAAAATGACCAACTACTATTCAAAATCCGTGGATAGGATAGAGCAAATAAATCCAAAGTCAAGAAGAACAAGCCCGGGACTGACTGGAAAAGTAATTTAGCACTAAAGGATGGAAAAGGCCACCTACTGAATGGTAGAAAATATTTGCAAATGAAATATCTGATAAGGGGTTAATATCCAAAATATATAAAGAACTCATACAATTCAATAGCAAAATAACAAAGAATTTGATTAAAAATGGGAAGAGGATCTGAATAGATATTTTTCCAAAGAAGACCTACAGATGACCAACAGGTACATGAAAAGGTGCTCAACATCACTAATGATCAGGAAAATGCAAATCAAAATCACAATGAGATATCACCTCACCTGTTAGAATAGTTACCACCAAAAAGATAAGATATACCAAGTGTTGGCGAGGATGTGGAGAAAAGGGAATCCTTGAGCATTGTTGGTAGGAATGTACATTGGTGTAGCAACTATGGAAAACAGTATGGAGGTACCTCAAAAATTAAAAATAGAACTACCATACAACCCAGCAATTTCACTTCTGGATATTTATCAAAAGGAAATGAAAACACTGACTCAAAGATATCTGTACTCTCATGTTAATTGCACCATTATTCACAACAGCCAAGACATGGAAACAATCTAAGTGTCTATCAACAGATGAATGGATAAAGAAAATGTGTGTATACACACAGACAGACACATACACAATGGAAGATTATTCAGCTGTAAAAAAGTAGAGCATCCTGCTATTTGCAACAATATGAATGTACCTGGGGGCATTATGCTAAGTCAAATAAGTCAGACAGAGAAAGACAAATACTGTATGATCACATTTATATGTGGAATCTAAAAAAGGGGAAAAAAAAAGAACTCAAAGATACAGAGAACAGATTGGTGGATGCCAGAGGCAGGATTTGGTGGGTGGGCACGATGGGTGAAGGTGATCAAAGGGTAGAAACTTCAAGTTATAAAGTAAATAAGTTCTGGGGATGCAATGTACAGCATGGTGACTCTAGTTAATAATACTGTATTATGTATTTGAAAGTTGCTAAGAAAGTAGATTGTAAAAGTTTTCATCACAAGAAGAAAAATTTGTAAATATGTGAGGCGATGAATGTTAACTAGGCTCATTATGGTGGTGATGTCACAATATATACATATTTCAAATCTTCATGTTGTGCACCTGAAACTAATCTAATTTGTATGTCAATTAGATCTCAAAATTCTCTTTGAAGAATAAAGAAGAACACTTGCCATAATATGTTCTAAGATGACTGATATACAAGGTCTTCAAGTGTTGAGAGTACTCTGCAAGGGCAGAGCTGTCAGAATTTCAGTGGGGCCACTTGGGGGCAGATGATCAAAATATAAGACTTAGAAAAAGTCCAGATATCAGCACAGAGGCTGGCTCAGACAGTGGCACTCCATGGAGGCTGGTCCTTTTCCCTCCCATCACTGACTCGATTCCTTCAGATTGGGAATATTTTTAAGAAATGTAAAACAGTAATATGTAAATATACACCTTTGAAAAAATATTTATCTCTGAACAGCTCAACAGGAGGGTAGGCAGTTGTAATTAATACTTTTGTTTCCTCTCCTAAGCCCCAGTACATAGTTGTATATCTTGTTTTTTTGAGGAAGATTAGCCCTGAGCTAAGATCTGCTGCCACTCCTCTTTTTGCTGAGGAAGACTGGCCTTGAGCTCACATCTGTGCTCATCTTCCTCTAGTTTATATGTGGGATGCCTACCACAGCATGGCATGCCAAGTGGTGCCATGTCTGCACCCAGGATCTGAACCGGTGAACCCCGGGCTGCTGAAGCGGAATGTGTGCACTTAACCACTGCACCACCAGGCCAGCCTCCACAGTTGAATATCTTAGTTGTAAGTCATTCTAGTTCTCCTGTGTGAGATGTCACCACAGCATGGCTTGATACGCCTTGTGTAGGTCTGTGCCCAGGATACAAACCCACAAACCCGGGGCCACTGAAGCGAAGCACACAAACTTAACCACTTGTCCACAGGGACAGACCCTGTAATTAATACTTTTTGATAAATTACAGGAACATGAATCATATTATGCCTCCCTTTTTTATATTTTATTCTTAATTGTGATAAAAAACATAACATAGAATTTAGCATCTTAACCATTTTCGATTGCACATTTCAGTAGTATTAAGCATATTCACATTGTTGTGCAATCATCGTCACCATCCATCCACAGAAGTTTTTCATCTTCTTCCAAATGAAACTATACCCATTAAACACTAACTCCCAATGCCCCCTCCTTCCAGCCCCTGACAACCACCATTCTACTCTCTGTCTCCATGAATTTTTCTACTCTAGGGACCTAACAGAAGTGGAATCATACACCATTTGTCCTTTTGTGACTGGCTTATTTCACTTAGCATAGTGCCTCAAGTTTCATTCATGTTACAGCGTGTGTCAGAATTTCTTTCCTTTTTAAGGCTGAATAATATTTCATTGAGTGAGTATAATAGACTTAGTTTATCCATTCATTAGTCAATGGACGCTTGGATTACTTCCATCTTTTGGCTGCTGTAATGCTGCTATGCACATGGGTGGACAAATATCTCTTCAAGTCCCTGCTTTCAATTATTTTGAACATACACTCAGAAGTGGAACTTCTGGATCATATGGTATTCTACATTTAATTTTGGGGGGAACTGCCATTCTGTTTTCCATGCTGGCTGCACCATTTTACATTCCCAGCAACACTGAACAAGAGTTCCAGTTTCTCCAGATCCTTGTCAACACTTATTAGTATTTTTTTAGTAGTCATCTTAATGGGTGTGAGGTTCTATTTCACTGTGGTTTTGATTTGCGCTTCCCTTATCATTAGTGATGGTGAGCATATTTTCATGTATTTATTGTTAATTTGTAGATCTTCTTTGGAGAAATGTCTATTCAAGCTCTTTGCTCTTTTTTTTTTTAAAGAAGATTAGCCCTGTGCTAACATTGCAGCCAATCCTCCTCTTTTTGCTGAGGGAGACTGGCCCTGAGCTAACATCCATGCCCATCTTCCTCTATTTTTTTATATGTGGAATGCCTGCCACAGCATAGTTTGATAAGCCCTGCATAGGTATGCACCTGAGATCTGAGCCAGTGAACCCCAGGCTGCTGAAGCGGAAATGTGCAAACTTAACTGCTGCACCACCAGGCTGGGCCCCTCTTTGTTCATTTTTTAAACAGATGGGTTGGTTTTTTCTTGTTGAGTTGTAGGAGTTCTTTATATATTCTGGATATTAATCTCTTATCAGATATATGATTTGCACATGTTTTCTAGGAGGAACTAGGAAGAGATTCTGAAAGAGAAATGGCCTCAATATTAAAAAAAAATGGGTGTTTTCTAGCTGGGAGAAAAATAAATAAAATAGCATAGGAAGAACATTATTAAGTTACTTTTGGAATCTCGACCATGAACTCCTTGAGGACAAGCCCATATCTTTAGTATCCAGATGAATGCGTGGAAGTCAGAGGGCACCTACTCTCTGCCTCATCTGCTTTGACTCTCCTATGGACAAAGTGTGAGCCAGGACATTTAATTTAATACCCCCTAGAGGATGACAACAAAAAAAAACAACTTCTATCGTTCTAATGGGGAAACTTTGAATCTCTCTCACCACAAAGTAATTGCTTATGCCAAATGTAAACATTTAAAGCCTTTCACATGTGGGTCAATTCATCTATTCCTCAAGTACTTATATTGACGTGATACACACCAGGCTCTGGACAAGGGCTCCCAGTGGTGAGCAAAATCAATGACTCCACCTAGGGGAACTCACAGCCTGGAGTAGCAGATAGATGTTTAAATAGATGATGGTATACACGAGGCTGAGAGATGATAAGTGTGATGAATGTTGTGAAAGAATGGTGCATCTGTAAGACCTCTTTGTTCAGACAATAAAGACCCCTCTAGACAGTTTAAGAAGAAAAGATCTGTGTTAAAGGATTTTAGGAAAACCAGGCTGAGAGGCCACAGGCTGGGGACAGTGGCCAAAGTGGCCACAGAGAGCTGCAGCTGGCAGAGTCTGCAGCTGCCCACACAGAACTAGGGCACTGCTGGGACCAGCCTCAGCCACCCACTAGAGCCCACTTGCCTGCCCCACTGCTGGGTTGAGGAACTTCACCTCTACTTCAGAGCTGCCAACGATGCATAAGGGGGCAATTCACCAACACGGGAAAGAGGTGAAAGGGTCAGGAGGCCAGAAAGTGTACTGCACAAGCAGATGCGTGTGCACGCATCAGGGGAGAGAGCTGCATGTGGCAGGCCCCATGGTGGGACAGGACAGGGAACCAAAGCGGCATCTAGGAGCATCCACAAAGAGTGGCTGGCATGCAGAAGGCAAGGTTGAGTGTGGGGAGGACCAGCCTGCCCAGCCTTCCTCGTAGGCACCTCAGGGCTTTAGTCTGTATTTCAAGAGAGATGGGAGGTGATTTGTTTTTTCTGTGTGTGTTTGTTTTTGGTGTATGAGGAACATTGGCCCTGAGCTAACATCTGTTGCCAATCTTCCTCTCTTTTTGCCTGAGAAAGATTGGCCCTGAGCTAACATCTGTGCCAATGCTCCTGTACTTCGTATGTGGATGCCACCACAGCATGGCTTGATGATGAGCGGTATGTAGGTCCCCACCTGGGATCTGAATCCGCCAACCCTTGGGCTGCAGAAGTGGAGCATGCAAGCTTTACTACGCCACCAGGCCAGTGCCTCTTATTTTAAGGAAGGGATGGAGGTGTAGACGTGATTATTATTTTACTTTGAGGAGGTCCCTCTGGAAGCAATGTGGGCAATCCACTCTGAGGCTCCGGGACACGAGGGACTGGGGACACTGTTAGGAGACTGTATCCACTGGAGTGCCACCTTGAGAGTGGAGCTATCTGTTCCTTCCATGAGTCCCAGATGCCTACAGGAGTGGCTGGCACACAGTTGGCTCTCAACAGATGTCTGTGGGGTGATGGAAATACTGTGGAAGACTCAAAAGTCCAGGGAGCAGAAGGTGAGGGCATGGGCTGGGCAGCAGGTCGTGGGGTCCACAGAGGTGGGTGAGCATGGAAGGGACCGGCAGTTAGGAAGAGGGACGTGCCAAGGATTGCCTGGATGCGTTCTCAGAAGTAGAGGACATGTTTATTATATTTCATCAAGTCTCCAGGGATGAGGTACAAACTCTAAAGGAAACTACCAGATAAAACCAGATAAAGTGTGATTCAACTCAGAGGATTCTAAATTTTGCTGGTTAGGCACATCTAACAGTAAACTGTTTTTGAACATGAACCTTTAATACATATGTATATATTACCAATGGATTGTAAACCCAAGCTACTGTGCTGGTAAGATCAAACACGAGCATAGAAGTCCCCATGTTCTATTCCTGCATCCTGCTGAGCGGATCGTCTTACTTCCCCTGTGATTCACACACCCTACTTTGGAGGATGCTGCCCTAATGGTGTCCTTCCCCAGTTGATGTTATCAAAACAGATGGGAGGGAAAAGATCTGCTGGAATCTCCAGAAGAGGCAGAAGTCGGAATTTATCTCTGTGATTCCTGGACAGGCTGGGAAAGGAAGGACAAATAGAGTCAAATGGTCAGTAATGGCCAAAGAGCAGAATGCAGGGATGTAAGTGATGCTCAAGACCACTCTCCTTGCCTGATGGGAACATTGTGGAGACCGTGATGGTCACACTGTGCCCCAAGGAACCCTACAGCACTGTGGAGTTGAGGCGATGACTAGACAGTTGGACAGCGGCCCCCCATGCTTCTCCTACCAGAACAATGTGATTTGTTTAAACTGTTGGGCTGGGCATTTGCTTTCATTTGAACAAAGGGCTCTGTGACTAAACCCAGCATAGATGCCACTGTCCCAGACCTTGTGGCCACCCTGTGCTCACTACTCAACCTCTCCAACCCTTTTCCCATCACTCCCAGCTCACAGAATACATGGAGGTATTTTGTTGAACTTTATCAGCCGTGTGGGGAAGGCATGGTTATCATCCCAGTTTTACTGATTCTGAGCTCAAAGTCTTTGGCACAATCGTGGATGGGAGAGTCAGACACAAGCCTGGTGGCCCTGGTGCTTGTTCAGGGGGACCACGGCTCAGACGGCAGGCCATGCTGCCCTCCACATTAGGGCAGAACTCAGCAGCAGCCGTATGTCCTGGAAATCCATCTTGGAAGACATCCTGGCTCTGCTTCTAAGTAACTCCTTTTCTTCTCACAGTTTGCAACCATCTAAGACTATCATCTGAAAACACTTTGGAAATGCATACAGGAGCCCCCAGAAGCTGCGGAGAGTGGATGCCCTGCTGTGTGCCATTATCGGGGTCCCTACAGGAAAGCTCAAGAAATTAAGAGCACTGTGGCCTGATTCTAACTATTTTCCCCAAATGAAGAATTTTTTATAGAGAGCTGGCAGGTAATATTATATCTGTCCAGTGTGACACCTAGGTAATTTCAAACAGGAGTTTCAGATGTGGTCTTCACTTGTCTTTCCTTTGAAATTCCTATCACATTTCCCAGATACTTATTGAGTCTACTTCTCTGCCTAGGGGAAAAAATAACACATAAACTTTACTTCTGATTCTCTTATTCAGCTGAGACTGAATGCCACTAATGGGAGATGATCAGAACATCCTGTGAAAGATGAGTATGTCGTTGATGCAGTCTGAGAAATAAATCTCTAGTGTGAATTACTCCACTTGAGTTTGACTGCACTGCAAACACTGACAGGAGCCCACGAAATGGGTAAGATTTGCATCTATTCAACATTCTAATTGCATTCTATAAATCTTGATATCTTTCCCTTTGCTATCTCTGCAAACATAAATATCTATCATTCCTGTTGTTCTTTCCAGACTACAGAATATTGCTTTTCCCCTTTCTTTACAACCAAGAGCACAAATGAATGTGCAGCTTTTAAACCCTGAGCGGCTCTAGTTTCTTTGAAGCAAATGCTAAGCATGACAGGATCTGACATAAAGGCAATATTAAAAACATATTTGGTAGAAATATACTGTCCAAGTCTAGGTGGAGTTGACGTGTAGGGACCTAGTTTTGTCTGTTTATAATGGGATGGAGCTTCACAGATGGGATTTAATAAAGAGTATACAGACAGGAAAATGGATCCAACACATAACTGTTCCTGCAATTTGCCATTATGTATCACGTCTTGTCTGCTTAGAAAAAAGAGGCACCTGCAAAACAAAAAGAGAGCGTTTCTTTGGGGTCTTAGAATCGCAATTTGGGAACACAGGTTCTGGCAGCAGCCAGAAAAGTGTTCCCCTGAGAAGTGAAAGTCAGAAGTTCTTATTAGCAACAAGGAGAGCCCAGAACAATCATCTAAGTTGTTTGTTAAGATGTACGATTGGAGGGTAAATTTATGTTACAGCTCATTGGCTTACTCAAGGACATCTTGTAGTTACCAGAAAAAATACATTTTTGCGCAGTCCTTCAGAGAGTCCTTTCTCAGCAAATAACTCCTTTTTGATAAGTCAGCAAGGTCAGCACAGTTTCATGTTTTTAACAAGATGGAGTCCAGGGTACAAAATAGAGTCACTGCTGACAACTCACTTCACAGTCTCATGCAACAAAATCTTCTGCAGTGTGTAAGAGGCTGCCGCCTGCCAGGGTGTGTCTCCCAGAAGGGACGGGTAGAGAGGGGGGTGGGTGGCAGTGTTGGTTTTGATGCTGCCACCAGGAGCAAAACCACATTTCTTGGAGAGAGAGTGTGAGAACTAGGGGAGAAATGAACAGACTAGGCACTAAAAAAAGACAGGCAGGCAGGGTTCTGAGCTAGAGTTTTGCAAGCGCATCTTGAGCCAGGGGTGGTGTTGGTGAGCTTCCTACAGTGCTCGTGCCTGTGCTGTGGCATCCCGGAGCATTACAGCCAAACGGTGGGAAATGCAGGTGGGCGATTGCCTTTTTTTGGAACCTGATTTTCCTGCAAGTAACTTAAGCTTCATGAATATTAAGCACTAAACTTCGAGTAAAAACTGGGCATACAAAAGAATGTCATATTCTCAGAAATCTTCAGCAGGGAGAATTTCTTCTCTAGTCTCCTCTGGGTCCACCTGCTACTGTTTCTCAGAACAGATGCTAAGGCATCAGAATGAACAATGTTGAATTATTTGGGGATGGTTTGTATGTTTCTAATGCCTAATTTCCAAGCGTCTGCCACTTCTTTCTCAAGACTCCCTCTCACCCACACAAATGAGCTGGCTTAGTAATTGGTCAGTAAACTTGTGGTTACCTTGAAATTCACAAAGCAGAGAGGTCAGTTTATAAAAGAAAGACCACACAGCATGCAGTCAATTCTAATTCTTACTATTTTTCAAAGTGATTATTTATGTTCTGTGAAGTCACCTAGAACACTGCATTAGCAAATTCTGAGCCATTGCTTCTAGGAGAAATACAGGGGTAGGTCCCTGTGAGCCTCTGATCAAAACATTTTCTTCAAACATTCAATGCTTAACCTTGTTTCATGTGTGTTTCTGTTTAAAGACACCTTATCTAATACATATTGTGGATTCATTCATGTTGAACTCACCGCCAACAGCACTATAACTCATGTCTGAAAGAAGCTTATCTAGCTCATGCATTTTCTCCATAAGACACATCACAGCTTTCTTGCACTAGGAACACTAGACGGCACATCAGCATTACACTTGGGGGCCATTTTAAACAGTGAAATCACCAAGAAAAAGCACAAAAATTAAAAAAAATGTGACACTAAGTGGACTGCAGAAAGGACACTTGCTTATGACATGAGAGCTGAGACAAGAAGGCAAACCATCTTCTTATTCTACCTCAGCTGGGAATGTGAGCATCAGATTCAAACTTTTCATCTTGCTGTGAATGACTGTGAAAGTTCTGTGAGAACTGATCTTGGGGTTACAAATAAATGTTAGCAACCAGGAGAATTCTCAAATACGGAATCCTCAGATAGTGAGGATCAACTGTATTATGTTAATAACTTACTGACAACTGATCTCCCCAAAGAATTCTGTCAACCTAAAAATAAAGAGCCAAAATGAGAGGCAGAGAGGTGTTTATTTTGAGATCAAAGAATAACAAGCTGGGGAGCACAGATTCATATAGAAACTCAAAATAGTGTCCTGCTAGGGAGTAAAAATCAGGGGCTTTTAAGGGCAAAGAAGGGAGGTTCTATTACAAAAAATTTTAATTGGAGTTGGAGGCAGAAACTAGACTTGGCTAAGCATTGATTGGTTATTGATTTCATCTTCAGAAAGCTCACAATCCTCAGTCGTTGTGACCAGGATGTATGTTCTCCTGCTGACTTCTCAAACAATTGCTGGTAAAACAATTGCCATTTTGACCCAGTCCAATGTTCAAGACAGCAAGGCAGTTTCACCGGAAAGGCAGGTCTGATTCCATTTTCAAATGGCTCCTCTATAGTTAAATTTGACAGTTCTAAGAATATAAATTCTCTTAAGTGATATATTTAACTTGTGGTTGTATTTTCTTTTGGATGGGGGAGAGGCTGTTTTCCTTTTTTTTTTTTTCCAGATAACCAAATGCCATTGTAATTCTCATAATTTGAATTGTCTCATAATTTCTCAAGTTTCAAGCTTGAAATTCCTTTGAGGTTGAAGCAGGACAGACTATGAAATTTTTTGCTTGAATGGACTGAAAGTGTGAATGAAACATCCACCATGTGAGAGCATAGCTGTTCAGCACAGGGCCGATGCTGGCTGCCAACTCTGGCACATACGTCTGGACCTCGGCATGCTCTGAATCCTCCCTGTGCCTCAGCTTATTTACTTGTAAGTGGAAAATAATAGTGCAGTCAGATAGCAAAGAGTCCAGACTGAGGTAAGGAGAGATTTTATCCTAAAGGATTATTCCATTTAAGAGAAGGAGCTGTTGCAATAGGGGGAACGCTCTGACCATGAGATCTGCAAGCATCTCAGATGTTAGGCGCTGCCCTGCCTACCCTAGTGGGCTAATGGGCTCTGGAAAGAGGTCCTTTGCATGGCAAAGGCATAAATGGGCTTAAAATCTGGGTTTTGGGGTCTGAAGGATCTGCTCCTTAGTGCATAGTCAGCCTTCGCTATGCCTCAGCTCCCTCACACTGGTAACGGATTTCCCATAAAGGTGGGCTGTGGGGAGGACTCGGGGAGAGTGCAAACAAGTGGGTCCCTGGAACAGTGCTGGGATGTCACAAGAATGACAATCTGGAAAAAGATGCTTTCTAAATGAACTGTGTTAGACAAGACCTCATATTAGAATATTACCAAATTCACTGCAATCTTCTGGCTACTGTGTCCCCACTTCTGTCTGTGGGGCTATGTATGAGGTGTGGGGGAAGCAGGTGGCAGGTAGCAGTTTGGTGACGCTACCTATAAATCACTTTTAGTACTAAAGCTCATTTAAAGTAATTGTGTGTCCATTAAAAATATATCTTTGGCTCAAATTGGAGAAGAAAGTGATGAAACCCCACTATTCTCTCTTCTAACAGTACATCATTTTGAAGGATAATGCATTGAATGCCTAGAATTTAACATCATTCTCCAGGAATACACCGTGAAAATGCTGTGAGCAGAGATCTGATTTTAGTTTGAAATTATACTAATCTATTTGAGTTCTTAGCTCTGAACTTACAAAATCTGAATTTTGAACTAAAAAAAAATAAGCCTTTTGTCCATTAATTTCTGTGAAAGTGTTGATAATCTGCTCAATTCCTTTAGGGTAAAGGTTGGCCTGTAGGCCCAATTATCATAAATTCCAACAGATATTTATTAAGTGCCTGTGTTGTGGCCCAAACTTTTTACTTGTCCTTCTCTTTGTGGTGCTCTGTTTACCACAGAACAGTCTGCATGTGACAGCTTCACTCAGACAGAGGCTGCTGGTTCCTTAGAGAATTGAAGCTTTGGAAAGGTACATGTAAAACCCTCTGCTAACAGCGTCCTTGGTTTCTCAGAACGATACTCAGAGCTTGGAGAGATCAGTGTTCTTTTGCTTATATGACAGTCTTTCTTCCCTTTGCAATTTCTATCTGAGCCAAAGGTCTTTTTAAGACATAGTTTTTCTTTTTTTTTGTTTTGCTGAAGAATATTGGCCCTGAACTAACATCTGTTGCCAATCTTTCTGTTTTTTGCTTGAGAAAGGTTAGCCCTGAGCTAACATCTGTGCCGGTCTTCCTCCACTTTATATGTGGGATGGCTCCATAGCATGGCTGACAAGTGGTATAGGTCCACACCTGGGACCCAAAACCAAGAACCCGGGCGGCCAAAGCAGAGTGCACTGGATTTAACCACTAGGCTACGGGGCCAGCCTTGAAGACATACTTTTGAAAAGAACATTTGTTTTGAAACATAAACGTATTTAAAACTGTGCAGCCTCTAGGAGTCCTTTGGTATTTGGTGGTCGAATGACCTGAAAGGTGCCTGGCATTTCAGCAACTTGATGTCCGGGCTTTGATCTGCAGCTGGAACTGCTGCTCCCTCTGATTGTACTTGGACACGGCAGCTTGAGGGCTGTTCAGTTGGTTTCATGGCCATCTTGCTCTGTTGTTTTCCTCTTATAAACAATTAGAGAACAGGAGAAGAAAGACAAAAGGTTAGCTGTGTTCCGAGGAGTAGGGTAAAGGGCTCATCTTGTCCTGAGGGCTCTTTGCCTTTCTTTCCAGATCTTTTCTTCTACTTCTACTTCCAGCTCCTTCCTTTTCTTCTCCTCAGCACAAGTTGTACCTTCTGGAAGCCATTCCTACCCAGGAGAAACACAATCTAAATAGGAAAACCCAGAGCACTTTACAGGCACTACTGGTCTAGAAGTCACAGCTATACCCCTGCTCTGTCTTATCTCTCAGGGTCTTGGGTTCATCATCCACACAACGGGAACAATAATAATAACCATTTCTTAGAATTGTTGTAATTAATTAATGATACAGTATCTGTAAAGGGCTTAGCATACAGTAAGTGGTCATTAAATATTAGTTACTTGCATTATTGTTACTATTATTATTATCAAATAAATTGATGCATCCCTGGGATGTTTCTATTTTAAAAGTAGCCTGTGTAAAGACATAGTCAATTAATCTCTGCAGGTGGAAGTGCAGGCATGACAGTGCCTTAGATCAGATCTGGTTTTGAGCAATTGGTCAATATCCCTGATGTCCCTCTTGTCAATACTCCACATGGCCTCGGGGCGCTGTGAGTGTGGTCACAGAGAGAGGGAAATGAGAAGAGAGACTGTGCAGAATAGGAGTTGCAGGTCAATTCTTCCCTAAAACTTAATGTGCATTTAACTATCCGAGAAATAATTTTTAAAAATAGAAAGGCATAGATTCCACAGGCAGAGGCAGGCCTGGGGCCCTGGTGATTTATCCCAATGTTGGCACTGTGTGACACCCATTGACTCCATAGGAAAAGATGTGCTTAGGGGGAAATCACCCTGTCTGTGGCTCACCCTTCCAAGGTATCCAGTGCAGTTCTAAGGGAAATATTTTACAACTCCAAGGTGTAGACAACTGACAACAATGAAATTTCTTCTTGTCTGTAACCATGTAAACTCTGCAGTGCTTTGAAGATGCAGCTGACCTCCTCCCCATGGTACAAAAGGCCACTTGCCTCCATTTTTACATTCTTGTCAATATTCTCGATCTATAAAAGCATTTGTTCTTGGATTCTTCTTCACTGTAATTGACTGTAACATCTTACTAGGTCCTTCATTGACAATGGTTAAATAAACTCTTTAACATCTGTTCAATTTATAAATGTATGGGAATCTAGATTTCGCCTTTGTTTGAAAATCACTTTTTGACAATGCCCTAGTGACCCAGCTCAGGGTGTTAGTACTCTTTGTAGCCCCACTAGAACAGGTCTGTTTGATTCTGGCTTTTTATTGATCCATAAAGAATTCAAGATAGAGTCTCATTGTTGTCAACTCTACACTGATTCTGAGTCATTGTTGCTTTAACATCCAGTGTCTCAGAAACTGTCGTGTTCCAGGTGCACGTCTAAATGCTCACAGAGGGAGATGGGTGAGAACTGGAGAAAATAACCGTCACTCAAACTGCTAAGATAAATCCAGGTTCACAAATACTACAGTCTGTGTGACTGGATCTGCATTCACTTCTAAAACATATAATGATTTTTATAAGATTGAGGAAAAACAACTTATCGTTTTGATTGAATTTTGGTGAGTCTTGTTTTCTTAGCAGGGAAGCAGAGGGATGGCTTCCCAGGACCCCCAGCCAGGGTGGATGGTGATGAAACCTGTGAGGCCCAGGCCTCCTGGTTCACTGGCCAGGATGCCCATCAAATCTGGGTCTCCAAAGTGAGGAAGATCTGCCTCGATTCCAGTTAGTGGAAGGCAGTTCATAAGGAAAGCATGGGCTTTGGCGCTTGGGCCTTTGGCAGAGACTTTCGCCTTTAGGGTTGGTACTCTCTTCCTTAGGGTGGAGTGCCTGTCCCTCTCTCCTTCAGGCAACGTTCCAGTACCACGTGAGGAACACACAGGGTGCCTAGTGCTTGCAGCTAGCAGGACTGTGAAGGTGTCCTAGCCAAAGGGAAACAAGTAGAGGCTCCTAGACTCTGTTCTCAACCTCAGGTAGGTTACTCTTTGCAGGGAGATAAGGCCCAGCGTGGGTTTTACCAACAACAAAAGGCAAGAGGATCAAATTGCTATCAGCCGCATTGGTAAAGAAGTTGGAGGAGTGGAAACCTCTGAAGCCTGGAGTGATTTGATTGATTACCTAATTTTGAGATGTCTACTTGCTAGTTTAAGACCTTATTCAAAAAATCACATTTGCAACTGCTCTTGTCAATGCATAGAACATTGGGAAATAATTTTTAAAAAGTGAATAAATCAGGCTAAGGGAAGATGAAGGAAGAAAAACCAAGAGGACTCCGGGGAAATGTTAGTGTACCTAGTGGTGCAGACTTCCTGGTTTCTTGTCCAGAGATATAAAGCGGAAGCAGGATGGAATACCAGCAGGCATGCGTTTAGGTGATCCTGAGCTGCACGTGCTCATCCTAGATCCTCTCCATCTCAGTAGGAGATGAGCTGCATCAGAGCAAAGGAGGTGGGAGTCATGGGTGGAAGCTGAGCTCTCTGGAGCCCACGAGCAGCTCTCATGACCCAAGTGTGATCCCCTTAATAGGGGTTTTCACACAGGTTCTTTGCACTGCCCCGTAAACACTTACATAGGACTTCTCAGAGCAGAGCACTGGCCAGGTCGCGGTCTCGCAGGGGTGGAAGGACCTGGGGTGATGGTGGACCTGGGGACCAGAGTGGCCAGAAGAGGAAACCCAGGAACTTTGGGAAACCATAGGAGGGGCAGCCCAAACCACACAGAGCCAACAGGTGTCCTTGGTATTTGCCCTGAATTCTGGAAGAATAAAGGGCTGCTCCTTAATTCTGTGAGGACGTTAAGTGACAGGGATAATCCTGTCGAGCCTCCCTGTCCCCAGGGAGCATGTCCAACGTTAGCGACCAAAGCTCTGGGAACAGCTGGAATTCCACCCTGAGTCTCCGCCTGTCACCAGGTCTCAGTGCCCCAGAGAAGGGACATAGGGAGGTGGCCATGATCAGCTTGCAGCAGTGCCTTCCTGTGCGCTGACCGCTGAGAATAAAGCCTGGTTCTGCATGCTCACCCCAGCCGGGAATGTGACGAGTAAGTGCTGTAAGGGCTCGCTATCAGCATCATTGTCACCACTACTTCACTCAACTGTTTGTGAGCATCTAGAGGCACAGAGCTTTAGCTCTGGAAGCTCCTCAGCGTATAGCACTCCATCGTGCTAGTTATGTGGATGGAGCTGGTGGTTGGGTAGTTAGCTCCTCAGCTGTTGGATAACTGTTCCACGCATCTGCTGCAAGGCTGCCTGTTCAGACCCATGTGGCTCCTCCTAGTGGTTGTGTCCCCAGAATGTTGCAGAGATGAAGGCTGAGAAATGATCAGAGGAACAGTGTGTTACATTTTTGAATGTGAGCAGCTTGTCTAAGTGTTTTGAGACATTATGCTATTTCATCTCTATAATATATGCAGAGCAGGGATATATAACAGAGATGGATCTTATACTCAGCAAACTAAGGGGAAAATAATTATTACTACTATTTACTGAGTGTGTATTATTGCCAAGAACAGTTATAGGCACATTGCATTTATTATATCTTATCCTCACACAAACAGAATGGTGAGTAGAATTTTCCTGGTTTACATTGCCCTGCCCACAAATGTCCATGTAGAATTTCAGGCCTCTCAGTAACCCTGGAATATGGTATTATTATTTCCATTTATGTCGTGTTGTGAATGTGACCCATGGTGCATGGCAAGGTTAACCACATGGTCAGGGACGCACAGCTCACCAGTGGTCGCACCCAGACACTCTGGTCACCCTCCAAAGGAGTCTGTGACTTTGTCAAATTATTGACCCTAGACACAGGACCCAGGGTAATAATGATAATCATTCTTTATGTTTGTGGATATTGTGTGATTTACAGAATGCCCTCCCGAGTGTTGTGCCTTTAAGGCTTGGGCCATGGGCTTGGTCACATCTCACAGTCTGTTCTGTTCCTGTCCCTCATCGTGGTTACATGGTCCAAGTCCAAGTTTGCACTCTTGTCACTCAACCTGCAGCCCAACCTAGGGAGAACGCAGAGGCGCGCCCAGAGTCAGATCTCAGTTGAGACACACATGGTTCATTGTTTCACTTAGCCTCTTGTATTTGTTAGCCATTCTCCTCTTTAAATTTGAATTTTACAGGAATATGCTTTTATGTGAAAAGCATTAGCTTCACTTGAAAGATAAGAAATATAAAACAATATGATATAATGAATATGCTACAAAAAATGTAGCATAAACAATATGATAGAACTAGCACCAAACATATTGGTCATTTAATTTCAGCAAATATAAATGGACTAAGTTTTTACAAAAAAAAAAGATTTTCAGTTTGGCTAACAAAGTAAAATCAAAATCTAAGTGTGTATATGAGAGAGAGAGAGATGGAAAAAGGCTAAAAATAAAAGGATTGTCAAAGACACACTGGGGCAAATGAAAATAAAAATGCAGAGTAGCCATCTTGAGGCACCCCAGTCCATGCCGGCTGGTCCTGCTGACACTCCCTGGATCTCTATGCTCCCTGTGGTCCTGTGTGACTCCTCCTCACATCCATTTAGCTTGAGCAGAGAGTGATGAAATATGCACAGGCTGAAAAAGGCTTGGTGCGTCTGATGAAGTAGCCCTGGACTTAGAAGGGGCAAAGCTAATTCTTAGAAATTGGCTCTGTCTCCTCCAAAGCATGGCAAGCCAGTAATTTATATGTCAGTGTTGCCAGACTGTGAATATGCTACAGCTAACCCTACTGGTTAAACTCAGAAAAAAAAAAATAGAGCAATTTTATAACCACTGAAAGGTGTGCTGTTATTTTTGTTTCCCCCAAAGGAAGTGACGTGCTAGGAGAGGAAATATAAATAGCCCTCTCTGCAATAAAAACAGCATTTCTACTTGAGACGATTTCTAAAGCTGCTGGGATGTGCTTGACTATGTGCTTCAGAGCTACCAAAGCACATGCGTGACTCATTTCTAAAGGATGGAGCTGGAATGGGGAATTGAGTGTGAATATCCTACAAAACAATGAAAAGACCACAAGGCCAACAAGTATGTGCATGTGTATGGATGTGTGTGCCTGTGTTTGTGCATGTGTGTATGTGTGTGCAAGCGTAAGTGTATATGTGTGTGTATGCCTGTGTGCACCCATAAGTGGGATCCAGTGCTCCCATTCAGATCCTAGGGAAATTCTGGGCCAGTCATGGAGGCCTCATCCAGAGACCTAGCTGGGAATTAGAAGTCGTCCTTGTGAAGGGTGTTCAGGCTCCTGCATGAGCGCTGCTAAGGCTTCTAGAAGTTAGACAGATTCCCCTTTGCTCTTTTCTTTCCTTCCCGCTCATAACCAGTGAAGGATTTTGAAGACAAAACATCTGGGGACCCCTTGAGCCAGAACACTTGGCATTTGCAAATGCCATTGACTCACACACTCTGGGACCCTTGTAAATGATTCCGAAATGGAAAACAACCTTGCTTTCCTCAGAGTGAAGCAGTAGCTGTGAGTTATCCTCTACTTTATTGGAATGGTAATAAAGTTCATCTTCTTCATTCTCAGGGCCTCTCCACTCCATGATTACTTCTGTAAGTAGAGTGATTAAAGTTGGAGCAGAAATCCATTTGAAACCAATTCATACTTTGTCTCTGTTTTCCAAAGGGATAAGGCTGATTTGTGGAAACAGACTCTGATCCATTTGTCCAGACTGCAGTCCAGACAATTACTTTTCACATTTGAACATGTTTTATAATGTAACCCTCTGATGTTTCTGGGTTCTGGAATTCTTTGTATTGGTGTCATGCTCCAGCGAGTGAGTGAGGATGGTGGGGAGGGCTGACTTGGTGTCCAGATCCTAGGGGATCACAGGAGAAGAGGGAAACAAAGGGGCCCGTGGGACGGAGGCTGCACGGGCTCCACCGGGAGCTGCAGGACCCAGGCTCAAGCCTCTGTGCATCCTGCTGGCAAACACTTTGGGACAAAGTGGGTCCCATGGCCTCTCCATGGCCTGGGTGGTGGTGTGCTGCCTCCCTGAAGGACAGGCAGGATGGGCATGAAGAGGGGACCGGCTGAGCCCCAGGCCAGGCTCTGAGTAAGGGTGACAGAGAGGGCCCAGAAGGCACTGTCCATCTTCCAGGAGAGAAAGGAAAGGGACTCCTCACCTGAGCACACCTGGCCCAGCCAGGACTACACTCCTCCACTGGCTTTGGGGCCACCAGCAAAGGGGCACTGTCAACTCCCTCTCCATGAAGGGAAACAGGGTCAGGGTGACTTTGCATTTCAAAACTGCCAAGCTTAAACTTCTATTTTAGACCAGGGTTGGTAACTTTTTCTTCAGGGGGCAGATAGCAAATATTTTAGGCCTCTAGAGCCCTCAGGCTCCGGCACTGCTTACTGTGCTGTTGTTGAAGCATAGACCTTGCACATACAGGTGGGTGTGGCTGAGTGTCAACAAAGCTGCATTCACAACAGGCCTTAGCCTGCCAAAGTATTTTGCTGACTTCTGTTTGGGCCTAAAGATTTGGGAAGGGTACTGGCTGACAAAGTTACCCTTCCAGCTGGGGGCAGCTAGATGAGATCTCCCAAGTAAGGAAAAGGAGGCAAATTCAAAGGGCAGAGGATTCAGACTCTTGTGGGGAGGAATCCTCTGCTGCCCCTGGAGATGGAGTCTTGGGTACCCAGTTTATGTTGAGGGTCTGGAAGCAGCGTACATGCGGAGAGTTGGTCGGTGGAGGTGGACGCAGGTCATTACAGACAGCCATATCAAGAGAACACAGATTGGAGCAGAGAGGTGGATGGCCCTTCCCCACTGCGGCCGAGGCCTTGCAATACCCAGAAGAAAGGAAAGGTAGAAAATCTAGAATTTCACTAAACTGAAGACAGCAAATTTGCTGAAGGATGCATAGTCCTGGGGTGGCTGACCCTTATTACTGTTTGCGATTAGATGGACTAGAAGATTGAGCCAGAGACTAGCTTTAATTATAGGAATGTGATTCAAATCCCATTTTTACAAATGGGTATATCTCCATGAAAATCATGTGAGTCACAATGCCACACATTTATTGGCAAAAGGTAATAATGGGGCAGGGAAGCTTAATTTTAAGCAGTGTCCATGACTTCCAGAGAGGAGCCTCACCTGCACCTGTGCTGGGTAAACCTGTGAGAAGTTTAATGCCTTCTGAGTTGAGTAGAAAGCAGGTCTTTCCCGGGACTTGCTCTGAGGAAACGTCTGGTAATGTGAGGACAGCTGTTCCTGAGATAGTAACAGGAGTGCCAGTCTGTGTGTGTGCATCTATTCATTTTCATATTTGTGTTATTCTTACTCTCTAACTGCCAGAATGAGCCTTCTACTTCCCTTCTGTGCACTTCCCACAGACCCTCTAAGTTTCAGTCTCAAGGTGAAAGATACTCCTCTGTAATCAAGGTTAATTGGATGAGAAGCTGAATATACATTTGGACAATGGCCAGACCATTTATGACAGTAGAACTCTGTACAACCTCTGCAACAACAGGCCCACCACAACCTCTGCAAGAATCAGCCAAGAATTGTCAGCACTTGGTCAATGATGGCCAACTTCCCTGAGTATTTTCCCTTACTCCCAAAGTCAGGACCAACTGGGAAAAGCCAAATCAATCACCCAGAACGTCCTGCTTCTAGTTAGCCCACCTCCAGTTTCCCAAGGCCAACAGCCTCTTATCAGGACACCCCTGAAGCTGTCCCTTTTTTACTGTAAGCTCTCCCACTTCTCTGCTTGCCTTTGAGTCTCTGCCAAATGCAAATAATGGTGGCTGACTCCCTTGCTCTAGCAAGCTCTGAGGGAATAGCCTCTGCTTACTTTCATTTGGGTGGGCTTTCTTTATTTCTACACAGAGACCCTTGACTCCTGCTCTTGCCAACAGAAGAGCACACAGGAGCTGAGGGAAGAAAAGGATGTTTCCTCTTTCATTGCTCTTCTCTCATGCTTTTGGATTGGGAAATCTGGTGTCAGGGATTTGGCTACCAAAATTCAAAGAAAACTATTTGTCTAATAAATAAATAGTCTCATTCACTTGCTTATAGAACTTTTGATAATTTTGGTGCAACATGGAGCAAAGTTTCAATCTGCATCTTTATTTCTTTTCTGCTTATTAGAACTTTATTGTTTTTATTTCTGATTATTTTCAACCAAGTATGTATGATGATATGTGTAACACTAAGACAATGAAACATCCCATTGCCAACACTGATGATTGGCTGGAACCGTTGGAGAAGCAGTGGAGAGAAGAAGTTGAGATCCACTTGTCTTGTGGAATGAGATACCTAGACCTGATTCCTGGCCTCACAGCTCACTGGGTGTGTGATCTTGTTTCCTTATCTATAAATACGTTTATAAAGTGTGCCAATCTTGTGTGACCTTCGTGAGGATTAACTGAAAATACAGTTGATATACATTAAAAACACTTAACATGTTGTGATCTTGTGATTTATAACAAAAAATATATATTTGGTCTTTGCCTTGTTTCTGGCAGGGAGCTTCTAAAACCTTTGGAATTTCCTAAGCGATAAGAGCCATAAAGGTATCTTGATATTCATAACAAGTCCTGGTCAACCATACCTGAGTTTACATTGATGAGGTGATTTTTGGAAAGCCCCTAAGGATTGGGGCTGGTTAGAGGGTTGTAACTTTCCGTCCCACCTCTTGAACCTCCAGGGAGGGGAGAGGGGCTGGAGGCTGAATCAATCACCAATGGCCAATGATTTAATCAATCATGTCTATGTAATGAAGCCCTTTTAAAAACCCAAAAGGACAGGACTTGGAGAATTTCCAGGTTGGTGAACCAGAACACATCCATGTGCTGGGTCCCACACTTCACAGGGAATAGAAGCTCCTGTGCTGGGGACCTTGCCCTATGTATCTCTTTATCTTTTTATTCATATCCTTTAATACTCTTTGTAATAAACTGGCAATCTAGCAAGTAAAAGGTTTCTGAGTTCTGTAAACTGCTTCAGCAAATTAATCTAAGGAACGGGTCATGGGAACCTTTAATTTGATCCATAGCCAGTTGATCAGAAGAGCAGGTGACAACCTGGACTTGTGATCGGCTCCAAAAGTGGGGACAGTCTGACGGGACAGACTGACTCCTTAACCTGTGGGGTCTGATGCTATCTCTAGGAAGACAGTGTCAGAATTGAGTCAAATTGCAGGACACCCAGTCAGTGTCTGTGGAGAACTGAGTTAATTGCTTGGTGATGTTTGGAAAAAAACCACAATGGACACATCAGCAGGAAATGTTAAATGCTGCTATCATTATTATTGCCAAAGTGTGAGAAAATGGTTAGTGACAACTAGTAATGTGCATATGGATGACTTACTCATCTTATCATGGAATGATGCTCTTTGTCTTTCTGTTTTTATTTTCTACATGATGTAATTTTGGGATTTTTTTTTTACTTGGTCTCAGAGCCAGTTACATCAAGATTTTTTACAATGTGCAAAACCTAAAATGCTTTAGGCTCAGTTCGCAGTAATTATTCACCTCTGGGATGTCTAGGGGCTACAGGAGGTAATGAAGTCATGCCAGGACTTGGGGGACTTGCAGGACAGGTCCTCCGAGCTCCCCTCGTCTCTGGATTCTGAGGTCTAGATGTATCCTGTGGGGAAAAATGTCTCAATTGGAGCTGTGTGCTGCCGGTAGACAAAGTGGTGGCATTTAGTGGGGTCCCTTATCTATGTCCGTGGGGAGCCAAGTAGGTCTGGAAGACACTACAGGTCATTACATCCGCTGCTTGGGTCTAGCCTTCCTCGTGATTTGTGTATATTGGCAATGCATTTCCTTAGAGGGTTGATGGGAGAAAACTAATCAGAATTTCACGTAGCCCTGTACCTCCAAATTGTTCTCTTGTTGGGGACATGTGCTGTTTTGGAACAAGCCCCTAGGACAATCTGCTGTCTGGGCATCTCAAATGACCCTCCACTGTTGATGTGGACCTTGACTATCTGGCTGAAGTACTGGTTGTCAGGTTTCCACTGTAAAGATAATCTTCCCCACCCCGTCTCCATACTGCAGTCTGCAAGGGAGTCAGCCTGTGTGGCCCACACTGAAGGGGTGGGGAATGATGTTCCACATGCTTGGAGGTGGATGTCTACATAAATTATTAGGAATTTTTCTGCAAAGGGGATTTGTCCTTCCTTCCACCCCATTTATTTATTTATTCAAGCTTTTATATCACTATAGCTCACTGATATTTATTTTTAAACTTGGGTTATAATGCAACATTACATTATTTTCTTGCTAAAATGAATCCAGCTTTGGCCATTGGGAACTCTTTCAGTTGGCTGCTGTGTCTCGTGTCCCTTTGACATACCCCATTGTGGTTTTTTTTTTTAAAAAATCACTTTTTACTTTCTGGCACTACAAGAAATTCCAGGCTCATCTCGTACATTTCCTTCCCCATGCCTAGAACCAGCCATTTCTCAATGGAGTCCTCATTCCTTTGATTGCAGAATGGCATGAGAAATCAAGATCTGGGTGCTATGAGTGTCATTGACTCTAGACCCCATCAAATCACAGAGTAAGGAAATATATGTATGTATACTAGCCCATGTACATACACATATCTATAAATACTTCTACACTCCTTTGTTTCTATATTAAGCTAGACGTGAGTTCATACTGATGTCTACAACTCTAGTCCAGTACCACACGGACCATTCTAGCCCTCCTTCCCTAGCTTATTGGTAAACGCCCACTGCAGCAGTGAGAAACCTGGCTCCTCCACCTGCCATCCATTCATTGTTCAGTTCTGGTATACATATGTGGTAGAATCAGAATTATTAACCCTGGCTCTCCTGACATGCAGCGGTACTTACGTGCAGTTCCTTTGCCTTTTAGTATAACAGATTTCACTCATTTCCAAAGTTATTAACGTCAGCACTTTTCCTCCCACAACTTCAGGGAGATTGTTTCATACGTTTGTAACACAATTAGATTGTTTTGCAAATTATAGATTCCATCCTGGGATTCCACAACCTCCTAAATAATTTTTTAAGTTTGTACAATTAAAATTCATTCTTTATGCTTTAAAGTCCACTGGGTTTTGACAAATGCATTATGTCATGTATGCACCTTTACATGGTCATACAGAATAGTTTTACTGCCCTAAAACCCCCAAGCGCTTTACCTGTTCAATCTCCCACCTCGAATTCCTGACAAACCCTATCTTTTTATTGTCTTTGTTCTTTTGCCTTCTGCAGAAAGTCATATAATTGGAATCATACAGTCAGTCTGTAGCCTTTTCAGATTGGCTTTTGGTAAAAGCACTTAAAGTTCATCTATGTCTTTTCATGGTTTTATGGCTCATTTACTTTTATTGCTGAATAATATTCCCTTGTATGGATGGACCACAATTTATCATTCGCTATGGAAACACATCTTGATTGCTTCCAGTTTTCGGCGATTATGAATAAAGCTCCTATAAACACTCATGTGCACGATCTGTGTGTGTATAAGTTTTCAGATCAATTGAGTAAATATGTAAAAGTGCAACGGATGGATTTTATGGTGAGTCTATGTTTAGTTTTGTAAGAAACTGTCTAACTGTCTGCGAGTGTGGCTGTTCCATTTTGCAACCTCATTGGTGACCGGAATCGTCAATTTTGTGGATTTTGGTCATTCTAATAGGTGAGTACTGGTATCTCCTTGTTGTTTCCATTTGAGGTTCCCTAATGTCAAAAGGTGTTGTGCATCTTTTTTAAGGTTATTTGCCACTTGTATATCTTCTTTGATGAAGTAGCTTTTCAGATCCTTTGCCCATTTTTTAACTGGATTGTTTTCTTGTTATGGAGTTTTAAGAGTTTTTAATGTATTTTGGATACAAATCAGATATGTGTTTTGCAAGTATTTTCTCCCAGTATGTGCCTTGTCTTTTCATTTTTTTGAAAAATTATTTTCAAGAATAAAAGTTGTTAATTTTAACAAAGTCCAACGTATAATTTACTCTTTCATAGGTCTGCTTTTGGTGTTGTATCTAACATTCTCGTCAAGCCCGTGGTTTCCTTGATCTTCTCCTATGTTTTCTTCTAGAAGTTCAACAGTTTCACATTCAGGTCTGTGATCCATCATGAGTTAAGTGCTGTCCCTTCTATGCTCTCAGCCCATTTGCTCTTGCCTGACTCTTCTGGAGGCAGCCACACACCATATTTCTGAAACTAATGGGTACTTATATCTTGGAAATGTGAACAGTTTCTAAATAAAAATGAAATTTTCCATTTCCCTCACCATCCAACAGATCTGGAATGTTATGTTTTTCAATATTAAGCACGTTCCTCACTGTGGGATATGTCAGATTATTAAATGTACTCGTGGACATTAGGAATCTCCAAACCAAGGAGAGAGAGGTCAATGTTCCCAAACTTTTTGATTCCAAGACTATTGACCATACATCTCTATTTTCCCAATTGAGTCCTGTTGCCTGGGGATATTATTAACATCTCCTCCTTTCACTCCCCAAAGTGTCTTGGTTTGGACAATCCGTTATATAGTGATTCTAAACATTGATCTTTTTTCATGGAACACTTATTCAGCATCTCACAGGTCAGTTTGGGGAGAAAGCAGTCCTAATTTATTAGAATGGGTTTCTCTTTTCTTCTTATAATCCTTGTTCTTCCTGAATCTTCCTCTGACAGTACCATTTTCTTTAAGTCCTTCTTTCCTAGGATGCTACTCTTTCCTCCTCACCCTCAGTTCAAACACAAGAAGCAAGTGAATACATCCCTTTCTATTGCTGCTTCCAGACCATCAGTGCTCTGTTAATTTGCAATAAATTTTTACCATTTTGGTTATCCTTCCAACTACCTTTATTCATTTTTATTATATTTATTGCCAATCTATAATGACATTCTAGAGTGTCTTCAACATTTCATGATGCCTTTATCCCCTTTCTCTCTAACTCATTCAGGGATGTCATGCACAGGAACCTCAGTACCCACAATGATAATCCTCATCAAGTTCTGGTCTCATGATTTTGATTTTGCACCTCCGTTCCTCCCTTTGATCATCATCCAGATCTAACTGTTTGTCACATGTGGCCCTCTCTCCTAGCCCATCCTTCCCAACAAACCTGCTCTTCATCACACCAGCTTGGCCAATACCACCAAAGACCCTGATGTTGGGCAGCCTTCTCTAGAATGCACTGCACTGATGCTCCCAGGAGAAAAACTCACAAAACTAGACTGATTTGTTCAATGGTTGATTGGGTTGCAGCCATGAACACGTCACCAGTGACTACATTCTCCCGTGGAGACACTGTTACACATGATGACCAGATTTAAAAAATACCATTGCCATCTGGTGCCAGGTGGTACATTATGCTTTTATGCATTGACTTGATTATCTCACCAATTGTAATGAACATTGTTCCTTGTAAATTTTAAATATTAGATACTCAAATTTACAAATAGAACATAACACATTCATTAAATGAGGACCACTCCTACTATATAATTTAAACACATATGCTTTTTAATAAATTACCAAATCACAACACTTGCATTCAAGTTCTTCATTTAGTTCTTGCTTTTCTGAATAGACCTACTAATTGCTGGAAGTTACAGTTTTTTTCAAAGCCATGTTTTCATTTTCTGTTAGAGATTCCTGGATAAACTACCCCCCTCTCCGAATAAAAGGACGTCTTAAAACAATCCTCAGTCATTTTTAGTTTTCTACTTTCCTTTACTATATATAAAGAGGTACTCATTACTTGTCACATATTTTCAGTGAACCACCTACCTTTTCCAGGCTAAGTAGCTTAGAATATTGGCCAGACTCTTAAATCCAAGTGAAATAGGATAAACATGATAGTACCAATTAATGTTATAAGTATTCATTTAATATACACTTTTTACATAGGATTTTTTCTTACTGTCTAACATGATTTTATCATTAACTATTGCATACCAGGGAAAAATCTTGTTGAATTAGCCGAGTCCACAAAGCCCTGACCAGGCGGATGCTGAACGACTACTCAGACTCTGCATAGGGAGCTTTCTCCTCAGTCTACAAATATGCAGACTGAGGATGTCTGAGACAAGAATGTAAGTGCTAACACCAGTCTTCCTCATTCCCTGGCCACAGCTCACTCGGAATGATATCGTCTAGTCTGTAAAGTGAAGAATACAGAGTTGCCCACCATCTTTCAGTGCATGTGGCTGGAGAAGATGCTCACCAAGGCTCAGGGGCTTCTGTTCCACAAAATAAGCCCATGCTTTCTTCCACCACAGTCATGTGCCTCTGTGCTCTCTTCCTTCCTGTGTCTCAGATGTCAGTCAGCTTGGCAAATCTCAAAACGTGGCATAGAATTAGAAAGACAGTGAATCAACACATCTGTCTTCCGGAATATAAATACATCAATGAAAACCTAGCAGCACTTGGGGGCAGCCACTACTTTGTATTTTCCTGAAAGTTTTCATCAAGTGGTGATCCTGTTTTCTAGGGATGCAAGCTGATATGATGAATGCCAATGACTGATTTGGTGGAGACAGAAGAGCTAATGAGGTAGTGTTCTGAGACACACAGGAGTCACTCAACACAAACCAGATGCAATGAGAGTCATTAACACAAATGACTAGGGTTTGTGAATGTACTGGGGTCTAAATTCATGTTTAATTGGCTGTATACAGACAATTGTCTTTTTTCTCTTTGAACCATTGTCTTTTCTATATTTCCACTTTTCTTACAAGCATTTTCTCATTAATTCACAGTTGATAAGATAGAATTTTTAAAAAATAATCATAAGCCTATTAAAATTCATTTTCATGGTAAGACAGTGTCTTGGTGAAATTCTCATTCTGGAGCTGTCAACCAAGAGGGTGACCTTCTTATACCATTTCACGCTTGTATGCCCAAGTCTGAACATGTCTCTATGTCTTCATTAGAGGACAGTGTGGACCTGCCTGTGTGGCTCCCATCTTTGGGGATCAAGGTTTTCTCAGTATCAGGAGCAGCTTCAAGGAAACCACATCCCACTTAAGTGGGATGAAAATTGGTGAGCGCTGCGGCATCTTAAAAATATTTATAAATCAGTTTATTTACAGATTTTGTATTTTCTTAAAGTACATTTCAGTTAACAAATCTGTTTACACAGGTATTCATAGGAATTAATCCCAGTTATTTTACAGATCATATTTACAAACCAGACTGTAAGTGTTCTGTGCAAAGTTGCACTGAATGTGACTATTGGCTGAAAATGGCCTGATGACCAGGCTATTTACACATACATAGTAAATTAATTTTTTGCACAATACATGGATTATTTGCACAATACAGAACACACACGGAGACCAGGTGTATCCACACCATTTCTCACATGAACCTCTTGACCTGATGTGTGGCTGGCTGGAATGATGATGCTGATAAAAAGGGAATAATTACGTTTCCTCACTTACATCATGAAGTGAGGGCTGTGACGGGTCATGGCACCATTCATTCAAACATAGGGTGCATCTCTGTGTCCAGATCAGTTAGACACCCTCTGTGGCTTATTCTGTGAATGTTTACCCTCCTCTCTCTTGAATTCTGCCCTTCCATGCATGGGATGGTTGCTCTGGGGTCTCATTGAGGTGCTGCAGAGGGGCATGTAGCGGAGCTTGTCTTTTGGGAACCTGTCACGTACCTCCCTCCTTTGGGCAAATTCAACTTTACCTGATTATGCTGGGGCTGCCTGTCACAGAGCCAGGCTCTCACTTAGGTCAGGCCAATCGGAGTACCCCGTCCCTCTCACCACAAGATTTAGGTGAGTGCAGAGGACCCCAGCCAGGCCAACCAGACTCTTAATAGGGTTTTTCAATTTAAGGGTGAGAAAATGGGCTTTGCCTTTACATCATCATAAATTGGAAGCTTCTGGTGGCCACCATGCCTGCAGAAGAAAATGCAGCTAAGAAGCTCAATATATTGAGACAAGGAAAGATGGGAAACACAGTATTCTGGTAGGTTTTAGGTCCATTATTTTTTACGGAAGTCTGTTCCATGAAAATGAGTACTGGCTGCAAATACTCTACAAACTCTTCCCACTAGCTTTGCAAATCTTGGCCTAGGCAATTAGATCTTGAGCAAATAGGATTTTATTTTGAAATTGTTTAATCGTTTATATATATGTGTATATATACATGTATATTTTTCATGTTATATTTATATATGTATATATGTACATTTATATACGTATATGTGTATGTGTTTTGCAAAATTTGAAGACCATTCTTCATGTATTTAACAATTTACTGCACCTACAGTGTGCCAGGCACTGTTCTAGGCCCTGATAAGGGCCTATCCAGAGTCCCTGCCTTTACAAAGTTTATAGTCCTGGGTGGGGGGGGCACATGTTTAATCATAAAATCAACCAAATCACATAGTCCAAACACAAATTGTGTTTAATACTTATGATCTATTTATCTCAAAAGAAACATGGTCAGAGAATCAAAGTACCCATGAATATAGGTCTTACTTGGTTCTTCAAAACTGGAATGAAAACATGGCTACAGTAATGACTTTGGGTTGTATTATCTTTATTTTCATTATAACCTCTTCATTCACCTGTTGATTATTCTGTGTGCAAGCAAGAATTAAATTTCAGTGACTACTGACAAATATATGTTAAGATTTAACTGATGCTTAAGTTACCTTACTATTCAAGGAGAAGATGCTCAGTATAAAATCTCAAATCAGGCAAAATTTTAATTCAAATGATCCAATCTAATAAATATGTGCTTGCTATCCTCATTTTAATCAGTATCTCGTGTCATTTCTCAGATAGAAAATTTATAATACATATCAATTTTTCTCACATGTATAGTACTGGGACAAAAATGTGACTTAGATCTCATAGTTATAAAAATTGTCCTATGTTATTTACTTGTATTATCCATTAACTTTAGGCTGCAACTGATTATCTTTTCTTTTACTCATCTTGAATGTGAAAATCTGATTTATAAAAGTAAATAGTCAAATATGTCATGTAATTCACCTGTTCAATGATTTGATTTGTTTGAATACATATTTATTGAGTATGTACAATGTATTGGACACTGCACTTGCTGCTGTTGTCACAGCTCAGAAGGAATCAGCAATGTTTCCACCATTGCAGAAGACAGTCACAGATCAAGTAATGACAGATGAGATGAGCGCTCTAAGTGAAGTGGGATTTCCTATCAGAGCAAGTCATAAGTCAACATCATTGGAAAAGAGAGCCTGTGAAGCCTCTCAAAATACAAAAGGCTTGGAAAAAAATTAAACCATGAGTACGAGGTAGCTAGCTGAAGATTTGAGAAACATCTTATTAGAATAAATCTCTGAGTTAGGGCTCAGCATTTGGATTAGGGTGAAATGCAGATAGAATGTCCTGAACATAGAGATCAGAGGAAAGAGTTGGGACAGATAAAGCAGTGGCCTTTGCGTGGAGTCATGTTAAACATGTTAGATTAAAGTTAAGAGCAAAATGGGAGGAAGAGAGTTAGGTGATGAGATCAACATTTGAGAACAGCTCCTCAGCTCTCTCTCTCCACTGTAGCAAGTACAGCATCCGATTGCTGGAGAAGAGCAAGATTGAAGCTGAGAGCAAGAACAGGTGGCTATTATGATAGTTTAGGGGAATTACAATGGAAGCATCAACTGCGTGGTTCCTAGGGATGTTGGAAAGTACCTTTGGTCTTGAGAGACATTTACTAAGGAGCACCAACAAAGCTTAGGGTGGAGGGAAGAGCAAAGGGTGCCAGCCACGTTTCTGACTTTGGATGTGAGTAGGTGGCAGTGACATTTATTGGGATTTTAACCCTTGAGGAGCAAAATGCAAAGGATTGTGGGGAAATTTTAGTTGTGGACCTTTTGGGTTTGAGGTGTCTGACATCTCTGTAGAGAAGCCAGTGGGCAATTAGATGTATAGATCTTGAGCATAAAAGTGAACATTAGATCCAAAACGTGTCTCTTGGGTGTAGTCTTCTGTTGAGGACTGACTATTAGACTCAGTAAGAGGCCTGGATTCTAACCGTAGCTCTCCTGCTTACGTGCTGCATGGCCTTGAGGAGCTGATATATACTCTTGAAGCCTTAGTGTTCTCATCTAAAAGCTCAGACAATATAGTGGACAAGCCATAAGACTATGTAAGCACTAAGAGATATACATACCATATAGTAAGCACCCATAAGATTAATCCCTATGTCAAATGGAATAGACTTTGTGAAATGTCTGGAACTCTTTTGTCCAATAAAATGTAAGTTGTATTTGATAGCTATAGGGAAATAAAATAGCAGAGCTATATGCGTAGATTTAAGAGTCAGACACACTTGGATTGTAATATTGAGTCTACCTTACTTGAACGAATTTCTTATTCTTTCATTCTTTATCTGAAAAATGGAGATGGATATATCTAACTCACAGAGTATTTTAAAAACAAAAACTTTTGTTTTTAAGTAATTTTAGACTTAAGGAAGAGTTGCACAGAGAGTCCAGAGAGTTTTGGTACAACCTTTGCTTCCCCTAATGTTGATATTGGACATGACTGTGTTTATTTACAAAGGCCAGGAAATTAACATTGGTGCAGTATTAGTAACTAAAGTCCAGATGTTATTGGAATCTCTCCAGCTTTTCCAATGATTTTTGTGTGTGTTCTTGTATTAAGGTAATGCTCGTCCCATAAAATGAATTTCTTCTCCTATTTCCGAGAAAGGGTTGTGTAAGGTTGATATTACGTCCCCTTTAAGTGTTTGGTAGGATTCACCAGTGAATTCGTCTGATACTAGAGATTTCTTTGTGGAAGGTTTTATGTACAAATTTGATTCCTTTGAGAGATATGGGACTATCCAGGTTCTTGAGTGAGCTTTGAGTGGCAGTTTGTGTCTTTCAAGGAATTGGTCCATTTCATTTCAGTCAGATTTATAGGCATAGGATGGTTTGTAAAATTCCCTTATTATCTTCTTAATAGCTGTGTGTCTGTAGGATATTTCGCCTTTCATACATGTTATTGGTAAATCATATTTCTTTTCTTTCTCTTTATTTATTTTGGTTAATCATACTAGAACTTTTTTTCTCTCTGTGTTACATTTCTTTGTCTCTCTTTTTTTCTCTCATTCTATCAAATGACCTCTATAAAAATCCCAACTGATCTATTAAGGTTGATTTTGGAGCTCAAATATCTTCCCCAAACATTAATTTGTTGTTTAAAATAAAGCAATTGAGAAGTTGAGAGATATATAGATATGGCAATTCTCTCTTTTTTTTGCAGGGGTAGGTAGGGTGGGTAGGGTGGTAATCTACTTCTATTTAGGCATATGGGGTATTTAAAGCATCTGATACACAGTAAACATTCCGTATATGGCTATGCAATTAAAGCATAAGAAGTTAAACTAGTAACAAAAATTCTAAAATAATACAAAATCTGTAGTTATTTTTTATCACACATAAAAAATGAACATAGTAATTAAGATCCTGAAGACACAGCAATTTGCATGAATATTGTGGAGGTTTAAATAGAGGCTGAGATCAAGTTTTTCACTGACATCACCAAGTCATCCAGTTACAGGTTTCAAGTGATGTCAATAACAGACACGGTCTTTGCCAAGTAAAGACAAAGTCTACAGTTCTTCAAGCCTCCCATGCCCTCTTGGCTTTGCATGCCTTTACTCCTTCTCTTTGATATGAGTGACTGAAGATCGACTAAATAGGAAGAAATTATTGTGTTAGCTTATGTTTCAAAAGGAGGACTTTTAGGATTTAAATGCACTCAAAAGTAGCCTGATTTGGCTGGTCAGGTGAAGGGAGGATTCTGGACATCCTCAGCTCCCTGCCTCCTTGCCACTCGTACAAAGCTGGGCAGAAAGCTGACAGCTCCCTATTCTTTCCCACTCTCTCTCTGCCAGAGGACTGCGAGGGAAGAATCCTTCACTTACCCTCTCGGTGATGCGCTTGGCCCCACTTTAGCATTGCTGTGCCTGAGGCTTTGGAAGTCTGGCTCTGGACTCACACCTGGAGATCAACATGGTCCTGTCCTCACCCAGTCTAGGATGGGGGAGTCTGGGAAGACATTTGGTGGTATTTCAACAGAGGAGGGAAAGGTGACATGCATACATTCTGAGATTTGGGGAAAAGCAATGGCAGAATCTATAGGAGAAGTCAGGGGACAATCTCAAATGGCCTGGTATCAGTGGAGGTCAAGAGCACCTCAATCTAAAAGTTGTCTGTTAGAAAAGAACTCTTGTTGCCTCCCATGCTGGGTAGCATTGGAGAGCAGCTTAAATTTTATTTGGAGCCAGCAGGCCTCACTGGTGCTTATTCCAACGTGCTTATTTCCCTGCTCTGGCCCATCCAGAAGTGCTCAGGTCCTTTGAAGCGGTAGACGTCTTCCTGGGAATGTCCCTCTATCTCCATGGAGTAAATCTAATGAGCTCAATGTGGAATCAACCCCCCTGGGTGAGCACCCAGTCGGGAAAAAACTAAGTAATATTTAGCAGTGAGAGCTACAATTGTCTGTTGGATGTGCTTGCAGGTTCCTTTAAAGTCCAAAGTTAGAACCATGCTTATTAATTTTAGAAAAAGAATGTGCCTGCAATTTTATCTTTAATTGTTAATTAAATTCTCACTTACTGAGCAGAGTCTGGTGAGGGGAGATAGGTGATGTTCAAGTCAATCCTTGTAGATCTGCATGAAGAATCACTTTGAGTCTCTGTTCCCATACCTGCTCTTTTGTAAATCCATCATGATTCTGGTCTGTCTTTGGTATGGATATCCCGATTTAAAGAGTCAGACTAAAGCAGTCATAAATTTTGGTTAAGACATCTAATGAGTGACATTGTCCTAAAAATAATGCTTTGTGTCTCAGAAGCGATGGGAAACACAGCCTTTCCCTTTAGAAACATAGATGTGACTAGGCCCAGCATAAGTACTCGTGCTTGGAATTTCCCTAAACAGATGTTGCCTTGCACAGAGACAGTCTGGGGTCCCGTCTGTGAGTGAAGGTTAGAAGCAGGTTGCTCTGCTAGCCGCAGAGTGATACACACACACATACACACACGCACACATATATATATTCTAGTCAAGACTACCTTGACTGCAAAGTCGGTTTGCTTGCTCTTCTGGTGGTGAAGTTGGTTTCTATGTTGTCCAATCTCTCTGCCTGCCAGACAATAACTGTGAATCCAGACCTCAGACCTCAGGCACTGAGCCAGCCCCAGCCTCACTCGCTCCATGTTGAGAGACTCTAGAGCCATCCTCAGTGTTTCTGAGATGTTTTGTGCCCCCTTCACCACATTCTCTTTGTCTTTGTCCCCCTCATCCTCATAAATATTCTCTGTTTTCTTCTACAACACTTGAACCAATGTGTTTGGCTTCTTCACTGGTTTCAAAGATAAATCCACTAGCATCTACATTCATTGTACTGAATATTTGTGTAGGACGTGTGCCCCTCCCTTCTTTCCTTTCTTCTTTTTCTTCCTTTCACAATGGAACAACTGATGCAACCTTTTGTCCCATGCAGAGCGATTCCCAGCTAAACTCTGGCATCCTAAACTCCTAACTTCTATCCCAGAGTGCCACAGAATCTCTCCTGAGCATTCCCTGAAAGGAGTCCTGGTGAATTCAATTTATTTTCTCTTCATATGAGAAAAGCAAAAGAGTCCAAGATAAAATAAAAAGCACAAGGCAAAAACTGATTTCGGGGGGTAACAGAAAGACTCCAATCTGCGTTGAGGGGAGTAGGCATCATAACAGGAGAAACTTGATACTTAGGGTGGGCTCTGGGTAATCAGATAAGGTAAGTACCATTCTCGTTAAAAAACAGGAGAGAAGGAGATTTGTAAGGACTCAGCCAAGACACGGGGTGTTAGATTCCTGTTAGATTGGACTTTTGGGAGCTGAGGTTTATTTCAGGGAGGTCTCAGACTCAGATGGCATTATGGATGAGAGGAGTAGAAAAGAGGGTGTCTTTTTAAACCTTTACTTATTACAATTGCTTCTTGATTTTTGACTTTTAGTTGCATGTGGATTTAGTCTTATCAGTTGGCAACTAGTTAAGTCGTTGAGTTTACTGCATCTAACAGCTCCAAAGGAAGTTGTGACTGTATTAAATGTGGAAATAGTTTTACTGGTGACCAAACAAAACCATTGCCATTTTTTAAAAGTTTGTTTTTTATTGCCACCAAATTATAATTTTGCTAAATTTCCAGTAAAAATGTCTCAAGCCACTCTACTAGATGTTGCTCCCTAATGCTATTGCTTAGATGGTTCTAACATTTACCAGATTGTGACCAGTTCTTTTTTCTTTCATTACATATAACATGACAACCCTTTGTAACACTAGAGATGTATCCTTGCTTTTTTATTTCCTTAGGGACAAAGTCTTCTAAATTCATTATTTCTTTCTGCATATTTTATACTGAGTTACCAAAAAATAAAAAAGGAAAAGGAAAAAGAATAGAGTGGAGAAAGCACAGAGGGTGACATAGATGGTTGGGTAGATGTCTCAGTCTGAGACTCCCCTCAAAGCTCTAATCTTGGAGAAAATGCTGGGAAGTGAGACTCCGTTGGATCAGGCCACCCATGTCAATGGGCTAGTGCCTGCAGTATAGTTAGGGCCTTCATTTAGAGTGATGAAAAAATTATTTCCAAAATAGACATAAGAAGTATCAAAATTGGCTATCCACATTGGAAGGGAATAAAGTGAGAGTCCAAGAAAATTTCATTATATAAGTAAATCCATATGAATTTTAGAGCTAACTGTTAAAATAAAAACTTTTTGGAAATTGCCTTTTTGGAGATTTTGCCATATAGTTGACTTATAGTCCTTCTTTCATTTTTTTTTTTGTTGTATTTCAAAAAAATCAATTTATTTTGCTTAGCTGAATGAAAGATTCCCTGGTAGAGGTAATGTGGTACAGAGCAGCAGGGGGCTCTGTCTGAGCCCTCCCTGCTTTGGGGTCCATACTCAGAGGCAACCACTTTTAAATGTTTGAATATGTCTGCTAGTAATCCTCTCAACTCTGATATTATGTTTAACTACTGCTTTATCCACATCAGACATTTTATGTTGAGTCTCTAGTATGACACAAGAGGCCTTGGTTTCCTTTATGCTAACACTACTTCCCCTGACCATCCTAGTTGTAGAAAGTCATGAGTACCCTTAAATCATAAACATGAATCTTCATGTTTTATTGCCAAAACACAAAGCATTCTCTACTTACATCCCAATAAACTGGAGAAAGATATTCATGAACCTTATTCTTCCCTCCAAGTCTCCTGTTTAAATTCACCTTTATATGAGTGTTGATGGTATGTATAACCTCTTGGGTAAAATACTTAAAATGTTGGCTGTGCTTTATCAAAACAAACTAATAAAAGCATTGAGACAATCATGACCATGTAGCTGCTGTGAAAGGTAGAGCCAGGGTGTGTGCCTGTGTTCCACTTCCTTCCCTGTGGTCTGGAGGCTTGGCCTTGAGATGCTGGGAGGAAAATGTACCTGTGGTCCAGGCAGGTGGTTTTTCTTCCCTTGCAGCCCACCATAGTTCAGAGTCTTGGCACATCTATGTGCTTATCGACTATTTGCATTTTTCTCTCCTACAGTCTGTCCTTGGTTTTTTGGGAAAATTTTCTATTGGGTTGATTTTATTTTTCATATTTATATTTAGGTGCTCTTTATGTAATCTGATTATGATGTATTTATGGTGTCTTTGTTTATGGATCTCTTCCTCTAAGATTAGTGCTACTTGAATATGAGGGCCTTGCCTCTCTCAAAGTCTCTTATCTTTTCTACCAAGTCATTTTTATTTTCAGACTGACTCTAAAATTCTTCTGGAATTTACCTTTATAAATGATGTGAGTTAGAGATCTCACTTCATTTTCTTTCCAAATGAGTATCCATTTAAGTACATGTATTTACCGAGCAATAATTTTTCTTCTTGATTTTGAATGACATCGCTTTTATATACTACATCAAGTTCCAAATTAACCCTAATGCTATCTGAGGCTATTCTCAAATGTTTTACTGATTCCCAATTCTGAGTCAATACTATATTGTTTAATACCCATGGCTTTCTAATCGGTTTCAATATGAGGAAGTTAAGTTCCCCTCTCTGTTTTAATTTTCAACATTGTTTTAGCTCTTCTAGTCCACATACCTACCCACATGTGCTTTAGAGTTAGTTTGTCAATTTCTACTAAAGATTCTGTAAGGATTCTAGTTGGAATTGCATTGATTTTGCAGTTCAGTTTGGGGAGAAATGACATCTTCACCCCATATTGCTTCTTCCTGTCCATGAATGTCATCTCTTACTCCATTTGCTCAGTTATTTATATATGTCTCTTGGTAAAATTTATTTTCTTCAAGAAGTTTTTGGCATCAATATATTGACATCTTGGGAGGAAGGAGAGATAAATGCTTACGAAATCATTAATAAAATATGTTTTCGTATGCAAGAGACACAACTAAATACACGAAGGTACTTAGCTTTGGTAATTTAAAGAACCAAAGAGTAACACGCTGTGTTACCTAATATTTTCCTGTGAAAAGCGTTCTGTTAATCCATTGAAGAGAGAAAACCTTCCCAATGTGATGTTGAGGCTGTTCCCAAGTGGGTGTATTACACTTCCTAATTTCCATTCACACTGAGTCTCACAAGCACATGTTATTTGTGTCTTTTTCACATTCTATGTTTCCTGTGCCAAATCTTCCCTGAAAAGTGGTCCTACGCAATTTCTTTACTTAAGAAAGTGTATTCTATGTGTGGAATCCTTTTGCTAGATTTGGTTCCATATCTGAGATTTTATTTATTAAACGTATAAGCACTTATTATGTGCCGGACACTAAGTGCTTTCAAATAAACGTGAACTCGTTTCATCTTTAAAACAACCCTGGGGGCCAAGCACTTTTATTGCCTCTATTTTGCAGTTGAGGCACCTGGGCTCAAGGAGGTTGGTGACTGGCTGGAGCAGATGTAGGTCCAGCAGACACTAAGTGGTGAAGTCAGGCCCTGCACCCAGGGGACTACTCCTCCTCTGGGCCCTTAGCAACTACATGTGTTCCCTCTATCCCTGAAATCCACTGCATGGAGAAGGCACACAGAAATGCCCAAGAATATCTTTTTAATTTATATAAAAGAAAACTATATTCAGGCTTGGAATTTTAAAACTGGAAAGGACCAAGGCACTGATCCGATCCAGCCTCTTTGTTCTCCAGCCAAGGCTGTGGACTCCAGGAGATCAAATTTAGACTTTTGTTCAAGTCAAAGAAAGGTAATCTGTTTTTCACGTATATGAAGGAGATTCAAAGAAGAAATAAGATAAATGCAAAATAAGAAAAGTGTAACCAAGACTGGTGCCAATAAATTGCAAGGACTTTGTGGAAACTTTCTTCCTTTACTTTGAAAATGCCAAAGTGAAGGATAAATTAGGGGAAATGGTCAAAGTTGTCATCATATGGGGGACTAAGGAAGGTACGCTTTGAAAGGGGTTTTCAGTGTAGAAAAGGAAATTGAACATATTTAGAAATTATAAAAAATATAAATGCTAGGAAGTGAAATATTTTTTGCTAATTTTTTATCGCATTAAATTTATTTACTGCCCGTGTTTGTATTTTGAAAAAGCATTTTTTGTACAACCGTTTTTATCATCTATTAAGCTGATTATGATTGACACAATTTATAAATTACAAAGTAATGAAGACCAAAGGTTTGGGCCCCTAAATATATGTACATAACTCTTCACATAATCTGACATTTCTGAAAATATTGCATTATTTCAGTTATTACTAGTATGTGCCATTCACTTTTATTTGAAAGATTATCAATTAATTTTCTCTATTTTTATATTATAAAATATAATATTATTCACATTCTTATGCAGCCATCAACACCATCCATCCACAGAATTCTTTTCATCTTGCAAAACTGTCCATCTTCCTCTACTTTATATGTGGGACACCTGCCACAGTGTGACTCAACAAGTGGTGAGTAGGTCTGCACCTGGGGTCCAAACTGGCAAACCCTGGGCTGCCAAAGCAGAATGTGTGAACTTAACTGCTGTGCCACCGGGCTGGCCCTTATTTTGTATTTCTTTGATACTAGCCATCATAATGGTTATGAAGTGGTATCTCACTGAGGTTTAATAAAACATATTATTTTACAACCTTTATTATTTCCTACGCACCAACTACTCTTAACAATACTAAAGAAGACAATTTGATAAAGTGTTTGATCTTAACCTAGTTTCTCCCTAATAGTTTGAAATTATCTTGTTAGGTTAGACCTTGACCTCACTGTTAATTAAATTATTATTTAAAACTCCAAGGGTAATGCCCAGTGTCCTTGGTCTATGAACCTGGACATCAGTGGGTATCAGGTTAAGCAGAGGGCTAATGAAGAGTCAGCTTCACAAAGAGAAGTCACGTAAGTGTGAGATTTGCCTTGTTTGTTTTTTAAATAGTAAAAACCAATAACATACTGGTCTCTCACAGGAGTCTCGAGAAGAGACTATAATATAAAAATCCAAGCCAATGGGCTTGTGAATCCATATGTTTTAAATTGACTAGGATGTTGCAAATATATGTGCTCCCTAATCCTGAACTCATGACACTCATGAAATACTAGGTAGATTATTAAAAAAGACATCTCAAAATGTGGTGTATATAATTCTCAAGATTCCTAAATCCAAAATTTGGTAAAATTGTTTCATTATCTATTTGTTAATCTCAAGTTTTTATAGAGACAGAATTACTGACTCGGTTTGAAATGTTTGCCAATAATTCTATGAGTTATTATATCCATATTTAGTAAGTTATCAAAACAAAAGGTAGGACACTTTAAAGGGAGGACCAACCAGAGTATTTACGTCTTTTTCTATGTGCTTATTCTGGTTCATGATTTCAAAAAATAAAAGCACCAAAAATAAACAGAGAGATGCTGTGGCTGACACACTCTGTTTTCTTGAAATGGCAATCAAAAATGTCATGTTGATCACCAGGAAAACAACAGCTATTCTGAATCTTCAGCTCCTTATGAATTTCTCAGCTGTCACTCTCCCCTCAGGATGAGTCACAAGTCCTCCTGCTCTCCACATAATGATGCAGAAGGATGAGGGAGAGGGAGAGGCTACTGCTTTAGACTCCTTGGTATTTACTAAAAGTTCTATTTTTCTGTAAAAAAAAAATCTATTTTTATAATAATATGAGTATTAAATATTGTAAAGCAGTATAATCACCTAGGTGATACTAGACTTGTTTTTTCTTTTTCCTTTATGTTAGAAAGTGGGAGAAATAATTAGACTAATATATAAAATGCTTCTTTCACCAGAGAAATGAAAGTTATGTCTGAACTCCTTTGTCTTTCAGAGCTGCCAGGATCTTTGGGCACACCAGTAAGTGCCAATCACACTGTAATAGAAGTCCAAGACAAAGATTTGGATTTGACTCTGGTCTGTGCATACCAGAAACTCATGTCTATTTCCCCATCAGTGAGACAGGAACAGCAACAGCATTTAAATGGGCATGATGAGGATGCAGTGATGGAAGCCTTCACCACCTGGGACTCAGCAAGCACTGTTTCCTCCCACATTCTCAAAGACCAACTGTCCTCAGGCAGGACTCAACCTAAGGACCTGACTTCCAGACCTCATTCCTGCCTGGCTCGCTCTCCTCTCTCCCTGGACATTCTAGACCCCTTTTTCCCTCTAAAGGCATGTGGTCTGTGATTATCATTGCCTGTTGCCCCATGTGAACAGTGTGCATAATCTGACTCATGTATCTCAGGGCCTCATTATGTGACCTGGAAGATTCTAACAGCCATGGCTCTGAACTCTGAACCCACCATGCACCCATATTCTTTCTTTTACAATCATAGTGAAAGCAGAACTTTCCTAGGATGCGATGTTTCCCTTTCTCCTGGGCTGCTGCCTTGGGAAGGGTAGGAAGCATGTTCTGAAGCATCTTGCACAGAGCTGGACACTGGCTGCTTAATAAATATCTCTTTATTGGATTAATGTGTGCCTAGTTTTGTAAGATTTAAAGGGGAAGTGGAGGTCAAAATGTCAAAATGCTCTGTTCTTTTTTTGGCTGAAAGGCCTGTTTCTAATACTCAGGAAATCCATCTGACCATGTTCTATTGTTTCTATTAGGAACAAATTTTAAAGACTGAGAGCTAATCTGAATAATACGTTAGAATAAATAGATACATTTTTTAGTGAACAAATATTAAGGGTAAGAAGTTATAGATTCTAGTTCCAGTTAGTTCCAGGTCTCCCACATACATCTTTGTAATCATAAATAAGTCAAGAAGATTTCCTAATATTGCATCCATAATTGAAACAGTAAGACATGGTTTTGCAGGAACAAAGAGATGACGGAGAGGATCTTGTCAAGATGGTGGTGTAGGCGGCCTCTGAACCCACCTCCTCCGAAGAATACAATCAAGTTACAACTATTCTTGGAAAAATTACCCTGGAGAGAGAATTGAAAACTGGATAAAAAGAACGCCCACAACAAGGGACAGTTCTGACTGAGGTGGAAGAGGCAGAAACTCTTTCTGGGGTGAAAAAAGCCACCTTTGTGAGGGATGGAGCTTCATGGCCTAGTAGGAGCAAGCCTAAGGTATGCAGCCCTCCCTGGAGAAGCAGGGATCTGAGAGATGTCTCATTACCCTATAAGCATACTTCAGACTCAGCACACCTGAGACATGTCTCATAATATCTGGCTTTGCTGGCCATTAACTACAATGGAGAATACCCCCAGAAAATCTATCAGGCATAAGTGGAAAAACCCAGCCATTAAAGTGCCCATGCACAAATTCACCTGTCTCAGAAAGCAACTTAAAATCAGTAGAAAGAAAGGTGCACAGCCCTTTGGTGAAAAGAGACTCACTGATAGGCTCTGGGTGCATCTTGGTGAGAGGTGAGACCTCTCTGGAGACTGAGATGTTGGCAGTAGCCATTGTTGTGACCTAGTACAAGTATGCTGACACAGATGCTGGCAGATGCCATTGGAGTTCTTCCCCTAGCCTGTCAGCCCAGGGGTCTGCCACACCCACTAGAATAGAGATTTAATCCAGCTCAGCCAGGGCAGGAAGACTTCCCTAGGGACTGGCCCCACTTGACAGCAAACCCTCAGGCTACTTGTTGGCCTACATAGACTGGTTGCCTCCATCCTCTACAGGTAGGCAAATTTGTCCATCTCTGTGGAGCAGGTCCTGTGTAAGGAGCAGGTGAAGTGTGAGGGCATTGGTAAAGAGTGTGGGGGCCTCTGCAGTGGGTTGACTAGGTATGCTCCAGGGGGTCAGGAAGTGTGCATGGACCAGGACTGTGTTGATGGTGCATGTGGACCTGTTGGGGTGGGGCTTATCAGTGACAGAAGACCTGTGCTTCACAAACACACACAAAGGGGATTGGCTTAGCATTCCATAGCCTGAAACAATTGGGTGTTCCCATGCTTGGGATCAGCTCCACTCAGCTGCAATCTTAAGAAAGATGACATCAGCCTTGCAGCCCTGATGCCTACAGCAATTGTAAGCCCCTAAGCCTAGCAACCAGCCACCCTGGGTGCCTACTCACTTAACAGAAAAGCTGCACCAGGAGTGTGCTATTAGACCTTGCTTCCAACTGTACTGGGACTCCCTAAACTTGATTTCTAGACAGTTGGCCCAGGTGGGAAAGCCTAGACTCCTTGGATACCTGCAGTAAGAGTAACCCTGCCACAGCAGAAGGACACATGTAGCTGACACAGGGGTCACTCCTAGAATGTTTGGACTGGTGACAAGAGGGAAGCACACTGCTGGGGCTCCAAAGGCGTCTCTTATATAAGGCCACTTCTACAAGATCAGGAGACAAATACATAGATATAAGCAGAGAGAAAGAGGCAAAATGAGGAGACAAAGGAATATGTTCAAGGGAACAGGACAAAATCCCAGAAAAAGAACTAAAGGAAACAGAAATAAGCAATATAACTGGCAAAGAGTTCAAACAAAAAAATCATTAGGATGCTCACTGATCTTAGGAGAAGACTGGATGAACATAGTGAGCTCATCAACAAAGAACTGGAAAATATAAAAAAGACCCAATCATAAAGGAAGAATACAATACTGAAAATGAAAAATTCACTAGAGGGACTCAATAGCAGAGTAGATGAGACAGAAGAACAGATCAGCGAGCTGGATGAAAAACTAGAGGAAATCACCCAAGCTCAACAGACAAATAAAAAATAATTAAAAAGATCTAGAACAGTCTAAGGGCATTCTGGGAAAATATCAAATGCACTAACATTGATATTATAGGTGTCCCAGAAGAAGAGAGAGACAAAGGGGCAGAGAATCTATTTGAAGAAATAATAGCTGAAAACTTTCCTAACCTAAGGAAGGAAACAGACATCCAAGTACAGGAAGCACAGAGAACACCAAACAAGATAAACCCCAGAGGCCCACACCAACACAATTTATAATTAAAATGTCTAAAATTAAAGAAAAGAGAGAATTCTAAAAGGTTCAAAAGAAAGGCAACAAGTAACAGACAGAGGAAAGCCCAGAAGGCTATCAGTGGACTTCTCAACTGAAACCCTACAGGCTAGAAGAGAGTGGCACGATATATTTAAAGTGCTGAAAGAAAAAACCTATAGCCAATAATACTCTATCAAGCAAGGTTATCATTCAGAACGGAAGGAGAGCCAGAGGGTTTCCCAGACAAGCAAAAATTAGGGGAGTTTATCACCAGGAACCAGTTATACAAGAAATGCTGAAGGAACTTATTTGAGTGAAACAGAGAAGACCACAAATAGGAATAAGAAAATTATTAAGAAAAACCCACAAACAGGCAGTAAAATCACCAGTAAAGGCAAAAATACAGTAAAGGTAGCAGATCAATCACCTATGAATGGAATATGAAGATTAAAAGACAAAAGTGCTAAAATTACCTATTTCAATGATGAGAGGGTGATGGATAGACAAACATAAGATGAGAGATTAAATATGATTTCAAAAACATAAAATGTGGGAAGAGGGGAGTAAAAGAGTAGACTTTTAGAAAAAGGTCAAACTAAAGAGGGTATCAACTCAATTTAGATTGTTGTATATGTAGAATATTATATATGAACTTCATGGTAATCACAAACCAGAAACCTATAATAAATACACAAATAAGTAAGAGAAAGGAAACCAAACATGTTACTAAAGAAAGCCATCAAACCACAAGGGAAGTGAGCAAGAGAAGAAGGAAAGAACAGAGAACTACTAAAATACCCAGAAAAAAGTAACAAAATATCAATAAGTACATTATTATCAATAGCTACTTTAAATGTCAATGGGCTAATGCTCCAATCAAAAGGTATAGGGTGGCCAGTTGGATAAAAAACAAGACCAATATATCAATAAGTACATTATACATAGCTTCCCTGGTGCATTCTATCAAACATTCAAAGAAGACTTAATACTTATTCTTCTCAAACTCTTCCAAAAAATTGAAGAGGAAGGGGAGGCTTCATAACTCATTCTGTGAAGCCAACATTATCCTGATACCAAAACCAGAGAAGGACAACATAAAAAAAAGAATATTTCAGGCCAACATCACCAATGAACATCAATGCAAAAATCTTCAACAAAATACTAGCAAATTGAATAGAGTAATACATTAAAAAGATGATACACCACAATCAAGTGGGGTTTAGTCTAGTGGGATTTAGTCCAGGGATGTAGGAATGGTTCAACATCCACAAAACAATCAACCTTATACACCACATTAATAAAACGACGAATAAAAATCACATGATCATCTCATTAGATGCAGAAAATACATTTGATGAGATATAGCATCCATTTATGATAAAAACAATAATTAAAATGGGTAAAGAAGGAACATAAACATAATAAAGACCATATATGACAAACTCACAGCTAATATCATTCTCAATGAAGAAAAACTGAAAGCTATCCCTCTAATAACATGAAACAGACAAGGATGTCCACTTCCCCTAGTCTTATTTAACATGATATAGGAAGTCCTAGCCAGAGCAATCAGGCAAGAAAAAGAAATAAAAGGGGTCCAAATTGCAAAGGAAGAAGTGAACCTGTCACTATTCGCAGATGACATGATTTTATATGTAGAAACCCTGGAGAATCCACTAAAACCTTTTAGAAATAATAAATGAATGCAATCAAGTTGCAGAATACAAAATGAACATACAAAAACCAGTTGCATTTCGGGGCTGGCCCCGTGGCCGAGTGGTTGAGTTTGCGTGCTCCGCTGCAGGCGGCCCAGTGTTTCGTCAGTTCGAATCCTGGGCGCGGACATGGCACTGCTCGTCAGACCACGCTGAGGCAGCGTCCCACATGCCACAACTAGAAGAACCCACAATGAAGAATACACAACTATGTACCGGGGGGCTTTGGGGAGAAAAAGGAAAAAATAAAATCTTAAAAAAAAAAAAAACACAAAAAAAACCAGTTGCATTTCTATACACTAACAATGAAGAAGCAGAAAAGAAATTAAGAATACAGTCCCATTTAAATTGCAACAAAAAGAATAAAATACCTAGGAATTAACTTAACCAAAGAGTTGAAAGATCTGTACACTGAAAACTATAAAACATTGTTGAAAGAAATTAAAGAAGACACAAAGAAGTGGAAAGATATTCCAGGCTCTTGGACTGGAATAATTAACAGAGTTAAAATGTCCATACTTCCTAAAGCAATCTACAGATTCAATGCAATCCCTATCAAAGTTATAATGACATTTTTCACAGAAATAGAGCAAGGAATCCTAAAATTTATATGGAACAATAAAATACCCCAAATAGTCAAAGGAACCCTGAGAAAAAAGAACCAAGCTGGAGGTATCACATTCCCTGATTTCAAAATATGCTAAAATGCTGTAGTAACCAAAACAGCTTGACATTAGCACGAAAATCAGACACACAGATCTGTGGAACAGAATCAAGAGTGCAGAAACAAACTCACACGTATATGGACAACTAATTTTCAACAAGGGAGTCAAGAGTATACAATGGAGAAAGGAAAGTCTTTCCAATAAATAGTGTTGGGAAAACTGGAGAGCCACACGCAAAAGTAGACCATTATCTTAGGCTATAAAAAAAAAAATTAACTCAAAATGGATTAAAGACCTGGAACCATTAAATTTCTAGAAGAAAACATAGGCAATACACTCTTTGACATCAGTCTTAGCAGCATATTTTCAAGTACCCTGTCTGACCAGGAAAGGGAACAAACAGAAAAAATAAACAATGAGACCACAGCAAAATAAAAAGCTTTGGCACAGCAAAGGAAACCATCAACAAAACAAAAAGATGACCTAACAATTGGGAGAATTTATATGCAAACCATATATCTGGTAAGAGGTTAATATCCAAAATATACAAAGCACTCATACATCTCAACAACAACAAAAAGAACCACCCAATTAAAAAATGGGCAAAAGATCCAAACAGACATTTCTCCAAAGAAGATATACAGATGGCCAACAGGCACATGAAAAGACGTTCAACATCTTTAACTATCAGGGAAATGCAAATCAAAACTACAATGAGATATCACCTCACTCCTGTCAGAATGGCTATAATTAACAAGACAGGAAACAATAAATGTTGGACAGGATGTGGAGAGAAGGGAACACTCTTACAGTGCTAGTGGGAGTGCAAACTGGTGCAGCCACTATGAAAAATGGTATGGAGTTTCCTCAAAACATTGAGAAGAGAACTACAATATGATCCAGCTGTTCCACTGCTGGCTATTTATACAAAGAAGTTGAAAACAAAAATGTGTAAAGAAACATGCACCCCTATGTTCATCACAGCATTGTTCACAATAATCGAGACTTGGAAGCAACCTATGTGCCCATCAATGGATAAAGAAGATGTGGTATAAATACACAATGGACTACTACTCAGCCATAAGAAATGATGAAATCTGGCCAATCGTGACAACATGGATGGACCTTGAGGGTATCATGCTAAGTGGAACAAGTCAGAGGGAGGAAGTCAAATACCATATGATCTCACTCATAAGTGCAATATGAAAACAATGACAAACAAACACACGATAACAGAGATTGGATTAGTGGTTACCAGAGGGGAAGGGGAGAGGGAGGAGAGCAAAAGAGATGATTAGGCACATGTTTGTAGGGATGGATTGTAATTACTCTATGGGTGATGAACTTGATGTAATCTATGCAGAACTCAAAATATATTACGATGTACACCTGAAATTTATATAATGTTATAAATGAATGTTACTGCAATAAATAAATAAATAAATGAAAGAAAAAAGAGATTACCAAGTGCTGCACTTTGCAGTGTGAAGTGTTATAGACAAACGTTAAGCGATTAAGTGATAAATCACTGGCTTGCCTCCGATGGGAAAATGTGCTGTGAAGAAGTAAGTTTGCTGTGGCATTGATCCTCATTCTCTGAAGAAAGATACAGCTTAACCCTGCAGGAAGCCAAGGCTTTGCCCAAGGTCGAGGGGAGGGACAAGTCACAAAGAAGGGACTGTTTTGTTAAGATCTTCTGTTTTCAATGAATCATCAGGGGGAGCTAAAGTCATGTTGCTGAATGAACATGATATTGTTTTATGAATGGCATATCTACAGCACCTGTGGTTTGCCTCACAGTACAATCTTAAAATAGGCATTTATTAGCTTTTTCCCCTTTCATTTGTACATAAAGCACTGGGTTCTAAATTAGAAAAAGCTAATATTCTCTTAATGGGATTGCTTAGGGGAGCACACAGTATGAAATTAAATGTTTTAAAGGAGTCTTTGGGCGAATTGGCCCGAGGAACTCTCACTTAGGTTTAATTGAGAAAGTTTTCAGGTGCAAATAAACTAACATGAGGCTGAAAAAAACTAACAAGGAGAAGAAAAATGCAACATGATGTTGAATGAAAGCAGCTTTATTCACCAGGATATTTCTTGGGCTGCTAAGAGTGCTTAGACAAATGTTTGTAACCAAATAATATATTTTGACCCATATTCAAATAAACACATTTGATAATTTGTGATCGAATTTTTTCCATCTTTTTGTTCTCAACCCTTTGTATTCATGTTTAAGTATATTTGGGAGTCTTAAGGAAACAGCAAGGCAGAAAAGGCTGGAGAGACATTTCCAGTCTTGTTTTTGCTATGCATCCAAGTGGATCACCAGAGCCCAATTCCTGCCTTCAGCATTGGCAGTGCTCGGCATGTCAAGAGGGCTCCAGAGGCTGGTAGTGCCAGGAGGTGTCTCTGTTCCACTTTAATCCTTAGGGTTGGAAGGCACTTCCCTCTTCCACAGATTTTTCCCCCAATGGAATTACATTTTTTTGCAACTGACTATTGATCTAAAGGTTAAAAGGAAAAGAAAATCAAAGTTGTTGAAATTGGCAAAGGTTTAAAAATAGGTCCTGCAGGAAGACAAGTGCAGGCCATAATATGTCTTGAACATAGAAAATTAATCCTGCCAACTCCAGCTGGGAGCTCAACTGGCTCCTGTGGACAGAGAGTGTCCATTTGCAGAAATCAGGTTCAGATCACTTGCATCTATTATGCAAATTCATACTGTGGCCTTGGCCTTGATTTAAAAATAAGAGAGAGGTTGCTAATTAAAGGAAAAGTCTTAATGAGAAGGCAAAGCCAACTGAATTTTTGTATGTGCAAAAAGGCAAATGAAATCTTCATTTCTGTCTGTGTCTTCAGGAGCATAACTATTTAACACTCAAGAAATATTTAAAAATAACATTAAAAATTTCATATACATTTGGGACATATTACACAATAATGAGCTTCAAATTGTGTGTGTCCACCATATTCTCAGCACAGAGCTGCCATTCCTTTTGTTACTGAGCAAGGGCTCGATGCCTGATGCACATAGAAGCCAACACTATAGCCCTAGCTTTTGAGAGAAGAAAGAGCTTTATTACGTGGTTGACAAGCAATGAGACAGGAGGCAAGTGTCAAATCTGTCTCCTCTACCTGGAGCGGGGATAGCGTTTCAAGAAGTTGGGAGTGGGAATGATTATGAAAAATACTAGCTTGACAGAACCTGTAGGTTGGGAGTGTAACAGTTTTGTAAGTCTGGTGTGGTACAAATGAAGGGATCCCTTGCTTCTTACTAGGTACCCTGTTCTGCTTTCTCTTCACATTGAGTACTGTGGTTAAGGAACTTCCGATTCCTAGGAGGCTCAAGGTCATTTGAAGACAAGGTTTCCATCCTCTGAGCATAGTCCAGTTACATGACTTGCAGTTTTTGCTTCTGCAGTTTTTGCCCACCATCCCTGCAAAAAACCTTTGACGTTTCATTATTGATACAATAGGGCCAGTAGGAACTGGTCCATCATAGTTACACCTTTGACGTCTCCTTTCTCCACTAGTGACACAATCACTGCTCCACCAACACCCCAGCCTCAACACTCATTCATCTTTGACTTCACATTTACCAATCTCTCCAAACATTAACCTCCTTTCAAGTTATGGGGAAAATGTTAAAAAGTTCTGCAAATACTGTTTAGCTCCTTCAAGGTATAGCATAAACTCGAAGGGCTTACAATCAAGGCTCTTAAGCTGTCAAGTAAATCATTTAAATGGATTTGACCCTGAAAACACAAGAGTGGGGTCAAAATGAAGATTGAGTATTCATTTAATGCAGGTTCTGGTTTACAGGTGTAAAACTTTAGAAAGGGAAACCTCATTTAAAATGGAGTTGGGAGGCCAGAAGGGGGAGCTACCATGAAGTACCACTAGAGGTCAATTTCAGGAAAGATAGTCAATCACAGAACCTGACAGAAAGATGCCAACAGGAAAGAATCATCAATTACAGGAAGAAATGTACATTGCATCCCAAACAGAAATAAACTACCCCAGCAACTCAGCCAATGAGAAACTGTCACCACCCTGAACTCTTGCTTTTCTCCAGTGGACTTTTGTCAAAACAACCCCTTCCAATTTCCTCCTTTTTCTTTATAAAATAACGTTCTTTTCCCTTGTTTGTTGGATTTGCCTATGGTCTCCCATAGCATGCATATCCCAAATTGCAATTCTTTGGCTATTCCTGAGTAAATTTGTTTTGCTGGCAAAGTAACTGGCTGTTTTATTTTTAATGTTGACATATATGATTCAGAAGTGGTATCTGAAGGAGACGGCTCCTCAGAGATAGCAACCTCTGTAATCTAGTGAGATACCAGCACCAAGCCCCTCATACTCTTGCTTTGATGAGTTGCTGCTTACTTTTGGTTTGATGAGTCTTCTTTAAGATTCTGAACTCTGCTCCTTTTGTGTTCTGAGCTCTCCAATTTTATTCAGGATCAGGAGAGGTTTTCTCCTCTCGAGGGAGGGACTTTGTTCTCCTGGGGTTCAAGGCTCTGTCCTTGGGTTCAAGGTGTCATCCTTGGTGAGTACTTAGTTGGTTTCTGAAGACAGCACAGTTCCTTTTTGGACTTGGGCTTGCTGAAATCAGTTTTCTTTAATTTTCAGATTCCTTTGGTATCAAGGCTAGGAATCCAGCAACTTTTTTGTTTGTTTGTTTTTAGACTCCTCTGGGGATCAAGGCTAGGACTCCAGGAACTGCCTTGGGTTTTCAGAAGAAGTTTCAGAAATGTGATCCCAGTCATATAAACATTCTGTGGGAAATTCTTCTTCAAGGATCCAGGCCAGGTTTATGTTTGACAACTTTAGGCCCTCACCATGCACATTTTCAACTAAAGTGGGCTAAACTGACGAAGAGTAGTCCAGAATTACAATGTCCATTATGGAGAACTTTTGGTCTCCCAAAACTCATTTTTCTTAAAACCAGATTGGAAGACTGTGGCTCTAAAATTAAGCCAAATGAATGGTATGTTTATTTTAATTGATACCAGACGGCCTCCAAACATGCACCAAACTCTAAAATTGTCTCACTACCAGATACTGTATCTAATCAACCAAAACAAGTAAAAAACTAATGGAAGGGGCCAGCCTGGTGGCATAGTGATTAAGTTCACATATTCCACTTTGGTGGCCCGGGATTCACCAATTTGGATCATGGGCATGGACCTACATGCCTCTTGTCAAGCCATGCTGTGGCGGGTGTCCTACATTTAAGTAGAGGAAGATGGTCACGGATGTTAACTCAGGGCTAATCTTCCACAGCAAAAAGAAGTGGATTGGCTGCAAATGTTAGCTCAGGGCTAATCTTCCTCAAAAATAAGAGAAAAAAACCTAAAGGAAGACAAAACAGCTTTTGAGGCCTCTCTTTCTCCTCCCTCCTTTTCTTTGTTTTATACTCAGGCCACACCTCTGGTGCTGTCTTCTTCCTTCCCTTCTGCACCACCTATAGTGCTGAAATTTTGGCTATCTGAGCAAGTAAACTTAACTTAGTCCATCTACCAGAAACACAATTTGGACCCAACTGTACTTTTGAGTTTTATATTACTGTACCTAAGACATAACTAATGCTTTAAAATGAAAGCTATGAAATCTATGTTTGTGTCTGTTTATATGTTATGTATGTCCAAATATGTATGTAATATTTTTCTACTCTGGATGGTATTGCTAAGATTGATTTGTAAAAGAGCTTTCTTTAATTAGCTTGAACTTAAAAACTTATAAATTAAGTATTCCTAAACCTCAGAAATATAAAGGAAACTAACCCAAATGTTTTCAAGTTATGTGATCTAGGATTAATCTTTAGTAAATAAGAGCTAGCTTAAAGCTGTTGATTTAATTGGAACAAGCCTGTGTTTAGAGTTACCAATGCTGAATATAATGCAGAAATACTACTTTCATTCTACCTGGGTTTATTAAGCTCATGTTATCTCTGATACAAAATTTCTCAGCAAGAAAGTAACTTAAGGTGATAGTTGGCTATTTAATGTCAAATCCAAGCATGACTTTTGAAAGTTAGTAATTTAAATAAATGTAAATAAGATCAAAGTTTATACTGTTAAACTAAATAGTAGATGGTCATCGAATATCTAAATCATTTCCAAATGAGGTGAACATTAATTACTGAACATAGGTTTATCTACTTTTGGCTTCCTATTGCAGAGAAACTAAAGGTATTTGAATCTATGAGTGTTTTATGCCATATTGAGAAATTTTCTATGGAAAAAGGTGTGTTTCTAGAAATTTATAAAAGGTATTTACAGGTTCACTCAGCCACAAAATGATAATTTAGTTCACCATTGCTTACCTCTTAGTTTTTCATTAAGAATTAAGGATTTAGGGGACCAGCCCAGTGGCATAGTGGTTAAGTTCATGTATTCTGCTTTGGTGGCCCAGGTTCGTGGGTTCTGATCCCGGCATGAACCTACACCCTGCTCATCAAGCCGTGCTCTGGCAGCATCCCACATACAAAATAGAGGAGGATTGGCATAGCTGTTAGCTCGGGGACAATCTTCCTCATCAAAAAAGAAAAAGAATCAATGATTCTAAGAGTTAATAAATCTAATCAATATATATAATAAGGGAGACATCTCCATATGAAAGCAAAGTAGGATGTGTGTTTTGACAAAAGAAGATATGAGGAATGCAAGTGCATTTTGTTGAGGGAAAAGAAAATGTTGTCCTAAAGGGAGGTTGGTTATTTCAGAATGGGAAAGAGGAAAACAGGATAAAATCTAGCTTCAAAAAGGAAGTGTAAAATGTTTTTGGAAAGGAATCTTGGGAAAGGAATTTAAATGTGTGGTCAAGCTAGCTATGATTAAAATGAATTTACTAAAACAAGTTTTAATATCAAGATAAGCTGATGCAAAATTAAAATCTGGCTTTTCTTTCTGTTGAAGGGACAAAGTTTTCCTGAACTATTGGTCTGCTTTTGATAACAGATTGTGAAAACTTCTTTACCTTTAAGTAATACACTTAGAAAACAAAGATTTTGAGTTCTATCAGAATGATTTCCTGTGTTATTTCTATTAGTCTTTAATTACTGAAGAGAACTGAGTCTCCTTAACATAAAAGAAAGCAGTTAAGTTCTACTTACAACCATGTAATCTTTTGTATTTGCCTTGGAAATCTTTCGTTTTTACTTTTGTCAAATAGATACTTAAGTATTATTCATAATGATCTGTGATCCTATTTGGTCAAATATCCAAACCTTTTGATGTTTTTGACCAGCTTCCCCGAATATTCAAATTCTAAATGCAGTCTTTTTGACCTGGGTGTAACTTTGGGACTTTTCCAGAGGGCACCTGGGACATCTCAAAAGATTTTTTCTCTCTCCATATAAAAAGAGAGATGTTACACTAATTAGGCTTATTTGGTATCTCAAATTACATGAGAAGCATGGTTGAATAAGCAATAAGAAAACTTTGTAGGCTATATTGTACGGGTGAATTTTACTAAAAAGTCTTTTAGAAATTGTATAAAATTCCTAAACATCTGATTGTCCTAATACAATGGTTTTATCTGTAATTCTAGTTACTATCTAAAATGTCACAAAAATATCCAGATTTCTTTGTCAATTACATTTACCCATTGCCCTTTTAGAAATTTTTTGCCTGTTTTTAAAAAGCCTTTAAGGTTGTTTGTCTTACTCTGATGCTTTTAAAAATATATTTTATTTTCAAAGAGTTTAATGGAAAAAACTTTGACAAGTACTCTGGAATATAGGCTTTAATAACTTTAAGATTATAACATTGGGACTGGCTCAGTAGTGTAGTGGTTAAGTTCATGCACTCTGCTTTGGCAGCCCAGGGTTCATGGGTTCAGATCCTGGGTGCAGACCTAGCACTGCTTGTCAAGATATGCTGTGGAGGTGTCCTACATAAAATGGAGGAAGACTGGCACAGATGTTGGCTTGGAGGAAGTCTTCCTTGGGCAAAGGGAGGAGGATTGGCAAACGATGTTAGCTCAGGGCCAATCTTCCACACAAAAGAAAAACAAAGATCATAATGTTGAACCAGGTGGGAATTTCTGGAACTCGAGTGGAGAACTGATTGTTTTGATATTTTGTTTTCTAGATGTAAAGGGCCCCTTTACTCCTCTCCTTTAAGTTATCTATTACATACAGCAATTTGGTAAAGTGTATCTTTGCAGCAAAGGTTGAAAACTTATCTTTATCTCTATATCGGATCCCTCCGGAGTTCAGAAACTCTTAAGTATTCTTTACATGACAATACATATATTTGCATGGGTTCAGTGAAGGTCTGTTCTCCTTGTAACAGGACACAATTGGAAATATTGACTACATTACCAAGGTTTTGACTAGAATGTTCTATTCACGAAAGATGTACATAGACTCAATGATGATCAGAGAGCTTTAAAGAACTTGAAAAAATCAGCCTATATAAATAATCAGACCAAGTTTAATACTAACTTGTTTGTATTACTATGATTATCTTTAACAAAAATGGGGATAATTATGGAGAGAGAAATTATGTTTGCCCCTCTGTAGATATTAAATTCTAGTTCTATTGTCTTTAAGATTTTGTTATATATCTTTAAGCTGGACTGGATCCTGAATACTTCTAGTTTCCTTAAGTGTCTGACTATGATTCTCCAAATTAATCTTTGCATTTTTCTGCCCTTGAAATCTCCTTGGAAGGTACTATAGTAGTCCCTTCTTACTACCAAGATGACAACCAAACCTCAGGGACTCAAGCCTAGGGTACGTCTCTCACAGCTAAAGAAGTCTCCACTTGACATCTAGTCCTATACGAATGCTGGGGATCTCTAAATCAAATTGATAAAGAAGAGAAGCAGCTGACATCTGAGGCAGACAGCTTTCCCAAGATGTCCAGACTAGGCTTGTATATTTTTCTTTCACTGCTCTCTCTCACTTGTTTCCTCTCTAGTAATTAGAGTACAAAGTAGTAATTAGAGTACAAAGAACTTCTGTGTATCCACCACAGACCTGCCATTTTTCCCCATTTCTTTCAATATTCTCCCTTTCACCCTCCATGCGTGTGTGAGAGAGACGAAGTAATTTTATTTTATATACTTCAGAATGCTCTTGTCTAAATCTTGGAACTCCCACTTTACCTTATTCAATAATCTAATTAGCAGTTAATCCTCATTATCAACTTGATCACCCTTAAAGACACTTTATGTCAGAATGAAGGTATTAATGTGTCTACAAGGCTACTATAAAAATGACCAAGAAATGAAGGATGGAAGGCATCTTGCAAGGATAGATAACTGAGAATATGTCTTCACTGGTATCCACATTTGGCTGAAGGATTGAGTAGAGAGTAAAAGGTCAGAAAAACTTGTTCATTAATTTTTCTTTTAAATCTTCTTTGTGCCTGAAATTAAAGCTGTGTCTATGTTGATTAATTGAAGAACCAATAGCTAAGTTATTCTATTTACTTTTACTCACTGTAGTCTGTTTATTGAGGTCAATTAAATTTCAAGATTGATTCATATGGAGTGGCCAGTGTTGATCATGGTGTCTGTGTGGTTATGAACAAAGAGGAATGTAACTTAACCAGGGGGAGTAATAGTAATGGTAGGATTGGCATCATCCAAGTGTTTCCTGACACTTTGGTAAGAGAGAACAAATTGATTATCATATTGCATTCATCCTGGGTTTTTTCTTATAACCAAGAAAATATTGAAATTTTGAAATGCAACTTTTTCTGAGATGTGTCCTCTCCAGTAGTTTGGCACTTGGGTCTTGCAGAGGTTGGCTCCATGCTGTGTTTACTTTCATCCACATGTAGCTCCAACAGAACCGTTTAAGATGAATTGTTGAAACTTAAGAACAATGTGCAAATATCTGCACCAGTTGTCTATTTCAAAGTCAAGAATGGTGAATTTAAGCTATATGAATGAAGTCTCTTCATTCTAAAGGTATACAGCAAGCTACTGTATAAAAGCACAAATGTATCATTTACCTTTTAACTTAAATAAATCAGATTGTAGGATGAATTTTTGATTAAAACAGGCTTTGTCAAAAATATGTGCAGATAATTGGTAAACAATAAAAATTAACTTCAATGAATTAAATGTTTAAATTTAATCAATGGAAAGAGATTTTTAAGTGAAAACTATCAAATGATTAGTTTAACAGACTTGCTTTGAATTATATTGCAGTCTAAATAATCTCTGCACTCCTGGTAGATCTTCTTGCTCTTTCCCACTGCCCTTGTTCCTTCTGTTCCCTCTCCACCACTCTGCCTTCCCTGTCTCAGACCTTCCCTTCCTTCTGTACTTCCTCAAATACTAATTAGTCACTAAATATTGCCCAAGCCCCATGGCAGCAAGATGATATGTGTGTGCAGGTGGGAGTGGGGGTGGTAGCAGGGGAAGACTAAACAAAGATGAGAAAGAGAATTAAAAAGTACATTAATAATTTGATTAAAAATTAAATAAAATTTTATATGGTCTTATTAAATCAACTTTTAAAATGGTTCTCAAACTTTAAATTAGGCTTATGTTCATGTTCATGTAAATTTTCCTCAATTACTTATCAATATTTTAAGCTTATTTTTTAATACTACTCTTGAGTGAACTTAAATTGAATGTTATCATAAAAGAAGATTGTTTTGTAGGCACAAGAAATTATATATAACTTGGTAATATCAATATTAGAGTAGAGCTTCATTTTAAATAACTATACTCAAATCAATATGACACAGTATTTTATTGCTAAATGCTATTAGATAATCAGAGAGATTATGTGGTAACATGGGAATGTAGGTGCCATACAATGTTTAGATTTGCAGTAAGACACAAAGGCAAATATGTGAAGATCTTATGACTGCAATTAAAATTAGCAATGTTTTATAAAAATAAAATATATAGGCTGTTAAAAACCATAAGTTAATATATACAAATAAAACTAAATTGTCTTAAAGACAAATCTGATCAGCATTTAAAAACATTTTGTCAACTGTTTATAGGCTCCACTAGGGCAAAGACTGTGTCTACATCTTCACTCCTGTGCCAGTGTCTGACACAGTGCAGGACTGCACTAAAGATCATCAAATGGACGCATGTGCTGCTGGATATGCTACTCATATAATATTCTTCAATATTTTAATAAGATAAACTCAATAAATTCAAATTTTGCTTAAATCATCAAGTCATCTTATTTAGATTACTCAGTGAGCACTGAAAAAGCAAAAAGTGATCTAATTTCATTATTACTGAGATGTGGATCAGGAAGTCAATTTGTTGCTAAAAGAAGTTACACAAATTCAATAGGCAATGTTGAATATGTTCCCTGGCAATCTGAAAAAGAATGATAATTAAATACAAAAAGGAGGAACAACATGTAAAATTGGAGGTTTAGAGTGAGGAATAATGCGTTTGACATGCTTGAAGAAATCAGAGAAATACATAGCTTTCGAAAAACAAAACCTAAGTCTCAAAAATTTAAACATTAAAATGCAATCTCCAATCTCTGAAATAATATTTACCCTGAGTTCAATGCCTTCTAGCTTCAAAGCCTTTCTATTCTATTTAATTTTTTAAAAACCTCTAATTTAGAAGCCATAAAATAAAATATTTTCTTATATTGTAAAACTAAAAAGCTGTAGGCAGAAAATAAGATAGTCATTTTTTAAAAATTAACCAATTGAGAAAAATATTTGCAATTCATTTCACGAAGTGCTCACAAAGTGCTCTAATATATAAAGATCCTCTAGAAATCAGTAAGATGACTGAGAATCCAACAGACAATTCACCAAAGAATAGATAAAGAAATACAAATGACCCGTAAACATGAAAATCTATTAATCAATAAATTAAAACTGTATTAAAATACCATTTTTATCAATAGATTGTTAAAAATCCTAATGTATGACAATCTTTTTAGTAAACTACAAAAAAGCTTTCTCATGCATTACCTTACAAGAGGTAATATCTATCAAAAACTAACACGCTTACGTATGGACTTGGAACCCTACTTCTAGAAATTTATCTTTAGATGCACATACAGATATTTGTAAAGATATAGACACAAAATTATGCATTACAGAATTGTTTGTGAAAGCAAATGACTAACAACCCAAATGTCAATCAATAGAGGACTGATTAAGGAAATTGTAGCACAATCATAAAATTAAATGTCAACACATTGAAAAGAAAACGAGGATTTTCTGATATAAAAGATGAGAAAGTATCCAGGAAATAATAATTAAAGAAAGGTATAGCAACATATGTAGTATTGTTTAAAAAAATGAATAAAATAAAATGTTATTTATATTTTCTTAGAAAATTCTGGGAAAATGGAGGAAAAATATATCAGTGGTTACCTGTAGAAAGGCAGATGGAGAAAAAAGTTGAGAGTAAATGTTTTCTCTGTATGTCTGTATGTATATTGACTTTTGAACTATATACTATATATTCCCTACTGAAAATTTTGATAAAAATAAAAAATGAGAAGGAAAGTAAGATGGCCATTATTGAGTGAAATCGATAAATTGAGTGCCATAGAGTTTTATATCCTTACTGCAAATGAGCTTTCAATTTGCCTTCAAGTTGTCTGGCAGTCAATGATCAAACAATCCAAATAAATTACAAGATTCAAAGTTAACATAACTATTTCTAGTTTAGAGGCATGAGCAAATCATCCCCAACAGTTAGGCATTAGAGAGAAGATAACATAATGAAGCGATCATTCCTCTTAGCAACATTTTTACAGCAGGCACAGGGCTCTTTCTCATCAAATTGCCTTAAAGTATAGTCAACATAACTAGTTGTTTGGAGAGATAAAAATTATATGGAATGACTATGTAGCCCTCCTATGATCTAGTCTAACCTAGGAATGGATTTTAGTTGGTTAGAGGAATGAATGGTCTACCTGTCTTTCAGGAAATCCTCCATAAACACGGTTTTTCATAGCCAAGATTTTTAAAATTACTAACCACAGCCTGTTCATGATCATACTCTCTGATATGACGTCCTTGAATACAAAAGTCTTTGTTGTCATCATCCTATTGTGAAAACCATGCCACTCACACGGACTGTGGATAGCTTGGAAAGACTCGTATCCTATCTTGGATGATTATAGTTATTCTTCAATACCTTCTTGAGTATGTTCATTTTCTCTAGCAAGGGAGTCTTGTAAATAGTCTCATCACTATGGATTGTCTCCATGACTCTAGTTCCATTTGCCATATTAAAGGTTCTTTGGTTATATCCTCATAATTGCATGAATTCTTTATGATACTTGGCCATTTTAATAATTTATTTTTAGATTTTTAAAAAATTACTATTTAAAAATAAATATTAAAACGGAAGCTAGTCATTTGATATTGGACCAGGAATGAACCAGTGCTGAGCTTGAATCTTTCACTAGAGTTGAAGTTTAAATTTGGAATTAAAATTTTAATGGAGGAAAAAATTAATGTACCATATTGGAGAAAATTCTTAAGTATCTATGTTAGAGATTAGACATTGAAATAATATTATGAAATATTCCACTGGCAGTCAATGTTCATCTTATTTCATTTTATACAGCATTTAATTATGAATGTTTTCTCCATTTTCTTGATAAAAAGTGAAATTATATGCCAATTTCTAGCCTGATTATATCATACTTTCTCTTTTATTTAATGTATAGGGAATTTTAATCATGCTATTTACTTTCATTGATGTTTCTGATTTGTACATTCGATTCTCTTTTTTTCTTTTTCTTTTTTTGAGGAAGACTTGTCCTGAGCTAACCAACATCTGTTGCCAATCCTCTCCTTCCTTTTTTTGTTTTTACTTGAAGAAGATTAGCCAAGAGCTAACATCTATGCCAATATTCCGCTACTTTCTATGTGGGATGCCTCAACAACATGGCTGATGAGTGGAATAGGTCTGGACCAGGGATCTGAACCTGTGAACCCCAGGCCACGGAAGTGGAGTATGCAGAACTTTAACCACTCAGGCTCGGGGCTGGCCCCCATTTGATTCTTACTTTTGATCAAAAACTGAGTGCCAGATTTATGCATGTAGACACATATACCAAAGAAATATTATTCTTTTTATCACATTATTCACTTCCTAAATAATTTATGGTTTGTGCTATGTATTCATTGCAGTATTAGAAATAACAATACATATTAACAAATAATATATTTATATACTACTCTCTATTCTGATTTCCTCATTTAGTATTACCATTTTGCTTTTTATTATGATCCCCAATTTCCTTCTCTGGCTCTGAACTCCTCCTTACTCATTCATTCATTCATTCATTCATTGGATCTGTATGTGTCCTAGATACTTGTTAATGAGTCTAGTAGATTCAGTGATGAAGCAGACAATCTCCCTACTTTTATGGACCCTGAAACTCTAACTGAGGAGATGCAATATAGAAAACAAATAAATAAATATAAGATACCAATAAGGGCCATAAGAAAAAAAGTAAAGCAAATTAAGGGATAGAGTGCAACTGGAGATTACTGGAGGCTGTTTTAGATTAGTGGTCACAGAAGACATTTTCACAGAAGTGATGTTTAACAAGAGAGCTGAAATACTAGCAAGTCATCACAAAAGTTGGGGAGAAAGCATTCTAGACAAAAAGAAAGCAATTGCCAAAAAGCTTAGAAAGAAAGGAGGTTGGTGTGTTGCAGGAATAGCAAGCCAGCCAGTGTAGATGGAATGGTGTTCAGCTCTCTCAGAGTTGAGGTTTGTACAACATAAGGAATGGCATGTTCTGACTAATATAATTAAAACATTATTCTGGATGTTCTATGGAGAATTAATTGTAAGGGGCCAAGGGTGGAAGAAAGAAGACCAGTTAGAAGGCCATAACTGTAATGTAGGTAATACATGAGGGGGCTTATACTAGGGTTGTGGCAGGAAAGGTGGTAAGACATGTTCTGATTCAGATGTATTTTGGATATAGAACTGGCCAACTTGCCAATCAATTGTTACAAGGGATATGAGAGAAATAGAAGAACCCAGAGTAACTCCAATGGCTGAACGATCAGAGGATAAAAGTGATATTAATTGAAATGTGAACTGGAAGAAGTGGTCATGAAAATTAAAAATCCTGTTTTAGACATGTTCAGAATGAACATCTTTCTTTTGTTAGTCTTGCTATAAATTCTTCAATTTTATTAATTTTTCAGAGAGCTACTCATTTAATTTGTGATTTTTTCTTTCGTGTCACTTTCCTTTTTATTCACATTGCTCTTTATTATTTCATTCCTTCTACTTACTTGAGATTTAATTTTCTCTTCTTTTTCTAGTTTCTCAAAGTTTAATCTGAGATTGCGACCAAGAATGAATGAGTTAAATTTTCCCTGGGTTAGAGCTGAAAAAAAAAAAGAGATAAAAAATTTGAGGTAAGCTTTGCTGGCTGCAGCTGTGTGTGCACATACTCAGTTACACGATGAGTGAGTTGTTTTTCCCAGGAAGTCAAGGTCCAGACGGTCAAGAAGAAAGAAGATTCCGTTTCACAAGGCCAAATGCAGGCCTAAGGCAAAAACTAACTAGATCTTTCTGTCCCTCTTCAGTACATGGTGAATGATTTGTTTTTCCAGAAAGTTAAAGTCCAGATGGTCAAGAAAAAAAGAGATTCAGCCTCACAAGACCAAATTCAGGCTGAAGGTGATGCAGAGACTCAAGATAAAACTTGCAGGAAGGCACCAGCCAGTAAGGCCACATATTCCCCTCCCCTGCCAAAACCCCAGATAAAAACCCCTGCCTTTTTCCTTTTGAGAAGGTGGATTTGAGTTTTACCCCATCTCCTCATCTGGCTGCCTTCCAAGAATAAATCTCTTTCTTTGCTACAATCCTTACTTTTCAATGATTGGCTTTGCTGTGCATTGGGTGAATGAGCTGAGATTGTGTTCAGTTTCAAGGTGATTGATTTTAAAAATTTATTTTAGATAAAATATATGTACACATTACAATATATATTTTACAAGAATTGAGACAAACAAAAAGATATTCATTAAATGTATTTAAATAACTACATATAATGGGTGAGTGAGAGGAAGATTTGGAGATTAGTTTGAAGACTTGGGAATAAATGAATGAATAACCAAATTTTGAAAAGAGGGGACAAAGATATACAAGACCAAATTATTTCTTCAAGAAGTAAACTCTAGTGAGTGAAACTGACAAGTAGATAAACAATCATGATTAAAACAAAGGTATTTAAATGTTACTCTGGGAGCAAAGAGAAAAGAGTAGTTTGTTTCATAAAGGAAAGCCCCTTCATAACATTTTTCTAATTCACTCATTTTAACTTTTCCTCAACAAATATTTGTTAAACACTGTAGGTTAGAAACTGCTAGCTGCCAAATTGAGGTAATTGTATTATTGTTCCCAAACACTCACCCCCTATTCCTGAAAGAGCATTCTACATTTCTTCTCAGTTCTCTTTTTCTTCTTCTAGTCATGAGAATGACATAACCCCAGGAGTGGTAGCCCTTTCAGCCTGGGTCCTGGAATGAGCAAACATGTGAGTCGGGAGCACAGCCTCCAACAAACCACAGACAACATGTAATGTGACCAAGAAATAAACTCTGATATAAGTCTGGTGTTTTTCAATAGAAATCCCACCATCTTTTGTGCAAGGGGAATTTTGTCATTGTGCAAGACTGTCACATGCATTACAGGATATTTTTAATTTCTTGCTCCACCTAGTAAATGCCAATAATGGGCCTCAGTTATTGAGATTATCAAAAATATCTCCTCATGTGATCAAATATCTTCTAAGCATGTGGTATTCTTCCTGGTTGAGAGATAGTCTTTTAGAAATCATATATTATTTTCTTCCTTCACATCTGCCACCTATAATGTGTTGATTTTAAAAGATATTCATTATTTTTTACTCTTAACTCTGTTTACATCTCTATTTTCGGTTGATTGGCTATTGAAGTCCAACTATTAGAAGAGAGGAAATCATTGTACTTACACTATGTCCCACTTCACCATAACTTTTGTTAGTTACATGATTTCTAGACAATCGAAGCTTAGAACGTTTTGTTTTATAACCATAATCCCTATATTTGTTTTTGTCTTACTTCTGTAAATAAATAAGTTCAATGTCCATTATCTTTTTGCCTTAATTTTTCAAGTTATCTCTTCATTTGGTACATTTGCCCTCTAGTAGAATATTCAAAAAATACTCAAGGAAATATTTCCTGATGTGAAGAGTTTATAGTTATATTTGAAAGACAATTTGCTGGATATAAACTGTCTGAGTTATATTTTTCTTGGGAATTCTGTAGGTGTTACTTCACTCTCTTCTAGTGTTACTAGGGAAGTCTGAGGTTTTCTTTGTTTCTTCTCATTTTAATTTGTTTTGTCTCTTCTCTGTTAAGAGGATTCTTATCTTTGAAGTCCAATAGCTTTACAGGTCTTTGTCTCAGGATTGGCTTTTCTAGGTTATTATTTTTCCAGGACAAAGTCTCCCCTTTAATTGGTAGATACATCTTTTGTTTCTCTTGAATTATGTATGCCTTTAAGTGTTTGTTCTGCTTCGTATTTGGTTTTCCTGTAGAGTGACTCTAGTCGTGAACATATTCCATCTTAAATCTGTCATATTTATCATTTTTTCTAATCTTTTAAAACTCTTTATTTGTTTATACTTCATCGAATAGCTTTGCTCACTTTTATTCTCTCTATCAGGCACTGGCAACATTTTCTGTAAAGAGCCAGATAGTCACTACTTTAGGCTCTGTGGACACATGTAGTCTCTGTCACGTATTCTTTGGTTTTGTTTTATTTGTTTTCATGAACCATTTGAAACCCTTCATTGCTTGTGGGCCCCACAGAATCAGGGTGGGCCGCCTTTGTTCCTGGGCTGTTCAATGCCGAGCCGTGCTCTGTTGAACAGAGACTCTTTCTGTATTTGCTGGTTTCATTTTCCTTATGGGATAAATTTAGTTTCTGTCTTAACCTTTTTTGATGAGCTCTACCAACTTACATTCATATCCTCCCATGTTACTGCCATTTATTCCCTGCACTTCTTGTTTTTACCTTTGTTTTGTGTTCTTGTAACAACGAGGTGATTAATTCACTCTGATCTTAAAATTCGGAGATCATTTTTCATAATTTTTATCAGCTCTCGAAACATTTTTCTGGTGAGGTTTTTCAGCTACGATTTATGGGTCCAGCCCACTCTCCTCCCTTTCTTTTTCATGTAGAATCTCTGTGTATAGATTATTTTCTGGGCCCTGCCTAAATTTGAGGAAGGTTCATGTTTCTAGACTATTTCTAGGGTACAACATAGAAATAGAGCCATGTTCCAGTCTAGTAGGGGTTTTCCCTATGACTTAGGGGGTTTTCTTTCTTTGTGTATGTGAGTTGGTATATAACCTTTATTTCCTCCTAGCCAATAGAATTGACAACTATGATACTGATCAGATTAGAATCTTTCTTCTCCCCTGCTACCGATAAGCCATGCTTTAGGCAAGGCTTTCTCTATGTTTCTCTGTTTAGCTTCTTTTCTGCTTTCTCTAACCAGACTAGGCCCAGGAAAGGCTTTGCTGGCAGTCTCTGCTGCAATCTCAGAGGGATAGACATGGATTTAGGCATTTGACCCTCGTTATTGAGACAAGCACTGCTTCAGCATCCCCCCATTGCTTTCCTCCACACATGCTTCTGTCTGCTGTCCATCACATTTTGCGGTTTGTAGGGTTTTGCTCATTCATTGAAGGTAGACTTTGTGATTCTGCTTCTTGTTCTCCTTATTGCTTTTAAGGAATTTGCAGAAAAGGAAAGAGAAAAACTGCTTTATGCTGCTGTCTTCAATCTGGAACACTCCTTAACCATTTCAACATAACTCATTTTATTATTTTCTACAGATTGTCCTATCCTTCCTCTCCCTGGGAATGTCAATTCTACTGCTACTAGCCTCTGTTCTACTGCCTATGATGGTTCATTTCCTTGAGGGATTTGTGGCTAACTCCTTTTGCATGGGGCAAGAGTCGTTTTTTCTGAATTGTGCAAGTATCCTTATCGAGTAGTTTTGATTTGATTTTTCCAGAACTCTAGATGATCAACGGTTAAATCTCACTCTTTATGCCAGTTTCTTGCTTTTCAAAGTTACACAAGCACTATCAGTCTGGGCTCCCTTGTAGGTCTAGAATTAAATTTATTGCTTATTATTTTCCACAGCACATAGGAAGTTGGAACACTTTCATTGGTGTTTTATTCTGTTAGCAGATAGAATTTCTAGATTCTTTTGACGTTGCTGGGTATAAAATGTCTGACTCTGGGTTGTTCTGCTTGTAGTAATAGGGAAGACAGGATAAGGGGAAAATTGTTTTTAAAACAGAACTGCAATTAAACTGCTTCTAAAACAGATCTGCAATTAAATTTTCTTCCTCCTTATTCCTTCTCTTCAACTCCCCCTGGGTTACAACATGTTGATTACTTATGTCTCCTGAACTCTCATTCTAGACTCAGCTGCTCAGGACTCTCATAGCTAATTGGTCATGATGAAATATTCAGTAGGTTTCATTTTTCTACTGCTAAGGAAGCAAAATGGCAAAATTTATTAGTCTGTAGTCAAAGCACGGGCTAATTACTCAGGAGCCGCTTTTTGTAATTATGGTGTCCTTAAACACATTTTGTAGGCATATGCTACTTAAAGTCTGAAACTAAAGCATTCTGCGTCTGTCAATTAAGGAAGTACGTGAACACCCCTCCATGCATAATCACATGACCATCATGGTGGGAATACCCATTTCACTCATTCCCTCTTTATTGCAGTTTATGAATAGACTCTGGAAAAAATTAGAGTTTTCTATATGGAAAAGGAAGAAACAAAGAAAGATGTAGGGAGACATAAACATAGGTAAAAGTGTTTATGGACCTCAGGTAGTAACTAAGTCACATGCAGAACTGAAAAGATTGTTCCGTTAGACCAAGGTCCATTTTTCTTGGCTTAGTGATGACTTCTGCATGCCTCTTTTAAATAATTCAATAGCTATTAATACTCAAGACTAGTTAATTTTGAGGATCAGCAAGTAATTACTTCTGCATATCTCTAATGTCTCATTCTTTTTCTCTTGTCTCACTTTTACTAGCTTTAAAAAAACCATTTTGCTATATTTTTCCATGTGAAGGAGTAGAAAAAAAAGAAAAGTCATTTATTCACTGTCTTTGTTTAAATATTTTCACAGAGAAATTGAGAAACATCGGGTGTGGGTTTAATTGATTCTACGATCTTCACCATCTCCTTTCTCTTTGACCTGGGCAATCAGTAAGTGGAGGTATGCATGAACTAATTGTATCATCAACAGGCATTCCCATTCTGGAGCTTGAAAATATTTGATGGGATTTCTGGAGCAGAAGCATGGAGACATATAGGGTCTTCACAGTGGATTATCTTTTGATACGTAGAGGGGAAATAATCACATTCTGTGAGTCATCACTCCTTTTCTCTCATCACAGCTGGATAACATGACACTTGATTGGAGGCATAAATCAGGGCTTGGGAGTCCTGGATTGAGTGTTATAAATAATTTCAAGTAATCTGCATGGACTTATTTAAGATGGTTACCAAGGCAACCTAGCTAAGAGGAGAGATGCAGGACAAGGAGAATCTGAGTTGTTGGGTTAACCAGGAAGTCAGGAAAGGGGCCACTTTGAAACAGAAGTTTCCTTTGATGATTACCATGTGCACTTGATGACCAAATTTTTGTTTGTTTTTTAATTTAGTAATTTAGAACTCAACTACTATTCCATAGATGTAAACAGAAAGCAAAATTATCTATTAATTGTGTTTTTTCCCCAAGGCAGTTTGCTTTAGAGACAGAAATGTTATTTGATCAAAGGGAATTTTTTTTTTTTGGAGAGGAAGATTAGACCCAGCTAACATCTGTGCCTATCTACTTTACATGTGGGATGCCTGCCACAGCATGGCTCCATAAGCAGCATGCAGGTCCGTGCCTGGGATCCAAACCTGCAGACCCTGGGACACCCAAATAAAGCTTGTGAACTTAACCACTTTGCCACCAGGCCGGCTCTGAAAGGAATGTTTTTTGAGGAAGCGAAATTTTGTTCTTGCTATTTGAACATACCTTGAATCATCTGGGAAGTTTCAAGAGGCTTAGAATTTTTGTCAGAAGAAATAAATATTTAATTAGGGTTTCCCAAAGAAATAAGAGGAATGATGAGTTTATTATTGCATTGGTCATACTGTGTTTCATTTAATCTTTATGTATCTGCCTTCCTTATGTTGTTGTGAATTAGTTGAGGGCAGAAGCCACGTCAGGAGGTTCTTTGTTATCGCGTCATCCACTTAATAGTGTTTAGCACAGAGTACATTTTCAATAAATATATTTTTAATAAAATAATGAATGAGTGATTACAAAATTGTTGCATTTAAAGAACAGCCATCTCTCTAGCATAACATTATGATGGCAAGTGTTTCCTGTTAGTCTTTGTCGGATTTTAGTGTCCACAATAGTAAACTGTGCAAAGGAGAGAATATTTAGTGAGCGTCCATAGTTCTTTACACATAGTTCTTTACACTATAGTAAAGAATGCTTAGATTTTAAGTACAGATATTAAGTGTAATATTCTTCATTTCTTCTTTTACTTACTACTTTAAGGAAGAGCTTTTTGAATTTTTTTTAATCTATAAAATGAGACATAGTTTGATTGCAATGGTTCAGTCTTCAGAATTTCTGTGCCTGCACCTGTTGGTTTAGAAGAAGATACCACGTCTAGCCTGAAGCTTAAGTATAATTGTTAGGTGTACTGAATAGCATTTCCGAAAGTTTACAATATCAGAATGACTCCATTTTACTCTCAGGGAGAAAACTGAAAATTCTGAGAGGAAACTCATGCTCTGGCTTTGTTGATTGAGTGGTATGGGTAGTTAGATTTGAATTAAGTGTAGGCAGCAAAGCTGTTGCTCCTCAAAGAAATAAAAAGGACCATTTTAGTTGCCAGTGCCTCTAAGTTAATTTCACTGTTGCTCATAAATGTGGTGCCTGCTTATTCACAATATAAGGTATACTATAAAATAAAAATATGCACTTCCAACCTTTAAAATGTAAAAATGAAAAATTCCCGTAAGAACCTTAGAATGTGGTTACCAGAACACAGATGGCCACCTTCTCTCCCTTACTCCTCCCTGCAGGAGGGCTCAACAAGTCACGAGTGCACTGACTTCTAAGGGTTAGAATTCGGAGTGGATATCAGAACATTCACTCAGGTTTACCAGAGAGGAGGGCAGCTGTGGGGACAGTATTTGAAACATTGGTGGCGACAAGGAAACATGAAACATGAAAAATGAGCAGCAGGGGGTGCTCGGTGCTGGAGGCTGGGTGGAACCGGCCTCGGGCAACCTCCGCAGGTGGCTCAGTTCACAGAGAGGCTGGTGTGCTTCACCGCCATCCTGAAGATGTAGCACAAGGTGGGGCTCAAGGAGGCAGGGAGGAGGAAGGTTTACTTTGAGAGAAAAATCACTGAACTGCACATTCTGTTTGTTACTTTTCTGTATATACGTTATGTTTCACAATAAAAATATTTATAAAATAAAAATGAAGAATTACGATATTTTAGCCTCCTTGTATGACATGGAGCAATGTGTGATATTGCAAAGAGTGCCTTGTATATGCCCTTAATATCTTTAAAGAAAAGATTAAAAATTCTGATAGTTAACAAATTAACTATTAACTAAGGAAATGTACATTTTAAAATTGGAAATAAATGTTTGAAGTTTTATTTCCAAAATTATTTGAGTTGACAAAAGCAATCTGGGTTAGGTGTCTCTCCTCTGTACTTTCATAGTATCCTACATATCTAACATTGCATTTTCTGTGTTGTTTAATTAATTAATTAATCAATTAATTATTTTGGTGAGGAAGATTGGTCCCCAGCTAACATCCATTGCCAATCTTCCTCTTTTTGCTTGAAGAACATTGCTGCTGAGCTAACATCTGTGCCAATCTTCCTATATTTTATGTGGGATGCTGCCACAGTATGGCTTGATGAGTGGTGCTAGGTTGGTGCCCGGGATCCAAACTGGCGAACTCTGGGCCCCCAAAGCAGAGCACACAAACCCAATGAGTATACCACCAGGCCAGCCCCTCTAATAATTGTTTTTGAAATAAACTTTTTTATTTTAGGAAAATTTCAGATTTACGGAAAAGTTGCAATGTTAATGCTGAGAGTTCTCTTATACCCTATATCCACTTTCCCTTATTGCTAATAACTTACATTACTTTGATACATCTGTCACAACTAATGAATCAATATTGATAATTTATTATTAACTACAGTCCAAACTACATTTGGATTCCTTAGTTTCTACCTAACGTCTTTTTCCTTTCCTAAGATCCTATCCAGGATAACACATTACGTTTAGTCATCATATCTCCTTGGGCTCTGCTAGACTGAAAGTTTCTTAGACTGTTTTTGTTTTTGAAGACCTTGACAGTTTTGAGGAGTATTAGACAAGTGTTTTATAGAATAATTCTCAATTTGGATTTGTCTGGCTTCTTTTCTCAGGATTAAAATGAGGTTATGGCTTTTGGGGAAGAAAACCACAGAGATAAGGTGTCATTCTCACAGCATCATGTCAAGGGTGCACATTATCAACATGACTTATCACTAATGATGTTGACCTTGATAGCTGAGATTGTGTCAGCTTTCTCCACTGTGAAGTCATTCCCACCGCCCATCTTAAAGCTTCCATATCACCTATGACATAAAATCACTGTGGGAAGTCCACACTAAGAGAGCAGGGAGTTATGCTCCCACCTTGAAGGCAGAATATCTGTATAAATTATTTGGAATTCTTCTGCACAAGAGATTTGTCTGTTCTCCTCCTTTGACTTATTTATTTAATAATTCATTTATATCGGTATGGACTGATGAATATTTATCTTATACCTTAGGTTGTAATCGAATACTACATTATTTATCTTGTTGCTCAAATTGTTCTAGGTTTGGTTCCCATTGGGAGGTTATTCAGATTGGCTCCTGTGTTCTTTTGACAAAGCACATCATTTTGTTTTTGAATACTCCCTCACTTTCTGGCACTGTAAGATGCTCCGGGGTCATCTTGAGTATTTGCTGCTCCAGGCCTAGATTCAGCCATTTCTCCAAGGGGTCCTGGTTACTTTTATTGGCAAATGGTATCAGAAACTAGGTGTTTCTGATTAACACCTAAAGCTGTAGGTGCTAGGTGTGCTTGTTCTTACTGGGTTGTGGTTGTTTCTAGTCATGCTCAACGGACAGAGCTTGAAAGTGAATGTGAGTGTATTAATCTATCTATATACACACATCTTTAAGGACTTCTATATACAAATAGTCCCAGATTTAGGATGGTTTGACTTATGCTTTTCCAACTTTACAATGGTGTGAAAGCAGTAAGCATTCAGTAGAAACGGTATTTGAAATTTTGAATTTTCGTCTTTTCCCAGGCTAGCAATATGTGGTACAATCCTTTCTTGTGATGCTGGGCAGTGGCAGTGGGCCATAGTTCCCAGTCAGACATGTGATCATGAGGGTAAACAACCGATACACTTACAACCATTCTGTACTCATACAACCATTCTGTTTTTCACTTTCAGTACTTATTCAATAAATTGCATAAGATATTCGACACTTTATTACAAAATAGGCTTTGTGTTAGATGATTTTCCCCAACTGTAGGCTAAAGTAAGTGTTCTGAGCACGTTGAAGTTTGGCTAGGCTAAGCTATGATGTTCCATAGGTTAGGTGTGTTAAATGTGTTTTAAACTTACAATATTTTCAATTTATGATGGGTTTATCAGGACCTAACCCCATCATAAGTCGAGGAAGATCTGTGTACCCATCCATATCTACAATAAGCAAAATATAAGTTCATAATGCTGTCAAGAATCTAATCCAGCACATGTGGTCCATTCCAGGCTTTCTCCTTGCTTATCTGTAATCTCCCATAGTGAGAAACTTGGTTCCAACCATCCACCATCCACTTACTTATTTGTTTAATTCCAGTATACAAATACAAAAATTTTAGAATTATTAACCCATCCTCCCATGAAAAACAACTTTACCAACTAGAGTACAGTGCTTGGGGTAGTTTATTTTGTCTTTGGTCTTACAGTCTTCACTTATCTCCAAAGTTATTTAGGTCAGCAACTCTTCCTCCCCATCCTCTTTGGTGAGATTATGTCATACATTTTAAATAGATTTAAATTCTCTCACTACAGTCTGCATTTCAGTCTGGTATCTTCTGCCAATCTAGTTGGCTTTGTTTTAATTTCCATGCATAAAGCTTTACTCTTTGTACTGTAGAGTTCTATGAACTTTGACAAATGGATTGTGTCACGTATGCAGCAATAAAGTACCATACAAAATAGTTTCACAGCCCTAACAATCCTCTGTGCATTCCATATTCAGTCTTTCCCCCTCCTCAATTCCCTGGCAACTGTGGATCTGTTTTCTCTCTCTATGTTTACTTTTTCTAAAATGTCGTACAAATATAATCATACAGTATGTAGTACTTTCAGATGCATTCCCTTTACTTAGCAACATTTAAGATTCGTATATTTTTTATTGCAAAGGTTGCTAGCTCTTTTTAAAATCACTGAATACTATTTTTCCCTTGTATGTATGTACCACAGTTTGTCTATCCATTCATGTATTGAAGGACATTTTGGTAGCTTTCAGGTTTGACAATTGCAAATAAAGCTGCTCTAAATATTAGTGAGCAGATTTTTGTGTGACAAGTTTTTAAATACAGAGGTATACAATTGCTGGATTATATGTAAAACTTTTGTTTAGCTTTTTGAATTTATTTTTTATTGCAGTAACATTGGTTTATAAGATTATATAACTTTCAAGTATACATTGTAATATATTTTGAATTCTGTGTAGATTGCATCATGTTCACCACCCAAAGAGTAATTACAATCCATCCCACACACATGTGCCTAATCACTCCTTTCACCCTCCTCTCATCCCTCCTCCCCTCTGGTAACCACTAATCCAATCTCTTGCTATGTATTTGTTTGTTTTTGTTTAGCTTTGTAGGAAACTCTTAATGTACTTCAAGATCAGCTGTAATATTTTGCATTCCCACAAGCAGTGTATGGGGATTCCTCTTGCTCTACATCCTCACCATCATCTGGTATTGTCGGTTTTTCTGGATTTTAACTATTATAGTAGATGTGTAGGAGTAATCCACTGCTGTTTTAATTTGCATTTCTATAATGAAAAGTGATGTTGAGTTGCTTTTTATCTGCTTGTTTGCCATCTGCGTGTCTTCTTGGATGAGATGTTTCAGATCTTTTGCCCAGATTTTAATTGGGCTTTTTGTTCTCTTAGTTGTATTTTAAAAATTCTTTGTATATGGTGGATATAAGTCAGATAGTGGTTTAAAAATATTATCTCCTAGCCTATCTTTTCATTTTCTTAACAGTGTCTTTCAAAGAGCAAAAGTCTTTAATTGTATTAAAATCCAAGTTATGAATTTTTCCTTCATAGATTGAGCTTTTGGTTTTCTCTCTAAAATCTCATCACCCCTATTTGCTTCTAGAATTTTTATAGTTTTCCACTTTCCATTTAGGTCTATCATCCATTGTAAGTAAATTTTTGTGTAAGATATTAGGTCAGTGTCTAGGCTCATCTTTTTGAAAAAGTCTTCCTATTGTGCAGGCAGTGTTTGTTGAAAAGACTGTCCTTTCTCTGTTGAGTTACCTGTGCACTTCTGCCAAAAACCAGGTAACTATATTTGTGTGCTTCTACTCCTCAGCTCTCTATTCTGTTCCACTGATCTACTTGTTTATTATTTTCCTGATACCATCTATCTTGGTTACTGTGACCTTATTGTAAGCCTTGATCAGGTCATATTAGTCCTTTGACTTTGTTCTTTTCCCAGTCCTTTGTCTTTTATATAATTTTAGAATCAGTTTGTTGATATCCACAAAGCAAACAGCATGCTGGGATTTAGACTGGAATTAGATTGAATCGGTAGATCAGCTGAGGAGAATTGACATCTTAATGTGCTAAGTCTTTTAAACATGCAATATCTCTCCATTTATTTGGACCTTCTTTAATAAACTTCATCACGGTTTTGTAGTATTCTGTATATAGATTCTGTACATATTTTGTTATGTGTGTACCTAAGTGTTTCCCTTTTGTGTTATAATTGTTCTCAATTTTAAATTCTAAAAATGTTCAGTTTCCTGTCAATAAGAATGATATCGGCTGTAAGTTTTTTGTAAATGCTTTTTGTTAAGTTAAGAAAATTCCTTCTTTTCAGAGTTTATTGACAGTTTTTATTAAAAAGTGTGTTGAATTGTTGAATGCTTTTCATGGATTTATTCATAAGATCTTATGATTTTTTAATATAGTCTGATAATGTAATGAGTTACGCTGATTGACTTACAAATACAGAACCCAACTTGTGTGCCCGGATTGAACTTTGGTTGTGATGTGTTCTCCTTTTTATATATTTCTTGATTTGTTTTGCTAGTATTTTGTTAAGGATTTTTGTGTCTCTGTTCATTAGAGACTGGTATGTAGTTTTATTTTTGTAATATCTTTATCTGTTTTTGTCATTAGGATAATGCAGTCTTAAACAAACTAATAGGCGTCTTGTTTCGTCTTCTATTTTCTGTCATACATTGTGGAGAATTGGTACTATTTCATCTTTACTATTTGGTTAAAATTTCCCAGTGAACCCGTACGAACCTAGTGATTTCTTTCTGAAAGGCTTTTAACTACTAAAATCTCTTTAATAGATATATGGCTTTTATGTTATTTATTTTTGCTTGAATGAGTTTTGCTAATTTGTGTATTTCAATGAAGTGATCTATTTCATATGCTTTATCAAATCTGTGAGCATAGAGTTAATCACTTAATTCCCTTACTATCATTTTAATCACCACTCAATCAATAGTGATAACCCTTCTTTCATTACTGACATTAGTAATTTGTATCTCCTCTCTCTTTTTCTTGGTTAGCTTGGCCAGGAGTTCATTAATGTTATTCATATTTTCAAAGAACCAACTTCATTTTCATTGTTTTTTTTCTTACTTTCACGTTTTCAATTTCATTGATATGTGCTCTAATTTTTGTTATTTCTTTATTTCTATTTGCTTTAGGTTTAATTTTTTTTATTCCTTTAGTTTCCTGGGGTTCAAGCTTAGATTATTGGTTTTAGATGTCTTCTTTTCCCTCTAAACATGGTTTTAGCTATATGACAAAAATTCTAATGAGTTTATTTTTATTTTGTTGAAAAATTTTAAAATTTTCTCTTGAGACTTTTTTCTTGACCCATGGGTTATTTAGAAGTTTGTTATTTAATTTCTAAATATCTGAGGGTTGTCAGGATATCTTTCCATTATTGATTTCTAGTTTAATTCTGTTACAATCTGAGAAAGTACTTTGTATGCCTTCTATTCTTTTATATTTGTTAAAGTGTATTTTGTGGCCCAGATGTGGTCTATTATGGTGAACACTGTATGACGACTTGAGAAGAATGTGTATCCTGCTGTTATTACATGAAATGCTTTATAAGTATCAGTTAGATCAGGTTTATTGATAGTGTTATACAAGTCATCTATATCCTTACTGATTTTCTGCCTGCTTGTATCTGTCAATTGACAGAGTGGTGTGGAGGTTCCCAAATATGAAGTAGATTCATAATTTTTCTCCTTTTAGTTCTATCATTTTTTTGCCTTGGGTATTTTAATGCTGTAATTTCCCAATGTGTGAACATGTGGGATTATTGTTGTCTTAGAAAATTAACTCCATTATGTAATGTTGCTCTTTATCTCTGAGATTCTTCCCTCTTCTGAAGTCTACTTTGTCCAAAATTAATATATCTATTCCATTTTTCTTTTGATTATTGTTAATATGGCGTATCTTCCTCTTTTTCTTAACTTTTAGCCTATCTGTTGATTGTAGGCAGGATATAGTTGGATCTTTTTTATTATTCAGTCTGTCCATTTCTGTCTTTTAACTGATGTTAAGACATCTATTGTCTTAAACCATTTACATTTAAAGTGGTTGTTATTATAGCTGTATTGAAATACCATTTTGTAACTGTTTTTGATTCATTGCATTTGTTCTTCATTTCATTTTTCCTTTTTCTGCCTTCTCTATTTTTAACTGAGCGTTGATTCTCTTGATATCACCTCTCGGTATATAATATTATTTATATTTTTAAAATATTTTAAGTGATTTCTCTAAGTTTTATAATATACATTCTAAAATAATATAAATCCAATTTCAAATAGCACCGGTTAAGTGCAGAATAGGTATCTCGATTCGTTTCTCTTGTCCCTTGTGACATTGCTGTCGTTCATTTCATTTACCCATAGGTTATAATCACTTAATGTATTGGTGCTGTTACTGCTTTAAACAAATACTTAACCTTTAGGTCAACTGAGAATCATAAAAGTAATGGATTTTATTTTATCTCCCTTTATGCTATCCTCAGCACTCATTCTTCATGAAGATCCAAGTTTCTGGGAAATTTTCATTCTCCTTTATTTTTGAATGATAATTTAGCTCAATTTATCACTCTGTGCTGGCAAGTTTGTTCTTTTTTTAACACTGTAAAGATTTGACTTCATTCTTGTCTTGCTTGCAGGGTTAATGATAAGTTTGCTATAATTCTATAATTCATTAGAGCTTTTAACATATTAATCATAGTTATTTGAGATTCCTTGTGTGATAATTCCAACATCTGTGTGATATGAGTCCAGTTCTGATGATTCCTTTGCCTCTTCATACTGTGTTTTTTGGGGGAACTTTTGGCATGTCTTTCAATCTTTTTGTTTAAAGATAGACATGCTGTAGTGGGTAATGAGTTCTAAAGCAAACAGGACTTTAGGGTGAGGATTTATGTTAGTCATATTAGGAGTTTCACTGCTTTTATCTATAGGCACCAGAAGCTTCCTATTACTGTGGTTGCCTTTTTTCCTTTTCCCTTTGGCTTTGGGCTCCTTTTTGTACTGCTCCTCAGAAAGAGTCTGTATCTTGCAGCTTTTTAATATCTAATCAACTTTTATTATGCTGGAGATCTGGTGGTGTGAGAGAAGGGGAGGCATAATGTTAGATTTTGCCCAATTCTTGTCTCAAAGGGAATTTACATTCCTCCTTCAATGTATTAGAGGGCCTGGTTACTGGTAGGTAGGTTTTTCTCAGTTTTGCCCATCTGACAGGTGAGAAATCATATCTCAGAGTAGTTTTACTTTGCATTTCTCAAATTGTGAATGAGTTTAAACTTATTTTCGTATGTTTAAAGAACATTTGCATATATTTTTTTTCTGAATTGTCTGTTCATATCTTTTGTCTATTTACATTTTCTTTATCATTTTCTTTTGAAAAATAGACAAAAATATCTGCTTACTTTTTACCTGTTATTCTTCATTTCTTTTTAAAAATATTTTTATTTTGAAATAATGCATGAAGATAGTATAATTTTCACTCAGATTTCCAAATTGTTACCACTTGCCTTATCATTCTCTGTCTCTAGATTGAAACTTTGTTGTAAACTCTTTGAGAATAGTCCTAAATATTTCAGTATGCATTTCTTTGAAAATGGACACTTCTACAGTGAGACCACAATCAGACCATCAAACATATGCAAGTCAATATTGAAATAATACCGCCACCTAATCCACAGGTCCTATTCAAGCGTTGCTGCTCGTCATGGGATCCAGGTTAAGTCATGTGTTGAACACAGTTACTGCCATGCCTCTATAGTCTTCTTCAATCTGGAACAGTTCCTCATTTTTCCTTTTCTTCCACAACTTTGTTCAATGCTTTATAGAAATGATGCATCACAACTGAATGCACATGATGTAGATGAGTCCTAGAACAAGGAATGTTGATTTCATCACTTGGTTGAGATGATATTTGCTAGATTCTCTGTTGTAAAGTTAATTAATACATGTTTCCTATTTACTAATCGATAAGTAATAGGTATTTTTTTACAAACAGCAAGGGGAATATATGCACACACACACAGACACACACACTTGGAGTTATAAAGCTTTATCCCACAATCATGTTTTCTTCTGTTCTTTGTGTGGTTTTCATTTTTTTACACTTAGGTGTCTAATATATTTGGAGGTTATTCTCTTATGTTTTGAAAAATATGGATCTAATTTTAACTTTTTCTAAATAGTAAATGATTTGCTCCAACACCATTTATTTAAAAATTTGTCTTTGCCTCCTGTGTTTTCAGATACCACCTTTATCATATATTAAATTACTTGTGTATATTCTTGGACTTTCTAAGCTAGTTCACTGGTCTATATATTTGGATTTTGATAACATACTACTTAAATCTTAGAAAAACAGATGTTTAGACAATTTTAAAATACCAGATCTGGTAGTTTAGCTGCTTCTCTTTAGTGCTTTGCTTTTTCAGTGTTATCCCAGTTGTATGTTTATTTTTCCATATAAAATCTAATATCACTACAAAATTTACAAGTTTTGCTCAGTACAAAAAGTTTATTAATATCTTTATTGGGATTGCCTTATACTTATGAATTAATTTAGGGAGAATCGAAGCTTTATGAGGTTGAGCCAACTTACACCAGGAAAAGGGCTATGTTCCTGTTTGTTTAAGGCTGTTTTTGTGTACTTTAGGAGTACTTCAATATTTTCATCATACAGATTATGCACACTTCTTGTTAAGTTTATTCCTAAGTATTTTACCTTCCTTATTGTTATTGAAAATGGGATTCTGCCTCTGTGTGACATAAGCAACATGATGGAGTGAACTGTTCCCTTGTCTCTCCCCTTCTGAGTTACAACTAAATAGACATTCCTTGACCAACAGAGGATACTCACACAGCACAACAGGATGCCTGAGAGACCCATGCAGATATACGTCAGAAGGAGGATGGACTGGGTCCCTGGGAAGCAGTGGAGATAAGTGAGTGCTCCCCAACCCATCCCCCGGCAGCAGCAAGCCAGGTTTTGGGTCCTATCACAGCAGCTGGCACTACTATAAGGAGAGGCAGAGACAGCCCAGCCCAGACTGTGGGTGAATGCTATCATGGCCCACAGTGGCCCCCCCAGTGGGAACGTGCCTCAGTGCAACTGCAAGAAGAGGCAGCTACAGCCCTGCACGTGCATGCAAACACTATCCTGGCATGCAGGAGCACCCACCATGCCACTAAGGCCCCAAGAAGTGGTACTGGTTTGGATCCTTGGAAGAAGACCTGCCAACCAAGCACAGGGGCTGATGCAACTGCAAGCAGAGGTGGTGGCAGCAGGAGTTCCCACCATATCTGCATAACTTCCAGCAGATGGTGTGGGATCAGAAACACAGTTCCTGCTTCCCCTCCATGGTAGCAGATGGAATCTGACCTGATACTACCACAAATGCAATGGCAAAGGATTAGCTCATCGAACACCATGAAAAAATATGATAACAATTCAGAACAGAAATAAAATGACATGTCTCCAGAAACCATCCCTGAAATTACAGAAACTTACAATTTCAATGACAGAGAATTCAAAATGGCTGTCATAAAGAAACTCAACAAGTTACAAGAAAACTTAGAAAGACAGTTCAATGAGCTCAGGAATAAAATTAATGAGCAGATGGAATACTTCACCAAAGAGATTGAAACTACAAAAAGAAAAAAACCCCAGAAATTCTGGATCTGAAGAACACAATCAGATAAAAAGTAATATAGTTAAGCCAGTCCTGGTGGCCTAGGGGTTAAGTTCAGTGCTCTCCACTTCAGCAACCTGAGTTTGGTTCCCAGGCATGGACCTACTGCACTCTGTTAGCGACCATGGTGTTCTGGTAGCCCACCTACTAAAATATAGAGGAAGATTGCCTCAGATGTTAGCTCAGGGTGAATTTTTCTCAGCCAAAAAAAACATCTAGAAACATTAAAAAATAAAATTGATGTTATGGAGGGCAAAATTAGTGATTTAGAGGATACAAATATAGAAAGGCTTCAAGTGGAGGAGTGGAGAGAATTAAGATTTTTAAAAAAGATTTTTAAGATTTTTAAAGGAATTCTTCAAGAAATATCAAACTCAATTAGGACAAGCAACATAAGGATTATAAGTATTAAATAGGGAGAAGAGAGGGAAAAAGGAGCAGAGAGCTTGTTGAAAGAAATTATAGCTGAGAAATTCCCAAACCTGGGGAAGGAACTGGACTTTCAAATATATATGGCCGAATAGAAGTCCTCAATAAATCAATGCAAAAAGACTTTCTCTAAGCACATAATATTAAAACTGTCAAAAGTCAATGAAAAAAAAATACTAAGGGCATCAAGGCAGAAGAAAATAACCTACGAAGGAACATCTATCAGTCTTTCAACAGATTTCTCAGCAGAAATCCACAGGCTAAGAGAGAATAGAAAGATGTGTTCAAAATACGGAAAGACAAAAACTTTCAGCAAAGATTGCTCTATCCAGTGAAACTATCTTTCAGGTATCATGGAGAAACAAAAGCTCTCACAGATAAACAAAAGATGAGGGACTTCATCACCACTAGACCTCCCTTTTTCTTAAAGATAGGTTAAAGGAAACCGTCATACTTGAAATAAAATGGCAAAGGTCTACAAATCTTTGAGCAATGAGATAAATAGACAGACAAAATCAGAAAACTGCAGCTCTCTATCAGAACAGGTTAGCAAACAATTATAAAACATAAAGGGAAGGAAAGAATCAAAAATAACTATAAACACTTCAATTTACTCACAAACTCACAACACAAGAAAAATAATTTATAACAACAATAACTTAGAAGGGGAAGAAAGGGATGGAATCTGCTTAGGTTGATGGAGATAAGAGGCTATCAGAAAATGGGCTATCTAATCTCTGAGATCTTTTATACAAACCTCATGGTAACCACGAAACAAAAAATCAGAGCAGAGTCACAATTCATAAATAAAGCGAAAAGTGAGAAAACCACCACACTGAACCTAGAAAATGAAATGGCAGTCAGACATACAAGGGAAGAGGAACAATGGAAATATAGAACAACCAGAAAACAAAAGAGAAAATGTCAATACTAAGCCCTCATATATCAATAATCACTCTAAATGTAAGTGGGTTGAATTCTCCAATCAAAAGACACAGAGTAGCTGGAAAGATTAAAAAAAAGAAGACCCAACAATATGCTGCCTCAAGGAAACACATCTCAGCTCTAAAGACAAACATAGACTGAGAGTGAAGGGATGGAAGAGAGTAATCCAAGCAAATGGCAAACAAAAGAAAGGAGGTGTTGCCATATTTACATCAGACAAAGCAGACTTCAAGATAAAAAAGACAATGAGAGACAAACAGGGGCAGTATATAATGATAAAAGGGATATTCCACCAAGAGGGCATAATACTTATGATTATATATGCAACTAGGCAGGAGCAACAAACTATTTAAAGAAAGTGTTAACACACCTAAAGGGAGAAGTTAACAGTGACACAATAATAGTAGGGGGCCTCAACACTCCACTTATATCAATGGATAGATCAGCCAAACTGAAAGTCAACAAGGAAATAGTGGTTAAATCCACTTAAATATGTAACACTTGACCAGATGGACTTAATATATATACATCATTCCACCCAAAAAGAGCAGAATACACATTCTTCTCAAGTGCTCATGGAACATTCTCAAAGATAGACCATATGTTGGGAAACAAGGCAAGCCTCAATAAATTTAATACTGAAATCATATCAAGCATCTTTTCTGACCACAATGCTATGAAACTAGAAATAAACTACAAGAAAAAATCTGGGAAAGTCACATATATGTGGAGACTAAACAATGTGCTACTGAACAACCACTGGATCAATGAAGAAATCAAAGGAGAAATTAAAAAGTAGCTAGAGACAAATGAAAACACCACATACCAACTCTTATGGGATGCAGCAAAAGGGGATGTAAGAAGGAAATTCATAGCAATATAGCCCCACCTGAACAAACAATAAAAAATCTCAATTACATAATCTTAAACTACACCTAACAGAACTAGAAAAAGAAGAACAAACAAAGCCTAAAGTTAGAATAAGGAGGGAAATAATAAAAATTAGAGCAGAAATAAATGAAAAAGAGACTAAAAAGACAGTGGAAAGGATCAATGAAACTAACAGCTGGTTCTTTGAGAAGATGAACATAGTTCATAAGACCTTAGCCAGACTCACGAAGAAAAAAAAGAGAAGCCTCAGATAAATATAATTATAAATGAAAAAGGAGAAATTACAACAGATACCACAGAAATACAAAGAATTATGAGTATACTATGAAAAAGAACAAGCCAACAAACCAGAAAAACTAGAATAAATGGTTAAATTCTTAGACTCATGCAACCTCCCAAAACTGAATCAAGAAGAAATAGAGAAACTGAAGAGACCAGTCACAAGTAAAGAGATTGAAATAGTAATCAAAAACCTCTAAAACACAAAAGTACAGGAACATATGGCTTCTTGGGAGAATTCTACCAAACATTCAAAGAAGATTTAATACCTATCCTTCTCAAAGTATTCCAAAAAAATTGAAGAAGACAGTGCTTCCTTACTTATATGCAGCCAGGATTACCCTGATACCAAAACTAGGCAAGGACAACACAAGAAAGGAAAATTACAGGCCAGTATCACTGATGAACATAGAAGCAAAAATCCTCAACAAAATATTGGCAAACTGAATACTGCAGTACATTAAAAGGATCATACACCATGATCAAGTGGGATTTATAGCAGGGATGGTTCAACATCTGCAAATCAATCAATGTGATACACCACATTAATAAAACGAGGAGTAAAATTCAGATGATCATCTCAATAGATGCAGAGAAAGCATTTGACAATATCGAACATCCATTTATGATAGAAACTCTCAATAAAATTGGGATAGAAGGAAAGTACCTCAACATAGTAAAGGCCATATATGACAAACCCACAGCCAACATCATACTCAATGGGGAGAAACAGAAAGCCATTCCTCTGAGAACAGGGACATGAGGAAGGTGCCCACTCTCACCACTCTTGTTCAACATAGTACTAGAGGTTTTGGCCGAAGCAGTTAGGCAAGAAAAAGAAATAAAAGGTATTCAAATTGGCAATGAAGAAACAAAACACTCATTCATTGCAGATGACATGATTCTATATACAGAAACCTCTAAGGAATCCATCAGAAAAATATTAGAAATAATCAATAACTACAGCACAGTTTCAGGGTACAAAATCAACTTACAAAAATCAGTGGCATTTCTATACTCTAATAATTAACTAACAGAAAGAGAATCCCAATGACATTCTTCACAGAAATAGAGTTTATACAGAAAAAGATGAATAATAATGTATACCTGAAATTTCACAGTGTTATAAACCATTATGACCTTTCTGTTATTATATCCTCTCACTAGTTATTTTTAGTGAATATCAAAGCCATTGGTGTTTTATATTAATTGTATATACATATATATATTTTTCTTCTGAATTACTTTATTGTTTGAGTTAATTTTATCATTTATTTTCTAGGGTTTACAGGTATAACATCAACAATTTTCTGCAAATAGAGATAGTTTTACTCTTTTCCAATTGTAATACCTCTGATAGATTTTTCTTATCTAATTGCATTGGTTAACACATCTAGTAGTGTTCAATCATAAAGGAGTCATTAGGCATCCTTGCTGTGTTTTGGATTGGAATTGTGCCATGTGCTTTAAAATTAAGCAAATACTGGCTTCATAAAGTAGGCATAAATTGCTATTATTTTAGTATTTTTAATCAGCAATGGGTCTTAAGTTTTGTCAGATACTTTTTCTGGATATATGGAGACAATCATACGATTGTCTCTAGATCTATTAATGCCATGTACTGTATTAATGAATTTCTGATGATTCAAATAAGCTTATAGTCTGCACTTAAATCCACTTGGTCATGGCGTATTATTTTCTTAATGTGGAGTTGGGTTTTGTTGTCTGATAGCTTATTTAACACTTTTTCTGATAGTCATAATGATATTGTTCTCTAACTTTTTAAGATACTATCTTTAAAAGGTTAATGATTAATGTTACACTTGTTTCAATTGGACATTTTTTTCACTTCCTATTTTCTGGAAAATTTTCTGTAACACTGGAGCTATTGGTTCTTTCAAAGTGTAGTATAATTTTCTTTTGAAATGATCTGAGCCTGGTGCATTTAGCAGCTCTATAACTTTCCTTTTCTCCTATGAAAATTTATGCATTTAACATTTCTATTTCTATAGGGTCAATTTTAGTAAGCTAATTTTTCTAATGTAACAGAATTATTCATTTCATTTAGGTTCCCAGTTTATTTGCACAGATCTACAAAGTCATTTCTTATGATTAAAAAATTTTTTCTTTGTCAGTGATTATTTCTATTTTTTTGTTTCTTACATTATGTCTTTGTTCTTCCCTTTGTCCTTTTGTTGTTATCAGTGGCTTTCCCCCTTACTTTATTAACTGTTTGAGAAAAAGATAACTTTAATAATTAGACTTTCTGTTTTATATTCCCTAGCTCTTTGATTCAGCTTTTATTTTTTATTATATTCTTCCTTGCATTTTCTTTTACACTATTTTGTGGTTCTTTTTCTAGTCTTTTGAGGGGGAATTTTTTATTGTTTCATTTTTTATTGATATAAGTATTTAAAGCAATGAAGTTTCCTCTAATCAATGCTTTAAATTTATTCCACCGATTTTTATTACCATTATTTTATAGAAACTTTGTAATTTCAGTTTGTATTTCTACTTTCCCCTAAATATTATTTAATTAAAGCTTTTTTACCAAATTTTTGACATGGATGATCCTTTTAAATATGTCATTAATTTCTAGTTTTGTTGCATTTTGTCAGAGAGTAGTGGTGTTTGTGAAGTTTCTGCTTTCCAGAACTTGCTGATTCTTTCTTTGTTACTTAGTCTGCCAGGGGTCAACAAAACTACAGCCCTCAGGCCAAATCCAGCTCACTGCCTGCTTCATACAGACTGTGAACAAAAAATGACTGTACATCTTTAAGTAATTGAAAATGTAATTAGACAGAATAGTATGTCATGACCTGTGAAAATGGTGTGAAATTCAAATTTCAGTGTCATAAATTAAATTTCTTTGGGATATAGTCATATTCATCATGTATCGTCTCTGGCTACTTCAGTGTGACAACAGTAGCATTGCAACATTCTAGGGCATGCGAAGCTTGAAATACTTACTACCTGGTCCTTTATAGAAAAAGATTGCTCTCTTCTGTAACATGTAATTAATTTGGGAGAATGTTATGTGCATTTAACAAGAAGATATATTTTTCAGCATCAGGATGTAAAATTTGATTAAAATTATGTTGTTTATGTTTTACATATTCTGAGAGTGGTATGGTAAGATCTACTGTTATTCTGTTTCTGTCTATGTCTCTGCATCTCCTACAGTTTCTGCTTTGTGTTGGTAGCTCTGTTGCATGGTACGTGAAAATTCGTAATTATTATATTGTCATTGTGAGCTATGGCTTTTAACGTTCAACGGTGTCATTTTCTTTGTATAGTTAATGCTTTTGTCTTGTATTCTACTTTTTCTGCCTTCATGTCCACAACTTCCGTTTTCTTTTTGTTTCTATTAGCTTGAAAAACGTTTGCCAATTCTTTTATTTATGTGTTGTTTGTGGTTTATTCAAATATAATTTCAAACATGTAGAAAAGGTTTAGGAATAGTACAGGAAGCTCTGCTGGACGTTGATGTTTGTTTTCCTAGGTAATCTAAAATCTGTAGTGCTATCTCTCTTCAACTCCGTTGAAGATGTGAAGTTTAAATAGTGTTACTTGTTCTCTTTTTTGATCTGTTTATTTTCATAAAGATGTGTGAAGAGATTTTGCTTTAGGCAGCCAAAATTCCTTTGGCCACTCATAGGTTTCTAATTATATCCATCTTAAATTTAAAAGAAATTAAAGAATAAATAAATACAAAATAATGGAGGTTATATTAATTATAATTCTAATTTTTGTTTTACAATTGTTTAGTTTTCTAGCACTCATGGCATATAAGAAATTTATTCAATTTTTACTTAATTAAATTTAGGCCATGAGTCCTGCAAAATCCTATTTAGCAATTGTTTCAAACTTTTTAGAATGTACTAAAAGCAGAATGTAAATTCTGATGCTTCAGATTTCACAAAGAAAACAAACATCAAAATCATGTCCCATAATATCTATGACAACTCATTTTTGATCCAAAGATAATAAAGAAAAACATATTAATTGAAATGTGGTTTATTTTCACTGATCCAACTTTAAAATATCGTATTTTTAAATACTATCTTAAAAAGGCAGTTTCTAATAAGTTTATGTAGGTGGAGCATGTCAAAATATTTGCTTTTCCAGGGGTTGAAGATAAATTTGTCTTGAAATGTACCCAAGGTACTATTCCTTGATAGATCATCCCTTACAGAAAAAACGTTTCTAAAATACTTCGTGAATTATATTCTGCTGTGGGTCAAAAGATTTGTGGCATTTTATGAGTGAGTTTAAGGTAAATATCTGTTTGGTATCACAAATGCTTAGTATGGTGATTCAGCAGCAGAACAATGATTTTCCTACATTATAATGAGAAACTTTTAAAGTATGACTACTCAAATATATAGCAACAATATTATAATTACAGTTGTTTTTGATATATTTATTTCTATATCCCAAAATCGATTTCATAAAGTTGATAGTTGACTTTGTCTTTGTCCGTGAAAATTTGATTTTATCACATGGCCATTCAGAAAAGGCCAAAAATCATGCTTCAGAGCACTGCTAAAATCCCCAAAGCTTGTGACAGCCGAGGCACCCACCTAATGGGCTTTCAGTAGATGTGGTCAGTCTTTGGTGGTGAGGATGGGACCTTCCTGTTTAGGCATGAACCCCCTCACACTGAAGGCCTCTGTAGGACAGTGAGGACAGTGCTAGGTGTCTCACTGAGTCAGTGTGGCTTAAATGCGTCACCAGGCCTTTCTGAACCTCATTGTCTCATGTCTACTGGTGGATTTGAATCAAAAAAAGACTCTATGATTTCATATCATATAAAACTCTTTCTCTGACTGACCAAGCTGACACATGGAATAAAATCCCTATCATTGTGCTCTTCTCCATGGCAAAATTAGAACGAGCTACTGAACAATTAATAAGAACTGAGTACATATTTACTGCTGCCTTTTCTGGAATCTATTTCAGGCACGAGCAGAGACTAAATAATTACTTTCTATGAAAATATTCACACATTTATAATCAGACAAAGGCAAATAAAAACAATTGGATATTAGTTTTTATTCATAAGAATGAGAAAGATTAAATATCATTGGCATAATATAATATTGACAATGGTGTGCAGAAATTTTAATGATGGTTGTGAATTTGACTAATATTTATGTAAAAATATGTATAAAAATATAAATACTTCACATTCTGAATCAGTAAGCAATTGACTCATGGAAAAAATTGCTGAAATAAAAAAAAGAATTAAACAAAGTGTTAACTGAGCATCATAATAGTGAACAGTGTAAAACAAGAATACTCAACATTAAGAGATTAATTTCAGGTTATACATACAATGAATACTATGTTGACATTAACAAGATGATTAAGGGCTTATAACAATTAGTTGACTCCCAAAAGATGTTGGTAACACGTTGTTTAACTTTAAAAATAAAAAGGTAGGTCTTAGAACACTAGACATAATCAGATGCTATTAATGTGAACTCTTCTACTCCATATGTGTGGACATGAAGATGTTCTCTAAAAGGAGAGAGCATACTCCTTTGGATCTAGAATTGTGCATGATTTCAAATTTCTTTTACTTTTTTTGATTGTACTGGGACATTATTATATTAAAATCATTTAAAAATAAATACATCAATAAATTTTTACTTAGAAATTTTAATACTTTTGGTTTATGAGAGGCATGTTGTTTATGGTAGAATCAAGAAAGGCATGCTCAAATAATACGTTTCTTAGGATATGGGCTCAATGTACATTTTTTTTTTTAGTTTTAGTTTTGCAGGGGGAGGAAGATTGGCCCCAAACCAATATCCATTGCCAATTCTCCTCCTTTTGCCTGAGGAATATAGTCCCTGAGCTGACATCTGTGCCAATCGTCCTCCACTTTGTATGTGGGACACTGCCACAGCATGGCTTGATGAGCATTTGTATAGATCCACATCTGGGATCTGGGCCTGCAAGCCCCATGTCATAGAAGTGGAGTACACGAACCCAACCACTATGCCTCTGGGCCAGCTCAATGTACAATTTTTTGACAGAAAATAACATCCAAGATGTTAAAGATGTTTTCCCTTTACAATAGAACTTCGGTAAAAGTTTGAGGTAAAGATTCATAGACTTTCCATATTTGATGATTTTATCTTTCTTTGTAGTACTTGCCCTGTTCCTGAAGATGCTAAAATGGAAATTTTCTTGATAGCTAAATATTGATGACAGTCATTCCTTTCAGAAATATTAAATTGCCTAAAGGTCATTCAGATGCTGATTTGTGTTACACAGAATAAAGGGGGGGTAGAGGAGTTCAATGGATGTATTATTTAGGGAAGTTATGTGTTAAATAAATATAAACATTTCTTGATTTAGAGAAATTGTACATCTCTAAATGCTCATGAGCATTGCAAATCTCCAGGAGGAGGAGATATTGTGGAAAGTTTCCCAAATATGTTTGATTACCCTCTCCCCGACATTTTTGGAGGCTGTTGAGAACCAGTGTTTCAAAAAAATCAATTTGAGAAATGTTGCTAGATGATGTGTAACATGTATTTTGGAGCAATCCTCACAAAAAGATTCCTGGAGATTTATTTATATCAGAGTTCTCAATCTTGACACTGCTGCCATTTTGCATCTGGCATTTCTTTATGGTGGTGGCTGTCCTGTGTGTTGTGGGGTGTATAGTAGCATCCCTTGCCTCTACCCACTAGATGCCAGTAGTGTGCTACCAGTTGCAAGAGTCAAAAATGTCTCCAGACATCTCCAAATGGACTCTAGGGGGCAAAATTGCCCCCAGTTGAGAACCAGTGATGTACAGAGACATCCGGGAAGGAGGTTGGTTCAATCTGGATCATATATAGAGGGAGCTGAGTGTGGTTGAAAGACCTCTGAACTGTTGGAAGAAAATGTGTTCCACTCCAGACTCCTCTCTGTGTTACTATGAGGTCAAATGGCTCTTATGATCTGAGATTTGACCATGTTCTCTATCTGATGGGTGCAGTAGAATACCTATCCTGACTGGGCCATAAGTTGGGTGAGGTCATGGTATATGTGAAATCCTTTAAACCAGAAAGTTAGGCTCAATAGGCAGAAAAATATTGATTGTTAAAGATTGGCCCCCCTAAAATGATTCACTGGTTTAAGTTCTATCAAAATTAACATCACACGGTGTTTTCTCCCACTTGGGGTGTGCAGCCCAAGAATTATATGAGATTCTCATCTTGATGTTGTTCAGATAAGGACAATTAATTCCTTGTTCTAATAAAAACAGCTTTGAATTTTGGAAGGAGTGGAGACCCTTAGGTAAGGTAGTTTTCATAGGGCGGAAAAGAGGTATGTCCTCTAGCTCTCCCCAATGACAGTATTTCCAGGAATGTGTGTATAATTTAAAAATCATTTTCATTATTAGAATAGGATATATTTGTGTTTAGAATTAGGCAAAATGTTCTATTGTTTTTCTCACATAAAGTGAAACCATAAAGAGTTCTTGGCAGTGAGCAAAGACTCTCAATGTGGATGGGAGGAGGGAGAGAAAATGACCCCACTAGAGGAGGTTCTATTAGAAACTCTAGGGAAACATACAATTTTTAATGTTTATAATATGGAATCTGAATTTTTGAAAAGTACTTGAAGTTCCGTCTCCAGGTAAATGGAGTAGACATTCTTTTCCCTATTCCTCCTGCTAAGTACCACAAACACAAGAAGACTCTGAGGGTAAAGAGAATACAGACCAGTCAGGGACCTCAGAACTCAAAGAACAACATGGTGGTGAGTTCCCTGGGTTTTCTTTTTACCTCATATATCCCAGACTGGACCCTGGAGGAAACAGAAACCCAGAAACACAAACTTAAAAAACACATGAGCACAGACTTAAAAAAGGCCCAAGGAAAGCCTGCTCTCTTTAGCCTGAGGACCAGGAAAGGACAGCCTGGCAGAAAATACTTAGATGTTAAATGCTCTATTCTTGCCAAACATCACACAACAACCATAGTCCTACCCTAACCCACCACAAAGGCCTTGTGGGCAGCTTGGACTTCCATACTCAAGAGGCTGTAATGAGGCACCCCATGTGGGAAGCCGGGATATTCCTCCTCTGCCAGCTGGAAATGAAACCTCCCCCACACACAGAGTCAATGGACACCATGTGGGAGCCACAACATCCACCCTGCCAGGCAGTAAGGAGGGATTCCAATGACATAAATGTTAGATCTTTTATTGTGATCCTTTCCCTGGCCTCCTGAGGCTTTACTCATTTTTCTTCTATTTTCTCTCTGTTCATATCAGGCAGTTCTATTGTTCTGTCTTCAAGTTCACTGATTCTTTCTTCTGTCTCCTCCATTCTGCTGTTAAATACATTCACCAAACTTTTTACTTTGATTACTGTGTTTTTCAGTTCTAACATTTCCATTTGGTTCCTCTTTATAGCTTCTATTTCTTTTCTGAGGCTTTCTATTTTTATTTGTTTTAAGCATGTTTGTAATTTCTTTTTGAAATAATGTTTTCTGATCTTGCCTTTTTCATTTATCAGATAATTCTAACATCCCTGTCATCTTGGTGTTGGCACCTGTTGACTGCCTTTTTTCATTCATTGTGAGCTCTTCCTGGTTCTTGGTATGATGAGTGATTTTCAATTGAAACCTAGGCATTTTTGTATTATATTATGAAACTGAGGAGCTCCATGTCACATACTTTGATTCAGTGTCTCTGGGTTGGGTCTTAGAAGTCAGTATTTGGGGGCCAGCCCCATGACCAAGTGGTTCAGTTCATGCTCAACCAGGGGTTCACCCGTTTGGATCCTGGGTGCGAACCTACACACTGCTCATCAGGCCGTGCTGTGACAGCGTCCCACACAGAAGATCTAGAACAACCTACAACTAGGATATACAACTATTTACTAGGGCTTTGGGGAGAAAGAAAAAAAAAGAGGAAGATTTGCAAAAGATGTTAGCTCAGGCCAGTTTTCCTCAAAAAAAAAAGAAACCTAAAAAATAAACAAACAAAAAAGCTAACAATAGTTCCCTGATGTCATTTTTTTTAGAAAAGAAAGAAATCAACATTTTATAAAAGTAACCATGGTGATTCTGACACTGAGTCATATTGGGAACCACAACCGGGATGCTCTTAGGCCTTTCCAGGTCTTAGTCCATGAGATACAGCACACATCAGTTTCCGCCAGGTGTTACAAATGACCGTTTTGTTACAAACTCTGGCTCTCTAGACCAGGAATCAAGGCTGACATTTATTTGTATCCTTTAGAATGTGTGACACACAAAGTTCCCAAGGAATAACTATAAATTGCTAGGGCTATTCATTTCCAAGTGGTTCAGACTAATAAGGAGAGTGGAGGTCTAGCCAATCGTAATGAGTCCCTGTGCCCTCCTCTCTTTGGCTTCCTCTGCTGCCATCTCTGCTGATGCCACTTGACATGTGGCGGGTGGAATGCAAGGCAGATGAATAATAAAAGGAGTGATCTATGTTCATCTACACACACACACTAGTGGCATTCATTCTGCAAATGCGTTTTTTTTTTTTGAGGAAGATCAGCCCTGAGCTAACATCTGCCAATCCTCCTCTTTTTGCTGAGGAAGACTGGCCCGAGCTAACATCCGTGCCCATCTTTCTCTGCTTTATATGTGGGTTTCCTGCCACAGCATGGCTTGATGAGTGGTGCCATGTCCACACCCGGTGAACCGATCTGAACTGGCAAACCCCGGGGCAGCTAAAGGGGAACATGGGCACTTAACTGCTGTGCCACTGGGCAAGCCCCTCTGTAAATGCATTTTTAAAAATGTGGTGTAAAGGAAAAAAAACTATGCAGTTCATTTTGTCATTCTCATGCTAATTCTTTGAGGAGAGAGGCATGGTCTTAGATCATGGACTTTTGTCCAGACTCTTGTTTCAGAGCTATGGCTCTGAAAAAGCATCTCTAGTGGTCTTTTGTGAAATCCTTACCTGTACCTCCTGCCTCTGTGTCTTTCCTTGTAAACAGGTGTAATAAAACACTTGTGAGGTTTAATTGTGTGGTATTTCAAAATTGAACATAAAATGGGGGGAGTGCTGCCTGTCTTTTCACATTTAAAATTCTAATACTGTATTTTCATTTCACTTGTTCCCTGGGCTCCAAGCTGTAAAGTTCCTTTTCTGAAGACAAATAAGCCTGCTTCTCAGAAGGGCTTGAAATGCTTCCTGGCATTAATATGCTCTGTTACTATGCAAAAGGTCTCACTTTGAACCTAAGATGAAACACTTTTAAAAATTCAGAGATTGATACATATCTGGAATTCAAAACAAAAATGGCAGTTCAACATTGAAAAGTGAACATCATAATATTTTATATACACTATTTACTATTTTATTTTCCAAGTTTACTTGGCTTTTCATGGATATTTATTGTCTTTTAATAAAGACTTAGAGCTTATTAAAGCATAAAGCTATGAATATTCTCAATTTTTTTTTAATTTTTTTAAAGATTTTATTTTTTCCTTTTTCTCCCCAAAGCCCCCCAGTACATAGTTGTATATTTCTCGTTGTGGGTTCTTCTAGTTGTGGTATGTGGGATGCTGCCTCATCGTGGCTTGATGAGCAGTGCCATGTCCGCACCCAGGATTCGAACTAACGAAACACTGGGACGCCTGCAGCGGAGCGCGCGAACTTAACCACTCGGCCACGGGGCCAGCCCCTGAATATTCTCAATTTTTGTGAGTCTCCTTTCTATGTCAGGAGACCTAGGCTGGGCATGTACTCCTATGCCATGCTCAGGGCCAGCATGGTCCCAGTATGTGGGGTCTTTATGGCTCAGGGGAACTTGCCAGTCATTTTCACCCCGATCACACTGAGTGTAGCAGATTATTCCAGAGCTCAGAGAAGAGAACACAAAAGCACAGATACTCGAGAAAAGTGAAGAAATCTCCATTTCCCTCAGGTAAGAGAATGGTATAACCAATGTTATGAACAGTTAGTAAACACCCATTGTTCCAGACAACATGGGTCGCAGACAGTGGTCATAACTGCATGAGGAGCAGTCGACATTCATTGAGTGTGACAGGCCTTGTGTTAAGTTTTTTAGTATTTGTCCATCCTGAGAGACCTGTGGTGAGTACCATTGTATTCTCAAGCTATCAGTGAGGGAACTGGGATCAGAGAATTGGCACAAATTGTCCAGGGTCACCCAAATTGTAGTTATGGACCCTGGATTTGAATTAAGAGTGTTTGGTTTTAGAGTCTTATCATACCAACCCACTCTAGCCAATCTCAGACTTTGATTTACCAGGATGGACATGAAACACAGGTGGACAGCTGACCAATAATGGAGATGAAGATATACAGCAAGTGCCAAACAAGTGACTCACTCCCTGAGTGACAGAAACAAGGGATGAGATGATCCAAGAATGCTTCAGCACTATATTCATTAATAGGTTCCTTACACCCAGGAAATTTGGGGATGGTCATCTGCATGGAGATGGCTTTGTATATGGTGGGCATAAGGGTGATATAGACTCAGTGATGATAACATATTTGCTTATATTTAGAAATAAATAATCTGCCTTCTACATTCTTACTAACTTCTGTGGATATTCCTACTCTTTGCCTTGCAACAGGAAAGAAAATGAGGATGGTTCATCTACCAAATGATGCAAAAGCATCGAGGACAGGCAGCACAGGACAGTGTCCTTCCCACCAACACAGGATGAGGAGTCAGGGATTTTAGCCCAGCACTGCCTCTGCTACAGACAACCGCAAGCAGAATGGGGGCCTGTGTTTGAAATAGCCTGTGTCTAGGGCATTGACAGCTCTCTGATATCATTCGTTTGGATACTGATCCAAAAGATGAAAAATGTATTTAAAGCAATCCATATCTCTTATAATCATGGAACTAGATGTCAGTTCACAAGTCCTTGTTTGAAGGCATTACGGTAAATGCCTTTTCTTATTTCTCTAAGAAGCAATGACATGGATGCTGTTATTAAGCCATTGGTAAGAGTACCAGGACAATAGGATCTGCCATCCTCAATCCCTTCTCATGAGGTACCCACTAGGGATGAAGGCAGAGAGGATGGAGCAGGCACAAGGCCCAGACCTCAGAATACATAGGCAGAACACATCAGCTCTGTATCCAGCAAGTTCGACTCTACCTATTTCAAGCCCAGACACAAGTCCCAGTCCTAAACCCTCCAGTGTGAAGAAATCCCCAATGCGGTATTATGTGGGGATGGCAAGGAAAAGGGCGCACAAGTGGGCTTTACCAGCTACTCATGAGGCAGCATCCAGGAGGGGAAGGAGATGCCTGGACTGCTTGGAGGACAATGCCCCAGGACGCTTGGTTCCTCCAGTAGGAAGTGGGGTGGCCTACCTTGTACCAAAGTGGGGGCATCCTGATGCCCACTTCTTGGCTTTTTAGAAGAGAAAATCCGAAATGGTAGCACCCATGTTCTGGCCAACTTTGCCCCGGGCAGCAACCCACCAATCAGAACCATGTGAGTGAAGTCCTGCTCCCTGATCTCCTCCAACAGTGCTCATCTTCCCACATAAAAGAGGCAAGGGGAAGGGACGGAGACCTGGGCCCAGTGTGGAATCACAGTGCCAAGCCCATCCTCTCCTCTTTGAGCTAAAGCTCCCTGTTCAGACCATTGCTCAGCCGTAGTATTCTCTGCACACCCCCCCGCCCCGAGAAAATGCATACAAAACAGGAGTTGTGCAAGGAAAAGGTTCAGAAGGCCGAATGTTTGTCCCAGTGCAGCTGCTAATGGGTGACATACTTTGGGACAGTCACTTAAACATCTAAGCCCAGTGTCCTCATTATAACCCAGGATTATACCCCCTAACATGCAGGCTGTAGAAAGTGTTTTTATTTATTTAATTTATTTATTTTACAACACAGTGATTTGACATTTATTTACATTACAAAATGATCACCCTGATAAACTAGTTACCATCTGTCATCATACAAAGTTATTAGAATATTGCTGACCATATTCCCTATGCTATACACTACAGCATTATTTACAATAGCCAAGATATGGACATATGGATATGGATGAATGGATAAATAAGATGGGGAAGTGTTTTGAGGGTAGTGGGGATTTGTTTTGATCAGGGGTGGTAAGACATGCAGCCATGGGAATGACTCTCTTGAAGGAAGAAGATTACTAAACTCAGTTTTCTGGGAGAACAAGGCAGGGCCACACAGAGAAGCACTGGGATTGGTCACGAGGCAGAGGGAGTGAGGGGAAAACATGGGCAAGAGCCTCTACTGTGATTTCTGAGGGAAGAACGGGCGAGGCAGGGTAAGCAGGGTTAGGATGGGCTAGTTTGAGTGATTCCATTGGGCTCTGGGGCATGGGGATTGCCCCTAGTTGTACCTGGTTCTGAGGTGATTAGGGCAGGGGGATAGTGGCCAGGAATGTGAGACCCCACAAAGGAGGTGGTTGGGTGTGGGCTCTAGAGTGGTTGGTTTGCATATTTTTATATGTGTGTGCTCCAAGGCCAGTTGCTTGCTGTCTCTAGGAACTGGCTAACCCTCAGAAAGGCAGTCCCCATAGGGTTGGCAAGGCCCCAAGAGTCAGAGCATCAGAATACAGAAATAAAAGACAGTTAATACAGAAATGCCAGCATTGTCCTGCACATAGAGGCACTTACGAAAGATACGTATGATGAGCAAGACAAGGGGCATGTTGTTACCTAAACATGGGAGAAAGGTGGTTCTCATTGCCCAGTGCTTGTGAACATGTTCCTTGTTCAACAGCTCTTCCCTGGCTCTGATCTGAGGTGTTCCCAAGGACACACAATGGAATTTTATAGACACACGTAGTCTGGCTAACTTTCTTTTTATGAACTTGTAAACTTTCTAATTTATGAGTAAAGTATCATAGTAGGTTAGATAATGTATGATTATTTTTATAAATGGCCATCCTTGTGTCAAACAGGAATGTAAGCCTCTCTTAGAATACACTTTAAAAGGAAAAAAAAATCACAGGTAAATGACAGTCCCAACTCCCAGGTGCTTCTCCAGGAATCTAATCCTTGTAAACTTTAGGACTGCCAGATCAGAGATGAGAGAGCCACGAAGTCTGCTCTGTCACTACCATGCAGTCTAGCCCACAATTTCTTTTCCATAACTGAAGACTAAGGGCAAAGGCGAAGCCATGTACTCACAGGGCAACAGGGCTTCAGTTTTCTTCTCTCTGTTCAGGCTTGTTCCCAGAAATCAGCACAGTTCACCATCTGGTTACATTTGGCAATAGAAACAATAGACATGAGGATTTCTGGTCCAGAAAAATATGCAAATCATGTTGGAAACATCTGAAATGCCACTCCTGTAGTTGTCTCTTTGGCTAAATGCTAAGACTCAATTCCGTGGCACATAGTGTACATGATACTCTACTGAAGCTCCCACTCAGAGCTCCATCCTTTTACCCTTCGAGCTGTATATGCATTCCCTCTACTTCCTAAGCACCTAAGTGTCTGCCTCTCCCTGTCCCACCCCAGGCCTCCTGTGGCCCCATCTTCCCTCTGGTAGGTGACTCTTTTTTTCTCTGCTTCCTCCAGCCTTGCGTAGAGCACAACTTCCCTCATTATCATCTGTCACCACAACCCTTGACCCAACCATCCTTCTCAGATCCACACCACTGTCCCCCTGCCCAGGACTCCTGTGCTTGCTGACATGATCCATCCTCAGCAGTATCAGGACACCCTCAGCTGACCCCTTATTGAATAGGCCCTTGCATTCTCTTCTTCATCCAGCTTAGTGTGACTGCTCCTCATTTTAATCACACTCCTCCAAGTGCATTCAGCACTCTTGCTCACACCCATCTGCTACACCCCCAGCCCCAGGCCTGCTGAAGGAGGTGACCCCCAAGCCAGGGTGGTTCTGGGGTCATTAATCTTGAAGAGGTCCATTCCACTGCCTGAAACAGCATGCACTTTCCCTGCCTCAACCCATTGCGCATTCGCTATGAGCTATATTCAGTACCCTTCTGCTCTCCGCCAACCTCTGGAGCCCTTCCCTCCCTCTCACCCTCTCACTCTAGCAGATGACATCCTTTAGGGGAGATAAGGGCCATGGAGTTGGAGTCTCATCCTCTTCCCTCTACAAGCAGACAGTCCTCCCTCTGCCTATGTGCATCCCTCCCTCCTGCCCACCTGTCCTGTGTCCTAAATTCCAGTCTCCTCAGGGGTCTCCCGGTCTCCTGGACACTGGCTGTGTATTCAAACCTCTACTGTGTAACAAACCCCACCATCACTTGGCCTCACCTCTCCAGCTCTCCCTCCCCTTACTGGGGAAAGCTCTCCAAAGACTTGTTTGTGCTCACTGACACCATTTCCCAAATGTCCACTTCCAGGCAGGTTTTGAAATATTCCCCAGATAAACTCTTGCTGTGGTCACCAATGTCTTCCTTTTTCGTAAGTCCAAAGGACACTTTATCTTCAGTTTTTTATTGTGGTGAAATATACGCAACATAAAATTGACCATTTTCACTATTTTTAAGTGTATATTTCAGTGGCAATAAGTACATTCACATTGTTGTGAAACCATCACCACTGTCCATCTCCAGAACTTTTTCATCTTCCCAAACTGAAACTCTGTCCCCATTAAACACTAACCCCCAATTTCCGCCTCCCCCATCCCCTGGCACCCACCATTCTTCTTTCTGTCTTTATGAATAAGATGACTCTAGACGCCTCATATAAGTGGAATCGTTTGGTATTTGTTTTTTTGTAGCAGGCTTATTTCACTAGCATAATGTCTTCAGGTTCATCCATGTTGTAGTATCTGTCAGAATTTCCTTCTTTTTTAAGGCTGAATAATATTTCATTGTGTGTATATAAGAGACTTTGTTTATCTGTTCATCTGTCAAAGGACACTTAAGTTGCTTCCTTCCATTGGCTGTTGTGAATCATGCTTCTGTGAACATGGGTGTGCACAAAGGAGACTTTTAAAGCTTTGTCTTATTTGGCCAATCACAACCACCTACACAGTTGGCTACTCTCTTCTCTCTTCTTTATGAAATAGTCTCTTTCCACAATATTCTCCCAGCTTTCCCTTGGTCTCTGGCTTGCACTTCCTGCCTCCTCACTTGAAGTGGTGTGATCTTCCAGGCTCAGTCCTTGAAGATTTATCTACCCCTCCAGCCTCGATCCCCAGATCTCTTTGTTCACCCCATGCCCATCCCACCTCTGCACAGGTGACACCCAGAGTGTGTTCAAACGCAAACCTCCAGCACAGAGACTGTGGCCTTCCCCACGCACAGTCCTTCACTTTCTCCCCTTTCTCCTCCTGCTCCACCTCCCTAGCCTTCCTTCCCCTTCTCTTCCTTCTCCTCCTCCTCCTTTCACTTCCCCTTTTCCGTGCCCTGCTCAGTACTGCCCACCCAGTTATATGGGGCACAGTCAGTCACAGAGCCACTCCCTGCACACCCAGTCCACACCACCTCCACTCCTCAGCAGGATTTCCTGTGGTGGAAGCGTAGAAACAGTATTCCTGCAGGCACTGCTGCAACATCCCCTTGGCCCACCACCCAAGTGCTCTCTCATCCTGATAGATTTCTAACCTGCTGATCACACAGTTGTCAGGTATTCTGAATCTCCAAGCTCACGTGTCCCTCTTCCCACTTCTTGTCATGACCATTCCATGGCTTCTCATTGCTCCGCCACTGAAGACCTGACCCACAAGGCTGTGCAGACCACTCTGTCTAATCCTCCTCACATGTGGTCCACATTAGCTCCAGCAAGCCTGTGGTACATTCGCTCAGCTGTTTAAACCTAGTTTTGTTGTGTCATGTCCCTCCTACCACAGGGCCTTTGTACTTGCTGAAGCTCATGCCTCTCCAGCCTGATCATGCTCATTATCTCTCATGTCCCAAGGTCTTAGCTTGCCTCAGTGACATCTTGCTGACCCTCCAGCAAGGTCAAACCCCCAATGATAGGATTTCAGAGTCTCTTATATCACACTTTGTGGATTGTCCCAGTTGCTATTGTACCTGTATTTGTGTGATTATTTTATTGAGTCAGTTTCCTCTATGAGAGCAGGAGCAGAGCTGCTCTGCTCCTCATGGTAGCCCCAGTGCCTAGCAAGCCAGTGCAGATCAAATCACTTAGAACATCATGAGTCCCGATGTGCATACCCTGTGAAGAGGGCATGTGGAAGGTTTCCTCTTGCAGGAGGTCATTTTTTTCCCACTTCTGTTTGGCAGTGCATTGGGGTCTCTGCTGAGGCCACCCTGTGTGAGGCCAGGACATCTCAGAACTCCCTGGAGACCATCCCAGGCTCCCTTCTGGGAACCCCGCCTCTGCATGGGGTTCCCCATGAGCACATGCACATCTCTGTGATTGGCCTTTGAGCAGGGATGCAGCACCCTGCTTGTGGACAGTGCACTAGGGCATGTAGTTAGTGCTCAGGTAACCACTGTGAAAGAAAAGAAGGGAGTCGAGATGGAGGGAACTTATCGATGCTGTTTGAGGCTGGCAAGTGGCTGAGAGCATTTCCGGTCCTGGGCCAGATGGCCAGGAAGTTTTCCTAGTCAGGTAATACCATGGGCAGTCTTCATGGTACAGAGGCTATAAATAAGTCACAGAGCCCAATGGGTAGGAAACATGCAAATTAAGAACTGTTTTACTGGAGACAGGCAGATTATCTCAAGTACTTCCAAGCTGGTGGTTTGCTTCTTTTAGTACAGAAATGCATGTGCATATTACCATAATCTTATACACTCTAATTTAAAAGACTTTTATAAGTATGAACCAGCAGAAAAGCACCTCTCCATGGTTAGATCCTTCCTTGAGTCTTCTCGGAATTGTAGGCCCTGATACTCTCCTCTCCCTTCTTAAAACTGAAGGCATCCAGGAGACTCCTGGTGCCTGTGCCAAGCATCAAACTGCCTCTTCTCATTATTATCCCACCATCTGTCTTTCCGTTCCCATGGCAGCTTTGTAACTACTCCGCCAACATGGTAGTTACCCTTTCCAGGTTCTTTTCTTTAATAGAATCTCCTTTGGCTGCCAATGGGAAAGAAATATTGAATTTCCTCCTTTTGATCATTTGCTTAAGGCAGAGCACTGGCTTCTGGGAGTTATGTTTCCTTCCCATAATCTCTAATTGTTATTCCATAATGGCCCACTTTTCTCTTTAAGAGAAATGTGACATTAAAAGTAGCAGCAGGACTCTCTTTTACTTGACCAATTAATGCTCTACCTTGCACAGCAGAATAAAAGGGGTTAGAAAGAAGGGCTAAGAACATCACAGGGTGGGGGCTTGGTGCTCTCTGGAGTGGAGAGGAGACAGCTGCGTGGGACTCAGCACATCTGCACAGCTTCGGGATGGAGAAACAGCCCAAAGGCATGCACAAAATGGCTGGTGCTGTCTTACTTGTTCTAAGGGGAAGAAGCCTCTCGTTAGCTAATATTAAAAATTCAGTGCTTGAGGAGAACATTATTTTGCCTATTTCCTGTTGGCCTCACTCTGTTGAGATCTGAGGATAATCACTGTGTGGTCCTTTGTTTGTACTGCTGGCATCTGTTCTTCATCAGGGGTAGGCAGAGTTTGGAGGCAGATGATTCAGTCTTGGTCATCAAAATGGCAATCCTCACTGAGGCCACACCAGTCAGATGTGCCTGATTGTTTTGGCCCTTTGCTGATCCAAGCAAGGGCAATGAAATGGGTTCGAATGTCTGGTTAATGGATATTCTATTGATCCTAGTGTTTCAGCTGTACAGTGAATTAGAGGCTAATTATTTCCCTGTTGGACAAAATGGTAATGAAATATGGACAATTTGCAAAGATATTGGTTTTATGCATTGTAGCAACAGCTTGAAAGATAATGGCTTTTCCCTTAATTCTAGAGTGCTTAAAATAGGAATTGATAAAAACCTATTTCAAATGCACTCTTTTATGTGTGCAGCTAAATTTATAATTATACCTGTAAGCTGTAAGTGTGGTATAAGGCCCAAAATTAGCACTATGTGCTGCCTTGACATCTGGTAAAATTGAGAGGGCCTCAAATGGTCTAACTGCACTTTTTCCTGCCCACTCTGCTCCCACAGATAAGGTCCCTGAGTCAAACAACTCTCTTAAGCAAATGGACCAGGTGAAGGTTCTGCTGATCCCTGAGGAGTAGAGCCTTGTGGAATGATTCAAACAAGCCAATCACATCCTCCAGTGGAAGCCAAGGTCACCTCACTGTCTGGTTACTACAAAGCCTGCCTCCCTCAGGTCCTGGTTGTTCACTCTGTTCCTGAGTGCAGCCCTTGTGTGTCTCTGCGTGGTGTGCAGTGTCTTCCTCCTCCAGGCCATGAGTATATGTGACTAATAAACTGCTGCCAATCTCATCCATCCAGTTCTGGGTGTCATGTGTTCACCATCTCATAACCCTAGGTGAGGAATCATGCCTTCCCTAGTTGGATGAAGAGGAGGTGATCAAAACAACTGAAATAATGAACAAGATGGCCCAATCACTACCAGGGACACTCAGTTAGCTTTAACTAATGTCTTCTTGGCTATTTAACTGGTTCTGTGATTCAGTGAAGGCTACCACTGATGGATCCACCGATTGCCAGTGGGTTTGCACTTTGGCTTAAATGGCACTGTATCTCTCTGTCACATGTTGCCATCTCTTTCCACCCCAAATACTCTCTTCCCCAAGACAAGAATCATTAATCAACTCTACCCCAGCATGACGTGCCTTCAGATTCAGCCTGTGTATGGCAGGTGGTCTCTGAGGCTCCCACCTGTGAATACAGCAGCAACACAGCACCCTAACTTGTCAACACTTAGTCTGACTACTTGGGAAACCATACAGACATGGTGTGAGATTGTGCATCCCCAGTTCAGTCCCAGGGATGGGCTTTTGTAAGGTTTTCAGAAGGAAGGACACCACCACTTCGGGAAGAATTAAGCATGGTACCCCAGTATTCAATAATTGCTGTTCAGGGAAGAGTAGCAAGCTTGTCTGTCTCCTGTGCTTCTCTCCCTTGCTGCTACTGCCTATGCCCTTCTGACCCCCAGGGTATCCAGGTGCACATTCATGATAGCCCCATGGCCCAGACATTGATGATAAAAAGGGGTGGGCAGAGAAGCATTTGGTACTCAACTGCTCTCCCAGTACAAAACCCTAGCCAATGTGCCTGCACATTGCTTAGTGCTGCTGCTTACCAGCACAACAAAAGGCTAAACTAACGATCATGGAGCTTGACAGCCCCCACCCAAGTCATAGACGAAACGACCTTATTGGATGTGGACCCCAAATCCAGGGGGATTGACTGGAATTGCCTGGAGGAAGAGGTGGGCCAGCAGAATGCCAAATCTTTCCTGTAACCACCTAGGAGATGCTCACTATGAATGATTGGAAAAAGACAGACATCAAAAGCCTTGAGTTTATGCCACTAAAAATCCACAATACCGAGGGAATTTGTACAGAGATAGAAAAAGAAGAAAGGAGGATTGCCCAGGAGGAAAAGACAAGGCTGCAGCAGAGGATGGTTTAGATGCACCAGCCTCTGGGTTTTGGGCCCAGCACTCTTCCACTGCACTGCTCTGCTGCTCATGCCTCTGTCACAACAAAGATCTTAATCCCCACGGTTGTAGGGAAAACACCCAGGGCAGCTGAGGGCACAGCAAAGAGGGTGATTCAAGCCCAACTTAATTCCAGGGTGCTTAAGCCCTATAAAGTAACTTTTGCTATGAGGAGGCCCCTAACCCTAATGAAATACTGATTTGAGGTTCTCTGGAGGAAAAATTTTATGAATATGAGCAAGACAGAGAGGCACTCCCTGAAGTATAGACAGTGACTTAAAAAAAGGGAAGAATTAGAGGAAGAGGAATGAAGGAGGGAAGGAAGGAAAGAAGAAAGGAAAGAGGGAAGGAAGGAACAAAGGAAGGAATGAAAGAAGGATTGAAAGAAGAGCCTGGATGGATACAGGGGGAGGAAGCAAACAGAAAAATCAAACTGTACAAAGGTCCTCAGTTTTTCACACCTGGAAATCTAAAGTTTACTGAAAGAATTTATGCAACAAAAGCAGTAAAAAGACATTGATTGGCTTTTGCACCTCTACAACAGAGGCTCTGACTCAACTTTCACATTTGCTAAAATGCACCAGTTGGTAATCCTTCATGGTCATTGCATATTTACTTTTTAAAGAAACTGCCAGCCTGTTTTCCACAGTGTCAGTCTCATTTCACATTTTCCCCAGCAGTGTATGAAGGAGTCTGTTCCTCCTCACTGGTATTTGGCGTTGTCGCTCTTTCCTGTGTTTGCCATTCTGGTAGATGTGTAGTGCATAATTTATTTTCTTTCACCAGGAAGGGGAGAGTCTTAGCTTTGCCTGAATACTTGTCTTTGCATTCATTGGCTCTGATGGGTCACATGACCACCTTGAACCAATTCCATTTCTGTCTTTGAGTGCCATGGGCTAAGAGTGAGGAAGCACTCCTTTTCCTGGAGTAGAATAGGAGTGTGATTGCCAGAAAGCAAATGGATGCTCAAGGCCAACAAACAAACAAGACAAAACAAAACAGAAAAATAGTTTCTACAGTGCTCATAACACCCCTCAGAGAGTTGTGTTTGAAGAGGACTTACCCCTGAGTGGATGTGCTAAAAGAATACAAGAGTGTGAATTGTGAAGCACAGCACGGCTTGTAGGTTGAGGTGCTGTGGCAGGTTCTAGATTAGAGAGATGACAAGGACCGTGTGGTCCCTGCCACAGAGAGTCCAGCAGGTGAGTCAGTAAGACAGAGTGAACAGACAAACAGGGAAGCCATATGTCATTTGCGTAATGAGGCTGCTGTCCTAAGGGGCTCTTTCTGATGACCAATTGAATATGCGCAGTGTGAATCTCAAAATGTGGATCATTTGTCCAGGTACATTTCACAACAGTTTCCTGTATTTGAAAATTATACAAGCCCATAGTGTTCTCATCACTTTAAGTTCATCTTGTTCCTTTGAATTCCTCAGCTGCTTTGCTAATGCAGCTGACAACAATAAGAAATTCATAGGGAACAGCCAAGAGTTCACAAGTTTTATTACTTTCAAGGGATATATTATCATTACATGCAGAACAGATTTTCTTCATCTGAAAATTACTTTACTAGAAGACTCTTAAAAAATCCAAGCTTCAAATTCTGGACATGAATGTTGATTGTGTGGTTCATTTGTTTTATTTATAAGTCTGCTTATGTTTTACTGAAACAGCCCATGTGGGTCCCTTTGACTCACCTTGGACGTGACCAAGTAGTCACACCCTCTCCAGGGAGTAACTTGTTAATTTGGTGCAAACCACTGAAAGCATGTTAGCACATACAATTCACAGCAGTGGTTATTTTGAGGTTCCTAGGTGAATCCACTTAAACCCTCCTTCAACCTCAGGGGGAAATATTTTTTTTGGACTGTGCTTAGTCTAGAGAACTTGTTCCAATCTTCAAAAACAACCTCCAGGAAAAAAAGACACTGGGTACAGTACTGGAATGGATTCAGCAAATCCAGTGAGTCCTGGGAGAAGGGTTTAGTTGGACCTATTTGAGAGTTTCTGTGATGTTCTCGGTATGCACCCCTTAAACGGATTTCTCTAAACAGAAATGAGCAGTTTTGTTTCTTGGAGGCAGCCCTATAGAAGAAGTGGATGAAAGTCTAGGTGCTTGATTCATGAACTTGTGGGTACAGTCAACTAGTCAAATGTTCACCTATCCAGCTCATGAAAATAAAGGAAAAGTTGGAAACTGCCATTTGCACCCACAGAGTGTTTTACTCTATAGTTGATGCATTACTCAGATATTCAGTATTGGAACATGGTGGTGCTGAAAACCTGTATTTCCTGTCTCAGAGCATTATAAACACCTTGTTTTCTATCATCTACCACAGACATTTCTCCTCTACTATAAACAAACATTGAACTCCAATCATAATCTCTGAAGAAAACATATACACCAACTACTCATGCAGCTATGCATGGGTATTGGCTGCCTTATTTGCTGCAGCAGCAGTCAGCAGTCACCATGCACCCCTAGACACACACATCTTGCTTGCCCTTGTTTGGAAAGATTGCTCTCCCCCATGTGCTTGCCTTTTCCCTTGGATTCTCTAACAGACTTCCTCATTCACTCCTGTCCTCCTCTCCCCTCACCTTCACCATATTTCCTGCTTGTACATTGGCTTCTTCTTGACCATGATTCACCACTTGCCTTTCCTGTCTCTGGTGACCCCCAATCCTTGTCATTCACCTCCCATAGAACCAGACGTGGACTTTAGAAGTCTTCAGGTATCTTTGCAGAACACAGGTACATCTATTTCTATGCAATGCTTGCCTAATAGAGGCAAAGCATCATCTCTCCACATAGCCAAGAAGCCCATCATGGGATCACCACAGAAAGTAACTCTGAAAATATGTCCCCCTTGGGTCTTGGCTTACATTGTCCTCCTCTCATCCTGTGAAGCAGCATCTCATGTCTTAAACATCAAAGGCAGCCCTTTGGACACCATGCTGAGCTTCACGGATGCTCACAGGCTCGTGTGTAGTGTTTTCAGAAGTGCTCCTCCTAATGCCATGAGCCGGGGAGAACTTTAGAGAAAACCAAAGGCTCATCCCACCAATTACTCTGAGACTGTGGCCATTTTCCAGTGTTTTGTAGGTGTTTAGAGCTAATCTTTACGGAAGCAAGCAGGCTCACTGAACTTTCAACTTCCTTAATCTCAGGATGACTTTGTTGATTAGATTTTCTTGTTTTTGTCAGTATTTTAACCAATATTGTTTCCATTTCCTTTGTATAGCTTCTCTGGGCATATGTGTGTGATTATACTTGACATTAAAAAATCTAGAATTGAGTCACTTACATTTTGACATGCTGCTGACATTCTAATTCTGACATCAGATTTCACAGAAAGAGTGCTCTCTATGCTGTCAGATAAAACAGGCACCATAAGGTTGGCCTGTGCCTAAAGCAAAGCAAGATGTCATATGAAAAAAGTTATGTCAAGGTCCCCACTTTCAGCTTTGTCTTCAGCTTTTCCATAGGGTGATCATGGAACTGGTACCCAGGACCTGAGGTCTCAACCTCACATTCAGCCTGGGCACAGTCTCTCCTCAAGACTCTCAAGGACTGCTCTTGCTTTCCTGAATATACTCTGGGGAGTTGACTTCATTCTTTCTTCAGAAACTTAAGAGTCCTCTCACTGAAGATACATCTGACTTTGTGTGGGGTGTGTAGTTTTCCATTGTTGATATTCTTGAAAAGCTTGACTGCATGTTGCCGTGACTGGCCAGACAAGTGTATCATCATAATGCCAACAAGGATGAAGGCTTCCCACTTTTTGCCTGCCTTGAGGAGTGCAGAAAGCTGATAAATACCTCAGTGGAATTCTCCCCTTCTTACCCTCACCTCCTCTCCTCTTTCTTTTTCACTCAAGTTCTGGAGTAGAGACATTATGAAATGTCTGTGGCATAGATTGACTACTTGTTCACTGGAGTCGGCAGCCAGGCACATGAATGGGATTTCAGAGCTTCCCTTGAGGAGAGATGTAAGACTACGTTCTGACCCATGGAATGCAGGCTAAAGGGATGTGCATCAATTTCAGGCATGGCCCATGAAAATCTCTAGCTGTTTTTCAGTCTTTCTCTTAATACAGGTGCAGATTATTCTTTATTTTCCCCATTACATCCATTTTCCACTCTTCTGTACTCTGCTGTGTGTGCTAGAAGGCTGACGTGTAGACTGCATCATTGAGTTTCCTTGCATTCTGGCATCAGATTGGGTTCGCCAACCCGGACACCAGGAGGAAACTGAGAGTTGACAGAGACAGATTTCAGGATGATCTGATCTGGTCCTGCCTGAAGTGGGTCTGGCAGTGGTTGCATTCCTCTGTAGCCACAACTCCTATCAGATAGGCCTTCTTCATGGTTTTAGCTTCTACCAGCCTCTGGCAACAACACTCTTTCCTCTTGTCCCTCCTTGCCAACATGATCATTGTTTCAAACTATTGCTATCTCTGGGCATCCTCCTAAACTTACCATCCCTTGTTGGCTCATTCACCCATCTCTACCTCTATGAATTGCTCCCCCATTCAACTATCTGAACTTTAACATTTGAGAGTGCCACCAGTTTCTTGTCAGGGCTTTGATTCATACAGTAATTGGAACCATGAGTAGCTCTAGAAACAGATCCTCAGAATGGAATTCCAGAATTGGGTTGTTCACATATTGATGAGTGATCACAGGACCTCTTTGATGGGGGAAAGGCAATGCTGGTAACCCATGTGTGCAATAAGGTGCTGGAGGAGGGCCAAGTGGGAGCAGGTGAAATGTCTTGGGTGCACAGTAACGATTGTGATGATGGACTGTACAAAGTCATGGGATACCTGCTGCTTACCATTTCAGAGAGCCTGTAAAAAGAAAGGGCAAGCTTAGGAATTGAACATCCAACAGAAGGCACTGATGGAGTTGTGAATACCATTACAGAGGCCATAAAAGAATATCATATCTCATGCAGCTAGAGAAGATCTGGTTGAGGCTCAGGTCTAACCAGAATGGTCAGACCAGTCTATTTTGTTGAAGTAAAGGCAATAGTTGGAAAGGAGTAATCTCTTAGGTTGAAGACAGGAGCATTTGGACAAAGAAACTGAAACTTCGAACTTCTAAATATCCCTAAAGCCCACAGTCTATCCCCTCCTTACTTCATCTAGAAACCTTCCAATGCTGGGGAACCATGAGGACTTTATCTGTCTCCCCTTTGCACTGTCAGTGTTGGCTCAGAGTGGCATATGCTTGGGTTGTGGGGCCTTGATATTGCTGGGAGGTGGGGTGGGGTGGGGAACACCAGAGGTTAATAAAACAGAAGTCACTGAAAGACTGAAGGAAAAGATGAGGAAAGAAAGAAATTAAGAAAAAGAAGACCAGATTAACAAGACCAGATTTCAGCTCTCCAAACATTCAGCAAAGTGCTTCTTCTGATGCCCTTGCACCTAAATGTGCTATAATAGCTACTTTAAAAAAAGAAACCATCAGGGAAATAAATGATGATGCTTCTGCTTGTTGGCTAACAGGGAATTTTATAAAGGTGGAAAGAAGAGTTCAATTTATATTTCCATGAACAGTTACTCTCCACATCCTTCTTCCATCTAAAGTTATCTTTTATAATTACAAAATAAAGTGAGGGATTAAAAAAATTAAATGTTCAGAGTTTAATGAAGAAAATGAAAATTTTCCTAATTCTATTGACTAATTTATTCTGCTATTTATTATTTTTACATGCATATTCTACATTCCCTGAAATTTTATGTCTATCTTTTTTTATCTTAGCATTATAAAATGATATTTTCACTGAGCATTAAAGAGAAGAATATTACACATGACTATGAATTCTAAACAAAATTTTCCTACCTATATCATATTCCACAGCTATATTGTAATTTACTAAATAATTTTCCCTTTGGGAGGATTTTAAATGGTTACATGCATTTTTAAATAAATAATGTAGCAATTATTTATCAATTACTAAGCTAAAGTAAAGCATTAGCATTCTTTTAAGATAGATTCTCAGAAGTCAAATTATGGGTCGAAATCATCAATATTTTAAGGATAGTGGATATAAATTGTCAAATCACTTTCAAGTAAGTTCCAGCATTCATTCAATATACTTTTTACCAATATTGATTGACCCCCTAGCTAGACTGATAATGAAAAAGGAAAACACAAATCACCAATATCAGAAATAAAAGAGATTGTAAAGACATAAAAAGTAATAAGAAAATACTATAAATTTTGTGGCAACATATTTGAAAACTTAGATGAAATAGGCAACTTACTTTCTAAACACAACTTAACAAAATGAATACCAGATATCAGAGAAAATATGAGTAGCTCTGTATCTATTAAAGAATTTGAAATAATTATAAAAAATCTCCCCACCGAGCACACTCCAGGCTCAGAGAGTTTCACTGATGAATTCTATTAAACATTGAAAGAAGAAAAATTACTAATTGTACACAAATGCTTTCAAAAAATACAGGTTGGGGAACATTTCTTAAGTGATTTTATGAGGTCAGAGTAACCTTATTACTAAAGGCGGAGAAGGACATTAAGAAAATTAAAATTTCAGAAAAAAATTCTTCATAAACATAGACATAAAATTACTTAAAATAATAACATATTGAATCTAATAGCACATAAAATAGATGATGTATCATGATCAAGTAGGGTGATTTCTAGGAATACAAGATTTGTTTAACATACAAAATTCCATCAACATAATTTGCCGCATTATGGAATAATGGAAAAGAAATACATGATCAACTATAATTATGCAGTAAAAGCATTTGAAAAGAAATCAACAACCATTCATAATAAAAACATAAGCAAAATAGGAATGGATGGAAATTTCATAAATAAGATATAGAGAACAAAAGACTCTAAGGCTGACATCACACTTTATGTTGAAATATCAACACTTTCCCATATTTGGGGTGGAGAAAAAGAGAAGGATTCTTGCTATCACTACTTCTGTTCAATATTGTGCCAGAGTGCTCGTCTTTGAAATAGGGTGAGCAATAAAGGAATAGAATTTGAACAAGAAAAAGTAAAACTGTATTGTCTCTCTTTGCTAAAGACATGATTATTTATTTATTTACTGTGGCAAAATATAAATAATACACAATTTAACATTATAAACCATTTTTTAGCATGCAATTCAGTGGCATTAAGTACATTCACAGTGTTGTGTAACTATCACCACAATCTATTTCACAAACTTTTCCATCACCAAAAACCTTCATCTGAAACCATTAAGCCATAACTCCCCATATCCCCCTCCACCCAGTCCTTGGTAACATCAGTTCTACTTTCTGTCTCTTATGAATTTGTCTATTCTAGATATTTCATGTAAGTGGAGTCAAATAATATTTGTTCTTCTGTGTCAGACTTATTTCACTTAGCATAATGTTTTCAAGTCTCATCCATGTTGTAGCATGTGTCAGAACTTCATTTCTTTTTATTGCTGAATAATATTCCATTGTATGGATACACAACATTTTATTTATCCATTCATCTGTTTATGGGCACTTAGGTTGTTACTACCTTTTGGTTATTGTGAATAATGTTGCAATGAACAATGACATTCAAATATCTGTTTGAGCCCCTGTTTTCAATTCTTTTGGGTATATACCTAGTAGTGGAATGGCCATGTCTTTTGGTAATGCTATGTTTAATTTTTTGAGGAACAATCAAATTATTTTCCACAGTAGCTGCACCACTTTACATCCCCACCAGCAATGTACAAGGGTTCCAATTTCTCCACATCTTTATTAACACTTGTTGTTTTCCATTAATTTTTTTTTTCCTAAGGAAGATTTACCCTGAGCTAACATCCACTGCCAATATTTCGCTTTTTGTATGCGAACTGCCTCCACAGTATGTCCACTGACAAATGAGTGGTGTGGGTCTGTGCCAGGGAACTGAACCCAGTCTGCTGAAGTGGAATACACCAAACTTAACCACTAGGTCACCAGGGCTGGCCCTCCAATTTTTTGTTTTTTGATAATATCTATCCTAGTGGGTGTAAATTGGTATCTCATCATAGTTTTGATTTGCATGTCCTTAATGACTAATTATGCTGAACATCTTTTCATGTGCTTGTTGGCCACTTATATATCTTCTCTGGAGACATTCAAGACTTTTGCCCATTCTTAAATTGGGTTGATTGCTTTTATGTTGTCAGTTAAAGGGGTTCTTTATATATTATGGACATTAATCTCTTTATATATATATAGATGTGATTTATGATTTTCAAATATTTTCTTTCATTCTGTGAGTTGTCTTTTCACTTTCTTAATAGTGTCCTTTGATGCACAAAAGTTTTTAATTTTAATAAAGTTCAATTTATTTATTTCTCCTGTCTGTGTTTTTGGTGTCAAATTGAAGAAATCATTACCAAATTCAATGCCATGAAGATTTTCCCCTATGTATTCTATTCAAAGCTTTAGCTCCTAAGTTTAGATCTTTGATACATTTTGAATTGATTTTTGTGTATGGTGCAAGGTAAAAGTCTAAATTAACTCTTTTGTATGCGGATATCCAGTTTTATCTTCAACACATTGAAAAGACTATCCTTTTCCCATTAAATGGTCTTGGCGCACATGTCAAAAATCAAACATGAGGATTTATTTCTGGGCTCTCTATCTATTCCATTGGTCTATAAGTTTGTTTTAGTAACAGTAACACAATCTTCTGATTTCTGTAGTTTTTTAGTAAGGTTTGGGAATCAAGAAGTGTGAATCCTTCAACTTTCTACTTCATTTTCAAGATTTCTTTGGCCATTCTGGGTCCCTTGAGATTTCTTTTTTTTAAATTCTTTTTCCTTTGCCATATATATTTCACTTTATTTTTGTGTGTGTGTACATCATAATATATTTTGAATTCTGTGTAGATTACATCATGTTCACCACCCAAAGACTAATTATAATCCATCACCACACGTGTGCCTAATCACCCCTTTTGCCCTCCTCCCTCTCCCCTTCCCTTCTGGTAACCAACAATCCAATCTCTGTTGCTATGTGTTTGTTTGTATTGTTTCTATCTTCTACTTATGAGTGAGATCATAAGGTACTTGACTTTCTCCCTCTGACTTATTTCACTTAGCATAATACCTTCCAGTTCCACCCACGTTGTCACAAATGGCCAGACTTCATCATTTCTTATGGCTGAGTAGTGTTCCATTGCGTATATATACCACATCTTCTTTATCCATTCATCCCTTAATGAGTACTTAGGTGGCTTTCAAGTCTTGGCTATTGTGAATAATGCTGTGATCAACAGAGGAGTGCATGTATCTTTATACATTTGTGTTTTCAAGTTCTTTGGATAGATACCCAGCAGTGGAATAGCTGGATCACATGGTAGATCTATTAATTTTCTGAGGAAACTCCGTACTGTGTTCCATAGTGGCTGCACCAGTTTGCACTCCCACCAGCAGTGTACAAGGGTTCCCTTCTCTCCACATCCTCTCCAACACTTCTTGTTTCCTGTCTTGTTAATTATAGCTATTCTGACAGGAGTGAGGTGATACTTCACTGAGATTTCATGTGAATTTTAGGATGCGTTTTTTTCTTTCTGCAAAAAATGCTATTGGGATTTTGATAGAGATTGCATTGAATCTATAAATCTCTTAGGGTAGTATTGTCAATTTAGCAATACTGTCTTCCAATTGATGGACAAGGGATATCTTTCCATTTATTTAGGTTTTCTTTGATTTCTTTCAGCAGTGTTTCGTAGTTTTCAGTGACAAGTCTTTCACCTCCTTGGTTAGATTTTTTCCTAAGTACTTTGTTCTTTTTGATGCAGTTGTAAATGGAATTTTCTTCATTTCCTGTTTGGATTGTTCATTGCTAGTGTTTAGAAATACAATTGATTTTTATGTGCTGATTTTTCATCTTGCAACTATGCTGAATTTATAATTTTTGGCAACATTTGTGTGTGTGTGTGTTCTTTAGGGTTTTCTACATATAAGAACATGCCATCTGTGAATGGAGATAACTTTACTTCCTTTCCAACTTGGATGCCTTGTATTTCTTTTCCCTTCTAATTACCCTGGCTAAAACATCGAGTCTTACACTGAATCAAAGTTGGGAGGGTGGACATCCTTGTCTTTTCCTTCTCTTAGAGGAAAAGTTCTCAGTTTCTTGCCATTGATTATAATCTTAGCTCTTTCTGCATCAATGAGATGATAGTGTGATTTTTTCCATTCATTTTATTAATGTGGCATATTATGTTGATTGATTTTTGTATGTTGAACCACCTTTGTATTCCTGGGATAAAACTCACTAAAACATCTTGGCTTTGTTTTATTCTTGTTTTTATGTAGAACATATTCACAGACATACAAAACAGCTACAAGAACTTTCAAGTGAATTTAGCAAGATCGTAGAGTATGAAATTAAAGTATAAAAATCATTGTATTTTCATATACTAGCACAGACAATTGGAACTGAAATTTTAAAATACTATTTAAAATACAGTCAAAACTTGATGGTTTGAAATAAATTTAACAAAGATATGAAAGACCTCTTTCTTAATAATTATGAAGAGAAGTTTAAAAAACACCAAATAAATTGACAATCTGACGTGTCATGGATTGGAAAATTCAACATCTTTAAGATGTCAGTTTCCCCAAAGTGATATATAGTTAAATATATATACACACACATACACATTCAACAATCCCAAGCAAACAACTTTATCTTTAGAAATTGACAAACTGTCTGCATAATTTATATGGGATGACAAAAAGGCTCAGAATAACCAAAGTAATTTTTAAAAAGAAGAATTGGACAACTTATACTACCTGATTTTAAAACTTCTATTAGAGCTACAATGTGTATTAGCACAGGGAGAGACATAAGGATCGATGGAAAAAAGGAGAGAGTCCTGAAATAAACCTACATATGTATACAATTGATTTTTAACAAATGCACCAAGGCAATTCACTGGAAAACTCTTATATGAATGGTGCTGGGATCATTGGATACCTTCATGGGGAAAAAAAAGAAACTTTGACATGTACTTCACCCCATACATAGAATGGTTTTTAAATTCCTCAAATATCTGAGTATAAGAGCTAAAATGATAAAACTTTTAAAACAAAACATGGGAGACAATATTTGCAATCTTGGAATAGGCAAATATTTTTTAAACATGACATAAAGAAGCACAAAACATAAAGGAAAAATTAAGAAATTCGATTTTATCAAAATTAAAATGCTTTGTCTTCAAAAGACACTATCACAAATGTCATGTCTTAGCATATAACATTTTTGATATAATATATAAGATTAGAATCTATTATATGTGCATGATATATGTTATATATAATATATTCTATAACAACTAGATTTATAACTTTTTCATTTTAAAATATTTTGTCATCACAACGAACAAAGCTTTATGTATACTAGATTTTGAAAACATACTTGCTCTTGATTGATTTAATGAAAATTAATGTATTCCTAAATAAATCCAGCTGATTTCAGCAACATATTTGAGATAGATACCAAATGAGATGAGATAGAATGAATAGAATGACTGAGACAGTTCTTCAATGAATTCTTCAATTCTATTCTTCAATGACTAGAATGAGACAGTTATTCTGCAGAGGGAGTAGGATAGATAATATACCAGTAAGCTGGAGGGATCACCTCTAATGTTTTATAGAGGAAACCAACAAGACAAAAGATTCATTTTTTGTTCTTCCCATTAGCATCCAAACTCTCACCCATAGATGTGAAAAATTAGTCAATTGTGTTCTCCACTGGGATTTAGAGACATTCAGTGCCCACTCTAAACAATATTTATGTCTGCCTTTTAAAGACTGGCTTATATCGATGGCAGCAATTTTACTTTATAATTTGTTATATGTTTTTCTTCCTTCTTCTGAAGTAGGAAAGTAAAACTTTTATGTTACAAATGAGAAAAGCATCAGGAATAATTCAAATAAGGATGAGACTGCTGCAAATCAGTGAAATGTAAGAATTAATCTCACCTGTAAGTTTCACGGCTACTTGTGCTGCAGAATAGAGGCAGAGTTTCAACTACTCAAGAATCAAACAGGATACATTGAAAAGAGTTATGGCAAGAGCAGAGGAATTGAAATTACAGATGGCACGTGACGGAGCACACTTTATTCCCTGCTAAATTTTCACCTTTGCCTCTGACAGAAGAGTCATTTTAGGCTTTATTGCTCCTTTGCTGTGTGTGTGTGTTGTAAATTGGGAGTTACATCAGTGGAAAGTGACATCCTTGTTTTTGGTGAGCTTTTCAGACTGTTCATAAGGGATGCTACTGATCTCCTGATTGTTCTTAAGAACTTCTACTAACATCGAAGCATACTTTATTTTTAATGCTATTTTTTTTTGATCAACCTGTTTCTTGGGTTCACTTCAATCCTATACTGAATAGAACAACAGGAGACACTGATAATACATACTCAATTTGGTTGAGAGCTGCTGTCCACATGTGCATGCTCTTCACCAGGAAAGCACCCACCAGCTGCTGATGCCTGGCAGCAGGCCCTAGTCTTTGTCATTATTTTCCCATCAGAATTATACAGCCCTTGATGGCTAGGTCTTCCCACATGTAAGGACTCGGGCCAGCATGGGTGTGATCCTTGCCTTTTTATATGTAAGGCCATGTAATCAATATGTTTTCCTCTCCATACACAAAAATAGTACTTTGTACACCTGTTCCTGACACCTCTCTCTCTCTATGCTCAAAGCAATATATTGTTTATCCTTTGCAAACCTGTAGAAGCCTGAGCCTGCATTTTTGTTGTGTTGTTTTTGTCTATGCAGATGAGGAAAAGGAGGACTTAGAAGACGGGAGAAGCTTGTCCCTTCTCTCGATGCAAATAATCATCAAATGTCAATTTTTCCATGTAGTCAGCAAAAGCAAGTTGTGAAATAATTGAAACTCTCAACCAGAAAGGGTAGTAATCTATACTGATTAGTCCTGTGTCCCTAATACATATGTGGACCCACACAATTGGAGACATTAACCAAACTTTTCTTTCCCTCTAACCAAGGACTAGCCTTCATTTGAACCTGGAGTCATAGAATTGGAGATCAGGGATCAGGAGATCAGGGCAGAAGAAACACACAACCAACTCAGATTTTAGGCTTAAGAACACAAGATTTGGGTGAAAGAAAAAATAATTAATTTAAAAAATATATACATGGATTTGGAAACAGGTTCAATCTAGCATAATCTGCCTCCACTCCAACTAGAAAATAACCCACCTTTAATAAAGGGAGAAGAGATTTTAAAAAGAAGGAAGAGACTTTGGGGGAGAAAACTTTGACACCCAAGAATGGGTTGGATTTGTGCCTTTTCCACTTTAATTTCTGAAGGTATTATTGGCCCCAGATGTTGCAATTACCACATGGCCTGGAACTTATAGAGATAGCAACGTGACAGGTCAAGACCTCAGCTCCCTTTTGGTTTCTGGAGTCCAGAGGGGCCCCAGGTAAGGTCTGGAATTCAATGAGACAGAAAAGAGAGAGTGGGTTGTCACTGGTGTCAGAGAGGTCATGTGAAGGGCACCTGTTAGAAGAAGGTGAAAGGACAGTTCCTTACAAAGTTGGTGAGGATGAGCTCCACGTTCTGGACCCCAGTGCTGGGGGTGAGTGTGGACACCAGTGCACTGTCCTGCTGCAGTTGTGGAGAGTGCCCACACTGCCTGTCCTCAGGACCTGACCAGATGTGTCAGCATAACTGTGTAAGAGTCACCATTCCTAGTGTGGCAACAGTTGCATTAAGACCTGAAGCCTAGAATCAACCATAGGGATAACAAGGGTCAGAAAACTTCCAGAGGTTGAAGCATGGTTTTGAGACTGTGTTCAAACCAAAGTGAACCAATACTTCATTACATTGTCACTGAATTTACCTGGACATAATGACGAGTATGCCCCTGCCTTAGGCAGGTTGGAGGCTTGGAATCGTGCAGTCATCACATTCCTGGGAAAGTGAAGTTACATTTCTGTACCCCTGCTTCTATGACCAGGAGGTTTTAGCAGTGTGTGCTGTGACACCAATACTACTCTAAGAATGCTTGTGTGGAATACCTCTGCCCAGTTGTCCCATTAGACAGACTAGATACAGTCTGTTCTCTCCAATGATGATGGGTGATTTGAGTTCTGAGATTTGGAGCTGTGATTTGTCCCTAAGAATAATTGTTAGATTGAGCAAACAGCAAAGATACCACATTCTGTATGCTTTTGGGATCAAGAAAAGATTTTAAAACAGATAGATTCTGGGAAGACCAACCACGTCTTCACTCAGCTTTCCAGCTACCCCATGTCCTGATTAATGAAGTTCCTCCAAGCTGGGGAGAAAAGACAGAGCTGGAGAGATGTCAGAGGTTGGTCTCCCTGTAAACCATGTCCCAGGGGGCAGACTGGAACCCTGGTGCAATTTGGGTAATGATAAATGCTCTAACCACTTTATATCCCTAAGCCTTAGGGGCCTACCATGATAGAGGCTTACTTCTTGCTTCATGTGCATACAACATGTGACAAGCCAGTGAGTGGCTTATCATAGGGGGTTTGGCACTCAGCCTCCTTACCTGGGAGCTCTACCTTTTCTAAGGCCTGCAGTCCTCTGCATGGAGAAGAGGGATGAAAGTTGGCACATGAGAGGTATTTGTGGGATGAACATCACTTCTGTTCATGTTCTACTGGCAAACTATGCCATATAGCCACCCCTCCTGGGCAAGCTCTGTGCCCAGGAAAACAAGGAAATGGGTTTGGGTAAAACTTATCCAGTTTCCTGCAAAACCTCATTATAGGTCTGGGATTATGAGAGCAGATGTGGCTCTTTCTATACATCATTGGGTCATAAACAAGAAGTGACAGCTCAGGAGTCATAGGCAATGAGACTCTCGTATGGCTCAGGAGGACCCCTGGATGTTAGAGAACCCATGAGTTCTGCATAGAACGACCCACATTTTAACCTCTCAATCACAGTGGTATATTTTTGATAGGTAAAAATACTCTTTTAACATTTTAAAAAATATGCTTAATATTAAACTGATAATATTATTATACTAAATTCAACTCAACTAAAAAAATTACAATGTGTTGCATCTTCCACAAGAATTGTGCTCTAAATGCATCCTGTAAGGTAAAAATCGTGTTCAGACAAATTTTTTCTTGAGAATACTTTATATCACCATTAAATAATCAAAATAGGAGGCTAGCCTGGTGGTGCAGCAGCTAAGTTCATGTGTTCTGTTTTGGCAGCCCAGGGTTTGCTTCTTCGAATCCTGGGCACTGACCTACATACTGTTTATCAAGCCATGCTGTGGCATGCATTCCACATATAAAATAGAGGACGATGGGTATAGATGTTAGCTCAGGGCCTATCTTGCTCAGCAAAAAGAGGAGGATTGACAGTGGATGTTAGCTCAGGGATAATTTCCCTCAAAAAAAAAAAAAATAATCAAAACAAAAATCCTGGTTGCTTAAAAGCCATAGAGCTAAAATCAACAACAGTAATGTTAAGTACAGATAACAAATGATAGGTTTGTTCTTTAGTTTTCTTTCATCTGAGAATTGTACGAATATTTGCACCAAATAATAGATTACAAAACAAAATCCAACTTCGATTAAATCCTGCAAGTTCATAATGATGGTCAGGCATTGTGCAATTTATTAGCTTGAGATAGACATACGGATATACAGGACAAACACGTAACACATCTATACATCTACACACCCAAATGTATTTATATTTTAAGGTCTGTAACCCATACACTATTAATGAAGAGCAAATCATTAATTAAATTGCTAATAAATCTTATGTCTTATTCAATGTTTCTTGTTAAGGGATCTTAAGCATAAGAGAAAGATGTTTATAATCACAGTTTGGTTTGGAGGAAAATAAACACAGCAGTGATGTTCTATTTTGTTAGTTTGTCAATAGTCATGTCAACATGTCAGCAGGCTCAACTGAGAATTTGTTAAATAAATAACACGTTAGTTTGGGAGGAAGTGTCCTCTGAATGCGTCATCTTCATTTCTGACAAATCTGTCAAAGCAGTGGCATTACCTTTGGAAGTCACATAGTTGGTCAAGAGATGTTTGTTGTTTTTCAACAACAAACAAGCAAAACAACCCTGAAGTGCCTTTTTGGTCCTCCGGCAAATTCTAAGGGCCACTGTGGCAGGACCTTTGCCTCACTCTGTGGGTCTTCCATCACTGTGTACAGCTGACCACTCACTATCTTCTCCATTGACCCCCTCCTTTCGGCGCAGACAGTGAGATTGAAACCTTCAGTAACCCATAATCCAGGCAAGATGACAGGAATTTAATGTCAATGAATTGGGACTGGAATATGATGTCCATCTGGAAAATAGTCTGAACAGTTGTATTAGACCCCCTAGAGAAACATTCTGTGGATATAAGAGGGTGAAGAGCTCTGTTAAGACCCGACAAACGATGAACATATGGTCTATGCTCAGGGCAGCCCCTCATCCACCAGGACCCTCCTCCTCATACATCCTGCACACAGCCTCCTCCAAGCCCTCAGGACAGCACTGGGGCAGCTGCTCCCAGCTGATCATGTGTGGACAGAGTTTTCTGAAAACTTTCCTCCATTTCTCTGATCCTATGCTCACCATTCTCTTGGCTAATTTGGCCTTCCAAATATAGCAATGCAAGAGAGAGGTTCCCTGATGGTGGACAAAGGCATTCTTGTCCCTAAAGTACAATGACCTGGTTGGAAATTAATATATCAGCAGTCTGGTATTTGTCCTTTAGACTCTTAGGAGGTTAGTTAGAGTGAAATATTTATCCTGGACCAAATAACTCTGAGACCCTGAGGGGCTGAAAAATAGATTCTGAATGAGGTCAAGGTCCCAAAGCAACTTCTTTTATATAAGGTACAGGTTGTTTTATTTTTATTACCCAGACAATTCCCTCAACTGTCTTGTGAAAACACTGCCTATATGAACAAGGACCAATAACTCTACAAACTACAATAGATGGGGTTGTGGGGAAGCTCCCTAGAACACAGTAGTGCTCATTCTCCTTTCTTCCTAAATATGCCATTCCTCCTGATTTCAAAGGTATTCCTATAATTTCTACAAAGTGATCAATCTTTAAAAGATAGTAATTTTGCATAACTCAATACATTGAAGAACTGAAAATAGCCTCATTTTGTTTTCAATTGTGGAACCAGTGACTTTCTTCCCAGTGCAAGGACTTTCTTTATACACATTCTAGATATTTAGGCTATGATTTACAGGAATGAAAACCCAATGTGTGGAACTATTGAAATAATAATTTAAGGTCTAGAAAATCATTAGGGTTTGCAATCAGATAAGCCAAACATATCAGGAGGAAGAGATTTACAGGGGTCAGCAACAGACTAGGTTTCTGAATGCTGAATGAACTGTTTGATTTGGCAGAAAGAGTGCTGGGGTGATCCCACTCCAGTCAGCCCATGTAAATGTATGGTTGAGGCCCAAAGCCTCATCATGCCCAATTCCATGGCTCAGGCACATTTGGGACGAAATTAGTTGCACTCTGTCGGCATTTTCATCCTTGGGTGCAGCTATCATAGAACAGATATTGACTGACTGCCCACTCTGCACCTCATGTCCTTTTATATACTAGGCACAGTGATAGTGTCATGGAGAAAAATAATAAGAAAAAGACTTAGTGGTTGCGATTTTAAATAGAGTGATTTGGGATGACCTCAGAAAAAAGGAGATATCTGAGTAAAGACCCGAAGAGTGGAGACAGTGTTTAGCAGACAGTCTGACGGCCATGAGTGAGTGAGTGATGGGGAGAAAGGAAGGAGAGATCAGAGCAGGAATTGGGTAGCAGTGTACCTGTCATGGAGGGCCTGAGGGGCTCACTGTGAAGTACGTGTTGATGCCTGAGATGGAATGCCCCTGGAGGGCTCTGTGAGGAGGACATCTCATTTATAATAACAAAATTGAAGGGAGGAACTGATAGAAGCCTATTTGTAAGGCAGGGCAGGCAGCAAGGACTTTCTCAAATGAGAATTAATACTAAGAGGAAAGAGAGCCAGAAAAAGCAGCTTACTTAGTAAGAAAGCCTCAATTGTCAAAAAGAAAATGCCTAGGCAGACGAATCTGTACAGTTGCCTGGAAGTCTCCATACTCACCTTTGGAGCCCTTGCTCCCTGCGCAGGCCACCTGTTCGGTGCATTATCCGGGGCAGAGACTAGGTCCAAGAGTAGGCTGTTTAACCTATCTGTGCCTCAGTTTTCTTATCTGTAAAATGGGGTTAAAACAAAACTTAGCTCAGGAGGTAATTACAAGGAAACAATGAGATAATCTATGGAAAGTGGTTAGAACAATTTGGTATATATGGCAAGAGATTAATAATTGTTAGATATTGTTATTTTTGTTAAAAGAGAGCGAATTATTTACCCATCATAGCAACAAAAGGGCATATAGCATTACAGGGCTTCAGTGAAGAGTGGAATTGGGCCAGTGTGAGAGCTACAGTGCCTGGTGAAACAGTCACAGAGACTGAGAAGAACAGAGCAGGGATCCTGAGCTCCACACTCTGGGCCAGAGGTTTCTTGTGCAAGGCAGAATGATTGTGCAATGACTGTGCTCACCATAGACTGTTTGAGGGCAGATATGAGACCCCAGCACTTTCTTCTCCCACACACACACTACAGGCTGGCATTTTCAAGAGCCTACAGTGTGACTTGGGCAGGTAGTTTCAAAAAGAACCAAAATTTAGGTCACATTTAAATAAAACATTAAATAATTTCTTAGTGTTTATTAAGCAGTGAAAACAAGGTCAGGTTTACAAGACAGATCTAAAATGAGAATTAAAGAGCAGGGTTAATAAGAAATGTCACGTGGACTCGAGCAGTTTGATCCATTTTTATTTGATTTCCTTAGGAATTTAAATCTGTGTTATTATACACTAAACTGTGTTTGCAGAATATCAACACGCCCAGGGGTAAGATTTGTCAAACCAGGTGAATGTCCACTAACTTTTTAGCCAAAATGACTGAGTTATATAAATATTAATTTCAATGTTGCATATTTGCTTCAGACAGGTTCTGATAGTCTCTTAGCATATTGATATGAAGATCACTAAAAAAAATATAAAACCAAGGAAAATCCTATTTGCAGGATAAAATAGAGAGTAAGTGATTTTTAAAATTTTTGTAATAATCTCTATAATAATGTCAGATAAAATAAATTTCATAGCAAGGAAAATTATTACGAATAAAGGCATCATTGTATAATTATAAAATGGTAAATTCATCCAGAAGATATAACAATTCTAAATGTGTATGCACCTAACATCAGAAGATCAAAAAACATGAAGCAGAACTGAAAGTAGAAATAGACAAATTCACGATTATAATTGGAGACTGCAATACTCCTCATTTAGTAATCAAAACAGAAATTATAAAATCAATAAGCTTCCAGAAACACTGAATGATACCATCAATTAACTGGATAAAATTAATGTTGTATCCATTAAGATAAAATATAAGATAGAACACATCCTGGGTCATAGAACAAACTTAAATTTAAAATAATTGAAATCCTTCAATATACGTCTCTGACCATAGTGGAATTCAATAAATAGATACGGATAACAGAAAGAAATCTGGGAAGTTCCTCAATACTCTAAAATTAAATGACACACTTTTAAAAATTCATAAGTCAAAGGAGAAGTCTCAAACAAAATTAGACATTATCGTGAGCTAAATGAAAGTGAAAATATGACGTATCAACATTTGTGGAATGCAGCTAACACAGTGTTAGAGGGAAATTTACAGCACGAAATTCCTATATTGATAAAGAAGAAAGGTCTCAAATCAACAAAGGTGTTACTCAAGAAATTAGAAAAAGAAGAACAAAACAAATCCAAAGCAAGCAGAAGAAAGGAATAATAGAGATAAAAGAGAAATCTGTGAACTTGAAACAGAAAAACTATACAAAGATCATTAAAGCAGGGGTTTTAAAAAGATCAGTAAAATTGACATCCGCCCCCAAAAAGAGCGCGAGAGAGGAACTGAAAGAAGGCAGTAATTACCAGTATCAGCAGGGACATCACTACAACTCCCAGAGACAACAAGAGATACTAATAGACGATATGGACACTAAGAGCAGTAGGAAATAAGAACCTCAACCTATACCTCACATTCTGTACAAAAATTCACTCAAAATGGAGCACAGCTAAATCCAAAATGTAAAATCATGACACTCTTTGAAGAAAAAGGGATAAAATCTGGTTAGGTAAAGAGTTCTTAGCTACGATAACACAAAGTACAACTCATAAAAGTAAAAATGATAAATGGAACTTCATAAAAATTAGAAATGCTTGCTCTTTAAAATATAGTTAAAGGAATGAAAAACTAAGCCATAACTGTGGAGAAAATATTTGCAAAGCATATATTGGAAAAAAAAATGTATCTAGAATATATAAAGACCTCTCAATAATAAGAAAACAAATACCCAATAAAAACATGGGAAAAAGATCTGAAGAGACACTTAACCAAAGATGATAACCTAATTTGATAGCAAATAAGCACATGAAAAGATGCTCAACATAATTCGTGATTAGAGAAATGCAAACTAAAACCGAAATGAGATACCACTATACAACTATTAGAGTGGATAAAATTTTTTAAACTGGCCATAGCAAGTGTTGTTAAGGCTGTGTAGGAAATAAAACTTGTGCACTGCTGGCAGGAATGTAAAATGGTTTAATTCTTTTGAGAGTTTGGCAGAGTCTCAAAAATATTAATATATATATATCTACCATATAATCTATTTCACTGTTAGATATTTATTTACCCAAGATAACAGAAATCACATGTCTATGCAAAGACCTGTACACAAATGTTCACAGCACCTTATTTGTAATAGTTTCAAACTGAACATAACCTAGACTTCCATCAATAGGTAAATGGAAAAACAAATTGTGGGATGTCCATTCATTAAAAGTTAACGAACTTTTCTCTTTTTTGAGGAAGATTTGCCCTGAGCTAACTACTGCCAGTCCTCCTCTTTTTGCTGAGGAAGCCTGACCCTGAGCTAACATCCGTGCTCATCTTCCTCTACTTTATACGTGGGACACCTGCCACACCATGGCGTGCCAAACTGTGCCGTGTCCACACCTGGGATCCGAACCGGCGAACCCTGGGCCAGAGAAGTGGAACGTGTGAACTTAACCATGCCGCTACCGGGCCGGCCCCTTAAAGTTAACAAACTATTGATAGACACAACAATAAGGATGAATCTTTATCTCAGCGAAAGAAGTTTAAAAAATAGTCATTCTGTATGATTCAATTTGCACCAAACTCTAGAAAATGCAAACTAATGTGCAGTGACAACAAGGAGATTGGTGGTTGCTGGTGGACAAGGGGTCTGGAGATGGGCAGGAGGAAACTTCTGAGAATGATGGATTGATTCTCTATCTTGATTTTAATGATGGCATGTATCTATGTGAAAACTTATTAAATTATACATTTTAAATATGTGCCAGTTGTATGTCAATTACACTGTAATATAGCTTTTATTAAAAACTTTCATGGATTTTAATGGGTCAATGTCTTGAAATTTCTGGTATCTGCCTAGGTTATCTTCAAGGAATGGAAAAGGAAGTTCATTAAAGCATGGTTATTAGAAGTGGTAGGGAAAATATAAAACCACATTATGTGTGTGCTTCACTAAGTTCAGACTACTCGCTAAGCTGGTTACACAGAAAACTGATGAAGATATGATTAACACTTTGTTGGTGATATGCTTGAAGTACTGAGGCAACCTAGAGAACACTTTGTTCCAGAAAAAGGGAAGAGTATGAGCAAAGTCAGGCAGGTAGATGGTCGTGGATGCTTCATGATCTGTCCTCAAACACCATCATGCCTACTCACGACACGGGCATACTGCTTACTCCATACCAGAGACGTGCGGATCCCTGATCAGGACTATTTCTCCATCTCCTGTGCCCCCAGTACCTGTCACTGTCTGGTATGAATGTGATGCCTAACAGATGCTTGCTAAATAAATAATTATCTAATGCCCAATTATCTGGAATCATGAATTAGTTTCTTGTTGATGCCATAGCAGGTCACCACAAATGTGCTGGCTTAAACAATACAAATATGTTATCTTACAGTTCTGTAGGTCAGAAGTCTGATAAGGACCTCACTGCACTGAAATCAGCATGTCAGCAGGGCTGCATTCCTTTGAGCCTGTAGGGGAGAATCTGTTTCCTTCCTTTTCCAGCTTCTCTGCCTGTGTCACTTGGATAATGGCTCCTGCCTCTGACCGCCTTCCTCCCTCTTGCAAGCCAGGGTAGAGTCCTTCTCACCCTGCCATCTCTCTGGTTCTCTGCTTTTAAGGATCCATTGGATTAGATTGGACCTAGTGGGTAAACCTCCCTGAAAGCCTTAATTTAATCACATCTGCAAAGTCCCATTTGCTATCTAAGGGAGCATATACACAGGTTCTGGGGATTGGGACATGGACATCTTTGGGTGCTGCTATTCTGCTTACCATATCAGGGGTTGATACACTTTTTCTTAAAAGGTCAGATAGTAAATATTTTAGATTTAGGCCCCTGTCCTAACTACTCAATTGTACCACCGAAGTGTGAAAGCAGCCATTGAGGATATGTCAGATACATGTCAAAGAATGCATTCTAATAAAACTTTATTTATAAAAACAGGCTAGGGTTGGATTTGGCCAAGGGCCAGAGTTTACTGGCTCTTAGTCCAGGCCACCGTGTTTTCTGTTCTTCTAATCCAGCATACAGTATTGGGTACATATCCTACTCCACGTATTCATAGGATGAGTAGTATAATGAGTGGTGAGACATTAGCAATATTCCAAGAAAGAGTTGTACAGCTATACACAATGAATTAATTTTTCCCTCTGTCCTTTCCTCCAATGCCTTGCTTGTCTGTCTGTGTCCTGACCGTGTTGTTGGAGATGCTCATTTCTGAGACACTGAGTCTCAAGCTGGACCTTGAATGCAGCAACCCAGGTAGCTCTATGGGTAGGCAAGCTGTGGAGGAGGGGATCTCATATGGGTTCTAACAAAAGTGAGCTCCCTGTGTCAGCAGCTAACTCACCTGAGATGCTTAAAAAGTTGCTTAAAGGACCTTCCATCAGCATTTAAAAGTTCCTCAAAGTTGTTTTTCAGGAAGATGAACAGCTACCCACTGGCTTAAACCGGCTCAGACCAATCCAAACCACACTGCAGGAAGGACACCTACATGGAAAAATGGAAAGATATACCAGAGTAACCTTTGTCTCATCATCATACCAAGATCTCTTCCCCAGGAGGGGCTTAAGCCTTATTAACATAACATGTGATGTATGTGGAAGGATGTATTTAAACTGTGCATGTGCAAGCCAATGTCCACCTCTACATGGAATTATGAAGCTTCCTTCTGGCATAGTCATTCTCTACCCCAAATAAAAGCCACCCACTCTCCTTTTTTGGAGAGCCATAGCTTTGTGAAGCTATTCCCTGTGGTTTCTATTTCATTTCCTTCATGTTGTGAATAAAATTCTGCTTTGTGTGATAACTACTACTGGGGTAGGTTTTGATTTTAACTCACCAAGAAGTGAACTTACTTTGGCCCAGTCACAAATTTTGGCGACCCAGATGGGATTCCTGTCCTTCTGAGGCTCTGTTCTTCCAACTACTCCATCTCCAACGGATGGAGCAGTAGCCAGTGCCAGCTTGTCCTGCGCTAACCTGTTCATGCTACTGGGGGTTGATGAGTGGACCTCATGAGGAGGACTTCCTTCTTGCTGCTTGTGCTGCCTGCTCAATGTAGATGCCCCATCGAGAGACCCAGCAACATCATTGAGCACTTTGCTCAGAGGATCTCCTAATGGAGGTAAGTGGCATTGACCCCACAGCACAGTTATAAGAATTATTTCTTTAAGTTGTCTGAACCTTGGGTTCAAGTCCCAAGGCTAGAATTGTGGGTTTGAGTCCTGCTCTAGTTAAGTAGGGCTGCCTGATCCTTGGGTTCAAGTTCCTAGGTTAGAGCCTGGCTTCAGGGTTCAAGTCCCCATCCAATGGTAGCTTACCTCAGGAGAGTGAGAGTTCCCTCTGGTTGAAAGGATTGCATGACCCGGCCACCCCAGAAGAACCAATGCTTGGCTCTGGCAAAATGGGAGCAATCTCTGTTGACTACTAATGGGGTTTGAGTCCCCTTTTGGGTTTGTGTTGTGAATGTGACAAGTGGCTGGTTTGAGTCCTCTCCAGGAGTCACTGACGCTGTGTGTTTGAGTTGTGTCTGTGAAGGTAGGGGCTGGTCCCCTTTGGTTGGAGTTAAATTCTCTCTGAAGTTTCAGAGTCTGTCTCTGAGCCTTGTCTTGCAATTGTGGTGAAAGGAGGGGTTCGGTCCCTGCAGTCTAAGCCTTGAGTGTTAGTGATCTGTGGCAAACTGGCTGGGGATGCCTGGCAGAAGCTTTGCTTTAAAATAACAGAAACCTTATCTTGGTATCTTTCTCTGTTTCCTTAACAAACTGGCTTTTAGGCCTCACAGATCTCTCTCTGTTCCTCAATTTCTTTATCAGCAGTCCTTGGGGAAACCAGTGCCGCCCTGTTCTTCTTTTCCTCACATGTTCTGCTAGGGAACTTCCATTGACCTCTCCTCTCCTAGGTTAGATCTTCCTGGTGTCATTTAGTATTCTTAATCATCCACCTTTGAGAGGTCACTTTTGCTTTTGGCATTGAAAGAAGCTAGACTCGGAACTTGAGAAGATGTCTTTGGTAAGTAACAGAACTCACACATGACAGTGCCAAGGTACTTGCCCTCTGAGAACTTGGTCCAATTTTTCTTTTACTGGATATTGGATTTGTCAGTTTTTTGTTGTTTTTGTCCTTGTGCTAACTTTTTCCAACAGGACCTTCCTGGAATGATGGGCTTTATGTAAGATGATTGCATCTCTTTTGCCTGATTATATTTTAGATTATATTGTGGGGATAAATATTGTGTCTCACTGGGGAACATTTCCCCTACCTGACATAATGAGAACATATAAATCCACCCTTCAGGCAATGTTAATTAAACATGCTAAAGGAGATCTCACTTTAAAATGGCCAAAATGGAGCAATTTCAGTTTACCCAAACTGGTGTGGTTGCATATGCAATTGACAAAAGCTAGCTATAAAAAATTTAAAACGGGGTCGGCCCTGTGGCTGAGTAGTTAAGTTCACTTGCTCCGCTGCAGGCAGCCCAGTGTTTCGTCAGTTCGAATCCTGGGCACGGACACGGCACAGCTCGTCGAGTCACCCTGAGGCGGCATCCCTTATGCCACAACTAGAAAGACCCACAACTAAGAACATACAACTATGTGTGCCGGGGCTTTGGGGAGAAAAAGGGGAAAAAAATAAAATCTTAAAAAAAAAATTAAAACGCCCGTAGGAAGCCTATTTTAATTTTTCAGGCTTCTAACAAAATCAGGAATCCTATAATGCCTCTTTAAGAGAAAATAATTAAACAAACATGCCAGCAAAACGAAACCAAATCTGCTGCTCCTCTCTGTTCTCTTGCTGAGCTCCCCTAGTTCAACTCCCCTGAAATTCCAGATCTAAAATTAAGCAAGTGGAAATAAATAAACTTTTGAGATATTTTGAAATTGTAATGGCCATTGTGGGGAAACTTTGTTTCAGATAAGTCCACATTAAGGGTCACCTGTAAAAGAAAGGATTCAAAACTCTCACCATGGAATGCATTCTTTGATTAATATACAGAAGCTTCTGAAAAATAAAATGACTTTAAAAACTGCAGTCAAAAGGATCCTTTCTGCAAAAGGAAAAAAAATCTTTACCCAACTGAACAGGTCACAATTTGGATCCAACATTCTTTTGGGTTTTGTACCTGAGACGAGGCTGAAATTTTAAAAATCTCTCTTTGTGAGTGTCTACATGTCTATGTATGTGTGTCTGGATGATATAATTTCTAAAGAGAGCTCTATTTAATTGACCTAAAATAAGGGCTTATATAAATTATTTCTAAATGTAATAAAAACTAGCCCAGATATCTTTCAAGCTAGCATGATATAAAATGAACTTTAGTAAATGAAAAGTTGTTTATGTTTGTTGGTTTAATTAAAATAGACATGTCCTCAGTTATCAACATAGGACGTAGTATAAACATGTAGCTTTTATGAGTCAAAAAACTCATATTAGCTCTGTTACAGAATATGTCAGCAAGAATAATAACTTAGAATAATAGCTGATTTTGTCTGATGTCTTGTAAAGCTTTTGAAGGCAATCTAAATATCTATTGGGACCAGGTAAACTAAATAGATATAAAAAAAGTAGCACTTTTGGAGGGAACTTTTTAACAATAATATGTTATAATGTATATGCTTAAAACAACTTAAGATGATGGCTAACTGTCACATAAAGTTTCTGTAAGTAATCTAAACATGATTATTAAAAACGTGATTTAAATGTAAGTAGAATAAGAGTTTATGGATAAACTTCTAACGATAATTATATTTTATAGCATGTCTTTAAAATAACTTCCAAAATCTCTTTGGTAATTTAAAACTTTAAAGTTTTACTTGATTGAATTGAATAATAAAACATTCATAAAATATCTAGATCATTTCTAAATAAGATAAAATATTACATATAAGTTTATCTACTTTTGGCTTTTTATTACAAAAACTAAGATAAGTTCAGATCTATTAGCAAACACTCTGCTTTTATTAAAAATTCTTACTATAAAGTATCATGTTTCTAAAAATGATGAGTATTTATAAATTTTCCAAGGTACAGAATGTTAATGTACAAAACAGTTTATAATTACTTACTTCTTAGTTTTCATAAACAAAATCAAAGTCTGCAAGGGTTAAAAATTTTAATTAATATATGTGACTAAAGCTACTTAAAGTTAATAAGGGAAATATCTTTGTATTCAAGGAAAGTAAGATGTATGTTTTCAGTAAAGGAGGCATAAAGACTAGAGATTTTTTTTTGTTAAAAAAGATAAATTTTTCCTAAATTACTAAAAAAGAAAAAATGAAGGATAGTATAGGACAAATTCTAAATGTAAAAAGCAAGTGACAGAAGGTTCATGGAAGTAAAAATCTCAAGAAAAGAGTTTCGTATACGATCAAGTTGACTAAGATTAAAATAAATTCAATTAAATAAATGTTTCAATATCAAAAGTAAGTTAAAAAATTTAAAAGTTAGGTTTTCTCTCTCTTAAAAGGATAACCTTCTTAAACTTTTGGTCTACTCTTGACAAAGAGATTACAATAGGTTGTTTTTCTTTACTTTGAGTGAGACGAAAAAGATATATATTTTGTTAAAATAATTTCCTACACTCAAGGAGACTATCCATTAAGGTTTTCTTGTTCAAACTGTTTCACCCTTTCTGTTTTCCTTTGACATTTTCTGTCGTCACTTGATTAAATGGGTAACGAAACATTATTTTCTGTTTAACCAAATGTTTTAAAATCTTTTGATATTTTTGACAAATTTCCAAAAAGTTCAAGTCCTAAGTAAAGTCTGTCTTATTGAGGGTTTCCAATGAGGCCCTGCGACTTTAAAAAATTTTGTTCTCTCTTTCTATAAAGAGGAAGACATAAACTAGTTAGACTTATTTGGTGTGTTAAATTACATGGAAAATGTTATCAAATAAATGATGATAAACTTTCTTAGGTTGTACTGGGTGGGTAAATGTTATTAATATAAGTGGTTCTTAATGCCTATTTCATATCGAAAAATGCTCCAGATATCCAGAGAAAACTCCAAAAATTGGCGATAGAGCCTGATACCGATTCTGCACACTTAGTGGAAGCAGCCTTCACAATGTTTAACAACCGAAATGTGAGAAAAAATGAAAGATGACCAAAAAATGCACAGGCAAGGTACTCTGCTCACGGTGGCCCTTCAGTCTGCTCAAGGTAACCCAAGGGAGAGGAAGAAGATACCACAGGTGAGTGATCCTGTCCCCACGATGGTACCAAAAGGCCACCAATGAAGTTGGGACCTAATCAGTGTGCATATTGTAGATGAGAAGGGCATTGGAAGTGGAATTGTCCAGACGAACCCCACAGAAAGAAGCGATCGGACAAGACCAAGCCATGGCAACTTCCCATAACTACATATGAGATGGGAAGGGGCCAGGAGGCTCTCAGGTTGGCTCCAGGCAACCAAATCCTCATCTCCACAGAGGAGCGCCAGGCAACCTTAGCAGGGGTAGGAGAGTACGTTGAATTTTTACCCCATACTGGAGAAATATTCTTGGTGTTCAATACCAAAAAGGGAAATGTTTCTTTAAAAAAAAATGACATAAAAGGGATATCAGGAAGAGGAGAAATCAAAAGGTTTCTGGAGCCTTTCACCTGTGAAATAGGATAAAAAATGTTACAACATTCTTTTATGTATGTGCCAGAGTGCCCTGTTCCCCTCCTTGGGAACATACTATCAAAATTGGGGACCTCAACAAACTGGGAACAAAATAAAATAGAAATCTAAGTTCCCAGAAATTGCGGGGTCGAGCTCATAGCCTTGTTACAAAACACTCTAGTGTCTGAAAAGGAAAAAAATCCCCAAAACACTTTAAATAAAGTTAACTCAGAGTTATGGACACAAGGACTGGTGGCACAAGCAGCTAGTGCTATACCTGTGAAGGTGGAATGAAAGCAAATAGACCTCAGGCCTCGGGTTAAACAATATCCCCTAAAGCAAAAAGCCATAAAGATAATCCTTCCTATAATTAACACACTTATAGAACAAGGACTGATCTGTCCATGTAGATCTCCATTGTAACACTCTCATTTATTCATTAGAAAACTGGGAACAGGGGAGTACAGATTTGTCCAAGACCTTAGGGCTATCAATGAAGCAGTCCAAGACATACATCCTGTAGTATCTAATGCTTACACACTGCTAAATAATCTTCCTTGGGATAGCAAGTTCTATGCATGCTGAATTTAAAGGATGCTTTCTTCTGCATTCCACTGAAGCCTGAGTTCCAGGAAATATTTGCCTTTGAATGGGAAGACCATTCCTAACCCACCAAAAATAGCAGCACTGCTGGTCAATTTTACCCCAAGGCTTTAAAAGCTCTTCCACAATTTTCAGAGAATTCTTGAGTCAATATTTAAGAGAATTAAAGTTAAAACAGAGTGCTGTTGGGGCTGGCCCCGTGGCCGAGTGGTTAAGTTCGCGTGCTCCACTGCAGGCGGCCCAGTGTTTCGTTGGTTCGAATCCTGGGTGCGGACATGGCACTGCTCATTAAACCACGATGAGGCAGCGTCGCACATGCCACAACTAGAAGGACCCACAACAAAGAATATACAACTATGTACTGGGGGGCTTTGGGGAGAAAAAGTAAAAAATAAAATCTTTAAAAATAAAAAAAAATTTAAAAAAAACAAAACAAAACAGAGTGCTGTGTTACAGTATGTAGATGGCATCCTGATATCCAGCCCTACTAAGGAGATCTCTGATGAAAACACTGTAACTATATTAAATTTCCTAGCAAACAAAGGATATAAAGTATCTAAAGGAAAGGGACAGATGTCTAAAGAGACAGTAAAATATTTGGGGTTCATCATCTCAACGGGGCAGCACAGCCTTCCCTGTGAGAAGATGGTGGTATGTCTACTAGCTCCACCAAGAACATGTAGACTGCTACAGGGATTTTGAGGGATGGCTGGCTTTTGCCACATTTGGATTCCTAATTCTGGCTGATCACCAAGACCCTCTACAACAAATTACAAGGGCCAGAGACAGACCCCTCTTGTAACTGAAAGTTTGATCTTTGAACCTGTTGCCCATCCAAATAATGAGAACAGAGTCTTGGGTGAAAAGGAAAAACAGCTTTACTTTCTTTGCCAGGCAGAGGGAGCAAAGCAATGGCTAATCCCTTGAGAATTGCTAGTTCCCTGTTAAAAAGCAGGTAGGGGGTTTTAAAGGTTGAGGAATGTGGCTGTTTATGGGGAGGGGGCCCGTGGCCTTGCTGGTCAGCACTTTCCCACCAGCCTGCATTTGGGGTTACTTGAAGGGGAGGAGGAGGAGATAAGGGGTTCTGCAGATGAGTGCCCCTGGCTCTCTGTCTCCATGGTGGATGGTAGACTCTGGTGCCATGGTGCTGAAGAGTCGGCGCCTGTGAAGCTTTAGTTTCTTGATATTCTCTGGATATCAGTTTCCCTGTAGTAAACTTCAAGGACTTGTGATTAGCCACAACTTTAGTGTGAGCCCAGAGTGGGACAACCTGGGCTTTAATAATTTGTAACTTCTATTTAGTTGTAAAGTTCGGGGAGTCAAAGGTTAAAGAAATAGATATTTACATATGAGTGTAAGAGAAGCAGAGGAAGGGGATGAGTTCTTTTAGTTTTAACCCCATAAGTGCTTGGTTCAATGTGGGGGAACTGATATCAGGGCCGGTATTAATTAAAAGCCTGTAATACTTTGAATGGGACAGATTGTGCAACCAAGCTTCCAGTGAGCTTAAGGACCTACCAGTGGAAGTGCTTGCACTGGCCTTACCAGACCTGAGCAAACCTTTTGACATATATGTCCATGAAAGGAAAGGAATAGCTATAGTACTATTAACCCACTAGGACCCTTAAAAAGGGTGGTAGCCTACTGTTCAAAGCAGCTGGACACTGTGGCAAAAGGGTGGCCCTCATATTTAAGAGTCATAGCTGTCACCTGTATTTTGTATTAATCAAAGAGGCAGAAATATTGAATATGGACCAACTATAATGGTGTGGACCCCCTATCAAGTCTCTAGCCCACTAGAGATAAAGGGACATCTTTGGCTATCCCAAAATAAAAATGTACACACTGAAATCTCACCCTCAGCATACAAAGTGAGCTGTTGGCCTAGTGGTGGCATGGATGATCTCCCTAATTTGGTCACTGGCAGCATTAGCAGGAGGTGCCATTTGTAGTGCAGTCACTATCAAAGAAGTCACAACCACAGTGGCCATGGTGGCTAGTGAATCAGTTTTAGATTTTAAGATATTACAAAAGACCATTGACTCTTTAGCCAAAATGGTTCTTGATCATAGGGTTACTTTAGACTACCTTTTGGCTGACCTGGGTGGAGTCTGTGCCTTAGCTAATACATCTTGTTGTTTCTATATTAATACTAGTGGCACTATAGACAAGACTATAATTGGATTACAAAAAATGACCACTTGGCTAACAAAAGGAAGCCAACCAGTCCTCACGGAACAAACCTGGAGTGGAATCAAACAAGCCCTTCCCACTTTTATTTGGTTCCTTCCATTCTTGGGCCCTTTAGCAACCATCCTTCTCTCTTGCTCTTTGGACCCTGCATTCTTAATTGCATAGTATGATTCGTAACTAAGTGGATTGAAGCCATAAAATCATAGATGGTTATAACTTATGGATATGAACAACTTGGAGCCATGCTTGGTGACCCACAAACCTATCTTAGACTAGTTGGGGAAAAATCCTGTTTCTCTACTAATTCCTATAACAATGCCCATGCTTAGCAGGAATTAGTTACAGAAGATGGACCTTCACTCCATGACCCTCAAGAATGAAGAGCAGGATAAAAAGTAGAGGAGGGATTTTGTTACCAGCTAACTGCCCCAAGTTGCTTAAAGAGCTGCTTTTTAAAGGAAGTTCCATCAGCATTTAAGAGTACCTCAAAGTTGTTTTTCAGGAGGATAAACAGCTACCTACTTGTTTAAACCAGCTCCGACCAGTCCAAACGACACTGCAGGAAGGATGCCTGCACAGAAAAATGGAAATATGTACCAAAGCAACCTTTGCCTCATCATCATGCCAAGATCTCTGCCTTATTAACATAACATGCAATGTATGTGGAGGCATGTATTTAAACTGTGCATGTCAAAGCCTGTGCTTGCCTCTACATGGAATAACGAAATTTCCTTCTGGTATATGCATTCTCTACCCCAAATAAAAGGCACCCAGTCTCCTTGTTTGGAGAGCCATAGCTTTGTGACATTATTCCCTATGGTTTCCATTTTGTTTGCTGCATGCTGTGAATAAAATTCTGCTTTGTGTGACAACTACTACTGGTATAGGTTTTGATTTTAACTCACCAAGGAGTGGACTCACTTTGGTCTAGTAATACCCAGAGTGTCATTCCACACTCATGAAGCATACTGCTTGTGCAACATGCATGGCCACCTGTCAGAGTCAGTGCTCTCAGTCATCTCCTCCACCTTTCCCTGCAAGTGCCATCTGGTAAATGAACTAGGGAACTTGAGGAAGCTGTTTTCCTTGCTCTACAACAAAATGGTGGGCAGTGGTCACTGGAGAATCCCAGCTCTTCTTGGGACCCCGTGCCCTTCATGTGACCTCACTCCCACCCTGATCTAGATCTCCTGACAGTGGCTGTCTGTAGTGATCAGGGGTCCCTTGAGGGCTGGCCCCCTGAGTTGCTGTGGTGATCTCCCTGTCTTCAACATGCCATGGACCACTCCCTCAGCCTTCAACAAGGTAGCATGGTCATGCTGGGGTTAACTACCCTCCTGCTTCCCAGGACCCTGCCCCTGAGGCTGTGGCCCCTCCATCACTTTGACTTTATACTGGAGGGGTCTGGTTCCCCTCAAGCAGAGTGCGTGTGGAAGAGTGTGGTCCTGTGCCTACAGCTGCCCAGACCCCAGGACCTTCAGGACCAGCAGTAAACAACACACTAGGCAGTTCTAACTGTAGTGCACATGAAAATAACAAATCAGCCCAGACTGGACTGAGCAATCCTTTCTTGGATTTAGAAGATTTGTTTGTATATCATTGTTAATAGTAACCATATCTCTGCTTTCTCTTAGGAAGATGTGGCAAAAACAATCAAACAAACTAAAAGGTGGAGGAATGGATAGATGGATGGATAAATAGGCAAATCCTATAATTTAAATGGATTTAGTTTTGCTTTCTTCCAAATAGGAAGTTTTAGTTTTATTTAAACAAAATTATCTCACATTTTAAAAATCGTTCTGTTAATCAGAGAATTTGTCTAGATGTTTTGATTTGGCTGTAAGTGTTACACAAAGTAGTTGCCAATCTAACTGAATATAAAGTAAGTGTTTATATCAGTGTTCAGCTCAGACTTTAGAATTGTCTCACTCCACCTCAAGGATTTGCTCTGAGCTTGAATCCTCACCTGGATTCCCTGCTTGCAGTCTGTCTATTGGAGACTCTCAGACTGCCACGTAGTCTTTTCAGACATCACCATGGTTAAAAGGGCCTTTTCTGAAGAAGAAGACGCTTCAGAACATAGCAGGCAGGGATCCTCGACATCATTTAGATGTCCAGGACATTTAATATTCACATGTGCCTTTTAAATATAACTGGCTTGATTTTCATTTTGTTGACATAAATAACCAATAATCATTCTATAGTAGAGAGTTTTATTTTAACCAAGCTGAGGACCATAGCCCAGGAGTATAAAGCTCTGTGGAGAAGAGTGATTTTCAGCATAGTTACAGACCAGTTCAGAACAAAGAGACATACATCAAGCATGACAGGGGTACATTCTTTCAATGCTTCAGGGTACACAAGTTAGCATGTACACAGCAGGTCACATGACCCTGGCATCATGGGAAGGAAAACTTATCTTTCAAAGGAGTACTGGTTTGGGGGTCATAGGGAGGGAGACATTCATCCTTATCTTCAAAGAGTACATTCTTCACTTTAGGGTAATGTTTAAAGCAGATGTATAATGTATGTTTGACAGGCCGTAATTCAGGATGCTCTGGGTAAAACAAATTTAGGTTAAATCGAATTTAAACCAGAATAGCTTTCCCATATACTTGAAAATATAAAAATTTCTTATATCAATTCTCAGTGAAAAAAAGGAAAAAGCAGACATTTTTAATTTTGATGAAATCCAAATTATTATTTTCTTTTGTAAATCATGTTTTCAGCGTCTTATCTAAACCATTTTTGTCTAAGTCGACATCAGAGAGATTTTCTCCTATGTTTTCCTCTAGAAGTTTTATAATTTTAGGATTTACGTTTGGTCTAAAATTTATTTTGTGTTTATTTTTGTATATGGTGCAGCAGTATGCATCCGGGTTATTTCTTTTTCTTTTCCTTTTGCTTTTTTTCCCCTTTAGCCTTCTTGGCACCATTTGTTGAAAAGAGTATCCTTTCCCTTGGTTGCCTTTATATCTTTGTCAAAAATCCATTTCCTGCATATGTGTAGGTCTATTTCTCAACTCTCTACTCTGATGCATTGATCTGTCTATCTTGATGCCAGTACTACAGAGTCTTCATTGCCAAAGAATTACAGTAAGTCTTGACATTAGGTAGTGTGAGTCCTCCAACATTCTTCTTCTTTATCAGAAATGTTTTGCCTATTTCTCCTTGTAGTTCTAACTGCTCTTGCTTCATGTATGTTGAAGCCCTGTTACATAAACATTTAAGATTGTTTTGTCTTTTTCACAAATTGGCCCCTTTATCAAAATGATATGACTTTAGTTATCTATAGCAATATTCTTTGCTCTGAAATCTGCTTCATCTGATATTAATATAGCCACTCCAACTTTCTTTTGATTAGTTTTAGATTGGTATACTTTTTCTCATCTTTTAAATTTTAACCTACTTGTGTCTTAGTATTTAAAGTGTGTTTCATGTAGCTAGCCTATAAAGTGTGTTTCTGGTTATCCAAGCTGACAAATATGCCTTAACTGGAGTGTTTATACCATTTACCTCTCCAGTTCTCTGTCCTTTGAACTCTAGCCATTTTGGTCTCCAAGACTCTCAGAAATGTCTCCTTAACTCTGGGACCTTACATGGTGCCCCTTGAGATCTCTCTGCCTACACCTGGGATAGGAAACTTCTTCAAGGCACCAAACTAGGGCTCACCTCATTTGTTTCTCTTCTATCAAGGATTACTGTCCTTCATTGCCTGGTGTCTCATGTCCTGAAAACTCATTTTTCAAATATTCTGTCAGGTTTTTGTTGCCAGGTGGGAGAGTAACTCTCTTCCCTGTTACTCCATCTTGGTCTGAAGAAGTACCTCCCTGATGATTTATATACTAATGTCTTCTCCAAATTGGATTATGTCCAGGGACTTGAAGGGGAAGAGAGTCATGCCTTACTCTGGGCTCTTCCTTTTCTCTCCTTTTGGGTCCCTCTCCTCTTTTCTTCAGTACTTCAGAAAATAGGGATATCAGAAAGACTTTTTTTTTTTACCTGGTGGCTGCTGCAATGCCAATAGTCTTTCATTGTTCTTCTCAGTAACTCATCTTCTTAGAAGCTCTCTTTCTTGACTTGTGTTTAAACCTTCCCTAGCTGACAACTTGCCTCCCCTTTTCTTTTCCTCTCTCCTTCCTGCCTTTCTTTTAAACAGACTTGGGAGGGATAAGCATAATGGCTGGGGTATCAGGGTCAGTTCAGTAAACTATTGGTACAATGGGATGTGTTTGAATTTAGGGTGTGGAAGATATGAATCCTATTTATTCCCTGCTTTAGGTTCCAGTCCTCAAGCCTGGAACTAGGGTAGTTTCTCAATGGTGAGGGGTGGTAATTTTGCCCGCCCTCCTTTTCCAAGGGACATTTGACAAGGTCTGGAGACATTTTGGTTGTTAAAATTGGGAGAGGATACCTCTAACATCTAGTGGGTAGAAACCAAGGATGCTACTAAACATCCTACAATGCATAGGACAGTCCCACAAGGAAAATGCCCATAGAGCTGAGGTTGAGAGACCCGTGTCTAGGGAACAGTTCTTGTAAACATTTCTTCATATGTAGATTGGTTTTCCCTGCTATATTGTGGTTTTTAAATTCCTGATGCTCAACACAGTATTATTTATTTAATGAATATTTATTGAATTACTAATGTATATCACACACTGTGGCTCCACTTGATTTTTTCTTCATAAAATGTAGTTTTATTTATAAAGCAATACATGTATACCGTTTAATTTGTTACTTATCTCAGTGTGAACTCTAAAGACTGCACAAGACCTAGTGAACTGAAAAGAGGCACTCTAAAATCCTTTCACCCCATTTCTTCCTTCCTGACCATTGGCAACTTCTGAGAGTTGGTGGTAGGAGTGGTGTGCTTGGCAGCATGCTAACAAGAGAATGGTCTTAATTCTGGAGTGTTTTGGATCGGTTCTTTGTTTTTCACCTCAGAAGCTCAATTTGAACACATCAGTACACACGTACTGTTCCATGCACACTGGCTGTGCTTCTCTCTACATACCTCAGAGAAAACTATGGGGTCCTCCCCAATACCACAGCACCCACACCCTCTAGGAGGGCAGCTTGACCTGGAACAGTGACCAGATCAGAACACAGCAGGGCCTCATATGGAAATCTCTTCCCCATGTTCCTGATTCTACTCATCCCATCCTTGGAGTCCTGGGTAGGGCATCTCTGATACACAGGAATAGGGACCCATACTTGATGAGGACAGAGATTAGGGCAATGCCAATAGCTTAATATGTCATGAGGAGCAATGTTTTATATGCTTTCCCATGTGCAATCTCATAAAATCCTGAAAACCCTCTGTATCATATCTCTATTTTACCTATGAGGAGACAGAGATTAGATGAGTTAAGCAAGAATCAAAGATAAACTGTCAGGAAAACAATAGTTGGGCTCAAACTATACAGTCTCTTGCCACACACCTGTCCCAGGTTGTGGAGTCCCTTGGCACAGGTTTCATGGCTGAACTCAGGTTAAGTCATTTCCACTATATTTTTAGATACTAGAAAAATTAGTTTCATGAGCTCTGAGAAATTTACTGAAGGAATTCTCAATTTTATCTGCAACCTTAAACTGCCAGTCTGATCTTCCCATGAGAAATTAACAGAAAATAAGAAGCCTGTGCAGGAGATAAAGAGATATTTCTACAAATAATGTGAAAGCTGAGACACAAAATGAGTTTTTATTATGATTTTCACACAGTCTCCTTGGGTGAGTCTCCTCATTTTCCCCTGATCTCAGAACTTTGATGAGAGGAAGGAGGGGCCAGAAAAAGAGTGAGAGTGATCCTAAGCAGGGCTTTTAACCTCAGGATTTCCTGGTTGGTAAAGTGAACCAAGGGATAAGATGCTCCATGCCTGTGCCAATGCAATACAGCTCAAGAACATCACCTCTACAACAAGCTTATGAACAGGGAGGCTCGGAACATTGAACATAGCAATAGAGGGCTGTCCCAAGGTAGGGGAAAGACACATAGTTGTGAGAGAAAGAGGAAACAGATTTATGATTTACTGCAAACATGCTAAACAGAAAACACTTTATTTCACATAATGATTAACATATCATGGCTTTCAAGCACACTTTAGTAGGGATTGATATTTTAAAGATTTCCCTGTGTCATGAATGGACACAGGAAGTGTTTTCTGCATGTTTATTGAAAAAGAGTTAGCACTGGGTCATGATTCTAAATATACAAAGATAAATCAAACATAGGTTCTTTATTCCTGGAATTCCAAGTCCTATTCATGACATCCTGTTAGTCCTATTTTGCCCAACTCCCCATCACAGAGACTTGCCTAATTCCTACAGGGCCTGACTTCTCAGTTCAACATGTTCTCACCAATAAGGAAGGAAAGGGGGTATAGGAAGTGACATTTATGGCATCAATTATGGCTTGTGTGAAGCATACCACTTGCCTGACCCATCACTGGCCGGGGGGACAGATGGGAGGTTGAATCCCAGGTGGACTGGAGTTGTGGATAACCCCAAATTGGGCCTTGGGACTCTGTGTTCAGCACAAGTTTCTGCCTTAGAAAGCCATCTTTGATTTGTTTCCAAAGTTTCTTGTTTGTAGCAGCAGTGATGCCAGTAATAAACTTGAAAAAGTTTGTGGTGGGACAATCTTGTGCTTCCCAGCCTACCAAGGTGGTCCACCCTCAAAATTTGGGAGATGTCCTAGTGGACATGGCTAAGTAACTATAATTTGAAGCAGAAAGTGTTAATTTCTATAAATTGTTCTAGGAATTTAGTTGAGGGACATGATTCATGCTGGGAAAACTCCACCTTGATCATGACCTCTAAGTAGAACCTGAAAGTATGAATAGAAATTGAATGTGTCCAGACTGAGGGTGAGGAAAGGCTTTCCAGGCTAGGGAAACAGTATAAGTGAAGCTATTTATATAGGGAAATAAAATCCATATAAAAATGGCTGAATTCAGTTCACATAAAAAGAGGTTACATGGGAATTAAAATTTTTGGTGTCAGATGAAGAGAAAGTTTAAATGCCAAAGTGAGAAAATAGATGTCATCCTTTAGATAAGGAAAGTTAATGGAAACAAAGCAGTCGCAATAGAAGGATGATTTTAGGAGTTGATTTTAAAAGTGATGGACTTGCCTCAATGAAGTCTCAATAAGTAGCCCTTGAATTAATTCAGCTATACAAATACATAGTGATCATAGTAGATCAAACAAACAAAAAACGTTTACCAGTTCCTGCAAAATAGATTCTATCTTAGAGTGAAACATAAATGTAGCATCAATTCTAGCCTGACACTAGGCTTCCTCTCTGTGAAGCTGGGACAGCTTGACACCCACTTTGTAGACCCAGCCCTGCCCTGGGCACTAGGTCCCCTCCTGAAGAGGACCCTAATTTTAATTTATTACTATGAAATTAATGTCAAGTCATGCTTGGTTCTAGCCTTGTAATCCAGGCTTGACGAATGTACCAAAACAAGATAAAGACATTACAATAAAGGACTAATATCTATTATGAAGGTAGATGCAAAAAATCCTCAACAAAATACTAACAAATTGAATTTAACAATGTATAAAAAGAAAAACACCTAAACCATTTATTTGAAGACATCAGAGAGATGCTGAAGCAGACAGAATTGAGGTCCTATGCTTCTGGAAAGAAGAAAAGCTTATTGAAATGATGAGAACATTATATACACCACTCCTCCTCTTGGGACATATGCACAGGGCAAGAATATAAAGGATAAAGCATAGCTTTCAGAAGGCAATAAGCCACCATCCCTTTTAGCAATTGTATCAAGCTATGGAGACAAACCTTTAAAGTTTGGATTTGCCAAGGCAGCCAGGATATGAATAGTTAAGGTTGCATAAAGAAGGGCACCTCAAAAAAATATAGCACTACATTTTTCTCTAGGCTTTCTTTAAAGGCATTAGCTGATTCTTAGGCTTCACAGGTTGAGAGGCAAAATACAAAGGAGAAATCAAATTAAAAGCTGGGATGAGCTTCCACCAGTCTAATGGTGGTGGTGAGAGAAAAAAATGGGTTTTAACATCCTGTAAGTAGTAGGGTCCCTACTGAACACTTAAGACTTTTATGTGGAAATTCTGAAGGCTACATTCTAGACTTAAGAATTACACAAATGTATGCTAAGCATTGAAAAGTGTGAAACTTGGCCTGGGTCAAGAACCAGGTAGGTCATGCCTGATTAAGTTGAAGGGATCTATTCTACAGAAACTACTTTCCAGGTGATAGGATTAATCCTTTCTTGGAAAGATAATGTTGTCCAGAGCCTCTATAATCCTTCAAGCAGAATTTCTGCTGTTGAATCTGGCATTTAACAGGCATGCCAAAAAGCAAGACAAGATGACAAAACAGATAATAGAAAGAGGTCCACAGATGATGTAGAGATCAGAGTTATTTGATATGATCTTTAAAGCAATTCTGATTTTTAATATCAAGAAAATAGATGGCAAGATGAAAATTACATCAGAAAACTATACTCTGTCAAAAAGAATAAAATGGAATTTCTAGAACTGAAATTAAGAGCTTGTGTTTTAAGCATAAGATGAGAAACATCAGAAGAATTAACTAGAGAAATGGAAGCTGGGTCAAGAGAAAATGGTCATACTGAAGCATGAAAAAATTTTGAACTGTGAGAAATATAGAAAAGAGCCTAAGAAGCACAGTGAACAAAAGGCAAAGATTTAAATTACGTGTAATTGAAGGCCTAGCAGTATAGTAACAAAACTGATGTAGGGAAAAAAGATAATTGATGAAATACTGGCTGAGGGTTTTCAAAACTGATGAATGACATCAAGCCCCAGATTCAAAAAGTTTTAAGAAAACTAATCAGGTTAAATACCAAGAAAACAACAACAAAGTGTATCTGAGTTAAACTGGTGAAAACTAAACAGAAGAGATCAAAGCTAAAACAGCCAAAATGAAAAAACCAAAAACATGACACCTTCATAGGAGCAACAATGATTGACCTCAGACATCTCAACAAAACAATAGAAACCATAATACAATGGATTCAACAGATGGTATTGGAAAAATTAGATATCATATGGGGGAAAAAAGTAAACTTCAATCCGTACTTTGCACCATATAGGAAATTAACTAAATATGGATCAAACACGTAAATGCAAAACCCAAAACTATTTAACACTTCTAAAGAAAACATGAGATTTCAATTTTGCAAAGATTTATTAGCTATGACACCAAAAGCATGATCCATCATAGAACAAAATTCACAAATTGGACTGCACCAAGGCTAGCAACTTCTCTTTTCTGTAAAAAAATTAAAATTTTTGTAAAATAATTAAAATCCGAGCCACACACTGAGAGAAAATATTTGCCTATAATATATCCAAGAAAAGATTGGTATGCAAAATATATAAAGAACTCTCAAATCTCAACTATATAAAAACAAACAACTCAAGTTTTAAAAATGGGCAAACGACTTGAGAAAACATTTTACCAAAGAGGATATAATTGTGGCAAATAAATACATAAACAGTTGTTAAATAACATTAGCCATTATAGAAATGCAAATTAAAAACATAATGAGAAACCACCACACATCAATTAGAATGGCTAGAATAAAAACGTGTAAGTGCTAGCTAAGACACAATGTGTGCAACTTTGACAACCTGTTGGTGAGCATGCAAACTGGTACAGCCACTCTGGAAAATAGTAGGTTGGTTTCTTATAAATTGAAACACACACTTATCATATAGTCAAGCAATCCTACTTCTGTGTACAGAAATGAAAACTTATGTTCACACAAAGCCTGTATTTGAATATTCGTAACAGCTTTATTTGTAATGTTGAAAACTGGAGACAATTCAAATGTCTTTAAATAGATGGATGGGTAAACAGACTGGGATATATCTGTACAAATAAATACTACTCATAAATAAAAAGGAACAAACTATTAATACATGCAACAAGCCAGATGAAGCTCAAAGGCATTGTGTTGAGTTAAAGACATCAGTTTGAAAAGATTATATAATATATGATTTTATTTATATGACATCCATGAAAAGATAAAACTATAGGAGTTGAGAACAGACTAGATACATTATCTACAAAGGAATAAGGGAAAGCATTTAGGAGACTTCTTATTAATAATTAGACAAACCAGAGACAATGTAGTGACAACTTTAAGGTGCTGAAAGTAAAAGCTGTCAACCCAGAATTCTGTATGCCACAAAAGTATCTTTCAAAAGTGAAGGAGAAATAAAGGTTTGCTCAGACAAACAAAAATTGAGAGAATTCATTGCTAACAGACCTACTCTCTCAAAATTAAGGGAAATTTTTGAAGTAGAAACAATAGGATACCAGACTAAAACTTAGATCTGCACAAATAAATGAAGTGCACTGGAAATGGAATAAAGCTGAAATTATTTTTTAACCTTTAATTGATCTAAAAGACAATTAACTGTCTAAAACAAAAATAGTGGCAATGTATTCTGTCTTTATAGCATATGTAAAAGCAAGATGTATGAAAAAATAGAACAAAGGATTAGAGAGAGGAATTTCGAGCATACTGTTATAAGTTCCTTAGAATTTTAAATATAGAAAATAGATAGATGGTAGTTTTTAATCTAATTATCTCAATAATCATGTTAAATATGAATGCTCTAAACACACCAGTTAAAAGGCAGATTTACAGATTGGACATAAAAGCAAGACCCAACTATGTGCTTTCTACAAAAACCTACTTTAAATGTAAAGACGTAGATCAGTTAAAAGTAAAAGAAGAGAAAAAGATATATAATTCAAACGTGAAAATAAAGAAAGCTGGAGTAGCAATACTACTATAAGCAAAACAGACTTCAGAACAGAGATTATCAGGGATAAATAGGATATTGCCTAATGATAAAGGCATCAATTCTACAGGTTATCATTACCTATATGCCACAACTGAACAAAGACATCACTATAAAAGAAAATTGTAGCTCAATATTGCTCATGAACATAGATGCAAGCCTCAATAAAATACTAAATAATCATGTGCAGATAAAAGATGGAGCGAAGTGGGGCTCTTTCTAGGAATGCAAGAGTGATTCAACAATCCAAATTCAATGAATGTAATTCATCGTATTAACAAACTAAAGAAGAACAAAACCACAGGATCACTTTAAAGATGCAGAAAAAAAATACAAGAAAACTTAACATACATTCATGATAAAAAATAAAAACTCTTGGCAAACTAAGAATAGAAGTGGACTTCCTTACCCTAGTAAACACAATTTACCAAGACAACAGTGACAATTCTTCAGATAACATGACATCAAATGATGAGAGACCAAATGCTTCCCCCCTAAGATCTAGAACAAGGCACATTGTCCTTTTTCACTACTCCTATTCAACATCCTGGTGGAAGTTCTAACCAGTTTAACAAGGCAAGCAAAAGAAATAAAAGGAATACAAATTGGAAAAGAAGAAATAAAGATGTCTCTATTCACAGATATATTATTTGTCTGTATAGAAAACACCCAAGTATCAAAAAAAAGCTCTTAGAACTAATAAGTGCAATTATTAGGGTTATTATACAGGAATTAAAAATATTTAATGTAATATGATTTATAATCCCACCAAAAATAAAATGTTTAGGTATAATTCACACAAAATATATGCAGAATCTATATGCTGCAAACTATAAAGTATTGATGAAAGACGTCAAGGATGATTTAAATGAATGGATAGATATGCTGCATTCATGGTTCAGTGACTTGAAATTGTTAATATATCAATTCTCCCTTATTTCTTCTATAGGTCAAAGCAATGCCAGTCGAATTCCAGGGTGCAATTTTTTTTTATACTTACAGACAAGCTGATTGTAAAATTTGCACAGAAAGGCAAAAGAACTAGAAGAGATAGAACAATGTTGACATATACTTGAAAATTTATACTTAATTAGAAAATTTCACGAAAAATACAACTCACCAAAACTGACACAGGCAAAACAGAAAACCTAAATAATCCTATTCCATTAAAAAGCAGCAACAACAACCTGAATTGATAATTAAAATCCTCCTCATAAAATCAACCCCAGGCCCAGATGGCTCCCCCAACGAAATCTTTGCAAGTGTTTGAGATATAAATAATTCCAATCATTCTCAAGCTCATCAAGATAATAGAAAAAATAGAGACACTTCTCAATTCATTTTATGAGGTCAGCAAAGCCTTGGTGTTGTAATCTAACAAGAACATTATAAGAAAGGAAAGTGCAATAGGAGAAGAAAAACAAAGTATTGTTGAGGAGGAAATAAAGTTGTCATTATTCACCGAAGACATCTTGATTTCTACAGAAATGCAAGACTAAAAGCCAAGTTTTAGCATAACTAAATTGATTTAGCTGTATCACTGGATTTAACTTCAATGAAAAAGTCAGCTTTATTTCCATATATTGCCAACAAAACATAAATATTTAATCCTACACACCATAACATTAAAAATCTTATATACCTAGGAATAAATCTAATAAAATATGACATCTACACATAAAATTACAAAAGACTGTTGAGCGACATTAAATGTCTAAGTATAGCAACAAACTATGTTTATTGATTATAAATTCAGTACTGCAAAGATATCAAAGCTCTTTGAGATCTACAGAGCCAAGCAATCATGATGAAAATCTTATCTTTTTTTGTGTGGAAATTTGCCAAATTTTATTCAGATATGCAGAGGACCAAGAATATCCAAGATGCAAGAGGACCGTGAAGACCAAGGTAGGAGAGCTTTGTTACTAAATACCCATTCTTCTCATCTTCTAGCTGACAAAACTCCAATTTTCTTTCAGGATGTAATGTGCCAACCAGAAGTGATCATGTGACATGGATCTGACTGATGAGATGTGAACACATGTTGCTAGTTAAACTGCTGGAGAAACTCTTTGCAAAGTGGCAGATTCAGTTGACAAGAGGGTTTTTGTTTTTCCTTTTCTCTCACCTGGAATGTGAAGTAAAGTGACTGAGAATGAGGCAAAACACATGTGGATAAAAGCTTCCCATGGAAGGCAACTTGAGTGGACCAGAGAAAGAAGCTTTGGTCCCTAAAATCATTTTGAAGCTGCTGTAGCAACCCTGGAGGCCCAGCCTCTGGAAATCTTGTCATGTGGGAAGAATAAGGTATCTATTTGCTTTATCCACTGTAGTCAGTTCTGTGTTACAGCTGAAGGCAATTCCTGATAGACAAAAGTTTTAATTTTTCATGTTAATTAAATTGAGTTTATTGAACATATACTGTTTTTAAAAGACTTTTTTTAGAGCAGTTTTAGGCTTACAACGAAATTGAGAAGAAGGTACAGAGAGTTCCTATTTACCCTCTGCCCCCACACATTCATAGCGTCTCTCATATCAATATTGCTGATTAGAACAGTGCTTTTATTTATTTATTTATTTTTTTTACCATGGATGAACCTACATGCACATCATAATTACTCAAAGTCCATATTTTATCTTAGGGTTTACTCTTGGTATTGTACATTTTATGGGTGAAGACAAATGTATAATGACATATGTCCATCATTATAATATCATAGAGTATTTTCACTGCCCAAAAAATCCTCTGTGCTCTGCCTATTCATCTCCTCTTCCCCACCCTTGGCAACCACTGATCTTTTCACTGTCGCCACAGTTTTGCCTTTTCCTGAATGTCATATAGTTAGAATCATGCAGTATCTATTCTCTTCAGATTGGCTTCTTTCACTTAGTAATAAGTGTTTAAGTTTCCTCCATGTCTTTTCATGACTTGATAGCTCATTTCTTTTTAGCACTGAATAATATCCCATTGTTGGGTTGTACTATAGTCTATCCATCCACCTATTGAAGGACATCTTCATTGTTTCCAAGTTTTGGCAATTGTGAATAAAGCTGCTATAAACATCTGTGTGCATATTTTGGTGTGGACATAAGTTTTCAACCACTTTAGGCATATACACAGGAGCAGAGTGGCTGGATAGTATGGTAAGAGTATGTTTAGTTTTGTGAAAAAATCACCAAACTGTCTTCGAAAGTTTCTGTACCATTTTGCATTACCACCAGCAATGAATGAGAGTTCCTGTTGCTTAACATCCTCACCAGCATTTGGTGCTGTCAATGTTCTGAATTTTAGCTATGCTAACAGATGTGTAGTGGTGTCTCATTATTGTTTTAACTTGCAATTCCCTGATGACATATGATGTGTAGCATCTTTTCCTATGCTTATTTGCCATCTGTATATCTTCTTTGGTGAGGTATCTATTAAGGTCTTTGGCCCATTTTTTAATCAGGTAGAGTTTAATTTTTAAAATCAGATTTATTATAGTTATTTATCATTCCACATGAAATGATGATTCGTTGATAGCACAAATGGCTGACACATCAGCCATTAATATCACACATTAATAAAACACTTTTATGATTAGAAAATAACTCATTTACTATATTTACTATCCATGTGGACTTGGGCCAGTCTAACCAGTTTGTGGGTCAGTTCCTCATCTTAGGATGAGGATCCTAGTAGTCATTACCTCACAGGGTCGAGGTAAAGATTAACTAAATTAATTTCGGAAAAGTGCTTGGAGCACTGATTTATCTTCCATCTGCTCCTGTAAGAAATATATAGAGGTAGAAATTTTTGTTTGTTCCCTATTGTTTAGTACATGGTAAGTATTCCTTAAATATCCATAATATTGATTAGAGGAATGAATGAATGAATACTTCTGGGCACAAATTAAATTCCACACAAATGTTTGCTTTCTTTTTATTAGTAGTAATAGCAGTGGTGTATCTGGTATACTTAAAATAGTCTGCAGTGTCATTTGCTTCCTTCCCTGTGAAATATTTGGGGAAGATGCTGTGCATGTAAATGCCATATATTTTGTGGTAGGACAATTGTTCAGACCCAGCATCTAGGGCAGAAATGGCTTGACAAAACTGAATGTGTCATTTTCTACCTTCAAAAAAGAAAAGAATCAGCTATTTTTCATCCTGTGTCATTTAGTAAGTCTCTCTGCTTGCCTAAATTTTCTGAGAAAGACTGAGGCTCAGAGCAGGAGGTGAGTGACGTCTGTGGCTAGTCTTGGGGGCCCTCTAGGGCTGGTCCTTGGAGAACACAGCTGGGGCTTAGGGGTGACCCATTAAGAAGTCTTTGGGGGTGGGGATTGATGGTTAGTCATAAGTCTTATGAATAGCTGGACTATTCCCCAAATAAGATTTTGCTTAGAGGCTTAAGCTGACTATACAGCTTTTCTATCATCCAAGCAAAATTTTCAGGGAAGGATCTGTCAGAAAGTGTCCACCATGAATTGTTGCTCTGTAATACAGTCATCTTGACTGGAAGACCCTGTGTGTGCAAGCTGTCTACTTGCACTGGTCTGCCTCTTAATCCTGCACCTGGATCAGTGGCTGTAGAAAGATGTTCTAGTGGCAAGAAAACATGAAGAGGGCTGTCAGAAGCTTTACTTCCCCGTTTTTGGGATAAGTGGGTCTGCTAACACACCAGGGAGAGTAACAAAGCTCTTGTTGTCCATGTCTCCCTCTGTGAACCATCACTTAAAGTAGCACACTGCACCCTCCAGTTGGTTTTACCCCTAGACCACTCTAATCTGTCCTCTTCTCCTCACTCTCGTCTTCTGTCTTCATGCAAAGCCCAAATCACTTCTATAAAGCAAGTCTACAGCTGAAACATGTCTCCCACCTTCAAGCTTACTTTCTCCCCTCACCAATAATTTCTCTATACAGTCATCAAAGTGATTTTTCCAAAACACCAATCTGTTTGCTCATAAAATAAAGTCTAACCTTCTTAGGTTGGATATCATGAAAGGTCTTTCCTCATCTTGACCTGGCTACTCTCCCAACATCCCTTTCCTGAATAAAAATAACAATGTCCTAGCAGCAGCTTTCCAATTATGTCTGGTGGACTCATGCCCATGGTCTTTAGATGCCTGTTCTCTGCCCTGAAGCATGTTCCCTTCCTGACATCTGGGGACACCTGCTCATCTTTCAAGCTCCCTTCATCTCATGGGGTGGGGGGGCTTTCCTCCATAAAACCCTCTTGGAGACTCCTGTCATGTACACAGCCTTGAACAGATCACTGCAGTTTCTCCTCTGCCTTGTGCATGCTTCTGTCACTAAGGAGGAATGTTGCATTTGAATCAACACGCTTCAGTTAAGCATCTCTGTGGACACTGAGATGTTCAATAATGGGGACCTATGCAGTGGGGTAAACATAACACAGGATGAGGCCATGAAGGAGTGGATCATATTGGATAGAGACAAAAATGTACATGAAGGCCAAATCCTTGGTCTGACTGAAAAAGCTGGCATCTGGGATGGGAAAGAAGGGAGTATGTCGGGAGGTGAGAGGGGCTGAGAAGCAAGGCCCCTGCTTGACCTTCACAGAAATGTGAGCATTGAGAATCCAAGTGCTGGGGTTGGAAAAGGAGTCTAAGACTAAGCATGGCTAATATTTAACTTCAGGTAGTTGAGTTACTCTGATACAAACTCTTTTCCTGGTCCAAATATTCAGTAAAATCTATTATGTATGAGCCTTGCCTGAGTTTTTTTTTTTTAACGGATTCAAAGAAGACAATTGATTCCAAAAGTAACAGAACATTCATTCCTGGGAGGTGAGCTGCCAGTGGATTTTTGCATTTAGAGAAAGTCATCTCAGTACCAGAGGGGGCAGGAATTGAGTCCTAGGTCATTTGCAGATGCTATGGCAATTCAAATGACCTCTCCCTAGAATGTGGAGCAGTGGGTGGAACCAATATCAGTTAGATGACAGAGAGCAGTGGGACCTAAGCTGGCAGTTGAGTTTCACTTGTCTTGATCTTGATATTCATAAGCTCAGCACAGTGATTTTTCATTTGGACTGACCTGACCTGAACTGGTTTTTGTGATAGATGTGAAATAAAGAATTACAGACATTTTATAGACACTTGATTAGCAAATTAAAAACAAATTAAAGCAAATTAAAAACAAAACCAGGCAAAAGAAAAAAGTAGCTTAAAAGGTCAAATAATGGGCTAAAAAGTCAATATGATATCTTGAGTGATTATAAACAATTTACAAGATTGTCTCGTTTCTCCATATCATAGCACATGGGTGGTTATTGTTAACTCTTTCTCTTGTCATTGAGTGTCATTGAGGGTGAAGTTAAGACCGCAGTGCGAGGATTGGGAGAGGGGGATGAAAGTGGCTTTGAACGTTCAGCAAACCTTTTATCTGCTGGTGATCAAAGGCAAAGGCAAGTATGTCCTTAGAAACAGCACAATGAAGATATTGATTAAGCGACACTGATTCTATTGGATCCTCTTTAGATTTTACTATCTTCTCCCCAAAGATGTGGAATTTATGGAAATGGAGTAATAAAAGTAATTGTTTTATACGTTTTTGTCTTCAGAGATTTATGTGATGACTTCTACATATAGCTAACACTCCTCAGTGTCTGCAATAATTGCCAGGAATATTAAGTTTGCTCCATGGCAAATGCTAATAAAAACCTATATTCGTCATAAACTTGCAAGTTTTTCTTGAAGGGATTCATGTGTGAGTGAAGCTCTGCTTCACCTTCATAACAAAAGAGACATTCAACTGCTTCTGCTGAATCAGTGAAGCCCCACAGCACTTAACACCAGCCCCTCTTCTGTGACCATCGTATGCTCTGTGGAGCAGACTGGATCAAAGCAGAAGCCAATCCCCACTGGTGCTGTGGTCAAGAAGGATTGAGGCTCACAGAGCAGTCTTTGGTGGCCAATGAGTAGATTGAAGGAAACAAAATTAATCAGACCACAAAGGGGATATAATCATCCTGACCATCAGCATAGATGCTAATGGTCATTGACCACTTGCTATTGGTCAGACATTTATAAAGAATGCCTGGAATCTGAGAAAAACTTGCCAGATGGTTTCCAGCTTTCTTGGATGGAAGATCTTGAACATAAAAGTACTTCCTCTTCCCAAGCTCAGAAATGTCCAAGATTAAAATGGGATTTGGCAATGCAAACTCTGCTCAAAAGACAGCAACATCAGCCCACATCCCACAGACTTCTTGCCTCCTTTGCATAAACTATTTCTGAAGATATAAAACTTTGGGGACATTTTTCTTAAGTAACCACCACAGTTGCCTGCTACTTCACCTCGACCAGAGTTAGCTGTTTGCCACTGTGCTAAGGGCAAATGATGCTCATTGCAGGGGGAGGGGAAGGGGAGAAGGATAGAGAGGGAGAGAGACAGAGAGAGATAGAAAGACAGAAGGGAGAGACGGAATGGGAAGAGAGACAGAGGAGGGAAAGAAAGGGAGAAGGAGAAGAAGAGAGAGAGGGAGAGAGACAGGGAGAGGGAAAAAGAGAGTGAGGGAGGGAGAGAGTTAGAGAAGGGAGAGGGAAAGAATTAAATCAGTGAATAAAACTCAGAAAATCAGAATTTTACGTCCACTTTCACTGTTTCTTAAGCCTTCTTAAAGACTCTGTGTTCTTAAAAAATAGCATACTTCTACACAACTGTGCGTGTGTTGGTAGAGTGCAACAAAGTGACAGCTTTAGAAATGAACATTCTCTGTTTCCGAAGAAAACAGCCCCCTAGCCTTGAGTCTTGCTTCCAAAAGCACACACATGGGGTTATGTGGAAAGATCAGATACTCCAGCCTCAATGACGTCGTTCAAACAGGCATTCATCCATTTAATAGGTACCAAGTACCTGCAATATGCCAGGCCCTGTTCTTGGGATCCTGTAACAAGGGGTACATGGCCTTGTTCTCATAGAGCTTCTGAAGCAGTCAATGGTCTTGGCTCTCATCCTGAAACATCTCTCTAAGCACGTTGTCTCAGGCCTGGAGACAGGCTTCCCAGCTCTGGAGTGTGCATGGACACGGCCTCTGAGTTTATGGGCAAGGCACTGTGTGTGCGTAGCGGCATTATCTGGCATGCCCCTTTAAAAACCATGTGTCCTTGAGACTCCTGTCTGGGCTATGTGCCAGCACTCACGATAATAACAGTCCTGGGCTTGGCCAACCCATCTGCTTTCTCGTGGGAGAGTTAGCACAGAGACCCTTGCAGTTTGAGGGAACGTGGGGGCTCTCCGGGATACGGGGGGAATCTAGACCACGGACAATCTCCCTTGGCAAGCATGCAGCCTTTGTTCCTCCGCCTACTTAAGCAAGCTTCTCTCAGGGGCCAGTAGTGGGTGTATGTGGCAGTCCAACTGACTGCCACTGGACCTTCCCTGTAAGTAACTCCCAAGAAACCCATATGTCTTGTTTGCTGTCTCTGGATCTTTTCTTTGGTCTCTTGGCAACCTATCCCACATTGCTCACCCAGATGAGCGTGTGGCAGAACAGCATGTTTTCTAGGGGTCCTTGTCAGTCCTCTGTCTTCTAGTTCCTCTCTGTGAATGGAGTCTTGAAGATGAAAGGAAAACTCCCTGAGTGGGGTGGCTGAGGTGACTCCCACACAGCAGCCCAAAGCCCTTGACTTTATGAGTCCCAAAGGGTGACTTTCCATTACCTTGGGTCATTTCCATTACCGTCCAGGCATGGCAGCTTTACTCTCTCAGCATTAGAACTGAAAGGTACTAAAGAATAGTATAAATAACACAGGTGGACCATATTTGCATAAGAATACATCTCAAAAGCTATGCTTGAAAATCTGTGTTTATTTTTACTTTTCCTGAATCAAACAGTGTTTTTTTTAATTTTTATTTTTTTCTGATGTACATTATATTTCAAATTCTGTATACATTACATCATGTTCACCACCCGAACACTAATTATAGTGCATCCCCTCACATGTGACCCTAATCACCCCTTTTGCCCTCCCCCCTCCCCTCTTCCCCAATGGTAACCACCAGTCCAATCTCCAATGCTATGTGGTTTTTTTTTGTCGCTTTTATCTTCTACTTATGAGTGAGATCATATGGTATTTGACTTTCTCCCTCTGACTTATTTCACTCAGCATAATACCCTCAAGGTCCATCCATGTTGTCACAAATGGCTGGATTTCACATTTCTTATGGCTGAGTAGTAGTCCATCGTGTATAAATACCACATCTTCTTTATCCATCCGTCCCTTGATGGGCACCTAGGTTGCTTCCAAGTCTTGGCTATTGTGTATAATGCTGCAATGAACATAGGGGTGTAAGTATCTTTATGCCTTTGTGTTTTCAAGTTCTCTGGATAAATACCCAGCAGTGGAATAGCTGGATCATATGGTAGACCTGTCCTTAATTTTCTGAGGATACTCCAAACTGCTTTCCATAGTAGCTGCACCAGTTTGCACTGCCACCAGCAGTGAACAAGGGTTCCCTTCTCTCCACACCCTCTCAACATTTGTTGTTTCCTGTCTTGTTAATTATAGCCATTCTGACTGGAGTGAGGTAATACCTCATTGTAGTTTTGATTTGAAGTTCCCTGATAGCTAATTATGTTGAGCATCTTTTCATATGCCTGTTGGCCATCTGTATTTCTTCTTTGGAGAAATCTCTGTTCAGATCTTTTGCCCATTTTCTAATTGGATTGCTGGTTTTTTTGTCGTTGAGCTGTATGAGTTCTTTGTATATTTTGGACATTAACCCCTTATCTGATATGTGGTTTGCAAATATCTTCTCCCAATTGTTAGGTTGTCCTTTTGTTTTGTTGATGGTTTCCTTTGCTGTGCAGAAACTTTTTAGTTTGATGTGGTCCCATTTGTTCATTTTTTCTTTTGTTTCCCTTGCCCAGACAGACATGGGACTTGAAAATATGCTGCTCAAACCAATGTCATAGAGCGTACTGCCTATGTTTCCTTCTAGAAGTCTCATGGTTTCGGGTCTTACATTCAAGTCTTTAATCCATTTTGAGTTGATTTTTGTGCATGGTGTAAGGGAATGGTCTCCTTTCATTCTTTCGCACGTGGCTGTCCAGTTTTCCCAACACCATTTATTGAAGAGACTCTCCTTTCTCCATCATATGCTCTTGGCTCCCTTGTCGAATATTAGCCGTCCATAAATGTGTGGGTTTACTTCTGGGCTCTCAATTTTGTTCCATTGATCTGTGTGTCTGTTTTTGTGCCAGTACCATGCTGTTTTGGTTACTATGGCTTTGTAGTATAATTTGAAATCGGGGAGTGTGATACCTCTAGCTTTGTTCTTTTTTCTGAGGAATCCTTTGGCTCTTCGGGGACTTTTGTTGTTCCATATAAATTTTAGGATTCTGTGTTCTATTTCTGTAAAAAATGTTGTTGTAACTTTGATAGGGATTGCGTTGAATCTATAGATTGCTTTAGGAAGTATGGACATTTTAACAATGCTAATTCTTCCAATCCAAGAGCACGGAATTTCTTTCCGTTTCTTTGTGTCTTCTTCAATTTCTTTCAACAATGTTTTACAGTTTTCGGTGTACAGATCTTTCACCTCTTTTGTTAAGTTTATTCCTAGGTATTTTATTCTTTCTGTTGCAATTGTAAATGGGATTGTATTCTTAATTTCCCTTTCTGCTACTTCGTTGTTAGTATATAGAAATGCAACCGATTTTTGTACATTGATTTTGTATCCCGCAACTTGACTGTATTCCTTTATTATTTCTAAAAGTTTTTTAGTGGACTCTTTAGGGTTTTCTAGATATAAAATCATGTCATCTGCAAAGAGTGACAGTTTCACTTCTTCTTTTCCAATGTGGATCCCTTTTATTTCTTTTTCTTGCCTGATTGCTCTGGCTAGGACTTCCAATACTATGTTAAATAAGAGTGGTGACAGTGGGCATCCTTGTCTGGTTCCTGTTCTTAGAGGGATAGCTTTCAGTTTTTCTCCATTGAGAATGATATTTTCTGTGGGTTTGTCATTTATGGCCTTTATTATGTTGATGTATTTTCCTTCTATACCCAATTTATTTAGAGTTTTTATCACAAATGGATGCTGTATCTTGTCAAATGGTTTCTCTGCATCTATTGAGATGACCATGTGATTTTTATTCTTCATTTTGTTAATGTGGTGTATCACGTTGATAGATTTGCAGATGTTGAACCATCCTTGCATCCCCGGAATGAAACCCACTTGATCATGATGTATGATCTTTTTAATGTATTGTGGTATTCGATTTGCTAGTATTTTATTGAGGATTTTTGCATCGATGTTCATCAGTGATATTGGCCTGTAATTTTCTGTTTTTGTGTGGCCCTTGTCTGGTTTTGGTATCACGATAATGTTTGCTTCATAGAAGGAGTTAGGAAGCCTCCCCTCCGCTTCAATTTTTTGGAAGAGTTTGAGAAGGATAGGTATTAAGTCTTCTTTGTATGCTTGGTAGAATTCACCAGGGAAGCCATCTGGTCCTGGACTTTTATTTTTTGCAAGGTTTTTAATTGCTGTTTCGATCTCCTTACTGGCGATCGGTCTATTCAAATTTTCTACATCTTCTTGGTCCAGTTTTGGAAGGTTGTATGTTTCTAAGAATTTATCCATTTCTTCTAGATTATGCAATTTGTTGGCGTATAGCTTTTCATAGTATTCTTTTATTATCTTTTGTATTTCTGAGGTGTCCGTTGTAATCTCTCCTCTTTTGTTTCTGATTTTATTTATTTGAGACTTATCCCTTTTTTTCTTGGTGAGTCTAGCTAAGGGTTTGTCAATTTTGTTTATCTTTTCGAAGAAACAGCTCTTGGTTTCATTAATTTTTTCTATTGTTTTTTTAGTCTCTATTTTGTTTATTTCTGCTCTGATTTTTATTATTTCCTTTCTTCTGCTGATTTTGGGCTTTGTTTGTTGTTCTTTTTCCAGTACCTTTAGGTGCACTTTTAGATGGTCTATTTGGGATTTTTCTTGTTTGTTGAGGTAGGCCTGAATTGCTATAAACTTCCCTCGTAGAACCACTTTTGCTGGATCCCACAGATTTTGGCATGTCGTGTTTTCATTTCCATTTGTCTCCAGGAATGTTTTTATTTCTCCTTTGATTTCTTCATTGACCCAATCATTGTTCAGTAGCATTTTGTTCAATCTCCACATTTTTGTGGCTTTTCTGGTTTTCTTTCTGTAGTTGATTTCCTGTTTCATACCTTTGTGGTCAGAAAAGATGCATGGTATTATTTCGACCTTCTTAAATTTATTGAGACTTGTTTTATGGCCTAATATGTGATCAATCCTAGAGAATGTTCCATGGGCATTTGAAAAGAATGTGTATTCTGTGGTTTTTGGATGGAATGTTCTGTATATATCTAGTAAGTCCATCTGGTCTAATGTGTCCTTTAAGGCGAGTGTTTCCTTATTGATCTTCTGTTTGGATGATCTATCCATTGGTGTAAGTGGAGTGTTATTTAAAGTCCCCTACTATTATTGTGTTACTGTCTATTTCTCCTCTTATGTCTGTTAATAATTGCTTTATATATTTAGGTGCTCCTCTGTTGGGTGTGTAGATATTTACAAGTGTTATATTTTCTTGTTGGATTGTTCCCTTTATGATTATGTAGTGCCCGTCTTTGTCTCGTATTACAGTTTTTGATTTAAAGTCTATTTTGTCTGATATAAGTATTGCTACCCCTGCTTTCTTTTCTTTGCCATTTGTGTGGAATATCTTTTTCCATCCTTTCACTTTCAGTTTGTTAGTGTCTGTAGGTCTGAAGTGTGTCTCGTGTATGCAGCATATACATGGATCTTGTTTTTTTATCCAGTTGGCCACCCTATGGCATTTGATTGGAGAATTTAATCCATTGACATTTAAAGTAGCTATTGATAAATATGTATTTATTTCCATTTTGTCCCTTTACCTTTTCTTGGGTGTTTTAGTAGTTCTTCTCAGTTCCTTTCTTTTTCTCTTGCTCTCTTCACTTGTGGTTTGATGGCTATCTTTAGTAATATGTTTGATTTCTTTGTCTTACTTTTTTTCCTGCTTGTTATAGGTTTCTGGTTTGTGGCTACCATGAGGATCCCATTTAATATACATGCATATAACAGTCTATACTGAGTAGATAGACTCTTTAGCTTGACCTCTTTCTAAAAGCTGTACTTTTTCACTCCCCTCCTCCCACATTATATGTTTTTCACATCATATATAGTCTTTTATTTAGTGTGTGTATATTCATTACCCACTTATCTTTGAAATAGGTAGTTTTAGTACATTTGTCTTTTAACCTTAATAGTACCTTCACAGGTAGTTGATCTGCTGCCTTTACTATACTTTTACCTTACAAATGATTTTATTGCCTGCTTTTTCTTGTTGTTTTGGGTTTTTTTGGATAATTTTTTTCTTTTATCTCTATTTGTGGTCATTACTTTCCCACTTAAATAAGTCCCTTCAGCATTTCTTGTAGAACTGGTTTCTTAGTGATAAACTCCTTTAATTTTTGCTTCTCTGGGAAGCTCTTTGTCTCTCCTTCCATTCTGAATGACAGCCTTGATGGATAGAGTATTCTTGGTTGTAGGTTTTTTCCTTTTAGCACTTCAAATATGTCGTGCCATTATCTTCTCGCCTGTAGGGTCCCAGCTGAGAAGTCTGCTGACAGCCTGATGGGCTTCCCTTTATATGTCACTTGTGGCCTTTCTCTTACTGCTTTCAGGACTCTCTCTTTGTGTTTAACTTTAGACATTTTGATTATAATATGTCTTAGTGTAGGCCTCTTTGGGCTTCTCTTATTTGGATCTCTCTGTGCTTCCTGAACTTGGATGTCTGTCTCCTTCCTCAGGTGAGGAAAATTTTCCTCTATTATTTCTGACAAATAAATATTCTGCCCCTCTGTCTCTCTCTTCTCCTTCTGGGACCCCTAAAATCTGAATGTTAGCATGCTTGATATTGTCCCAGGGTTCCCTTACACTGTTCTCATTCTGTCTAATTCTTTTTTCTCTTTTCTTTTCTGCTTGGGTGATTTCCTCTAATCTTTCATCTAGCTCGCTGATCCGTTCTTCTGCTTCCTCTACTCTGCTATTGAATCCCTCTAGTGAATTTCTCATTTCGAGTATTGTATTCTTCATTTCTGATTGGTTCTTTTTTATATCTTTCACTTCTTTGCTGATGTGCTCACTGTGTTCATCCATTCTTCTCTGCAGATCTGTGAGCATCCTCATTATATTTTGTTTGAATTCGTTGTCAAGGAGGTCACTAGTTTCTGTTTCACTTAGTTCTTTTTCTGGTGTTTTGTAGTGTTCCCTTGCTTGGAACATATTCCTTTGCCTCCTCATTATGCCTCTTTCTCTGTGCTATTTTCTTTGTACTAGGTGAGTCAGCTATGTCTCCTGATCTTGGAGAAGTCACCTTATGTATGAGATACCTTATGAGGCCCAACAGTGTGCTTCCCTCTCATCACCAGACCATAAGAACCAGGAGTGACCCCTTTGTGGGATACTTGTGTTCTTCTGCTGTGGCAGGGTTGCTCCCACTGCAGGTACCCAGGGAGTCTGATCTTTTCTTCCCTGGCCAGCTGTTTGTAAATCCGGTTTGGAGGGGCCTCAGCACTGTTGGCTACAAAGTCTATTAGCACACTCTTATTGCAAGTGTCCTCTTAATTGGGTTGGTACCCAGTGTAGCTGGTTGCTAGGCTAAGGGGCGTACAGTTGTGATAGGCCTCAGGCCAACAAGGCTGATGTCAGTTCTCTTAGGAGTGCACCTGAGTGGGGCTAGCCCTTAGCATGGAGGCACTCAGCTGTTTCAGGCTTTGGAAGGTGGGGCTGATACTTTTTATGGCTATTTGTGAAGCACAAGTCTTGTGCCGCTGATAAGCCTCACCCCCCTCTGGACTACATACACTGTCAACACAGTCCAATGCCCCCCACAGTTCACCTGGTCCTCACACAAGCCCTGCCCCACAGAGGCAGACACCCTTGCCTACCTGTAGAGGATCAAGGCACTCAGTCAATGCAGGCTGAAAAGTAGCCTGAGGGCTTGCTGTTAGGTGGGGCCAGTCCCTGGGGCGGGTTGTCTGCCCTGGCTGAACTGGATTAAATCTGTGCTCTAGTGGGCTTGGCAGACCCCTGGGCTAACAGCCCAAGGGATGCATCTCAATGGCCCCCAATGGTTTCCCTATCAGCACGCCTGGACCAGCTCAGAACAACGGCCCCACCAATGTCTCAGTCTCAGGAGAGGATCCTCCTCTCACCAAGATGCCCCCAGAGCCCACCAGGTGAGTCTTGTTTCACCAAAGGACAGTCAGCCTTCTCTCTGGTGATTTTAGCTTCCTGCAATGAGTGAGTTTGTGCGTGGGCCCTTTAAGACCCAGATCTTTTCGGCTTTCGGCCGATAGCTTTTCTGGGGTGTCCTCGCTGCAGTTAATAGCCAGCAAAGCCAGATAGTAAGACCCCCCTCTCAGTTGGGCTGAGTCCGAAGGATGGTTATAGCAGTATTGCCCCCGCTCCGGACATCACTCCTCCAGGGAGGACTGTGTACCTTAGGTTGGCTCCCGCCTGGCCAGCTGAGAAGCTCCACTGCTCCCAAAGGTGGCTTTTTTCCTCTCCGGTGGGATTTACTGCCTCTTCTGCTTTCGTCAGGACTGTCCCTTGTCGTGGGGGTTCTTTTTAACCAGTTTTCAGTTTTCAATCCAGGGTGATTTTCCCCAAAATTGTTGTAACCTGGTTGTGTTCGTGGGAGGAGGCGAGTTCAATGTTGCTCACAGTGCCATCTTGACGAGAACTCCTGAATCAAACACTTTTTTAAATGCTTGAGCAGAGCTTGCTCTCTATAGGAACTTGGATAAGTGTCATGAATTGTCATGACCTCCATGTATACACACGTAAGTTTTTCTCCTTGATTTATCTCTTTTTTAATGTGGAGGCAGAAAGAGTAGCTTTCAGCCCTGGTTCTCCTGATTGAGGAAGCCAAGCCAGCCAATGAGCCTTCCTTCCTCAAGTTCCCTCACGTGTAAAATTCGGATTATCATTCCACACATATTTGTGGGGCCGAACCTGTACCAAATACTGTGAGAGTTTCTCAGGCGACAATGATGCATGAGAAATAACTCTGTCCCCCACTGCCTCCAGCCTATGGAACAGTGCAGACAGGGACCACTCAAGGGTGTCCCAGCCACACCAAGAGCAGAGGGAGCAGGCCAGAACTGTGCGCTGCTGTCTTCCCTTGTGTTCTGCCCTGCCCAGCAGCACCCACAGAGTCTGCTCACCACTGCAGGGCGGACAGATGCACAGACAGAGCTTAGCCACACGGAGGGAGAAATGTGCCTTTAAGAGAGCAGCATAAGGATCAGAGAGGTCTATTGTCCATACTTTCTAACCTATCCAGGTTGGTGCCTGGTACAAACAAGCTAATGCAGGGAAGCATTTATTTTAATTTTATTTTTAGGCTTTAAAAAAATTGTGGTAAAATACACATAATATAGAATTTACCATCATAATCATTCTTAAGGGTACAGTTCATTAGTGTTAAGTATATTCACATTGTTGTATAGTCAACTCCAGAACTCTTTCATCTTTCAAAACTGAAACTGTGTTCCCATTAAACACTAATGTTGTGTTCCCACCTGCCCCCAGCCCTTAGCAACCATTATTGTTTCTGTCTATGTGAATTTGATGACTATAGGGACTTCATATGAGTAGAATCATATACTATTTTTCTCTTGTAACTGGCTTATTTCACTTAGCGTAATGTCCTCAAGGTTCATCCATTTTGCAACATGTGTCAGAATTTCCTTCCTTTTTAAGGCTGAGTAATATTGAATTTTATGGAGAGACCACATTTTGTTTATCCATTCATTTGTTGACTGACACTTGGGTTGCTCTCGCATTTTGACTATTGTGAGTAATGCTGCTCTGAACATGAATACATAGGGAAGTATTTTTAAAAGTAAAGATGACAAATAGCCTCCTTATTTTTATTTCAAAGACTTTCCCAAAGGTAGAGCTCATCAATAGCCCATATGTTGTTTCCATTCCTTTCTGCAATTAATCAACTATTCTCTTTACTCCACACACACTTTGTATCAGACAATAGCACCATCAACAGGGCAGCAAAGATACAGTCCTGTGGGAGAAATAAACAACATAGCATTTTCAAAATTGATTTTAGTGGAGTCATTTTAAAATGGAGTCAGAGCTGCCTCTCCAGAGAAACTGCCTTGCTGTCTTAAACCTTTGACTAGGGCAAACCTTTCGACTGGGTCAAAACAGCAACTGTTTTACAAGCAACTGTTTGAGAAGTCAGCAAGAGAGCGGACTTTCTAAAGATGGAGCCAATAGTCAATCATTGCTTAGCCAAGACTAGCTCTCTGCCTCCAACTCCAATTAAAATTCTTTGTAACAGTACTTCCCTTCTTTGCCTTTAAAAGCCTCTGAGTTTTACTCTCTAGTGGGACACTATTTGAGTGTTCACCTGAATCTGTGCTCCCCAAATTACAATTCTTTGATCTGAATTAAACTCTTTGCTTCTTAAATTGGCTTCCGTTTTTTAGGTTAACAACATGACTCTGGGCAAGTGGATTCTACGGAAGGGGAAGTGCAGCGTGGAGGACTCATAATAGAGACTCAACCAAGACGGGGTGCCTGTGATGAGAGAAAGATCACATGAGCTTCCCCAGGAAGCTTAACTTAGCCTGACAGATCAGACCCAGTGAAGAGCAAGAGGTTTGCAGGCTGCGGCATCTCAGGAAATAGCAATGCTGATTGATGTATTCATTCATCTGTTCACAGCAACCTGCGGAGAGTCCCAGCCGCTTCTTCTGCAAAACTGACAGGTATCGCCAGACTCTCTTGCCCCCCTCTGCAGTGTGTCCTCTGCACACTCGAGGACCCCAGCTCTGCCCAGCTGCCCACCTGCACTCTTGGGGCTACACAGGCCCACTTAGACACCCCACACCTGTGCTTTGAGGTAAGTATTCCCATCAGAGCAGAGCCCTCCCCTCAGGGCTTCTCAGTCCTCACTCTTCAGCACAAGGTTCCAAAAGAAACAGAGACCCCTGGGAGCCTGAGGACAAATTGTCACCAGGCCTCAAAAGCTTTACACTGGTTTTACAAAGATTACTTCTTACTTTTTTTAAATGAACATATCTGCCTAAATTTTGATTCATATTGTTATAAAAATTCTACCTTAAAATTTTTCAGGCCTATAGGAAGCCTCTGGAACTGTATCATGTACAATAAGATAGTTCATGCTGGACACTCTAATGTTAAAATTAACTTTTTTTCCAGTTAGGTAAACTGCACTAGTCTTTTGTAGGAATTGACTTTACTTAATTTTTTATAGTTTGATTTCCATTACAGAACTTAATGCAGATTCATCTAAATATGAAAATTGTCTATAGCAAAATGTTGAAATATGTCACATTTGTGATGATTTTATGAGTTAGGTTTGCCAAAGATAAACAAAGCCAGTGTAGGTGAGGAAGACATTTCCTTTACCCACTGTGGGTTCTTCTGGCCGGAGAATGAATTAAATTCACATGAGACACAATAACAGGAGAAAATGAAACAAAGCTTTATACCATGTTTACACGGGAGAGGCTCAGGCAACCTGAGTGAATCACCAAAATGGCCAAAGGCACCACCTTAAATATCATCTTCAGCTAAAGACAAAGGAGGATGTTGGCGGTGGCGGGAGTCAGTTACAGGAGGTCACCAGACAAGTACAGTAAACAAGACGCAGATTTAAGTCCTTGCCTTCCGCATTGATTAAGAGTTTCTAGAGATAAGGTCATCCCCCCTTCTTCCTGGTCCAGAGAGGGAGACACCTTTACAGATGGAGATTTCCTTTACAATGTAAATGTCTCTTAACAAAGGGTAAGTAAATTCTGCTTTTCAGAGTTTCTTTCCTGTCTGCAGTTTTAAAAGTAACCAGCCCAAAATAATCCTCATGCCAAAGAGACGTATCTTGGGGTGGCCAATTCCAGTACCCCACACTAGACACTAGTAAAACAACAAAAACAGACTTTAATTACTGCAGCAGGGAAAAGAGTCCAGCTTTAACTGAACTTAATCTTGTGGAAACAGCAGGCAGAAGACTTTCTAAAGGCTGGGGTGTGCTGGGGGCAGACACTGAGAGGGGTGAAGGAGAGTTTGATCCATAAGACTAGGCCATCAGGGTTTATTAATTGGTGTTTACTCGGAGGAGAAACAAACTTCTCATATCTTTATGAAGGGAGGCAGTAGAGGGGTTGGACCAAGATGCGCACTTCCCACAGGGTTTGGGAGCAAGAGAAGAGTCATCTCCTTGAATGTTCATTCATATTTCAAAGAGAAAGCTATGAGGTCCTTGATGAGACAGTTCTGAGTGGTGGAAGATTTACCTCTCAAAGGGCAGAGAAAAGAATTACAACTTCAAGCTTTCTAAAGTGACTGCTCTAAGAGGAGGGACAGGGCCTATCTGGCTGTTACCAGGTTTTGGCTGGTACAAATAAATTAATTTGGCTGGAAAAAATAAATCCTGGCAATGCCGAGCTTTCTCAGGCAGGCATTTTAAGGGATTCTGCAGATCCTAGGGACAAAGCCTTAAACCTCCAGAAGCCATGCTAGAGTATGGTCAAATCTCTTAGTGCAGGGGTTTGGATGGAGTTGTTACATGCTGAGAGCTCTTTTGTAGTTTTCAGGTTCCATCAATATTTACATTATACAACTGAGTTGGGTTGAAAGCAAAGAGAAAGATTCTAAAAATTATAATAAGAAATCACCTCACAGCCATCAGAATGACTATTATTAAAAAGAGAAGAAATAATAAGTGTTGGAGAGGATGTGGAGAAAAGGGAACCCTTGTACACTGCTGATAGGAATGCAAGCTGGAGCAGCCACTGTGGAAAACAGTATAGAGATTCCTCAAATAATTAAAAATAGACTTACCATATGATCCAGCTATTCCATTTCTGGGTATTTATCCAAAGGACATGAAAACATTAATTTGAAAAGATATATGCCCCCCTATGTTCCTTGCAGCATTATTCATAATAGCCAATACTTGGAAGCAATCTAAGTGTGCCCATCAACGGATAAATGGATCAAGATGATGTGGTATTAATATATATATATATATATACAGTGGAATATTACTCAGCCATAAGAAAGATGGAATTGTGTCATTTTCAACAACATGGAAGGACCTTGAGGGTATTATGCTAAGTGAAATAAGTCAGACAGAGAAAGACAAATACTGTATGATTTCACTCATAAGTGGAAGATAAACACATAGATACAGAGAATAGATTAGTGGTTACCAGAGGGGAAGGGGGCAGGGGAAGTAGGAAAGGGGTAAAGGCAGACGTGTATGGTGCTGGATGGAAACTAGACTTTTGGTGCTGAACATGATGTAGTCTATACAGTAGTTGAAATATAATGATGTACACCTAAAATTTGTATAATGTTATAAACCAATGTGACTTCAATGAAATAAATTTTACAAGAAGAGAAGAAGAAAACATTTCTTCCTAAGCTTAGAGGATGAACATGTGTGTGTGTGTTTGCATATGTAAGCACACGTGTGTGTGTGTGTTTTTTTTTTTTTTGAGAAAGGTTAGCCCTGAGCTAACATCTGCCACCAATCCTCCTCTTCTTGCTGAGGAAGACTGGCCCTGAGCTAACATCCTTGACCATCTTCCTCTACTTTATATGCAGGATGCCTGCCACAGCATGGCTTGACAAGCAGTGCATAGGTCCACACCCGGGATCCAAACCAGTGAACCCTGGGCTGAAGAAGTGGAATGTGTGAACTTAACTGTTCTGCTACAGGGCTGGCCCCACTGCGTGTTTTCTTTTACAAGACAACTCTATAAACTATCTCACTGAGTGGTTAAATTCAGTATTTCTAAATTCTATGTCTAGTATTTTTACCTAGTGTCTTTGTTTGCTCCAGTCAATCTTTAAATTTGGAGAGAAAATGAAATGAAAATTTTAGAACCATCTATAGTACCAAGAGCCTCAGGCATATGCTCCTCACAGCCACACTCCTGGGAAAAGTGTCTTTCCTCTGGAATGCTGCCTAATCCTGTGACATGATGACAGTGATGATGCCAATAGCAACAACCAGGCATGAGACACGCTTGCACACTCAGCATGCAAAGCCCTGTTCTACAGACCCAACACACATTACCTCATTTCATCTGGGAAATCTACTATTATCATACCCGTTCATCACACTGGGAAACTGAGAGACAGAGAGGCAGACCCAAACAGCATCAATGGTTTTCTGGTTTTAAGTTTTTTTCAGTTTTCCAATCTTAAAAGAAGCCTACTGTCTAAAACATTCTCAGAATGCCCCTGGCTGGGGTGACCAGCTGATGGGATTCCCTGATGCTCTCATACAATCAAGGACTCGACAGTACAGTGTGGAAAATGTGAAACTCTCAATGCTTGGTACCATTTTCTGCTTTTAAATATTATGTCTAATATTTTTATGGCTACTAATTTATTAGAGAAATACTAATTTCTTGTTTCTACAGAGTTGAGGTAAAATTTCACCAAGGTGTGATATTCATTATAAAATAATTCTGCTGGAACTTCCTCCATTCCTCCAAATAAAAATGAACCATGATTTAAGGGAAAATGACCCAAAGAGGCACGTGCCTCTTTGTACATGATTTCTGTAAGGTCCACATTGAGATCAGCGAATCTGTTTCTCGTTACCAACGTAGCATCCAAGAAGGGGTGACTAGTTTGGGCTCATAATGAGTCAGGTCAGGTGTATTCTAAATGCAATAAGTTTTCTGTTCAAGTTTTTAGAGAGCTTGAGGGCAGATCTGAGATGCCCAAATCTAAGTCCTTTGTTTTATTAAGGCCCTGACCACCCTGCTCCCGGGTCACAGTGTGTGTTTGTGAGCCCTCGCTGGCTTAATTGCTAATATGGATTTCCATTATTTTCCTCCTATGCGTTCATTTTCCTGGTGGTTCACAAATAAAATAGAAAAGGAAGCAATGAGAAATATAAAAAGAACTTTATTAAAATGCATAATAAGCCTGAAAATGCTTATTACCCATTCTACCTACAGGTGTGCTGTCCATGTGGGACTTCTTTCTACTATATTTGTTACTTAATATGAGAATTCAGTATCCAAGGTGGCGAAATTTTGTTTTTTCTAGAGAATATGTTTGCTTTGGGGAAGGTATTTTTGAAGCACCAGAATAACTTTCAGTTGTCTTCTGGAATGATTTTCCCCCCATTCCTCTCATGTGGAGCCTCTGTTCTCTGCCTTGTACTAGTGGCAGTGAATTTGGCAGAGAGCTTGTCATTTGACAGATGGAGGGGTTTTTGCCTAATGAAATAGTGCAGATCTTCAATCTTGTCAAAGGCTGCCTAACAGAACTTGGTATCTGAGTTAAAACCAGATTTCATGCACACTCATAGGTGCTCAGATCTTTCAGGAACCCTGGGCTTTTGCCCAAATGACCATCAATGTAATAGTTGTCACTCATCCTTCTTAGTTTATTGGTCCAGGTGATTGAAGTGCTGATATTCGTTCTGAATTTTATCTAAACAGTCTCAAATATCTACAAATAGGGCCATCTTGTACGAATTCTGATGTTTATGTGTTCTTTGCACTCTTATGTGATTTTAAAGAGAATTCTTAGGATTTAGAACTCTAGAAATACACAGGAATCAATACATCTGAAATCCTGCCATATACAAAATAATTACTTTAATTGCTGTTAAATTTGAGGTGATGTGTGTGGAGATGTCTAGCAAATTTTAACTGAATGAGTTTTCTGATTTCCATTGATCTTTAAACTTACCATAAGAGTAAACTATTTGGAGGCAATTTTGAATTAGCAAGAGCAGTCAATGTCTCTCAAATTTAAGGTGCTTACAAATGCAGATTTATTTCAGTAGTTCTGGGATGAGTGGAGTCTGCAGTTCTAATAAGTGTCTAGGTGCTGCAGCTGCTGCTGGTCCTGGGAAACCACCTGCTGTGCTTACTGGTCAGCTATGGGGACTTCCGGTACTCCTTCCTGATATTTGAGCTACAGGACCTTCTTTTACTTATCTTCCCCTGCGTGGCAGAGACTCTTGATCACCAAAATCCACTTTACCCTCTTCTTCCTGGGCAGGCAGCTGGACACTTTCTGGCCTTCTGTGCCATTAGGAGTATCCATGCTCCTAGACTCTGCCTAACAGAACGTGTGCAATTTCCAGCCCAGCCCATAAACACCTTCCACCCGCGAGCTCACTCTTTCTCACCCATCCACTGGATAGTTAGAAAAGAAGGACAGTGCCTCTCAGAAGAAGAAATGGGAGTCTCTGTGTCAGGGTGGGGCTGAATCCTCCACTGGCCTCTCCAAGCTGGGCTGTGAGAAAACTCTGATTCTGTGAAGCAGCTGAGATTCCAGGTTTACTTGTAGTAACAGCCTTCCTTGGCAAATACAGTGTCTGAGGGAAGACTGCTTAATTCCAGGAACGTATTGCTTGAAGAACTTGCTACTCAATCTAATTTCAAAATACTTCTCAGTCTCAAATATATACCTATTTAATTCATGGATTTGCATTCCTTCTTCCACTCTCAGGGGACGATTAAAGGGTTTGCTTAAAGAACATGAAAATACAAATGCGTCAAGATACATGCACGCCTACGTTCATTGCAGCAGTATTCACAATAGCCAAGTCTTGGAAGCAATCTAGTTGCCCATAAAGAGATGAATAGATAAAGAAGTGGTGTATACACATGGAATACTACTCATCTATAAAAAAAAATGAAATGCAGCCATTTGTGACAACATGGATGGACCTTGAGGGTGTTATGCTAGGCAAAATAAGTCAGAGGGAGAAAGTCAAATGCCATATGATCTCATTCATAAGTAGAAGACAAAAACAACAAACAGTCACATAGAGACAGATTGGTGGTTACCAGAAGGGGCAGGGGAGGGAAGAGGGCAAAAGGGGTCATTAGGCATATGTATGGGGTGCTCAATTGTAATTAGTCTTTGGGTGGTGAACACGATGTAATCTACATAGGAATCAAAATATAATGATGTACACCTGAAATTTATATAATGTTATAAACCAATGTTACTGCAATAAAAAAAGAGGTTTGCTCAGGTATCACCTCTCCCTCCAGTTTCCACCTCTAAGTTTTCTCCCAATTTAGCTATATAAAAGTTTTAAAAAGGCATATTGTGAATATTAGGTTCTACTCCAGACCTAATAAATCAGAAGCTACTGAGGATGCACTTGGAACCTAACTTTAGCAGGAGACCCAGGTGCCATGCTTATCAGCAGCCAAGTTTTAGAAATGAAGAATTAGGCAAAATGGGCTGTGTGATGGAAGGAGAAAATGGATTGGGGATGACTGGTGTTTTTAAACTTCCCTCTTTAAAAGGGCTTTTCTTTTATGGAAAATTATTCCCTTCAGCCTTGCATTTTTCTCACCAGTTTGGTTTATTTGATTATTACCCACTTCGCCCCAGAAGAACAATGTGGAATTAAAGTCTTTTAAAATTTAATTTTCTGTCACCAGGGGATCTGCACTTTTCTGCATCTTGCTTTTGAAATGCCAAATGCTGGGGCTAGCCCGGTGGCATGGCCTAGTGGTTAAGTTTGTGTGCTCTGCTTCAGTGGCCCCGGGGTTTGCAGGTTTGGATCCTGTCTTGGACCTACACACCGTTCATCAAGCCACGCTGTGGCAGCATCACATATAGAAGAACTAGAAGGACCTACAACTAGGCTACACAACTGCGTACTGGGGCTTTGGGGAGAAAACAAAAAACGAAAGTGGAAGATTGGCAACAGATGTTAGCTCAGGGCCCATCTTCCTTACCAAAAAGCATACTTAAATAAATAAATAAATAAATTAATTAATTAAAAGGCCAAATGCTCCTTCTCATTAAGTCTGATATATGCAGTTTGCTGCTGACTCCATGTTTATTGCTTCACTTGATTGTAGTGGTTTTCTGCTCCATCTTTGCTCTATTTGGTCAGATTTATGCTTTATTCAAACTTTGCATGGCATGGTTAGAGAAGCTGAGAGGAACCAATCAGATTAAAAGTTAGGGTCCAGAAAACTGATACCCCAGTTTTTGGTGAGTCTGTTAACACCTGAACTGCTATGACACTGATTAGCTTTCATTTCTATCCCATTGGTTCTCAATGGATTATGGCTAGCATTATTAGAAAATGTGACCTATCTTACTGGAGAGTGGGTATATTTGTAGGACCCTGATTACATCCTACAATATATCATTACTATTTAAACATTTGCCACCAATAAAAGCTCTTGCTACCAAGCCATTAAAAAATCTATGAGAACATTTGAAGTTCTGGCAAGTTGAATTGGCCTGAAAAGCAGAGGCGACATTGCTTGGGCTGCCATGGTGATAAATAAGGCATGTAAATATGGGAATGGCCAAGTTGGCAGGAAAGGTGAATTCACATCTGAAATAGTTCTTTATCCCAGAGAGGAAGAACCACTCACCGTCAGCTCAAGGATGTAAGGCATTCAATGTAACGAACCTACTAAGTGGATGGCTAATGTCCCTAGGGAATGGTGCCACATCAGGGGCATAGAGTTGGCCTCTAGGAAAGTCACTCATATGGCATGATTTTATGTGGCATGAATTGGTCAGACTCTGGGATGAGTCTGTTTTACTAAAGCACCTAGGGTGCTTACTTCTACCACTCAAAAGATCTAAATAATTTTGAGTCCATCAAAATGGACTAGCGGAATGTGGTCTGTAGGATATCAAAATGATTAAGATCTCTCTGAGCTGGACGTATTATGACAAAAATAATATGAGTTTACCAAGTCCTGGGATAAGTGTCGAAGTGTATTACTGGCCCTTGCAGGTGAAGCCAATCATTTTTTATTGTCTATTGATTGGGACTAAAATAAAAGCATTTGCTGGGTCAATAGCTGCACACTAGCTTCCAGAGCCTTTGTTATTTGCTCCAGAAAATATATCACGTCTGGAGCTGTCTCTGTGAACAGCATCATACGCTGATTCATTCTATAATAATCCCTGAAGTCATTCTCGATGAAGAGTTATTATTTCAGGTCTATCTGGCTTTTGCACCAGACACATGTGCAAGTCAAATGAGGACGGATAGAATCATTTTCCCTGCATCTTTGAAGTGTTAGATGGAAAAAGCCTGACATTCCCCCAAGGATGGGACATTATTTGGGGTTTACCATTTTGGCAAACTAGGGTCATTAGGCTGGCTTCCACTTTACCCTCGTACTGCATTAGCCCTTGCTCTGTGGGTCAGCAAATATGGAGGCAAACTGACATCCTGCCTTTCATCATGGCAGAACACTCCACAACTGTTGGAAAGAAAACGAAAAGGCTGTTTGTCTTCTAACTCAAGTGCTCCAAACAAATAAAACCTTGAGCTTTTCTGCTACTCATTTCTTCACAAGATCGTGTTTATCCCTGACTTTTGTATTCCCATTATTTGAAAGATATGTAATATCGTTTGTGGATATTGTGTTAATCATGGTAGAAAATGACTATTTTTGCCATATGAAGAGACATAGCTTGGTTACTTTAGTAACCTGGTTTTATTTTCTTTAGATATCATTGTGTGTTTCATTTGGTGAGATTTAGCTGGTACTTCGCTGGCAAACATCTTTGCAAGTAGAAAACTTTTTCTTTTTTAAAAGCCTTAGTCTCTCCATCTCCATGGAACAAATGTGTGAAATTTCCACCAGATTTAAAGTATGTCTACTTGTATGGAATGTTAGGAACCGTAGTCCTCTGGGCTTTTAGAAGGTGGACATGGACAAAGAGATTGCTGATGCCCTGACTTCTATAGCCCCCTCTGACCTTGGACCTTAGGATCATTTTGCTTCCCCAGGGAATTTTTAAAGTCCATAGCACCAATATTGAATAACTCTAGAAATTCTGATTATTTCCTTTTCCACTATGCAGAGTCACCCTGGTGAATAGCTCCTGTCCCCTGGGAAAGGCTTGGAGGAAGAATTGAACAGTTTCTGTCCTCTGGATCTGTGAATTGGCTTATACTCGAGTGTGGTGAAGGTCTATGAACCCTATTACGTCAACGTATTTGGCCACTTGCCCTAGTTTTTCCTAAACCATGTACATCAAGCAGTACTTTCGTAGGCTTTTCATTTATGTCACTCCCAAAGACCTTGTGATCAATCAGCCACTGCCTCAGATGCTTGTGGATGGAAGTGTTCTGATTTCTCCTCTATTTGTTGGGTTTATTATGGTCATTCAATCCACTGTCTCTGAAGATTCTCATGCCACCTAGCCCTGCTGCTCTAAGGTTTCATGATTCCCACTGAAACCAGAGATCTCAGGTCCATGGAGGTGTCTCCCACCATTATCTGCACCTCCTCCAATTTTCTGTGGATTCCTGGGCTCCCTCACTAATGCTTGTCTCAGTCCTTAGGTGAGGGGGACATCCCTGAGTGCCCCTGCTTGTGGTTAGATGGTGGATGGATTAATGGCACATGATGGACCCACTCCAACATATCCACTTTCCAAAGACTTGGGCTTTTTCCTCTACTGTGTATCAGGGAAGTGCCAGAATCTGAATTTCCTTAGCTGAAGGCCACTGCAAATCCATATTGCAATAGTGATTTTACTTGAAAAACTAAGTTAATCAACAACCTTTAAAAGAAATTGCTGGTTCTCTTTAATCCTTTCACATATAAATGCAGTCAGCCCAGACTGAAAGTTTTCTGTTTCTAAGACTGATACAAATATTCAAGATGTTGCAGCCTCTCCAGTGTATTAACCACCTCCCTGGGGAATAGACCTTGAGGTGCTCCTCTGGGCTGTTCTTGGATGGGACTTTTCTTTGGGCTCAAAGCAATGAAGAGAGCATCTCTTGAGAGACTCCTGCCCCACAGAATGTTATTGAATGGTTTTGAGAAAAGGAAAAGCTCATTTGGTGTGATATGGAAGGTTCACACAGGCCACTCCAAATCTCAGGGCGCCAAATCTGGAGACTGTGAAGTCTCTCCTTTACCTAGAATTCCAGTTATGCAACCAATACATTCAGGCCCTGGGCATGATCTCTGTTCTTAACTTATAAAAGTCAGAGAATTAAGTCAGAGAACATTCTATGTATTACTTTTTAGTTGAGAATAGTTACTGATTTCTGTGGATCCCTACTAAACACAGGTGACCTCAGTGTGCCCTTTTAGCACATTCTTTAGATGTCACTTTGAAAAGGATGTTCTTTTCCAAACAAAAGAGTTTAAATTACTTAAGAAGTGACTTTCTGCCATATTAAAAGCATTGTCTCAGAAGTTCACTCCATAATATCAAGCAAGATTTTCAAGACACTGACTAACAGAGTGTAGCCACTAAGCAGAGAAGTTTTGAAGTGTGTGAAGTCATATTTCCATCCTTTAAATCCTTTTCCTGCATTTTTCCACATCTATGATACTGGGCAAATTACTTTAACCAAAGCTTCAGCTTTCTCAGCGGTAAAATGATGACAAAACCAGTACCTTCTTCATAGGGTGCTGGAAGGACTGAATATTTCGATGTGTGCAAAGTTTGTAGCACATAGTCCCTCATAAACATCAGCTGTTGTTTAATTCATCTCTGAAGAGGCCTGAAACGTTGGTCACAGACCAGGGAAAACTTGATAATTCTAGTAGGAGGAAGGTATTAATGCACATCATAAGATGTTCACCGGTGTTCAAGCACAGAGTGAAATAATTTCTGAAAACACCAAAATAGATACTGTTGAGAGGTTCAGTTGGCATATGAAAACCCAGTGTCGCATTTGGAGGCCTCTGTTAGGACTTAGGCAGAGGTGGTAGAAAATGTCTCATAGCCCCACTCCGGCCATTCCATCAGCGCAGGGCCTGTCCAGGAGAAGGTGTGACTATCTTGTTGAAAACACAATAGGGTGAGCTAGGGCACCTGGAGTTGTTCATTTTTAGTGAAATGTGCTCAATTCAAATTGACGAAAGAGTATAAAGTTTTTAGTTGTTACTTGGTGGTGGTGGTTGCAATTGGTTTAGGTTTGTGTTTGTGAAAGTGCGCCTTTATTTGGTGGGCGCCTGCATCACCTCCCACGGAACCACACTATTCAGATTCCAGGGGTGTTTAGGCCTCCCTTCAGGATGCATGGATGGTGTAGGGGGAGGTGCCTGGAGCCATACCCATACTATTTAATCCACATCTGAGCTGCAGGTGAGGCCCTCAAGGCTGGCACCTGCCACCATGGCTTGGCTGGAATGGGGTCTCATACTCCCCAGGAGTGGGTTGGGGGAGTCTCTCTTCATGGGCTTTGCCAGGAATGGAGGAGGAAGGCGCTTCACTTGGACAGGATCCACCTGTAACCTTTTTACCAGAAGATACAACTCACCTGCCCATCAGCATTTATAGAATCTGCCTCTGGGTTGGGCTGGCCTAGGAGCTGAGCCTCTGAGAGGGGCAGTTGGTGTCATGCCTCCTGTGATGGGCAGGACCCATGAGCAGACCTGTACCCTTGACCTAGGCCCCAGCCCATGCCTTTCCCAGGTCTCCTGGTTGGTCACCCCAAACCAGAAAAATGTCCACTCCTGGCTCAAGTATTTCTGACAATGTGTGCTTTTATTTGTATTAGAAGTACAAACGTAGGAATCCAAGTACAAATACAGAGGGGGCCCAAGCCTCCAGGCCCAGCAGGCCTTGGGGAGGGCATGGCCCAGAGGGCGTAGTGGGGACGGGACAGGTGAAGTGGGGCGAGTGCCTCCTGTGTCACCAAGGCACGTTGGGTGCAAGGGCACCCTCGTTTCACTAGGACACCACGAGCTGCAGGGCTAGCAGGCAGTCATGTCCTCGACGGAAGGGAGGAGGACAGGGCAGGCCTTGAATCTGCCCGAGACGGCCCAAAGACCTGGATCCAGGGCCTTCAGGCCCTTGTGGATGACAGAGGGGCAGGGACTGTTGGAGGCCACTTGGTAAAGGCAGGAACCCTGCCCTGGCCTGGGCCCACGTGCCTGGGGAGGGAAGGCCTACGCACTGGGGCAGAGTGGATCTCCTCTAGGGACCATGCTCATCTACGCTGAGCATTCAGAGCTGATTCCAAGATGTTCTCAGATCCAGGAATCCCACCTTCCTCTCACCTGGATGAAATGCTTCACAGGCAAGAAAGATTCCATTGAGCCACTCGCACCACTACCCTCCCTTTCTGTCTGGGGCATCTCCCAGAGCCCCTGACAGTATTGCTTGGCACACAAGCTTCAGAAAGAGAGACAGTCCACTCCTTATGGCTAATTCCAATGTGTCACACAGTTCACACTAGACCTGATGCTTTCTCATGTTGTATGTGAAAGCTGCATCCTAAGTAAGTGTGGGGATGGCTATTTGCCACCTACCTCTTGAGAACTACTTTCGTTTATGTGCAAATGATCAAGCATGTGCTCAGATGTGCACTCAAGCAAAAATATTATGATCAGCTGCTCTTTGTAGGAGGCAGGCTTGTTTGGACTCCAGACCAACTTCTGATCAGGTATTTAAGCTTGCCTTTTTTTTTTAAAGAAAGAATGTGGCCCCAGATTTCCAGGAAATGTAAAGATTGTCGGTTTATCTCTTTCTCTCTCTCTCTCTCCAGCACCCCCCCCCCACACTCCTTTTTCCTTAACCAAAGGCTTAGTAAGCTAATATGCTAGCATTAGGAAACTGCTCCTTTCTACTTGTTTCATCTACATTTGGGGTGGTGGGTAGAGTTATACACACGTTAGTAAGTTTTTCCAGTTTTACCACTGTACATACATACACAAATGCACATGTTACTGCATGTAAACACAAGATGGCCCCTTGCTCCTCACAAGACAATCCAGGCCCAATCCCTGAAAATTGTAACTCTCCTAGAATCTTCCATAGAAAATGCACTTGTGAGGAATGAACCTTTGCTCAGTCCAGGAGCTACTTGTAAAGAAAAATATATCACATAGTTGTACAAACGTATGCATGTAAACATTGTACACTAGCACAAAATTAGTCATTTTGAAGGTCCAGAATAATTTAAAGTGTCTTTTAAAGTGTTTTAATAGTTATTCTAAACATAGATAATACAATAGTAAAGACTATAAAGTTCATCAATATATTTTGCCTGTGTCTATTTCTATCCAAAAGTAAAAATCCCAAGATAAATTGGAGGAATCAAAGCCTAGACCCAAATTGTATAATAAGAAGCATATTGATTATCCTTTTGGGCTAACAAAATCTGCTATGTCCACGGATGCATCCATTGTATAGAAAAGAGAGAGTTCTTAGCCAATTCAAATGTTATCTTCATGACAAGGAATAAAAAAGCCACGTGAGGTAAAAACTAAACAAAACATAAGCAAGCAACAAACAAAAACTAGGTAGAGTGTTCTCCTAAGGAATAATTTCAAATTCTGATTGAGGCAGAGCAGACAGATAAGACTGCTGGGACAAAGAGCACTTCTGGAAAGGTTTTAAGCAAGCAAAATTTCGAACTATGATATGCGTATTTAATATTTAAACTAAAATGAACCTTTTCCATTTTCTCCTTAATTTAAGTTCTAATTTTGCTATAGTTTGGAAAAGACACTAAACGTTTGTGTTGAATCAATAGCTAAAGACTAGTATGGAATATGAAAAAGGATATAGATGATGATGGAAATGAGAGTGATGATGATGATGGTGAGGATGATGATGATGGTGATGATGATGATGGTGGTGATGATAGTGATGATGGTGTTGATGGTGACAATAGTAATAATGATGATGATGTGATGATGATGATGATTGTGGTGATGGTGATGAAGCATAGTTTATTTCTACTAAAATCCTATCATCATATCCAGCTTGCAATTTGAAAATTTTAGTCAGCAAGTGATGTGAATTTTCTATCATTACTTATCTTTTAATTACATTGAAAGTCACTTCAGAATGCAGGGTTTTTTCTTTTTTCTTTCTGTCCTTTTTTTTTTTAACCTCTCTATAGTTTCCAGGGCCACCCTGCACTAGCCAGTGCTGGACTCAATGAAAGGGGTAGGTTATCTGATTGGTAGATGGGTTGACTTGGACTGCCACTGCTAGCTAGAGGATGGGGTGGTCTGATCTCCCTATCAAAGTAACTGAAGTGCTGCTTTGTGCAGTGGGAGGTCTTCACTCATTGAAAAAACTGACCCAGAAAAATCCTTCCTGTTAGAAACATGAACAATATATGATCAAAGCCTGTTACAATAAATACCAACCAAATCAAAGCACATTTCTTCCTGAAAGTCAGAGTCTGACAGTGAGTTGACTTCTACTTTTTAACAGAAATGGGAACTTTAATACTTTTGTGAAAAAGTATTTAGTGGGACAAACAAAGAAGGAGCCCCAAAGAACTTGAAAAGAAGAAAATATAGCAGTTACCTTCTCAGTCTGGGGGATTTCATGACTGTCAATCAGTCTTCACTGTTCTTTCCAAACTGTTCCACTTAAACATTTCAGCAGATACAGAGGACACTCCTTCCCTGCAGGAGCCGTCATCACCTCCACACTGTGGAGCCCTCCCACTGGGCTTGGAAAACTTTGTGTTGTGTGTACAAACCAAAAAATGAAGTGGTGAAAGTAGTGATTATCTGAATAATTCAAGCAAGCAATTTACATTTCCCTCAATTACCTGAACGCTGCATTCAAATAGTATTTGCTCTGTGTGTGTGTGTGCATGTGAGTGTGTGTGTGTGCTTCTATGCATGCTCAAGTGTTATGTCTTCCTAACTATTTTCTAGCTATGCTCCTATGATACTATCTGAAAAACCCACTTGGTTAACTCAAAACATTGAAAACTTGTGACTGTTTAGTTTTTTAGCACTGATTTAAACTGGTCTAAAATTTTGTTTTTATGTGAGAAGAGTAATGAGATTTAAGGCATTTCACTGACAGCATTAAAAACCAAAGCATCATTTAACTGGAAGACGTTTTGAAAAAAAAGTAAGAAACGTTCTCTCTTTTGACCATAATAGAACTAGACTAGGCTCATATCCTGGAATTGCTAACTTGTAATCAGAAGAAATTTTAAAAGAAAGAATGGAAATGCCCTAGTCTCTAGTTGCAAAACCATCAGACATTAAAAAAAGAGTCAAATTTTTATTCTTCCAGAGATATGAATGGCTGAGTTGTTATCCAATTATCTCAACATATACATGTTTTCTCCCTATAACGATAGGAATCTATTTTTTTATAGTAAAAAGTAAGTCCACAAGGAATACAAGAAAAGTTCTGTCATTCAGCCTGAACTGTTATTTTTTGGTTCTTTGGATGTGATTGTACAATCTGGAAGTACTGCTAAACTTTGTGGACCCGAATGTTTACTACAGGAAAATTTGAGGAAAAAGCATGTACAGATTACACACTGCCTCAGTTTTGGGCAATTTGAATGAGCCCCAACAGGACTGTGAATTTCACATTTACAATGTATCCACAATCTGGTTCTTTCCCCCTTATTTTCAGACACCTTTCTGAATGTTTTAAAAATGATAGTGTTCTGAAGCCCAAGACTGATAGTAAACATTTCGATGTATATTTACATCCAATATATTTATCCCAAGTCATTCACTAACTTTTTTTTACAGAAATTGACGATGAAATTTCATATATGTATAGTTATAAACTCTCAGAAAAAGCACTCAGCTGCAAGATAGTGGAGAGAATTCAAAGTGCTTTGTGTCTTGAGAGCACTAATCTGATATATAAGTATATATAAGTAAAACGGTTGGAGATCAGCTATAGTTCTCCAAATCGGCAAAGGAAATCACGGAAAGTTTTCAGTTACTGGCAGCCAAGATAAAAATGACCAAGGAAGGGGCCAGCCGGTGGTTCAGCGGTTAAGTTTGCACGTTCCGCTTCGGCAGCCTAGGGTTCGCGGGTTTGGATCCCGGGTGCGGACATGGCACTGCTTGGCGAGCCATGCTGTGGCAGGTGTACCACATATAAAGTAGAGGAAGATGGGCATGGATGTTAGCTCAGGGCCAGTCTTCCTCAGCAAAAAGAGGAGGATTGGCAGCAGGTGTTAGCTCAGGGCTAGTCTTCCTAAAAAAACAAATGATCAAGGAAGAAAACATTTGATTTGGCTTGTTTTCTAGCCCTTTGGGTAGAGTGCCCACTGCTTCCTAGCTGTGGCAAGCATTTGTCAGTGCAAAATGGGGTTATAGATTTGCGCCCTTTTGCTTTGAGAGTGTGATATTTTGCAGAGCAGCAAAACATATGCCTAAACATTTTTACAGCAACAAGCTAAGGCCAGGTAAAATTATGCGGTGTGAAGATTCTACGTGGACACTCCCATCCCATTACAAGCACTATGTCGGTGACTTTTACATTGGACCCAATTTCCCAAATGTAGCCTGAAAATGCTTTGCTATGTAGGACAAGCATTTCTTCAATTGAAGAACCCACAAAAACTTTGTTCTTAACTGATTTGTTATAAAATTAAGGATAAGACAGTTTGGCGTGTAAAGAAATGAAGTCTTGTCTCCATCAGTTCATAAAAGATAAATAAAACCTAGCATGAAATATAGCTGATCACAGGAAATGAAAAATATACAAGATGTGTATTATTTGAGCTTTATGTGTTATTTTAAGGCATATATTGGGTAAATTTGGGGCAGTATTGGCTGGGTCCAGAGAAAATTATAGCAACATCGTCCTTCTCTGTTCAGTATCTGAGTCTCTGTTCTGGTCAGTGACAGTGAGACTTTGCAGAAACAGAAACTTTCTAGGCTCTGAAGACACTTTTCCCTCTAATTCCATTAAAGTGAAATGCCTTTTCTTCTCTCTCCCTTTCTGTCTGGATGCAGCTTAAAAGAGAGACAGTCACAGCTGTAAGTATGATCAATAATGGTCAGAAATTTGGAATCCTTGCCAAAATGTGGAACGTCATCTCCTCAATTTAGAGTTATTTCTGAAAATGAGGAACACAGTAGCACCTTTGGCATGCAGATCACTCAGGCAACTTCCCTGCAGTTGCCACACAATCACCAAAAATATTTCCTAATTCTACATGCAAAGCAAGCTGGGCAGAGCTGTAATGGTGCAGGGTCTGTGTGGAACAGCCTCACACCCGTGTACCCCACACATATGCCTACTAACCAAGCATACTGGTGAAAGACAGTCTTTCGATTAAAGAGTGATGCGTTTCCCTCACCCTGTCTCTGTGCTCCTCCCCTTCCTTCTTCCAAAAAGTAACCTCAAACATACTTCACAAGCCCCTGAGCTCTACACCCGTATGAGGTGCACATGACTCTTCTTTACTGTGGACTGAAAAAGCTCATCTCAGGAGCTGAGGCTGATGAGAACATGAATAGGCAAGCCTGCAGAGAAACAGGCATTGGCATGCTTTTGGGGATGCTTTAGTTCTGTTTAGTCAGGCCCAATGGTGGGGAGATTGTTCTATGTGCAAGAATCTATTTTATGCTCTAGGAATGAACATCTGTTAGACTTTGTTGAGTGAAGGTTCTCCTTCATGAAAAGGGAGCCATGAACTAGCACGTATAGGTCAGCAGGACAACTGAGCTTGAAGAGAAGAGAATGGTTGGATGCAGAAAACAGAGGTTATAGCTATATACATCCTATACATATAATTTCATGAGAGTTGCTAATGATGCCCAAATATTTCGTGGCTTTGAAACAAGAGGCATCAGTAAAAAAATTTTAAGGTAAAATTGGACCAAATCTATATCATAAAAATACTTTTAGGTTATTTTCCTCCCAAGAAGAATTTCATTGAAAATTTAGCTCCATCCAGAACTTCTTTTAAGACATATTGAAATTCTTCATATTGTTAGAGATTATAAATTCATGAAGCTGGAAATTGTGTTTGAAGAAGACCAACCTTGGGCCACCTTCCCTGGGTGCTCAGTGCTCTGGTGTGACATGGTGGGATTCTCTTGGTCAGGGTGCCTTCAGACTGCCTCTCCCAAGCGTGGGAGGGCAGTTTACGCATAAGAGACAAAACGAGGCTGCAAGAAGGTGAAATTCTCCAATACAGCAGAAATTTCATTTAAGCCAATAGGTTCAAACTGTTTTGCCACAAATATTTATCATTATTTTATTTTTAAAATTGAATTTGCTAAACAGAAGCCAATTGGCTTGTGGCCTATCTAACAACTGTCAAACCAAAGGCAGGGAGCTGACAGCAAAAAGAGCAATGGGCTTAAATATCTCACACTATATAGACTCAATCCTTGAAAATTGGGTCACAGCATACACTTGATATGTAATGATGTTCATAAAAATAAACAGACTCATCTGATTTCAACTTTTTTGGCCTCTTGCAATCCCATCCCCTTCTGTGTCTGGTCTGCGTGCAGTAAATTGTGTGAAATTAGCACTTGTATATACTTTCTCTGCATAATGTTTTATCTTTTTTCTGAGTGATAATACGTAGAATAGATAATTAAAATAAAATTTTATGGTTTCCAGTAAAATTAATTCAAGTTTTTGAGTCAGACAGGTGAGAAGCACAGAGATTCTGGTACCAAAATTTTACTACAAAATTTCTAATAATGCCAAAGCATTATTAACCAACTAGTAGGACATTATTTTCCTATCGATGGCAGGAAGCTTCTGAAAAGTCTTGTGAAGTACATACTGGCATCCAGTTATAACAAATAACTAACATCAAGAAGCAAGTTGGTTTTGTGTTATAAAAATATCAAAAGAGTAATAACTTCAGGGATTTTTTTTCTTTGGGGTTTTCTATGTATTCCTATTTCAAAGTATAAAATAATTTCTGTTCATCAAAATATATCATGATATGATAGCCATTACCTTTTTTTTAATCTAAAGTTGATTTGACTTGAAAGCTAATATTCATTAAGAAATTTTAAAACTCTATCTACATTTCTTTCACACTCTGGAAAACATTTTCAAGACAAAGACTTGTGAATGCTCTATACCTTTCTTTGCAAGATGAAGATAATAATTGAACCCATAATACCATAATATACTCTGGGGTTGCACCTTGGTTGAATAAAACACAACTCTGAAGGTAAAGTGTTGAACTCAAGCTGAACTAGTCCAAGAACCTAAAGTTCAAATGCTGATTTTCAGTAGTTTGGAATAAAGTAATAACCATCTGATGTTCAGAGATAGTCAACATAGTTGACTTCAACAACACAAGAATTTTGAAATCACAGGTTTTCCTCAATCAGAAACTTGTGGATGATGCATGCACACCCTCCTGAGCCAAGGGTCAGGTTATCAGATAAAGTAATGCTAGCTAACGACAGTGGTGCCAGAGCAAAAGAGGCCACAGCAAGAGGAAACTGGATCTAAACTCACTGAAGTTCACACTTGAACTCAGGCTGCTAAGTACCACAGGGCTGAAGTCAGTATGAGAGTCTTGGACATTGCACACATGGACAATGACTCTGCACACATGGGCACTGGTGCTGCTGAGGGCTGCAAAGGAAAGATACAGAAGAGGTCTGGGCCCAAGAGAGCTTCTCAGATATTTGCTTGCATGTTTTGTAGATTTCTTTGCAAGCATAATGGGCAGGTGCTTCCAATATCCAAAAACCATTCATAAATATCACCAAGCTATAGATTCAGTAAGGGATTAACAAGAATATCACTTTAAAACTCAATTAACTTGTGTGTTTGCATGTGCACGCGTGTGTGTGAGTGTGAAATACATGATAGAAATATTTGCCAAATACTCCTGCGCTGCTCAAAGATAATGTATAAACTTCAGATAAACTGAGCAGTGTCCTCCACTTGGTCACTACTGGTCTGGGGAGAGTGGAAGGTAAAGAGGAGAATTTTTAGCTTTTCACTCATCAGGAACAACATTTAGAGATACAGGTATCCAACCCAATAGACCAAGTTGAAGAGCAGGAATGATGTAGGGAAAAAGACCCGGGAATATGAGTCCAGCTCCAAGATGTCTATGTGAATACGCCCTTTTCTCCATGATCCTGATTTGCATTCTTCATAGCAGCAGAAGAAGCTTTGACAGTCTTTGCCGTCCAGACACTCATAGACACAGGTATCCTCAAAATCTTGCCAGTACACGGAATTGTTTAAAGTGATCATCGCAGGTGGTGGTGGCCTCATGTCGAGGAGAGAATAGTTCTGCAGGCAACAAAAACAATACAACAATCATCTTGAAATGCAGTAAGAACAGGCCGAGGTGCATAAAGTAATAGGCACAGCCTAAGTCTGTCCACGAGATAAAGAGGACAATGCCGTGCCCTTCCTCTGTACCTCCCTACACTGGAGTATCCACTGGGTCCATTTTTGCAAATACAATGCAAGAAACAGTACAGTGCAGTTTTCAAAACTTGCATCTCTCAGATTATTGGTCAGGGAGACTGAAGCACATTTTCAAATGTGTATTAACCATTTCAAGTCCCTGTTCTGCCCACTTTTCTGTTGATTTGGAGTAAGTATGTACATATTAAATATTATCCCTTAAATGTTAAACAGTACATATATTGATGTGTGGAGAGATAAGTTTCATATTTTTTCCAGTTGGAAAATAGTAAAAAAATAGAAATGATGAGAGAATCTTCTTGTTCCATGTCATTCAATGAAAAAATAAGCTTTTAATGTGTGGCAGCCGGATGAAGCTTGTTATCTCAAGAGGCATAACCAACCACGTGTACGATTGGAATGTTTTATTTTCTATTTCCCAAGTTCTCCTTTTGATGTGGAAAAGTCAATGTGAGGTAAACAAAGGAGAGAGGACAACTCATGTTCACTCATGTGAGGGGAATCATTCTCAACCCTGAGAAGTGGCCTCAAGTAGACTTGTCAATTCTTCAGGTAGCAGTGCTTGGAGAGAGGCCTTCCATAATTCATTAGAAAGCATCATGAGTACCCTTTACATATTTACCAAAAACTATTCTTACAAGGAAACATGGCACTCCTTTTCCTTCTACTTTTGGATGTTAGTTTGAGTAATTTAATATGTTCAGAGCTATGTTAAAAAGGGGACAAGAGACCCCAAATGGAGTCACCTGTGCCAAACCCCACATTAGCAAACCAAGACTTTGACGAATAAAATTGGCAAGCAATAGGATATATTGGAGTATATGAGGAAACCATTTGGTATAAACCTAATTTGAGCTGACTTTGTTTTTTCCAAAAGGGCCTGACCATGGCCATTGAGTGCGCATTGCATATCTGCTTTAAAACATTTCCTATGGCAAGAACAAAGGCCCTTGAGACAAAGCTGCAACTTCCCCCCCACATTGGCATTTCCTTAAGGATAAGAATCTTTCCTTAGGCTAGGAACTGATTGCTGTGCTCACCTGTGACCACCCAGCTCGAGACAACAGACCTGCCACCCTACCGTGTTCATCGAGACAGCAGACCTACCTGCTATGTCCATCAATCGCTGTACCGACAGAGCAGTCTCATGACTATTGTAAAAGGGACATTTCAATCATATGTGAAACATCCTGTTTGGGGGTATATAACCACTCTGTGCACCCCACTTCTTCGGTGCCCTTTCTTCCTTCGGGAAGAAAGGCCCCGGGCCATGGTCCTCAGATTTTAGCTCAGAATAAACTCTCCCAAATTTTCATTTATAGATTGGTTATGGATTATTTTCGTCGACAACTTAATACCTAACCCAGCTGCAGTTTCAGCTTCCCAGGAATGTGACTTTTAACCAGTCAACATGGAATTACCGAGTCAGCACTAGTGAGACAATCCACACAATAGGCACTTCCATTCCCCTTAGGTGGGCAACCTTGCCTGAAACAACAGCATTATTTGCTAATAATTTCCTTTTTTTCCACCCCTCTCTGACTTTAAAAACTTTCCCTTTTCTGTAGCTCTTTGGAACTCCTTTCTATTTGCTAGATGGCATGCTGCCTGATTTGTGAATCATCGAATAAAGCCAATTTGATCTTTAAATTTATTCAGTTGAATTTTGTTTTTTAACAGATTTGGTGGCAGCAGCAGGACTGAAAGAGATGTCCAACAGCTTTAGGCACAATGAGCAACACAGGTGTGGTACCCGCAAATCCTTTTTTGGAGTTCATTGTCTTTCTCACTGTTTCTGAGGGCTGTGGGTAAGTTTCCTTGGTTCAGAGCTCCACTCTCTTTGTGTTGCACTCCTGATCTAATTGGCCTTCCAGTCCAGGGCTTAGCGTTGTGGCTCAGCTTGAGCTGACAGATGGTCCCATCTGGAATGTGAGTCCCTAAGCCTTGCTTCAGTCCACAATTCCCCAGGTTTTTGGAATCCCTTTCCCCAGTTCCAGTCCACAGTCCCCATTTACTGGGGTTTGCTGGTTTAATCCTTTCCCCAGTCCCAGTCCACTGTCCCCAATCACTGGGGTTTGCTAGTTTAGTCCATACTGGGAATTGCTTGTGGTGCACATGACCTTCTCTTGGCTAGTCCACAGTAACATCTCTTGGTTACTGCTGGAGTGATAAGGTGCACGTGTTTGTCTGTCCTGTTTTGTGTAGATAAAGGCTATCGCTGATGAGGATCTCAGCTGTCAAAAAAGAAAAAAAAAGCCACACAAAAAAATTGGTGGGCACAGGTCACACATTTAAAGGCTGTTAGAGCACTCACCACCTAACTCAAAGACTCTCATGTTAGGATAAGTTGGTCATGGAATGGATTAGATTGACTCTAGGTCACCTGTCAACCTCAAGAAAATTTCTGTGCAATGAAGTACACTGTAAAACACCACACAACTCCCAACTGAGTGATGCATCCCTTTCAGGTATTAGTTCAGCTCCAAGAGACCTAATGTCTTGGCTAATGGGATCCTTAAACTCTAAAGAGTCAAGTGCACCACCTTCCAGCACACCTGCTTATTTTATGTTTAAAAACTACAGTCCCAGAAGCTATAAACATTTACAAAAATGGCAAAATTTTACTAAAAACAGTATAGAACTGCAACAGTCATTAATGGGAACATTCTAATTAGACAAGGATCACCCATTTAAGAAATGCACTTGAAAGCAAGAGTTCCTGAATTAAACGAACAGAATGGGATACCTATTTTAATGGGTATGCATGAGCTTTCAAAAGGCTTCAAGATTCCAAAATAGTTTCAATGAAAGACTTGTTACAGAAGGCTAATGAAAAATTAAAGACATAAGAGATACCTAAAACAGAAGACAGTAGGACTGACATAACTCCTATTCCTCCCCTCTATCCTTCTTTAGTAGAGTAGAGTATTCACACTCTACTCATTTTCTGTCTGAACTGCCTTTCCACTCTGAAGAGACTATTAAATAGTTACCTTTTAAAACAAAACCACTGAAGTTTGCAAGTGATGCTCCTCAGATATTTTTACTCCTTGGTCAAAGACTGAACGAAGGGCCATAGTTAAGGAATTTCCTAAACCCAGGGAAGATCCCCAAAAGTTTTTAAAAAAATTTAGAATCCTTATCAGGACCTGTGACCCTGGGCTGTCAGATCTTCATCAGCTTGTGCATGTGTTGGCAGGACCTGGGGAAGACCATAGATGAATCTGGATGCAGAATGGTATAATCTTGAAGATGATATTTGAGTTCCTGAATCTCCAACATGGTCTTCTTATGGACCAGAAAACTTGTAAAATAGCAGTTGACCTTAAAAGCCATTCCTAGAGTCTTCCCTGCCTACACGGATAGGTCTGTTATTCAAACATGCAAACAAAATAAAGATGAATCCATGGCCGACTTTAAAGCTCATTTGGAAGCACTCTTCTTATGGCATTCTGGATTCCATAAAGTAAATGAGGTCACCTAACCTGCTCTAGCTGCCCTATTTGTAAATAAATTATCCCCTGAGATAGCCAGTTGATAAAAAGGCATAAAATAGGATGAGAGGCACTGGCCTCACTGAACTCATGACCATAGCTTAACACTTTTAAAGACTTTAGACCAAGATCATAAACAAAGGTCTGCCAAACTAATGACCTTACAGCTTCAAGGCGAGAGACCTAAAATAGCACCTGGGCCTCCCACATGACACTCCTGCTAGGGGTCCATCATCAAAGGCTGGCCCAGGGGTCGATGTCTCATTTGTAATCAGTTGGGAACACAAAAATATTGTCTTCAAAATTCCTCAACCTTCCGTGGAATGCCCTCAAGGGAGGGTCCCCAAATGGGCCCCTCCCCAAACTGACAGGGCTCCAAGGGACCCTTGGATAAACTGCTACCAGTAACCCCCTTAAACAGCCAAGGGGAAACTAAACTTAGAACTAATGGGAAATCTTGCCAAATTCTGGTAGATAACAGGCTATGATTTCTACACTACACCCCACTCTCATAGGACAACAAATCTATCATAGTGAAAAAAGTTTCCATTGTGGGGATATCTAATAACTTTCAGGTAAAATTTCTTTCTCAATCAGTACAAATGAATTTGGGACCTTTTAATGAAAAATGTCCTTTTTTGCCACGTGAGACAACCCCAGTCAATCTATTAGGTAGAGATCTCCTTTCTAAATTAAAAGGGCTAATACATTTTGCCTCCAACAGAGATCTCACCTTAGAATTCCTGACCAAACTTGACCTGATCTTTCTTTTTGGTGAGGAAGATTGGCCCTGAGCTAACATCTGTTGCAGTCTTCCTCTATTTTGTATGTGGGACGACATCACAGCATGGCTTGATGAGGAGTGCATAGGTCTGCACCACAGATCTGCGAACCCCAGGCTGCCTACACAGAGTGCACGAACTTAACTACTACACCACCAGGCCAGCCCCTCAACCTGATCTTTTATGTTCCCTACAATCTGTCCCTGACATGGAAGAGAAGGGATTCTAACCAAGTTCCCCTAATTCAACCAACATGCCCCCAAATCTGTGGGCTACTTCTAATACTGACATTGGGAGAATACAAAGCGCAGAGCCTATAAAAATTCTAAAACTATCTCCTTCTCAAACTGACTCAGTATCCATTCAACCTAAGGTCATACAAGGCCTCACACCCATAGTAGAAGACTCAATTGCCTAGGGGCTGATCTTTCCCCGTACCATCCCCAGTAACACGCTGATCTTGCCAGTCTGGAAACCTAACCGGAGGGGATGGCGATTTGTCCAGGACTGGAGGGCTATTAACAAAATAGTTATTTCTTATTCCCCAGTTTTTCAGAACCAAATTACCTTTTTACCACTAGTCCCACCTGACTTCAAACAGTTCCCTGTTGTAAACTGTTTTTCAACCTTTATCGCTCCCTATAGACCCCAACAGCCAAAGCTACTTGCCTTTACTTAGACCAATCAACCACACACCTGGACAGTAAAGAGTTCACTGAGGCCTCTTCTTATTTCTCCCAAGCACCCCACCAAGATTTAAGCACCCTCCAGTCCCCTGGGAAGTTGATTCTTTTACAATAAGGAGATGACTTCTTGCTATACTCAGTTACCAAAGAGGTGTCAATAAAACATTTTATTTATTTGCCACAACAATTCGCTGAAAAAGAACATAAAGTCTCTAAGGAGAAATTACAATTATCTCTGGACACTGTTTATTACCTAGGTTATAATCTAAGTGCTGAAGGAATCCAGTTATCTCTGAAAAGAATTAAGATAATCCAAGAATTTCCTAGCCCACAACTAAGAGACAGCTTGGGGATGCCTAGGCCTGGCTGGCTATTGCAGACAATGGGTCCCTAATTTTTCTCTATTGTATTCCTAACTCTGTGAACTTACTAAAATTTCAGTCCCTGAGCCCTTTCCTTGGGAAGATAAACATGAGCACTCCTGTATAAGACGAAACAAGCACTGCAGGAACTGCCTGCCTCAGAGCTACCTAACTGTTGAAAATCTTTTACTTTATTTGTGCATGGAAGAAATAACCAAGCCCTGGGAACACTCATGAAACAATGTGGTAATACACACAGATCTTTTGCCTATTATAGCATACCACTTGATTCAGTTGCTTGTGCCTATGCCTGCTGTCTTAAGGCTATAGCCACAGCTGCAAAGTCAGTAGAAGCCTCAGTGGATTGAACCCTAGGAAATGACATTTATTTACAAACTCCAAATGCTGTCCAAAGTTTTCTTAATTCTGAATTGACTCAGCATTTCTCCTGTCAGATCCTTGTGCTCTCACCACCTAACCTGCACCTTAAAGGGTTGTAACATTTTTAATCCCATTACATTTCTACTTCTGCCTGATGAAAGCGAGCCTCATGATGGTGAGGTAATAACATCCCATTTCATGACACCACTCCCTGATTTACAAGTCATTCTTCTGACTAATCCTGATCTAATTTGTTTTATTGATGGGTCAAAAATGAAAAAGAGAATTTCCAAACTGATTACGCTGTTACTACCCAATGTGAAGTACTTGAGAAGGGAAACCTCCCACAAGCAAAATCAACCCAAGAAGTAGAGCTCCACTCCCTTACCTGAGCATGCTAGATATTAAAGAGTAAATTGTTAATATTCATACTAATCACCAATATGCCTTTGGAGTCATCCGTGATTTGGGGACTCTGTGGAAACAAAGGGGTTTTCTTAAGTCCACTGGGAACCCAATCAAAAATGGACAACAAATAAACAATATTTTTGCTGCTATTCTCTTACTTTCCAAAATTTCTGTCATCAAAATTGAGGCTCATACTTAAAGGCCTGAACCTGAGTATCAGGAAAATGCCCTCACTGACTTTCATGCAAAAGCAGCAGCAACAGCATCAGTAAAGTGTGTAGCACATGTGGATGAAGTCCATTCTGCTTCTGCAAAAATTGACCCCTTGTTGCCGGAGTTTTGTCATCCTGATGTTCTTGTGACATGGTAACAGCCTGCTCCCAAATCAGAGAATTGAAGATGGGCAAACGATGGTTGTAAATTCATTAAAGAGTCAGGGCTATAGGAAACCTAAGAAGGCCACTTGGTTCTTCCCAGCTCCCTGGCAAACTCCATTTTTTGATTTTTACATTCCTTCACCCACTACGGTACATTTAAGATGACTCAAATTATAAATAAACATTGGTGAGCAGACTTTCATAAAATTGCAAAACTAGTTTACCATCAATGTCTGATCTGCCAGGTCCATAATCCTGGAAAAACGATTTTTGTCCGCAGAGGCCTCAAACCTCCTGCCTCTGTACCCTTTGAACTCCTGCAACTGGACTTCATTCAATTGCCACTTGGTATGGGTTATCAATATGTTCTTGTTATTGTATGTATGTTTTCTGGATGAGTTGAAGCCTTCCCCTGCCACAAGGCTGATGCTCTCATACTGACAAATAAACTGTTACAAAATGTGTTTCCCACTCGGGGTATAGCTTTCATAATTTCCAGTGATTGAGGCAACCACTTCACTGGGAAATCACACAAGCCTTAATAAAAGCCTTGCAAACCTCTTGAAATTATCACTGTCTCTATCACCCTCAATCATTAGGCAAGGTCCAGAGAACTAATGAGATCCTCAAACTTAAAATCTCTATATTTGCTGAAACTACTGGACTCCCTTGGCCTAAGGTGTTGCCTCTGGCCTTACTGACTATTTACAGAACCAGCTTTGGGAAACATAAACTAACTCCACATGAGATAGTCACCAGTAGATGAATGTCCATCAGAATACAACTTTCTGCAGATTCCTTGTTATCCCATGTTAGTATGACCAGTTACTGTAAATCTTTAATGTCTTATGCTAAAGTCTATCATAAATAGGTTAAAGAAGCTCCCCAGATTTCCAATCCAAAGGATCCTGTTGGTCATAGTCTGGAGACTGGTGATTGGGTATTCTGGAAGTGTCATCAGAGAAAAACAGCCTTCAAGCCCCATGGGAAAGAAACTTATCAAGTGCTCCTGACCACTGACACTGCTGCAAAACTAGAAGGCATTGAGTCTTGGGAACACATCTTACAGCTGAAGAAGCCTCTACCTGACATCTGATCCTATGCACATGCTAGAGACCACCAAATCAAACTGATGAGGAAGAGAAATAGCTGACCTTAGGGTAGCATGCTTCCATCCAAAACTCTGGATCAAGACTTCATACTTTAACTAAAATGAAACTCTTTCTTCTTTTCTTTCTTTCCTTTACTTTGGCATTGGCCTGGAAAGATAACGCCATCATCTGTGTCTCCCAGGCCATTGCTAAGGGGGTAACCTTTCTGACTGCCGGATTTGTCATCAAAGAGTCCAATCTATCCTTGATGCTAGAGACCTCCTGGTGCTCCTTATGACCAATTTCTCTTCTATTCCCAATGCCACTGCAAACTACAACCAACTCCCCCTTAAAAGTCTCTGACCAAGTTCAACTTTTACAGCCAGAACAACCTGAGCCTTGTTTCTACCTTTCTCTGTTTATAATTGTACATGCCTAATTAAACACAAATACCTAGGCAAATCTTAGTACACTTGCACCCCCACATTCCCATGATTATCTAGATCAGATCCGCCCCCAACTCAATAAGAGATCTCTTTATTTCATGTTAGGAGATTTACTTTCTGAATGCACCAAAAATATAACTGACCCCTGGCTTGAATGGGTAAACTCAGCAATCCCAACAAATGAATCTATTATCTGTACCATCTTAGTGGAAATAGTTTTTGCCTGGCAGGGCTTGTCATTTTCTGTGGTGGTTATCACTCTCCTTGGGCCTGGATAGCTGGTGCATAGCTGGGCAATCCCTCTTAGGTTATCTAACTGTGCCCCTAACTTTCCACAAATGATGTAAGATACCTCATTTGTTGACTCCTCTGGATTTACAACATTGAGTTAGAAAGGGATTACTAGCAGGCATTCATGACTCAGGATTAACTTCTTTTGGGCAGGGCCATACTTCCCTGGTTAGAGTAATCGTAAATGAGAATATGGTCAGGAACCTCTCCTTAAACTCTTCAAAGTATTTCAGAATCTGGTGCTAAAGCAGTAGTTACCTAACAAAGCTCCTTAGACTCTCTGGCCAAAGTTGTTCTTGGTAATAGGATAGCCTTTGATTATCCTTTACCTGAATAAGGAGGCTTATGTGCTGTGATTGACATCATCTGCTGCACCTGGATAAACACTTCTTGGGAGATTAAAACTCAGTTACACAGGATCCCTTAGCAAGCCACTTGGCTTAGAAAGGTAACTCTTTCAACCAGGTCTTTATTTGGTGTAATGATTTTGATTGGTTTGGGTCTTGGAGACCTTGGCTCTGAGGGGCAGTCTAAACATTGGAAATTACCCTGCTTATTATAATCATAATAATCCCCCTGGTGGATTGTATCCTCCCAAAAGTTTTAAATGCATGTTGATAGCTGCTAACCCCTAAGCAAATGAGCTCCCTAAGACTGGAACATCAGAAAAGGAACAAAGAGAATGACTAACTTCAAAATTATGAACCTGAAGTCATGGCCTGTGAATATCACACAGATTAAGCAAAAAACATTATGCCCTGTGAACACCATACAATCGGTCAACAAAAGCTGTGGCACCTTCAGAGCAGTAGCTGGGAGTGGCACTAATACCTTCAATCTGATCACATCTCTCAATTAGGCTGAAAGTCTGATCAAAAGGAGAAGTTGTGAAAAAGGAGACAGCAGGCCCAAAATGGAGTCACCTGTGCCAAGCCAACATCTAGCAGACCAAGACTTAATACCTACTCTACTTACAGTTTCAGCTTCCCAGGGATGTGACCTTTAACCAGTCAACACAGAATTACCAGGTCAGCCCTAGTGAGAAAATCCACCTAATAGGCCCTTCCGTTCCCCTTAGGTGGGCAACCTTGCCTGAAACAATGCATTCTGTGCTAATAATTTCCTTTCTTCTGCTCCCTACCTGCCTTTGAAAGCTTTTCATTTTCTGTAGATCTTTGAAGCTCCTTTCTATTTACTAGATGGTATGCTGCCTGCTTCATGAATCACTGAAGAAAGCCAATTTGACTTGTATTTACCCAGTTGAATTTTCTTTTTTAACAGCTTTGTGGAGTCATAAACCAGAAAGAAGCAGGTAGAAGTGCTCACTCCAAGTCACTACTGGTAATCTTTTGGGGCATTCTTTTAAATGGGAAGCATCTGTGTGTGAGGACCCACCTAAAGCGAGATGTCCTGGACCATGTGTTCACTAACCATTTCCTCCTCTGCACATGCCAATGGCCAGTCAGGGGCATCATGGTAGAGCCATCTACCTTCCTCCACAGTTCTGGACAATGGCAAAAATGAAAGTCTTGATGTCCTTGTGGCTTTAATGTGGACACATCTCTTGGGTTAATGGTTCTTAGACCTGAGTAGATATAAAAATCACCAGTGGGGTTTGATAAAAAAAAGTAGATTCCTGCCTCTACTCCAGTGCACTTGAGGAATCTGCATCTTTTTGACAAGCTCTAACTGGAAAAATCTACCTTTATTAACTAATAATTGCATGTGTATTTTAACAATGTTCAACCTGATATTCATCTGTTCATTTCTTCAATCCTGTGTACCTGTGTAGTGCCACACAGAACAGCAGACTGGCCATTACAGGCATGGCAGACCCAAAGGCAGCTGCACACTCAGGATGGGCATCAGAAGGCTCTGCAGGGATGAGGACAGTTCACTAGCCATCTAAAGGGTGAGTTGAGGAGCCCACAGGCAAAGACGCAGTAAAATTTCTGGGGGCAAGACAAATCTCCATTTCACTTCTTCATTTAGAGAAATAAAAACTCATAATGATTGAAACACATATAAACCTGATACAACAATTGAGAGCTCTACTTACGTCTCTATAGCTCACTGTTTTGAAATGAAACTAATTCTATTTTACAATATTGAAATAAAACTTAGGATGTTAAAAGCCCTAAACAGCCATACACTGTATTGCTTTTAAACAATATTTCTTTAAATATTTAAGGAATATTTAAATATTAAATATTTCAATATTTAAATACTTCTTTAAATGCATCCCTCTCATTTTCATGCAAATTTCAAACTGTGCCTGCAATGGAGATTTTAATTAATGAATCTCCAAGGCTATCTTCAGCCAAGCTGACTCACTCCTGCTTTGCCTGTGTGTATAACGCAGCCCCAGGACATCCCTGAAACCGCTGTGCTTCCCGGGTGGTAGGCATTACTTAACATGTGAGGTGGATTAGCCTCACTTTGTTTGGGTTAGGAAACTGAGGCACAGCCCAAAGCCTACATATGCGATCGTTAGCGGGGCCTGGCTCCTGCCCTCCTTGCTCTGAGGCTGCTCATTTTTGTTTCTTCTTGGTAATAGTGGCCCCTTAACTAGCCCAACACTGTGGATCCTTCAGAATAGAGTTGAAGCTGTTGACAATTATCATCCAGGCTTTGAAACACTCTGCTTCTTTGTCTACCTTATGTACTCTTGTGGAATATCTCTGATTGTGTCTTTTCACTTGGCCTGGCACCCTTTCTGTCTGTGAATTATTTTTCTCCATACTTTTCCCAAGGTCATTACTTTAAAAAAAATTGGGGGGCCGGCCCTGTGGCCGAGTGTTTAAGTTTGCGTGCTCAGCTTCGGTGGCCCAGGGTTTCGCCGGTTCTGATCCTGGGCGCGGACATGGCACCGCTCATCAGGCCATGCTGAGGCAGCATCCCACATAGCACAACCAGAGGCACTCACAACTAGAATATACAACTATGTACTGGGGGCCTTTGGGGAGAAGAAGAAAAAAAAAGATTGGCAACAGATGTTAGTGCAGGTGCCAATCTTTAAAATAAACAAACAGGGGCCAGCTCCGTCGCCGAGCGGTTAAGTTCCTGTGCTCCACTGCAGAGGCCCAGGGTTCGGACCATGGGCGCGGACATGGCACCGCTCGTCAGGCCACATTGAGGCGGAGTCCCACATCCCACAATTAGAAGGACCTGCAACTAAGATATACAACTATGTACAGGGGAGTTCTGGGGAGATAAAGCAGAAAAAAGAAAAAAAAAAGATTGGCAACAGTTGTTAGCCCAGGTGCCAATCTTTAAAAAAAAAAAGGAAGATTGGCAACAGTTGTTAGCCCAAGTGCCAATCTTTAAGAAAAACAAACAAACAAACAAATTTCTTCTGGTTTTGTGGAAATTTCTTTTTTCTCTCTGTTGAAGGATTCTTTCTTTCTTTTGGCAGTTTCATTTCTATACCAAAAGTGTCAATATTTCTTCCTCGACTCCCAGCCCCCTGGCTGTGTGTGATAATGTGCTCTCTGGGTCTCAGGCTATCCATTCTGACTTGTCTCTGTTATTCAGCACCCTCACCCCTCACCCTTTCCCATTACTTTTCAGTCTGTTGCTATTTGGAAACATTTCCTGGCAAAATTTGTGTGTTCACTGTGGCTTCCCACAATTGTAAAAGTCGCTGCACCACTTGCCTTCTGTCAGAACTGCCATGATACACATTTGCAGAGTATACATAACCAAGCAGTCTCCTTATGAAAAAGGGCTGAAATGCACTAAACATAAAGTGCTGACTTGCAGTTAGAAAACCACCTATGGTGTAGGGGCAGGCATAAAACTCTGTGTAATTAGTGAATTGATATGTATAAAGGAATATAAGTAATGACTACATACCAAAATTGTTATATGATAAAAGAGGTAGTTCACATCAGTGATGTAAAGACATTTTTCAATTTTTCGGTAAAGTTAGATTCTAACCTCAAGCCATGTATGACAAATTCAGATGCATTAATAATTAAACGTAACAATTTTTTTTTAAAAAAATTGTCAAACCTTGGTCAATATCGTTAGGTCTTAATTTCTCCAGATTTCAGTTTCCTTATCTGTAGAATGGCTATTGTAAGGGATAAAATGATTTAATACACCAAAGTACTTAGAACATAGTGTCCAACAGAATAAGTGCTTAAAAGAAAGTGAAGGGGAGTTAGGTCATTCTGAGGGTGGAGAAGACTTTCCCAAGTGGAACATAGGAAGCAGAGACCACAAAAGGAAAGGCTGATAGGTTGGACAACAGGAGACTTGAAACAATGCATGTGGAAAAAGGCACAAGAAATGACAGTGACAATGTTGCCAATGAAAGCTGAAGTAAAAATTACATAACAAAAAATGGATTAATATGCCTAATATATTCTACATGGGACTATATAAATTTTGTGTTATATAACATGCAATATACATAACATATAACATAAAAAATTGTCAGATTGCTGGGGCCGGCCTGGTGGTGTGGTGGTTAAGTTCAAGCACGCCGCTTCGGTGGCCTGGGGTTCACAGGGTTGAATCTTGGACAGGGACATATGCATGGCTCATCAAGCCATGCTATCGCATCATCCCACATAGAAAATAGAGGAAGATTGGCACAGATGTTAGCTCAGCAACAATCTTCCTCAAGCAAAAAAGGGGAAGATTGGCAACAGATGTTAGCTCAGGGCCAATCAAAAAAAAAAAAACTGTCAGATTGCTACTTTAAAAAAGCTAAAACACATAAAAATGTTATAAAAGTTATGTATACATAAAACTTTTATAAAAGTTAGAAGACATAAAAAGTAATTCACAAAAACAGAAATGAAAATCAAAAGTAAACATGTGGAAAATATTAAGCTTTGTCAACAAAGAACTGCCAATGGGAACAGTTTGCAAGAGCCGTTTTTCTGTTTGGCTATCAAACTGAATGTAGGGAGAGTTCTGAGAGGGGAGTTCCCACACTGCTAACGGAGCTGGTGGAATATGATTTGACAAAGATCTTGCAACTCCTTTGACCCAGGCATTCTGCTTCTAGGAATTTATACTAAGTAGTCACAGGTGTATAGAAAACTGTAGTGATAAGAATATGTATAGAGGGGAAAATGTGTGGATTATCCCAGTGTCCAGACAAGATTGTCTGTGCATTGATCTTGAACATATGATGCAATCATTAAAATGATCCTACAAAATAATATTTATGATACAGAAACTTATTCATAGCATATTTTTGAGTTACAAAACTCATAACATATTTTTGAGCTACAAAACAGAAATATGTAACCTATACACTAATACCGGGGTAGAAAGATTATGACTATTTTTTTTCATTTATTTTCTAAATTTTCTAAGTTGAATATTAAAAAAATGTAAACACATTTTTGAAGGGAGTACATGCATTACTCATTGTTATTCAGTACATGCATAATAAACAATAACATATCTTTCAATCTTAGTTTAGTAAGAGTTCTCAGAAACATTTGCACCTGCAATGCTATACATACAGAGGGAGCTTGTAGGCTTATTCGCTCATGAATCCATCTTGAGGATTCTGGACGTAATAACTGCAAGAAAAGAAAAAAAACGAAAAAAATTAGAAAATAGCTACTAAAATCTTCATCACAATCCCTTAGTTAAGAAAAATCTTTAAGGTATGATTACATCAATCCACGTCACTGGTAGGTGAAGCTGAAGAGGTGCTTGGGGGTCACATTCATATGTTAAGAATACCTGTCTTGTCTTTTGAAAGTCATGATGAATTAGTTATTTATATCATGTTGTATAAAGTCCTTAGGACTAAGCATCATTTATTTCAAACTATCCTCCCACTAAACTTCCCCAGAAAATCTTTGCTACTGCAACTCACTGATGTTTTCTTCTTAGTGGTGGTTGGTTTTCTACAACTTGAATAATAGTTGAGGGTAGCATACTCCATGAGAGCAGCAAAGACAAATAAGAAGCACACAGTCACGAAGAGGTCCATGGCAGTCACATAGGACACACGGGGCAAGGACTTCCTGGCTATGGTGCTGAGCGTGGTCATGGTCAACACTGTGGTGATGCCTGCACAGGGAACAGGTATCAAGTTGTAAAAGGAGCCACAAAGAATCCCTCTACTCCAACACAAAATGTTTTACTTTTACATGAATCCTTCTTGACATTGCAGAAATGTAATAATACTTTTCATTTTAATGTCTATACAATTTTGTAAGCAATGTTTCCATAAAAGTTGTTATCAAAGTCTTCACAATAACCTTAAATTACCTGAATTAAGTTGACACCTTTCAGGTCATTCAGTAATTCTCTCGTTGTTTGAGATTTTGTCTTTTAAATATTCTTAATGAAGGTACAGTTTGCACTCCCCCTATACATTCTATGCTGTTCCACATCTCATACTTTTCTTCTTCACAGATAAACTCTTTTCCTTCTTACTTCTCCCTCCCTATGCAATTTGTAAACGCATACCTTTCTTCAGGATTCAGCTGAACCATCACTCTGTTTGAGGTGCCTTCACATATGGCACCCCAGGCAGAATTGATAACGTGCACATCTGCACTAGCCCTGTACCTTCTAGGCACCTTGTTTTTTCATTATCACTGTGAATTGCATATGTTTTGGCAGTCTTTGCATGCCTGTATCCTTGAATTAATTGTGTTATATTTAAGAGCAAAACTGTATCTTGCTCATCTGTGATAGCCTGTCAACATCTTGCCTAGCACATTTTAGGCATTTCAATGAATGTTTGCACTGAATGCATTAATTCACTTATTAACTATTTACTAATAATATTGAGTGTTGGTATGACTTTTACTAATTCATATACATGGGTTAATACTAAAGATTTAATCAAAGATTGTGGAAAATATTTAGAAAAGAGACCTATGTGAAGGATAGTTTAACAGGAAAATCAACTAAAAATAGGAATGGAATCTACTGAACATGAAGGGGAACAAAATGACTAGATGCTTATCATATGAAATGAGATAAGGCTGACCCTCCCCTGGATGAGCTCCTGGAGAATCAGAACCTATTAGAGTTGCTGGACAGGTAGGCTAATGCCACGAAATCTCAGAATCATAGGAATCTGGAATTTAATGACTCACTACCTCTGTGATTCAAAGGGAATAAAATAAGATATCTGCTTGGCAGTACTACTCAAGGATTAAGTGGACACTCCAGATGAATGCACATTAGTTCTCACCTTTGCTGGAGCATCACCATTCCTGTTTAGTTCCTCTCTGTAACTGCGCAGGGTGATCAGTCAGGGCCAGGTGTAAAGGATGTTGACCGGGAAGTCAAAACCCTCAGCCTTGCTCTGGGCCTTCTGAAGTATTTGGTCATGTGATGCCACTTACCTTCTTTGAATGGGTTTCTTTAACAATACAGTGAAACAAGAATACCAGACTCTCCTCACTGTAGGTAGGAGAGTGGTGAAACTTCATGTAAAAATGCTATGTAAATTGAGAACATCTACACTGATGTCAGGTGCATTTTCATGACAATAGATTTTGTAATGAATATCCAATTTAGCTTTTAAGAAACTGTGGTGACCATAGTGTCATGTCTACAGAATCTGTAGATAGGTATTTTTCACTAAATTTGGGGATTTTAACCTATTTCTTCACAAAACTTTTTTAATTCATTATGTTTTCTGTTTCATTCTGGAACCTCAGTTACAGTTATGTTATACCTCTTCATATTGTCACACAGATCATTGAGGCTCTGTTCATTCTTTTAAATCTTTTTATCCCTCTCTTCTTCAGATTAGATACATTTTACATGATGGTCTTCAATTATACATGACCTTTTTTTACTGCCATCTTCAATCTGCTCTTAAGCCCATTTAGTGACTATTTCAATTCAGCTCTTATGTATTTCATTCTAGAATTTCGCTTTTAATATACTCAATCTGCTGAGATTATCCATCTGTTCACTCATTCTCATCATATTTTCCTTTAAGTCCTTGGACATTATTATAATAGCTGCTTTAATGCACATGTCTGCTGATTTAACATCAGAGTTGTCTTTTTATATTGACTCTTTTTTTGCTTGATCATGGGTCACATTTTCCTGCTTCTTAGAATTTCTAGTAGTATTTTATTGTATACTCAGTCTTGTGGATGATAGACTGTAAAGAGTCTGGGCTATGGTATCTTTTTTAAAAGCATGTTGAATGTTTTCTTAGGACAGACAGTTAATTTGCTGGAGGTTCTAGATCTTGTCAAGGTTGGGTTTGAGCTTTATTTAGAGGAAGTCTAGAGTACCCCTTTTATTTCTGGGCATAGCCTATCTGGTGTCTCAACAAAATATCCTGGTGTTAATGACATTTCCCCACTCTTCTGTGCTGTAAATCTAACTGCCATCACTGTGTATATCTAGTATCATTGTCCTCTTAATCCCACAACAGCTACTCTTTGATAGGACTTTCATAGTCTCAAGTTGTGGAAACATAAGTACATATTATATTGTTTTGAAGCTGATCTTTAAAGTCAGGCTCACTATGATATCCAGAATTTGAATTGTGAGGTCATAACCCCAAGAATAGTTACTAAATTTGGGTTATATCTTTGCTTGCTGATTTACCAATTCCATCTTGTATTTAGAGAAAGCATGATGTAATATGAGAGGCTTTGCAGGGATTTTGAAATTGAGACAACTTCCTCTTTTCTGAAAGAAACTTTTGGGAAAAACAACCTCTATATTCAGTTGTATACATTACCTATCTTCACAAATCAAAACACTGAAAATTAGGCAAAATTCATATCTTAAAGAAAAACTGATATAAAACATGTTGCACAATTCTAAAACCACTGAATTTTAATGTTTTATTAAGAGGACTTTGGGCATCAGAGGAAAATTCATGAAAAGACTTTGAGCTTACTGAGTAGATCATTCTGAAGAGAATGATTATTTTCTTGTTTTCTGATAAAGTTGATATACACAAGCAGAACTTCTTTTATTGAGAGACTATTTTACCAATATTGTGTTTTCAGTTCTCAAAGTTGTGTGCTAAGTTCTGTTTCCTTCTACTGACATAATGAGATTTTGAGTATGGTAGGTTCTGGGACATGACTACATTTTTATGATCACATTATCCTTAGAGGATAGTATCAGATGACACATTTGATTCATCCTGGATACTTAATCCCATCTTAATTTAAGTGGTACATGAGATTCTATTGTCAGAAAGAACAATCTAACTTGGCTACTTAAGAATATCTAAGCATGGTTCAATTAGCCCTCAGATTAAATCAATTACAACATTTAACTCTCTTTCACTGAAGATATTTTTATGCATACTTGAAATAGTGGGAGAGTTACTTTGAAACTCACCTAATGCTGTTCTGGCCGGTGTAGCATCTTTTTTGATCCAAAAGGAGACCCAAGACAAAACCACAGTCAGAATACAGGGGATGTATGTTTGAATAGTGAAGTATCCCATTCTTCTACTCAATTCAAAATATATAGTCATGACAACATAATCTCCTGTAATAAAAGATTGTCAAAATTGAGACAACTTTCTTGGGTTAAAAAATAATTCAGGGAAATCATTTATAATTTGTTTTGTTAAATGGATGACTTGGAACAAAATGTACAACTATAACAATACCAAACTGGGGACAGGATCAAAATGTTGTTTTTCTTAAACTTAATTTTTATAGTATCCATGGCTGTGCAAGGCATTTTACTGTTCACAGTAAAGAACACATAAACATATTAATTTATAGAGGAGATAGACATGCACATCGATTCCATGACAGACCATTACTTAATGAGCTATTATTGCTTGAGTCTCTCTGTATGTTGCATGTTTAAAATCAAGGGTAAAAGGTAATAAACTCAATCCTCCAACAGATTCATAGTCATTTTATTTTTTCAATAATAATAGTTATACATAAGCTTTCATACATGCACTTGTGTAATTATTTTATATTTTTATTTTGTTATAGCATGAATTTTAGCTTATTAACCTTGTAGTTTGTTTTATTTAATATATATATTATTTGTCTTTGCCATCTGAAGTTTATTTTTAGTTTTCTAATTTTTATTTTTTTTAGTCTTTTTTTATTTCAGTAACATTTGATTATAACATTATATAGCTTTCAGATGTACGCCATAATATATTTTGAATTCTGTGTAGATTACATCATGTTCACCACCCGAAAACTAATTATAGTCCATCACCTCACGTGTGAACCTAATCACCCCTTTTTCCCACTCCCCTGTCCCCTTCCCCTGTGGTAACCACCAATCCAATTTCTGTCGCTAAAAGGAAACCATGAACAAAACAAAGACAACCTAACAATTGGGATAAGATATTTGCAAACCGTATATCAGATAAGGGGTTAATATCCAAAATACACAGAGAACTCATACATCTCAACAACAAAAAAACTAACAACCCAGTTAAAAAATGGGCAAAAGATCTGAACAGAGATTTCTCCAAAGAAGATATACGGATGGCCAACAGGCATATGAAAAGATGTTCAACAACATTAGTTATCAGGGAAATGGAAATCAAAACTACAAGAAGATATCACATCACTCCAGTCAGAATGGCTGTAATTAATGACAGGAAACAAGTGTTGGAGAGGATGTGGAGAGAAGGGAACCCTGGTACACTGCTGGTGGGAGTGCAAACTGGTGCAGCCACTATGAAAAGTAGGATGGAGTAGCCTCAGAAAATTAAGAATAGATCTATCATATGATCCAGCTATCCCACTGCTGGGTATTTATCCAAAGAACTTGAAAACACAAATGCATAAAGATACATGCACCTTTATGTTCATTGCAGCATTATTGACAATAGCCAAGACTTGAAAGTAACCTAGGTGCCCATCAAGGGCCAAACAGATAAATAAGATGTGGTATATATACACAATGGAATACTACTCATCCATAAGAAATGATGAAATCCGGCCATTTGTGACAACATGGATGGACCCTGAGGGTATTATGCTAAGTGAAATAAGTCAGAAGGAGAAAGTCAAATACCATATGAGCTCACTCATAAGTAGAAAATAAAAATAATGACAAACACATAGCAATAGAGATTGGATTGGTGTTTTATTTAATATTTCTATATTTATCTTATCCTTTCATAACTCTGGCACTTAGGCTGTGCCAACCTAGAAACAAGCAGAAGTAATCATTTTATGATATTCTGCTCCTACTACTAAAGAAAACCACATCATACATGATTTGAGAGCAATATAGATGTTACTAGCCAGCCCTGCTGGTCTAGTGGTTAAGATTTGCACTCTCACTGCTACTGCCTGTGTTTGTTTCTCAGTTAGGGAACACCACCACCCATCTATCAGTTGTCATACTGTGGTGGCTGCTTGTTGCTGTGATGGTGAAAGCTATACCACTGCTATTTCAAATACCAGTGGGGTCACCCATAATGAACAGGTTTCAGCAGAACTTCCAGGCTAGACAGACTAAGAAGAAGGACCTGGCCACCCACTTCCAAAAAAACTGGCCATGAAAGCCCTATGAAAAGCAGCAAAGCATTGTGTGATACAGTGCCAGAAGATGAGAGGATGGCACAAAAAGACCGGGCAGAGTTCCCTTTGCTGTACACAGGGTTGCTGGGAGCTGGAATCAACTTGATGGCACTAACAAAAACAAATAGACATTACTAGAGATTCTGTAAGATTTCCTGGGGGATTAGGAAAGGGCACAAGTACACTCTACATTTTATTCCAGAATTATCTCTATTCATGTCTTTTCTAGGTGATCGCCTGAGAATATGTCTTTCCCCATCTTCCCATTTGACCTCCACCCTTAAGCCTGCTGGATTCAGCCTTCTGGATGATAGTCTAGAATTGAACTGTCATCTCCACCACACTGATTCCTGCTGTTCATTCAGGTCCTTCTCTCACTTCCTCCTGGCAGAAACCCAGGAACCATGTCTGACTTCTCCTTTTCCCTTCTTCAATTCCTGCATCCTTCTTAACTCTTTTCTCCAACAAGCCCAAGCACCATCATTTATCATGAGGGTAGCTTGTCACATTCTGACAACCACTTGTCTACTCCATTCTATGTCCTGCCACCAAAACGATCTTTCTAAAGCATAAATATCATTATATCACTCTCCTTATAACCCTTCATCAGCATCTTGCTGTCATTGTACAATTGTTACATTTTTATTAAGGTTGACACCATTCTACATGAAATGCCCCTTGCCCTGTACTCTCTGCACTCTGGGCACTGGGGTCTCCCCAGGTCCTCAGACATGCCATATCCTTCTCTAGAGGCCACCGAATCCCTCCCCTTCTTCCTAGGATGCTCTTCTCTTCCTTTCTCTGACATCCCGATAGTACCCACTCATCTCTGAATCTCAGCTTAGAAATCACTTAGTTCCCCAAGAAGTCCTCCCAACAACTGTAATTAACTTGTTTCTATAATTACTAATATAACATCTGTCTTCAAACCAATAAACTGGTTGGCTTATATAATATTTCTCTGTTGTTCAGCAGTGCTGTTTAATGATAAGCAATCAGTTAGTATTTGTTGAATAAAAAGATCGTCATGAAAAAGACTCAGCAAATATCAAAAAGATATTTGCTGAATAAAAGATTAAGATCATTTTACTTAAAAGATTGACAAGGAGACTATATTGAGTCTACATGAAAACTATGCCTTCAATAAATTAGAATTTCTTTTGAAGGATGTGGTGTTCTGTTATAGCAATATTGAGGATGGTTGATAGAAACAACAATTTTGAAATCATTTCCCAAGACACATTTAAAATTTTAAGCAAATTAGCACTGCAGTACAAAGGAATCAGAACGACTAACCTGAAGCAATCAAAGAACACAAAAATATCTTTCTAAGTAACATGAATGACAAGTTACATAATTTTCTGGGGAAATATTGAATTATGTGTGATATTTAATTGCCTATTAATTTTTACATAAAATTTAAATTAAAAAAACAAGCAGAAAACCAAACAGCAAACAGAAGAATAAAACATAATAAATCACCCCAGCAGTTATGAACACAGCTCAAATAGAATATCCAAAGAGTTGAATAATTTCTTCAACCTCCAATGTAGGTTCCTGAGTAAGACAAACAGAGGAGCAACTCGAGAATACAATCATTTAAGCAGATCCATCTGCTTTCTCCCAGCCTGAAGTGATGGGCTCCCCACACCTGTGCTCAGCATGTCCCTTTGCCTAACTTGGAGGTCTGCCCAGAGGTCCTCATCAGGTGTGAAAGTGAGGTGAGCTGTCAGGGCCACATTCTGGCACCTGATTCTGTAACTGAGCTGGCTTTTGGTGAGGTTCTAAGACACACCCCAAGAAGTGGTTCCAGAGAGCGCTATGGTTCTCATTTTCCCGCTTCCACAGGGAGTAAACAGCTGGTGAAGCAGTGGCAGGATAAATTGTAGGTTCCAGCTCCACTGCCCCACATAGGAAGACCAACGCATAGCCAATGTGCCATTAATCCTAAATTGAAAAGAAGAGACCATGGGGTACTCATTTTCAGATGCATCACATATTTATGTAGGCCAGAGGTAAAACAAGTCCTCATAGAAGGCAAAAGCCCTTTCTGTTTCTGAAAACACATGACCCAAAAGTTTCTCAGACAGTCCAAGCCCATGCCTAGATTACATTTTCCATTAGTTCTAGGACTCTTGACCGAAAACGAAGTGTTATTGCTTTCTATCTGCTCCCCCTCTGCAAGTATACACATACCCACACACAGACATACATCCACACACACAGACACTCACACCCTTGTGGACCTGGCCAGCTCCAATTTGGGTGTGAGGTCTCAGCTCCAGGTGCTTGCTTCTTGGAGGTTCTTCCTTCCCTCCTTGAGGTCTTTTAGCTCTTCACCCTGATCGATGGGCAGCTTTTCCTAATGTAGTTCACAAACTGGACTGGTTTGGATTTTCTGTGGTCAGTGCTTTCCAAACCAGAGAGACCTGGGATTCTAGTTCACTCTTATGGCAGGTAACAGGGATCAGTGATTCTGGAATCCATAGACGCCATCAGAGTCCACCTTTGAAAGTGACTGATGCCCACTTCCCAGGGGAAAGACGGAATGGAAACAGTTGAGGAGGCAATGAGAAGCTTCTCTTTGATCCATTAAGGTAGAAAAGTCATCTTGGGCCTAGTGAAATTGTAAGAACAAGTTGCTTTTTGCCAATTATTCATTTTTGTGATTTTTTTTTCCTGAGCCAATGTAAAAAAAAGATATATGAAAGCACTGAAGACTTTTTAGAAGAGCAATGTGTAGTACTACTTTTTAACATAATGGCACAGAGTAAGCAGTCAATAAATATTTATGAAATAAAAATCTCATTTATTGAATGAAGTAAAATTTCATTTCATTTAGCTGATACTAAGTTCCATGAAGTTGGGACTAACAGGTTAATAAGATCCAGAAAGTTCCCTCAGGGTTAAAGACTAGCACATATTCCATAATGTACCCCAGTATTGTTCCCAGGGAATACTATTATAAGTTATTATTTACTCCATGTCATAGATACCTTCATTTCTTTATTGTTCCTCAGGTACCAAAAACTTTCTTTGAATCTCCTTTAAACATTATTGTTATTTCCCCAGATTTCTTCTCATTCTGATGGCCATCTCTTTTCTCCCCGTCACAGAGGTAACTGCACTTGATCTCCTTTCAAAATATTCTGAGGTTAATACTCTTCAAAAACCAACCAAGTCCTGGTAATTAGTAAGCAATGCTCAGCACAGCAAAAGCCTAATCTTCTCCATCCTATTCTTCAAGTTTTCCCTGGAACACTTGTCCTTTTATTGTCTTTAGGACATCCATTCATGAAAAGGAGTTCTTCATTTTAAGAAAATTAAATTTATCAACGTTTTATTTTATTGTTGGTGCTGTTCATGTCATCTTTGAGAATTTGTTTCCTAACCTATGGTCATAAAGATATTGTACTGTTTTTTTCTATGAGTTTTGCTTTTCTACCCCACATAATTTTATATGCAGGTTATTTTTCTTCAGATTAAGTTTTTAAAGGTGATAAGCTGTCTCAACATCATTTATTGCCACCCCTAGTCATCTGCAATGCCACCTCACTTATCCATATTTGTATGGATCTATTTTATTCATTTGACTCTGTGTACATGGATCTATTTCTGCATGTCAATTCCTGCCCAAGTACCAGACTATCTTAATCATTAAAACTGGCAGAGACATCCTAAAATGATTCCCAATTGTACAATTCTCTCCTCTTAAGTGTGGGAAGAACCTATGATTTGTTTTTAACCAACAGAAAATAACCTACCACTTCCTTGATTAGGTTACTTTATATGGCAAAGGTGAATGGATTTTGAAGATCTGTTGATTTGAAGTTAATCCAGAGAGAGATTATCATGGATGGGCCTGACATAATCAGGTGAAAACCCTTAAAAGAAGGATTGGGCTTTCATGAAAAGAGATTCTCCTTCTTGTCTTGAAGAAGTAAGCCACCATTAGCTTTACAGCTATAAATAATAAGTTCTGCCAACAAGCTAATGAGTTTAGAAGTAGATTCTTCCCTAGTTAAGCTCTTGGATGAGAATGAAGCTCAGCCAATACCTCAATTTCAGCCTTATGAAAGCCTGAACAAAGAAAGTACCTAAGCCATACCCATACTCTTTACTCACAGAAAGTGTTGGATTATAAATGCATGTTTTGTTTTTAGCCACTAAATTTGTGGTAGTTTGTTACACAGAAATGGAAAAATAAAGGAGAGTGACATTAGCAAGATGGCCAAATAAGACATCCCTTGGATTCTTCCTTCAACAACACCAATTTGGCATCTAACCATGAACAAAAGTGCCTTTGTGGGAGCTGTGGGATCCAGGTAGGACATTGTGAAACCCTGATGCAGTCCAAGAATGAAGTGAGCCATTTTGAGGAAACAGACCTGTACCCAGGTGGCTGACTCATCAACTATGGTCCAAGCAGCATACTTGAAAACAGCTGTTTGCCTGAAGACTTTTGTTCTGTCACCAGCACCATGTGCCAAGAGACTCATGAGGAGTCATACCTACTGTGTGTCAGGTAATAGACATAAAGAACTTTGTCCCAGTTGTGGACCATGAAGTGGCCATGGATCAGCTCCAGCCCCTCTTGGACATGATCTGGGAGCCCCTGAAGAACACAGATTAGACAATCACTCATGGAGGGAAGAGACTTTGTGGAAGTTCAGGAGTCAAGTGGACAAGTTAAAGCACACCACTAGAGGAAAGAAATCTGAGGTTGGACCCATTGAAGAGGGTGAGAGGAACAATTTGACTTTAGCTACATCCAGCATCCCCTAAGGCAGCACAGCTCAGTGCCAAGAGAGGTCTTCTTGGCTTGTACTTTCTCCCATGGGGGAAAGTGAGTATGTTGGTGAGTATTTGGATTCCTCAACTCTGTGGGATGTTGTCAATGAGGCCCATTTCTCTTTCTCCTTACCTGGAGCACTGAGTCCTGAGCTGAATGCCTGGGTTGTAGTGAGCACTGGAGAGCAGCAGCCAGAGCTTGTAATGGAACTTAACAAAGAGACACAGATCCTACTAACTGCCTCATGGACTCAATCAGGAGGTCTGCCCTCAAGTTGCTGGGGCCACCTCACCTGTGGATCTTCCCACTGGCCCACAGGTACTTCCAGCACTCTGCATGCTGCAATGTTGCTCCCCTCCCCTCCACCCAACAAATCTGGGGCTGGCTCCCTATGCGTGCTCCCAATGGTGGTGAGAGAAAGCCTTAGCAGATGGCTAGTGAGCACACACAGAAAGCTGGCCTAAATCTGTGGGCTTGGGAGAAACCACTTGAGCATTCAGCAAAGCTGTAGGGAAAGCAAAAGAAAGGATGTCAGTACCCACTATGGCTTTGCAGGATTGAGAGAAGGAATACAACTTTAATTATTCTTCTATAAGAGGGAACAAGAAGTGGAGCAGGAGTTTCCATAGAAAGGTCTGAGAAAGCCTCAAAATCCCTATCGGGGCTGCTGGAAGGTATTTCTCTGCAAAAGTCAATATGTAAAGACTGGAGGAGCTGACTGATACTTCAAATACAGCAATGCAAGACTTCAAGGAATATGAAAAATCAAGGAAATATGACAAAAGAACACAATAATTTTCCAGTAACCAACCCCAAAGGGAAATCTGTGATTTACCCAATAAAAGTTCAAAACAGCTTTTTAAAGAAGCTTAGTGAGCTATAAGAAAAGAGAAAGACAATTCAATGAAATCACAAAACCAAGATACAAAAAAATAAGATTTACAAAGAGACAGAAATCACAAAAGAACCCACAAAATATCTAGAGATGAAGAATACAATGAATGAAATGGAAAAAAAAAAAAAACAGCAATAGAAAGCATCAACAGCAGACTAGATCAAGGAGACGAAAGAATTTGTGAAGTAGAAGAATAAGACTTCTGAAATTATTCAGCTGAAGGAGAGAATGGAAAAAGGAAAAAGAGTGAAGAAGAGCACAGAAAGCCTGTGAGAACTATGGGATATTATTCATAGGAACAATCTGCAAATTATTGGAGTCCCAGAAAGAGAAGAGAGACAGAAGGGGGCAGAAAGCTTATGTAAAGTGACAAAGGCTGAGAATTTCCCAAATCTACAGAAAGATTTGGACATCCAGGATCGTGAAGCTAAAAGGTAATCCCCAAATTTCTATCTAAAATGATCTTCTCCAAAATACAGTATAATAGAACTGACTAAAATATAATACAAAAAGAGAAGACTGAAAGCAGCAAGAGTAAAAATATCTCTTATACAAGGGAACTCCCACAAGGCAATCAGCATATTTCTCAGCAGAGACCTTGCAGGCCAGGAGACAGTGGGATGATATATTCAAAGTACTGAAGAAGAAAAATCTGCCACCAAGAATACTTTACCCAGAAAAGTTGTCCTACAGAAATGAAGGCAAGATAAAGACTTTATCAAACAAACAAAAGCTGAGGAAGTTAATCACTACTAGACCCACCTTACAAGAAATCGTGAAAGGAGTTCAAGCTGAAACAAAGGGTGTGATTAGCAATATGAAAATATACAATGCACTGGTAGAGATAAGTATATACTCAAATTCATAATACTCCAATACTGTAATATGATGTGTGTTAACCAATTAACTCTAGTATAAAAGTTAAAGGAAAAAAGTATTAAAAATAATTATAGCTTGAGGCCGGCCCCACGGCCGAGTGGTTGGATCCGCGTGCTCCGCTGTGGCGGCCTGGGGTTTTGCCAGTTTGGATCCTGGGCGCAGACATGGCGTTGCTCGTGGGGCTACATTGAGGAGGCATCCCATGTGACACAGCTGGAAGGATGTGCAACTAAGATATACAACTATGTACGGGGGGGATTTGGGGAGATAAAGCAGAAAAAAATAATAATTATAGCTACAACAATTTGTTAATGGATACAAAATATAAAAAGAGGTAAATTATGACTTCAAAACATAAAAAAGGGGACATAAAAGGATAGCACCTTTTGTGGAATAGAAGTTAAATTGTTAACAGAGTAAAATAGACTGTTATATCTACATGATGTTTTGTTTAAGCCTCATGGTAACCACAAAGCAAAAACTTACAGTAGACACACAAAAGATAAAAAGAAGGAAATGGAAGCATCCCACTATGGAAAATCATCCATTTACAGAGCAAGACAGCAAGAGAGGAAGAAAAGAAACAGGGAAGTACAAAACAGCCAGAAAACAATGAATAAGATGACATTAGTACATCCATACTTATCAATAATTACTTTAAATGTAAATAGATTAAATTCTCCAATCCAAAGTCATAGAGTGGCTGAATGGACTTAAAAAAAAAAAGACCCACCTATATCCTGCCTACAGAAGACTCACTTCAGCTTTAAAGACACACATGGGCTCAAAGTGAAGGGGTAAAAGAATACATTCCTTGCAACTGGAAACCAAAAGAGAGCAGGAGTACTTTTGTTAGAAAAATTAGACTTTTAAGGCAAAAGGTGTAACCAGAGGGGCCAGCCCGGTGGCATACTGGTTAAGTTCACAAACTCTGCATCAGCAGCCCAGGGTTCATGGGTTCAGATCCCAGGCACAGACCTACAAACTGCCCATCAAGCTATGCTGTAGTAGCATCTCACATACAAAATAGAGGAAGATTGGCACAGATGTTAGCTCAGCAACCATCTTCCTCAAGCAAAAAGAGGAAGATTGGCAACAGGTGTTAGCTCAGGGCTAATCTTCCTCATCAAAAAAAAAAAGTGTAACAAGAGACAAAGAAGGCCATTATATAATGACAAAGAGGTCAGTTCATATATCTTCTTGATGAATAAGTGTACTTATCATATATTAAGCAGATACTAACATGTCTGAAGAGAGAAATTAAACAATAATATAAATGGAGTAGGAGCCTTCAACACTCCACTTTCAACAAGAGAGAGATAATTCAGAGAATCAATAGGGAAATATTGGACTTGAACTATACATATGACCAAATGGACCTAAAAGATATATTCAGAATAATCCATCAAACAGCAGCAAGAATACACTTTCTTCTCAAGTACACAGAGAACATACTCCAGTATAGAACATATGTTAGGTCACAAAACAAGTCTTAACAAGTTTAAGAATATTGAAATCATATCAAGAATCTTTCCCAAACACAATGGTATAAAACCAGCAATCAACAACAGAAAAAAAGGGGAAAATTCACGAATATGTGGAAACTAAACAAAACATTCATGAACAACCAATGGTCAAAGAAGAAATCAAAAGCAAAATAAAAAATTCTTGAAACAAATAAAAATAGAAAAATAATATACCAAAACCAATGGGATGCAGCAAAAGCTATTCTAAGAGAGAGCTTTATAGCAAAAATTGCCTACATCAAGAAAAAAGAAACATTTCAAATAAACAAAGTAACTCACAGCTCAAGGAACTAGAAAAAGAACAAACTAAGCCCAGAGTTACCAGGAGAAAGGAAATAAAGATCAGAGAAAAAATAAATGAAATAGAGACCAGAAAAACAACAGAAAAACTCAATAAAAGTTTGAGCTGTTTTTTAAAAAAGAAACCTTTAGCTACATTAACTAAGAAAAAAAGAGAGACGACTCAAATAAATAAGATTAGCAATGAAAGAGAAGACATTACAACTGATACTGCCAAAGTACAAAGGATAATAAGAGAATAACATGAATGATTATGTGCCAAGAAACTGGATAACCTAGAAGAAATAGATAAATGTCTAGAAACATACAATCTACCAAGACTGAAACATGAATAAGTAGAAAATCTGAATGGATCAGTAATAGGTAAGGAGATTGAATCAGTAATTAAAATCCTCCCAATGAATAAAAGCTCAATATTAAATGGTTTCACTGATGAATTCTATCAAACATTTAAAAATGAATTAATGCCAATTCTTCTCAAACTCTTTCCAAAAACTGAAGAGGAAGGAATACTCTCAAACTCATTTTACAAGGCCAGCTGATACCAAAGCTGGATAAGAACAATGCAAGACAAGACAATTACAGGCCCATATCTCTGATGAATATAGATGCAAGTATTCTCAACAAAACACTAGCAAACCAAATTCAATGCACATTAAAAGAATGATACACCATGATCACGTATTGTTTATCTGTGGGATGCAAGAATGGTTCAACATATGCAAATTAATAAATGTGATATACCACATTAATAGAGTAAAAGCTAAAAATCACAATCATCTCAATAGATTCAGAAAAAGCATTTAACAAAACCCAACGTCATTTCATAATAAAAAACTGGGTATAGAAGAAAGGTACCTCAACATAATGAACACTGTATATGACAAGGGGAAAGCTAACATCATACTCAGTGGCAAAAGGTTGAAAACTTTCCCCTAAGATCAAGCACAAAACAAGGGAGTCCACTCTCACCACTCTTATTCAGCATAATAGTGGAAGTCCTAGCCAGGGCAATTAAGCAAGAAAAAGAAATAAAAGGCAAGCAAATTGGAAAGGAAGAAGTAAAATTTTCTCTGTTTGCAGGCAATATGATCTTATATGTAGAAAATCCTAAAGACTCCACCAAAAAACTATTAGTGCTAATAAATGAATTCAGTAAAGTTGCAGGATAAAAAAAAAATCAACATTCAGAAATCAGCTGCATTTCTATACAAGAATGAATTATCTGAAAAAATACAGATAAAACAATTCCATTTACAATAGCAACAAAAAATACTTAGGAATAAATTTAACCAAGGAGGTGAAAAATCTGTACACTGAAAACTACGAGCTATTGATGAAAGAAATGGAAGAAGATACAGTGTTCATGGATTGGGAAAATTAATATTGTTAAGATGTCCATATTACCCAAAGCAATCTGTAGTTTCAATGCAATCTCTATCAAAATTCCAATGGCATTTTTCACAGAAATAGAAAAAAATTCTAACATTTATATGGTACCACAAAAGACCCCAAACAGCCAAAGAAATCTTGAAGAATAAAAGCTGGAGGCATCACACTTCCTGATTTCAAATTATATTACAAACCTATAGAAATCAAAACAGTGTGGTACTGGCATAAAAACAGATACATAGACAAATGGTACAGAATAGAGAGCCCAGGCATAAGCCCTCACATATATGGTCAACCAGTATTTAACAAGAAAGCCAAGAATATTCAATGAGGGAGATGATAGTTTCCTCAATGAATGGGAAAGCTGGATAACCACATGCAAAGAATAAACTTGGACCCCTATCTTACACCACTCACAAAAATTAACTCGAAGTGGATTAAAGACTTAAATGTAGTCTCCTACAATATAAAACACCTAGAAAAAAATAGGAAAAAAAGTTCCCTGACACTGGTCTGGGCAACAATTTTTTTGGATACGACTCCAGAAGCACAAGTGACAAAAGAAAAAATAAACAAGTAGGACTACATCAAACTAAGAAGTGTCTGCACAGCAAAAGAAACAATTAGCAAATGAAAATGTGACCGACAGAATGAGAGAAAATATTTGCAAACCATATATGTGATAACAAGTTAATATCCAAAATGTATAAGGAACTTTAGAACTCAATAGCAAAAGAGAAAAAAATGATTAAAAATGGGCTGAGGACCAAAATAGATATTTTCCCAAAGAAGACATACAAATGACCAAAAGGTAGATGAAAAGATGCTCAAGATCACTAACATCAGGGAAATGCAAAGCAAAACATAACATCACCTCACACCTGTTAGAATAGCTAACATCAAAATGACAAGAGATAAAATTATTGGTGAGGACATAGAGAAAAAAAGAAACTTTGTGCACTCTTGGTGAGACTATAAGTTGGTACAGCCACTATGGTAAACACTATGGAAGTTTCTTAGAAAATTGAAAATAGAACTACCATAATATCCAGAAATCCCACTTCTGGGTATATATCCAAAGGAAATAAAATCAGTATCTCAAAGAGATATCTGTATCCTATGTTCACTGCAGCATTATTCACAATAGCCAAGATACAGAAACAACCAAAGCGTCCATCTACAGATGAATGGATAAAGAAGATGTGAGATATATACACACACACACGGAATGGAATATTGGAATATTCCGATACAACACTCTTCAGCCATGAGTAAAAAGGAAATCCTGACACTTGCAACAAAGTGAATGGACCTTGAGGGCATTATTCTGAGTGAAATAAGTCAGACTCTCTTATAAATGGAGTCTAAAAATGCAAAACTCACAGGAGCAGAGGGTAGAATGGTGGTTGCCAGGGGCAGAGGTGAGGAGGATGAGGGAAATGGGGAGATGTCGGTCAAAGGTTACAAACTTCCAGTTATAAGAATAATAAGTTCTGGGGATCTAATGTACAGCAGCATGGCGACTATAGTTAGTACCGTAGTATATACTTGAAAGTTGCTAAAAGTGTAGATGTTAAATGTTCTCACCATAAAAAAGGATAACTGTATAAGGTGACAGAGGTGTTAACTAACCCTATTGTGGTAATCATTTTGCAATATATACATTTATCACCACGTTGTACACCTTAAATTTACACAATGTTATATGTCAATTATATTTCAATAAAACTTGAAAAAAGAGAAATAGAAAACTAATATGATAGCATTGTTCACTAATACAATATATTGGACAAAAGTCTCCAGTCTTAGTATTCTTCTCCAAGCATGTCTAGGCTAGTCTTGGGTCTTTATATTTCCATATAAATTATACAATCAGTTTGAAAAGTTCCTCAACAAGCACTTTTGGTATTTTGATTGGAATAAATCAATAAATCAATGTATCTTCATTTGTCTGGCCATCTGAATGTAGAGCTCTTAAGAAAACAAAATTTGTTCCCTCGTAAAGTGTTAGTTATTTCAATTTGAACCTCCTTCAATAAACTATTGGATTTCTTCCCTAGAGCATTGGCATGTGTTTTGTTACATTTAGTTCTTGATGGATTTATATTTCTGTTATCATGGACAATGATATACCTAAATTAAATATAAACTATATTTCCATCTAAATTACATTATATGATTCTTTATTGCTGGTATACAGAAATGAAAATTTTTTACTATTGATCTTATATATAACTATGTTTTAAAATCTTATTAATTTTAATAATATTTTTCTATAGATCCTTTTGGGTTTTCTATGTAGAATATCTTAACTTTATACTGTCAAGGACCTCTAGTAATATATTGAATAGAAGGAATCATCTTGAGTATGCTTTCCTTGTTTTAATTTTTTTCTTTCTTCCTGATTCATTGTAACTTTATTGACATGTTTCATATCCTGTTTTCTGGGGAACTAGTCTCCAGATTCATGTCTTCTTTCATTTAGGGATTTTTTTCAATATTATCTTTAAATGTTTTATTTTATTTGCTTTGTTCTTTTCTCTTCCTCAGGAACATCAATTACGTGTTTATGAATAATCTTTGTTTGATTTACATACCTATTATCTTCTTCTCACTAACTTTTCCCTCTTTTGGTGTACTCCTCAGTATTTCTAAATCTGTTTTTCATGTCCCTGACAATGTTACTGGCAGATTAGCTTCTATTATTGTACTTCTAAAGTGGCTTTCATTTATTATAATCTTATTTCCTCTTCTGTTTTTTTCCCTGACCTCTCTCACTCTGCTTTATATTTCCTCTCTTGTCTTATTTCTTTCCAGTTTTCTTTTATCTCCCTTTGGGCTATTTTAATTTTGAGCTCAAAATTTTTTTAAATTATTCTAAGATCTTAAGGAAGTATTTATTTGGAATATCCTTAGGATACCTATCCGACATCTGCATTTGTAGTGTTTTATGTTTTGTCTTGTTCTCCGATATGTTGGTATAGGTCCCATTTGTACTTCTAACTCGACATTGATTGGAGATACTTCTTTGGGGGTTAGCCCTACTGGAAGAATAATGCCACCAAGGGTCAACTTAACATAAGTAGTTGTCTCTGCATCCTTCAGAAGCCCTCAACTGCCTACTCTCCCCATCGCTCTGTCCTTGAGCAGTGTCTATATTTCTCTCTATCTCTCTGCAACCTCTGTATGCGAGCACGCCCAAGCTCAGCCCTAAGATTTCCCTCCTATTCTTTATTTTTCTAGAGGATGTCATTCAATTTCAGGAGTTTAAATACTATCAACATCTCACACAGTCTTGTACACTTTCTGGAACTACAGACACATATATCCTAATATCATCTTAATATGTCCATGCAGATGTTTAAAAAGCTTTTCAAACGCAGTGTGCCTCTGACTTCTGTTTCTTTTGCTTCCTACCCTGGAATAAGCAGTTCTGTCTGCAGTATACCCACCTTAGAAATGTCAACTGTGTCCTTGTTTGTTGCTCAGTCCTAAAACATCAGTGTCATCCTTGATTTCTCCCTTCCCATCACACTATATGTTCAATCCATTAAAAAAATCCACAAAAATATACTCAGATTCCAACGACGTATTACCACCTTCAATGTACCAGTCATATTCCATCTGATTATTATAATAGTTGCCTAACTTGCCTTTCTACAGACTATTCTTCATGCAACATCAACACAATTGTTTTAAAATAGGGAACAGATCAAGCCTTGGCCAAGCTCCATCCAGTAACTCTTCATCTCATTCAGAATAACATTAAGATCTTGGGTTGGGCTACAAAGTCCTCCATGGTTTGAGCTCCCTCTCCATTACTGACCCCATGCCTGCCATGCTGACCCCTGTATTATCCCTCAAACAGCCCAGTCTTGCTCCCCTTGCTCTTGCATTTCCAATTCCCAGACTGCTCTTCCTGTAGATATCTGTGTTGCTTACCTCCTCACCGCCTTCAGATTTTGCCCAAATATTATCCTATTAGGTCCTTGACTACTCGGTATAAGATAAGAATGGTTTGCCATAAACAGTAGAAATCCATTCCTCCTCTGTTTTATTTCTCTCTATAGCACTTATCACCATCAAATATATGAGATGTCTATATGTTTGTTTACCATCTATTCCTCCCACCCCCTGTAATGCAAGGTCTATAAGAGCAAACACTTTGTCTATTTTCCTTGCTTCCTGAGCTCTTCTAGGCCCTCCATGTTTGTTGAATGATCAATTAATCTTTTCAGCATTATGCATCCCATGATTTTTCATTGAGCAGCTTATCAGTGGGGAATTCTAAAAGGTCTTTGTAAGACATGAGGCTAGGTGCAGTGATTTAGGGTTTCTCTTTTGTTAGCAGTATGGCTGCTCTCTTTTTTACTGATATATCAATAGTCTGTTCCATAGAACATGGCCTGTCTCTATGAGGCCTTCTTCAGTGTCACCACCTTCACTCTCAGTCTGAACCATGTTCAGGGATGCATCTCCAGACTGCTACCTCCTTACCCCAACTGATTCACACACACATACACACAGTATTGGTCCAAGTCAGAAGTTTCTGGCCTGCAAATTTTTGCAAAACTCTGAACCTTAAAAAAGAATTGTAGATATGTACATGTTCTTTTGGTGTTCTAATTTCATCACCATTTCACTATAGCTTCTTTTCTTTCTGGTGTTGGCAGACTTACTGTTGCTTCCTACTTTTCATGATTTTTAAAAAATTTTTGCTTTTCCCTTAACATCCCATTGCTTCCAAAGAGGAATGAGTGCTAAAAATATCTTTACTTTCCCATATTACGTCATTTTTAAAAGTAGGATCACACATAGATTTCTATTTAAATGAGTTAAATTCATACCCATATTCTTATAATTCACTGTTCATGATCACTGAAATAAAAATGTTTGTAAGTATTACATATTCTACAACAGAAATACATGGTCTTTTTTTGATTAAAATTAGTTTTTACTTCGCATCCATTGCCACGTTTAATCATTGAGTAATGAACAATTTTTAGAACAAGCAAGTTTTGCAAAATTTGATGTATACTAATTCCGTAAAAAGGTAATCTGTTAATATAATTGTCTGCAAATGAAGTGCTGGGGAAATCTTTGGAATAATTACCTTATGTAGGTCACTAAACTCTGAAAAATGAAAAATACAATTCAATATTTTAAATGTAAATAGAGTATTTTCCTTCATATGCATCCCTATATAGTCCATGTAGATTGATCCAGTTAATTGCATTCTTAACTTTCAGTTTTTTCCTCTTAGCATTGAATTTTTAGTAGGTACACATCTCCCATTGGTTCCTAATCAGGTGAAGAATCAGGAGCATGGGCAAGACAGTATATGAAAACAGCATAGACTTTTGGTTTCAGCTTCAAAATATAAAGAACTAGGAAGTTGTTACTCTTGTCTTTACAACAAAAAGAGACATACAAACTAAAAATTATCTTTTTTCACCCAATAGAGAAATGAGGTCACAGGGCAAACCATAATCCAAGAATCTGGAGAATCAGGTGTATCCAGAGAGATATAACACACAGAATTTTCTTACGTGGAACAGAAGTTGATGGATGCCATAAGCCAGCAGAAAAACTAAAATGGTAATTTTGACAAATTTCTTGAAGTTGAATGTACACTAGCATGAAAGTGAAGAGCCCTTCAGAGCTGCAGACACAGGGGTTCGCCAGGACATTTGCAGACTTTTCCTCCAACTACCCCCTAGGTTCTCATGAGGAGAATCTGAGAAAATTCCCAAAGTGGCCCTAGCAGGAGCAGAAGAATGTAGCTAACATGAAATCTTCCAAGACCTTTGGCCTAACAAAGGCCTGAATTCCAGGCTGAAAGGACTTCACCAGATGGCAATTCTGAAACCTTACTCCAGATGAGGGAAGGGAAATCCACCCTATTCCAGTCTGCTCCAGCTTTCCTATCTCATCTACAGGGGAAAAAAATTCATAGTCAACAGGGACAGGGATTCAAGGAAGCAGACTGGAAAAGCTATAGCCAGAGATAAAATAAAATCATATAAACTGCTCAGTTAGAGCCAAAGAAGGTAGAAAAAAGGGGGGAAAAGAAACAAAAATACAACAAACAGAAAAGAATTACAAAGATAGTAAATTCAATCTAGCTATACCAATAATTACTTTAAATGTGAATGGTCTAACCATACTAGTTAAAAGATAGAGACTGTAAGAATGGATTAGAAGAAAAGAAAACAAACAAACTTCAACCACACACTTTCTACAAGAGAACCACTTTAAATATAAAGATTCAAGTGAAATAAAGGGATAGAAAAAATACCATCCTAACATTAATTGAAAGGAAGCTGGAGTAGCTTTATTAATTTGAGACAAATCAGACTTCAAAACAACGAAGAATACCTGGGATAAAGAGAGATATCACACAAAGGAAAAGATGTCAATTCTACAAAAAGTTCTAACTAGTTCAGTAAGACAAGAAAAAGAGATAAAAGATATACAGATAGGAAAGGAAGAAATAATTTCTCTTTATTCACAAATAACATGATTGTCCATGAAGAGTCTACAAATAAATGTCCTGTAGGTAAGAAGTAGGTTTAGCAAGGTCACAGGATACCAGACTTTTATACAAAATTAACTGCTTTCCTATATATTAGCAATGAACACTTGGAATTTTAAATAAATAAAAACCAATACCATTTATAATAAATAGCACTCCCCAAAATTAAGTAGTTAGGTTGCACACCTAACAATATATATACAGGATCTGTATGTGGAAAACAACAAAGTACTGATGAAAGAAATCAAATAATATCTAAATAAAAGCAGAGCTATTCCACGTTCACTGATTGGAAGGTTCAGCATTGGTAAGATGTCAGTTCTTCCCAATTTGTTCTATAGATTCAATATAATATCAATCCAATTGCCAGTATTTTTTGGAGATATGACAATCTGATTCTAAAATTAATATAAAAAAGCAAAGGAATAAGAATAACTAAAATGACTTGATAAAGAAGCATAAAATCAGAGGACACACATTACCTGATTTCAGGACTTGCTGTAAAGCTACACTAATTCCAGACAGTGTGGCATTGCCTAAAGAATAGATATGTAGAGGAAGAAAACAGAATAGGAAACCCACACTATATAATGAAGAAGTAAATCCACATTACTACAGTCAACTGATTTTTACAAATGTGGAAAGGCAAGTCAAAATATAAAGAATAGTCTTTTCAACAAATGATGCTGAAAATATTTGAAGTCCACACGCAAAAAATTGGATCCAGACACAGATATAACACTTTGAACAAAAATTAAGTCAAAATGAATCATAGAATCAACTAGGAGAGCAAGGGATTCCAAGATGGAATGCAAAATGTGACAAACTAACTACATGAAAAGTGTGTGACATAACTTTACTAAAGGAGGTGAGGAAAATTAGGTCTTGATCTAAGTGATTTTGGTAATAACTGGTCATTGTAAGAGAAAATCCCAAAAGAAATATAAATAGCACTGTAGTTGGCACAATTGTTTCTCCTGATGATTTAGGTTAACAATTCTGAAACCAATGCATGTGTATACTGGAATTGAACAAAAAAATAAATGATGGCAATGGTGGAAGCCAGGTTTCTCATTGCTGGAATGACAGATAACAATTCAACAAAGTGGAAGGCTAGAGTGAACCATATGCTGTAAGATTAGTGCTATAGACATCAATAGGTTTAGCTTAATATAGATGGATGGAGTGTATATGGATGGGGTGTATTTATATACACATTAATAGATTGTGTGCATTCAAATGTTAGTATACATACATATACTTCCTTACTCTGTGGAGAAGGCCGATGAGTAACGATACTCCACTAGCAATGAGCTAACCCAGCACCAAGATCTTAGTTTATAATACTATTCTCCAAGGAAAGGAACCAGGGCTCCTTGAAGAAATCTCTGATTCTTTGGTTAGGGCAAGAAATATATAAGATGAACTTGGAGCATCTATAGTGACCAAAGTAAAGATGTGTTAAAGAAAATCAAATGATAAAGGAGTATATCAAAGGGAAATAGGGCCAACTCAAAGAGCTCCTTAATGCTCAAAGCTGGAACAATTTGAGAAGCAAAATAAATAGAACGGTATTGAATTATGACCTAAGTATAAACTAAATATCCATGAATCCATCCTGATATAAATAAATGATTGATTAAATAAATAAATGCTAGATAAGGGACAAATCTCCCATGAAAAATATTACCAAATAATTTATGTAGATACTTTCTCCTCAAGGAGGTCAAACATACCTTCCCATCCCGAAGGTAAGTGCTGTACTTAATAACTTGCTTCCAAAAAGTACACTACAAAAAGAGGGAGAGGAAGTAATTTTACAGTGAGGATACTTAGCACACACTATCTTATCTTCAGCAACAAGTAATGTTGATGTACCCTTAATGTGATGTGTTGAGAATGACATCTCATCTCTATAGTCTTTCTCCCAAAACTCCTAATACCAGTCTAACTATGAGAAAAACATCAGAGAAATGCAAATTCAGACACATTTTATAAAATGACTGAATAGTACTCTCAAAACTGTCAAATTTACTAAAAACAAAGAAAGTCTGAGAAACTTTCGCAGCCAAGAAAACCTCAGGAGATATGATGACTAAATGTAATGTGGTATCCTGGATGGGATCCTTGAATAGAAAAATGATATTATGGAAAAAAAACTAATGAATCTGAATACTTGGAGTTCACTTAATAATAAGGTATCAATATTGGTTCATTTGTTTTGACTAATGTACTATATAAATTGAAAGAGCTGTTAACAGAGAGACCTGGGTGTGGAGTGTACAGGAACTGTCTATATTGTCTTGGTAACTTAAAACTATTCTAAAATAAAATGTTTATTTAACTTTTAAAAATAACATGATTCAGAGACAAGCAATCAGGTTTATGTTAAATGTACTGAAGTAAATATTTTTATAATTTATCAAGGTATGAATAAAGCATTTATTGTAGTGGAGGTATATGGTTTTTCTATCTCTCATTCTGTCGTATGGGAAACTGCTCTCTCTCACTTCATTCAGTCCTGGTGAGGCTGTTAATTATTGTCTTTGGCCCTCTCCTACAATGATTATGTAATCCACTCCTGGCCAATTGGGGCAATCTATTCCTTTGTCTGTAGTGATTGCAAACTAATAACTTTTATTGAAGCTATCTAAGATATAAGGTTTCAGGGCAAATGAGTAGTCAAAAATTTGGAGAAACACAGGCACTGGTAGGCATTTGCTTATTCAAGCATCTGCTTACTTGAGACAGACACCAGCAAACACTATCTAAGCCAGCAAGACTATTCAGCAAGAAATGTTTGCCAAATTGCTAAGTGCTAAATGTGGGGTAGCATGAAAGTTTGAAGTGTCTGGGGGCTACAGATATAAGATCTTCTCATCCTCCTGCAGGTTTTTTCATCCAGGAACTCCACCAGGCTTTCAAAGAGAAGATCAGGAAGAATCCTGAGAAAGCCTCTCTGGTGGTGCAACCTGTGGGGGGGCATCAGTATCCACTTCCAAAACTCTACCCAGGCCCATATTGCTAGGTACCCTATAAAACAAATGCATTGGTATACAGGGAGAAGGGCAACAACAGCTGTTAGATTAGGCCACCTGTGGAAACTACTGCATCTGTGGGAGGGGAACTGGAAAATAACAAAAGCTCTACCACTAAGAGAGAGGCAGGAATACTGGCTAGGCCCACCACTACATCTGGAGGAAGCACAGGAACACTTGTGAAGGTCACGTCTGAAGAACTAATTTCACAAACTCTGCCTAAGACTGGGTCTTAGTCAAAACATCAGATAACACTCCACCCTTCCCTGTTTCAACCATCAACATACTAATAAGCACTGAGTAAGAACAATAGTGTAATCCAGGTGGAGCTGCAAGAGGCAGATTATCCCTAGGCAGAGTGAAAAGGGAAGACCCAAAGCCAAATCATAAGACTCAAAGTCTAGCAGGAAGAAAATTTCAAACCTGGCCCAACTTCCAACTAGATAAGCAAAAACTCTCACCCTAAAGGCCTAGGAGGATGAAAGGCAAGCTCATGTCCAAGTATACAAAACATTTACCTTAGTTTCTACTATTATATACAATGTTTGGCTTCCAAATAAAATGGCAAGTCTTATAATAAACTAAGAATAGCAGTCTGAAGAGACAAAACAGTCATTAGAAAGAGAACCAGAGATGAAAGAGGGTGTTTAAAATAATCATTTATATTTTAAATTCTGTAATGGAGAAGGTAGACAACATGCAAGACCAGATAGGTGATTTCAGTGAATCACTGGAAACTATAAGAATGAATCTTGCACAACCAGAAGGACCTACAACTAGAATATACAACTATGTGCTTGGGGGCTTTGGGGAGAAGAAAAGGAAGAAGGAAAAAAAAGAAGATTGGCAACAGATGTTAGCTCAGGTGCTAATCTTAAAAAAAAATTCCTTTAAAAAAAAAGAATGAATCTAATAGAAATGCAAGAAATCGAAAGCCCAGTAGGAGAGAAGAAGCATGTCTTTGATGGGTATATCATTAAATTCATCACAGCCAAAGAAAGAACCAGTGAGCTTGACAACAGGTGAACAGAAATTATCCAATCTGAAACACAGAGAAAAGTGAGTTAAAAAATTAGAACAGAGAAACCAAGAGCTGTGGAACAATAACACACTGTCTAACATTTGCCATATTGCCAATTCTGTATTCAAGCCAGCAAAAGCATGTCAAATCCTTCTAGTGTCTCAAATCTCTGAATTCCCCTTTTAGAACCAGCCAGAGAAAACTCTCCACTTTTAAAAGCCTCATGTGATTACAAAGGCCCACTCAGATAACTTCCATATTTTAAATTCAACTGTGCCATATAAAATAACCTAGTCATGGGAGTAAAATACATCAGATTCATGGTGCGGAAGATTATGTAGAGGGTGGAAAATTTTGGAGGCCATCATAGACTTCTCCCTACCACAACTGAAAAAACTCTCATGGGCTGGTGAAGGAAAAGGATACGACACAAACAATCAAATCAGGAATAAAAGAGGGGCACAACATTACTTGGTGATAAAAGAATTAAATCAAAAATGCTATGCCAATAATTCTACAACTTAGGTGAAATGAACATATTCCATGAAAAACAAAAACTACCAAAACTTACTCAAAAAGAAATAGATAACCTGAATAAACTTGTATGTATTAAAGAAGTTAAATTTTTATTTAAAGACCTTCTGAAAATATAACTCTAATCACAGTTTCACCACCAAATTCTATCAGGCATCTAAGAAAGAAACAGCACCGATTCTAAACAAACTTTTCCAAAAAATAGAACAAAAGGAAACTTTTCCCAACTCATTCTATGAGGCCTGACTTACCAATAGCAAAACCAGACATAGATTTTAGAAGAAAAGAAAAGAAAGCTAATGAAGGCTAGTATCCCTTATTAATGTTACACAAAAATCGTCAACAAAATAAGAGCAAATTTAATTCAGCAAAAAACACATATAAAACACACAAGAGGACAAGAAGCAGTCATTCCAAGAATGCAAGGTTGGTTCACATTCAAAAATCGATGTACTTCAGCATATTAACAGGCTAAACAGAAAAAAATATATGATCATTTAGGAAATGTAGAAAAATAATTTGATGAAAGAAAACGTCCATTTATGATAACAACTTCCAGAAAACTAGGGATAGAAGGGAACTTCATTAATCTATAAAGGACATCTACAAAAAAAACCACACACACACACGAACACAACTGCTAACATAATTCCCTCTAATTGAACATAGGCTATTCTTAATGACTTCTAATGGGTAGAAAATTGAAAGGGATAAATTTGTAACTTTACAGTGGAGAAATCTGCCAGAAAGCACCCTAACCAAGTGAAGAAGGTTAACATCCCCTGTAATAAGTAATGTTGATATCATGTAATCCCTGATGTTACGTGATGAAAAATGTCTAATTTCATCATGAGAAAACGTCAGGAACAGCTAAGCTGATGACATTAGACAAAGTATTTTACAAGTAGTGTTAAAAAGTGTCAAGGTCAATCTGTTTTTCATAAAGCAAATTGTCACAGATTGGAAGAGACTAAGGAGACATGAAAACTAAATGTGACATGATGTCTTGGACTGGGTCTTAGAATAGGAAAAAGACATTAATGGAAAAATTGGTGAAATCTTAATAAAGGCTCTAGTTTAGCTAACAGAGTTTTGCCTATGTAAATGTCTTAGTTTTAATAACCTTGCCATAGCTATGTAGGATGTTAACAGTAAGGGAGAGTGAGCAAAAGGTAAATGAGATGTTTCCATATTAACTTTACAATTCTTTTGTAAACCTCAAAGTTTTTCAAATGAGAAATAAAAAAACAAAACCCCTGTGAATTTATAATCCCATACCTGCAAAAATAGCTTCCAAGAGTAAAGGCAAAATACTTCCTCAGACATATAAAAGAATTCATCACCCACAGACTTGCACTACAAGAAATGTTAGAGAAAATCTTTCACACAGAAAATTAATAAAAGATAATAAATGGACACACGGGTTTACACAAATTAAATGGCCAGCCCTGGAAACGGAAACCATATAGGTAAACGTAAGATTTATTTGCTTGGTATTTAAATCTCTTTAAACAAAAAAAAAATAATAATGTAGTATACGGTATACAACAGATGTAAAAGTAAAATGTATGACAACAATAGCACAAAGTATTGGAGTGGAGAAATAGAAGTATACATTTGTAAGATTCTTATACTGTACATAAAGTGTTGAAACATCATTTAAAGATAGCCTGTGATAAATTCAAGATGTATACTATAAGCCCTAAAATAAACTTCTAAAGCAAGTCAAAGAGTTATATCTAGAAAGTTAACAATGGAGATAAAATAGAATCACAAAATATGTTCAATTAATACAAAAGAAGGCAGAAGAAGAGAAAAATAATGAACAAAAATAGATTGGACAAATGGAATAAAAGAGCAAAATGATAAATTTAAAACTAAACATGTCAACAATCACACTCAATGTGAATGGTATAAATACACCAATTAAGGCAGACTTGAATAATTATCTTGAAATCGAAAAGATAATTAAAAACACTATCAAAGAATAAATCAAAAAATAAATTAGAAAGTATTTTAACTGAATTAAAATTATATTGAATATAAATGTTGAATGAAAATGAACTTAGCGAAAATTATCAATGGTTCAGATTCAGACTTTGTGCTAAATTTGATGAACTTCATTTATCAAAACTATCTGATTTTTATTAAATACAAGTCATATGCTGGCCCAACCTTGAGCTTGGCCTTTGTTTTAGAGTGCTCTGTTGCTGGTGCTTGTGCACCAGACCCATGCTACCTCACCTTGTTACTACTGGGCTCCTATGGATCCGTGTCGTCTAAAGTCAATGCCTCAGAGTGCTTCAGCATGGGCAAGAATGTGGGTAGTAAAATCATCTTCTAAAAATGTCATCTTTGTCATCTTCTAAAAGTGGGCATTTTCTCAACATACCATCACACTCGATTCTCTTACTTGTAGGTGACTCAGTATAGTAAATCAGAGATATAACTAAAATTAAAACTTCTAGTTTCTCATTCCCAGGTCTTCCAAGATACTTTCACATTGCCAATCAATACAGAGCTTGGGAACAGCTACAAAGCCTGAAGAATGCAGATGAGGAGAGTTGAGCTGGGATATTTCATAAGTATATTTTACTTTGCATAAAATCTTTTCAAAGCCTGTGTCCTAAAAGGCTTTGGGAATTTTCACAGCTGATGGAATCCCTTCAAATTCAGTGTCAGAGAAGAATTATCAGTTAGGAAGCCTGATTTAAATATATCACAGAAGAATGAGCCTCTTTTGGGATAGAACTCATTACATCTGTGATGAGGGTTTAAAATGGATTTGAGGTGACTGATTTTGAGACTCTAAAAAGCAGCCTCAAGGAATAGCCTCATGAGCAGTCCATAACAGTCTGCAGGGAATATTTAGGGAGGATTTCTGGGACTTGCTTTGAATAAGAGAATCTCTGTTCCTGGCACATCATTGTAGTTGTTGTCTGCACTTTTCAGAGACAAACATGCTATCATCCCTTTCAACATTTAGAAACAGGCGTCGATTCTTATTTTGATCAGACAGCTTCCCCAAACTAAATCTAAGGTCCCATTTTACATTTTCAACCTAATGTATTATAATATTTTAATTTTTTAATAGCAAATACGAATGAAGGCTGCAAGTTATCAAAAATGATGGACAGGGTGATATTATTAATGCAGACAATCAGACTGTGGTACTGAACTCCATAGATTTTGCACACTATTACCTTAGCTTGATAAAACAAATGAATGTATTGTAAAATAAAAATAAATGAGATCATGGAGTAAGCTGGGAAGATTCTTAGGATTTCAACTGACAGGTGAGACTTAACAGAGAAGATGCTTCCAGGAAGGGCAGATTTTAGGGAGTTGGAATTTAAGGAGCTCTTTATTTAACACATGTTTATGTTATATCTGTGCTGGCCCTTGGGCCTCTGTCCACAGATCTACTAATGGCTGAGTAGGTTAACCAAGTTACTTCCCTGGTAGGAACTGTTGTGGACTCTGTTCCTCCCCTGCCTCGCTTACTTTTTTGGTCATATTCTCAACACCTGCCAACTTTGTGATGTACTTTTTAACAGTTTTGTTCTCTGTGCTTATCAGAATTGCTGGTATATTTACTCATCCATCATCAGAACTCTTACTTTGTAGAGAAGTAGTATAGCATGATATTTAAGAGCACAGCCACAGAAACTGTACCGCCTGGATTTTGGCTAGGTGGCTCATCTCTCTGTGCCTTATTTTCCTTATCTGTGAAATGGGAATAATAATGGTATCTATCTCTTATGGTTGTTGGGAGGATTAAATAAGTTAATAATTGTAAAGCACTCAGAACAGGGCCTAGCAGAAGGAAGCTGTCAGCACATGTCAGCTGAGTTTCTAAAGTATGATGATGTTGTAGACACTATGTGTCATTTTTGGTCTTTTTCAGAATAAAGGTGGAGGGAAATTCATAATTTTTATCTAATTTCTTCAATAAAGGTTACAAGCTTAATTGATGCTAACACTCACTACTTTTCAAAAGTCTAAGAAGACTTACCACTTCTTACATGGAAATAAACATTTCCATTAAAACAAAATTTTATATCAAAAGGGAATTAGCTTTTGAAAACAAATGTAAGACTAATCCTCAGATTGGAGCTGAACATTTTTTTGTTTCTGTGTGTGAGTGTGCTACTCATCAATGACCATGGTGTTTATAGTCAGTGACTTATATTTAGAATTAGAGCTATGGTTTCAATACCGGAGGATATGAAGACAAAATTGAGTATTAGGGAGCCAATCTCCCCTGTGGTCTGTATCTTGTTTCCTGAGACTCCTTCTCAGGAATTTTCTATCTGTGATCAATTAGTGCTTAAAATGGGAACAAGCAACGACTTCATCAAATCTGGGTTCTCAATATTTTAGAATTATTCTTATATCTTGGTATCAAATTAAATCCTGAAAATTCTAAAAATTGTCATAATGTGCAATTATAGATATGAAAAAAGTATATTTCAAGCCATATGAGGCTAGTAATCTTGGGATGATGAAAGCATTGTGCTCAGTACCATTATAACTGACCAGACTTGTTTGATAATATAGGGGAAAAGGGATAATTTCACCGGCCCTTCCCTCTGATTCTTATGGCTGGTCAAATAATTAAAAAGTCAGGTTAGCTGGAGAAAATAAAATAAAGTTTACTAACATGTATACATGGGAGAAACCCAGGAACACTGAACAACTCACCACAATGGCCAAAGTTGCTGCCGTAAATATCATATTCAGCTAAAGACAAAGGAGGATACTGAGGGTAGTGGTTTGGGACTTCAAAGGGGAGGAAGGCAATTCACATAGAGATGTAAAAGCAAATATTTGTTAGATAACTTCTACTGAGTCACCTGTAGAGAATGTAACCCAAGGGACAGAATTTTGAGAAGATGGGTTTTGGTGCCTTTCTTATCACACCTATTTTACATTTTACTATAGTTATCTTGTGATATTACCTCCTTCCTGGATCAGGCATTCTATGTTAAATTCCTATAGACAATTTGGAGGAAGGCCAAATTTTCTCCTGAGTCTTCTGAGCCTTCATAGTCTTCAGCACGAAATAATCCGCATATCAGAGTGGCACATCTTGGGGTGGCCTGACTTGAACCCCATCAATAAGAAAGTCCTAATGGGCAGATATCATTTTCCTAAATGATAATCAAAGGCTAGACCAAGCCCAGCCATATCTCAAAAAGGTGATGATGCCTGTCATATGAACCAGTAGACAAGTCAGGTGGATGGAATACTGGAAATCCATAATGATCCCATGAAAACTATAAGGCTGCCATCTTTCTGATACTGTATATGCTTCTAAGGGAAAAGCATTAGATTGCTCTTAGATTTCTCCAAAGCAACAGTTAAGGGCATAAGACAATGGAACAGTGACTACAACGTTCTGAGGGAAAGAAACTGTGACTCAGCCAAGATAAAATTAAAGAATAAAGGTATGGTCAAACATTCTTAAACATGAAAGAAATCAAGAAATACAGAACTCATGGGTCTTTCATGGAAGAAATAACTTAAAAATAAAATCCACTCAATTAAGAATTGGCTCAAATTAAGAACTCAGGGAGGAAGGGAATATTATATCATGGAGCTTGGTAATCACTGAATTTACTTCAATATAGAAATGCAAAACAACTTTGGAAAATATCATTCAACAAGATAAGTTGAAATGTATAGACTCTAACAGTGTAAAAAATCACAATGTAAGCAATGTGTATCCAATATGGGATATTAATGAGAGGAGATCTTAGAATGATAGTGTCTCTGAGAAAGAGAAAAACAGTCTCTGACTTTTGGGAGCTGGCCTGGTACTACTGGCCAGGGCTTGGTGTTGCCAGGAGCTGGCCTGACACTCACAGATGGGCATATGGTAGCATCCAAATCAGAGCCAAGCTCTACTCCCTCAAACCTTCCCCCAAACTCTTAGATCCTATAATAATTCCTTTATCTCCTTTTTACTGAGACGTACCATGGTTCCCATAGTGTGTGTTTTTCCTCACTACAATGGGTAATAACCACAACTGTTCAACTGTAGTTGTGTCTTGATGACCTCTGGATGGAGAGTATTGACACCAGCTCGTTTATCATAGTGTCAGGCCTATTGATTCTATCTAACATTGGAGCATATAGCTAATAATTAGTCTAACTCTGAAACTTTAACAAAAATATTTTTCTTAATTCTAGAGAGACATTTTAGAAAATAATATATTTGGTAATGAAAAAGCATTTATTTGAAGTTTTAATTTCTCTGTGTCCTCTTTGATAAATAAATGACAAGCAATAGGATATATTGGAGTAGATGAGGAAGCCATTTGGTGTAAAACTAATTTGGCCTGAATTTGTTTTTCCAAAAGGGCCTGACGTGGCCATTGAGCATGCATTGTATATCTGCTTTAAGTATTTACTGTGTCTCAAAGACAAGAACAATGACCCTAAAGATAAAGATGTAACTTTCTCTGCATCTGCATTTCCTTAAAGATAAACATCTCTCCCTAGGCTAGGGGCTGATTGCTGACCTGCTGTGTTCATAGAATTGAAGAAATGTGTGACTGTTGTAAAAGGGACAGTCCAATCATATATGATACATGTTCTTTGATGGTATATAACCACTCTGTGCACTCCCACTTCTTTGGAGTGCTCCATTCATTTATGAAAGCACCTTCTTGGGCTGTATGGACCTCAGATCCAGCTCATAATTAACTCACTCCAATTTTGATTTATAGATTGGTTATGGATTATTTGCATCAACATCTCTAATTACCTATTTTCTACTAGAATCAAGGAAAATTAAATTACTACTTAATTTTGAAAATAGAATTGAGACTATAAAATTGTTATAAAACATATCTACATTTCTATGTCCACATATTGGTCTACTAATCTACCTGTGTGATTCATCAAACACTGCTTTGGAAGACATCTACTTAATATTAGCCATGGCTTTTACTAGGAGATAAAACTGAATTTTTAAAGAAACTCTCTTCTTTGTACTTTTCTTCAATTTTGAGGACTTTTAAAAAATATGACAACAAATTTACAGATGAAAAGAATATGTCTTATGTTAAAAAAAAACCCTAAAAAATCTGGAAACACACTTAACAAAATATTAACAATTGGTGGAGGATGGAGATTTATTCCTTTATTTTACATATTTTCCTGTGTTTTTTAAGTTATTTAAAATAACAATATTTTAAAACGTGTGGAACATGCACAAATAACTTAAGAAGAAAAGGAAAATATGCTAATAATGAGAGCAAAACCACCATTATGATTTTGTTATATCTGATTTCAGAACACATCCATGCCCCAACAAACACATGAGGGGTCACAGAGGATTTTATACAATTATTTTTGCCTATCATTTTATTGTAAGCAATTTTACATATTCAAAATACTAATTGTTCAAAATACTTATACAATACAAATAACTCTTTCTCTTTGGAGCCATTGAACAGTTTGTGAATAGAAGACACAGAATCTCATTGATATCAGACACTTCAAATAGCAGGTGTGGTGCCAAAGGCCAGTCTTTATACGAAAAAATTAAATGCAGACATATTTTTGCCAGTGGTCCCTTCATCAACACAAAGAACAATATAAGTATCCATCTTAAACAAATAGCTGTTCTACTTTAGCAAAACACATTTCTTTATAAAGCAAACAATATCATTCCATTGAATCTGTGGGGGATCAGAATTGGCCACCTCAAAATGTGTCTCTTTGGCTTCATTATTTTTAAGAACAAAGACCCTGAAACAAACTTTGATCTTCCCCCTAACTGCCTAAAACAAATTTAAGATAAAAGGCCTCTCCCCAGGACAGGCCATCACCATAGATAACTCTGGGTATTGGTAGACTGTGAGGGTCCTTGCTAAGCCCATTCTTATCTACCAAACATTTGCTTTTCCATCTCCATGTGAATTGCCGTTCTCTCCTTTGAAACCACAAACCGCTATCCCAACACCTTCTTTTGTGTTTAGCTGAAGATAATATTTAACGGAATAGCCTCTGCCATTTTGGTGAGTTGCTCAGTTTTCCTGGGTTTCTCCCACGTGTACATGTTATAAAGTTTTGTTTGACTTTTCTCTTGTTATTCTGTCTCATGCCAATTTAATTCATAGCCCAGCCAGAGGACCTAGAGTGGGTAGAGGAAATATTTTTTCTCCCCTAAGTTTGATGACTTGGATGGGATAAAACTTCATTGGCTGGATGCTGCTTGCTCCTAGACTACTGCAGCTGAGAGATCCTGGACCCCTGACAAGAGCTGGCAGGAGGTAAGAGTTCTTACCACATCAGTCTCCCAGATCTCTGCCTGCAGGGTCCACTAGAAGGGGAAGTGGTGAGTTTTTTTGCTTTTCTAAATTTGGATTAGCAGGAGGAAATGTTGGTGAAGCTAGCATCTTGGACTCAGTGACTCTAGGATTTGGTTGAGTACTCATTTTTTATTGATCCTTTTACTCCCAGAGACGGTCACTATTTTTCCTTGTCTCTGTCTTTCTGTCATTTGTCATAAAAAGGAAAAATCATAGGGCAAGATGCAGGCATCTCTATAAGCCTGTTGTCTCTATAAGCCAGTGAAGTTTTATCCCATCCAAGTCATCAAACTGTAGGGGAGAAAAATCATTTCCCCTACAGGTCCCCTAGGTCCCTCTGGCTGGGCTATGAATTAAATTGGCATGAGAGAGAATAACAGCCAGTTTGTGGGTTATGAGGTTTTTTCTTTTGTCTTGTTCTGTGTCTTGAGAGCTTGGCTTTGTGGCCTTTCTGGTCTCTGCTATCTGGAGAATGCGTGTACCAGCACACATCTTGGCAGGCAGTCAAGTAGACTGTGGTTCTGGGACACACTCTTTGTCAGTCTGTGTCAGCTCTCAGGAGAGTTTGTCATAAGGGGTCCCAATTGCTTTCATAAGAGGTCTGTGTCATCTTAACCTTCATTGCCTGTTGTGAAGTGAAGGCCTTTGCTTTCCTTGACTATTTTCGGGAGTGAACTTTCTGGATCTCTTTTGGGGATGCCTCTTGCATTAAGATTCTACTCATCAATGTGGCTAGATGATGGACTATTTAAATTTGAAAAACTTCTAGGCCGGGGAAAAATTTTGTGAGAACTTTCATCATAATTTTTATTGGGGTCTATGAAAAGGCCACAGTAAAAAGGAATACATGAAAATAATGACTAGCCTTAAGTCCCTGACTCAGGTTACAATTAAATTGAGAAAATACAAAAGTATAAATGTTGATAAGATCATAAAATTTGGAATGTTTGAGCTGATTTTATATAAAGAGTTTATATAGACTGTTACTGTACCAGTTCATTTTTGCTCACTGCTTGAAAGTCAATCAATGAGACAATGAGATTGCAGTAGAGAAAGGGTTTTAATCACAAGGCAGCCATGCAAGGAAGCAAGAGCATGAGTCTCAAATTTGCTTCCCCAAAAATGGGGACTCAGGGATATTTATGGGGTAGGGGGACAACGTGGTCTGAAATGTGGAGATAGATGATTGGAGGTCATGGCTCTTCATAGAATGAATGCTCACAAAATGGTGATGTTAGTACAACCTGAGGGTGGGTTTTTTGGCCTCTTGTGGTCAAAAGGTTGCTTATCATACGTCTGCTGGGCCCAGTTGATGAGTTGGTTGTCTCAACTGGCCTGGAGTGGACAAAGGGGTTTTAATTCCTGAAATGGTAATGGTGACCCAGGCTCCATGGAGAGGTTGTTTATAGGAACCTAGTAGGAGTCAGACAGCATATTGCATAATCAGCACAGTTAACAATGAGTGGGTTAAACAGCTAAAAGCTATAATCAGTAACTGCAAAAAGGAAAAAACACTTTAGTTCCTAGCTACTTAATCATCAATGGCTAACTGTTTTCAGGTTTCAATCCCCCTATCCCTTGGTCATTCCTTATTCTTGAGGGATTTGGGGGTGGTAACCAATCTAGCTACTTCCTGCTAAACTGGGGCATAGATCTGTTTTAGAGGAATGAAACCGTTCAGCACTCATTTGGAAATATTCTCTTGTTCCTGGATTCAGGTTGACATTTTCATTATTAGAATTTGTACCTTGCTCAACAGTTTTGGAACAACATCAAAGGTGTATTTTATAATCAAGTATCTGATCAGAAGGATGAGAAGTACAGACAACCCAAATTTTAACAGTCCTTGAAAAATAGACCTAATCCCAGTGGGGCCTCCATCTGATCTCCAGGTCAGGGCAGACATCTGGTCTTAGTTTATGATAGTCTTTTGTTTTACTGGACATGCATCAGAGACCAGAGCAATGCCCTATATCCTGACCTTTCAGTTGTCATTGATGATGGCTATCAGCATAGACTCTCTGCCTAGGGGTCATCACAATCCTAAGGAACTCAAAAGAACTAAGTTATCAACTTACAGCAGCTGGGAGGAGCCATAAAATTTACAGAGCACGTCTGAGTTAGTTAATCAGAGATCATTCAAAGTTACAGTTTGGTTTCTTTTCTACAAAAATGTCTGGCTGAGAATGCTTTCCCTATGCAAAATTACAAGACAAAGACCTATCGATAAATTCCTAATGAAAGCTATGATTAGAAGTGTAAGAGTTGATGGAATTCAGATGAAATTTTGTAAAAAAAACTTGATATATTTTTGGGCTTTATGTGAAGTGATTGCATCTCTCTTTGCATGAATGTATCGTAGATTCTATTGTAGGGATAAACATTATGACCTATTGGGGAATGTTTTTCCCCTGCCTGACTGTAAGACAACATATGTCTCCCCTTCAGACAGTGTTAATTAAACTTACAAAAGGCGAATCAATACAGGTGCCTGAGCCCCCATAGTGTGAGATTAAAAACTAGAGGCTAATGTCAGGTACTAAGAAAAAGGATAGTAAAAACTCCCTCCCAAAAGGTAAATTGGTCTGAGGTTAAATTGTACACTTAGAAAGAAAAGGACCTTTGTTAAATTCTTTGGGCAGAATTTTAAAGGTGTGATACATTGTCCTGAAAGTTTTAGAACTTACGAATCTTTGATTCATCTCTAAAGTTAAAAAATTCCCTGATATAAAGAAACAATTGGATGGGTGTAACTGGAGGGATGAGTCAGCTTTTTGGTCAAACTGTAATCCAGTTCTTTGGGGAACTGGAGGCAACCTTTTTTGTCTTGCAAATCTCTACAAGGCTGTAGGTATGGCTCTGGAAGCAGTTCAAAGTTCACCTGTTTTATGCCAATCCAAAAGCCTCCCCTCTTCCTCAAAATGCTCCTAGATATTGATTGAGACAAATATTGAGACATTAGAAACAGATAAGCCAAATATGCACCAGAAATTCCATCTTGAAGAAAACTTAACTGCTTTCTCTGTGCCTTTATGAGGTAGATTTTCTACTCCCATCTTCTCTAGGACCTAAGAGCCATTCTTTGAAATGCAAATGTTTCTCAGATACTAGTGAGTTTTGTATTGCATCTCATTCATAACAAAAAATTTAATGTCTCTGTCTGTGTCTACCTGTGTGTTTATTTGTGTCTATATGTATGTTACATATACATACATATATGTGTAACATTTTACCTCCAGATGGTGTGCCCAAAATTAAGAATTCTGTTTAATTGACTTAAAGTAAGTGCTTACACATCTTTCAAGTTAACGTAATATGAGATAATCTTTGGTAAGTGAAAAGCTTGTTTAAGTTTATTGGTTTGATTAAAATAGTCATGTCCTCAGGATTATCAACATTAGATATGATGCAGACATGCAGCCTGGGTTTAGTAGTTAAATAAGCTCATGTTGTCCCTGTTACAAATTTGTCAGCATAATAACTTAAAATGATTTAATAACTTCCAAAATCTCTTTGGTAATTTGAAACTTTGAAGTTTTGCTAGGTTAATTTAAATGATAAAAATTCATTGATTATTTAGATCATTTTAAAATAAGATAAGATATTAGACATTAATTACTAAATATAAGTTTATCTACCTTTGGCTTCTTATTACAGAAAAACTGAAAGGTGTTTTGGATTTATTGGTATACATGTCTTGTGTTTTATTAAAGGATTGTACTATAAAGTAACATGTTTCTTGCTGGGAGCCGTGGCTACATCATTTGATCGGCTGTTTGACAGGGTCCAGCCCATTAACGCCGAGGGGTGCAGGGTCACCCCTTGGTGAAGAATAACTGGCCAGCCCCTCACATAGTTCTGAAACCTGTGCTGCTTCTAATTGCCCTTCATTTCTTTTCCTTTCTTAACCTCCAGTTTTCACTCCTTTGGGTGGCTGCTTGGGAGGGACTACCTCCCGGGAAAATTAAATATAGTAAGAGAATGTGACCACCTACAGGTAACTTTCAAGATATTTTTCAGTTAATTAATGGAGGAGCACACAGTCCCATTTGAGACAATCAGAAAGGAATCCTGCCCAGATAAGATGTCGAATTAGGTTTATGGCCTCCATCTGGTTAATGTTTCCTTCTCCCTCCAGTTCTTTGTCTAAATATATATATATGCATCGTCCTTCTAAGTTTGGTGGTTAATTGGATGATCAAGAAGTATCTATATATTATTCTTGACCTTCTGCTTTCTGTTAAAATGTTATAGAGGTTTTCTCCTAAAAGCAATAAATAATAAATAATTGATGAGTAGAAGGGCCGAGGGGTGCAGGGATGCCCCTCGGTGAAGAATGGCCAGCCGACACCCCTGATATTTTCTGAATTATATGCATGCTTTCTAGCAAGGTTATGTCTATACTTATTTCTGTTTTTCATTCTTGAAGATATATAGTTTAGCTTAGCTTTTCAGCCCTTTACTTTACTAACAAAGTGATACTTTCTCCGGCAGTGTACTTAAGGGACTGTTAGCTCTACAATCTAAAAGACAAAGGAATGCTTCCACCCCCTAAAGGGCGTGAAAAAGTAAAGATGTTTAACTGCCCGCTGAGAATGCAGATAGCCCTGGGGATAAGACACCCTGGAGTCGCCTTTTGTTCCCATTAACCATCTACACTAATGGCGTAAATGATTGAGGGAGGCAGGGATGGCTCCACCAGGATGTAACCAGACAGACTGCTGTCCTGTCCGGAGGCCTGGACCTTCTCTCTTTGATTTAACTTTACCATGAATTACAACAGATGCCTAGGTACCTATCTCCTTTAGCTTAGAGACAACAAACACTAGTTAATTGCAGAGAAGACTACCATTAACCTTATGCTCTATAGAACAGAATGCTAATAAATATTCTTGTGCTCGTTTTTTACTTCCTTATCTCTCTGAGAATATTTGTAGAACTATTTCTGTATTAATCCTGAAAAATATATAAACGACACTTGTGCACGGTAAAGTCGGACTTGCTAACACCAACCCAAGTCTCACGTCCCCTTTATTTCCCCCTCAGTCATCGCACCATGCCGTCCATCCCTCAGGAACCTGGACTCCGACCGGGGCGGGACCCTGGCAGTTTCTAAAATTATAAAAAGTATTTATAAGTTTGTCAAGCCACAGAATGGCAATGTAAAAGAAAGTATATAATTGCTTACTTAGTTTTTACTTAGAAATTAAGGTTTCTAAGGGTTAAAAATTCTAATATGTGATTAAAGCTACTAAAACTTGAGGAAAACATGTTTGTATTCAAGGAAAGTGAGATATATTTTCAGTAAAGAAGTTTATATCTTTGTTTTGTTAAGAAAGATAAATTTGTCCTGAAGTGCTAGGAAAAAAAGGAGGCATGGGACAAATTCTGAAGATAAAAACAAACTTATAGAAGGTTTTGGAAAGAGAAATTCTGAAATGAGTTTTGTGCATGCTCAAGCTGGCAAAAATTAAAATTAATTTAATTAAGTAAATAAGTTTTAATATCAGAAGTAAGCTGATGCAAAATTAGTCTTTTCCCCCTCTCTTAACAGGATAATTTTCTTGAACTTTTAGTCTGCTTTTGGTAAAGAGATTATGAAAGGTTTTTTCTTTGAGTAGTCTACCAGAAGGGTAGGGATTTTGTTTTTATTCAAAATAAATTTTCTATATTATTTTAATCAGTTCTTTAATAGCAGGTGCTAAGGTTTTTCTTACAGCTATTTAATTCTCTATGTTCACCTAAAATTTTTTAACTGCCATCACGATTAAATGGATAAGTAAGCATTGTTTTATAGGGACCTATGATATTGTGTGGGTAAATTTTATTGATGTAAGTGTGTTAAAAATTATGACATTCCAAAAAAGTCTAATCTGTCCTGATTGTTGGTCATACTTCTAGTTATTGTCTTGAAGTGTTTTATGTCACAGAATTAACCAAATTGTCATTTTTAAGTCTTTTATAATTTTCAGACTGATATTGTTTTACTCTGATGCTTTTGAAAATATGTCTCATCTTCAGAGAGATCCATGGAAAGTACCCTGATATTTACTCTAGAATACAGGCTTCTGATAAACTTTCCAATTATAAAACTTAATTAGTAAGAAATTACAGAACTCTAGCAGAGAAAGTGATGACCTCATAAAACTCCTAACAGAAGATTAAGATCAAGAATCAATTATATGGGACTGAGTGAACTGATGAAGATGATTACAAATTTTATGACTTTCATTTGAAATATTGCTGATTTTTAAAAATGTTTTGTTTTTTCATCTTTAAGGAAAACTTTTTCTCTTAAGCTAACTATGACTTATAGCAATTTGGTAAATTATATTTTTGTAAACATAATTGAAATATTTATCTTTTTCTCCCTGCCTGATCCCTCCAGAATTTGGAAACTCTTCATCAGTGAGTATTATTATTTTCATGGCAATATAGCTATTTACATAAGTTCAATAGGAATCTGTTCTCTTCATAATAGGACACAATTGGAAACATTGGTTATATTACCAAAGTTTTGACTGGAATGTCATATTTGAGAGAAACATGAATAGACTCTCATATGACCAGACAGCTTTTGAGAAACAAAGATCAGACCTTATGAAATAGAGCTGCTTGGGAATATTGGCCTGGTACCTTGTTTACAGGGTTCCCAGAAACCTTACTGGGTAAGTAAATAAGATCACTTATCTGACAGGTGCAAGTAACCTCAATATTTTGGGGAACCTCAAAAGAGGAGAGGAATTCGCCCAAATCTGTAGGTATTGCAGGCAAAGTGTACTGACAAAGTCCTTGGCCTGGCTTTTCTGGCCTCAATAGGCCTTTAAAATTCAATCAGAGATTCCTTATAAAAAGTTCCAGCAAAGCAGATTTAAAAGATTTAAAATCAATGGCTATTCTTGTTGTGCTCACATAAATAATTGGGCCAAGATTACTGGCAAACCAGTTAGTCTTAATTTGGCTGTCTTTTACAAGAACTGAGGGTGATTTTAGACAGAAAAATTATGTTTCAATAGAAACTATAGTACACATTCATGGATATTAGGTACTCGTTCTGACAATTGCCTTTGAGATTTTGTTTTATATCTCTTAAGTTAACTGGATCCTGAATACGTCTAGTCTCCTGAAATATCTGGCTATAAATCTCCAAACTAATGTTTTCATTTTTTTTCCATCATTTTCATTTGGAATCATTGAGAATTGAACTTGCCCTTTTTTCCTGAAGCCTTGCAAACTGTAGCTGGACAACTTGATATAAGCTTGAGAGATTCACGTCTGTTGCTGTGTAAGCCACTCAGAAAGATACCTGAACACCTGATGACATCAACAGGGACATTTCAAACCAAAAAAGATACTTTGACCCTGACATCTAGAAATCTTTTCCTTTTTTTTTTTTAAGATTGGCACCTGGGTAACAACTGTTGCCAATCTTTTTTTTCCTGCTTTTTCTCCCCAAACCCCCCCTGTACACAGATGTATATCTTAGTTGCAGGTCCTTCTAGTTGTGGGATGTGGGATGCCACCTCAACATTGCCTGATGAGTGGTGCCATGTCCGCACCCAGGATCTGAACCCTGGGCTGCCACAGTGGAGCCCGCGAACTTAACCACTTGGCCATGGAGCTGGCCCCTAGAAATCTTTACTGAGTGGCTCCTGGACTCAGAAACTAGTTTATAATTTGCTCCAACCATTAACCTTGTTTCTCTTTTTGTTTCCATAGGAATACTTATTAAACACCTGATTGCTTGTTCCCACAGTGTAGGCCTAGCTTTGGGGGCCAAACTGCATCCCTGCCTCCTAAAATGAATTTAACAAGACTGATCTATTACCAGGACTAAGAAACATGTTCAGTGAGATGGAATAATCTACCAATTCAGCTTCTGCACTATGAAACTTCTTGAAGTTTCAAAAGGACTGAAGAACTTCTTAAAGTTTCAAAGGCAGGACTGTGGGGGATAAGAATTGGCCACCTCAAAATGTATCTCTTTGGCTTGATCATTTTTAAGAAGAAAAGACTCTGAAAAAACTTTCACCTTCCCCCTTTCTGATTAACAAGAAATTTAAGACAAAAGCCCTCTCCCCAAGACAAGCCATCACCATAGATAACCCTGGGTATTAGTAGACTGTGAGGGTCTTTGCTAAGCCCATTCTTATCTACCAAACATTTGCTTTTCCATCTCCACTTGAATTACCTATTTCTTCTTTGAAGCCCCAAGCCACTACCTGCAACATCCTCCTTTGTTTTTAGCTGGAGATAGTGTTCAAGGGAACAGTCTCTGCCATTTTGGAGAGTTGCTCAGTTTTCCTGGATTTCTCCAATGTATACACAATACAAAGCTGTGTTTGATTTTTCTCCTGTTATTCTGTCTCATGTCAATTTAATTTATAGCCAAGCCAGAAGGACCTACAGTGGGTAGAGGAAAAGTTCTTCCTCCCCTACACTTCCAGGTGTTACTTTGAAGATTCACTCCCTAGAAAATATTCTGGCTTTCAGTAATAAAAATGGCATAAAGAAAAAAGAAACCCTGCGCTAGGAAGGAGCTGGGATGGGACATCTGAGACAACAAATCTGTCTATTCCAGACTTACTCTTCACCCCACTAACTAGCCTTAATATTTCCGATTTGTTCAGGGATTCAACTTGGGCCACAGGGTTAACAACTTTATGATGTTCTAGGAGCCAGTAACGTTAATTTCAAACCATCCTCAAGTCCTTTTGAAGTGAAACTTAAACCAAGACCAAAGCAGGTTTTTTTTTTTTCACTTCTTTTATCTATGACTTTATTACAGAAGAAATAAAAAGCTCTGGGAATGCGACATATCCTTTTACTTAAGATATATTTGGGAAGTGATGATGAATTCTTAGCCAAGTCTGCATCTTTAAGTCCTCACTAAAATTTTGGGCTTGCTACCTACTTTTTGAAAAAGAGACTTTATTCTAACTTCAGTGTAATTAGGCCTGACAAAGGGATTAGTCACAACACTGCAATTCTGGGTAAAGTCCAAACCTCTGGAGTTTTATTTATTGATAAAACAAAGACTTTCAGTATAAAGACAATAAATTACCCCAGGATGGTCTGATAGCAATGTTTTGACACACAAAATTACAGAAATCATATGAGATATAATTTTAAAAATTAATAAAAAAGGAAACAATGATAACATTGGTGTATATATAAGTAATGGATAAGAAAATTTAGAGGTATGCAAACTGGCAACTTTGTCCATTCATTTGACATAAGAACACAGGGAGTAACAGAGTAATTTCTAAATGTCTATGTAATTATTACTTCATGTAAGCTTTTCCTCAGGCTGTGTAGCTTCTTAAATCGTGTTCGTTACTTTCTTAGGAAGAGTAAGCTACCTGAGGTTGACTAAATAACAGTTTTCATGCTCTCTAAGATGACTGACAGCAGGTCATCAATGAATCAATGGCATGGGCTACATTGAGGAGCTGATGCTGATGTGTCTCCCAGAACAGAGTGGGACTGGGTTCACATGAATTATCTGCCTAGACCAGTGAGGGTATCTAGGCAGCAGAGCACAGCATAGAGGGTATGAGAAGGGCACTGCGGAGGACCAGACAGTCAGAAAACCACTGCAATACTGCTGAAACTGTATAGTGTTCTGATAAGTTAAATGTCTCCCCTTGGTTTAGAGCAAATCAAAGGATAAGGTGGACTACTAAATCCAAAGGAGCATGACTCTGACCTCAGACCTCTTCAATGGCCATGGAGACAGATATAGGGATGAGACAAGGGCCACATGAAGAGGGCCACATGACAGGGAGGGGTGATAGGGAAAGTGGTGCCACAGCAAGCATTCTCATTCTCCTCTCTCAATAAGTTGTGGAGAGTAGAGTGGGGAAAAAAAAACAACATCCGAAGAACAGGGTTATTGTCTGGGGATGTTGGGATCTGTAAGGAACTACTTCTTGCACTGAAGTGTTGGTTCAGTGACAACTAGTACAAATAGAACTAGTAATAAAAGTGTCACTGGACAGAAGAAATGCTGCCCAGGTTAGCTAATTGATGGCCTATTTTGCTAATAACATCTCATCATGGTGAAGAAAGATTGACTCTGGCAGGCAAACCTCTAGTTGTCTTGGGAAACAGCCCTGTATTTCCCCAGATTCTATGCTGATTAAGTCCGAAAATGAAAGTCAGACCAAAATCTTCAGATGACTTAGATGTATTATCTTCTGGATGGACATTAACAACTGAAGCTCCTTACTCTCTAAGGGACTCCTAATTAAGGAATTAATTCCCCACCTAGGAAGCCAGCCTCCAGAGAGGTCCCAGGCCATAAGCAGTGTAGACTTCTTAAATTTGAATCCTTAAATAAATCTGTTAAGATTAAATCTCTGAATGCCAAAAGCATTCAGGGTTTTCATGGAAAATGAAACTGTGGTAAACCACATGCTTGAGTGGGTCTGTAAACATATATATCAAAGAATTAAATAAATGAATCTGCTATATCCCTTTTACAAATTTCAGTTCAGATATTTGTATCCATACACCAAAGTAAGTGTTATCTTTAAAGTGCAAATTAGATAAAAGTGTCCCTTAAGTCAATTTTAAATCATGAAACTACGAACAAGAGTGAAGTATACTACTAAAATTTCAAAACGCATTTCTAATACCATATCACCTTAATGTTCCAACGTCAATATTTCTAAGATGACAACTAAATGTTTGCAAAGTGGACTATTTATCTTTTTGACTTGTTTGCTAAACAAATTAATGATTATTTTCTCTTCCAAACATTCACATATCTATCAAGTACTTTCATTGAGCTAATTACATTGCTAGATCCCTAGGATACAAACAGATCAATCTAATGAGAAACACACATAAAATTAATGCTAGGCAATAATTACTGGCTGCTTTCAAGCTCATCTAATGCTCACAAGATCCTTATCTATGAAGCAGGCACTAGGACTGTCCTCCCCATTTTACAGATGAGAAGACTGAGTCTCAGAGATGTAAGATAACTGTCCAAGATGACACACTTGTAAGTATAGGCCTGGAATTTAAACCCACTCAGAATGACTCCAAAGTTCTTCTTCTCAACTATGTCTCATATTTCCTCTTTGGTACAATCACAATACAATGTGACGTGATAAGTGTTACTCTGGCAAGATCAGGACATTGTGGAAGTAAATAGCTGTCCTACTTTACCTGGTCTTTGAGAGATTCTTAACAATGGCTTCCTTCTGGAAGATATTGATGCTTAAGAATATAGGAATGATTGAAGTTAACCAGACTGTTGTGGGAGGGAATAGGAAGGAGAGTGGTCTGAAGTGCTTGCTAGGACATAAACAGGAAAAGTATTCCAGGTGGATTTAGCACAGGACTAGGAGAGTTGTTTGACTTCTATTCTGAGCAGGACTCTCCCAGCACTTTCTAGAGTAATGCATTCAACAGAAGCACTCAAGAGCTCTCTTGAGGCTAGAACCAGGATGGCTTGCCATTGGTTTTCATGAAGAAAGTCACTTTTAAGACTTTAAGACACTTTTTAGGCTACCACCCGTATAATGGGGATAATAACATAATTACCTTAAAGGGTTATTGTAGCATCAAAAAAAGCATATAAAACAGTAAATGTTATTTAGCATTTTAAACATAGGAATATACTAGAGCATTCTCTGCCAGAGTTCTAAATTTCAACAATAATGCAATTATTTTTTAATTTTTTTCCTACCCATATCCCCCTAGTACACAGCTGTATATTTTAGTTGTGGGTCCCCCTAGTTGTGATATGTGGGACACCATCTCAGTGTGGCCTGACCAGTGGTGCCTTGTCTGTGCCAGGATCTGAACTAGAGAAACCCCCAGCTGCCAAAGCGGAGTGCACGAACTTAACCACTGGACCATGAGGACAGCCCCAATGCAATTATTTTTATAGATAATTTCAAATTATCATGCTTTCTTATGCCAGTGTACAGATTTAAGACTTTTCTTCTGATCAAATGACTGGAAGCAGTAATGTAACTCCATATTGGCAAAAAAGGTATATAATACCCATGCCAGAGAATATTCCAAACAATGATGCTTAACCCAATGCTGGACCAGAAAAAACAAAAGATTCTGAAAACCAAGAGTTACAGGGAGTAAAGTTGCCTCTTTGTAGCAGTGATATCATGGAAAAGCCACTGGCCTCACAGTGAGAGAGTCTAGCATTAGCTGGAGCACATATTGGGTGCATTGCTCTTGGCCATCCCTGCTCTTTCTGAGATTCAGTCCCTCATCTGTTAATCAAGATATTGGCACTTGTCCTACCTCCCTCAAAGAGCAAGACAAGAGGCAAATGGAAACCTTATAATGCTACATGTATAATTACCACCTTCACCATTTATTAATGCTATGATTTGTTCAAGTCTTATGGAAAGATAATTTTGTTTTTAAGGAGTAATAAAATCTGGTTTTAAAAGAATAGACATAGTTATATTGGGTTTTGATACCAGTTTAACACAAGGTTGACATAGGGAAGCCATATTGTAGAAAAGAAACCATATTGTAACTTTGAATGACTTCTGATTAACTAGCCCAGACATACTCTGTAGATTTTATAGCCCCTCCTAGCTGCTTTAAGTTGACAACTTTGTTCTTTTGAGTTCCTTAGGAATGTGAACACCTCCAGGCAGAGTGTCTATGCTGATAGCCATCATCAATGACAACTGAAAGATCAGGGTATAGGGCATTGCTTCAGTCTCTGATGCATATCGAGTAAAACAAAAAACTATCAAAAACTAAGACCAGATGTCTGCCCCAACTGGGAAACCAGCTGCCTCCCTGACCCAGAGACCAGCCCCCTATATAACTGGTCTGTAGTCTTTGTTCTGTAAGATGGTTCTTTTGGACATTAATAGTGTGGGGGACTGGTATTGCCCACCCCAAGATATGTCTCTTTGGCATGAGGATTATTTGGGGCTGGTTACTTTTGAAAACTGCAGACAGGAAAGAGACTCTGAAAAGTGGAATTTACTTACCCTTTGTTAAGAGGCATTTACATTGTAAAGTAAATCTCCATCTGTAAAGGTGTCTCCTTCTCTGTACCAGGAAGAAGGGGGGATAAATTTATCTCTAGAAACTCTTAATCAATGCAGAAGACAAGGACTTAAATCTGCATCTTGTTTACTGTACTTGTCTGGTAACCTCCTGTAACTGACTCCCCCCACCGCCAACATCCTCCTTTGTCTTTAGCTGAAGATGATATTTAAGGTGGTAGCTTTGGCTATTTTGAGGAGTTGCTCAGGTTGCCTGAGCCTCTCCCACGTATCCATGTTATAAAGCTTTGTTTCATTTTCTCCTGTTATTCTGTCTCATGTGAATTTAATTTGTTTTCCAGCCAGAAGAACTCAGAGAGGATAGAGGAAATGTCTTCCTCCCCAACATAGGCCATCTTCCCTCTTGCTAGCAAGCTATAATAAAAAACCTTCTCTCCTACCACCTTGCCTCTTGGCTACTGGCATGTCTTGTGGCAGGCAGTTGACTCCTCTCGGGTGCTAACAATTTATACCATAGAATTTCACTTTTCTTAGTGGATAAGCAGTTGGTTCAACCAAGCAGAGCTTTTTCCTCATTTCCTCTCTAAATCAGAGTTGGAGGGTGAGCACAGTGGGCTTGAAAGATTTTTCACTTAATCTCGTGAACAAAGACTGTTGCTATTTTTGAAATTCTGACTCTGAAACTCAGACTGATTTATTACTCAGATTGCACTCAGACAAAAATGACAAAAAGCCAAAAGATACTACTTTTAGAATTTCTTCTGCAGGAGCTATTTTAAACATATATTCCTATTTGCATTCAAGATACAATTCTCACTATAGGGCCCTGGTAAAGCATGTCTCATTAAATAAAATGCTAACAGCTGACAACGGACTATTTATTAAATAAAGTGAATGTGTGAACCTCACAGGAAGTACATTAAGGCAATAATAACACATAATGTTTATAAAGACGCATGGCAATTATGCACTTTATATATGTTAGTCTACTGAAATTCACAACAGCACTATAAAAGAGAAGGCAATTTCCTTCTCATTTATGAGAGGTGCACATGGAGGGGTCACAGAAGTTGTCCAAGGTCAGACAGCAGGTGAGCGGTGCTGCTGCATTCACACCTAGGCAGTCTGACTCCAGCACTTCTAACCACTGTGCTCGCTCTTTGCCACTGGCACTGTTGGAGAAAACATTTTTAAAAAATAAGCTGGAGCATAAGCTACATATTGAACACTGAAAATATATAAAACTTCATATACCAAAGAATTTTTTTGGAGTTTGGAGAATTACTTACAGAAGCTGCTAAACTTAAAGTTTGAATAAACTTCAAAAAGATCAGATATTCACATCAAGCTATGTTGCTTTTGCCGTAGTCATGGAAGAGCAGCTCTTTCTCATGGTTACTTTGACTATAAAAACTTTATTCCCTTGGGGGGGCCTATTTGGGGCTTTGTAATAAAACAGGTACTAGGGGAAAAGCTACTAGTGCAATTAATTTGGGGGCCCCAGGTTTCTGACTTGATCTTCCCCTTTGATGTCATGGGGCCTTTGCTAGGGCTGCCTCAACTACAAAGCTACTTCTAAGCCTGCTCTGAGCATGCCTTAAGCTTTCCAGTAAGTATGCCCACTACAGATCATGTTTCACATTTCTGGCCCATTTCACAAAGCTTACTGTAGATGCCTTCATATGCACAATAAAAAGTACTGTGTGTCCTGCCAAGTGATTTTAGACAACTGGACTTAGGTTCAAATGGACATTATGGGTAGCCTTGATGTGGCAAAGAAATGAATTAGCATACAAATATCTGAAAGGTTTCACACAAGAGAGAGGAGCAGCAGCTTGCTGCAGAGATCACAAAATCAAACTCTTTTCCTCCCTATTTTCCCTTAGACTGAAAACATTATTTTGCCTTTATTTTTATTGGCTATTTCGTTGGCTATAAAATTCCCTGTCTCTTTTCACACTTCAAAGTCCATTGTGTTTTGGTTGCCATGACTTCTGGTGAAGAGTCAGACATCTGTGTTAATTTTGCTTCTTTGAAACTAAGGTGTCTTTTTTCCTCTAGACACTTAAAGACACACTTTCTGCCTTTGGTCTTTCGCAGATCAGGGTTTCCTTTGATTACCCATCCTTAATCAAGTATTCTTGAGTGCGTGATTTCACCTATCTAGGTTAATTCTAAGCCACTATTTCTTCAGATATTGCTTCTAACCCATTTTCTATGGCCTACATTTCTGAGATTCCAATGACACTTAGTTTTTAATTTTTTTCTTTACCAATTCCACTTATGTTAGAACTTTATATCATATCCCACACATTTATTGCACTCTTAACTTTTTCATTATGTTTTCCTCTGTATTTTCTTCAGTTTTGCTATTTTCCATTGATCTATTCTATAGTTAATTGATTATATATTTTCCTTCATCAAATAATTTGTTATTAAATTTATCTTTTGTGTTTGTAATTAAAATTCTTGAATTTTCTTTTTAAAATTTCCATGTGAATGTTTGGCTTTTTACAAATTCCTGTTCTCTGGTGAAATTATCCATCTTTTCATTAATTTTCTCTCTTCCTCTGTCCTCTTAAAAATATTAGTTCTATCCAAACTAAAGTCTTGCTGGCTAGCTCTGGTATCTGAACCAGCTGTGCATCTGTGTCTATCCTCTATTATTTTTCCTTTCAGTTGTGTTCATTTGGTAACAGCACACACTTTATATGGAAATTTGTATGACAATTTTTGTTATCCTTCAAAGAGAGTTCATCATTTTCATTTTTGCTCAGTAAATTTGGGGCTCATCACTTTAATACAACCAGGGGCTGGGGTAACTCAGGCTGAGTTGTAATTTGATGAGTTCTTTCCTATCTATTGCACACGTGCTCTAGGGATTCTAACTCAGAGCTTGGTGTGCTCATCGTGGCCTCTCCTCCTGGTGCATCCTCAGCGATAATTCTTGTCTTCCCAACACTGAAGGGCTTTTAGACATTACTCTGCTTCTCAGAGGCTTTTCCCTTGCCTTCTTAACCTCCATTTCTTCACAGTTTCAGAAAATTTCTAGGGCATGGAGTTCACTTCCTTTTTCTACCTGTTTCCCTGGGATTCTGGCCTGTGGGGCCTTTAATTATTGAATCTTACTGATGCTCCAGTCCAAGGAGATATATTTTCATAGCAACTTTCTTTCCAGGGTCTTTACTTAGATTCATTGATTACATTCTATTTCCTGATGCTCAGAAAATGTCCTGAAGGATAATGCCACAGCAGAATTTGGGTTTACCTCTCTGTGTGGTGTCTGCTTCTCCAAGATTTTGTTCCCTCAAGTCATGGTTGCTTCAGCACCTACCTGATGTCCTCAAACAGATTTCAATGCTATTTTATCCATTTTTATCCCAGTCTATCTCAGTGAGATTGTTGGTATATGGCAAGCCACTCAATAATAATTGGGAGCAGAAGTTCACCATTATGATTCAGTTTCTTTTTTTTTAAATAAGGTTTTTATCTTAGAACACTTTTAGATTTACAGAAAAATTGAGCAGAGAGTACATGAGTTCCCATATTTCCTAACTCCCATTTCCCCTATTATTATCATATTACATTGCTATGGTTCATTTGCTACAATTACTGAGCCAATATTGATATATCATTATTAACTAAAGTCTATATTTTATTCAGATTTCCTTAGTTTTTTCCTGATGTCCTTTTTCTGTTCCAGGATCCCAATCAGGACACTATACTGACTTTAAGTGGTTGTGACAGTTTCTCAGGCTTCCCTTGTTTGTGAGGATCTTAACACTTTTAAGGAGTTCTAGTAAGGTGTTTTATAGAATATCTCTCGACTGTGACTTGTCTGTTTTCCTCCTTATTATACTGGAGTTACGTGATTTGGAGAGGAAGACACCAGAAGTCCAGTAACATTTTCATCATATCATATCAAGGGTCATGCCACCAACATTATATGACTATTGATCTCCCGGCTCAGGCAGTGTTTGTCAGATGTCTGCTCTGTAAAATTATTCTTTTTCCTTCCTTTCCACACTGTACTCTTTGGAAGGAAGCCACTGTGTGTAGCTCACACTTGAGGAATAGGAGTTAGACTCCACCTCTTTGAGGCATAATGTCTAAGTAAATTACTTGGAATTCTTATGTACAAAGGATTAGTCTATTTTCTCCTATTTATTTATTCAATCAGTTTTTTACATCAGTGGACACTCATGGATACTTAGTTTATCTATGTGTTATAATCCAATATTACTTCATATGGTTGCTCAAATGTTTCAGCTTTGACAATTGTGACATCTTTTAGTTGACTCTGTGTCCCTCTGATGTATCCCCATCATTGTGTGTGTGTGTGTGTGTGTGTGTGTGTGTGTGTGTGTGTTTTAACATTTTCTTTCTTTTCAGCACAACAAGATGCTCCAGGCTCATCTTGTACCTCTTCTGCCCCAGTCCTACAACCAGCCATTTTCCCAAGGAGCCCTGGATCCTTTCACTGGAGAATGGCATTAGAAACCAAGACCTGGGCTCATTGATACCGGGCTGTTGTTGTTTATAGGCCCCCTAAGCTGACAGAGCAAGGCAATACATGTGTGCCTACTAACTTGTGCATGTACACATATCTATAAATATTTGGCTTCTTTTGGATTAATAAAATTTATTGAAAACTCAAGCCAAATATCTTGCCACTGATCTAATTCCAAAATATATTTCCTTGAATTCCATGCAGGTTTTTCTCATTGAAGTTATTGAGATACCATTTTAAATTGTCAGAATGACAATCTAGTAGGCTTATTTCTTCTACATTTGGTAGATTTTATATATATATATAGACATGCAGTTTCTGATTTTCTATATGCAAGGTGGCTTTTAGCTAATACAGATGAAAAGATCTGCTGCAGCCATCCTTGGAGGAATAGTTGAGGAAGGGGTAAAGAGTGTATTAAACTGTTGAATAGCATCAGTAACCTCAAGAATAAAGCATACTGTTGAGCCAGTCAGAAGGCATAGAGAGAGATTATTCTTCATTGGCTGTGATTCCACAGGAATACAGTTTTTATACCATCTACAAACTATAGTCTGTACAGGCCCACCTGTTGTATACCAAACTTCAATATTATCAGAGTCACTTGTAGAAGTTGTGAAATGCAGAGTCTTGGGCTCCTCCCTGAAAGATTCTCATCCAGAATGTTTGAGGTGAGGTCCAGGAATTTCAGTTTCTTACTAGCTCCCAGGTGATGCCAAGGTTGCCAGTTAGCAGGCCACACACATGCTAAGTGTCCTGGCCTATGGTCTGTTTTCTTTACAGTAAAGTCAGGCAGTCCACTTGGGAGGGGACACTGACCATGAAAGGCACTAGCGAACCCAAGTATAAAGAACGCATCTGGGACAATGAGAAAGTCTCACTTCCAAATGCTGTCAGAACACTAATCCTCAGAGTGTGTGATACTTTCTGGGTTACTGTTATGGGTTGGATTGTGTTCCCCAAAAGATACTGAAGTCCTAACACCCGGTACCTCAGACTGTGACCTTATTTGGAAATATGGTCATTGCAGATTTAACTAGTTAAGATGAGGTCAAATTGAAGTAGAGTGGACCCCTAACTAATATGACTGATGTCTTTCTACAAAAGGAGAAATTTGGACACAGAGACAGACACACACAGAGGGAATTCGATATGAAGACACAGAGAGAACACCATCTACAAGCCATGGAGAGAGGCCTGAGATAGAGCCTTCCCTTGTGGCCCTCAGAAGGAGCCAATCCCGGTAACACCTTGATTTTGGACTTCCCACTTTCAGAACTGTGAGATAATAAATTTCTGTTGTTTAACCATCCAGTTTGTGGTATTGTTACTGCAGCCCAGAATTTAATACAGTCACTCATGCTCTTGAAGAGTCTTTAGGAGTGTTAAACAAACATTTCCCCTATATTACATCAAAGTCTCAGAGTGATATAAGTAATATTTTTGATATTCTTATTATCCCAGCAGAGAGAAGTAGGACCAGTCAAATAAAAGTGGCTGTCCAGGACATGCCCCAAGGATGTCATTGTTAGAGTGAGGACAGTGCTTACACAGGTTCTGTAATGATGCTGTGAGGCATAGTGAAGATAGTCCACCTCAAAGTACCCGCTCTTGGCAACACACTTAGAGGCTGGACGGCTGGCCTCATGATTCTGAGAGTTTTCAATGTTTTCCATAGTTTTATAATAGAATTATTTACATGTTTAAAAACATGGAATAATAATATCCATCCTCTTCACAATGGTTTGTGAATACTGGTTAGATATGCTTTAATCTCCTTGTGAGTACTGGTTAGAAATGCTTTGATCTTTAAGTGCTTTAATCTTCTGGGAAAAAAGCAATTATGTAAGTACATATTATTGCCATCATCATTTTGAGTTGGGAGATTGAAAGCAAGGATAACGTTTGTCTATAAAAGGACGTTTATCTAACAAGGATCCTCTAAAATGCCATCGGAACACTCTGTGTGACCCTCCACATTGCAAAATGCCAGCCATACTTAGTACTCAATTGTGTTTCATGAATATTCATTAAACTGTATTAACTGTTGACATCTAAATTCATGCTGGATGTGGCCAGAAAAACACGTACAGAACAACACAACTCAGTGTGCAGGCATGGCATGGTTTCTCATCTTGGAGGCTCCAGCTATCACTCTTCCATCTCACTTTACCTTGAGTCCACAGCAATGCTGTACAGTTATATATAGGAAATAGTCTCATTGATCCCTGCTGTACTTTCCTGCAAGCCTTAATTGTGACCAGAGGTTTAACTTTCCCCTCTTCAAATTGGGCTTTAGATAAATGAACAACTATAATAAAAATGTTTTATTTACTTTAAAAGGATTATGAAACAGCTCATCAACAAGGCAAAGTTGGACATTTGTCATAATGCTGCTTTAGGGCTTCAAGGGGCTCATAGTACTTCTTTTTCAGATCCGTCAGGTCTGGTCACAAGTTTTATTAACCTTGAGTTTCTACACAGAGAGGAATTCCCTCAGTAAGAAGCTGGGCATCACGTCAGATCTCTCCACACTGATATTTTTAAGGCCACTCTGGGGATCCTATAAAGATGATGTGAAGCTAAGAATGGTGTGGAGAAACATACTGAATGACATGAAACCCACTTGGACTATGTTGATCTTAAGAGTTTAAAAGCCAAATATTTCTTATCAGTAGATGAACTCCCATAGGAACAGGTTTTTTTTTTTTTGTTCTTGTCTTTGTTTTCAGACTTGGAGACATTACAACATAAGAATGTGATCACTAAATAAAGAAATACCTAAAAGAGTTCTTTTTATATTTTACTTTATTTATTTTATAAGCACACATTGTGCTAATGAATCTATTTCTTGGTTCGTGTAATCAGGATACTGCCAATAATCAACAACTATTTGCTTGTGAAAATTGTGTGGATGTTGTGATTAATGCCCATCAGTGGCTACCAGTTCATACAAAGATTATTAATTAGGGAACATATGGTTTGTTTTTTTTTTTATCATCCAAAGGATGGTTTCCTTACAAGTGTAATTATATAAAAGATTGACAATGGTTGTAAAACTTTTAAAAAGTGTGAACTCAGATACTTTCTAATTTTCTTATGGGTCATAGTATTGGTAGGACTAGATCAATTCACTTGAAGGAAATTATTATTCTCCATAATAAGAATTTAAATAAGAAATAAATCTGTAAACTTCTCTGTGGCAGAATGCAATTCTTCTTTTCCTCTATCACAGTACTTGTGAGAGGCATATGTAAATGTTTGATATTTGTCCAAGAAATAGGCTTAATTATTGATGAGCATGCTGATTTTGTGGGGTATTTTTTGGTGCGCATTTTGCCTCAAACAGGGCACTTAATACTCAACGTCTTCTAAATCTAGAAAACAATATTATTATACATACGTAACACCCAGAGTAATGTTTTGCAGACTAATAATGCCAACCAGAATGTTATTGGATATTCCACAAGTAAGTATTTTTTAGTGCAAAGAATTTAAGAAGTGCTGGATTAAACACAGACTGATTTATTTAACACATTTTTTCCTTGTGTTTGACACATTAGGCATCTTCAGGAGGAGAATGAAGTATGTAGTGTTTCCTGATTGATTGCTGTGGTTAGGAAACAATTCTGCGAACACTGACATTGATATCTCGTAGAATACTGGTGACCTCTATGAAACAGTGGGGAGATGCTGAGACCCCTGACCACACGTGAACTCTTCCCTGAAGTGGCAACAATGAGGCCTTGCCTCACCTCTTCGCTCTTGCAGCAGTTGGTGGGACACATTTATATGGATGAGTCTCTCACTAAATTCTAATTCCTTGCATTCCCTTCTAGCCTGGAGATTACTTAAGATCAAGAAATGTCCATATTCCAGCTTTTCTGAAAACTCTTTTGCAAGTAAATGATTTAATAGATGATTGAATCTAAGACCAGTGGTTGAAAGTACTTTTGAGGGCATAGCAAAGTTTGTATAGAAAATACTAAAAAAAAATCAGTACATCATGAGCATTTCCACAACTTCTTAAATATTTTAGATTGCTCTATCATGGCATTTTAACAAAAATTCACTTTGCTCATATTTAACATCCTTTAGCAACATAATCCTTCCATGTCCATAAGCTTAACTTGGGTTCTATGACAAAGGTAGTCTGAGGAGAGCAGGCTTCAGAGCACTCCAGTTTCACCAATAACTTGCATTGGGCACATTACTTTACCTTGATGAGCTTTGAGTGTCCTAACACCAATCATGTGTGGGCATTGTGAAGTTTAAATGAGTTTGTTCATGTAAAACATTTAAAACAGCAACTGGCATATTATACATTAGCTGGAATTACTGTAGTCAAGGTCATCCAGCTCACGGTGCTGAATTTGAGATGGCATAATCACCAAAGAGCTTTACAGATTTTGGGGAAAGTATTTTACTCACAGCCCCACAGCTAGCTGCCTGAATGGATCTTGCATAATCTAAGATCCTAGGACTCTCCCTGGAAATGCAGGTGAACTTCAGTAGCTGGATCCCCTTCAGGCAAAGAACTTCACAGGTCTAGGACAATCAGGAGAGGGATCCAATCTCAGGAAGGTATTCCAAACACTGTCTTACCTAGGTTTGTTCTTGTGGGTCTCACCTTCTGGGCACATCTGGCCGTAGGGACCCTGCCAGCATGATTCTACTGCAGGAGCATGGATATCAACTTGTTCAGCCCCAATGTTACAGCTGGTAGATGGATACAGCTGTGTTAGTTTCCTGTTGCTGTTATAACAAATGACCACAAACTTAGTGGTTTAAAACAACAAAAAATTATTATCTTACAGTTCCTTAAATTAGAAGTCTGGCATGTATCTTGCTTGGCTAAAATCAAGGTATCAGTAGGGCTGTGTTCCTTTTGAGGGTCAAAAGGCTGTACCTTTTGAGAGACTCTAGAATTAATTTCCTTGCTCTTTATAATGTCTAAAGCCACTGAATTCCTTGGCTGGTGGCCCCCTTCCACCATCTTCAAAGCCAGCAATGTTGCACCTCTCTGTGCCTTTCTTCTGGAGTCACATCTCCTTATGACTCTCTTCTTCTGCCTCCCTTTTCCACATTGTGCCCACCTAGATAATCCAGGATAATCTCTCTATCTGAAGGTCAGCTGACAAGCAACTTTAATTCTACCTACAAGCTGAATTTCCCTTTACCATGTAACATGATGTACTCACAAGTTCTGGGAATTAGAACATGGACATTTTTGGGGGCCATTAGTCTGCCTAACACAATGACTTATTGCAATATGCCCTAAGAACTGCCAGCAGGATTGTAAATATTTTCTTCTCTATATTAATTTCTTCTTAATTACCTAGTTTGTGTGTGCCCTTTGTTGCCTGCTGGAAACCTGACTGAAATAATCTTTTTTTTTCTTTGAAGATCAGGGAAATAACAACTAGTTTTTAAGTTGATGGCTATAATGATCCAGTAGAAATTAATTAAAAAAATATGGTGTAAGAGAGAGGGTGATGTGCTGAAGAAATCCCCGTGTAGTGGAGAACAAACAGGACATAGAGCACACATGGATAAGCAATAGGAGTTCACCTGCAATACTATGGGACAGCAATTGCAAGAGGTGAGAAAACGTGTTGGAAGTTTTCTGATTGCTTCAGCATTCTAGGGATGGTGAGGAGCAAGGTCCCCAGTGGAAAGTCAGGGAGAAGGTGGAGCTGTCAGAGGTTGAGACTGAGAACAAAATAGGAACTAGCCATCTAGGAGAGAGGGAGAATAAATAGACTAGAATGCGCATTTTAATGGAAGTCATATTGCCTCTAACAGGTTAAAAATGTGTTTTTGGTGGGAAGGTGAAAAATCTTGGATATTACCATGTGTAGCCCTCCAAAAGGCCATGGTACATGAGAAAATATACAAGCATATCTGTAGCATCACTATTTCAAGGCAAGGTGACAATGAAAAAAAATATCCAAAAAGACTCCTTAGCAGAGGTGATAATGAATAAAAGGTTGAGAAATATTGGGCTAGCACAACATAGTATGTTTACTTTAAGGCTCACCTGAAATTCATGGCCAAGGACTTCAAATGAGACCAGTGATGGAAGTTGTGTGTTTTTATTTATTTATTTGTTTGTTTGCTTATTTGCCTCATAATGCTGCATGAGTGCAGTGTGTACTGGGTAGTGGGCTAGATTTAATAAGGTTAGGTTTTGTGCAAAAGAAAGGGGAAAGGGAGCTGAAGGAGTATGCAAAAGAGTGATCATGGTGATGGCTCAAGTCCTCTCCACTGGAGAACAGGATCTAGGGCACTCTGGCCTGTTGCAGACAGGTATGGGGCAGTGGTGACCACCTTGAACCCCTGGAAGCACTAGAAACAAAGAGTGAAAATCCATCATTTACATCTCAGTCCTGTCTTCAAACAGCATCTGATTTCTTGGAAGCAAGTGAGTTCAATTTCTTTAATGCAGATTTACTTCTTTAGAATATATTTTTTGCTTATTTTCTAGAGAAGCCACAGTGATTTATAAGATTCAATATGATGTGAAGTTTCATATATAAATAGGAGAAGCCATATAAGAAGAGCAGATAGAGAACATCCTTCCATCAATGCCAATACATTCACTGACTTCACGGAATGATGTCTTTGCCTTGAACGAGAAAACAAATTTCAGGGAAAGTCAGTTCTTGTTGGTAATAGACTGCCCTCAACTTTGCTTCTGTCTTCCGTAAAGTTGAGCATGATATATCTATTTGTTATGCTGGTGTATAAATTCCTAGTTTGTTCATTAATCTCTCTTGTCTACCATGCTTTCCTAGTGAGACTGAGAGCTCCTTGCTGCCAGTGAATATTTTTCATACTTTTTTTTTTTTTTACCACAATAACACTTAACACAATAATTGCTGAGACCATTCCTTCTACTCCACATCTCCCTACATTTGCCACTTCCCTGGGCTCCTCTTCTCCTACCATCAATTTCAAACCCCCTGAGCCAGTGTGTTCAACTCGCCTTTGTGTTTCCTTTCCTTTAACATCTTCTGAAGAACTCCAGGAAAGGAAAAGCTTGTCATGTCTGACATTTAAATGCTAGAACTATCCTCCCTGTTTGATGAGCCCCCCTTTGGGCTGCCTTACACACTAAAGGTCTGCTAGCTCATTTCAACAATCAGAGAGCAGAATTACATATTAATGGAGGTGACTCATAATTGAGAAAATCATTTTCCTTTATGCCGCCTCCACAGTTCATTTAAATAACTTAAAATCTCCCATTCCTTTAACTTTATTCCTGTTTGATATTTAAACACAGATGCCATTTCTCACCTTTACCACCAGGAACCTATAGGGAAGTTTTGCTTTTCTCCATTGATCAAATAGCTTTTAAGACCTTTCTTAACATGTAAATAGTCCTCTATTTTACAATTCTATCAAGAATTTGACCCATTCTTTAAAGATATTTACCGCTAACTATGAAACTTTACATCTTAATTCAATCATCCATGAAACAAATTATTATGGAGTTTTTAAGAGCCAATAAATCATTTATATCAACAAATAATAAGATCAATAGAAAAGCTGATTCCAATCTCATCTGCACCCCATATCCTGCCAGAAGAAAACCAGTTGCAAAATAGTGGATTGTAGGTATAAGTAAATACCAAAAAACAAACAAGAAACCTATTAAAATAAAAAAAAATTCAAAGACATTAATAGGTAAAGCATCTCTTTTAACTTAATTATATGCTTTATAATAGGCATATAATAATCACTTAATAAAATCAAATTGGTGGATAATTACTATCTTCAATATATTCTAAAAGAAACTCTAAATTTAAAATAGAGTTGCTAGCAAAGGAAAGGAGGAAGCTAGAAATTAAAATTCAAAAGACATTTCACACCAGTTTCTTTTATTTGTGGATTCTCAGTAATTTGTGTGTATGTGTGAGGAAGATTAGCGCTGAGCTAACATCTGTGCCCATCCTTCTCTATTTTATCTGTGGGATGCCATCACAGCGTAGGTCCGCGCCCAGGATCCCAACTAGCGTCCCCTGGGCCGCCGAAGAGGAACGCACGAACTTAACCACTATGCAGCTAGGCTGGCCTAGATTCTCCACAATATTTGATGCTTATTATGTGTGTGGAAAGTTGTAGAACTCTCATTAGAAAACTGTTATATAAATATGGTCAGTAGTGACTAATCTTAGTTGGGTTTACAGACATAGTACAAACAATCTCAATTCAAAAACATAAGGCAATTCTAATCACCCTTTTCCCATCCCAACTAAAACATTTTTAAAAAAACATTTTCACTTTTGAATCAGTTGTTTTACCTCAAATATTACTTACAAATCAGTTGCCTGAATATAATTGGTTAAAAACAAACACATGAAGGAATTCTACATGAAAGGTATGACTATACAGAGCCTTAGGCATCAGTGGAAAAAAAGTTGGATTTTTTTTTTTGAGAGGTACACTTCCTTGAGTTAATTCCTACCTGCAGATGTTGTCACAATTTCTGTGGTGTTTTTGAGGCCCATGAAGTCAAACTGATAAAGTCGCCAGGATTTCTGATCAGCGGCTTCAACTGAATTTTTTCTCCATCTATAAATCATTTCTTCTTTGGGGTAGCCATCTAAAATATAGAATAAATATTAACACTTAATGATGTAGGTTTATAAAACGTTAATGTCAAAATTATAATTCTGATCACTTAGGAGTTAAAATTTTAGGTCATATTTATTGTCCAAATTTTCCTCAAACACACAGAACTCCAAAAATAAATAGGCAAAGGCCACCTAACCCAGAAGGTTTCTGTTGCAGATCTTCATGATCAGCAGGAGATTCCTAGCCACAAGCCTCACCATTGTCTGTGTGGACACAGCACATGGGGAGGCAGTGGTCTTTATTTCTTTCGTCTTGGAGAGCCACAGCTGTAATCAACCTTCATAGAGTAGAGATGCTCGTCAGAGTCTCACTAGCACCCAGACACCGAGATCTAACTGCCTGGCCCATTCCTATCACACCTTCCACCCTTCCTCAGAACTTAGTCCATCCAGAACTCAGGAAAGATGAATTTAATAAGGCAATCACTCTAGGATTCCATAGGTCAACTGACTCTTAGTCTGACATTATCTGCGAATTTTGGTCTTTTCCAGAGACCATTTCCCATCTGGTTAATTACTCCAGGAAGCAAGATGCTTTAGTGTTTCTGCTGCCTTAGGCCCAGTGTTGGCAACCTGCCCAGAGCCAAGTGTCATGGATAGGGGCTCTGCCCCACTCCTGCTGGTGCTGTTACCAGGGGTCTGTGGGCTCCGTGAGCCCAAGCCAGAGATTGACCTGATGCTTGCTTCTCCACTCCTGGATCCCCTCTTCTGAACAGTGCTTGGGACCATATCATTAACTCTGAGCTGGAGCTCCCTGGGCTGGTAGAAGGGCAGACCTGGAACCCTTGCTTTCTGTGGTTCTGTCCCGTCTCCAGGCCCTGCAGTGAGGTGTACCCCACGGGGCATACCATACTCAAGAGCAGGACTAGATCTCATTTTGTCACTCAACACATGACAGCATTGGCATTATTAGCCCTTTACTGACTCACAGCAGACACAGGCATGACTCTGGAAGGAGGAAACATATGCACCACCTTGATGAGTTATAGTGAGTACAAAAAGCACTGAACTGACAAACATATACTTTTGCAAATATGTTAATAAAGTGGTTGAAAATTGCTAATTAAACATTTAGATCAGCTTGCAAAAACTCATAGACAATCCGCCTTCTCCATTTTTTTCCTTTTTGCCCATCATTGCTAGCTTGGCTCATTTTTTCAAAGACGAAAATAGAGGGGCCAGCCTGGTGGCTGAGTTCTGTGTGCTCTGCTTTAGTAGCCCAGGTTTGTGGGTTTGGATCCCGGGTGAGGACTTACTCTACTCAGCAGTCATGCTGTGGTGGCAGCCCACATACAAAATAGAGTAAGACTGGCAAAGACGTTAGCTCAAGGCTAATCTTCCTGGAGCAAAAAGAGCAAGATTGCCTATGATTTTAGCCCAGGGCTGATCTTCCTTATCAAAAAAAAAAGAAAGAAAAGAAAGAAAGACTGAAATAGAGGAGAGGTGTGCCTCCTGCTTTCTGATTGTGGATTGCTCTGTGAAATTACTGTCAACATCGCAGGGACACTTGCTCTCTGCTAACTTGACAACGTTGATGTTAAGGCACTTAGACTCAGCCTGAACAGACCAAACATATTACTTGGCCATTAGCTGCTGTCTCAATTGCCTCATCTCCTTGTTAGACTGTCATAATTAGAAAAGGTACATTATTTTATAATTCTTTCTTTTTAACTTTGTTTTGCTAAACAGTTTTATTGCGATATAAAACTTACTTAATATGCACAGTTTAGTGGTTTTTAGTATATTCTCAGAGTTGTGCAACTGTCACCATGATCTACTTTTAGAAAATTTTCAACATCTCAAAATGAAATCCCACAGTCATCAGCAGTCATTCCCCATTCTCCCTCCTTGCATGCACCACCTGTATTATTCAGTCCTAGGCAGCCACTAATATATTTTCTGTCTATTGTTTGCCTATTCTGGGCATTTCATATAAACAGAATCATGCAACATATCTTTTATAACTGTCTACCTTTACTTAGCATAATTTGTTTAAGGTTCACTCATTGTAGCTCATGTCAATACTTCATTCCCATTTATTGCTCAATAATATTCCATTGTATGGATATACTATATTTTGTTTAGCTGTTTGTCATTTGATAGACATTTTGGTTGAGTCTACTTTTATACTATTATGGATAATGTGATAATGAACATTTGTGTACAAGATCTTGTGTCAACCTATGTTTTCTATTTTGGGGGGTATATACCTAGGAGTGGAATTGTTGAGTCATGGGGTAACTCCATGTTTAATATCCTGAGGAATTGCCAGATTCTTTTCCAAAGTGGCTAGACCTTAAAGTCCCACCAGCAAAGTATGAGGGTTCCAATTTCTCCAGATTTTCTCGATATTTGTGAGTGTCTGACTTTTTAGTTATAATAGTCGTAGTGGGTATGAGTGGTATCTTTTTTTTTTTTGAGGAAGATTATCCCCGAGCTAACTGCTGCCAATATTCTTCTTTTTGCTAAGGAAGACTGGCCCTGAGCCAACATTTGTGCCCATCTTCCTCTACTTTATATGTGAGACGCCTGCCACAGCATGGCATGCCAAGCAGTGCCATGTCCGCACCTGGGATCTGAACCTGCGAACCCCAGGCCACCAAAGCCAAACTTGTGCACTTAACCGCTGTGCCACCAGGCTGGTCCAGTATCTTACTGTTTTAATTTGCATTTCCCAAATGACTAATGATATTCAGCATCTTTTCATGGATTTATTGGCCATATATATGTCTTGTTTGGTGAGGTGCCCATTCAGATCTTTTGCTCACTTTTCAATTGGGTTGTTTTCACATTGTTGAGTTTTAAGAGTTATTTACACATTTTGGGTGCAAGTCCTTTATCAAACATATATATTTTACAAACATTTTCTGCCATTCTGTGACTTGTCTTGATTCTCTCTGCTTCATTTTTCAAGGAGAGTTTTGCTAGTTATAGAATTATTGATTGACAGTCTTTTTCCTTCAGAACTTTGAAGATGTCACCTAATCGTCTTCTGCACTTCATGATTTCTGGTGATAAATCTGTTATTAAATGTATTGAAACTTACTTTAAAATGTTACATTGTTTTTCTCTTTCTGCTTTCAAAACCTTCCCTTCTCTTTCTCTTTGACTTTTCTCAGTTTGATTATGATGTGATAGGAGTGGATCTCTGAGTTTGTTGGAGTTGGCTGATCATCTTGGATGTATAGACTAATGTGGGTTTTTTTGGTCACTTTTTTGGCTGTTATTTCTTCAAATAGTTTTGGCTCTATTTATTTACTCTTCTCCTCTGGGACTCCCATTAAGTGTGTGCTGGTAATCTTCATGATGTGCCACAGGTCTATGCATTTCAGTATGTTTTTCTCCATCCATTTTTCATTTTGTTCTTCTCACTGGATAAACTCTATTGGCCTTTCATCAAGTTTTCTGATCCTTTGTTCTGTCTACTCAAATCTATGGTTGTAGCTGACTACCGATTTTTTAATTTATGTCATTGTCCTTTTCAACTTCAGAATTTTTATTGGGTTCTTTTTAGTAATTTCGATCTTTTCACTTCTATTCTCTATTTGGAGAGATCTAGTTGTCACACTTTCCTTTAATTCTTTGGACATGGTTTACTTTAATTCTCTGAATGTATTTAAAATAGCTGAATTCAACTCTTTGTCTAGTACATCCAGCATCTGGGATTCTTCAAGGGTAATTTCTACTGATGGCTTTTGTTCCTGTATATGTGTCATGGTTTCCCGTTTCTTTGCAGGTTTTATAATTTTTTCTTGGAAACCAGACATTTTAGATAATATATTGTAACAACTCTGGTACCAGAACCCTCTGTCTACTCCAGGGTTTGTTGTTGTTTCTGGTCTTTTTGGCTTTGTTGTTGTTTTTCTTCTTTCTGCTTATTTGTTAGTGACACTTCTGAACTAATTTAGTAGATCTATATTCCCTACAATGTTTGACCACTGAGTTCTCTGTTAGCTTTTTGTTATTGTTGCTTTTATGCTCTTGTTTTTATTTTAAACCCTTGCCTTCTGGGATTCACCTTTGGTTCATTAAAATTTAGTGGTCAGTCAATCATCTGTCAGACTATTTCCTTACATGCCTTACCTGTATTTCCTCCTATGTTTTCCAAGGGGAACAGTGTGTGAAGGCATGACTTCAAACTTCAAACAGTTTATGAGATGGGCTTAGCTATAATTTCCAGCTTGCATATATCCTCAAGACCAGAGGTAAGTGACTTGGGCCTTCTCCTTTCCCTAGTCTTTCCTTGGCATGCACACAGCTCTGCACATGTGTACAGCATTCTTCTGGATCTCCAGGAATTCACCGATACTTTTCGAACTTCTCTGTGATCACCTAGTTCTCTAGGACTTCCTTTTACTTTTTTCTTTTCTTTTTTTTTTTTGCCTGGACCCTTGTTTGCACCAATTGATATTACAATCTTAGGCAGATGCAATTTTTCCAGAAGATTTCTATTTTTTTCTATGATTCCCTGGGGATACTGCTCTTTTTGCTGAGCTGAGCTCTTAGTTAAATCAAATAGCCACAACATCCTGGGAATGGAGATTTCCCAAGTACTGCTAGTTTTGACAAAATATTGACTGTGCTCTGAACAGAGTTCTTAACAGAGTCCCAAAAGAGGTCAATCTTCTACTTTCATTATGAGACTGCAGGTCTTTCACAGCTACCATGTCACTGAGCTGGGGAGGCAAGGAGAAAGGGAATAGCCCCAAGTTGACATACACAGGTTCCACTGACTTTCTGAGGTCCAGAAATTTTTCCTGGATAGGTAACTTTCAGTCTTATTGGTGACTTTGGTTAATTCATTAGCATTCTGAAATGGTTGATTTTAGTTTCTTTGTCAGTATTTTCACTGCTTTTGTGGGAAAGTGGTCTTTGAGGTTTTCACACCACCATTCCAAGATCAATCTCCCTATGCCATAATTCTAATAATAATAATAACAATAGCAAATGATGGCTACTACTTATTGAGAACCAATAGGCTCAATAGAATTTTTACCTGCATTTTCTATTTAATCTTCTTATCCTTTTCTAGACTGATCTGAGCACTGTAATGTTAAATAACTTACCCAGTGCCAAACAGCTCAAAATTGACAAAATTGCATAACAAAACTGGGTCTGTGCAAACCCAAAAGCTTCTCTCAACTTCATCCTACCTGACTTCTCCTTTTATAAAACCTCCATTCCTTTTTTAGCTTGTGAGGACTCCCTTTGCATCTTCCTTTCCACAAAAAAAATCAATACTAATGTCCTAATAAATTAATATGCAACATTTTCTTTAAAACATATTTAAATTTGAATTAACTGTAGTCCTCTGAAGATGCATGCATTAACTTAAAAGAAAAATTATAGTTGAGATTTCAGAGACAAGGTTAATGGGGAGGAGAATTTCAGTACCTTACTTAGCCACTGAATTCTAAGTCTCCTCTTCCTACTCATCACCACCATCATCCCCCATCACCATCACCACCACCATCATCATCATCATATTGCTCTCACATGTAACTGTAATCATGTGCTAAGCAATGTTCAGGGCCTTTGTGTATAGTCAGTCCCATAGTGATCCTAATGATGTAAATATTGCTCTACCCATTTTGCAGATGAGAAAGCTGAGGCACAGAGACACTGAGTAATGCACCTAATGTAGAGCTAGAGAACAAACCAAGATCATCTGGCTTTAAAGTCCATGCCTTCACTCACTGTACTACAGTGGTCTCCACTTGTTCTGATTGTCCACATTCCCCAAATCCAAGTTCCTCAACTTATAAGAGTTCCCTCAAAAATACATACTGTAGGGGCTGGCCTGGTTGCATAGTGGTTAAGTTCATGTGCTCCACTTCGGTGGCCTAGGGTTCACAGTTACAGATCCCAGGTGTGGACCTACACACCGCTCATCAAGCCATGCTGGGGCAGCATCCCACATACAAAACAGAGGAAGATTTGCACAGATGTTAGCTCAGGGACAATCTTCCTCAAGCAAAAGAGGAAGATTGGCAACAGATGTTGTCTCAGGGCCAAGCTTCCTCATCAAAAAAAAAAAAAAAATACTCTATCATGGAAAACACCAGCCACCCTTTTAACAAATCCACTTTTCTCGAGTAGAAAGGTGATTGCTTTCCAAACTACTTGCTGCCTTGATCTTTGTGGAGATGCAGATAGTGATGGTTCTTTCATAAAAACATCAGTAAGAATTATCAACACTTTAAACAACAACCTATCAGCTGCAATTTTCCCAAAGACCTGATATTAACATCCCTGTTCTTTGGGGGGCATTTTATTAAACACTTCCTACCCTTGAGAAGGCTTCACAGCCATTGATGAGCCCCACCACCATGGTAGCGGTAGTGAATGACTTGAGCAGAGGTAGATGATGAGCCATGATGCTAACAGGAGTGGAACCATGGGGCCCCCACTTGCAGGGGCCCACCCAAATCTTAGCAAGCTTACAACGACCTTTTTGAGATGTAATTTTGAATTATTTGCAGAAGGCCTCCTACTCCCTCTTGTTTCCTCTCTTTTAATATTTTTGTTATAAGTTTGACATACTGAACTTAACAATTTTTCATTTTTAAATCCATCAGTCATTTCTATATTTACTTTTATATTGATATTTAAGTAATCCTTCCTTAAACCATGCTCAGATAACTATTTCCAAAATTTGATTATAATCATTTTATAGTTTTATTTTTATATCTAATTTATTAGTCATTCTAAATTATTTTGGTCAGTGCCTGTCTACTTGAGTGTCAGTTCTCTGTGTTTGTGTGACATATTAACAAATACTAGTTTATGTCAATTTTTTAAGGAAAAATGCCCTATGGTTATAAAAATGAAGTTTTCATATCAGCAAAGTTAATTCCTAATCTTGTACATCAATCTGTCTATCTGGTCTCATGTTGTGGCGATGTCACTGAAGTTCGCACCATGAGGCATGGCCATGGTAGATGAGCCTGCTCTCCACGCTCATTCCTTGGCTGCCATGATAAAGAAGCCCCTCTTCAGGCCTTCTGCGTGGAACCTATGAAACAATGTAGTTTCTAATTTTTGAAGCTAGAAAACAATATTAAGAAAACTCTGAGACATACACGACAAAATCTTTAAGCTTTACAAGCTTTTTCTGCTAACTTAGTGGTTGTCTTGTTCTTTCATTAAAATGAAGATACTTTGTTTTCAGCTATCATTTCTTACACATACCTCAAGAGATCCAGCCTAAGACCTATATTATCAGTTTGGGTATAGTATTCACTACAGTATCCTAAAAAAATCACAAGCCTAGCCATAATGATATATTCCTTTGGAAACCAAATCTGATCAATCTCATTCATTTCTCACCGGACATGTTTTATCTACCTATGGTGAAAACATGAAAATCATTTTTTTCTTAAACAATAATAAAATATACAAAATTAGGCACTTGAAAGAAGAAAAGTAAAAACTGATCAATCAACTTATTATATTGAATAGTTCATTTGTTAAATAAAAATATCAATAATTCATGGACCAGATATTTACAACATCAGTGGCTGGTCAAATTTGTCATGATTGTTTCTAGCACAATCAAATGTTAACAAACAACAATATTTCCCAACTAGATAGCATTTTCCTCTGTAAAAATTTCAGGTTATGAGAGTGCTAATTGTCCTTAGATTGTTAAATATTATAAAAACTATACTAAATACGATTTTGCATTTGTGCATGACTGGCCAAGGGGACAGGATAGATGCGAATTCCCTTGGATTAGTATATGATAAAGGCAGCAACTTAAAGTAGCAGAGGGGAGAATGAGTATATGATCTGTGTAAGCCGTATAAGAAAAAGACAAATTTGGATCCACTTCTGTACCATACACCAGAGTAAATTCCAATAGTTCTGAAATGTAAACATGAAAAAGAAACAAGGAAACCACAGAAGTACTAGCATAGGAGAAATATGAATGAAATCCTTTATAACTTTGGATTTGGGGAAATTTTCCTAATGATGACTCAAAATCCAGAAGCAGTTAAAAAAACCTCACACATTTCTAAAATTGGCAACATGAAAAACATTATTTAAAAAGTGTTATCACAAAAAAGTACTCTTTAAGGAAAGTAAAAATGACAAATGCCAAATTGGGGAAAATATAGTTAATATATTACAGAATAAGACTAATTACACTAATAAACAAAAAACATATGGGCTGGCCCCATAGCCTAGTGGTTAAGCTCAGTGCACTCCATTTTGGTGGCCCAGGTTCAGTTCCCAGGCGTGGACTTATACCATTCATTGGTGGCCATGCTGTGGCGGCAACCCACGCACAAAATAGAGGAAGATTGGCACAGATGTTAGCTCAGGGCAAATGTTCCTCAGCCCAAAAAAAAACAAAAAGGAGAGAGAGTGAGAAAGGTATAAAAGTGAGAAAAAGACCAAAAATACAATAGTAAAAACTGGATAAACAGTTAACAATAAAAATGGACCTTAAATTGATAAAAAGACACCAAGCCTCACCAACAATGAGAGAAAGAACTAGAAGGCATTGGGCACCAACATATTATACTGAAATTTATAGCATTTGTCCTGACCGTCCTATACAGACTGAATTTCAGGCTAAATAAATATTGATTATGGAAGGTTCTTTTCTGTAGGTAAAACACAGCTAACAAACACAGGAGAAAAGATATAATTATAATATGCCCCTCTGCAGCCTCTGAGGGATGTGGAAGTCCATCTTATCATTGCTAAAGCAGGACAACCAGACATTATGTTCCTTCTGTGGTGATGTGCTCAGAATTCCACAAGACTGTCTAAGAAGTATTCTTCTCAGAAGAGTTGAACCTGAAGCTAACCAAAGCTTGAGAGCTAACTGCAAGTTTACGGGAAATGTGAAGAATGCATGACACCATGAGAATATAATCAGCCAAATCTAGGATGTGTAAAATTTGACAGGCAATATGGCCTAGTTTCCATCCGGATAACTAGAGGAAAGTTTTATTGATTAAAAGAGACTTAAGAGAAACATTAACCAAATGTGATGTGTAGACCTTGATTGATACTGATTTGAACAAGCAGTCTGTAAAAAAGACAACTGGAGAAACTGGTCATGAGTGGAGTGTCCTCTGTTATGAATGGATCAATATTAACCTTGTGTGATAACGACCTTGGATTAACAGAGGTGCATGTCTGTTAGAAGCACCTAATGAGGTATTTGTAGGAAAAGCCATATGATGTCTAACATCTACTTTAAAGTATTCTTTAACAAATATAGAGAGGAGGTACCCAAAGCCAAAATAACAAAAAGTCGATGTGGGTAACTGGCACATGGGGTTTCATTGCACTTTTTAATCTATAAAAAAATTAAAATACTGGTAAAATGTTCATACAGTTTGCAAATTAAAGCCCATATTTAGCTGATAAAATAGCTATTTTAAAGCTCAAAAGGCTTATCAAAATAAAAGCATATAATGTCCAAAACAGCAGTACCAACAACCGTAGGGTCTGGATTCAGACTCTGCCATTTACACACTCTAACACTTTGATCCCAGGAAGTAATTAAAATGCTTTTCAGGTCTCAGACTCCTAATGTGTGAAACGTGGATGGGAATCTTACTTCCTAATGGTGTAGTGGCACCAAAGGTTGCACACAATTGTATGTTCCGGACTGAATCGCCCCCTTCCCACGAGTCCAAATGTTGAAGCCCTAGCTCCCAGTGTTTCGGCATCTGGAGGTGGGGCCTTTGGAAAGCAAGTAGGTCACGAAGGTGGAGCCCTCATTATGGGATTAGTGTCCTTATAAGAAGAGACATGAAAGAGATAATTTCTCTTTCCACCAGGTGAGGACATAGCAAGAAGTTCTGCGGTCCTGGAAGAGGACCCTAGCTAGATGCCGAACCTGCCAGCACCTTCATCTTGAACTTCCAACCTCCAGAACTGTGAGAAATAAATGTTCGCTTTTTAAGCCAGCCAGTCTGTGGTATTTTGTTATAGCAGCCCACACTGGTTAAGACATGATATACTGTGCTTGGCAGTGTTCCAGGCCACAGTAATTGCTGAGTTAATGTTAACTGTAATTTTTATTGTAGTACCAAAAAAATATAAAATTACATGCCTCACTCAAAATACTGGATTGAAAAGTTCTTCCCTCTTTGAGCCGGGCTCTCTGGATGGCTCTCCTCTGTGGGCTCCCAGTCCCTTGGAGCTAAAAGCACGGAGCGGGAGGGAGGCTCACTGCCACTGTCAACACGAATGACTTTGGAGGATCCTCTCCTGCACACTGTTCTGCACACCCTGTCTTTTCAGCTTAGGATACAACAGGTCCAGAGGCAGCAGCCTTAAGAGAAGAATTACACTCTGTGCAGTGATTTGTCTAGAGAAAAGTGGTATTTGTTTTGAATGAGAGTTAAGCTCCTTGTCTGTTGCCTTTGACCTACTTGTTTAGAGGAAAAAGAGGAAAGTGGAGAGCATTGATTTAAAAGATGCAGTACGAAGCTGTTTCCAAATGTATTCTTGTTTCTATGCAAGAAAAAGTAAATGCTGCTTTGGTAACTGTGATCAGTTTGTTGTCTGCAGTTGTTAATGTGCCCAAGTATAATAATAATTTTCCTGATTTTATCAGAAAAGTTATGTTCTCAATGCAAATGTGACACAAATGCCCCAGAGCTTGTGAGCAGCTTCAGGCATCAATGACAAATTATCATTGTTGGGGTAGGAGGCCACAGTGTTTAAGAGATATTGTAGAGTCTACAGGACATTGTAGGGGTTACTCGATACTGTAGGAGCTCCTGGATATTGCAGGGTCTACTGCCAGGTCACAAAATCTTTGTTCACTGTTTAGAAACCATGCCAGTGTCTTCCTTAAAATTCTTTACTCAGCGATTTCTCAACTCAATGTAGTACAGCATTCAATGGTCCTTTATTATTAAATAAAGGCCCCTGAATAGGAGCCTACTGGTTGTTGCTTAGTTTTAACACATTGGTTACCTGGTTTCTAGATAGTAGAAAGCCTCTCTTGGGACTTTATCTTTTTAAATAAGATGGGGTGGTCTAGAACAATGTTTTTAAAACACTGGGTCTTTGGAATCAATGTAGTGGATCATATCCAGGATTTTAAAATAAAATACAAAAGAATAAAAAAGAAAATATCAGAAAGCATCATACACAGTCCAAGTAAATATTATTTTGTATTATTTTCAGTATGCGCATATACGTATATGTGTCCTGATTCTGGAATGGGAAATGTATTTCCCGAGGAGACTTAGTGTGAGAAATTTGAAAGCTACCATCTAGAGGTGAATTTGAGAATTCAGTGCCTTCAGGAACAGGGAAGACAAATGAGAGAGGCCAGGGGATGAACTGGAATGAGGGGGATAAAGGTGAAAATGACCTGCAGCACATAGCCTTGTCCACAGCAGTGTCCCCCACCCCCGCAAGAATCTGCCCAGTCACCAAATACTTTGGCCTTTCCAAAAATGGCAGAAATGGAATTTTGTGTAAAATTTCCTTTTATTTATTTATTTTTTGTGAGGAAGATTGGCCCTGACTTAACATCTGTTGCCAATCTTCTTCTTTCTGCTTGAAGAAGATTGTTACTGAGCTAACATTTGTGCCAATCTTCCTCTATTTTATGGCTTGACAAGCGGTGTTAGGTCTGTGCCCAGGATCTGAACCAGCAAACCCTGGGCCACTGAAGTGGAGCACGTCAACTTAACCACTACATTATCGGGCCAACCCCCTAAAATTTCCTTTTAAATGTTGATAGCTAACTCAACTTATTTTTTTTAACAAGCAAAGTATGCCCATACGACAGATTCCACTGTAGGGCATCTGTTGGTACAAGGTGAAGGTTTAAAATTGTGATTCCCTTGGGCAACAGCAGTCAGATTGGTAGGAAGGTAGGAGTCAACCAGAGATCTTTGGCCTAAGTTTACTTTTGAGTTACCTTTCAGGGTATCACAGCTTTAAAAAAGGTGAAAACACAAGCCTAGATGTGATTACATCTTATTCTCTTTAGTAACTCTAAGAAGAGTATCCTCGATTCTTGATCCCACCAAGTGGAAGAAAAATGAGACTAGTTGAGGCAAGTAAAGGCTAGCATGGCAGCTTGAGGTTGGCACCTCGCTCACCAAGTGCCTGAGACATCATCCTCTGGTCATCCTTGCTTAGTGCAGTCTGGGAGGACACTCACAGTCTCGGTGCTTGGGCATGTGTGTGTGTGTGTGGCTTCCTAAGTCTTCTGAGGTTTAATCTCCTTACTAGTTATAAAAATTAAACTATCCACAAAGAATGACCCATTCATAAATTTGAAATCATTAGCTTTGTACAATTTTAATAACCGAGATTTAAAAATTTTTAAATGAAAATTTAAGAGTGCTGGCATGGCATGGGAGAAAATATTTGCAAATTGTGAACCTGATAGGAGAATTTTATCTAGACTATGTAAGAACTTTTACATCTCAACAATAAAAAGGGAAGTAATCCAATTAAAAATAGGCAAAGGATTTGAACAGATGCTTTTTCAAGGAACATATACATATGGCTAATAAGTACATGAAAAGATGCTCAATGTTATTAGTCATTGGAAACATACAAATCAAAACTGAAATGATATACCACTTCATTCCCACTAGGATGGCCAGAATTAAAAAAAAAAAAAAGAAAATAGTAAACATTTGAGAGGACATGGAAAAAATCCTCATAAACTATTGGTGGGAATATAAAATAGGATAGTCACTTTGGAAAGCAGTTTGGCAGTTCCCCAAAATGCTAAACATATATACCACTCTTAGGTATATACCCAAGAGAAAAGAAAACATACATTCACACCAAAACTTGAATACTAAGGTTTATAGCAGCAATAGTCATAATAGCCAAAAAGTAGAAACAACCCAATGTGTACCAACTGATGAACAGAAAAACAAAACCATTTATTGTATGACTCCATTTATATGAAATATCCAGAAAGGGAAAATCTAGAGAGACAGAAAATAGATTAGTGGTTGCCTAGGGCTAGGGGCAGGGGTATGGGGAGTGACTGCTTAATGGGTACAGGGTTTCATGTTGAGGTGATGAAAACGTTATAAAATTAGATTGTGATGAGGCATGATTCTATGAATACACTAAAGACCACTGAAATGTACACTTCAAACTGGTGAATTTTATAGTATGTGAAATGTACCTCAATAAGGTGGTTTAAAAAAAATCCTAGAGTACGGTAAAAATACAGTGTGCTGGTAACCCCAATAGCTGTTTGAGGGGCAACAATGAGCGCGTGAAACTGGCCCCCTTTCTCACTTACAGGTAGCTGGTTGTACTGCACACGCGTGATGTGAACAAAAGCACACAGCTCTCAAGTCCTCCATATGGGGAGGGGTCCCTGGATTTGGTGATCCTGTCAAAACTGAGCCCTATCCCTGAGAGAAGGGATGGGAGAGGGCAGTTTGAGCGATGTAGTGAGCACCTAGCTTTTCAGGAGCAGTGGAGCTGTCAGCTATTACTCTCAACTTTTCATCTCACTTCCCTGCACAGAGCTTCTAAGGTGCAAAGCCGCCCCTAGCAACCCCAAGAAGAAGTTCAGGAGCAGTGCATAAAATTGGCAGCACGTCTCAAGAAGATCACACAGGGGTGATGACAGAAACCTCTGACCTCTGTCAATTTCCCCAGCTGCTGTCTAAAAGTGGCCACCACCTTGCCCAATGCCCCCTCCAAAGTGCTGGGGAAGCAAAGCGGAAAGTGGCAGGCATGGTCACGTAGCATGGTTTAAATACCTTACTTTTGCACATTTTCCCAGGACCTCTTCCAGGAGCTTCAAAGGAGCCTGTGCAAATGAGGGCCAGGCAGTTGAAGCTTATCGTCTTCGCAGTAATCTGCCTCTGGCTCATTGTTAAAATTAAGATTTGTTCTCCAGTTATAGTAGTAATTAACACAAATAATTATACAGAAAAACTCACACCATTTGAATTCTGATTGAAATATCTTAATTTTCAAATTAATTATGGAAGGACCAACATCTTTGCAATGTCGCATCTTTCCTTTTAGGAACATATGCATGTCTTGAAGGACTTGTTTTAAGTTCTTCAATAGAATTTTAATAATTTTCTTCATATATGTATTATACCTTTAATGGTAAAAATATTCCTAGAGTGTATGTTTTCTTTTGCTTTCATTTTTTTTGTCTAATGTAAAGAGGTATTTTTCATTTACAGTTTTACACAGATATTGATAATGTTAATAAAAGCTATTAAACCTTACGTATTTATTTTGTATTAAGCTCATTTCAAAACATATTATTTTAATCATTCCAGGTGAATGCATTATTTTTTTAAAATATATGATCATATCATCTGGAAATAATGAGAATAACAACTTTTCCAATATTCCTGATGCTTATTTTTATTTCCATCATACAATTCCCTGAAGTGATGATAATATCCCTGATGCTTGTTTTGTGTGTGGCATCTAGTATTTCTTCCTTTAACACATGCTCAGTGTTTTTACTGAAATATGCTACTGAATCATGTTTTTAAAACTTTAATATGTTCATTTAATGAATTATTTTCAAAGATATTCTAATGTTGCACCAGCATCACATTTCTGGAGTAAATTCTAATCAGTTGTATTGCTCCATTTTTTAAATAAATTGCTGAAGTAGGTTTGCCAGTATATTATTTAGAGTCTTTGCAGGTTTAGTAAGATGTTAAATTGTGGTATGCCATGATTTCAACATTTTAGCACAAAGATTACTTAAAAACTGTCTCTATTGTGTGATAGCAGAAGTAACATTGGAATAAAACACATTATTCCAACAGTACGATTTTAATTAGAATAATGAACATTGGTTTCTTGAAAGTTTTATAGACTTCATCTCTAATACTATATATAAGACTAGGGTCTTAAAATAACATTTTATTGAAGTAAACTAATATACAGAGAAGAACACATCAAAAATTCTCAGTCTGATGGATTTACAAAATTTAATATGCCCATATTCCCAGTGCTCTAATCAGGAGACAGAATATTGCAGATCCCAAAAGCCCCTAATGACAACCTCATCCCAAGGGAAACCAAAATCTTTATTCCCACCACATTAACTACCTAATCACAGCTCTACTCCAACACTGACACCCCAATTTATAATCCATTGCCTACCCTTTCACAGCACAAACATGGTAGGCCCTCAGGGCTTCCTCTGTCTCCATTTAATTGTTCCCTTGTTTAAATTGTAGCCAACAGCATGACTTCTGACAGGAGCAATTAATTTCCCCTGCTTTTGCAACTTACGTAAAAAGAATTAGTCAGTGCATTCACCTTGTGGCTTCTTTTTAACACTTAAAAATAGTAGCTCTTTATGAATCACTTGATTTACTTTTCTTCAGTTATTAGTCCTTTAGTGTTTTCTGAGTCTTGAATCAATTTTTGGCATTTATTTTTTGCTAGAAAATTATGCATGGTTCCTCCATTTTCAAATATATGTTCTAAATTTCTCATACATTTCTTTCAGAGTTTTAAAGTAAGTTATCATTTCTGTTTTCCTCCATAGTTTTAGATATTTTTGTTTTATTTTTTTCTGTATCAAATCTGTTGGGATTTGTCTCTTTTATTTAGTTTTCTTCCAAACTCAGTTTTGGTTTACTTGTTGATTCTACTCTAAGTGCTGCAGAAACAACAGGGAATGTGGCAAAGGCCCTGCTCTCCCAGGCTTATATTCCCTGAGGGATGAGACCTCAACCAGATGGAGGTAGGTTTAGTGAGAGGAAAGGAAGGTGAGGGGATTGGGAGTGCTAGGCGGACTTGGGATGAGAGCTCATCAGGAAGTTCTCTTTTCTAAGACACCTGAAGCGGGGAAGGAGGAGGCTGGGGGATTTGTGGGGCAGCCAGTGTCAAGACTGTGAGGACAGGCTTGGTGTGCTTCAGAAAGAACAAGAAAGACAGCAGGAGAAGGACAGATCAGGGAGGGGAGAGGAATAGGGGAAGTGGTTGGGGGAGCAGTGACTGGCCAGTAAACATGGCAGAAGATGATCAGTTCACCAAGACTTAGGGAAATAAAAATAGAAACAATTGAGATTTTCTTTTCTCATGAGATAGGCAAGATATATTTTTTAAAAAGCAACTCAGTACAACAGGTATCATAACATCCAGTGCTGGCAGAGGTGGTGAAGAAGAGGTCACTTATGCACTATTAAGTAATATGATATCATAGAATGAATGTGGCACTATTTGTTAACGTAGTAAATGTTCATAATTTTTGGCTTGTGAGTTTATTTGACAGAAATACAGTGCCAGCAAAAAAAAATAGTAATAAAATAAAAACAAAATAGACACACACAAATGTTTATGTCCATGCTATTTTTTAAACAACTTGAATGGTGGAGGAAATTATGTTCCATCCACATTCTTGATTACAATGCAGCCATTAAAAAGAATGAAGTAGCACAATACATACCGAATTGTAAGTAAGCTTGCAGCACTTTATAAAATGCGACATCCAGAATGGTATGTTGATATGTTTATTTTAGCAAAAACCCCAAAATGTTCATGTGTGTGTGCCTGAACGTGTGCTTGCGTATGTTTGCATAGAAAACACAAATGTATGGGACAAGCACAAAATGTGCCAACTGTGGTTCAGCGTTAGTAGGGATAGGGTGCCACGAGGAGGGATGAAATGACTTTTACTTTATTCTAGACATTGTTTGAATTGTTGTAGGATGCAACTTATCACCAAAAAGTCAACCTTGAAATATTGTTTTTTTGTGTGTGTTTGCCTAAGAGTATAATATGAAAACCAGAAACTAAAAATAAATAAAAGAAAATATTCTCTGAGGAAATTGTGGGCAAAAATATTAGCAAGAGTAATACATTTGACTTTTCTGGTTGTAATAATATTACAATTCCCTAATTTATCTGATACTCTTTTTTTTTTTTTTTTTTTGAGGAAGATTAGCCCTGAGCTAACTACTGCCAGTCCTCCTCTCTTTTGCTGAGGAGGCCTGGCCCTGAGCCAACATCCGTGTCCATCTTCCTCTACTCCACACGTGAGATGCCTACCACAGCATGGTGTGCCAAGCGGTGCCATGTCTGCACCTGGGATCTGAACCTGTGAACCCCGGGCCGCCGAGAAGCGGAATGTGCGAACTCAACCACTGCGCCACTGGGCCGGCCCCTCCAATACTCTTATAATACCTAAATTTATCCAATTCTATTATAATACCTAAATTTATCCAAAGGTCACTCAGTTAGTAAGCTCAAACCTTTTTGGACACAGCTATGACTCGAGAGGTATGGTTTCTGAGTGACTACAAAAACAGTAACATGGTCTAATTCCATAGAATAGACTCTGATTCAGAGATTTTTAGACTCCCCAGGATTCAGCCAGCCATAGTCACATTGCCCTCACTCCCCACAAATCAGAAACAACAAATTAGAAATAAATGCAGAAATATGCAAGCATCAGTCTTGAATAATAACAGAAAATTACACCTGATATCAAGAAAGGAAAGAGAAAATCTCTGAAAATTGGCACAAAAGAAAATAAGTATCAGTATGAGGAATGTAATTACGGTTTCAAGGAAACTTGAATCCATGAAATTGCAAAGGACTGTCCAGAGTACCACGTTCAGATCATCACCCTGATTGTTCACGTTTCATTATGCTAATTGTAATTTGTTTTCCAGTATCTTTTTGTGGAAGATGACATCTTTTGTTTGACAACACTCTTGAAAGGGGTTTTCTCTTCCTTTTGGAAATCTCCCATTTTGTCACCTGTGTCATATGAGGCACACCAGCAGGTCACGTGCACTCACGTTGATGTTCTAGGGACTCACATCAGATACGAGGATGCAGGACCAAGGCAAAAGGAGAACAAACCACTACTGTGTAGGCACCAACTTTGAAGGTGCCTTTGTTTCACCAGGAGAACAGCATTTTCTGAAAGAGAATAGTCTTCTCTTTCATATTTTCACATTGACACATTTTCAGTGATTATCACATGCTACATCTAAAAACTGTTGAGACAGAGGACCAGAAACAGCAGCTTTTGAGATTTGTGAATGTGTTCAAGGGTGGGGTATAGGTTTGGTAAGTGGTAGACAAGGAAGAAAAGTCTTACAGGAGAGGACGTTGGTGGAATCAAGCAATGAGACTATGAAGAGGATGGGTATAGGGCCCTGGATCCAGACAGAAGGAACAGAAACATGTCAGAGATAGGACAGTCAAAAAGGATGAGGTCCTGGGGAAGTGACATTTTCTGCTTCCTCCTGGAGAGCCACTCATTCATGCCTGGTGCCACACAAACCAAGAGCTCCTCTGAAAGACTATGAGCCTGGTCACTGCATCCTCTGTTGTAGGTGACCTGCCATAATTTTCACCCATTTAGCTCACAAAAAAATAACCTCTGAGAGAGACAAATACCCTTTGATCTCTCTTATGTGTGGAATCTAAACAAAATAAAATTTAAAAATAAAAAACAAGCTCATAGATAGAGAGAATAGACTGGTGGTTTCCAGAGGTGGGGGTGGCAGGTGGAAGAAATGGATAAAAGGAGTCAAGAGGTTAAAATGAAAGAAAAAAAAAAGAAACGACCTTGGGAAAATAAGTCTGGATTGTTTTCCTTTTGGTTATTTTTTGTCAGAGGCAAAAGGAGAAAGTGAGCCCTGCTAAGATCATAGAGACTCCCTTGAGAGGCACATTTTATTGCCACGCAGTCTCTCATCCAAGGAACCACAACGCGTTGATTGCCTCTCAGCCAGATAATGAGATTGAGCTTACATTTCTTCAAATCATGAGACAGCTGTGGAACACCTCTTAAGACTTGATGAGTATGTGAATGGGGATACAATCTCAGGGAAAAATTACATTCCCAGTAACCAAGCCTGTATTAAATTACACAATTTCAACTATTTTAATCAGGGTGAGAATTGGCCAGACAAAGTCACATCACCAGTCAAAAAGTACTATTAGTAAATGGCCCTGTAGTGTTTTCCCCCAAATTGTAATGGAGATAAAAGCATGAATGTCAATGTGATTCACAAGAATGGCAAATTATAATATTATGAGTCATTTAGTTGCATTTGAAGAATAAGGGAAACTTTTCTTCTAAAACCTGCCTTCCAGTGGACTTGTGACCTGCATTCACTTGTCCTGAAAATGCCTGCACTGTACTCTTTGGGTGCCTCAGGCTGAGCACATGGGCCAGTGTCCAGTATGTGCCAGCAAAATAAGTGTAGCAATGCACCCATGCTCTTGGAATTCGCTAGTCTTCCCATGTTCCTTGCCATCCTGCAGCAACTGGCTTGATAGAATGGTGGAATGACCTTTTGAAGACTCAGGGGCAGTGCCAACTAGGTGGCAATACCTTGTAGGGCTAAAGCAAGGTTCTCTAGGAGGTTGTATATGCTCTGAATCAGCATTCGGTAAATGGTGCTGTTTCTCTGATAGCCAGGATTTAAGACTTTGGGAATCAAGGGATGAAAATAGCAGTGGTGCCACTCACTATTACCCCTAGTGACCCACTAGCAAAATCTCCGCTTCCCGTTTTCAAGACTTTATGCTCTACTGGCCTAGAAGTCTTTGTTTCAAAAGGAGGAATGCTTCTACCAGGAGACACACAATGATTCCATTGAACTGGAAGTTAGAACTGTCACTGGCTACTTTGGGTTCCCCATGCCTCTGAATCAACAGGCAAGGAAGGAAGTTACTGTGCTGGCTGGGGAAATTGGTCCTGACTATCAAGGGTAAATTGGATGATACTACTCCACAAGATAGTCAAGGAGGAGTGTGTCTGGAAGACAGGCAATCCCTTAAGATATCTCTTAGTATTACCATGCCCTGTGGTTAAGGTCAATAGAAAACTATAACAATCCAATTCAGACAGGACTACTAATGGACCAGAAGCTTCAGGAATGAAAGTTTGGATCACCCCACCAGCTAAAGAACATGAACAGTTGAGGCACTTGCTGAAGGCAAAGGGAATATGGAAGGTGCAGTGGAAGAAGGTAGTTATAAATACCAGCTATGAATACATGAATAGTTACAGAAACCAGGACTGTAATTGTCATGAGTATTCTTCCTTATTTTGTTATGAATATGTTTGTGTGTGTGTGTATAGCAAATATCTTTTTATCCTTACTTCTTTTATTCCCTTATATAACATAAGATGTATTGACTTTACATAGAGGTATTTAAGTTACAGAATATCAAGGAGAAGAGTAAACATCATTCAAGAACTTTACCTCTTCTTCTAGGAAAGAAGTCGTCAATGTGTTTTTGGTTGCACGCAGTATAGTTTTATCATGTTAGGCAGAATTATGATCTCATTATTGTCTTTATTTGGAGATTAAGTATGGTTTAAGGCGATGTGTATAGGTGTCAAGTTCTCAAGAAGATTCGTGATGCTTAATTTTATGTGTCAACTTGACTAAGTTAAACGATGCCCAGAGAAAACATTATTTCTAGATGTGTCTGCGAGGAATGTCTTCAGGTGAGATTAGCATTTGAATCAGTGGACTCAGTCAAGAAGATAGCCTTCCCCAATGTGGGTGGGCATCATCCAATCCATTAGGGGTCTGAATAGAACAAAAAGGTAGAGGAAGGGGGAATTTGTTGCTTTTTTCCTGCCTCGTTGCTTGTGCTGGGACATGTCACTTCATCTTCTCCTGTCCTCAGATTGTGATTTGCATCATCAGCTCCCCTGGTTCTCAGGGCTTTGTACTCAGACTGAATTTCACCACCAGGAAATTGCCTCCATAACCATGTGACCCAATTCCTATAACAAATTTCCTTTATTCTGTTGGTTCTGTTTCCCTGGAGATCCCTGGCTGATACAGATGGAGATTGAGATGCAGTGGGGTATCAAAAGGCAAGGACCCTGGAGAGTGGATTTGGATATTATTTCTGCACTTTCCTGGAAGTGCATGATAGAGGGAAAAGCACCTTGTCATCAGCCCTGCTTCTGCCTCTTCCGCCAAGCTACACCTAATAATGTCCTATGAGAGAGCCCCAAAGCTCTGGAGCTTGGAAGCTTTGCTTAGTGGTCTGGAATCAAAGTACTCAGCACCTTCAGATTAGTTTCACACACAAAGACACACACACACAATGTGCACATACTGACATATACATCACACATACAAGCCTCCACCCACACGTATACCACCAGACACATAGTCACATGCATACACTCACACATACACATACAAGAATGTTCTTTAGCTACTTACACTGATTTGCTTCCTTGGTCTGTTTATCAGCTCCATATTCTGCCAGCTCAAATAATGGGGATAACCAGGAATATTAGCAGGATATCACCTTATAAGATCTTAAAAATTTAAGATTCCAGTAAGGGAGAAAGGTTCCAGTGAAAAGCAAAATTCTCTTTGGATGGTTTCAGGCTTCAGGCAGTGCATTATTAAGATGATGATGGAAAATGTTTACTGAACTACCATGAGATATTGCGGTAGATGGAAATGATGCCTATGTTTATTGAAGTGAAAGAAAATACGTTTAATGCTAACTGCCTGAAGGGAGAAAGACAAGATTAATAATGACCATGTAACATTCCAGGTATCGCCATTTATACACGATTTAGTGTAGAATTGGATGAACTCATTATTACTTCCTGCAAGATGTACTGCTTGCAATTTTCCACTTTGTGAATATATGTATATGTTGATACAAAAGCTGCTTTGCAAGAGGCAGAAATGAGCACTTTTCTAATTGTGGACAAAGATGATTTGCTAAGGACTGTAGCACATGAATGGAGGAATGTAATACAGATCATAATACAATAGCCACTTTGCCACTATGATCTGAACGCTCCAGGCAGATAAGCAACAGAATCTGATGCGTGGGTTTCATCTTTCTGTGTTCTCCTAGCATGAAAGAAATACGATTACATTAGCAGCACTACGTGTCAGGATGGTGGCAGCATTACCACCAGGAGCCTTGGGCCCTCGGACCGTGTCATTCCCTCTATTTGAGAAACATTAACACCAATAGCACAAGTGTGATCAATTACCCTTCTGAAAAGTTCTTCAACTTAGAAACAAAGTTATTAGAAATCCATTACTCAACTTTCATGTGTTTAGATACCTAGTAAAACATTCTCAGGAAAGCTTTGCAAATGTCTAGATAAGACATGCACTGACAAGGCAGCATGCTCTTTCTCCCATTTCTGTGCAGGCACAGGCACAGATCACAGACTCTGTTTATGCGCATGCCATACTACATGTGTTTAATTTTTCTAAGGTGCTCAAGGAAGTGGTGTGTTGTTCTTGTGAAAACATTAAAGCTCAAAATGTTAAAACTCAAAAACGCGTCTTCAATATAGACATCCTAGAGTTGCATAAACAAAGGTACATCCTCAAATTGACCTTGTACAAGATTTTTTTCTCTAGCTTCTGCTCGAGCTTGTTCAGCATGGCAGTACCTCCATGGACGTATCGCTTCCAAAATAGACTTTGAATAGACTGCAGAACTCTTGACCCTTAAAAACAGGACCATAGGGGGAAGTACACAGACACATGCAAGAAACAGAGGTCACATATGTTGTTGGAAAAGGAAGACTAGAAGCAAATGACATGCAGGACAAAGGAAGGAGTAGGGGAAGCTTAAGAATAAGATCAGTATCTCTAAAAAAAAAGACATCCAAATGACCAAGAGGTACATGAAAATGTGCTCATCATCAATAATCATCAGGAAAATGCAAATCAAAACCACAACGAGATATCACCTCACATCTGATAGAATGGCTATTATCAAGAAAACAAGAGATAACAAGTGTTGAAGAGGATATGGAGAAAAGTGAACTCTCCTGCATTGTTGGTGGGAATGTAAATTGGTGCGGCCACTATGGAAAAAAGTATGGAGTTTCCTCAAAAAATTATAAATAGAACTTTCATATGATCTAGCAGTACCAATTCTGGGTATGTATTCAAAGGAAATGAAGTCAGGATCTCAAAGAGATATCTGACCCCCGTGTTCATTACAGCATTATTTGCAATAGCCAAAATATCCTAACAACCTGTGTCCATCAACAGATGAATGGATAAAGAAGATATGATATATATACACAATGGACTATTATTCAGCTATGAGAAAGAAGGAAATTCTCCATTTGTGAGAACGTGAGTAGATGTGGAGGGTACTATGGTAAGAGAAATAAGCCAGACAGGGAAAGACAAATACTGTATGAGATCATTTCTATATGGAATTAAAAAAAATGGTCAAACTTCTAGAAGTAGAAAATAGAATGGTGGTTACCAGGGGCTGGCAGGGTAGGGGAAATGAGGAGATGGTGGTGAAAGGGTACAAAGTTTCAGGAAAAAAGAGATCATTGCCATTATGCATTTAAAATGGTTTGAGAGATTTTTGTGAGATTTCAAAGGTTACTGATATGATTAAATGACTATCTCCTACTCTTGGGTATGCGAATAACTTACATTATTTTGAGGCAGCATATGTAGCGGATTAAAACTGAAAAGAATGCCAGAAGGAGAGGAAGTTGCAAAAGATATATTTTTGGCAAGCCTATGAAAATCTACACTCAAATGTGTATGTCTGCCAGAAAATAGCTTTGGTCTTCTCATGGGGCAGGAAAAATTTTTCCAGAATCTCCATTTATGGACCAGACATCCATTTAGGCTATCTCCAGTGCAAAATGTCTCATAGCAGGGTGAATTTGCAAAATCATGTTTCAAATGTTTTGAGTATTTTAAAAGACTTACATATATACAGTGATAGACGAAGTACAAAATCAAAGTCACCAGCACCTTCACATACCTCAGGAGAGCACCTCACTTCCTACTGAGAGAGTCTGGCAAGCATTTGAGGACATTCAATTCTTTCAAATGGAACTTCACACAAACTTAAAATTAAGTTGATGATTACAGCACAACTCACTATGCAGGTGTTTAAACATTCTTAGTGTCAGCTCTTATTGTCATAACTCTTGTGACACCCCAGCAAAGTGTAGGTACCTTTACCTGTATGACCCACACAAATGGACTCATTCTCTTAGAGTTGGAGCCCACAGAGCCAATTACATAGTTCTTATTTTGTTTTTCACTATTTTAAACCAGATTATCTGATTTCCTTTAGGAAAAATGTAGGAATCTCAAAGTAACAAAACTATTTCCTTTTTATGTAATAGCAAGAAATATAAACATTCTGCATTTTACTATTTTCATGGATTTATCATCTTAACTTTTCAAAATCAATTTTTTTATAGATCAGATCTCATTGTTACAGACTTTTAGGATGGTTTGTCTCGAATTTGGTAAGATGATAAGAAAGTCTTCTTTTGCAGAGCTGGGCTCTTGCTGATTCAGTTCTGTGAGCTCCTCCAGCCTTCCTGAGTAACCACAGGGAAGGAATGCTGCTGGGGAGGTGCCTGAACATGGGAGGTGGCCCAGCCTGAGCTTGAGGACATCTGGGGAGCTGTAGTATTCCAATAAATGTATGCAGAGGCAGAGCTCTGTTTGAAAGGTTACAGCTCCCATAACCTTCCTTTCCTTCACCTTCTGGTGCAGGAGACACCTGTTGGAGAAGATCAGGGCAAGGATGAAGGATTAGCACAAAAAGGAAGCCAGATCATCACGTGTCTGTCACAGAAACATTGGGCATGGCACACAGTCTTCTCCCCTCTTGGAGATGATGAACGCATTAGAGGTTCTTAAAAGGTTGATGTTAAACATACTGAGTTCTTTTCTCAGAGATTTCCTGAGTCTGTCTGAAAGAACCTCAAAAGACACACAGTTTGAAAAACCCCTGGCCTAGACCATACATGATAGCAACTGCTTTTAGAGAATTTTTGTTTTCTAATAGTTTTGCAAGTGTGTGTGCATGTGGGCATGTGTGCACGTGAGTATGTGTGTGTGTTTGAGTGGGCATAGCACACCTGTGTGAAGTCTTGCATTTTTCTGAAATTGTGTAGGCTTTTGAGGACAATAATTTCAACCAAAATTTTTTCCTGAAAACCTACCGTATGGAATCTACGCATATGGGACACATCAGTGAACCTAACAGAGATCCCTCTTTTTCTTTGTACTTCTTTCCCCGATAGGGATTGTGTAGTGTGCATTCATCATAGCTTCCCAAACTGATTTGAATCAGTGTTCTTTGAAGCATATGAGAGTATAATCAAATCCTAGTGCTAAGAAAGTGTGCTCAAACTATATTTTCAGGCATAATTATGTAGATAATTATGTCATAACTGGCATTCAAATGAAAATGAGCTGCATTTACAAGCGAGACTCCTACATGCTCCTCCCCCTTCCCTGCTGACATCTTCCACTTCCCAAGAATTGTTGCCTTCCAGATCTATACTCCAGCCCCATTCACCTGAATTCCAGGTGGATTTGTGCTGTCTATTTCCATTCCTATGTCAATGTGTCTAAAACCAAATTCATTCTCTTTTACAATAAATTTCCATTTCTTCTCACTATCCCTTTCCTTGGATAAAAGATATTACAATTTCCCCAGACATGCAGGCAAAAGACTATCAGAGTCATTTCCCATTTGTCCTTTATTTAATCATCAGGAGGTATAGTCTGTGTTAGTCTGTTCCCATGTGCTCAACCAGAGCAGAACTTTTCCACTTGAATCCTTCAGCCACAAAGATTCCAGAGTGATTTTGTTCTGTCCTTTTAACCTTCAGTGACTCCCCATTTCCCATGGCATAAAAGTCCCCTGGAAAGTGGAGCCCCCCCACACCCACCACAGTCTCCCTGACCTACACTTCCAGTCTTGTACAAGCTCCACTCCCTTCGCTGGGTGCCACAGATGTGTTCCCTGCTCTTGGAGTGCACTTTTCTCTTATGATTCTTGTTTTGCCCATGATTTGCTCTCTGCTTAGAATGGGAACCTTCTTCCCAAGGCCTTCCTTTAATCCTCCACATGGAATTAATTGTTTTTCTCTCTATTGCTATTGTATTTTGCACACATCTAGATTATGGCCCTTGTCAAGTGCAATTTAACATTTTATAGATGTGTCTTCCCATGCAGGTTTTTGCTTTTTATGAGGGCGGGAATGTGTGTCTGATTCATTTCTATCACCTCAATGCACAGCATTGTCTCTAGTGCATAAGAGGAACAACATCTATGTTTGTTGAAGAAGAAAGGAATCTCCTCTGCCTAGTTGGAGGTATAGGAAGCTCACTGGCCCCAGAATGCTTAACAACCTGGGTACTATCTATGAGCAGAGCGAACCCCCCCACCATTGGTAATGAGTCTTAGGTGAGGATGTACTTTTAACAACATGCTTCCTTGACACATCCAGGAGTGTGACAAGGACCTAAGGACAGTGCAAAGGCAAAAATGTCATAGTCTCAGTAAGCAGGGCATAACACAAACCCTCATACACACATACACATGTAACATATACGCTCAAACACTATATGCACGCCATAGTCACTCATACACTCACACACACCACACACACTCACATATACATACAGACTGATACACATACACACACCACTCACATACACATACACACATGCCACACTCATACACATATACCACACTCATTCATACACACACACACACACACATATGCTACGGTGGTTTCTAGGAATAAGCAAAGCACAAGATGAAAGCCAACCCCAATCATGGATTTTGATTCCACCTTCTGCATTTTCATGTCCATAATTAGCAATAACTAGAATGACAACTCAGAGTTGCACCCTGATAAACAAGTGAATTTTAAGCATTGACGGATTTTAAGCATTACTCCCTTCTGCAGCCATAACAATAAAAGTGTCAAGAAGTTGGCAATAACTTCTTCTTCTCCTATTAAAATATTATGACTTTGACAACAGTAAAAAAATTGTTTCACTGTGCCCCAATACAGTTTCAGACAGAGCCCCGTAGTCTCAAAGTTCTGAACTTTACTCCAGCAATAGATGGTGGTTCTCAGTGCAGGCAGGCATCTCAAGAAGATGTCTAGAAATGTGTGGTGGTCCCAAGGGTGGGGGCACCAGTGTTATTTATTAGGAGAAAGAAGGATTGCTAGGCATTCTTCAGTCCCGGGTACAATTGTCCAGCCTCCTGCACAACTTTCACACGCTCCCAGGCCACTCAGGTAAGTTAAAAAAAAAACGCAAAAGTGTTTGTCTAACATTCAAATGTCTAGTCTACACATTCAAAAAAGTTCTTTCTGCACATTGATAATATACATTGACTTTCTCAGAAATATGGCTGATGTATAAACAGGGGAAGATTTTACTACAACCTGTTTTGAAATTAACCAAGAATTATTCACCATTTTGATAAGTCGCATCACTGAGTAAAAGTTGCTTGTGGGTCTGAGCCACCAGGTCAGCACACGTGAATCACTGTGTTTGTCCCTATTGTTTTCACAGAGATCTAGCTAGATAAATGTGTCTCTTCCCTGTGTCTTCTCATGAAGCCTAAATGTATACAAAGTGAAATACCTATTATTTTATTTTAAATTACTTTCTTTTTCCTTGATGTGACAAAGCATTATGCTAATTTTGGGGAAAATTTTGTGTGTAAGTAGGTTAAATTACTTACAGTTTTTATTTCAGGAAAGTAAGAGACATTATCAAGTGTTTGTTGTAAAAAAAAGAGGCATGGGTATTACAGTCGCTGTGGGTTGAATTGTTTCCTCAAAAATTTCATAAGTTGAGATGCTAACCCCCAGTGTCTGTGAATGTGACCTCATTTGGAAGTAGAGTCTTTACAGAGGTAATCAAGTCAAAATGAGGTCATTAGGGTAGGCCTTAATCCAATATGACTTATTAAAAGGGAAATTCGGACACAGAGACATACATAGGAGGAAGACAATATGAAGAGACAGAGGGAGAAGATGGCCACCTGCAAGCCAAGGAGAGAAACTTCCCTTATGGCCCTGAGAAGGAGCTTTCCTTGCCGACACCTTGATTTGGGGCTTCCAGCCTCCAGAACTGTGAGTCAGTAAATTTTTGTGATTTGAGCCACCAAGTCTGTGGTACTTTGTTATGACAGCCTGTCTTAGTCTGTTTGGGCTGCTGTAACAAATGCCACAGACTGGGTAGCTTTTAAACAACAGAAATTTATTGCTCACAGTTCTAGAGGTTCAAAAGTCCACAATTAAGATGCCAGTATGGGCACCTTTCTAGTGACAGTCCCCTTCCTGGTTCATAGTGAGAGCCTTCTCACTGTGTCCTCGCATGGTAGGCTAGGGGTATCTCAGAGCCTTTTGTATAAAGCGCTAATCCCATTCATGAGGGTTCCACCCTCATGATTTAAGCACCACCCAAAGACTCCACCTACTAATACCATCACCTTTGAGGGTTAGGATTTCAACACATGAACTTTAGGAACACAAATATTCAGGCCATAGCACAGCTTTAGCAAATACAATGGGAATTTTACAATAATACAATGGCACTGCAAATCATAGACCTACACTAACTGCTATGGATTGAACTGTGTCCTCATCAAATTCATATGTGGAAGTTGTAACCCCCAATGTGGTTGTATTTGGAAATGGGGTCTTCAGGAAATAATTAGGTTTAGATGAGGTCATGAGAACAGGGCATCATGATGGGGTTACGCCCTTGTAAGAGGAGATACCAGAGAGCTTGCTCTCTCTCTCTGTCATGTGAGGACATAGCGAGAAGGTGGCCATCTGCAAGCAAGGAAGAGAGTCCTCGCCAGAAACAGAATTGGTCAGCACCATTATCTTGGACATTCTAGCCTCCAGAACTGTGAGAAATTAACTTTCTGTTATTTAAATACCCAGTTTATGATATTTTGTTATAACAGCCTGAGCAGACAAAGATACCAATCTGTATCTAGAAACATTTCACCGGATGAGGATATTTCTGCTCACATTGGAAAAGAGGTGGTCTAACTGCCTTTCGCCATGTCATCCATCTCTCAGAGAGAGTTCCGTCTGTCATATTGTGGTAAGATTACAACGCGGGGAGACCTCTTCTCTGACCACGCTGGGGAGCCACTCAATGGACAACTCAGTGGACCCCTGGCTTTTATGCAATATTTCAAATACTAGACTAAATGCACATCATGTCTTAGCAATGAAGAATGTTCTGTGAAGTTTTAAATATGCCCAGGCCTCATCTGTACTAACTGAAAAAAAATAAACCAAGTACTGTTAGATTCAAATGAATGTACTGCTGCTCTGTTGAAAACTAAGACACTTGAGAGTGGAGTAACACTTAAGCACACACACACACACACTACCCCACTGACACAAGTCGCAAAGCTTCACATTTTCTAGTTAAATATTCAAAACCATCACCATGAGCTGTAAAAGAAGATAGAATGAGAACAAGGAGAACTTCACATTCATGCCAGGATTGTGGTTTGACTGCTTTGTTGGTGCCATATTACAAGTTTCCCACATTTCTCCCTGAAACATCAAGATGGAACAGTTCTCTAACTTAAAGTCACACACAGCTCACGTGACAGCATTGCATGCAGAACGTATTTCAAGAGTCCATGCTGCACAGCATGACCATTCCACCCACATTTCCTCCATCTTTACATCTGCCCTAAACACGTCTGTTCATTTTAGCGGACCAATGACCAGCAAGAGGAATATTCAGAGTGTGTTGAGGTCTTCACTCTATCACTCAGAAAATCAATCTAGCAGGAATAACAGCAGGGTGCAAGAGAATGAGCTTTAGGTCTAGGAATACCTGTTCTGCAGATCATAAGACCATGGAGGAAAGGCAGCCTGGGCATAGGAGGAGGTGAGGCATCCGTAATAGGTATGCACCAGAATTTAGCAGCATGTTGCTTGCAGTGACCATCAATGCCTTTTGTGACATTATGAAGAAAGTGGTTGCCCTTCTTGTGTAATCCATAGACTCTATCCCCAGCATTTTCATTTAAGCACTTCCTTTTCCCTAGCAGTTATTATAGTTTTTCCGGACAGCTTGCTTCTGAGTACCAATTAATATTTCTTAAGTGTCTACTACAGAAAAAAGCGATTGTGCTGAAAAATAGCATTCTTTAAGATGAAACAAAGAAAGATATGTCCATCCAGGCATGGAGGCTACGGGAACGGGAAGGGGAGGAATGACATAAGCAAAAGTCAAAAAACATATGGGAGGGATAGGTCCTATTAATGTTTTCCTCTCTTCTTTCCAAGCTGACGTTTGGCGTTGGCACAGCCAAACGAGCTTCTAAATTGTTGAAATCCTTCCATATCAGTTAGTAAGTTATTGCTCCTGGAATAACCAACTCGCCAAGTCCCTGTGCCCTTCTACCACCCTAGATATTTTAATTCCCTCCCAAGGACTCTGTGGACTTCATGGTGATTCAGTAATCATGAAGCCACCCCTGGCATGAGAAGGACTGTGGATCCACTCAAGTACTACTAACTGGCATCTTTGAAACACCAGTTGTTCAGTCTTGTGAAAACCACTTCATGCCTGTGATCTTGTGGTGGATTTCTATCTTGGAGGGAAAGTCTCACTGATAAATGATATTCCTCCTTTAATGGCTGTCAACTTTGCAGAAGTAGAGATACATGCCCCTAGTTAAAGAGATTCCCCCAGTGGCCCTTTTGAGGTGCCTTAGTAGTTGAGTATATAACAGCCTGCAGCCTTGAGAGAAGCGGCAGGTGCCTGAGGCATCTGGTCTGAATGTTCAGACCACAGAGGGCACAGCAGTGGTGTGGCAGTGTGGAGTCCAGTGAGGTCAAATCCACCTCGCCTTTGTACTAAGAGATAACTACATGGCTAACTCACTGCCAGACAAGCCCCTTGGCACTGTGGAAGGAAAAGAGAGATGAAATAAGCAAGCTTGAATTCAAGCTATCAGAAAATGAATTTTTTGGCTTTGACACAGGTGTGAAAGCTTTGAAATATTTCCCACATTCACTGCAATTGTGAAGGGAATAAATAAACAAGCACCAAAATCTCTGTGGAACTCAGACTATTTTGCATTATTTATTAATTAATTACCTGCCCTGGGAACCTCACTTGAAATTAATGCAATCCCACTAAGGCTCTTTAGAATTCTAGCTCCTCTGTACTTTCAAAGGGCTATAAGGTAAAAGATTTGGGGATTCTTGCTGATCCCACTGGACAAGTGAGCTCAGGCATGGCTAAGACCATCTTCCTGGGGAGAGAAAGACCCTCTGAATCCCAGGGAATCAGTGGATCTACACTGGGGCTCAGTTAGAAAATGTACAGAGAAAGCTAGAAGTGAAGCATTGTGTGGGACCATATGGGTTTATTCCTTAGTTTTATTACCCGATGTAACTTTCAAGATGTTCTATGAGTACTGTTTCTTTGAACCTACCAAGAGAGGTGTCATAGAATTCTAAGATGGGACCCATGATCTCTATATCTATTGTTAACTCCCATGATGATGCTACTTTACATGGAAAAGGGAGTTTGAAGATATAATTAAGATTACTAATCAGTTGATCTTAAAATAGGGAGATTATTGGGTGGATTTAACCTAATCATACAAGCCCTTTGAAAGTACGTTTTTTTTCTAACCGATCACAGATTTTAGTCAGAGGTATTACAATTGGAGAGAAAATTGACATGAGGAAGGCTCTCTGTCCTTGGCTTTAACATGGAGGTGGTCATGGAGCAAGAACCTGAGAGCCACATCTATGAGTTTAGAGATATCTCCAGCTGACAGCCAGGAAGAAAATAGGACTTCAGTCCTACAACCACAAGAAACTGAATTCTGTCAACAACAGGCATCAGCTTGGAAGAGGACCCCAAGCTCCAGATGAGTACATAATTGGCTGACTCCTTGATTTCAACCTGAGCACATAACCCAGCCACACTATGTCAAATGTTGGCCTACAGAGTTCTGAGCTAATAAATAGGTGCAATTATCCACTAAGTGTGTGATAATTTATTATGCACTGACAGAAAAATAATATAAGAAATTTTAGCAAAGTCCCTTCTATGAGTCTGTTTTTTCTTGGTGCTGACAGCTTGACACAGGGGTTGAGAACCAGTAACATTAATGACAGTGATGATAATGATGACAATACCATTCATGGACTCCTTGAATATGCAATGTGTCTCAACAAGTGGTTTACCCACAGTAATTCATTTATTCAGCCTGTCACAAAGTGGCAGATACGAATCAAGACTTCCACATGAGTTTGACAAGTGAAGAGGTCTAAAGTATTCCCAACTTTGTCTTGCCCAATGAATGCCAAAAGAAATGGAAAAAACAATCTCTCTGGAGTAAAACATCTGGACTCTCAAAATTTCACAGGAAAAGATTAAGCAAATATTAGTTCACAATCAAAAAGCACACAAAACACAAGGAAATAAGCCACCCAGGAAAAAATACTCTCAAGGAAAACCAGAAGGTAGTACAAAAGGGGGATTAGGTAGGAAACGAGGCAAAAGAGGTGTGAGGTACCAGGCAAAATCCCACATAAAGCGACTCTGTCAATCCTGAAGAAATAAATGTGATTAAAAGTCAGCACCCTGGGGTCAGCCCAGTGGTGCAGCAGATAAGTTCACATTTTCTTCTTCCCCTGCCCCAGGGTTGGCTGGTTTGGACCCTGGGTGCAGATCTACACACTGCTTGTCAAGCCATGCTGTGGCAGGCATCCCACATATAAAGTAGAGGAAGATGGGCACGGATGTTAGCTCAGGGCCAGTCTTTCTCAGCAAAAAGAGGAAGATTGATGGTGGATGTTAGCTCAGGGCTAATCTTCCTCAAAAAAACAAAGACAGACAGAAGCCCTTGTAGGCACTGAAGACCACCTGCAAATCATCTCATGCCCCCAGATGCCTGCAAAAAGCAAATTTAACTGACTCTGACGAATGAACTATATCTGTGGGTGAACATTATCTCAAGAAATTTTTATATACAATATCCAGTACATACTAAAAACATCAGAAATTATTTGCAATGATAATTGCACAAGAAGAGAGGAGAAGAAATAGAGGAATATAGAAGTAATATTTCTATATCACTCTGGAGTTAACTTAGAGATGAATGAAAAATAGGGAACAATTTAACAAAACTTACAGGATGCAACTAAAGTAGTGCTTAGAGAAAAATTTATAGTAGCATACATCCATATTATAAAAGAGAAGAAATATAAAAGAAATAACCTAACGTTCCACCTTAAGACACTGGAATAATAAAAACGAATTAAACCTAAAGTAAGTAGAAGTAAGAAAACTAAAGATTAGGGCATAAATTAGTTAAATAAAAAATTGAAGATATGAAGAAAATTAAAAAGTTAAAAGATAGCTTTTTGAAATGATCAACAAAATTGACAAACCTTCATAGACTTTCCAAGAAAAAATAGAAAAGACTCAAACTACTAAAATTAGTTATGAAAGAAGGGATATTGCTGTGAAACTTACACAGAAATAAAAAGGATGATAGGGGAATAATATGAACAACTGCATGTCCACAAATTAGATTACTTAGATTAAATAGAAAAACTACTAGAAAGATACAAACTACCAAAACTGAAACAAAGAAGAAATATAAAATCTGAATAGATCTATAAAAAATTAAGTTACTGAGGGTCTGGCCCCGTGGCCGAGTGGTTAAGTTCGCGCACTCCGCTGCAGGCGGCCCAGTGTTTCGTTGGTTCGAATCCTGGGCGCGGACATGGCACTGCTCATCAGACCACGCTGAGGCAGCGTCCCACATACCACAACTAGAAGAACCCACAACGAAGAATATACAACTATGTACCGGGGGGCTTTGGGGAGAAAAAGGAAATAATAAAAAAAAAAATCTTTAAAAAAAAAAAATTAAGTTACTGAATCAGTATTTTGAAACTTCCCACAAAGAAAACTCCAGGCCCATGTGCATCCACTGGCAAATTCTACCAAACATTTAAAAGTGTGTTCATACCAGTCCTTTAGGAACTCTTCCATAAATAAAAGAGAAGGAAACACTGCCTAACTTATTCTGAGGTCAGTATTACCTGGATACTAAACCCAGATAGCACATCATTAGTTAAGAAACTCCAGAAAAGTATCTCTTAAGAAATAGATGAAAATATCATCAATAAAATACTAGCAAACCAAATCCAGCAACATATAACAGTGGATTATATAACATAACTAAGTGGTATTTATCCTGGGTATGCAAGGACAATTTTAACCTCCAAATTTCAATTAAGGTAATACACCATATTAATATGATAAAGGACAAGAAACAGATGATCCTTTCAATAGATGCAGAAAAAGAATTTCACAAAAACCCACATCACTGCATGATAAAAAAAAAAACACTCTAAAAAACAAAAACAAAAAGGAGCTTCCTCATAAAACTCAACACCAAAAAAACCAAAGAATTCCAGTTAAAAAATGGGCAACGGATCTGAATAGACATTTTTCCAAAAAGACATACAGCTTGCCAATAGGTACATGAAAGATGCTCAACATCACTACTCAGCAGGGAAATGCAAATCAAAACTACAATGAGATTACATTTCACACCTGTTAGAATGGCTATTATCAAAACCTTTGTGTACTGTTGGTGGGAATGAAAATTGGCACCACCACTATGGAACAGTCAGACAGAAAATGATAAATATCATACGATCTCACTTATACGTGGAATCTAAAAACAAACAAACAAATGAAAAAATCAAACAGGTTGGTGTTTGTCTGAGGTGGGGGGTGGTGGTGGGAAAAATGGGTGAAGGGAGTCAAAAGGCACAAATTTGCAGTTATAAAATGAGTAAGTCATGGAAATGTAATGTACAGCATGGTGATTACAGTTAAAAATACTGTATCGTATATTTGAAAGTAGCTAGGAGAGTGGATCTTGAAAGTTCACATCACAAGAAAAAAAACGTGTAACTAGGTATGGTGACAGACGTTAACTAGACTTATTGTGGTGATCATCTTGCAATATACACAAATATCAAATCATTACATGGTACACCTGAAACTAATATAATGATATGTTAATTATATCGAAAAAAAGAAAGGAACTTCCTCAAGGTGATAAAGAGCACTTATGAAAAACCCATGGCTAACATCATACTTTCAGGTGAAAGACTGAATACCTTTCCTGTAGGATTAGTAAGAAGACCAGTATGGCCAATCTTACCAGTTCTATTCAATATTGTGCTGGAGGTTGAAAGCATGTAATTAGAAAAGAAAATGAAATAAATGGGACCTAGATTGGAAAGAAATATGTAAAACCAACTCTGTTTGAAGAGAAATGATCACGTTCATAGAAAATACTAAGAAATTCAAAGGAAAAAAATTATTCAAAGTAATAAAGTCTAGTAAAGTTGCAGAATATGAGATCAATATACAAAAATAAATTATATTACCATCTACTAATAATGAACACTCTGGAAATGAAATTAAGAAAATAATTCCAGTTACAATAGCATCAAAAATAATAAAATACTTAGAAATAAATTTAACAAAATAAGTGTAAAACATAGTCTCTGAAAACTAGAAAATATTGTCAAAAGAAATTAAAGAAGACCTAAGTAAATGGAAAGACATCCCATGTCCATGGGCCAGGAGATTTAATATTGTTAAGATGACAATACTCCCAAAATTGGTCTGTAGATACAATGCAATCCCTATCAAAATATTAGCTGGCTCTATTGCCTAAATGGACAAGGTAATTCTAAAATTCATATGGAAATTCAAGATACCCAGAATACCCACAACAGTCTTGAAAAATAAAAGCAAAGTTGGAGGACTGACACTTCTCCTATTTCCAAAGTCATAATAATCCAGAAAACGTCATAGTGGAATAAAAATAGAAATATAGATCAATGGAATAAAATTATGAGTCCACAAATAAATTCTCATATTTACTATCAATTAGCTTTTGACCAAACAATGGGGAAAGAAAGATACTTTCCAACAAATAGTGCTCGCATAACTGGATATCCACATGCAAAAAAATGAAGTTGGATGACTCTCTCTCTCACCATACACAAACATTAACTCAAAATAGAACATAGCTAAAGTTATCAAATTCTTATAAGAAAACCTAGGAGTAAATCTTGGGTTAGGAAAACCTTCTTTGATATGACAACAAAAGTATAAGTCAAAAAGGAAAAATAGATTTCATCAAATTTAAAACTTTTGCATCTTAAAACTTACCTTTATGTAAGTAAAATTACAATGTACAGAAAGGAAGCAAATGTTTGCTGATCTTATAATCTGGTAAGGCATTTATAGCTAGAATAGATTTTTAAAAACTACAACTTAATAATAAAAAACAAACTGATTGAAAAACGGATAACAGATCTGAAGACATTTCTCTAAAGAAAATATACAAATGGCCAATAAAAACATGAGAACATGCTCCACATCAATGAAGGAAATTTAAATCAAAACCACAATGTGACATTACTTCACACTTAGTGGGATGCCTATAATAAAAAAGACAGACAACAAAAAGTGTTAGGGAGGATGTAGAAAAACAGCTGGTGGTTATGTAAAATGGTATCGCTCCTTAGAAAAAGGTCTGGCAGTTCTTCAAAAAGTTAAACAAAATGGTACTATATGACCCAGCAATTTCATTCCTAACTATATACCAAAGTGAAATGAAAACATTTATGCAAAATTTTGTATATGAATGTTCATAGCAGCATTATTCATAATAGAATAAAAACTGGGCTGGGAAATGTATATCAACTGATAAATATATAATCAAAAGTGGTATATCGGCACAATGTAATATTACTTGTCAATGAAATGGCATACAATACTAAAACAGGCTACAACATGGATGAACCTTGAAAACACGCTAAGTGGAAGAAGCCAATCGCAAAAGACCACATATTGTATAATTACATTTATGTGAATGTTCAGAAGACGTAAATTTATAGAGACAGAAATAGACTAGTGTTTGTCTAGGGATGGACTAGAGAGTTGGGGGTAATGGGAAGTGACTGCTCATAAGTTGGAGTTTTGGGGAGAATGATGAGATTTTTCTAAAATTGGTCATGGTGACGGTTGCCCAATTCTCTGAACATGCTAAACATCATAGAATTGTTCACATTAAATGGGCAAACTGTGTGGCATATAAATTATATCTTGATAATGCTATTATATAAAAATAAATTATCAGATACATGTGGAGAAAAAATGCTAATGAAATCAAAATACTTAGCAGACAATAGACAGACATCACAGGATCTAAATAATGGGACTCTCAGACATAGATGCTTATACTTATCTTTAATATATTTAAGAAGATAGACAATAAGAACAATTTTGGTAAAACACTGGAAATCATGTACAAAAAATGCTAGAACCAAAATATACAAAATCAAAATTAAGAACTCGGTGGATGGATTTGATAGCCAATTGTACAACGGTCAAATAACACAATAATGAATGGTAAGATAGCTCAGGAAAAAGATATCCAGAATTAGTCATTGGGAACCAAAGGGAGCTAGAACTAACAAAGAAATGGGAGCTACAGTGGAAAAGTTTAACAGGTATGTATTTGGAGCCAAAGAAGAAAAGCAGAAGGATGGGGAAGAATCAATACTTGCCAGAGTAATGGCTAAGTATTTTCTAAAACTAAAGAAATGTACAAAGCCATGGATTTAATAAGCTGTATGAGCCACAGGTAAAATTGATAAATAAATATACACGCAAACCACACATCATAACATCCCTGTTGAAAACAAACGACAGAGAAAACCTTAAAAGCAGTGAGAGAAAATGACTGATGTTTTCAAATCAGCAACAACTAGACTGACAGCTGTCTTCTTGACAGAAAAATGAAAATCACAACAAAACTGTAAAATCTTCAAAGTGATGGAAGAAAATATTTATAAACCTAGAATTTTATACTGAGCAAAATATCCTACAAAAATAAAGACTTTTCAGACAAACAGAAACCAAGAAAATTTATCTGTGTATCTGAACAATAATATTCTTGGATAGGCAGAAAGAAATTATCCTAGAGGGAAGCATTGAAATGCAGCTAAGATCTTGCTAAAGGGTAAATATGTTGCTGATACTGACCATATAAAATAACAATAATGCACTATGGTAATTCAAGTATATGCAGAATTAAAGTGCACAACTACAGTACCAAATAAAGTAAATGGGAATAAATGAGGTTAAAGTGTTCTAAAGTCTTTATTATCTGGAAATAATGAAAGCATACATAGCAAGCATCATTAATTCTTATGAGACAGTGAAACTGGTAGCAATTCATAAGATAGATTCTAAAACAACAAAAAATAGCGTATACTCACCAAGATAACAGAAAGGGGAAGTAGTATGATGAAATATAATTCATTAAAAAAAATATAAGAAGAAGAGAATAAAGAGGGAGGGAATGCAAATGTGGGCTAATTAAAAATTAAACAATAAGTGGGTGGATTCAATCAAACATATCATGATTTATATAATAAAGAACTAACAACTACACTTAAAAGACAATAAGATTGGACTTTAAGAAATCCTGAAAATCAACTGTATACTATTTTCAACAAACATATCTAAAACATAAAGATACAGAAAGTTGCAAATCAAGTGATACTAAATAATATATCATGAAATCATTAACCAAAATAAAGCATGTGTAGCCATATTAGCATTAGAATATGTAGACCTTAAGATAAAATGAGGAACATTTAAAAGTGGTAAAAATTCCAGTTTGGGAGAGGTATAACAATTCTAAATTTGCATAAACCTAATAATATAGCCTCATGAGGTTCAAAGCCTCAATGGACAGAACCAGATGTAAAAATGGAGGAATTCTCAATCATTTGGAAGATTTTAATATAACTGTGGTGGTTTATTGGTTCTGTTTCTCTGGAAAACCACAACTAGTAAGTGACTAATGGACAAAAAAATTCAGTAAGTAGTAAGAAGATTTGGACAACATGGTGACAAAGCTGATCTAATTTGTTAAGAATTTAGAGAAAGAACAGTAATTCTTTCACAAGGTAAATATGAAAAAAGTCTATTGTTCCCAACTCTTTTTATGAGGCCAGCTTTACACTGATACTCCTGATAATACCAAAACTAAAAATATTTCAAGAAAAGAAGTTGGACATGGACACTTGAACAAAATATTAGCTATTTGAATCTAGCAATATATAAAAAGGATAACATATCATGATCAAGCGGAGTTTCTTCCAGAAATACAAAATTACTTTTTCATTTGAATATCAATTAGTGCACTGTCATATTAATAGAAGATAAAACAATATGATCATTTCAATGGATGAAGTAAAGACATTTAATATAATTCAACACCAATTCATGATAAAAGAATACATATATCATAAATGAATTCATGATAAAGCCTCCCAGAAAATTTGAATAGAAGGAATTCCTTCAGCTTGATAAATGGCATCTACAAAAAATCTACAGCTAACACAAGACTTAATGGTGAAGGACTAACAACTTTCCTTCTAAGATCTGGAACAAGAGAAGGACATATTTTCTTGCCACTCCTATTCATTGTGGTTCTGGACATTCTAGCAGGTGCAATCAGATAAGCAGGAAAAATTAAAATCATGCTAATTGTAGAATAAGAAAGAAAACATGATTCTGTATGGAAAAAAATACTAATGAATCTACAAAAAAAATCTATTTAAACTTATATGTCCATTTAGCAAAGTCATGGGTACAATAACAAGAAACAAAAATAAATTGCACTTCTATATGAGCAATAAACAATTAAAAATGAAATTTAAAATATAATACCGGACTAGCCTTAGTGACCTAGTGGTTAAGTTTAGCATGCTCCACTTTGATGGCCTGGATTCACTTCCTGGGCATGGACCTACACCACTTGTTAGTGGCCATGCTGTGTTGGCAGCTCACATACCAAACAGAGGAAGATTGGGAACAGATCTTAGCTCAGGGCAAATCTTCCTCAGCAAAAATAAATAAATAAATAAAATAGAATAAAATAGAATACCACTTATAATTGCATTAAAATATGAGACCCTTATGAATAGTTTTAACAAAATATGTGGTACAATATGTGGTGTGAGAGATCAGAGAAGACCAAAGTGAAGAGATATACCAACTTAATGCACTGAAGGACTCATTGCTCTTAAAAAGTTAGTTACCAGGGCCAGCTCCATGGCTGAGTGGTTAAAATTCCATGCACTCCACTTCAGTGGCCTGGGTTCACAGGTTCGGATCCTGGAGTGGACCTACACCACTCATCAGCCATCCTGTGGAGGCATCCCACATATAAAGTAGAGGAAGATTGGCACAGATGTTAGCTCAGGGCTAATCTTACTCAGGCAAAAAAAAAAGAGGAGGATTGGCAATGGATATTAGCTCAGGGTGAATCTTCCTCACACACACACAAAAAGTTAATTACCTGAAAATTTATCTGTAGATTTAACACCATCCCTATCAAAATCCTAGCAGGCATTTTTATAGAAATTGACAAGCTAATTCCAAAATTACATGGAATTCAATGGACCTGGAACAGCCAAAACAATTTTTGAAAAGATCAAAGTTCTATTTCAAGTCTTACTGTAAATCTAGAGTAATAAAGACCTGGAGTAAGGATAGAAAAATTGATCAGTAGAACACAAGAGAATCAAGAAATAGACTCACACTGATTTTTAACTAAAGGGGCAAAGACAATTCAATAGGAAATGGATAGTCTTTTCAACAAAAGTAATGCTCAGTCTTTATCTCACACCACATATAAAATTTAACTAGAAAATTTTTAATGTAATTTAATGTAGATTTGAATGTAAAAGCGAAAGAGATAAATCTCCAGGAAGAAAATACAGGAGAAATTTTCACCAACTTGAAGCAGGTCAAGATTACTTATCACAGAACACAAAAATCAACAATCATCAATGAAAAATTTGACAAATTGGACTTTCCCAGATTAATAACTTCTACTCTGAAAGGAACTGGTAAAAAAATTGAGAAAGCAAGCCACTACATATCTACTTGAATGTCTATAATTTAAAAGACATACAATGTCAAGTGGAGCGACTTGAACTTTCATACATTCCTGGTGGAATGAAAAATAGTACAGTCATTTTACAAAACTATACCCTTACAAATGACCAAATAATTTCACTCTCAGCTATTTAACAAAGAGAACTGTGAAGTTGTGTCCATGCAAACACTTGCACATGCATGCTCACAGTAGCATTGTTCCTCATGGCACAAAACTGGAAACAAGCCAGTCTCCATTAACCAGTGAATGGATCAACAAATTGTGGTACATCTATACTAGAGAATATTATTCAGTAAGAAAAAGGGAATGGGTTAATTTCCCATGCAATAACATGGTAAATTTAATAAAACATTAACCTGAGTGATAAAAGCCAAGTTCAAAATAGTCTACACTTACTGTTCCATTTGTGTAAAATTCTAGAACAGGCAGAATTAATATGGAGAGACAGAAGTGAATAAAATTGATAATAAATAAATAAACAAAACTTTTCTTTTTAAAGAGAAACAACCTATTAGCTTTTCATGTATTAATAGTCAATAATTTGGGGAAAAACTTTAAAGATATTTCCAATATAATCAAAAAGGTAAACTTTTTATTACTAAATTAATGAACGCTGTTCAAAAAGAGTATACAGAAACATATGGAGAGGGAATAAAAAGAATTTAATCATTCCACATTCCATATTCCATATCCATGTATGGGAAAGCCACTTTGTTTTTTTTGTGTGTGTGTGTGTGTGTGTGTGTGTGTTTTGGTTTTTTTGCTGGGGAAGATTGCCCTGAGCTAACATCTGTTACCAATATTCTTCTTTTAGTTTATATGATTCGCCACCACAGCATGGCCACTGACAGACAAGTGGTATGGTTCCATGCCTGGGAACTGAACCAGGTCGTGGAAGCAGAAGGTGTCAAACTTCAACCACTAGGCCATTGAGGCTGGCCCAGGGAGGTCACTTTTGTGCAGACATCAATTGTAGTTATCTGTTGGTACCTCCCTCATGTTCCCTCACCCCACCACTTTAGGACATGTGGCCTAATCTTCTGATGCCTGCTCATTTCCTTGAACTATTTTTTTGGTGGCCAGAGGTTTAGGAGATTATTGTCCCCTGGGGGACAGCTCTCAAGCCATAACTGTGGATTGCTGTATGAATGCTGCAGTGGGATACTTCTGAGGCATGTGAGCTGTGCTGGTTCTCAGAGTTTCCCTGCAAGATTGGAGACTCACTTAATTATACACCTCTGTTAGCTGCATCCTTCCCTTCGCAATAGTGTTCCTTTACTAGTGTTTCTTTCACCTCTCAAATTACTGTTTGCACTTGTCTTAGGTTTGCTGCTGGGTAAACCTAATCTAAAACATAAATTCCCACCAAATTTATCTATAAACTCAATGTCATTCTAAATAAGATGCCAATTTTGTGTGTGTGAATAAACTGACAAAATGACAGTGTAAGATGCCTTGTCCTAGGCTGTTCAGCAGCAAGCAGACCCTCGGACAAGTATTGAAGCAGAAATGACGTCTTAGGAAGTGTTGCTGGAGAACTGGCAGGGATGGGGTGGGGAACAGGGCTCAAGTAGGGAAGGGGTCTAAGAGAGAGTCATTGTGGACCACTCAGAGTTGCCCCATCAGGCAAAGGGGCAGAACTGGTATAATTCCATAGCAGTCAGTCCATGGAAGGGGTGGCACTTGAAGGACACACACTTCCTGTTACTCTGGACCTCCACGTGAGCAGACAGCATGGGTACTGGTAGCCCCTCATTAAATGTGCTGGCAGTCAGAGTGAAAGTACGCCTGAAGGAGGTGCCCCGGAATATCAGTGGTATCTGAGAGCAGCTGGGGAGCACAGAGAGCATGCACTGCTTTCAGAACATTTAGAGGAGACAAAAGCATCCTCCCTGAGAGCCGCCACTGACTGAAGACCCAGTGGTGATACCAGAAACTCTTGGCTGGCAAAGCTACTGTCAAGACATCACCACCACAAAGTACACAGCTATCAGGAGGGACTTCTGATAGAGGATATGTTTCTAGAAGATAATGCTGTCTCTTAGAACTGCTGCCATAAACAATTGCTGATGGACGCCTCTCTTGGGAGCTTCCCTGGCTAGCACATCAAATGTCCTATCAAGCTACAAATGCTCTGATTTATCAGAGGCCTTAGTGTCACTGTGAGTGTCCCTTGGCATTTTTGTGAAATTGCAATCTGTCAGTGTTTCTGGCTCTGAACCATGGGCACATCACTAACCAAACTAAGGCTTAATTGGTTTTCAGGTAGGAGGATAATAATATCTTCATCAAAAGTTGTTCATGAGGGTTAAAAGAGGTAATATTTAATTGTCTATCAGAGTCCTCCAATCTCGTGCATTCTCAACAAATATTTCTTAAAGCTTATTTGTAGAATAGCTAGATTTCTCACTGAAGCAAGAGAATAAATTCCCCCTTGGGAATATGGGTGGTTTAATTGCAGAATTCTCATCAACTGGCTGATGATTGTGAGTTCAGTGGGCAAGGCCTGAGGAAAGAGGGTGACTGCAGTTCACCTCACCATAGTCCAAATGCCACCTGTATTAGGTGAGCCTCAAGAACAACTGAGCACTCACTCAGTCTCCTCCCCAAACTGCCTGGCTTTAAAAAACAGTAAGAAATAGGAAAGAAAAAAGCTGACAATTTTTATTTTGTGTAAGGAAGATTGTCCCTGAGCTAACATCTGTGTCAATCTTCCTCTATTTTGTATGTGGGATGCCGCCACAGTTTGTCTTTATGAGTGGTGTATTGGTCTGTGCCCAGGATCCAACCTGAAAACCCCTGGCAGCTAAAGTGGAGTGCACAAACTTAACCACTATGCCACCAGACCAGTCCCCAAAACTGACAAATTTTTTAACAAATTCTAGCCAGCTTAGTTGAAAAAGTTTTCTGATTTCATAACTAAGATTTATATGGTTATGACTAAAACTTTGTTCCTATTTCATAGTTATTTAGAAAGCAAATAAATGAAAATACGTCAGTTCAGAGTAATTTCATTTTACTCTAAATTTTCTGGGGGGATGTGAATTGAAAGTGAAATGAAAGCATGAGCAATCCTACCTAACACAGAAAAGGTTACCAAAGGCAGCAGTGATTAAAAACTAAAAACTGAGGGGATCCAGAATGTCATGTGTCACAGTCACTCCACTGGATGCTCTACAGAAAGGACATTGTATGAGTTTGCTTGGGCTGCCATAACGAAGTACCACAGACCGAGTGGTTTAAACAACAGAAATTAGTACATCGTTTCACAGTTCTTGAGGCTGGAAGCCTGACATCAAGTTCTCAGCAGATTGTTTCTTCTGAAGCCTCGATCCTAAGCTTGCAGATGGTCATCTTCTCCCTGTGTCCTCACATGGTCATCCCTCTATGTGTGTCTGTGTTCTAATCTCCTCTTCTTACAAGGACACCAGCCCACCCTATTGACCTCATTTTACATTAAGCACCTCTTTAAAGACCCTGTCTTTAAACACAGTCACATTCTGAGGTAGTGGGAGTTAGGATGCCAACTAATGAATTTCAGGGGGACACAATTCAGCCCATAGCAGACTTCATCTAGTGAGGGCCAGGTTCTGGCTTGCTGGGAGAGCACTGTCTACTCTGGCAACATGCAGGGCAGCCTTACTAGAGAGAAACATTCTTCATGCCTTTGATGTTTGACAACTCTAATTTGCTTTGAGGAGCTGATCCCTCTGACTTCGTTCAGTTTACCACTTGGAAGAAAACAATTGCATTTATAGAATAATTCCCTATATTTCTCTCTCTGAGATATAAAAATGTTAGGATTTACAGCCTTACCAGTTCAACTTTCCTATATAAAAAGGCACAATGTTGTGGAAAAATAAGTTGAAGAAATTATTCTGGAGTTCCTTGTGGGAGGTTGAAAACTAGAACCCAACGCAGAACATACACACGAGCTCTCAACTGGCTTCCAAAGTGCATTTTGTATAAAGGACCTATCTGTATGGTCTAGCTTCCAGGGTGTCTGAGTGTGTCTGAGGTGGCTTGTTTACACAGACACCTTAATTAAGAAACACGTGTGTTGGCTTCCCTTAGTGAATTCCTTCTCCCAGTGGTTTTGCCAGGAGGAGAAGCTGAGCTGTGGCGTACTCATTTGTGCATGTTACAAAGTGGACGTGTGCACATGAGTGCAGTCCATTGCTCATTTGGTCCGTCTTCCTACCACCACCTACTCAGCACTGCCTATGCATTGGCCACTGTTCTGAGGCTGTAGTTACAGAGAAGGTCACTGTTCTGGTGCACTCACAGAATAGTGATGACTATAAATCACTATGAGATGAAGGGAAGCTCTGGCAGCAGAGAGAGGGGATCTGACTGAATCCATGTTTTGGGGAGCAAAGGACTGCAGGAGGCTAAGATCAAGAGGCCTGCCTAGTGCTTCAGCTGTGAGTTCTTCCAAGGCTGGGAGAGGAGTCACTCTGCCCTCCTGGGAGCTCTATGGAGGGACAATTAGTGGAGAGCAGGTTTCTCTGGGCCTGACCTTGCTGCTGCAGGACTCACACTTTGGCCCACGATTTCCCCTAATGTAAGCTCAACTGCCGCTTCTTTGAAAAATAGGTTTGTGGCAAAATAATTTGGTAAATGCTACATATCATGCTCTTTTTGATATTCACAATTGATGGGAGTAGAATCCTGTAGAAGTAAACCTCATTGAAATGTGTTTAATTAAGTGGGTTCCAAACATGAAACAAACTTTTCTGTTTAATAACCTTAAATCTATGAATTTAAGAATTAATCTCTGGGAACGGCTGCTCTAGAATTTGTGGGCATAGCTGTTTCTTCCCAGGATATCATAGGCACAGAGAAAGAGACACAAGGAGAGGGGGCTCAATGATAGCTCCTGACTGGCTTGGTTCATGAACAAGGGATTGCAAAATGTTCATGAACAAGGGATATCTTTCCACTTATTCGTGTCTTCTTCAATTTCTTCCATCAATATCTTACAGTTTTTGATATACAGATCTTTCACTACTTTGATTAAATTTATTTATGAGTATTTTACAGTTTGTGATGCTATTGTAAATGGGATTGTTTTATTTCATTTTCACATAGTTAACTGTTACTGTATAGAAATGCAACTGATATTTGTATGTTGATTTCGTTTCCTGAAACTTTACTAAATTCATTTATTAGTTCTAACAGTTTTTTGGTGGAGTCTTTAGAATTCTCCATTTACAAAATTACGTCATCAGCAAAAAGAGACAATTGTACTTCTTCCTTACTGATTTGGATATTTTATTTCTTTTTCTTGCCTAATTCCTCCAATGAGGACTTCCAGTACTATGATGAATAGGAACGGTGAGAGTGGACATGCTTATCCTGTTCCTGATCTTAGTAGAGAGAAAGCTTTCAACATTTCATCGAGTATGATGTTAGCTGTGGGCTTGTCATACATGGAAATTATTATGTTGAACTATATTCTTCCTATAACCAAGTTATTGAGAGTGTTTTTTAATAAAGGATGTTGAATTTTGTCAAATGCTTTTGCTTCATCTATTGAGATGATCATACGATTTTTGTCTTTTATTCTATTAATGTGATGGATCATATTTATTAATTTGTGTAGGTTAAACCATCCTTGTATCCAAGGTATAAATCCCACTTGGTCATGGTATATGATGTACTTTTGAACTCAGTTTTGCTAATATTTTCTTGAGAACTTTTGCAAATATACTAGGCCTGTAGTTTTCTTTTATTGTATTATCTTTATTTGGCTTCTGTATCAGGGTAATGCTTCAGTTTTTTGGAAGAGTTTGTGAAGGAATGGCATTAATTCCTCCTTAAATTTTTGATAGAATTAACCCATGAAGCCATCTTGTTCTGGGCTTTTCTTTGTTGGGAGGTTTTCGAATACTGATTTGATCTCCTACTTGTTATTGGTCTGTTCATATTTTCTATTTCTTTATGATTCAGACTTGGTATGCTGCATGTTTCTAGCAATAATCTCCTTCTAGATTATTCAATTTATTGGCCTATAATTGTTTAAGTAGTCTCTTATGATCCTTTGCATATCTGTGATATCGGTTTTAATGTCTCTTCTTCCTTTACAATTTTATTTATTTGAGTACTCTCTTTTTCTTAGTAAGTCTAAATAAAGGTTTGTCAATTTTATTAGCTTATTAAAAATAGTCAACTCAGTTTCACTGATCTTTTCTATTATCTTTCTGATCTCAATTTCATTTACTTCTGCTCAATCTTTATTATCTCCTTTTTTTTTTCTTGCTAACTTTGGCTTTACTTTGTTCTTCTTTTGTCAGTTCCTTGAGGTAAAAATTTGCATTCATTATTGGAGATAGTTCCTTTTCTCTAATGTAGACATTTATCATTATAAACTTCCTTCTTAGCACTGCTTCTGCAGCATCCCATAGGTTTTGGTGTGTTTTGTTTCCATTTTTGTTTGTTTCAAAATTTTCTTAATTTCCCTTTTGGTTTCTTCTTTGACCCATTGGTTGTTCAAGAGTGTGTGGTCAGGGCCAGCCAAGTGGTGCAGCAGTTAAGTGCACACATTCCACTTCGGTGGCCTGGGGTTCACCGGTTCAGATCCCAGGTGCAGACATGGCACTACTTGTCAAGCCATGCTGTGGCAGGCGTCCCACATATAAAGTAGAGGAAGATGGGCATGGATGTTAGCTCAGGGCAAGTCTTCCTCAGAAAAAAGAGGAAGATTGGCAGCAGATGTTAGCTTAGGGCTAATCTTCCTCAAAGAAAAAAAAAAGCATGTGTTGTCTAATTTCCACATATTTGTGAATCTTCCAGTTATCCTCCTGTTACTGATTTCTATTTTCATACGATTGTGGATAGAAAAGATACTTGGTACAATTTCAATCTTCTTACATTTGTTAGGTTTGTTTTGTAACTGAAGATATGATCAATCCTGGAGAATGTTTCATGTGCATGTGTGAAGAACGTGTATTCTGCTGCTGTTATATGGAAGGTTCTGTATATGTCTGTTACGTCCATTTGGTCTAATGTGTAGTTCAAGTCCAATGTTTTCTTCTTGATTTTCTGGCTGTATGATATAGTCAATGTTGAAAGCAGGACATTAAAGTCCTCTATTATTATTGTATTGTCTATTGCTGTCTTAAGATTTGCTAGTATTTGTTTAATATATTTAGGTACTCCCCCATGTTGGGATATATATTTTCAATTGTTATAACCTCTTGATGAGTTGACCATTCATCATTATGTAATGACTTTTTTTGTCTTTTGTTGCTGTTTTTGACTTATAGTCCACTTTACATGATACAAGTATAGCTACTGTTGCCAGCTCTTAGTTAATATCAGCTGTGATACTGGTTCCCCTAGCATATATGGGTTAATACTAAAGGCACACATTTCCAGTTCCCTGGTTCTTTAGTTACACTCGTATGTGTATGTTTATTTCTTTAACCTCTGACTTCCTGAACTATAGAGCCAAATAGAGGTTACAAATTGTTAAAGTCCAGATGACCTCACTCTGGGCTCCCACTAAAGTTGTGGGTAATCACAGGACCTTGAGGTTCTTTTACAGAGACACTACTGTCCAGAGAATATCAGGAAACTGAACCTTCCCAGGCCCAACTCCTTGGGTTCCTGACATCAGAGTCTACCTTCCACCATGGAGATAAACAGCCAAGGACACTCATCTGACAAATCCTTTGTCTCTTCTGCTGCAAGCAGCCCCAGACACAGGCCAAAGGGAAAATGCTGACCAAGAAGTCCATGCCCCCCTCCCCTGCCTAAAACCCCAGATAAACACAATTACCCATTTCTTAACAGAAAGCAAGCAATTTGGGGGGCACTGGCCCTTGCTTAGCTCCCTCTGCCTGGCAAAGTAAAGCTTTCCTTTTTCAACCAATACTCTGTTCTCGTTATGTGGATTGGCATTGGCATCAGAGATCGAACTTTCAGTAACACTACCTCTGCTCTTCTTTGGCTTCCATTTGCATGGAGTATCTTTCCCCTTACCTTCACTTTGAGCCCATGTGTGTTCTTGCAGCTCAGTTGAGTCTCTCGTAGGAAGCGTACAGTTGGGTATTGTTATTTTATCCATTCAGCCACTCTGTGCCTTTTTATTGGAGAATTTAATCTATTTACTTTTAAAGTAATTATTGATAGGAAAGGAATTACTATTACCATCTTGTTAATTATTTTCTGACTGTTTTGTTCTTTTCTCCCTCTTTTGCTATCTTCCTTTGTGAATTGATGATTTTCTTTAATGGTATGATTTGATTCACTTCTCTTTATCTTGTGTGTATCAACTATAGGTTTTTGTTTTGTTGTTATCCTGAAGCTTATTGAAAAGACTTATAGACATAAAAGTCTATTTTAAGCTAACAACTTAACTTCAATCACATACAAATCTCTATGTTTTTACTCTTCCTCCCAGATTTTATGGAGTTTTTGGGAGTTTTCAGGTGTGTTTTTGTTTTTTAGATTTTATGTTTGTGATGTCACAACTTACATCTTTTTCTATTGTGCATACATTAACAAATTATTGTAGCTATGGAGAGTGCTATTTATAAGAAATTATTTTTGATACTTCTGTCCTTTAATCTTTACACGAGAGTTAAGTGGTTAACACACCACGTATTACCCTATTGCGGTATTCTGAATCTGACAGTAGACTTACTTTTACCAGTGTGTTATATATTTTCATGTTACTAATTAGTATCCCTTTATTTCAGCTTTAAAAACTCCTTTCAGCATTTCTTTTAAGGCACGGTGGTGATAAACTCCCTCAGCTTTTGTTTGGTAGAGACAGCCTTTATATCACCTTCATATCTGAAAAACTACTTTGCTGGTTAAAGTATTCCTGATTGGCAGGGTTTTTTCTTTTAGTATTTTGAATATATTATATCATTCTCTCCTGACTTGCAAAGTTTCTGCTGAGATATTCATTGACAGACTTATGGGGTTTCTCTTGTGTGAGAGAATTTTTATTCTCTTCGTGCTTTTAAATTCTCTCTTCATCTTTTGATTTTAGACAGTTTTATTATAATGTATCTTGAAGAAGATTATTTGGATTGAAATTTTGAGATGACCTATTAGCTTCATGAAATAGTTCTCAGCCATTATCTTTAAAAATAAGTTTTCTGCCCCTTTCTCCCTCTCTTCTCCTTCTGGGACTCCAATGATGCATAGATTATTTCTTTTAATAGTGCCCCATAAGTCCTATAGGCTTTCATCATTCCTTTTCATTCCTTTTTGTTTTTGTTCCTCTGACTGGATAATTTCAAATGATCTGTGTTTGAGCTCAATGATTCTTTCTTCTGCTTGGTCCAGTCTGTTGTTGAAGCTCTCTATTGAATTCTTCAGTTCAGTCATTGTATTATTCAGCTCAAAATTTCTGTTTGGTTCTTTTTTATGTTTTCTATCTCTTTATTCAACTTCTCATGTTGTTCTTGTATTATTTTCCTGATTTTATTAACTAGTTTATCTGTGTTCTCCTGTAGCTCTCTAAGCCTCTTTAGAACAATTGTCTCTAATTATTTGTCAGGCAATTCATGTAGCTCTGTTTCTTTGGAGTCAGTTACTGGAAGTTTATTGTGTTCCTTTGTTGGTGTCATTTTTCCCTGATTCTTCATGATCCCTGTAGCCTTTCATAAATGTTTGTGTCTTTGAAAAAACAGTCACCTCTTCCAGACGTTATGGACTGACTTTAGTAAGGAAAGATCTTCACCTGTGGATGGTGGCCTGCTGGATCATGCTATGACCCTGGGTCTAGTGTGGCAGGCATCCAAGTGTGGGTCCAGAAAGGCATGATGTCTCCATAGCTCATGCCACTGGGGGCTACAACATCAACAACTGCATGGTGTTTGGCAAGTGCTACAGGGATCTGAAGAAGTTGCAAGGGTTGTTGGAATCCTCAATGGTGCCTCCAGGTCCAGCTGCTAGAGACCAGGGCAGGCAGCGGTGGTGGCTAGAGCTGGTGGCATGAATAATTCGGGGGCAAGCTGCAAGTGCCTGTGTGTGGCTGATTGCAGACACGCACAAAGTCATGAGGGCCAGAGCATGTAGCAAGGGCTGTGGCCAACTGTGGGTGCACTTACAAAAACTAACTCAAAGTTGATTAAGGACTTGGACATAAGACTTGAAACCATACAATTCCTAGAAAAAAATTTAGGGAAAACCTCCTTTACATTGTTCTTGGCAATGATTTTTTGGTTAGGATACCAAAAGCACAAGCGTCAAAAGCAAAAATCAAGTTTCACTACATCAAACTAAAAAGCTTCTGCATAGCAAAAGAAACATTCAACAAAATGAAAAGGTAACCTATGAAATGGGAGAAACTTTTTTTTTCTACCTTTATTGAGATGTAATTGATGTATAATTTTGTGTTAAGATTAGCTTTGCTCACACGAAGGGGCACTTCATAAATCACATCCAGCCGCCCAAGGATTTTCACATGGAGTTCTTGGTGATTTGGAACACCTGGTGGTTTGTGGAGAGCTTCACCCTTCTACTCCCCCAGCAAGGCTGCTCTCACTCACTGACAGAATCCACAACTCCCACGTTATGATCTCAGGAGCTCCAACAGATATGCTCCCCACCTCTACCCCCACTCTTCCTTTTGGAAAGAAAAAAGAAGTTCCTTTACACAAGTACAGGGATATCTAATCTCAGGCCCTCATGACAGTAAACTCTATGGTTTACTCCATGGTTATGCTATTTACATTATCACTTATCTTCCATTTTATGATAGCTTCAAGTAATTGAATAATTAGGTAAATAATATTATAATAGTCTATTTTTAAGCATGTTACATTTATATTTCCTTTAAAGAGTAGCTCTTGGTCCACAGCTTGCCTTGGACAAAATACTGAATCTCTCATCTCTGCTTCCTTAATGGTAAAATGGGGACTAAATGTTAAAAATGCCTATTTCATGGTTCTGATGTGTTAAGTGTGCTTTCCAGTGCCTGGCACAGGAAAAACCCTGCATCAACATTAGTTTTTATATTAATACAGATTAACAGGAATCTCTTAATATCCAGCAAAGAGAAGTGATGTCGACAGATGGATTTTGCTATTCCTGATGGAACCAAGTATATTGCAATGCAGATGCTATAGCTAGGGATGAACATTACTGTAAAGGAATAATTTTGGAGCCAGAAGGCAAGAATAGTTCACCAAATTTCTGGCCTGATGGAAAAAATATATATATTAATGAATATCTCGAACACACACATAAGACTCTCAGAGGCCATAAAATTGTTGTCTGAGCAGGTATTGATTCTTAAAAATAAAGGATCAAAATGGCTCAGAAATATCTTCTACTATTTATTTGTTTTTGTTTATAGTGATGAAAGGTCTTTTGTGGTTAGCTTTTCAGATAAGACAGGGCATTGCTCTGCCAGGGAATGACCAGAGAAATTCTTGAAATAATTTTGGAATGGCAGAAAGGCTGGGTAGAGCAGGTGTCTGAAAAGATCTCAGCTTGGAGCAGTGCAGCGTGCTGACACCCAAGATGGGGCATGGATCCTGAGAGAAGTGGGAGGAGGAGACAAAGTTCACAAAATTCACAATTTAGTGAGGTTCACATAGGCTGCAGACATGCACAATTCATATACAGCCAAGATCTCACACCTATGCTATCACCACATGCAGCTGGAAATGTTGAAATGTAGGAAATATAAAAGGATCCCTGGTGTCCATCATAAACATTAATAACTTGGAAATAAGATTATGCCTGGGGGTTAAACTAGTGCAAACTCCACCTAAATGAAGAGATTTATTGCCTGAAGTGACACCCCAAGGATTGGCCTGGAAATAAGAATTAGAGAACCCCAAACTAGGCAGCAATATCAGAGAAGCAAAGAATGGAATGTGATACCAACTATGAGGCTGAGCTCTTGTTGAGTGTTGTGTGTGCTGTCTTGAGGAGGACCACGCTGAAACACTGCAGTCAGTGGAAGGTATGAGTCCTAGAGGAAGAGTCTCCCATTGTCTACCCAACACTTCCTAGGCTCTGAGATGATCATGAGCCACGAGTATGAGCAACTAGCCGGTGCAATCACTATTTTCAGTGCAAATTCATAAAAACACATTATTCTGTTATATATGCTCTAACAGGCTGGAAGTGCTTGTCTGGAAGGCTGTGGAGGCAGTGTTTGGGCTCAGTGGGCTAGGTTACCAACATTAATTTGTGGTAATATTACTTACATTTTAATTTCTTATTTCAAATAGTACTGGGAAATGACAGTTTATACTTTAGCCATTAATCGTGTAATTGACTATTTTCAATGATACTTTCTCCACCACCATCCACCTACACTCATCTCTCCTTTGTCTAGTTTTGCTTGTAAATCACAAAATGTAGGTTTTTTTCCTCAGACTGTCATAAGCCTATCCTCCAGCTGTTCCACAACCTGACATGGAGAGGATTGTGCTTCATTCCTTATTTGAATGTATCTTGGTTAGCACTGAGATCAACCTGAGAGGAAATGGAAGCAGCTGCTTCTGATCATGGAGGGTAATTTCATTAGGTGATGCTGGGAAAAGGAGGAGGGAGTTAAAATCTATAAATAAGGCTTTTCCTGTTTGCTTTTTACCCCCAGTATATTTAGATCTTCCTGGATTTTCTCCACATGATTCTGTGTGCATTCTGAACATGTTCTCAGCACTCAGTCTTTAATTCTAGCTCTCAGCTGGTGAGGGCAGTGTGGGCGGCCACCAGGGAGAGCACAGACACATGAAAGCTGCCTAGTAGACTGAGGATCTCATCCTAGCTGAGCATCATGTTCTACTAGTTATAGAAAACTGTAACATGCCAATGATAATTTCTAATGTTCTATAGTGAATCTCTTGAAGAAAAATGTAGGTCTCTGCTTATGGTGATTCATCTTCCAGAAGTTGATAATCAGGCAGTAAAAAGATATTTCCAAGGCATGTGATCACCTGGAGTGAGCAAGAGGTGGCCTCCTTGGGTAGCCTCCTGCTCTGAGGATGTTTTCACAAATGTAAGCCCTGGGCAGTCAGTGGTGCTCCCCCTGCATTCCACTAGAGATATGGAGCAACCGTTCCAAATCTGGACACATTTCACGGGATTCCGGTGTATTCTGACTTTGTAGGCAATGCTGGTCTTAATGTATTGTCTTTGGAAAGCAAGCCCAGGATTTCAAGTATTATGTATTTTTTATAAAATGTCTTCATAAAAATGTGATATACAAGTAAAATTAGTAGAAAGCAGCTTTACATTTAGCTAAGCTATTGAGGAAACACTGAATAGGTCTCCAGTGCATGATACATTTATTGGAAGTGAAAAAATCTAATGTCAGTTAAACAGTCACCGTTATTTTCAATTAATAGACTCTGGATGATTTTTGACTTAACATACTAAACTGAGTAATGTCTTATTCACACAGGAGGCCCATCTTGGGTCTGATGAGCTCTTCCTCTCTCCTTGCTTCTCTGCCCCAATGAGAATGCTCACCGCAGATACATTAGCACCCAGGCTTCTTCTGGTTCTGTTCTTAGCTTAAGCATCATTTCCATAGGGAGCCTCCCAGGCCAGCTTCCTGAGGCAGAGCCTCCCCTTGATTGTAGCAGATGTATCCTGCCTGCTCTGTTAGATGTGGATACTGTACTCATTTCTGCATTTTCCCTGGAATGGTAAGCTTCACTGGGAGGCTGCCAGGTCTCCTTTTCCTCCACTGAATGTCAAGTTTTTGTTGAGGGTCTGGACATAGTGGGAGTTCTACAAATATTTGCAGAATGAGGGATGAGAGGAAGAAAATGCCTCCACTCAAGTAAAAAGTGGGGTGAGGAGTAGAGGGAAGTTGAGAGTATAAAAAGATTTTCAGAGAAAGGGGCGGAGCAAAATGGCGGGGTGAGCTGACCCGGGATTCTCTCCCCTCGGAAATACAACAAAGGATTGGAAAAACTGAATTTCAGAGAATAAATCTAATGCCAACGCATTAGAGACCTACAATACCAAGAAGGTGGAGATCATAAACCCTACTCATGGCCTCAGAGGTGCTGGAACGGTAGGAGAGAACATCGCTCCATCCCCTAGAGTCTGTAATCGCTGCTTGTGGGTCAGGAAGGGTCGGGGGAGGGGCCACGTGACCAGGGGATCATCCAGGACTCCTGCCGCTGGTTCAATGGAAACCCACTGATGGGGGGAAAGCTTCCGTGCACGGGTACCCCATAAACCCAGGGCCTTGGGAGACCAGAGAACAGAACTGATCTGAATCCAGATCGGCACGTGAGAATAGCAGCCCCTCCCTCCTGGCAAAGCCACTGGGCGCAGCCATCTTGCCCAAAGGCGGAGAGCTCATAACACGGGGCTCTCAACCCCCATCTAGTGGCGACAGGCTGTAACTGCAACTGAATTCTACCACCATGCGAAAAAACCGCTTCTCTACTATCCAGCAATTTATAAAAGCCCCAGACCAGAAGGAAAACAATAAAAACACAGAATTAAGTCCTGAGGACTTGGAATTAGGTAAACTAAGTGATAATGAGTTCAGAGCAGCTATAATCAAAAAACTCAATGAGGTAGAGAGAAAGAGAAACAAGCTGAGTTCTGGAGTTACTTCACAAAAGAGATTGAAATCATAAAGAAGAATCAAACAGAATTACTAGAGATGAAAAACACAATGGACCAGATAAAACAGAATACGGATTCCCTGAATGCCCGTGTAGACACCATAGAGGAGAAAATCAGCATAATCGAGGACAGACAGGCTGAATGGCGCCAGACAGAGGTAGAAAGAGAACTAAGAATTAAAAAAAAACGAGGAAAATCTCCAAGAGATAGTGGATTCAATGAGGAGTAAGAACATAAGGATCATAGGAATTCCTGAGAATGTGGAAAAGGAAAATGGAGCAGAAAGTGTACTTAACGAAATTATTGAAGTGAACTTCCCAAATCCAGGGATTGACGGAGAAATGTGTGTAGAGGAAGGTTTCAGATCTCCTAGATTTGTCAATGTAAAAAGACCTACTGCAAGGCACAACAGTAGTAAAATTGGCAAGAAGGAAAGATAAGGAAACAATACTCAGGGAAGTAAGAAAAAAGAAGAGAATAACCTATAAAGGAGCCCCTATCAGACTGTCAGCAGATTTCTCTACAGAAACCTTACAAGCTAGGAGAGAATGGAGTGGCATATTCAAAGCTTTAAAAGATAAAAATCTTCAGCCAAGAATACTCTATCCAGCAAGAATTTTCTTCAGATATGAGGGAGAAATTAAATATTTTCCAGACAAACAAAAGTTAAGGGAATTTGTAACTCAAAGCCCTCCACTACAAGAAATCCTCAAGAAGGCTCTCATACCTGAAAAAAGAAAAAAGAGAGAAAGGGGTCACAACCCACAGACTAGGGAGACCGATGGATAGAACCAGAATAGGATAGCAAATATTCAACTATAGCATTAGGGTAAAGGTAAGGAAACTACCAAAGCAAGGATGATCTTATCACTCTAACTATAAATTCATAACACGAGTTGGAATAAGAAATGAAAATAATTATTTAGGAGGGGAAGAGCAAAGGGTCTAAATCAGTATTGGTCAAGTAAGTAAGAGACCACCAGAGAATAGACTATCTTATACATGAGATTCTAAATACAAACCTTAAGGTAGACACTAAAATAAAGTACAGAACAGAGTCACAAATCATAAATAAGGAAAAATCTAAGAAACCTAGCATAAGAAATTGCAGTATTAAATGGGTAGTCTAAAGCACACAGGAAAAGAAACACAGGAAAACAAGATAATGAGAGACAGATTGACAGCATTAAGTCCACATGCATCAATAATCACTCTCAACGTAAACGGATTGAACTCTCCAATAAAAAGAAACAGAGTGGCAAAATGGATTAAAGAACAAGATCCAACAATTTGTTGCCTCCAGGAAACACACCTCAGCCCCAAGGACAAACACAGACTCAGGGTGAAGGGGTGGAGGACAATACTTCAAGCTAATAGCAAGGAAAAAAAGGAAGGTGTTGCAATTCTTATATCAGACCAAGTGGATTTCAAAATAAAACAGGTAAAGAGAGACACAGAGGGACAATATATAATGATCAAAGCGACACTTCATCAAGAAGAAATAATGCTTATAAATATCTATGCACCCAACGCAGGAGCACCAAGATTCATAAAGCAACTATTAACAGACCTAAAGGAAGATGTTAAAAACAACACAATAATAGTAGGGGACCTCAACACCCCACTCACATCAATTGACAGATCATCCAGACAGAAAATCAACAAGGAAATAATGGAGCTGAATGAAAAACTAAAACAATTGGACTTAATAGACATATATAGATCACTCCACCCTAAAAGAGCTGAATACACATTCTTCTCAAGTGCACATGGAACATTCTCAAGGATAGACCATATGTTGGGAAACAAGGCAAGCCTCTACAAATTTTAAAAAATTGAAATAGTAACAAGCATCTTCTCTGATCATAGTGCTATAAGGCTAGAAATTAATTACAAGTAAAAAGCTGAGAAAGGCACAAAGATGTGGAGACTAAACAATACACTACTGAACAAGCAATGAATCATTGAAGAAATTAAAGAAGAAATAAAAAAATACCTGGAAACAAATGAAAATGATAGCATGCCATACCAACTCATATGGGATACAGCAAAAGCTGTATTAAGAGGAAAATTCATCACAATACAGGCACATCTTAACAAACAAGAAAAATCCCAAATAAGCAATCTTAAAGTACACCTAACTGAACTAGAGAAAAAAGAACAAATAAAGCCCAAAGTCAGCAGAAGGAGAGAAATAATAAAAATCAGAGCAGAAATAAATACTATTGAAACAAAAAAGGCAGTCGAAAGGATCAATGAAACAAAGAGCTGTTTTTTTGAGAAGATAAATAAAATTGACAAACCACTAGCCAGACTTACAAAGAAAAAAAAGGAGAAAGCTCAAATAAACAAAATCAGAAATGAGAGAGGAGAAATAACAACAGACTCTGCAGAAATACAACGGATTATAAGAGAATACTACAAAAAACTATATGCCAACAGAATGGATAACCTAGAGGAAATGGATAAATTCTTGGACTCCTACAATCTCCCAAAGCTCACTCAAGAAGAGGCAGACAATTTGAACAGACTAATCACAAGGAAAGAGATTGAAACAGCAATCAAAAACATCCCAAAGAATAAAACCCCAGGCCCAGATGGCTTTCCTGGGGAATTATGCCAAACTTTCAGAGAGGATTAATACTTATCCTTTTCAAGCTATTCCAAAAAATTAGGGAAGATGGAACACTTCCTAACACATTCTATAAGGCCAACATCACGCTGATACCAAAACCAGACAAGTACACCACGAAAAAAGAGAACTACAGGCCAATATCACTGATGAACATAGATGCAAAAATTCTAAACAAAATTTTGGCAACCACAATTCAGCAATTCATCAAAAGAATCATACATCAGGATCAGGGGGGATTCATACCAGGGACACAGGGATGGTTCAACATCCAAAAATCAATCAACGTGATACACCACATCAACAAACTGAGGAATAAAAACCACAAGATCATCTCAATAGATGCTGAGAAGGCATTTGACAAGATCCAACAGCCATTTATGATAAAAACTCTGAACAAAATGGGCATAGAAGGAAACTACCTCAACATAATAAGGGCCATATATGACAAGCCCACAGCCAACATCATACTCAATGGGCAAAAACTGAGCACCATCCCCCTGAAAACAGAAACGAGACAAGGATGCCCTCTATCACCACTCTTATTTAACATAGTACTGGAGGTCCTGGCCAGAGCAATCAGGCAAGAAAAAGGAATAAAAGGAATCCAAATAGGGAGGGAAGAAGTGAAACTCTTGCTGTTTGCAGACGACATGATCTTATATGTAGAAAACCCCAAAGAATCCATTGGAAAACTCTTAGAAGTAATCAACAACTACAGCAAAGTTGCAGGGTACAAAATCAATTTGCATAAATCAGTAGCATTTCTATACTCCAATAACGAACTAACAGAAAAAGAACTCAAGAACACAATACCATTCACAAGTGCAACAAAAAGAATAAAATACCTTGGGGTAAATTTAACTAAGGAAGTGAAGGACCTATATAATGAAAATTACAAGGCCTTTCTGAGAGAATTGGATGACAACATAAGGAGGTGGAAAGACATTCCATGTACATGGATTGGAAGAATAAACATAGTTAAAATGGCCGTTCTACCTAAAGTAATCTACAGATTCAATGCCAACCCAATCAGAATCCCAATGACATTCTTTACAGAATTAGAACAAAGAATCCTAAAATTCATATGGGGCAACAGAAGACCCCGAATTTCTAAAGCAATCCTGAGAAAAAAGAACAAAATGGGAGGCATCACAATCCCTGACTTCAAAACATACTACAAAGCTACAGTAATCAAAACAGCATGGTACTGGTACAGAAACAGGTGCACAGATCAATGGAACAGAATTGAAAGCCCAGAAATAAAACCACACATCTATGGACAGCTTATCTTTGACAAAGGAGCTGAGGGCATGCAATGGAGAAAAGAAAGTCTTTTCAACAAACGGTGCTGGGAAAACTGGAAAGCCACATGTAAAAGAATGAAAATTGACCATTCTTTTTCACCATTCACCAAAATAAACTCAAAATGGATCAAAGACCTAAAGGTGAGACCTGAAACCATAAGGCTTCTAGAAGAAAACGTAGGCAGCACACTCTTTGACATCAGTATTAAAAGGATCTTTTCGGACACCATGCCTTCTCAGAGAAGGGAAACAATAGAAAGAATAAACAAATGGGACTTCAGCAGACTAAAGAGCTTCGTCAAGGTAAATGAAAACAGGATTGAAACAAAAAAACAACCCACTAACTGGGAAAAAATATTTGCAAGTCATATACCTGACAAAGGCTTAATATCCTTAATATATAAAGAACTCTCACAACTCAACAACAAAAAATCAAACAACCCGATCAAAAAATGGGCTGGAGACATGAACAGACATTTCTCCAAAGAAGATATACTGATGGCCAATAGGCACATGAAAAGATGCTCATCATCGCTGATCATCAGGGAAATGCAAATCAAAACTACACTAAGATATCACCTTACACCCGTTAGAATGACAAAAATATCTAAAACTAATAGTAACAAATGTTGGAGAGGTTGTTGAGAAAAAGGAACCCTCATACACTGCTGGTGGGAATGCAAACTGGTGCAGCCACTATGGAAAACAGTATGGAGATTCCTCAAAAAATTAAAAATAGAACTACCATACGACCCAGCTATCCCACTACTGGGTATTTATCCAAAGAGCTTGAAGTCAGCAATCCCAAAAGTACTATGCACTCCAATGTTCATTGCAGCATTATTTACAATAGCCAAGACATGGAAGCAACCTAAGTGCCCATCAACAGATGAATGGATAAAGAAGATGTGGTACATATATACAATGGAATACTACTCAGCTTTAAAACAGGACAAAATCATTCCATTTGCAATAACATGGATGGACCTTGAGGGAATTATGTTAAGTGAAATAAGCCAGTGAGAGAAGGATAATCTATCTATGACTCCACTCATATGAGGAATTTAAAATTATGGACTAAGAACAGTTTAGTGGATACCAGGGGAAAGGTGGGGTGGGGGGTGGGCACAAAGGGTGAAGTGGTGCACCTACAACACGAATGACAAACATTAATGTACAACTGAAATTTCACAAGATTGTAACCTATCATTAACTCAATAAAAAAAAAAAGGAAAAAAAAGATTTGCAAAAAAGCCATTTTCTTCTAAGTCAGGTAGAATTCCAACTAATCTATTTCCCAGATAATAAAGAAAATTTCTATTTCTACCAAAAATCCAATATAAAATAAAATTTAATTATACTCCATTTGTTAACCAGGGACACAGTTAGAGTTTCTGTGTTCAGTAAGCCTACAACTTGCAACCTCTTCGCTTTATATGCTGAATAAATTGCATCATGTCAGCAGTTTGTCTGAAAAGTTTTGATGTTTTTTTCAATCTTTCTAGGAAGCCACAATTTTAGAACAGTCTGGCATGTGTGTAACAAATTAAAAAATGATTGATGATAATCAACATTATCAAAGCTAAGCAAATAGAACATAGAAGCCAATAAATATCATTGCTGACATTCTGATGAGGTTGTGTACTGCCCCCTGGTTTTTCTCCTAACCCCCTGGAAGTTCTTGCTGTCCTTTTCATGTTCATTACCCCTCTTTCTGGTCAGTCTAGGCTGAGGAGCCGAGCCCTCAGTCCTGGACCACTGATCTATGCTTTCTCTCTAGAGGACTGATGAGGATTATTTTAGACTGGTTACTTTTAAAAACTGCAGACGGGAAAGAGGCTCTGAGGAGTGGAATTTGCTTGCCCTTTGATGAGAGACATTTGCATTTGTCAAGGAAGTCTCCAACTGTAGGGGTGTCTCCCTCTCTCCACCAGGAGGAAGAGGGGATGACCTTATCTCTAGAAACTCTTAATCAATGCCAAAGGCAAGGACTTACATCCGCATCTTGTTTACTGTACTTGTGTGGTAATCTCCCATGATCACTCCCCCTCCGTCCCCCAACATCCAACTTTGTCTGTAGCTAAAAATAATATTTAAGGTGGTGGCTTCAGCTATTTACTTAATCTGGTTTGATTCTTATCTAAAGTTATAGGACCGCCCAGTAACCAGACCCCACCTGCACTGATACCATTTTAATAACATTTTTTACATATTCTTTCCTTTGTCTTGTAAAGAGATAACTCACATACCTATGCCTTAAATTTAGCCCTACCCTCAACCCATGTTTGCAGCAGCAGCTCTTACTGCCCATGGGTCCTGTCCCCATGCTATTCCACACTATTCTCTAAACAAAAGATCATTACTGCCAGACCTTGAGAGTCCAAGAAACCTTTCTTTTGACTCCTCAGCTCATCAACCCTGCATCAGGACCACATTCAGTCCCATGACTTTAAATACAAAGGACATGCAGACAATTGTCACATTTATATCTCAGGGAGTTCAGACTCTCCCTGCCTTCAAGGCTCATCTACCAAGTGAACAACTCAGAATTTCTACTTGAATTTTTAACAAGAATCCCAATTGTATCTTTCCATGTCCAAAATGCTTCAGATTGCCCCCAAACCTATTCCTCAGCTCAGTGAATGGTAACTCCACATGCTCAGTGTTTAAGCCTAAAATTAAGGTGAAGTATTTTATTCATTCCTTCTGTAATGTCCTCATCCTATTAATCAGCAATTGCCATTAGCATTAATCCCCACACATATCTTGAATATATTACTTCTCTCCACCTTCACTGCAATGTGCCATCATCTGTAGTGGGAACCCCTGTCATGGCCTCTCCCAGCCCACGCCCATTACCAGAGCTCATAGGAATTGGGCAGTCAGAGGGCATGCTGGATTCTGCTCTCCCTGAATCATACCTGATATATAGGAGGTGTCAAAGGACTATTTATGGAATGTTTGCTAAATGATTAAAGAATGGCAAGTGGACAACTGGTTTAGAGCTATGAAGTCTATGAACTCTGGACTCTGGCTCATCTTCAGGTTTAGACATTTTACTTTAGTAGGACTTGGTGGTGATTCTAATACTACAAAGAAATTATTCAACAGAGATGATAAGAAAAGAAGAGACTAGCATCAACCATTCAATGTTTCAGGTATACTCTCTTCATTCCTTTACATTCAGTATATTTATTGAACACATATTCTGGCGGCGAGAGACTGATAATAAATAAGCAACATTTGTCCAGTGGTACAAAGTGCTACCTCTGGAGCAGAGGCTGGCATAGTATGGCTGCAGGCAATATCTGGCCCCCAACTATTTTTGTAAATAAAGCTTTACTGAAGCACAATAACACGGATTTACTTACATATTGTCTATGTGCCATAATGGCAAAGTTGAGTAGTTGCAAGACAGATCATATGTCACCAAAAGCCTAAAATATTTACTATTTTGCCCTTTATAGATGAAATTTGCTAGCGAGAATAAAGCTAGAGAGAACTCTGCTAGAGAGAATAATGGAGCAGTGTCAAGGGGGAAGAGAAAATAGGGGTGGGGTCATGACAGGATATCAATATATTATATAGGCTGGGAAGGCCCTTAGGACAAGGAAACTTTTTAACAGAGACCTAAAAATGTGAGATCACAGACCCTGCACATGCATGAGAAGAGTGTGCAAGCAGAGTGGGAAGTGTGTACAAAAGACCAACACAGAACAGAGCTTGGCATTTGGAGGGCCAGCCTAGGACCTGGGCTGGGTGACCTGGGAGGAGTGGAAACAGATAAGGGCAGAAAGAAAACTAAAATAAATGCACAAATGGACACACAGCTGACACTGAATTGGCTCCAGATGTTCCCCAAACAGGGATCTGGTAGGGCAGGAGGCAGGAAGATTTCCCTTCACCTGTTGGACATCAGAGCGATACCTTCCAAACCAACACCACTGGAAAGGAGTGACTCTCCCCTGTGGTCTCCCCTGGAGCCTGTCCTACTATCTGGTCTGGTGTCCACTGTCCTCAGCAACAAGTGACACTGGCTCTGATGGTGTACGAGAGAACTGTTGTCATTTCTACAGACTTACACTTTAGTTGCGTTAGGCTATAGTATGTATTATCATTTGTTTTAACTTTAGGAGGTATTCAACATGAATAAGATTACTTCTCCATTTTGGATTTGGCAGTTATACATATAATACAAATTACATAATAATTTATCTGAGTTATTTCATGTAAAGAAATGGATTTTTTTCAAATCTGTCACTGTTCACTACCTATTATAAAAGTGATAAAAGATGACAAGATGGGACCCAGGTCACATATACTACCTATACTGTACTATTCTATCTATCTATCTATCTATCTATCTATCTTCTATCTATTCTGTCTGTATCTTATCTATCCATCCATCCATTCATGTATTTATCTTTCGGTCTGTCTCTATACAAATCACCCTGTATAATTTAAATGTTTCTTTTTATCTGTGCTTGAATTCTATTGTTATTCAAAGGAGAAGTTATTTCTTATCATTTTATTTGACAAAATGATTATTCATAAGTGCTCATTGTCCTCATATTTTTCATAGACACAAACGCAAATTTAAATCATTCTAAATGAATCTGTCATTAACATCTGCATAAATATGCCATAAATTATTCTGGGCTGCTTATAATGTGTGCAACCTATATTGTCACGCTACCATTTTTCATGTTTATCAAAAAGCTTATTCAAGCCAAAAATCAATGGTCTTCAATTTGCTATACAAATATGTTTTCTGGGTCAGATCAAAGGCTTCACATAGTTGCATTGACATGGATAACTAACGAAGAAAAATGCTATAAATAAAAAGGCTCGAGTAAAGCCCGTAAGAATTATTTTGCCTAAACCTTTAGTGGGAAATAAACATTTGGCAGAAAATCATTAACCTTATCTTTTTAGTGTTTGTGCAGAAGACAGAAGTTGAGCTTGAAATTTACATTTTTCAGGACATTTGAGAATTTGGTCACTGACTTATGATCTTTGTTCCCAGAAAGTTCTGAATTAGCATCTACCAAAGCAGGGAGCTCTTGAGGATTTGCATACACACTGCATTGTCCTATTAAGCAGCTGCTTTCAATACTGATGAAGGAAACTTTTGCCATGTGAACTACACCCAAACACATGTAATGGCACCTCTAAAACGAAGAAGGGCTACACAGCATATGTTGATCTGGGGCTGCTAAAATAATTAATGAAGTCATTTTGATAAACTAATTGATTAGACTTAAAATAGCCACCAAAGAGGAAACTCTTCCAGAATGATAGAGTAAGGACTTCTGCAAAGCCACTCCTCCATGAAAGCGAGCAGAACATTAGCAAAATACTATCAAAACAAACCTTTTCAGAACTCAGGAAATTAACCAAAACCTTGCAATAACCCAAGGAGAATTGATTCAGACAAATGCTGGGAGTTCAGTAAGAACAGAGAGCTTTGCGGTGTTGTAACTTGCCCAATTCATCTCCCCATATCTGTAGTGACTTTGAAAACCAAAAGCTTCTCAACCACAGTAGCTGAGAAAACCAGCAGCTCAGAAGCCACAGAAAGGGTCAAAATATTTTGCGAGTTCCTCAGTATGGCTTAAAGCCATAGAATTTTCACTGTTTAACCCATTTGGCAGTGTCAGTAAAATGAATAATGGTCCCCAAAGATGCCCACGTCCTAAATTCCCAGAACTTGTGCATAGGTTACTTTACATGGCAAAAGGGCTTTATAGATGTGATTAAGGATCTTGAGGTGGGAAGAATATCTTGCACTGTTCAGGTGTGCTCAATGTAAACAACAATCCTCATTAGAAAGAAGCAAGAGGACCAGACTCAAAGAAAGATGTGATGATGGAAGTAAAGGTTGGAGGATGCAGCCAAGAAGAAAGGGATGTGGATAGCCTTAAGAAGCTGGGAAAGGGAGGAAATGGAATCTCCTAGAGCCTGTGGAAGCAAGACATAGATGCTGACACTTTGATTTTAGTCCTATAACATCTATTTTAGAATTCTGACTACCAGAACTGCAAGATAAATTTATGTTGTTTTAAGCCACTAAATTTATAGTAACTTGTTACAGCAGCAATAGGAAACTAAGGCAGATTCTGGTACTTGGGAGTAGGGTCCTGGCTTTTGGCAGTGGGCAGTGGGCAGTGCGCAATGGACAGAGGCTAGAATCATTATAAGGGCCATGATAGAAAAAGCCTAGATTGCCTTGAAAAGATTGTTAGTACAAACGTGGATATTAACAACTCTGCTAGTGAGGATTCAGAGGAATTGAAGACCATGGTAGAGAAAATCTTTATCACATTAGAGAATATGTAAATCACCATAAACACTGTTGATAGAAATCTTGATATTAAGGATACTACGGGTGAGAGCTCAGAAGGAAATGAGGAACTTGCTATTGGAGGAAAGGGGTTTCCTGTTATACAGCAGAAGAAAGTTGAGCAGAATTGTGTTCTACAATTATGTGGAATGCAGAACTTGTAAATAGTAAGTTATATATTTAGTTGAAGAAATTTCCAAGAAAAGTGTTGAAGGTACAACCTGGTTTCTTCTTTCTGCCTATAGTAAGATATGATAGGAAAGAGATAAATTGTTAAGCATAAAAGGACCAGGATTTCATGACATGAGAAATTCTCAGCCTATCCAGATTGCTAAAGATGCTAAATTTAGGAATTCACTGTCTGGAAAGTGTATTCTGAAGAAAAAGCCAAGAGTGTGGCTAGACTATCTTTTATTCCTTCTAAGGATCAAAAGGAGGACTATTCAATCACATGGAATGCTTTTTGAAGAGATTAGGCATGTGAATCTTGGATCCACTTAGCCATCTCAGCAAATGGAAGAACACTAGACAATAAGTCAAATCCACACAGAACACCAAAGAAATTAACTACATTTGTAAATATGAAAGACAATATAAATGCAATTTGTTTATAACACTTTTCTTCTTCTGTCTAACTTAGAAGACAGCTATATAAATCAATAGGTATATAAATGTGTTAATGGGCTAATAATGTATAGATAAGTAATTTTGATATAATTAATAGCACAAAGGTGGGGTGAAAGAAAATTGCTATATTGGAACAGAGCTTTTATACACTATTGAAAATTGTCAGTATCAACCTAACCTTTATTAAGTTGTTAATTAAACTAAGAGACATCTATAGAAATCTCTACCAAACAGTACTAACAGAATACACATTCTTCTCAAGTATACATGCAATATTTTCCAAGATAAACTATAGACTAGGCCACAAAACAAACCTCAAAAAATTTAAAATTATTGAAACCATCCAAAGTATGTTATCCAACCACAATGGAATAAAGTTAGAAAACAATAACATGAACAAATTTGGGAAATCCCCAAATATTTGGAAATGACACAACACATGTCTAAGTAATGAAAAGATCAAAGAAGAGATCACAAGGGAAATGATAAAATACTTTGAGATGAGTGCAGGAATGCAAAGTTAGTTCAATATAGAAAAATCCACCAATATAATACACATTATTAATAGAATAAAGGACAAAAATATCATGATGGTCTCAAGAGATCCAGAAAAGAACATTTACCAAACCAATACTCTTTCATGATAAGAGCAGTCCACAAACATAGAGAAAATCCCAAGAAATCCACAGAAGAACTATTAGACATAATGAAGATCATTGAACTTGCTGTTTGCAAGATCCATATACAAAAATAAATGTGTTTCTATACACTAGCAATGAACAATCCAGAAGGAAATTCCAAAAATAATTCAATTTTAAAAACTTCCAGATGGCATTTTCCAGAAATTTACAACTTGATCCCAAAATTCATATGGAAGGTCAAAGGACCTAGAATATCTAAAATAATCTTGGAAAAGAAGAACACAGTTGAAGGGCTCACCTATCCCTATTTCAAAACCTACTATAAAGCTTCAGGAATCAAGACAATGTGATACTGTCATAAAGATATACATTAAGACCAATGAAACAGAATTGAAAGTCCAGAAAGAAACCTCCATATATATGGTCAATTAATTTTTGACAAAGGTGGTAAGACAAATCATTGAGTGAAAGAACAGTCTTTTGAACACATCGTGGTGGGACAACCAGATATGCACGTGCAAAAGAATAAAGTTAGATTCCTTCTTCTCGCCATATACAAAAATTAATTCAAAGTGGATCATTGGCCTAGATGTCAGAGCTAATTTTATAAAACACTTAGAAGAAAATTTAGAAATAAAACTTCATGACCTTCATTAGGCAATTTTTTTTAGATATTACACCAAAAACACAAGCAAGAAAAGAAAAAAAAGAATAAATTAGATTTAATCAAAACAATTTTTGTGTTTCAAAGGATACTATTAAATAAGTGGAAAGACAACCCACAGAATGCAAGAAGATATCTGCATGGCATGTAACATGATAAGGGACTTATATTCAGAATATTTAAAGGAATCTCATAATTCAACAATAAAAAGACAAATAATTCAATTGAAAAATGGCAGAAGAATTGAGTAGAAATATCTTCAAAGCAGATATACAAATGACCAATAAGCACCTGAACAGATGCTCAACATCATCAATCATTAGAGAAATGGAATCAAATCACCATGAAATATCCCTTCACACACACTAGGATAACTAAAATAAAAAAAGACAGACAATATCAAAGTGTTTGTGAGAATGTGGAGAATTGGAATGCTCTTACATTGCTAGTGGGATTGTAAACTGGTGAAGTCACTGTGGAAAACTGTTTGGCAATTCCTAAAAATGTAAACATAGAGTTACCATCCGACACAGCAATTCCACTCCTAGGTACATGCCAAGGGTATTGAAAATGTAAGTCAAAACTTATTCATGAATTTTAAAAGAAGAATTATTCATATAGCCAAAACGTAGAAATAACCCAAATGTCTATCAGCCAAAGACTGGATCATCAATTTGTGGTACATCCACGGTGGACTATGACTCAGCAACCAAAAAGAATGCAGTACTAATACATGCTACAATATAGACAAACCATGAAAATGTTATTCTGAATGAAAGAAGCCAGTCACAGATAGCCACATATCATATCATATCATCCATTTACATGAAATATCCCGAATAAAAAAATCCAGGTACAGAAAGTGGTTGCCAGGAGCTGAGGGAAAGAGAAAATGGGAAGTGATTGCTAATGTGTACAGGGTTTACTTTGGGGTTGATGAAAATATTCTAAAATTAGATAGTGGTGACAGTTGCACAATTCTGTGAATATACTAAAAAACTATTGAATTGCATACTTTAAAAGAAGAAATTTAAGGTATGTGGATTATATTTCATTAAAGTTGTTATTTAAAAATTAGCCATCAGAGCATTAGGTTATAGGAGACTTGAGTCCAAGTCTAGCTCTGCTGCTAACTGTAGGATTCACTACAATGGCGGCAACCCAAAGTCAAACATGGGTAAATCATCTTCATCTAGAAAATGAAAAAGTTGGACAAAGTGCTCTCTATTCCTTCCGTTTCTCAATAATATGATGACACGAATGATTTAGCTCCAAATCCAGTTTTGTTTCGAAAATGTTAACGTGATCAAATAAATCTCAAGTCTAGATTTCAATTTCTAGATAATCAAAGCAAACACATTAGGAGACTCAGTGAGATCTGTCATTCTGGATTGCAAAACTCTTGCTGAACCTCATCTAAGTTTGAAAGTGAAACTATATATCTTTTTCTGTCCATGAAAATGTTTTCTGAACTTTGTAGAAAGAGTAGCTTCACAGATTCACATTCAATTTTCCTCCCTAAATTGTTGTAAGCTTTGAGAGATTTAGACAAAAAGTCTGCAAGTAGCCATTTTAGTTTTAGGAAATCCGTTTGTGAACTGACACAAAATTTAAATGATTATTTTTTTCTTCAGTTTCAGATTCTTTGCTTGTTTGTTTGTTTGCTTATTCAGTCAAAACACCTAAAATCACAAGCCATCGCTCTTCCTTGTCCAGGAGTATTAAGTGGAATATGGTAAAGCAAGACTTTCTACCGTTAAATTTGTCTCTGGTTGCTTCATTCATGTCTGGTGACCAATTCGGAAAGAGTAGGCTAAATAGGTAGATCCAACTCACATAAAAATGAACAAGAAAGATTCAGGTTCATGTACATTTTATTTTTGAAAATTATACAAATCCCCAAAACAACAACAAAGAGTCACCAGATTGGCAGAAGACAATGCATTGTCTCATTTTAAAGTCCCTCCTCCTTCTGCTCTCCCCTTAATTATAATTCCTTGGAAAACAGATGGGGGCTAAGCCTCAACTTAGATTTTGTTAAATCATCCCAGACAGGAAAATAATACACCCAGAGTGAAAATAACCCTTGGCAACATATCTCTGGTGTGAATTACATAGCAGTACACTTAATCTTACATCTCAGCTGTATTTTCATGCTTAGTGGGAGCAACACATAATATATTGTCACATTCCTGGTAGTAGTCTTCAAATTGAAGCCCTACTCACCATCCTAAAATTCACATTTTAAGGATTTATTTGCTCATCTTTTAAATTTCAGAGAAGTTGAATGTAACAAGCCACTACAGGGGATGGAATAGATATATCTTTACTTAGGAAGATATTCAGGGATACATTTATATATAAAGATTAGAAAAGGAGGGAATCAAAAGCAAATGAGTGGAATCAAATTACTCTTCCATCTATACAAGAAAAAAGATTAAATTTAATTAACTACTGAGTCACTGTGCGTGGTCCCAATTTGTTCATGCAAGAACCTGTTTTTTTAACAAACGATGAAATGAGAATTAGATATAAAGCTAGGGTTTTGAATCAAAATCTTGTAAATGACAATTGTTGGATACAGATCTGGGGCCAGTCACTTACCACATGCCTAGTAATAATAATGAAATAACATAAATATAACATTATTATGTACTTCCTCTGTCTCAAGCCTACATAAAGCTTATTATATGCTTGACTTTGCTTAAACTACAACACAGCCCTAAGAAGGAGGCAGTATAATTATTCTCATTTTACAATTGAGGAAACAGGCTTAGAAGAGTGAAATATCTGGCCCAAATGGGGTAGACAGGACTTGAACACAGGCTATCTGATAGCAAACTCTTGGCCACTATGCTGCACTGCCCATTGCTAATCTCACTAAACTTTAGTTTCCTTATCTGAGAAATGGATTGGAAAATACATGTCTCAAATTATTTACATAAGGATCAGGTAAGATTGTGTATATGTAAATTACTTGAATGTGGATAAATTAAGATAAGGCATTTAAAACTATGACACATTAAATATTAAGAGATTAAAAATCACTATGCACCACAATTATAAAATGATACTGTTTTAAACATCATCATAAATCTTATATAAAAGAACATATGTAGTAACACATATTTGGATCATTTCCCAGAAAAAAGAGTGTTGAAATAACAGAATTTTATTGGGTAAAGCCCAAACATCAGATGTTTGGTTGTCATTCAGAGTTTCTTCGAGAACATGATACTCCTAAGGCTAATATGACAGGCCTGATTCCAGATGGCCCTGGAAAATCTATGGGACCAAAAGCACTACTAGCACAAGTCACAGCCAGAGGAGCAGCAGGGGAATTCTCAAGGAAGACTTTCTTTTGCTGTCTTTTCAAGACCTAGACGTAGCTCACGCATGTTTTGCACCTCATTTTAGTTGAGTCCGTGACTGCATTCCCATCAGCACTAACCCAGCAAAAGTCCTTGACTCGAATACAGGCTCCTCAAGGGCTACATCTGTCAAGTGTTGAAATATCTCTTTTTCTGCTTCATGTCCTTCTGTACGGGCAAACCAAGCCATTCACATTTATTAGGTATGCAGGGCCAAAGGAGATGGCTTATCTCTTTTCTTCCAATCCTCATTTTCAATTATCATCTGCTTTTCCTCTGGGAAGGATGTACTTAGCAAGAGAGTCTCCATCTTGGATCATAACTCAGATGTCCCTAGTCCTTTGCAGAAACTCTAAAGTTTTTACTCTAGGAGAGGAGTCATCAGGTTTACCTGAGTATTTGAATTTAGTATTCAAGTGGCTACAAACTCAGCCTGAGGTAAAGGGTGATTATTTTAATAATATCCTCCATTACTGCTGTTGCCAGAGTGAGAGTTTACTTATCACAGATCTATTAACTTCTTCAGATAAAGAAGTGAGCCACTTCCTTATTTGTTTAGCAAATCAAAGTTTCAAAAATTGAATAAAAGAAGAAAATTAAGAGCCATTTCACTTTACCTGAGTAATCTAACTGAAAGGCTATTTAGAAGAAAACTGAGAATGGATTTGAGAGAAGGAATATTCTAAACGAAAATGAATTTACAGGGAGGTGTCCACCATCTATTGAAGTACTTCATTGAAGTAGTGTACTATTATTTCTTTTCTGAAAATGAAAGTTTTCAAGGGTAGGAAACCTTGCTTGGCATTCTGTACCACCTCGGCTATTATATTCAGAATGATAACACTCCAACGTTTAGGTTAACTGAAAAATTGATTATCTTCAAGAATTTTCTTAAAAAATCAAATACTTAAAATGTATGACTCTTGGAGTGTTTTAAATACATCAAGGAAACTTTGTTCTTCAAGTCTATCCCATAAATTTTTGTCAGCAAGTTTCCAACTTATTTGTCAGAAAAGCAACATGACATGTTGCAATTCTAAACACCAGTGATCAAAGCCCCTCTTCTGCAATGCAGCTGTGATATGGGGTGAAATCTTGCTGACTCTCTGCCAACCGTCTCTTCTTACCTTAAAGCTGCATTTTCCCCTTTAGTGCAGATAACTCTGGGCCAGGCAGGCGAGGATGAAGGGCACAGGATATAGAGACCATGTTGAACCATTTATTCCTTAGTGTTCATAACAGTAAAGCATATACTAGATAACTGAGAAAGCCTGAATGGAATAAGGTACAGAGAGATGAACGTCAGAAGAAGCAAAGGTCAAAGTGTTGATAGGCCTGAGGTCAGGTGGATGTGAAAGCTTAGTGAGTGCTAAGCTGTGAGGCTCTGGAAAGTAGGGAGCTTGTCAAGCATCAGGATCCTGGAAGCAAAGGAGAAGGCACATGGGACATTGTCAGCCCAGAGCTGGGCGATGAGGACATTGCAATGGCACCTCATGTTTAGGCAAAAGGCAAATCAGCCTGTGATTAATCAAGGCATTTTTCATTTCCAACGAGGAAGGCTCACCATACTGATGGGCTGGTGAAAAGCTAATGACAACATAATGAGAGATATGTGCATTATGAGAAGTGTAGTTTCTGTGTGTTTAGAATCTGAAGTGCATGTGTAACATTTGTGTCCATAGAGGTGTCTCATGCAACAGCCCCTTGGACCTGAGCTGGAGCCTGGCTTCTGGAACAGCCCCAAATTGTCATGGCAACTGCTTCCCTGAGCACTGACATCCATGTCTATTGTCCATGGGCTCTGTCTTAAATGGTTTGATTTTTTCTTTTAACATAAATTGATAGTGCAATAAAACTTAAAGACTGCTGCAATCTGTTTCATAGTTATTCTGGAAGTTTCTCCCTCTAGGTTGAAAAAGGAAAAATGTTTTATTTTAGGTAAAAGCCATGTTTTTAAAAAATTATCATTTGTGTGTTTATTCACTTATTCCTTAATGTACTCCTTCTCAAAGTCTACTAGGGGCCCAGGACTCTTTGGGGCTCACTCTGACTTGAGGCTAAAGACCGTCCAGTGGGGACCCTCAGAGTGTTCTTGGTGGCCAGAGGGTGGCTCTGCCACATAGGGGCATGGTGCAGTGGGAGCTGGTTGTATCCACTGCATCCTGGAGTCAGGGCTGGGTGCCTGTCTCTGCAGAAAGCATACTTTCTGCTTTCTTGCTTTTAGGTAACTCTCTCTCACTGTGGATGGACAAGCTCTGCAGCAAAGTGTCAAGGAAAAGCCCTTGTGTCCAGGCTTGCTTCCTGAGGCTTTGTCTTTTCCTCTGGACTGCTGCTTTCTGCACTCTGTCTTTTGGTGTAAAATTGGTTTCCAGGAGATTGCTCCTTCGATTTCAATTTTTCCCTTACTAGATCAGAGAAAACCCATAAAAACACCACCATCTTCCAGCTCTACCAAGGTGGCCTGGAAGTGCCTCATGAGGGAGCCAGAGATGGGCTCAGAGGGTCTCCAACCTCAGGATCTCCTCCTTGCACATCTGTGGGGTGGGGAGGCTGTCACACTTCCTCCACCTGTTTTGTGAGTGTGCAATGCTTTGTAGCAAAGAAAGCTATTTTTGCTCACAAACTTGATCTGTCTTCATTTGGGAGCAATCCACATGATCTCAGGATAAAATTACTTAGAAGTTATTTCATGAGTTAATTACTGCCTCCTCCCCCTGGCACCAAGGGCCTTGTCCTTCTTGTCAAGCCATTGTCACTGTGCCACTTGACTTCAGGTTGAGCTAGAGATGCTGATATTTAGCGCCAGACACCTTGCTTAAACTTACCATGGCTCCAAAGAGGTGTACTTTGTAGTATCCCATTTTGCATATGAGAACGGATATTAAGAGAAGAAAGGGAAGAGGCAGGATTGGAACTCACATTGACCAAGTGTCAAAGCGGCTCCTCATTGCTGCCTTCTACAGCACTTTGCAAGTTTTGGTGAGCCAACGCTCCTTTTAGAAGGTAAATGACAGCACAGTGGAGGAAGGGAAATGAGGGCAGCAAGGAGTTGAAGAGGCTCTTCCTAGGAATTATAAACAGTTGGTGCCACAACAACGCATTTTCTCCCCAACTATTTAAGCCCTTCCTCTTCAAGAGTATCACCTATAGCTAGCGATACTGTTTTCTTTTAGAAGGGGCACTACTATCGCAGCAGAGCATACCAAAAAGAGGGATCCGTGACGGGTTGCTGTGATTTGAAGTCCATTGTCTGAGAAAAGAAACAAAGAAGGTTCCTTCTGGAAAGAAAAATGACCTCAAAGTAAAGGAAGTGCACCTGTAGCCTGCTGAGACTCACCAGATTGTGAGGAGCAGTAAGGAATGAAGTGGCAGACTGAGCAGGAGGGAGGGTGTTCTGTTCATCTTCTGTGTGCCTGAGTATGAAGACCTTTCACATTCACTGTATCGTCTCATCCTCTTGAAGCCCTACAGGAAATTGAACAACTTGAAATTGTAGGCAAGGGAGTTAAAGAACGAGCCCAGGAGCAAACATCTAGGAAATGGGGAGACAGATTTTGCTTTATGCCCACTGCTTGTCAAGCTCATGCCTGGCTCACCAGTCACACTGCTTCAGTGACAAACACCAGTGGAGTCTGACAGGAGAGGAAACCTCTACCCAGTCCTTGGCGATTGAGAAGAAGAAAAAAGGCCACTTTTTTTAGTGAGAGGACAGAGGTAGTAGGTCCATTGGAGACAGTGGCAGTAACAGTAGTGAATGAGAGCTCCAGGAAGCTACAGGCACCGGTGGGAAATGGGAATGGAGAAAGAAGGAAGGGATGGCCCAGGAACAAGACTGTTGATGTTTATGATAAGTTGAATGTGAATAGATGAAAATGAAAGAGAAGGGAGAAACCCTATGAAGTTCAGCGAGCCTGTGGAATTAAAGGGCTGGGTCTTAATGTGATGGAAAATTGTACATGAGGAGAACAAGAACTGGCTTTTAGGGATAGAAAACACTACCCACTAAAAGAACATTCCATCCAGCCCAAGCTTTAGAGCTCAAGAAACATAATCAGGGGCAAGAATAGTGGATTTGGGGGCTATCAGTGAACTAAAGATCATTGAAAATGTATATGAGAGGTGCTGTCTACTTTCAGAGGGCTAGGTGTCTCCTCAAGGAGAATTTCAATTCAGGAGAAGTTTCCTGATGGGTCCAGAAATCTCAACTTTAGGATGTTTAGCAGCATCCCTGGCCTCTACCCACTAAGTATGAGTAGTACTACCCTCCTAGCTGTGACAATCAAAATGTCTCCAGACATTTCCAAATGTCCTCTGGGAGAGCAATATCACCTCCAGATGAGAACCACTGCAGTAGAGAATTCCATTAAATGGCTGAACTATTATTTTATTGAACAACCACATTTATAGCTCATCGAAGTCATTTCCAATATTTCTCTGTGGTTAGCAGGTTTGACTATACATACCTCTTATTATTTAGACAAATTCCTAGAAGGGAAATTGCTGTTATTTTGAAGACTTTGAAACTCTTTTCCAAACAGCAAGGAAGGAAGGGTTCAGTTGGAGAGGATGCCCAAGTGTCTGAAAAACACAAGGCAGGAAAATGATTTGAAAGTAAAGGAATTTTGTGAGCTCAAGAATGTCACAGCCCTTATAGTGAATAGTTGGTCAAAGTCTCTGAGGTGGGATGTAACTACTCAAGAGAGTTGTCTCTGTGATGCTGATAACTGGGTCACAGTTATCCAGGCATGAGATGCTGTGGAGAACAAGTCAATGGATTCAAGGTATTAATGGGATGAAACGGATGCTTTATCTTCTGAGTAATAATTCCTCTCTAGTCCCTAGATTTCCTTATCTCTAAGTGTTTGTTTTGTTTGTTTAAAACAAATGGCAGGACCCTGCTCTTTAAAGCATCACAGTAAGTGTAAACTTGTCCTCTTCCAGACTTGGAAGGAGCACTTCTTCAGATGAAACTCCTCTGAGATTTCAAACTTTAGGCTGCTTGAAAATAAAAATTTAGTTCAGTATAGGCTACACAGCATTTAAATCACTGAATTCCACATAAGCACTGAAATAACTACCATTCTTTACAATTAACAAGAAGATTCTGAGCATTAATATTTCTCTTTAAAAAAAAAAAATTGGTACCTGAGCTAACAACTGTGGCCAATCGTTTTTGTTTTTTGGGTTTTTTTTTTCTACTTTATCTCCCTAAATCCACCCCGGACATAGTTGTATATCTTAGTTGCAGGTCCTTCTAATTGTGGCATGTGGGACGCCGCCTCAATGTGGCCTGACTAGTTGTGCCATGCCGGCGCCCAGGATCTGAACCAGTGAAACCCTGGGCCGCCGCAGCTGAGCGCGCGAACTTAACCACTCGGCCACGGGCCGGCCCCTGAGCATTAATATTTCTAAGCCAATCCACCTTGCACATTTTATCCATGTAAATTTAATTTCCTAGAATAAATCAGAGAACTGGAAGATGCTTGGTAGAAGTGTTATTCAAATTAGTCCTTTTAAACATGAACATTAAGTGAAAATATTGAGGAGAAATATAGAAAAATTGGCATCTCATTCTTTCTTTCCACTCCCCAGAAACGGTTATGGGAAAGATGAAAAGGGGACATCTTTAGTTAAGCATGAGTGCAAAATTATAGCCGTTGGATAAAGAAATAATTTTATTCTGTCTGCAAGCTTCAGCAATTGGGTCCACATTCTCAACTCCCTCTGTAATTCTCCATCTTAAAATCAACCACAACCTATCCACATTGATCTGAATGAACTTTTAAAGATAAGGGTCCAATAGATATGAAAGTGAGCATTTAAATTATCTATTCAAATGTGATTTAAACCCTAACCACAACTTGAAGATAAGGATTTCCTTGTGCCACATAAAGCACAGGTGAGAGCTTATTTCCAATGTTAGCACAAAGGTTAATTGCTTTGTCTTTTTAAAAAAATAAGTTTTTCCTTCACAACTGTGCATTCTTCATATTAATTGTAAATCCCTGTATAAAATCTTTAAACTGCAAGAAAGTTGGCTATTCCCTACTGACTTTATTAATTTCAGCCAAGGTCTGCTTCTATATTTTTTTGCTTTAATTAATAAAGGTATAGGATTAACATAAAAATTATATGGCAAACTTGTAATTATTTCACTCACAAGACTTTAAACATGAATTATGGTAAACACAAATCTCCTGTAAGTGTACAGTATTATCTACAAAACTGTTTTTTTCTAAACATTGCCAAAATGGATGTTATGATTTATTAGCTATTTATTGGCTCATTTACTGTTTGTTCTCAAGGAGTTTATGCATCCTTTAACTTTGTTTGGATGCTTTGACTTGAAAGGAATAATGCAAAACAAATTTAGATAAAACATTAAAAATAACTTTACAATTAATAATATTCATTTTCATAATGACTTGCAATAAACAGGAAACAAGGAATAATTATCCTACTGTAAGGTTTTTCTTAAAAGCAAATATATCATTTGTAACTGGACATGTAAGATTGAATTTAGAGTAATAAACACTGAACAAAAGACCACTTTAATTTTTATTTCCTTAAAGAGTCATAATATTTGCTTTTTCCTTCAAAGAAATGATTTGTGATACAAAGTCCTACTCCTTAACTGAACCAGTGCATGGGGAAAGATGAAAGCTTACATCAGTTCACAGTGATGCAGAACGGCACTGTGTCACAATGCTCAACAAATGGACCAAAGCCCATTCCTTTCTCTTCCATGTTCTAGTGTATGAGAGGTTCAAAGAACATCAAATTTCTGCTTCTCTTTTTTCCTACCCACCTCAAATTCGTGAATTTAGTTCTTTGACATGTTATGTGAATGGATAATACAGTATAAACATGCTTTATTTGATAAGGACACAGCCCTGCAACAAACTGGATGTATTTCAGAGAAGTATGCTGATTGATAAAAAGCCAATCCAAAAAGGTTACACCCTGTATGATACCATTTATATAAACTTGAAATGACAAAATTATACAGAGAACAATTATTGATTGCCAGGGGTTAAGGATGGGAGGAAAGTGAATGTGGCTATAAAAGAGCTGCATGATGGATCCTTATGAGGATAGAAATGATTTGTATCTTGACTGCATCAAATGCAATATCCTGGTTTTGGCATTGTACCATACTTTTACAAGATTTACTATTGGAGGAAAATGGCTAAACGGTCCATGGAGACTTTCTACATTATTTCTTACAACTGCATGTGAATCTACACTTATCTCAAAATAAAAAAATTAATTAAAAGATTTAGTATGACAGAGAAAATGAAGGAGAAATAAAGAAATAAGAAACACACTCTTAACATAGAGGCTTAGATAGATTAAAAATAAAAAGATGGGGAGACAGTTCTGCAAGGCTGAGTAAGAAATTCCAAAATTCTGTTTGTCCATAAAAGCAATAAGAATATTGGCCAAAAAAAAATCACAATCAAATTTTCCAGAACTCTGACAATAAACTCAAGGTTTGCAAAAATCTATGCCATGTTTATTCAAGAAAAAAGGTAACACAAGCAAACTATGTGGCATTTTAACTTGGCAAGTTCCCTTCCCACACTCCTGCTCTCACTAGTAGGTTTGAAATCAAGCAGCTTTGGAATTACAGTAACTGTGAAAAACAACACCTGGTGGCAAGTAGAAGGGGCAGAATGGGCTAGGAGATCCACAGAATTGCCTGGTCTTTTTAATCTGTCAGACACCTGTATGGAATACCCCATTCATAAAGTTTGTATTTATTTGACCTAACTTAGAGCTTGCTCAGGCAAGAAAGCCCTATGTGTACAGTGTTTGTCTGAAACTATTAGCCACAATTGTTTAACATCCAAGCTGCCTAGGTGGTAATACCAGTTGTAGAAAAAAGAAGCTGACAAAAATCCTTAAAAGAAAAATATAGAGAATGAGATATTCACACAGTTCTTTGAAAAGCTCTAACATATCCCTGGGGATCTAAAGAACATGCTTATGTGCAGGACTGTGGGCATGCCCAGGGAAGACCTGAGAAGATCCTAATGTCTCACCTCTGGCTAACCTTCAAGCTATGTGCAAGCAGGAAGTAAAGACTGAAGATTAGGCAGAGTTGTAAACTTTTGAAGCATTAAAAGCACACACAAACACACACACACCCTCTCTCTCTCTCTCTCTCTCTCTCACACACAGAGCTGCTCAGCAAATGCTAGGATACTTATTGGTTGAAGGCATTAAGGAGATCTTGAACTATTTGACCACTAGCCTAACCAAATGGAGACTTCATAGGCTGCACATGACAAATAATACAGACCTTATAGAATTAGTCTAGGAAATTCATTAAACAAACAAACAGCAGAAGAGGCAACAACACACCCTGGAAGTCAGGATGTGGAGGGATCTGATATTCCAAGATACCACATTAAATTATGAAAATATAAGAAATGTAAAGAAATAGGAAATTAAGGGCTACACATAAGGGGAAAAAAGTCAATAGGAACTATCCTTGATGGAGCCCAGATAGTGATCCCACTAGAAAAGACTTTTAACAAGCTGTTATAAATACGTTCCAAAAACCTGAAAGAAATCATGCCTAAAGATTAAAGGAAAGTATGACAAAAATGTCTCACTAAATAGAGGATATCAATAAAAGTATATAAATAATTAAAAAAGAAAGAGAGACAGAGAGAGAACCAAATAGAAATTCTGATCTGAAAAGTACAAACTGCTGTGAAAAAATCACCATGGGGGCATTAGAGAAGATTTGAGCTTGCAGAAGAAATAACTAGTGAACTTGGTGATAAATTTATTAAATTTTTCCAAGATGGAGAAGAAAAAAAATAGAACAAAGAAAAGTGAACAGAGCTCAGAGGCCTGTGGGATACCATTAAGCATATCAACATATGCATAATTAGAGTCCCCAAAGTAGAAGAGATAGAGAAAGGGGCAGTAAGATCATGTGAAAAAATAACGGTCAAAAATTTCCCTGATTTGAAGAAAAATCTTAATTGACACATCCAAGAAGCACAATGAATGTCAAGTAGGATGAGCAAAACTCATGTATGATAAAATCAAAGAAATCCACAACTAGACACATTATAGTTAAAATGGTAAAAGCTAAAGACCAACAGAGAATCTTGGAAGCAGCAAGAAAAAAGCAACTCATCATGAACAAGAGATTCTAAACAAGATTCACAGCCAACTTCTCATGAGAAACCACAGAGGCCAGAATGACATGAGATGACATATTCAAAGTGCTGAAGGAAAAAGACTGCCAACTAAGAATTCTATATCCAGCAAAAATATCCTTGAAAAAATAAAGAAGAAATTAAGAAATTCCAGAGAAACTCAAACTGAGAGAGTGAGTCATTGGCAAACCTGTCCTGCAAGAAATAATAAAGTTTAAAATAAAAGGATACTAGAGAGTAACTCAGATCCACAAAAAGAGAGAAACTGTGAGAAGTCACCCAGTATAAAATAGGTAATCTGAATAGTGCTATAACTATTACAGAAATTAAATCCATAACTTTAAAATTTTCTGGAACAGAAAACTCCATGCACTAATGGCTTTAATGAAGATTTTACCAAATATTACCACCAATTATATACAATATCTTTTGAAAATTGAGCATGAAATAGTTTCCAGATGATTTTATGAGGCCAATATCACCTACATCCCAAAACCCATAAAAAAGCAAAATACAGAAGAATATTCTTACAAGCTGAGATGCAAAAGTGATTAAAAAGTAATAGCAAGGATGTGGAGAAATTAAAACTCTTGTGCACTGGTTGGTGAAAATGTAAAAAGGTGCAGTTGCCCTGGAAAACAGTATGAGTTGTTGTTTAACGGGTATAGAGTTTAGTTTCTTAAGATGAAGAGAGTTGTGGAGATTGGTTGGACAACAATGTGAATGTACTTAATGCCACTGAACTGCACACTTAAAAATGATTAACATGGTAAATTTTATGTCATGTATATTTTACCACAATTTTTTAAAATAGCAAATTAAACAATAATTTATGCAAAAATGACTATAATAGTTCAACATTTGAAAACCAACCAATGTAATCCATCATATCAACAGGCTAAAGAAGAAAAATCACGTGATCATATCGACACAGAAAAACATATCTACTTGACAGCTAAAAGAAAAATGGTGATATTATCAAATATTAGCCAGGTTGTGGAGAACCTGGATCTCTCATACATTGCTGGTAGGCATCTAAAATGGTATAGACACTCTGGAAACTAATAGAAGTTTTTTATAAAAGTAAATACATATTTTTCAACAAATCGTCCTGGGACAACAGGTTAGCCACAAACAAAAAGAATGAAGTTGGATGCTTACCTCACATCATATACAAAATTTAACTCAAAATAGATCAGTGAACCAAAACTATAAAATTGTTAAAATGTCATAGCAGAAAATCTTCATGACCTTGGATGTGGCAAAGATTCTTAGATATGACACTGATCGTTTTGTTGGTTAACAAAATAAAATATACGTAAATTGGACTTCATTAAAATAATTTTTTTTAAAGTTTGTGATTTAAAGGACACCATCAAAAACTGTACAAAGGCAACCCATAGAATGGCAGAAAATATTTACAAATCATATCTACAATGAGGCTTGTGTCTAGAATATTTAAAGAACTGCTAAAACTTAATAATAAAAATGCAAATATTCCAATTAAAATGTAGAAATAATCTCAATAGACATTTCTCCAAGGAAGATATACAAAAGACCATTAAGTAAACGAAGGAAGATAAATACCATTGCTCATCAAAGAAATGCAAACCAAAACTAAAATGAGACACCACTTCACATCCACTAGGATGGCTAGAATAAAAAAGTGAGATAATGACAAGTGTTGACAAGGATGTGGAGATAACGGAAATCTCATACACTACTGGCAGAAATGTAAAATGATGCAGCTGCTTTGGAAAACAGTTTGGCAGTTCCACAGATGATTAGAGTTATAATAAACATATGATCCATCCATTTCACTTTTAAGTATATACCCAAGAAAATTGAAAACAGGTGTCCACAAAAAAAATATTTATAGCAGCATTATTCATAATAGCAAAAAAGTGAACACAATCTAAATATCAATTAACAGGTAAATTGATAAACAAAAGTGAGTTCCTTTGAAGAGCTGGAACACTTTTATATCCTGAGTGTGGTAGAGGTTACATATATCTGTGTATGTGACCAAATTGCATAGAAATACACAAACACACACACAAGTGAGTTGATAAAAAAGGTGAAAACTGAATAAGTTTGTAGTCTAGTTACCAATATTGCATTTTTCTGATTTGGTTATTTTACTATAGTTACATGAGATGTCACCTCAGGGGCAACTGTGGGAAGACTACATGGGAATCTATGTGGAATTTTTAAAATATATAATCATTTCAAAGTACAAAATTTAAAATATGGGATGAGGAACAATCCATACTTGTAGTAGTTGCTTCAACTCAATGCCTGCCTACCTGTGACTTGCCTTCCCTTTGTCCCACTCCATGTGGCACCATGTGTGTCCAACATTTTGTAGCTCATGTTTCCTTCTAGCGCATTAGCAGACTGCTGCCAGTTTTCCACTCTTCCCTGCCCCATGCCCTACACTTTTAGAATTTTGTTTCTGTGCTTTTTAATTATAATTCTGTGTTTTCTGGGACAGTGTGCTGAGGTGTCTTGCCCTGAGGATCAACCCAATGGGAGACAGGGTGTCTAGTTCCTCTGTCCTACACCTTTTGATTTGCTTTCATGGTCTCCTTGAGCCTCAGATCTGTCAGATAAAACTGAAAATACTTGAATTACCTAAACAAAGAGGCTGCACTCTAACAAATGAGAATGAAAGAGGAGAAATTGAGTGGTTTCACTTTTTCCTATAGTAAAATGCATGCCATGTTTTAAGATTTGTTTGAAGTAGAGACTTTCTCTTTTCTCATTATTCCCAGAAATAAACACCCTATTCTCTATTGGCTGAAAGAAATGAACGTAGTCCAATAAGATAAAAGCTAGTGGGAGGGAGTTTGAGGACAGGCAGAGGACTTCCGATATCCTCAAGTCTTTATATAGAGAGTTGCTAACTTTACCTGGTGTAAGGTCCTGGACGCAGTTCTCTCTAAATTATTAATTTACTACAGAAGAAGATTCTGCATTTTAAGGTAGAACTTGATTCAGAGCAGTGGCTATATCCAGAAATAGTCAAATTAAACAAAATGGCTCAGATAGAGACCAACGGTAAATTTTTCTCAGCCTCTGTGCTCCCTATTTGCAGAAGCTGGATGAAGGCTACATGGGAATCTGGGTAGCACCTTCACATTTAGAATGGAAATTGGGAGACAGCAAACAGACTAGAGTCTTGAAATATAGATGTTGAGTCAATAGCCTTGCTGACAGAATATTGAACATCACAGCTTAGCAAAGATCACTCCATTACCCAGGGATCATAGCTGCCATTCCTAAGGTCACCATATTTCAAAATTGAGGAGGAAGATAAAAGTGTGCTGACAAGATTTGGAGAGGAATCATGGCACCAGAAGATGATGGTAGAAAGCCATTAAACCATGAAAACTTCTCATAAAAGGACGTGGGCTTGTCACGTTATCAACATAGCTAAGTCAAAGGGCATAGTTTTAAAAGTTGGGGGGGAAAAATCATAGAATTGTGGGACTTGTAGATATCATAAGGTAATCTAAGAGGAGAAAGGCAAAAATCAGGTTAACAAATCATTTGCTTGTAATAAAGTTTGTTTTTTTAAAAAATGCTGTCTTGGCTCAATTTTCAGGTCCTGATTAGAAGCCAGTCAGTTCCCTTTCTTGAAGAGCTGATGAAGTACACACCCTAAACACTTACCGTAACAAGACATCACAAGCAGAGCCACTATGCACCCACCATAATCGCCCCAGGGCCAGACAACTAGGGATAGCCCTATACTTTGGTGTCTGAAAAATTATTCAAATTAGCCAATCCACAGGGAGCCCACCAAACCTAGCCAACCCTACCCCACTTGTCATGCACAAGCACCCCCTAGAATCCAGTTTGCTGTTACCCTGTCTCAGGTGCAATCCCACATTTGACCCTGCCTGGCAGCCTTCTCTTGTTTGAAACTATAAGTTATAAAAAAAAAAAAAAAGTTCTGCTTTTCATCCAAGTGTCACTGTGTTGTGTCCTACCATCAAAACAATCTGTAAAATTATAAAACATTGCCCAAAGCTATATTCTGATTCAAACAATGATATTAGTTAATGACCGAGCAGTGCCAAGACTCTAATGTAAGGTACACATTCCTCTCACCATCCACAAAGCCTGCAGGCCCTGTGAGGCAGAAGCACCTCAGTGGTTAACTTTCTGATGGTTAGATTTGTCTCCTTGAGAGCAAGAGAACAGCCATTTTTAATCCCATTGCCTAATATGGTGCCTGCAATTTTGTATATGCTTACCTAGTGCTTTTCTCATAAAATAAATGAATAATTAGATGAATAAATGTTATTCGGTAATGTTGTATGAAATTAAATAGCAAGATATTTAATACCAAATGTTTTAGATTAGATTGTCCCTAGACAAAAACTGTAAGGCATAAGGTTTTATCTTCTAAGCTTTCCCATGCCTTTGCTGTTCCTCCAAGCCTAAACTTTCCTATACACAATTTTCCTGTACACAAATACTCTCAGCTCAAACAAATACTCCCAGTGTTGCAGCAGAGAAAAGAAATTTCCATGTAAAATCCATAAGGTTTGATAACCATCTGGATGAAGGTACAGATAGCATCCCCACTGCAATGAAAAGCAGAGAAGGAGCAGTTTTGGAATGCGGGATGCAAACCTGGTGGGTAATGATGAGTGAGACTTGCAGCATGTTGACTTTGAAGCACACGGTATCCTGTGGTAGTGGACGAATCCATCTGTAGCTGGGATAGAAGTTTTGGTAGGAGGTAGGTGTATGGAATGCATTAATATAAAGAGAGTAATAGAAAACATGATGGTGGCTCTTCCAGAATCTTAACACTAAAAAAAGAAGAATTTCCAACTGGGACACCAACAGCTCCAGGATAGAAAGATAAAGAGAAGAGAGCTGGAGAAAGGGCTAAGAAGTAACTCAAGCTGCAGGTGCAGTGGGTGACAGATAATTCAGAGAGCTAATCTGGAAGCCAAGGGAGAAACAAATTTGAAGAAGGGGAGAGTAAACCTTGCCCAATGTTGCAGAAAGAATGTTCTATCTGGAGGCAGATCCAGAAAAGTTTCTATTGTGTGGAAATTCATTTAATTGTCTCAATATTTTGAGTTGTTTCTGAAAAGCTGTATAACGCACACTGTACAAGATGATTTACAGAACCTTGAACTACCTTCCATCTTGACCACAGGAAAAAATCACTGCATGACTCACGGTCTCAAAATGTGTTACCAAGAGAAGCTGAAAAGAAAGCCATGGTTCCAGCTTCCTGTCTGATTGGAGTATTTATCTTATACTACGTGGAGGTAAAGAGACTTAGTGACACCTGAAAGTCAGAAAACAATTAGAGCCCAGCAGGTGCTATGATGAGGAAAAATGCCTTCCTCAGCTGTCATCCTGAAGTAGAATAATGCCACACTGGAATTCTCAGAAACTTTTCAAAATGTGGCAGGCACTGTGGCTCTCACAGCTGTTACTGCTTCATTTCTTACCTTCCACCCTCCTGGGCACCAGGTTGTCTTGTATTAATCTTCAGTTTAACAGTGATAATAGAATGCATAAACCCTTTAATGTTCATAAATCATTTCAGAACTATGAAGCAGCCATTTGTGACTCTCCTAGGGAATTCGGAGACCTGATTTCTAGTTGTAGCTCAGTAATCAAATAGCTATGTAACCACTGGTCATTCATTGGCTACAGGGACATTCTCAACTATATTCTTATTTATGCATGCCACTAATATCAGACTAACTTGGTGCTCTTGTTAAAATACAGATTCCAGGGTCCTAGCCCAGATCTCTTAGAATCTCTGTAACTGGAGCAATGGAATCAGCATTTCGTAATCTTCTAGGTGTTTCTGATGCTTACTCTAGTTACAGAACCACGGATCTAGAAGTTCCATCCAAACCTACCAGCCTGTGATTTTTTTTTTTAATTCTTCTTCTCCTCAAAGCCCCACAGTACATGGTTGTATATTCTAGTTGTAGATCCTTCTGGTTTTGCTATGTGGCATGCAGCCTCAGCATGGCTTGATGAGTGGTGCCATGTCTGCACCCGAGATCAGAACTGGCAGAACCTCAGGCTGCCAAAGTGGAGTGCGAGAACTTTACTTGGCCATGAGGCCAGCCCCAGCCTATGATTTTTAAATAAACATTTACTTTAGAATAATTTTAGGATATTTTACAGAAAATTTCAAAGATAGAACAGAGAGTTCCTGTATACCTTTCACTCATTTTCCCTATTGTTCATCTTATATGACCATGGTGCACTGACAAAACTAAGAAAGTGCATTGGTCTACGACTGTTTACTAACTCCAGACTTATTTATTCATTGTCTAACCATGCGTTTGAAGGATCTTTGAAGTGTCCAGGCGTCAACTTTCCTGTTCAGGCCCAGGAAACATCTCTCTGAGTTCTTTATTGTCAAATTTCCCATTCTTAACTAATTTCTTATCTCCCACCAGAAGAAAAATGTGGGAACACTCTAATTACTCACAAAGGCATAGCTCTTTGGAACCTGTTTGTATAGAAACAGAACATATCTTCTTGTCTCTTGCAGCTCCCTAATACTATTGATCTGTTGTTGGTTACATCATTACTCATGATTCTGTTTCATCCATTGGGTTGCCTGTATGTATGGTTCCTAATGACCCTTTCAGAGGTGTTTTTTGTTTCTTTTATAATGGTCACAAATATGTCTCAATTAGAATATACATGAAAAAATGTTAATTCATGTTCAGGTCATATTAAATTTACTATTTGGAATTTTACAGCATTAAGCAAAGAGCAACACATTCTCCGGTCATGTCTTTTCTTGAACTTTTAGGTCATAATAACCAAATTCCTAGAATATGATCTGTTTTGATGTGGACCTGACCCCTGACCTCCAAGAACACTTCCAGTGGGAAGGATGGAAAAGCTGAGCAAGAACAGCCATACCATTTACACAAAGGATGAGCATCGCTCACCCAACATGGCTGATACAGACCCAAAAGCACAATGACACCTTGTTAATCACAATCAAGAGAGGAAATTGATGGGGAGAGTTGGTTGCTTTTGCTGAGCAACAATCCCCCAAGCCTTCATAGAAGACGGGTGTGGCCACCCTTGGATGACTGACTGTCACGTGGTGCAGAGTGAAGTGATTATCCAGAGGGCCAGTGGTAGTCGGTGCATAGAGTGAAGAATGCCTACTGCTATCCCTGCTGCCCTTGGTTATTGTAAACTGGAGGCAGCACTGTAGTCAGAACACAGCTGGGACTCATGTCATGCTTGTTAATAACTCACAAAGATCTCTGAATGCTTCTTGTGTCCAACATGAGTGAGAGTCACCAAACATCAGCACATCAGCACCATTCTTGTGGCCCAAGCTCACATCCATGAGCAGGAGCGATTCATTGACTAGGCTGCCCTCCCAGCCCCAGGCCTTGCCACTGGACCCCAAGATGATCCCATAAGAACAAGTTCCAAAGCTACATGCAGCCGTTGGTTGACCTCATGTGTAGAACAGGGTAGTCAGAAAGCACCCTAAAGGAAAGAAACAAGAACAAGGGCTAGATGTGTGTGACTTGGGCTCAGGTTGCCAAACCAACCGGTCAACCCCACTGGTCACAGCTACCACAGGGGAAGTTAGACAATTTCAAGCTAGGCAACTCCAGCAACTGAGATCCATGGAGGACCTAGTCTCTGCTGGAGGTGCCCTGCCTGGATGCACCGGCAGCCCTGGCTATCTCAAGCACAACAGAGACTTAAAAGTTTTTAAGGAATGTAGTCCAAAGTAGGGGTACCCCTGAAGCGAAGACCCTGATGTCAGTTATTTTTTTAAAGTATTTTGAGGAGTTCACTCTATTGTCTTCTGAATTCCATCTTCTCAATTGAGAAGTCAACTTTCAATCTAACGAATGCACCTTTGTATAAAGTGAGTGCTTTTTAAGATTTTTCTGTTTGGTCTGATTTGTAGCTGATTATCTTGATGTGTTTAAGTATTTTTTTAATCACTTTCTTATTCATCCTGATTGGAGTTTATAGGAGATTTTGAATTTTCGATTTGATATCTTCCATCAGTTTTGAAAATTTCTTAGCTCTTATTATTCAAATATTGCCTCTGTCTCATTTTCTTTCTCTTCTTTTGTTAGGACTCTAATTATATACATGTGTTTGGCTTTTTACTGCATTACATAGTCTCTATTTCTGCTTATGTATTTTGCATCCTTTAGTTTATCAACATTTTCTTTTGGTAGTTTTATTCTGACATATATTCTAGTTTACTAATTCTCTCCTCAGAGTTCTTAAATTTCACTTATGATGCATTTTTTTCTTTTAGAACTTACTTTCTCGTTATTGTTTTTAGTTCATTGAAATTACACATATTTTATTTTAATTCTTGAACATTATATGGAGAGCTCTTTGGTAGTCTGTTTGAGATGTGCATTATTCAAAACCCCTACTGAGTCTATTTTCTGCTTTCCTCTTGTTTGTCGTTTATTGTATATTTTCTCCTTCAATGACTGTTCATTTCTTATTAACTCCAGATATTACATATGAACATTTATAAACACAACTTGAGACCTGAGACAAGAGTACTTTGGACAGGGTTTGTATTTGATTCTGGAAGATAAGCAGGAGCACAGCAATCCTGGATCCACTTAATCCGATTTTAGGATTGACATGATTTGGTGCTGGGCTTCAGATTCCAGAAGGGACAGACTATATTTAGTTTTTACTTACTCCTAGCATATGTTTTTTTGGGATCCATATCCAAAATAAAGAGTATTTACCAGGCTGACCCCTTGATGGGCTTAGACTCATTTTGTCTTTAGACTCATGAGACTGTAAAAAGATCTCCTTTGCTTCTAAACCTCTCAGATGCTTCTTCAAAAACTTCTGATATCCATAGAAGAATAGCCCCAAAAGACCATCTTTCTGGGTTTGTCCCTTACCCTGAACTTGGCCTCTGAAGTCGTCAATCTCTTGTTAGCGCCCCAAAATGTTCAAGCAATTTTTTTTTAGTTTGTCTTCAGAGAAATTCATCTGAATTATATTGTCCACCATTACCACATTCAGAAATCCCAACATATCTACAATGTTTCTTTGGTTAGATGGTGGTAAATAGACTGGAAGAGAAATTAGCTTTAATATTATTATTTCAATAGTAAGCACTTAATTTAATGACAAATTCCCCCACTGCATTTTTTTCCTTCTTTCTTAAGCATTGCCCTTTATCTGTACTACTATTTTAAAATAGAATTGCTAGTGTAATAATGAGATTATTAGCTATTTTTTAAAATCCCTGACATTGCCAACATTCTTCCTTCTCAGTGTTTGGGCTTGTGGCCAATTGTTTGAGTTAAGGCAGACACAGATATTTTGGGAGTTCATTCAAGGGAATGAATGCAATCTGTGGACAAGACACAATTCTCTTATTTAGTTTTAAAAAATACTCAATTACCTTTTGTTTATTTGTTGGTCATTTATGAGCACAAAATAATGGGCATTATTTGTAAAATTCATATTGACTGCTTCCTCACATTAAGCTTTATGTATCTTGGCATTGTATAGCTCTTTGTAGAACATAATTAATCTACGGTCCAGCTGAGCAGTCCTGAAATGGCTGCTAGAGCAATGAAGAAGGGCAAGATGTGGATCTAGCATTACTTACAAAGAGATATAAAATAAGAAGATAGGAATATCATGGGGTGAGTGGAGGGAGATCTGCAGGAGAGGGAGAGATTTAAGCATCCACATAATTATCTGTAAACTGATCAGATTGCCAAAGAACCCCTAGTTTTTAAAGGAATAATATAAAATAATATGGTTATAAGGAAACCAATTATATTGATGATATTAGTAATAAACTCCAATCTAGCAACGTACGTACCTCTCCAGTAACGCGTTAAATAACGAGATCTAGCAGTGAGTCCAATATCTACAGCAATTCTGATGTAGTGAGGAGTGAAAATGCCTTTCTGAGATTCTTGTAGTCAGTGTACTGTGATGTGAGAATCTCTATGAATTTTATTAATGAATTACTGTAGCTTATGCCTTCACTCCAAATTGAAAGACATTACATTTCAATTGAAGGCAGTGGAAATAAAGATGAAATTCTTTCTCTATTCACATTCAAAGATCTTACCAAATTCTGTGCATGGATTACTTGTGGAAGAGGGGATCCATGAATCCCAGGAAAGAAATCTCTGTTTTAGAGGGATAGATGCAGAATGTTCCATGATCAATGAAAGTCCTTACTCGGAGCCAAGATGGCTAAAGTAGGACCAGTGCTGCTAGAACAGAGTAGGGTAAGCATGATGAATGCTCCTTGGGCTTCCCTGAAGTGTGTGCCAGCTGCTGGTGAGACTGGCAAGGATCCATGAGAGGTGAATTTGGCCATGATACAGGATGAAACGGACAGCAATCATATCATTTGGGCAAAATTAAAGTAGTTCGTCATGCTTACAGGCCTGGGAAAGCAGAACAGGAAGTTTATAGAATGCTCTTTCTCCAGCATGAATGAAAATGCAGCGTGTATGAAAGATTTCATGTTATGAATTGATTTAGATCCATGTGTTTCATTATAACGTAGTGAATCCAAGAATTTTGTTCATGTGGTTGTTCATCTGAAAACAAATTGATAACTATTCTAAAGCCACAGATTTCAAGCTTGATAAATAAACTCTCCTTCCATGGTACCTAGGAGTAAAGTTTAATGTATCCTTTAAAAATTGTAAACTCCTCTGCAAAGACTGGGTGTTTATAATGCTCTTTTTAAAAATATACTCTCAGCAGTATTTGTCTGATTCTACTAGGAGCTGAAAAGATAAGATATGTTAATTAAAATAAAACAACCTAACAAGGACAAGAGTATTCTAGAAGAACGGATGAGAACCCTGTGGCAACAAAGAGACAGAGAGAAGATAGGAGGTCAGATCTGCAGAATATAAACAGATGTGTCTCCACAAGAAGAAACTGGTCAGTGCATGCACAAGGACAGCAGGGGGTGGCTGATGATGATAACGACTTTCTGTCCTCACAATCCCAACCCAGGTTTTCTGATGAGCCAAAGGTCTCTCCAGTGTCTCTTGCACAACTGCTTCCTAGGGAGTAGATGGCACCTGTCAGCCTCCTGCCCTCCTGAGCAGGGAGAGGTCAGTGATTCAGCTCGAATGGACAGGTGGACCAAAATTTTTGGTGTTATCAAACAACGGTTCAATCTCCACATCATCCATTTTTTCATGTTTTCCTGTTTTTTTCCATCCAACAATTTGTCAGTGACTGACAGCTCCTTCAATCAACAATCCCCTTCAGGTGATTACCTTTCAGCAACCCCTTGCTGGGTGTCTCACATGGGCATGGTACGGTGTAACCTCTGAGAAGGAACCACAATATTTGAGTTTTGAGGTCAATAAGGAAATATGTAAACTTGGTAGGGTTGCACTTCCAATTTTTATCACAATAAAAAATCACCAAAAATCTTCTGTGAATGAACACACTTCTGTGTTTGGGAGGGTTTGAAAAACTGGAGAGAGAAAGAAAATCTTTAATTTCCCTTTGGACATTGTGATTTTCCCAGGGATGTACCTCTAATGAGAAAGATGAAAGACAAAAGGACTATCTTGTCTGTGATTATCCATTCTGTAGGTGGGTTAGCCAGCTCTGACACCAAATCCACCTTCTCGGCTTACTGCTTACAAAACACACCTTTCTACACTAAATGCACTTTGAACCAACCATAGACTGAAGTAAAATGACAACAATCCTAATGAAATTTAGGAAAAGAAGTTTTCTTTGAGCCAACTGATTTCTTCTGAGTCTAATAAGCTCATCTTGGATTTGGAATATTTCAAAAGAGAACTACTTCAAGAGAGAATAAAATTTGCACATTCTTATCTAATGATAAGAAATATAGAGTTTAAAGTTATATATACATTTAAAATTATGGATTTGTTTGCCCTACATGATTTAGTTCTAAGAAAATCAAGTGCTTTCCTAATTACCATTTAAAACAAGTAAACAAACGTGAATGGAAGAAGAATAAAGCAAAAGGAACTAATCAATTGTTATTATGCAAAAACATCAAATAATATCATCTTAGTAATGGGTAAGGAAGGCAGCATTTTAGTTACTTTGAGATAATATTTTAAAGTAGAAAAATTAGGTGCTGGCCCCATGGCCGAGTGGTTAAGTTCACGCACTCCGCTGCAGGCAGCCCAGTGTTTCGTTGGTTCGAATCCTGGGCGCGGATGTGGCACTGCTTATCAAACCACGCTGAGGCAGTGTCCCACATGCCACAACTAGAAGGACCCACAATGAAGAATATACAGCTATGTACCGGGGGGCTTTGGGGAGAAAAAGGAAAAAAAAATACCTTTTTAAAGTTGAAAAATTAATTTGAAAAATTCCTAATTAATTGCAGAATGCTTTGCAAAATCACAACAAAATAAACATAAATGTGAGGTATCTTGTTAAAAATCTTAAATTGGAAAAGTCCAAAATAAACTTATTTATTTCCAAAGTATAGTTTAAGGAAAAAGAATTTGAAAAGATATTTTAAAAATATGATGGTGACTATTCATTTTAGTGTTTCAACAACTACCAATTGTTTAGAGGAGGAGAAATAAGTGTTAAAACTCTAAATATCTGGCTTTATAAAAAAGGGAAAACATCATCTAAGAAACAGATATTTGCTTTAAAAAAACTCTGACAACAAATTGAAAAAGATTTAAATTTTATTTGTAACCTTGAAAATATGGAATAAAAATTTTAAAAAGCACGTAATAGACACAAGCTTTAATTATCTGCATAGAGTGTTATATATATACTTGGAGATCTGCTTATATTTCACCAAGAAACAAATCCAAATGCTTCTGTTCTTTTCCTGAGTATCCAAAGAGCATGTTAGTAAAATGAAGATATTTAACTTCTGATTCAGCTTTGACCTTTTTTGTCTTTGTGTGAAGATCTGAGTCTACTGTCATCAGTCAGAGGAATTAAGTTTAATTGTTCTGAGGTAGAAAATTGAAGATATTTTAACAAAATGGACCAAACACTCAGAGTCAGCCATTCAAATTGCAAGTACAGATAATTCTTTAAGTTGAATCTAAAATAAAACTCTGTCCTTCCTCCACTAAGGGTGGTGAGGTCAAGCACAGGAGTGAGTCTCTTTAGATAAAATACTTCCATGTCAAAGGTTTCACGTCAAATACTTTCAGAGTCAAATGTCAAAGCTTAAACTAGTGCCTTTTGATACACTAATTGAAAATACACTATGGTTCAAATAAAGGTTACTAGGTGTGTCTAGGGAAAGCAAAAGGGTTACAAAGAAACTGTTGCTATGTAATGAAACAAGGCACTTGAATATTAATTAACTGCAGAGATTGGAAACTATTGTTAAGCATCTTAAGCACAGGTCTGAGTCTGACAGAGTGCTTGTTCATCTATGCAGCAACTACCTAGAGAACCCTTTCTCTCCTGTTTCGATGGACAGAATTGACATGCATTTATTTGTCCATTTTTGGTTTAACTATTCAATCCTGTTTGTAGGCTCTTCTCAAAGTTTCTGAATGGACTCAGAGGAAGTCTGCAGTAGAGTCTATGATTACTAAACTAACTTCCTGAAATTTTAGGTAATAAATAACAAATTTTAGCTAAACAGAGACTATGTCATTCTTTTAGCTTTTTAAGCAATTCTGTTCTCATACGGATTTGTAAATAGGAGGAAAGACCTCATTTTACATGTTCAAAGTTAAGACTAAAACTCATGAATGACTGCTTTGATGATAGGAAGGTTCTGCTCATGATGCAGAAAACAAATCCCTGCCTTGCTGTCAGGTGTCCAAACATGCCCAGCTCTTGCACATTCTAACCCCACCTTCATGCTTTACTTTCCCTGCTGGAACTGGCTTTCTTGTGCACGTCTGACAATGCAGATTTTATCTGTGGTTCAAGAACTACTGTATTCTCTCTTCTGAAAAATTCAGCCAATAGTTGGGTCCCTGTTGGCCTCTCAGAAAGCCCTTTCCTAAGCTCAAATATTATTTAATTATACAGTGCCTTCCACTGTGCTATGATTTGGATGTGTGTGTATGTGAGTCATTTTCCCAAAAAAATGGCAAAACTTCTTTGAATTCTGGAGTCTTTATCTTATAGATTTCTACTACACCATACTGGCAGGAAATCAGTAAGTATTTGTAATTTCCAGATCAATTTTTTTTTAAACAAGTTAGATATAAATGAATATTTCCTTCACAACTCTTACCATAATTTGCATACACGCACTCACAAACACATGTACACATGAATGCATATAAATACATACATTCATAATGGCAATTGCCCAATAGATATTTAGAAAGTTAAAAATGTATACATCATATAAGAGAGAAAATAATTCAATTTAGTGAGTATGATTTTGAGAATGGCAGTAAAATTTTACCTATTCCTTCATCTCCACATTCCAAAAACTTACAACACTAGAAGTCCATGCAACCCCAAACATATCACCTTAAGATAAAAAAAAAATCATCTTAAATATCAGGTACTAAGAAAGGCCTTGCCATCTGGAAACTTCTTTTCCTGCAAAGGTGTGATACTGCAACCACCAAGAACAAATACCTGCACATAAAAAACCCTCTATTTGTAAAGGCTACATGTAGTCATGGTCAGTTTGAGTAGGAGGTTGGAGAGAGTGTAGGAATGAGCTTGGAAAGGACATACAGAAGCAGAGGATGCGAAAAAATTAAAAGCAAGGAGCATTGAAAAATCAGAGGGAAATATGTCCTCTACATGGCAGGGGAAGTGTGCTGTGGTATGTAAGGGGGCCAACATGAGTGCAATGAGAGAGGAAGGTTACCAGGGAGTTTGAAAGAGATGAACTACTTAGGAGGGACCTCATGGAGATGCATATTGCCTGAAAGCCAGGTGGAGAACTTTGGGCATGATAAAACAGAAAATATGGAAAAATTACATAATAATGAATTGTGAAAGCATTTAACATTAGTTTTCATTTCCTTATACACTGGGATTGGAATTATAGAGGCTAAGGAAATAAACATGATAGTCAAAATTAAAATTGCAGTTTTTTTTACCTTTAGCCTCATAGGATCATGTCAAAACCTCATGACATGTGTCAGCTCCCCCACCGCTTTCAGTGCGGTGAAGTGACATATTGCACTTGCGATGCATTTGTCAGAGCATGAATTTCATCTTTGCTCCCCTATCCTCCTGGTTTTTAAAAATGTGTATACAGTAACAATTTACTTTTGTTGGAGCACAATTCTACTGAATTCTACAAATGCATAGCCTTATGCTCACCACCACAATTCTATCACTCCCCAAATTTCCTCATGCCACCTCTTTATTCACAATACCTTCCCCGACTCCCTAACCCTAGGCAACCACCAAATCTTTTTCCTTCTATAAATTTGCTTTACTCAGAGTAATATAAACGATATCACACAACATGCAGCCTTAAAGACTGACTTCTTTCACTTTAAGATTTGTCTATATTACTGCATGAATCAATAGTTTACCTGTTTTCTAAAAACAATCCTGAGTAGTATCTCATTATACAGTTGTATAGCAGCTTGTTTATCAATTAACCAGTTGAAGGAAATCAGAGTTGTCTTCAAATTTTGTTAATTATGGATAAAGCAGTTATAAATTTTCATGTACAGGTTATGTGGGTGGTGTGTGAATATTTTTTCCATTTCCTAGAAGTGAAAATGCTGATAATAACATGGTAGGTGTATGTTTAACTTTATGTAAACCAATAATCTATTTTCTAAAGTAGCTGTACCAGTTTGCTTTCCAGAGGAAATGTGTAAGAGTCCTGGTAGCTCCACATCCTCACCAGCACTTAGTATGCCGTTTTTAAAAACACATTCTAATAGGTATGTATCCATCTTTCAACATAGTTTTCTTCTCTTATTGAGGTAAAATTGGTTTATAACATTATATAAATTTCAGTTGTACATCATTATATTTTGACTTCTGTAAGCCAAATAAATCAGATGAGAAAGACAAATACCATATGATTTCACTCATGTGGAAGATAAAAGAAAACAAACACAGATACAGAGAGTAGATTAACAGTTATCAATGCAGTTTTAATTTATAATTCTGTAATTATTAGTGATATTGAACATCTTTTCATATACACAATTGATGTCATATACCTTTTTTTGGTGAAGTGTTTGTTTAAATATTTTATCTATTTTTATTGGGCTGCTTGTTTTCTTATTGTTCACTTTTGAGTGTTCTTCATATATTCTAGATATCAGCCCTTTGTTCAAACGTGATTTGTAAATATCTTCTCTCAGTTCGTAGCTTGTCTTTTCATTCTTTTAATCGTATCTAATTGCAGACCAATGTATTTTAAGTCCAATTTGTCCATTGTTTTTTTTTCTTTTATAGGCCATGCTTTTGATGTAGTATCTAAGAAACACTTTTGGCTAACCCCAAATGAGGCAAAATTTATCCCATGCTTTCTCCTAGAAATATTCAAGTTTTACATTTTACATTTACATCAATGATCCATTTTAGTTACTTTTGTGTAAGGTGTTAGGTGTGTGTCTAGGTTCATTATTTTGCTTATGGATGTCCAATTTTTCCAGCAGTATTTAAAAGATAATCCAGATTAACTTTTCTCTTGCACTTTTGTCAAAATTCAGTTGACTACGCTAGTGTGGATTTATTTCTAGACTCAATTGTGTTCCATAGATCTATGTGTCTATACAGTAGTCCCCCTTATCTGCGGTTTCAGATTCTACAGTTTCAGTTACCCATGGTCAACCGTGATCTGAAAATATTAAATGGAAAATTCCAAAATTATGTGCCATTTTGAGTATCATGATGAAATCTCAGACCATCCTGCTCTATCCCACTTGGGATATGAATCATCACTTTGTCCGTTGTAGCTGCATTATATACACTATCTGGCTGTTAGTCACTTAATAACCATCTCAGTTATCAGGTCGACTGTTGAGGCATCACAGTGCTTGTGTCCAGGTAACCCTTATTTTACTTAAAAATAGCCCCAAAGTGCAAGAGTGATGCTCATAATTCAGACATGCCAAAGAGATGTCATGAAGTGATTCCTTAAAGTGAAAAGGTGAAAGTTCTCAACTTAATAAGGAAAGAAAAAAATAACATGCTGAGGTTGCTAAGATCTATGGTAAGAATGAATCTTCTATCTGTGAAATTATGAAGAAGGAAAAAGAAATTCATGCTAGTTTTGCTGTTGTACCTCAAACTGCAAAGGTTACGGCCACAGTGTGTGATAAGTACTTAGTATAGGAGTAAACACAGTATATTTTGGTGGGTACGATCTGTGGTTTCAGGCATCCAGTGGGGGTTTGGAGCATACCCCCCATGGATAAGGGGGTACTACTGAACTTTTGACAATAACTCTGTTTTTGTTTCTTTTTGTGTGTGTAGATTGGCACCTGAGCTAACACTGATTGCCAATCTTCTTTTTTTTCCCCTTCTTCTTCTCCCCAAAGCCCCCCCAGTACATGGCTGCATATTCTAGTTGTGAATGCCTCTGGTTGTGCTATGTGGGATGCTGCCTTAGCATGGCTTGATGAGCAGTGCCATATCTGTGCCCTGGATCTGAACCCATGAAACCCTGGGCCGCCAAAGCAGAATGTGCAAACTTAACCACTCAGGCATGAGGCAAGCCCCAATAACTCTGTTTTGGTTGCTATAGCTTTATAGTAATATACAATGTCAGACAATGTAACTTTCAAACTTTGTTCTTTTCCAAAATTGATTAGATATTACTGTTCCTTTCCTTTTTCATCTAAATTTTAGAATTAGCTTATCAATATCTACAAGTCCTTAAGTTTCACCAAATATAGAATAACAATAAAGAGAAAGAAATGACATACAAGAACAAAATAGACATTCTGGGATTGAAAAGTACAATAAGGAAAATAAAAAACACACTAAAGAGACTCAACAGCAGATTTGAGGTGGTGACAGAAAGAACCAGGAAACTTTAAGATAAGTCAATTGAGATTATCCAGTCTGAGAAACTGAAAAATAAAATCAAGGAAAATGAACAGAGCCTCAGAGACTAAGAGATGCCATCAAATGTATCAACACATGCATAGTGGGAGCCTCTGAAGGAAAGGGCAGAGGGAAAGGGACAAAAAGCTAATCTGAAGAAGTAATTTCCTCAAACTCTCCAAATTTAATTTAAAACGTTAATCTATGTATCCAAGAAGCTCAATAAATTCCAAATAGAATAAACTCAATGAGTTCCACATCTAAATATATTATAGTCAAATTGACAAAAGACAATGACAAAGAGATAATCTCAGAAACAACAAGAGGAGAATATCTCATGGTGTACAAGGAATAGCCAATAAGATTAAAAGATGATTTCCATGAGAATTAATAGAGATCAGAAGGCAGTGGGATGACATATTTGACATTGATGTAGGAAATAGATTATCAACCAGGATTCTATATTCAGTAAAACTATCCTTAAAAAATTAAGGAGAAAATAAGACAGTCCTAGATTTTAAAAAATTGAGAGGATCAGTTGTTAGCATATGTGCCTTACAAGAAATTCTAAAGGGACTTCAAGGCTGAAATGAAAAGATAAAACAAACAAGCCATACAAAGAGTGGTGGTAAATGTAACTACATAGGTAAATGTAAAAGGCAGTATCAATCTGTTTTTATAAAAGCTTTCCATTCCCATATAATCTGAAACACAACTGTATAAATCAAGAGTTACTAAACTGTGTTCATGGGCTTATAATGTACAAACATGTAATTTATATGACCACAACAGTAACAATGAGGGGGAGACAAAGGAGCTATATATTATAGAAACTTTAAAGCAAAATTTCTGTAAAGTATTAAACTTAAGTTAGTATTAATTTGAACTAGATTGTTTTAAAGTTAAGATGTCAATTGTAATCTCCAGGGAAAACACTAAGGACATAACTTTTGAAACTGCAGAAAAGGAGGGAATTAAAGTGGTATACCTGAAAATGCACATTTAACACAAAAGACGGCAGTAGTGAAGAAATAGAGGAACAAAAAACACATTAGACATATAGAGAACAAATAGAAAATGCCAACTGTAAATCCTACCTTATCAGTAATTACATTAAACGTCAAAATCACTAAACAATCCAATTAAAAGGCAGAAATTGACAGAATGGATTAAAGAGGAAAAAAAAAAATACGTGATCCAATCATTTGCTGTCTCTTGAATATAGGCCAGGATTGGGATTGCCAAGTCATAGGGGAGGTGCATATTTAAGTTTAGGATATAGCTTTAAACAGTTTTCTAAGATAGTTGAGTCATTCAGTTGTGGGTGTATCTGCATTTCTAATATTTCCTAGAAGATATCATTTCCTCCACATTGCTCATTTTCTCCATTGAGAAAACCAAAGTATTACATAATTAAGTATCAATACTGACAAACTAGTTTTCCCCTTCAGGTCCCTGTTTTTCAGCATCATGTGATAAAATTAGAGCCAGTGAGAGGGAACCTAAAATTCAAATTGTTCAAATAAATTTTAGGCCAAACAAAAAACACTTAAATGCTTTCAATAAAACTCCTCAATTGGTAAGCTCTAGAAGTATGGTTAACAAAACAGGAGTGAGTGAAACTCCAACCCAGCATAGTAATAGATTCTCAAGCCTGAGCAAGAGCTACTCCCTGTCTCTTTTTTATTTTTATTCTCAATAAATCTAGGTTTGTGTTTAATTTTTGAGAATGATAATCATGTATGCAGAAAATAATGCCTTCATACATTAATTTATATTAATTCTTCTAACTGGATAGTTCGTTAGTTTTTTTGTTGTTATTGTTTGATATACAATAATGCAAAATATCTCCAGAGCTAAATAGGCATTGTCAAACAGTATTCCTTGTAAAAGTAATGTTGTGGTTCCAGCAAGATAAGTCATGTTATAACAATGATTTGGGGCATGCATGTTATCTCATTACCTTTTCTTCCATTGACCAAAAACAAGCACAGGTAGTTACAAACCTAAAACATGTATTTAAACATTAGCCTCTCCTCAGGCAATTAGGTTTTCCTCCTTCTTATGCCCTCCTCCAACTCTAGAGATCTCAGGATTTCAGACAGAAAAATCATTTGGTGGTGGTGTCATGTGCTGGGGAGATGCTGCTGCTCAGCATTGTAGCTTCTGTGTTATGCTCCCACTTGATATGGTTACTGGGAACAAAGTCCTCTACACCAGTTAACTTTCCCAGACATCATTTCCTTTAAAAACCTGCCCATTTCTCAAACCATTGATATTTCTGAGAAGGAGGCCAGCATCTTTTCCTCATAGTATCTTTGATAAACACTGTGAGTATCCTCAGCATTCAAATTTGGGTGACATTCTCAAGAATGTATGTATTTGGCTCCATTTCCCAGAAGCTTGGCAAAAAGTCTGACTGTTAAGTTTAGGAAAAAATGATCAACTGTTTTAAACTATAGAGAAACAATTCAGATGCAAACTTTCCCTGCTGTACTGAACGTAGTTCTTAGATTCAAGAAAGTTTCATATGCCTGCTACATACCAACTTGCTGCTCAGGAATGACTGAAACAGAGGAGAGCACCTGGATCAATAAAATATAAAAGTCACAGAACACAAAGAAAAGAATTCATTAGAAGGAGACGAAATCTGCAATTGCATAGGGAAATTACGAGTTATCATTTTGTATTCAATAAAATCAGAAAACTTGCTGGACAATAAATAGAAATGGTTTGGCTCTTTTGGCAAGTCTGGTTATCAGCGCAAAAGCAAGTGATTCAGTTCTGTTAAGTGACATCGGAGGTACTTTTCAACAAAGCTTAGCTGCCATACACATTGAGAGAACTGATGACAACTCGTAGTACGTTAATCAGAGAACCTTTACACCAACCTCAAGAAAGTTCTCACCAAGTTTTTTCTAACCAAATTAAGAGTGTGATTCTGCTAATATATACACACAAAAGCATAATGGAAGTGGAGGGCATGAATATCTTTGTTATTTTTCATGCTCTTTGCACTGTATGACTGAAATGTACAGATTTCTAGAGGACAGAAATGTATTTCATTTTCAGCACTAGGCACGTGGTTAAATGTTTAATGTAAAATGTGAATATGTTGTCACTTTAGAGGACCCATGTGCAAAAATGAAAATATATGGGTGCAGACCTATAAATTACACATACATTCTTATATACTTATTCTATGTTCATAGTCCATTCAAATTAGAGACACTATTCAAGATTTCTTTGATAAGAAATGTCACTAAGGTAACTTATGCACTTCCTCTGGACTCCTCATTAAATGGATGAAATAAAAGCATAAATGAATGAAATAAATTAGGGCATCTTTCTCATTCAAAACAAAAACAGCTTCAATTCTGAATGTGAAGGGTAAACAAACGTAACTCAAAATGCATAAAAAATAGCTCCATCAAGCACAATTTAGTTGTTGTCATTGATTTCTTCTATGTATGCCATCACCTCCACTAGGATTGGAAGCAGAGATGGGAAAAACATTAACCGTTCTTTCATATTCTTGGCAGTTCTTGATTTCCTGATCTCTCTCTCTCTCCATAGAGCTCTCTAAAGAAAAATATGAGGCTTTACTCAGGGTTTCTATGCTCCATAGACTGAGTGCATTCTACCAAGTACACTGAAATAAAGTAAACAATTTTATTTCCTTTAGAAAATGTATCCTATATCTAAAATAAATAACCATAGAAGCTTCCAAGAAAAACTGCCAAATTTCCAAGAAAAATTTTGGGAGAAACTTTATTTAGTATTAGATTCATATACTTATCTTTCTCTGAGTAAATAGGACTTTTTGTTTCCTCAAGCTTCTCTTTAATTTGGAAATGAAAGGCATCAATCAGATCAATGACAAAAGGCAAAGAGAGTAGCTGACGGTCCTGGGCTCCAAGTCACACGTGTTCATAATTGATTTACATTGCAAGCAGCCATGGTATTTCTTGAGAATCTCCCTTGTCTAACAGATCTATGGCTATCTCAAACCTGCTGCTGCTTTTTAATAGAAATAAAGGTGAGAAGCCAAAACCAAGTAAAGCAATCCCCAAATTTACTGAACAGGAAGCTCAAGGAACATAACCTGATTTTATTCCCTATCTGCATCAGTTTCATTGGATCATTCTTTTTTTTAAACTTTTTTTCTTTTCTTTCTTTCTTTCTTTTTTTTCTTTTGAGGAAGATTAGCCCTGAGCTAACTGCTGCCAATCCTCCTCTTTTTGCTGAGGAAGAATGGCCCTGAGCTAACATCCATGCCCATCTGCCTCTACTTTATATGTGGGACACCTAAGACAGCATGGCTTGCCAAGCAGTGCCATATCTGAACTGGCGAACCACGGGCCGCCAAAGTGGAACATGAGCACTTAACCAGTGAACCACCGGGTGGCCCCTGGCTCATTCTTATAGTGATCAAATCTAGAGATGTGGATAACGTCCTTCCAGAGGAAAGTAAGGAAATCCAGAACATTCATTGCTTTATTTGCAAGGATGGTATATTCTTCACAGACATAAATCTATCCAAGGATTATAAAATAGCTTTCTCCTTAAAAAATAAAAAGAAAGAAAACAAACACATCTGACTATAGTCCTAAAAACACATATAATAGAAGGAATCTGCATTTTTATCAGATTTGAAACACACTATTCAGGACATGTACTGTCATGGGGGAGTCTATTTTTCTGACTGAATATCATTAAAATGCCTTCACTCTCTTCTTCCATTAAGTGTAGAAATATGAAAAATAAAAATCAAAGATGTGTTTCTGTAGAAACTTCCCACCACAATTGAGTCTTTTTCTTTGCTTTTGCTCTGAGCAATTCTTTTTTTCTGTATAAAACTATTTATAATATTTGAGGTACATGTGATGTGTCTACAATATGGAGAAAAGATTCGGTTGCTTGGAAAACACTACCTGGCCATGACTATCGCATTCCCTGCCCCAGATGCCTGTTTCCCTAGTGGGTCAACTGGCAGGCCAGCCCCTTCAATGCCCCTCCTGAGGAAGGGCACTGACTCTACCATTGCCCACCATAGGGACCTTCTGTCGGTGTCTGGTGTCCTCATTCCTAAACAGGGTTAGCACAGGAAATGTTCATGACTACTATTCTTCACAGCTACCTTCCCTGTTATATTCCTGTAGAGACTTGATGTGTATTTTGGGAATGTGCATATATTCTGGCCAAATGTACTAATACACTAATATGAAAACTCATTCTAGGCATTGTCAAATAAAAATGGCAAGTAATAGGATATATTGGAATATATGAGGAAGCCATTTTGGTGTAAACCTAATTCGGCCTGACCTTGTCTTTCCAAAAGGGCCTGACCGAGGCCATTGAGCATGCATTGTATATCTGCTTTAGAGATTCCCTATGGCAAGAGCAAAAGGCCCTTGAGATAAAGGTGCAACTTCCCTCCCCCTCCCAACATTGGTGTCTCCTTAAGGATTAAGCATCTTTCCTTAGGCTAGAAACTGATTGCTGCGCTCACCTGTGACCGCCCAGCTCGAGACAATAGACGTGCCTCCTGCTACGCCCACGAAGATAGCAGACCCACTACTTGCTGTGTCCATCAAGTGCTGTGCCGACAGGGCAATCTTGTGACTATTGTGGGAGGGACATTTCAATCATATGTGAAACACCCTCTTTGAGGGTATATAACCGCCCTATGTACCCCCACTTCTTTGGAGTGCTCTGTTCCTTTGTGGAAAGACTCTCCCGGGTTATAATCCTCGGATTTCGGCTCAGAGTAAACTCACCCAAATTTTCATTTACAGATTGGTTATGGATTATTTTCGTCGACAGCATCTTCACTTTAAATGTGATGAATCTAGGTTTAATCAAACAACTCAGGAAGAATGTACCAAGTCACTGTTTAAAATATATGTCTTTCCTAAACACCACTTCTCTGTTTATTCCCCAAACCTAAAATAATACAAGTTAGGGCCCTCCTCATTGCCCAGGCTGATGGAGGGAGCATATTTACTCATGAATCTTCTTTTATACAGCCTTTTGATTGACACACAGCATATATGCAGAAAGTAGATGTGGTTATAACATCCCTCATCTATTTGTTGGCGGCAATCATTAGCATGCCAATTCTCATTCAGCTATAAAGGACTGAATGTGGACATAGTTTGCAAGGGGGTTCGGAGTGAAGACCCAAGCACTGTATAAATAAAACTTTTATTTAAAAAAATAAGAAAATTTCTTTCCCTTAAATATTAACTGTTGCAGTCCAATACATAAAGAACTTGGAATTTGACACTCCAGTCTATATAACAGGAAAAAGCAGGACAAACTGAAAATCAATGACCTTTTTTGGACCCATCAGAGAATTGAAGTTGCTGGGCAAACCCCGGGGGATCCTGAAATCTGGAGAGACAGGTACATCCAAGGGAAAAACGCTGAGATCGGTTTACCTGGAGCAGAAGCTGCTAGAGCCATAAAATAGTAGGAACACTTAAATGGTGATTTTGAGGAAATGCTAGAGGCCAAGTTGGGATAGAGTAAAAGTTGGAAGTCACAGCCCAGTATTAGGGGAGTCCAGCACTTTGTGGGGTTCACCTCCGGGAGCTCATAAAGTTCTCACAGTGAACATCCAAGAAGATACCCTCTAGATTTTGGGGCAGGAAGTGGTGAGTTGGGGAGGTACCATGAAGTAGGGTGTAGTAATCATTGTGAAATATGCACAGAATCTTCTCCATAACAAAGACCAACAATGCAGGACAAAAAGGTGTGCTTAGAGCCTTATCCCAGTTGGGAAAAGGGCATTCCTCTCATTCCAGCCACCTCTTGCCTTCTCATTTCACCTAAGAAGGCATGGGAAGAGAGTCAACAGGGTCAGGGCTTCAAGGAGATAGATGGGGACATTGCAGCCAGGGAAGGAATAGAGGTCAGGAAGTAGAAAAGCTGTACCAACACTTGTGAAGGTCACAGTTCTGAGACACAATCCCACTGAAAGACTGAGGTTTAGTCAGAAGATTACAGGAAGGCCTTCTTCATCCATAGTTTACCACCTCCCAAACAGAACTCCAATATAATTACAATGTATTGTAGCTTTAACTGCTATAAGAAACAGACTGTCTCTCAGGAGCAGTAAATAAGGAAATCCAGAATCAAGAGGGGAGACAAAAACAAGGCCATTTCAGGAATCTGAAGCATCCTGCACATACAGCTACAAAGAACAAGAAACACAGCTTGACTCCTAGCCAGATTAACATAAATATTCATACCAAGGCCTAGTTAACTCAGTTCCCATGATCTCATACAACACTCAGCTTTCCACAAAAAATGATCAGGCAGGTCAAAAGGCAAGAAAAAAACATAGTCTGAAGAGAGAAAGCAATCATCAGAACCCAGACCCAGATATGAAACAAATGTTGGAGTTATCAGAAAAGAAATGAAATTTAAAGCAACTATTATTAATATTTGAAGGATCTAAAACAAAAAAGTAGAAAACATGTAAGAACAGATGGGTAATGCAAGCAGAGAGAAGGAAACTCTAAGACAGTATCGAAAGGAAATGCTAGAAGTCCAAACCATGGTAACATAAAGAAGAATGCCTTCAATGGGCTCATCAGTGGACTTGACATGGCCAAGGAAAGAATCAATGAACTTGAAAATGGGTCAATAGAAACTTCCCAAACTGAAATGCAAAGAGAAAAAAGAACTTAAAAATAAACACGACAGAACATCCAAGAATTATGAAATAATTTCAAAAGGTGTAACAGATATAATTGGAATACTAGGAAAAGATGAAAGAGAGAACAGACCAGAAGCAAGATTTGAAGTGATAATGTATAAGAGCTTTCTCCTTATTGATGTACAGCAAACAACAGATCCAGGAAACTCAGAGTTGTGCAGGATAAACAGAAATAGACAGACAAACAAACAATCCTGCACATAGGCATATCATATTCAAACTGCAGAAAATCAAAGTGAGAGTGAAAATCTTGAAAGAAGCTGGGGTTGTGGAACACCTTATCTACAAAGAAACAAGTATAAGATTTACAGTGGATAAACCATGCAAACAATAAGAGAGTGGAGTGAAACATTTAAAGTATTGGAAGAAAAAACCCACTAACTTAGAATTCTAAGTGCAGAGAAATTATCCTTCAAAAGGGAAGAATGAAGATTTTCTCAGAAGAGCAAATACTAAGGGATTTCATTGCCAGGAGACCTGTTTTGCAAGAAAGGCTTAAAAAAAGTTCTTCAGGGAGAAGGAAAATGATAAAGTCAGAAACTTAGATCTACAAAATGAAAAAGAGCACATCAGAGTAGGAAAAAGTGAAAGCAAAATAAATTCTTTCATTTTTCTAATTGTCAAAAATCCAAAAGAAAAATTTATGTAAAGTAATAACAGTAATTATTTGGTGGGTGATTATAACATATGGATAAGTGAAATGTAGGATAGCAATCTCACAGGGATGAAAGTGTGGAACTTACTTGAAATGGTGTACTCTTATTTGAAGGCGTACTTAGCTTACTTAAAAATGTACATTGAAAAACTGGGCCAGCCCCTGTGGCCTAGTGGTTAAGTTCAGCATGCTCCACTTTGGCACCCCAGGTTCAGTTCCTGGGCGCAAACCTCCACCACTTGTCTGTCAGGGGCCATGATATGGTGGCAGCTCACATACAAAAAGAGGAAGATCAGCAACAAATGTCAGCTCAGGGTGAATCCTCCCCAGGAAAAAATAAAAAGGTATATTGCAAACTCTAAGGCTACCATTCAAATTTTTAAAGAATCATAATGGCATACAAATAGAACAGTTAATACGGAATCATATAAATTGCTAAATTAAAATCAGAGAAGGTAGAAAATGAGGATGGGAGAGGAACAAAAAATAAAGGCATTGAAAAGAGAGCAGTTACAGTATATTAAATAGTAATCCAACTATACCAATAATCACTTTAATAGTGAGTAGTCTAAATGCATCAAATATCAAATAGAGATTGTTCGAGTAGAACAAGAAACTCTAAACATAAAGACTCAGATAGGTTAAAAGCAAGGAGATGGAGAAAGATACTACGTCTTAACAGTAACAAAAATTAGCTGGAATGTCTTTATTAATTTTTAGAGAAATCATATTTCAGAAGAAGGAAATTTATCAGGCATAAAGAGAGGCGTTACATAAGGATAAAGAGATGGATTCTCCAAGAAGAATAAGAATCCTAAACATGCATGCACCTTCAAAGAAAGCATCAAAATACATGCGGCAAAAACTGAAAGAAGAAAAAAGTCTTCTATTACAGTTGGAGACTTTGACACCCCTCTGTTAAGTAATTGATACATCAGGCAGGACATCAGCATGCAAATGTTTATAGCAGCTTAATCATAATTGCCAAAAACTGGTAGCAACCAAGATATACTTCAATAAGTGAGTCAGTAAATAATGGTAATCCATATAGTAGAATACTTTTCAATGATAAGAAAGAATAAACTATCAAGCCTCATAAAGGCATAGATGAATCTTAAATGCATATTGCTAAGTCAAAAAAGCTCATCTAGAAAAGGCTACATATTGGATGATTCTATTTATATGACATTCTGGAAAAAGGCCAAACTACAGAGATGTAGAGAGATCAGTGATAACCAAGTATTCAGCGGGAGGGAGTTGAATAAGTAAAACATAGGTGATTTTTTAGGGTGGTGAAATTATTCTGTGTGATACTGTAGGGTACATGCATTATGTGTTTGTGAAAATCGACAGAAGTTTCAGTACAAGGAGTGAACTTTAACGCCTGCAAATTTTTGAAGAATCATTTAGGAGCTTAAGGGGATCCCAGAAAGGAATACAGAATATGACAAAAGAATCTTTGTTACAAATGTATGCAACAACTTCACTGATGGTGATTGAGGGATAAATGCGTCGACTTAAGTAACTTGGGATATTGGTGGAGTCTGCAAGTCTAAAGAAAAAAAGAAACTGTACTTAAGTACTGTGCTCTAGTTAACGAGGTTGTTTCCATATGGGTATGGGTTATCAATTCTAAAACCACTACACATGCGTACTGGAATTGAGGAATTAAGCGAATGGATGGTGGATGGGAAGCCAAGATTCTAACTGTTGAAATGAGAGTTTACAGATAAGCTAGGGGAGAAGGCTAGAATGGTTCATGTTGTAATTGATTAGAACTGGAGACCTCAGTATGAACTCCTGTTTAGCCATATATATATATATGTAGGTATATATTTATGTACAGAAACATTTATAGATATGTGTATACACATTTTTCCAGAATGCCATGTAAACGGAATCACACAGTATGTAACTTTTTATAGATGAGCTTCTTTTATTTAACAATATGCACTTAAGATTAATCTATTCATCTAGTTATCATACATACATAAGTTTTCTTGTTCTATCAGCTGAGAGGACATAGAGCTGAAAGGACCCCAGTACAAAAGAGCACATCTCACACCCAGATCTTGATTTCTATTACTATTCTCTAATAAAAGGAACCAGGGCTTTTTGAGAAGTGGCTAATTTTAGGACTTCAGCAAGAAATATACAAGATGAGCCTGGAGCATCTTGTAGTGTCAAGAAGTAAGAAAGAAAGAGTTAAAAAAAATAATAGTAATGCTGGGTATGTCAAAGGGACGAAGGAGCTAACTGAAAGAGCTCCCAATGGCCAAAGCTGTAGCAATTTGTGTAGCAAAATAAAGTAATATTGGGTTATAACCCAAAGTACAAAATCAATATCCATGAGGCTAAACTGATATAAATAAATGATTGAATCAATCAGTAAATAGGAGAATAAACTTCTCTTGCAGGAGAATTCCATATAATATATGTAGATACTCTGCCTTCAAGGAGATATAGCTTAATTCCACACTTCTTACTCCACACACTTGTGTGTGTGAGCTGCACATGGTGACTTCCTTCCAACAAGGACAGAGTACCATATGAAAAGCTGGGGAATTACCTTTACAGTGGAGAAAACTACCGACAGCAGAGGGCACCACCTCAGCCAGGTGATCAAGGTTAAAATCAACAGTGAAAAGTCATGTTGACAGTACAACATGATGAGAATTGTACTTTACCTCTGTGGTCCTCCTCTCGTAAACCCATAACCCTAGTCTAACCATGAGAGAACATCATACAATTTGCAATTGAGGGACCATTCTAAAAAAAATCCTTGACCGATACTCCCTGAAAATGTCAAGGACATCAAAAACAATGAAAGTCTGAGAAAACTGTCACAGGCAAACAGAGCCTAAGGAGACATGATAACTAAATGAAAGATGGCATTCTGGCTGAACTCCTAGAACAGAGGAAAGATAGTAGGTAAGTAAAATCCAAGGAAATCTGAATAAACTGTGGACGTTAGTTAATAATACATCAATATTGGCTTATTAATTTTGATAAATGTATGGTGTTAATAATAGGGATACTGGGGATTGGGTATTGGGGACTATCTGTACTATCTTCACAATTTTTCTGTAAATCTAAAACTATCCTAAAATAAAAACCTTGTTTGAAAGAAATAAAAAAGCAATAGTATACCTCACAGTGTATGTACTAGGACTGGGAATTAACTGTTACACCAGATTTTAGCATGTTATTCTTATCTAAGCTTGTATAGTTATGTGGAGCAAATACTTGGACAATGTCTTACCATTTGCCTGTTCCTTCCCCAGGGCCACTCTGGTCTAGCTACCTGATTAATGCACAACATTGCCAAACAAATAGGCTGAGATTTTATCAGTACATTTTAAACAAAGATTTAAAAACAATTCCTGTGGGCATGAAAACAGGGGTCATTTTCCTCTTTTACAAAGGCTGATGATTTGTTCTCTGTTTCTATGAGTTTGTTTCTGGTTTTTTTTGTTTGTTCTTTTGTGTTTTTTTTTAGATTCCACATATAAGTGAAATCATATGATATTCTTCTTGCTCTGTCTGGCTTTTTTCACTTAGCATAATGCCCTCTAGATCCATCCACGTTGTCACAAATGGGAGAAGTTCATTTGTTTTATTGCTGAATAATATTCCATTGTATAATAATGTGTATATATATATATAACACACACACCACATCTTTTTTATCCATTCATCTACTGATGGATAATTAGGTTGCTTCCATACCTGGGCTATTAAAAAAATGCTGCAATTAACATAGGGCTGCATATATCTTTTTGAGTTAGTGTTTTTATTTTCTTTGGATAAATACCCTGAAGTGGTATTGCTGGATCACATGGTCATTCTATCTTTAATTTTTTGGAGGGATGGGAGGAAGGGCTAAATAAGTGAAGGGGATAAGAGGTACAAACTTCCAGTCATAAAATAAATAAGCCTAGGATGTAACATACAGAATAGGGAATATAGTCAACAATATTGTAATAACTTTGTATGATGACACATGGTTACTAGTCCTATCAGGGTGATGATTTTGCAATGTAAATAAATGTCAAATCACTATGTTGTATCCCTGGAACTAATGCAATAAACAAAAGAAGACTTCAAAAAAAAAGAAGACTGTTGATAAGTTGTGTGAACATTTGGTCCCCACCCTGTGTTAGGTGCTGATTTTTACCTGAGGGGTTTTTGATTGCATCATCTGATCAGAACACTATGGACTTTCTGGAAGTGGAGAGAAACTCCAGACAGACCCTAAAGACCCAACATAGGAATACTTTAGGTCTACTTCTTGACTTAGCCAGAAGGCAAAAGATGGAGTGAACCCCTAGTTCTGACCTGACTCACTGTGGGTCACCAGCATATATGAGCAGGGATGGGAGTGAAGACAACAGGTGCCCTGGGGGCATCAGGGTTCATTGGTGCCAGTACAAGGATGATGAGAAGGGAGGTGACTTCCCTTCACAAGGACCATGAAATGTACTTGTATTTTGGGCACTTTGGGTTTATTGGACATCCTGGTGTGTATCATATCGCTAAATACAAATCTGATAAGTTCATGCTTATGACATTAAAATTAATAAAATCATGTTAACAGTTTGAAATCTACAGCTTCAAAGAGAAAAACTATCAAACTTTATTTTTCAGTTTGTTCATTCTTAACTTGTATATTGTAAAGTACAAGCTGTTCACAATTTATAATCTATTTCTGGTGAAGTCAAATCTAATTTGTAAGGAGCAAATAATGTTAACAACAAACAGTAGTGGTTTGTTTTATCAATTTCCAATTGGGGTAACCTATCAAAGAAGCAAAATCAATTTGTGGTATTATTTGTGAAGCATTATTAATTAAAGGATTTATTGCTCTATATTTTTTTCTATCTGATTTTACCACGATGTGTATTTGATTTCTAAAAGTTTACAGTAATAAAAATAGCAAACACCTCACTTGGAGCATCATGTGAAATTTAAACTTTTAACAATGACATTTATGTTTTTATACATTCTTTAGAATATTCCCACCACAGAATAAGTTAGCATAAGAGGTGAGATAGATTACATTCTTCGTCCTTAAATAATTATTTGCCTATTTCCTTTACTTTACGACAGTTTTATACCCTGCAGGCAGTTTTATGCCTGGATATTTTGCACTGCTTTTACATTTAACTATAAAGAAGGATACATCACAACACGTTCTTTTTGATTATTTTATTTTACTTTTTATGTTTACTAAAGGAAATGTGGAAACCAAATATTTGGTCAGTTGTTAAGCATTTTACCAAATTACATTTGACTTTTCAGCCTGAGAGAGAATTTGGATAGCATGTTCTGAGTAGGTGTGTCTGTAGGGTGCTACTCTGTATATTTTACCAATCAGAGTTGGATTGTGGGATGAGGTAAAAGCAAGAAGACATTACTTTAAAAGGTCAGGAGTATATGTTGAGTGATGAAATGTAGGTGGTAGACACCATTGATCTGAGGAGTACACATAAACCAATACTATATATTATTTATCAAAATAACCCATGTACCTTAAATCCATTTGACTTCAGACAATGGTAGTCAGATTGGCACAAAATTTGGCTGAATAGGCTTTCACTTACATGAGCATCTGGCCTGTTCTCTGTGGTACAGGGAGCATTCTCCCACTTAGAAGTGGGATTGCAGGTTTAAATGAAACCTGCATTGAACATCAAGTTACTTTGAAGATGATTGTATTGATTTATGCTATAAATCTTCTCTTTTCCACACATACTCACCATTAGACACTTTCAAACAGCTTAATTTGTGTTAATCTCATAGTTTAAAATGGCAACTCATAGTTGTTTTCATTTATTTTCTATTTTATGTTATGGCAATTATTTTTTGTGTTAAATTGCTATTTGCAATTTTTCCTTTGTGAATTTCCTGTTTATATCTTATGCACACTTTTCTATTGCATTGTGGGTCTTATTTATTTATGTTTTGGTAGTGATTTATGGGACTGCTCCATTTAAGAAGGATATATATTTTTAAGATTTTATTTTTTCCTTTTTCTCCCCAAAGCCCCCGCAGTACATAGTTGTATATTCTTTGTTGTGGGTCCTTCTAGTTGTGGCATGTGGGATGCTGCCTCAGCGTGGTTTGATGAGCAGTGCCATGTCTGCACCCAGGATTCGAACCAACAAAACACTGGGCTGCCTGCAGCAGAGCACACACACTTAACCACTCGGCCACAGGGCCAGCCCCTAGGAAGGATATTATACAACTCAAGATTCTTTCAGTTGCAAGTCATAAAGTCAAATGCAAAGTAACTTAAGGAAAAAAGTAATTTACTGGATGTGTAACTGGAAACAATGGAGCCAGTTATGGTTTAAGAAAAGGATGAATGTAGGTACCCAAAAAATGCATAAGCATCAGGAATCAATCAATTTTATGGCATTTTTCTCACCCTTGTCCCACCCCTGACTGGTGGGGTGTGGTGTAGTTGAGAAGAAGGAGACCAATTTCTCGTTCTTTCCCTTGGAATGGAAAGAGCAGAGTGGAAATTATTTGCAATGTCCTAATCTGTCTGCGGGCTGCCCAAGGGACTGATATCTGTCTCACCTGACTTCAAGCTCAGACAGAAATGGGAGTATAGTTTGGACCTCAGGCTGAAAGCCAAGGAAGGCAGTGGCAAACACAGTGGTGTATGAAAACTACAGGGGAGTGAAGACTTGTGGATGCCTGGGGACAAGAGATTATAGGCAGAGAAATACAACAGAACACCTAAGTTCCATAGAAGAAACTGAGATGAATTTTTTTTTTTTTTTTGGAAATTAAGGCATTTTAAAGCAGTGAGACAAAATTGGAGGGGGAGGGGAACACACACACACACACACACAGATGGGACACATACCCATATAAGATCTGAGATCACCTTAAGCCTTCACCTTCAGCTGATCTCTAGGCTCAGAAACCTGCTAATTAGTAAAAATCTTCCACACTGGTCTGCAAAGATGCAGACTATGGCTTTATTTTCCAATGCCTAACTTTCAACAAAAGATCACATACAAAGAAACAGGAAAATGTGACACATTTAAAAGAACAAAATAAATCTCCAGGAACAGTCTCTGAAGGAAGCAGATGCACTGGATTTACTATACAAAGACCTTAAAACAACTATCTTAAATATACTCAAAGAACTAAAGGAAAACCTGGATAGAGAACTAAAGGAAATTATGAAAATAACCTGTGAACAAAATGAGGATAGAAACATAGATAGAAATTATACAATAAAACCAAACAGAAATTTTAGAGCTGAAAATCATAACTGAATCAAAGAATATTCACTAGAGGGGTTAACATCAGACTCTAACAGGAAGAAGAAAGAATCAGTGAACATGGAGATATGTCATGAAATTATCAAGTCTGAAGAGTAAGAAGAAAAACAAATGAAGAAAAGTGAACAGAGCCTAACGGACTTATGTGATATCATAAAACTGACCAATATGTGTATTATGGGAGTCTCAGAAGGGGAAGAGAGAGAAAAAAGTTCACGGAAGTTATTTGAAGAAATAATGGCTGAAAATTTCTCAAATTTGATTAAAAAAAGACATGGGTATACAAATACAAGACAATCAATGAACTCCAAGTAGGATAAATCAAGAAGATAAACACAGAGATAAATAAACTGTTGAAAGCCAAATACAAAGACAGAATCTTGAAAGAAACAAAAGAAAAGCAACTTGTCACATACAAACACTCACAAATAGAAAATCATTGGATTTCTCAGCAGAAACCTTGCAGGCCAGAAGGCAGCGTCCTTTTATTGCTTAGATGAGTAAGGTTTCTGTTAATATAAACAATTTTGGTTCACCTATTTCCCTGTGAAATATGTAAAAATTCCTTTCATTCTTGGATTTTATAAATGTTATCATTATGCACTGGCTGTGGGTTTTGGGTGGGAGACAAAAGAATAGACTTAAAGGCACTGAGAAGACATCTATGAAGATCATCTGCTTAAAGATGATTTCTCCTAGTTTTTTTATTTTAAAATTATTATTTCCCTGCTAAACTCTATTGTCTTTCCCTTTCCTTTCTCTCTCCCTCTCTTCTACTCTCTTTTTATTTCTTTCTCAATCCCTTTTTTCTGTAATTTCAGTTTTTATTTCCTGTAGGTAACTCTGTCATTGGTGTTGCTTTTTTCCCCTATATTTTGTAATAATTTTTCAGCTTCATTTACCAGATCATAGTGTTGTCTAATTACTATTCTGTCTTTTTAATGAATCTTAATTCTGGAAAGTTTAGCATTCATGTATTTAATTCTCCAGAAATCTGCTGCCTTCTTTTTTTATACAGTATTTACTATTGCTTTAGAGATGTAACAACCTCTCAAGTCTCTAAGAGATTATTAATTATTCTAAGCCTTTCTATTTTTGCCTTAATTCTGTTTTCTTAGAGTCCATAATATCCAATTGGTGCACTCTCCACTGAGTCAGTCAAGACTCCACACTTACTCAGCTCACTTCTACTGCAGATACTATATTTACAGATGTGTTTTCATAGTGTTATGTGGAATAAGGACACCACAGACAACAACCTAAGACTGAAGTATTATTGCAACCCCCCCAGAGCCCTTCAAGTCATTTCCCCTAAACATTGCCAAGGACTGGTCCTGCTCTTGCACAGTGCTAGGAAGAGTACTGAGGCTTTTCTAAGACCTTGTTGGAAATGAGTCATCTTAGCCTTGCCTGTGCTGAAGATCTCTCAACAATGCTTGAATCACAGTTAACACAATCTCATCTGTGATTACTTTTTATCCCTTCCTTCCTCCCTCTCTTTCTTCTTTATTTATTTCTCTTAAGGATCTTGGGTGCGTATAATTGGATGAGTCATAGTGCTTATTTTATGATATACAGTTACCATTGGTCCATTCAAAGCCTCTTTTTATTCATTTACTCAACTAGATATTTTTAACAGCATAATAAACTGTTACACTGAAAAACTACGACCTGAAGTAAAAGTTAAGACTTTGATAACAATTCACATCTACATAGGCAGTCTCTCCAAAACCCACTCATTTGCATACCTACAATGGAATAATCTTGGTGTTCAATCTTCCCTAGACTTCCTTTTGTATAGTTTTACTGCATCTATATGTATTCATATATAGACATTATATTTATGATTTGTTTTTTTCACTTTCTATAAAGGTTATCATTATGCAAACAATCTACAATGCAAATAATTTTCTGAGACTTTACTGGATGTCACCGTAGTTCAATTATCTTTACTAGTGTATACTTTTCCAGTGACTTATTCTCCATATATTCTTCAATAGTCTATTCTAATGATGATACCCTGCCTGAATTTTTTGTGACTCTATGAAATTATTTTATTTTTGTATGTTTTCTGTAATGTTAGTAGAATTATGGGATGGAAAAGAAGGAAGTGCTATGTTTAGTCAGCTATTTGGAACTAAAAGTACCATTGTTTTATCAAAACTGATGTTACTTTCTATAATCCAGATCTGAAACTTCAAAAGCTCAAGGAAAAAACCCTATTATCCAGCATCATTTGATTATTCTCACTTAAGTAAAAATATATATTCCCTGTGACCCAATATTTCCATTTATCTAAGAGAAATAAAAATATATGCTTGAAAAATTAAACAAAAGTGTTTATGGCAGTCTTTTAATAGCATAAAAATCATTGAAAACAACCTAAATGTCCATTTACAAGAGAAGGGAGAACAAATTTTGGAATATTCATACAAGAGAATAATACCCATCAAAAAAAATCCAGATAAGATGGAGTAAGCACATTCTACCCTGCCCCTCCTGCTGATTACAACTCAAAACCCTGAAACAGTATGTATGAAGGAACTATTAGAAGACTCTGGCAGGTGGAGAAAAGAAGGTAGAATGGCTAGGGACTTTGAGACTCAGCAGAAGACATGGTGGTAATTTTCCAGAGATTTTGTATTAATATTTCTTTATGGGAAAATGAACAGCCTGCAAATTGAAAATGCCAATGACACAAATACACACATGTCCATGTATTTACACACACACACACACAAGAAAACCCCACTCAAGAGAAAAAGAAGAGGGTGGCCCTGCAAAATGAAAACCCTTGGGATATGCTGCCTTACTCGAGGTGAAAACCATGAAAAAAAGCCGTGCTCTTCACTCTCCACCAAGTGGTGTAGTGATTGTGGGGTGGAGCACTGTAAAGTCCACCAAGTGCACTATCATGAGCAGAGGTAATGCTCATTCAACTCCCCAAGGGGGTCTGTGGAGACTGGGAAATAGAGATCTGCCAGCCATCCCCACTATGCACTAAGAAAACAACAGTAAAGATTTGGCTTCCCATCTCCTCCACCAAAAGAGAAGAAAGCTGGAAAAGTACTTTATATCCATGTATTAAGTTCTGGTCACACACTAAATTGGTGCATGAATGAAATCAACCAGAATTAACAGAGAAAAAGCTTTAAGAAATGAACTAGAATATGATATATGTGATTACAAATGGCTTCTGGATAGTACAAAGTAAGGCAGGCCAGAATAGTGCTGAATAAGCTTTGAAAATAAAATTAATGTTCAAATGACAGCCCACAAATGTGAGGCACAGCGTGCACTTGGAAACCAACTGATTTATTTGTTCCTAAACTAATAGATTTAAATAGGTACAGGAATCTCATAGTTTCATACTCAAAATGTCCAGAATATAATCTAAAATTACTCATCATATCAAAAATAGTGAAATCAAAATTGGAATGAGAAAAGAATCACCAGATATCAAAATGAAGAGAACACATGTGGTGGACTTATCTGAGAAGGATTTTAAAGCAGTGCTCAAAATAATGCTTCAATAAATAGAAGCAATAAGTGCTTCAATAAATAGAGCCCTCTTCAAACTTATGGGAGGAGAGAAAATCTAAGCAAATAAATACATACATACAAAAGAACTAAATGAAAATTTTAGAACTGAGAAATGCAGTAACTAAAATAAAACACTTAGATGGGCTCAAAGTGGAATAGATATGACAGAGAAAGAATTGGTGGATTGAAAATAGAAGGATAGAAACTTTCCAATCTGAACAAGAAAATGAAAATCAATTATAAAAATAGAAGAGCCTCAGCCTATGAAATATAACAAGAGAACGAATATCTGTTTTATGGATGTTCCAGAAGGAGAGAAGTAAAAGTGTAGTGTGGAAAAAATGTTTGAAGAAATAATGGGTGAAATCTTCCCAATATTGGGGAAAGACATAAACCTACAGATTTAACAAACTAAGAAAATCCCAAAAATATAAACCCAAAGAAATCCACACCTAGACACATCATAATTAAATTTCTGAAAACTTAAAAAAAAAAAAAGAAGAAAACCTTGAATGCACGCAGAGAGACATGGAGCATTACCTACAGTGGAACAGCTATTCAGACAACAGATTTTTCATCAGATATCATGGAGGTCAAAAGGAAGTGGCATAAAATTTGCTACTTGCTGAGAGAAAATTGTCAACCCAGAATTATATATCTAGGAAAAATATCCTTCAAGGATGAAGGTGAAAAAAACATTCTTAGATGAAGGAAAACTAAGAGAACTTGTTGCTCTCAGACCCACTCTAAAGGCATTGCTAAAGGAAGTGATTCATACAGAAAGAAATGACAACAGAAGGAAACATGAAATATCAGGAATTAAGAAAAAACAATGGAAATGGTAAATACCTGAGTTATTATAATACACTATTCTTCTCTAGAGTTTTAAAAAATTATATTTTACTTTTTAATAAAAAATAACATTGTCTAATTTAGTTCTCAATATTGTAGCAGAAATATGTAAGACAATTATATCATAAAAGACAGAGGGATAGGTCAAGGAATATAAGTGCTTGTGAGGTTTCTAGAGTCCACTTAAAGTGGTAAAATGTTCACATTGTCAGACTATGTTAAATATGTATACTGTAATTCCTGGAGCAATCACTGACACTATACCATTCCAATCAAAATCCCAAGAGGATTTTTTGGTAATTATAGAAGAGCTGTTTCAAAATCTTATTTATAGAGGAAAAGGTAGTAGAATAGGTAAAACAATTTTGAAAAAGAGTAATAAAGTTGGAGGAATCACACTACCTAATTTAAAGACTTACTATATGGATACAAGATAAATATAGTGTGGAATTAGTACATGAATAAGCTGAGATCAATGAAATAAAATAGAGAGTCTGGAAACAGACCCACACAAGTATAGCCAACTAACTTTTTACAAAGATGCAAATGCAAAAGTAATTCAATAGAGAGTTGACAATATTTTCAGCACATGGTGTTAAAACAACAATAGGCCAAACTGAAATTTAACCTATACCTTATACTGTATATGATGCAAATATTAACTCAAAATGGATCATAGACGCATATGTAAAACAAAATTATAATATTTTCAGAGAAGAACATAGGAAAAACATTCATGATCTAGGATTAACTGAAAAGTTCTTAGATGTGACATAAAATTAAGATCCATGAAAGAAGAACTGGATATCTCTTACACTGCTGGTGAGAATGTGGAATGATATAGCCACTCTAAAAACTATTTTGGCAGTTTCTTATAATGTTTAAACATAATACTAAACTAAAATTAAACTTACCCTTTCCACGTGATTTATCTATCCTACACCTGGTTATTTACCCTACAAAAATAAAAAGTTACGTTCACAAATTTTGTGCACAAATTTTCACTGTAGTTTTCTTTGTAAGAGCTAAAAATTAGAAACAATCCACATGTCATTCAATGAGTGGATACATATACAAACTATACTAAATCCATACAATAGAACACTACCCAGCAATAAAGGAAGAAACTATTGATGCATGCAACAATTTGGATGGCATTATTCCTAGTGAAAAAAGTCTCAAAATGTTTAATATTCTATGGTTCTACTTGTATAACATTCTTGAAATGATAAAATTAATCATGGAGAACAGATCAGCGGTTGTGACTGGTTAGATTTAGGTAGAGGACAAATTCTAAATGGGACAGATGGTTGGGAAACAAGTATAAATCAGATTTGCTTTGGGCAGCTAGATGAATGGTCACTTTCAGCTAGGGAAACTGAGGGATAAATAATTTGCCCAACCATCTGTCCCACTTAGAATTTGTCCAATTTTTTTTCATTTTTCAATGAAATACAACATTATATGAAATATTTCTAGACACCCTGTCAACTATGCCAAGTAAGCCAGGATACAAGGTTATCCAGTATATATGAGAGGAAGAAACAACATCTGAAGGAGAAGTGACTCTTGCCTTATAAAATCTCACTGAATGTGAAGCACTATACAAATGTGCATATTATTCTCTTCATCATTTATTTTTATTTTATTTATTTAATTTAATTTAATTTAATTAATTTTGCTTACCCTAAGTAAGATTTCCTTCACAAGTAAGGTGTACTCTCACTGGTAGCTTTGTTCTTGCCAAATGCCTGACTATCTATTAGTCACTGTTGGTCTTCATTATCTAACAGATGGCCCAGGAAAACTGGCCAAATCTAGCCACATCATATCTGTGCCTCGTGCAGCCCATGTCAGGAGCTGAGGAGGAGATTGAGGGCTTTGGGGAAGCTTGGTAAGGGAGAGATGGTCAGTTGTTTAAAAGGAAGTAGAAGAACACCAGACAACTTCCCTACCTCATAACATTTGCTTGGAGCCTATGATCATATTATGACTTCAGTAGAACAGTTCATTTTTTAGGAAGAGATATCACATGTGGTACAAGAGCTTACCACTCGCCAACTGGGTATTTTGGGGCAAGTTACTCAATCATCTGTAAAGTTAAGGGGTACATTAAATGGTTTCCAAGGCCCCTTTCCTAACTCCTTACACTGGTCAAGATTATATAATCATTTAATTGCTATTTGAATTCTCCACAACTTGTTTTACCACAAAAAGTCTCAAAAAGGATTTCAGAACTGGTAAAGGCCAACTACATTTTGGTTGAACGAGACATTAAAAACCGATACTAGATAGTACATCAAAGACTCCATAGATAAGCTTTACAAAAAGCTGTGTTCACCCAAGGCTCTTTTAATGACATGTCCATGGGGATGATGTTGGCCCCTTTGGCACTCACAGCTCCAGTAAGTGTCCTACAGCAGCTCCTGCAACTCTCCACCTGAAAGCTTACTCCAACCTTAGACAAGTGACAGGATCTTAGCCAGTGATGAATGAAGTTGGAGGATAAACCCCTAGCTTCCTCACTCACAGTCAGGACAACTCTTGAGGTATGTTCCATCCCAGGCACCCACAGTGATAACTTGCTCCACAAACACCTTTGATTGGCCGCCTTGATCTCTGCACCCCCTACCAGAGCTTCATGAGGTCTCTCCCAAATACACCGCTGGTCCTAAGTGCTCCTTAGAGGCTCTGCTTTGGGGCAGACCCACCCTGAGGCAATAGAAGTACACAGCCAACACAACGAGGTTGTATGGATAAAGAATTTGTTAGTGAATAACAGGAACAAACTTGAAAATAGACTAAATATTAGATGGATTCCTAAACTTCAAAATGCACATATATTAATAGAAAATTATAGGATACATAAGGCTGAACTCCTTTTGACAAAAATAATTTAAATGACATTTATGAAATCTAAGGAATTCAAGAAGGCTTTGGCATCCCCACTCAGGTGAGAAAGTAAATAACAAAATAAAGACATATGAAGAAGATATTAGATAGTAACATATTAATATTACACTGGACTGTGGCCAGCACATGATAGTGATTCAAGAAACCAAAAGTGGGGCCAGCCCAGTGGCACAGCAAAGTTCGCACATTCCGCTTCTCGGCAGCCCGGAGTTCACCGGTTCGAATCCTGGGTGTGGACATGGCACTGCTTGGCAAAAGGCATCCCTCTTATAAAGTAGAGGAAGATGGGCATGGACGTTAGCTCAAGGCCAGTCTTCCTCAGAAGAAAGAGGAGGATTGGCAGTAGTTAGCTCAGGGCTAATCTTCCTCAAAAAAAAAAAGAAACCAAAATAAATCAGGTGACCTGATCAGGAGAGGGAACTAGTGAAGAGTCTCTATCACTGATGTGTTCATTATTATTGAGTGTTTATAAATAAAATTATCCATGTTTTAATCATAAATTCTTAGGAGAGAAAAATTATTTTCCTGTAATACTGAGGGTTATCAGAAACAAACAGTAAAGTTACTATCAGCAGCTGAGAAAGCTATTATTTCCAAAGCAAACTTTTTAGTAACTGTGAATTACCACTAATATAATTAAATATTATTAATATTGATTCATAAAATTTTAGAATTGCAAGAGTCCTTTTAATGAACATTGTCAAGATTATTGGTTAAATGCCCTAGTCATACTGAAATTGCTAACTTGCAGGTTCTTGTTCAGGAGAGATGCAAATACTAATTTCTCCCTGGTAGAAAAAATAACCTAAAGATTATGGTTTATTTCCTTGCAGGAATTTACTAGTTCGGTATCTAGCATGACGATCTTTTTTCTAACATTTCTTTAACAAATTGCCTATAAATATCTAGAATCTCTAGTACTCTTTAACTGGTGTCAACATCTTATTGATTTCCTCATTTATTAATGAATTGATTAAAACGTTGGACGTGTTCATTTTATATCTGTAAGTCATCTTTTTAACTTTTTGAAAGTTATACTTTAGCAGTATACAGTTCAAATTATTCATTTCATAGGTAGAGACACGGAGAAAGATTAAGCAAATTTTCCTGACTCAGAATTGAAACCCAGGGCCTGCCCATGGCCGAGTGGTTAAGTTTGTGCACTCCGCTTCAGTGGCCTGGGATTTGCCTGGTTCAGATCCTGGGCGCAGACCTACACATCGCTCATCAGGCCATGCTGTGGTGGCATCCCACATAGAAGAACTAGAATAACTTATGCACAGCTATGTACTGGGTCTTTGGGAGAGGAAAAAAAAAAGAGGAAGATTGGCAATAGATGTTAGCTCAGGATCAATCTTCCTCACCAAAAAAGCATACTTAAAAAAAAAAAGAATTGAAACCCAGCCATCCTAAATTCCAGACGGGGCCCTTTCTGGTATAGCTCATCTGTCTCCTGCTATATTTTACCTGACATCTGTATGTCCCTTCACTTTTACAGTACTATAAGTTAGGAAGGTTATTCACCAGCATTTTGTAGATGGAGAAAACTGAACCCAGCTGGGATAATATCTTGCTTGAGGCCACAAACCTAAACACCGTCAGATCAATATATGGCTGATGCCTCCAATGAGTTCTCAGTTACTGCAAGGACCACTCAAGGTAGAATGACTTGGGACCCACAGACGTCCGGCTCAGTGAATGTTGTTGGGGCTGGAAGGGAGGGAATCGGGTATGGAGAGGCAGTGAAGGATTCAAAGAGCAGGCAGCCTTTGAGCTGAACCATTTGAACAGGCTCAATGATGGCAGAATTTTACGTTTAGTGGTGGACTTAAACTTTAAGACCTAGACTAATGCTGTAAGGAGCTCTTTCTTATGCATAAAGTGTGGTGGTTGATCAAACTAGGCTATAATAATAAAACTGAGGGAAAAAAACATAAAAACATCATCAGAAAATCAGCCCCCAGCTCAGATTCTGACATTTTAGCTATTGCTTTTTCCTAAAATAAGAATCAATCCTAATAACAATGACATATATCCTATAAAGTGGGCACAGATAAAAGCTTGAAGCTGAGTTAATATTTGAATATAATTTTATGCAATATCGTAGTTTTTTATTAACTTAATAAAATATAACTAACTATATCCTAAGTCAATTAAAACTGAACAGTATGTGCTTAAAAGCCATTAAGGCACACATTACAGTGGTGTTTATTAAGACTATTTTTTGCTATTAAAAAAAAGATCCAGAATATTTTTTGATCTTAGTCAATCAAAATGAATTAGCATTACTAAACTGCATGTTCCCCATCACATTTATGTTCTATTCTAAGATATTAATATAATACTTTGATATATTTAGCATTATTTACTTTTTCTAAAGTATATGAAGTAAAATATTAATATTGGTGGGATGAGAAATTCATTAAAATTAGCTTCACAGAACTGAGATTTAGGGAAATAGATCCTCTCTCTCTAATTCTTTTTCTTTTCCTCACATATACAAGGGCTTGTTGGATATAAATAAAAGAGAGTCCAAAGCCATAGAAACATGTTGTGTTTACAGGTTGCCTCTGGCACCTGTTCATCAACAGCCTTGGAAATCATTGAACGTAACTGTAAATAGTGCTCTTGTATTGTGATTTGCATTATTAACTAGCTATCACCAACATTATTATCTTAAACTACAAGGAAAGAGATAAGCAGTAATAAAAGTGTCAGATTTTCCTTCTAACAGAGCAGATTCCTGTTTCTAAATTATTTTCCTTTTGTAGAAAACTATCAGGAATCTCCTTAATGAGTCTACTTGCATTTTCCGACCTAAGCTGAAAGAGATTAGTGTTTAATTCACAAGTGGGGAATTGCAGGCATGTTTGTAAAACATCCCAAAATGTTCAGTTTCAGGAAAAAGAGAGGCAGAAAAATGTTGACATAATTCTATCAATGGTTAATCAGTAATCTAGCCCCTGGGCAAACATGTTCAAAGGACATGGTCTAAATAGTGTATATTTTCTCACAAAACGCTTTCTGTTTCCAATTGCATTGGGAGTTTCAGACAATGGCACTGGGTGCACTGGCCTCAAAAGCTGGTTAATATGGGATGATCATGTAATTGCACAGATAAATGAAGGCACCTGAGTCACTTCAGAGCTCAATAGCAGACATACTGTGCTTTTATATTTGTTTTTTCCTATTATCTTGACCTCGTAAATGAGACAGAACACAGGGAGCAGTGAGTGTCACAGATGTGCAGTGCAGAACCAATGACACGTTTGTCAGTATAGATAACGTATACATGGGTTTGCACCCATTTTTGAACACTGCTGGAATAACAACTAATACCTTTCTAGTAGCCACTGGTAGCATCTTCATGCATGGGAAACCCAGATATTTGCTATATTAAATATAGCAGGGGAGTAACGTGCCAGACTGCTCACTTCATTTTGCCGTTCCTAGTTATTTTCCACAGAATTAAAATTTGTTGTGAGCTTGTGTCATTGAAATGTAACTGATGAGGAAAAGACCCTGCAATTGCTTTAAACAAGCAGCTAATGAAGCAGGAGGCACCTGTTTCTCTTCTGAAGTGGCCTCTTGAGATTTCAGGGCAAAAACAAGTCCATGTCACAATGCGTGAAGTCAGCTGGACAAAGAACAATGGGTGGTCCCAGACTCTGCTGCTCAGATCCTAAATGGAGTGACAGAAATGCTTTGCCAAGTAATCTCGAGATTTTCCAAACATGTAGGATACTGGTAACTTTAGGTTGCCTGATGTTGACACCAAAAATAAAGCAAGGAAAAGCTGCAAAATGTTTACTGCAGGCTTTGTTTGAGCAGGATAAGTAGCTAGCTGGCATCTGGTTAGCAATTCTTTCCTGGTGACCTGTATATTGCATTGTTCTCCTCAGATTCCTTTATACTCTGTAAAATGCCTAACACAATCCTCATGATTGTTAAGGCTGAAGATCCTCAAGATTACCCAGGCAAATACCTCATTTAACAGATGTGGAAACTGAGGCCTTCAGATGATGAGTGACTATCCCAATGTTTAGTTCCACTTAAGCACGTTGTTTTCAATTCATTGCCTGCTGACTTCCATTAAAGGCATATTTTAAAGAACGGCTTTGTTTTTCAAGAACTGAAGGTTTACTTGATCAGGATGTGCCAAAGGAGTGTGCAGTCAGCATCCAAGGGTTGTTATTATGCTTCCACATTGGAATCGATGGGCCACATACGCGTATCTGAAGAATAAGGAGGCAGAGGGAACATCCCACGCTCGACCTTCACGTGATGAAAGAAGAGGACCAGTGAGATTTTGTCCATACCCACATCTGAAAGGTTTTTCTTGTGTACTATAACTTCATAACGGTAGGATCTATGTTCATACACCAAAGATATTCCTAGAATCTCATCCAACTTTTAGGCAGAATAGCTGTACCATTTCATGTTGAGGCAGCACCGTCTATACTGGTGTTGTCTGCATGCTTATTCAACCATCATTCCCAGCAGAGCTTTTTGGCCAGGCAATTTTCCTCCATTTCCATTAATTGAAAGATCTTACAAATGACATCTGGCCTGGGGTATCTCCTTATTTCTGTATTATTTCACCATTAAGTTATCTTGCTGAACATATGGGTTATCTAGAACTTTCTGCTGACTGGCACTCCGCACATCTATGGTGTAATGCCTCCTGATGTCAGATAACATGACTTCTGAGGCTTTATAAAATTTAGAAATCATTCCAATCATCAATATAAGATTAAGTTGTTTAGTACATTTTTAGTATTAACATAAGCAAGGTAAAATACAATTAAAAAGCATAATTACTAGAATGGATGTCAAACATAAAACCTTTTAAAATAATGAAAGAAAAAAAGACGAATTAAAGTTAAGTCTGAGAAAATGTAGACAGTTTATTATCTGACCCTTGCCTGACTATCCAGGATCATTTCAAGATGTTGGGCTCCTCCAACTTTGAGCTTCATCAGTAGAGAACTTAGTTCATAAATTTTCCATCAAGCCTTTCCACCATGCTGGCTTCTGTTGATGCATTTCCTCCTATAGCCTTTCCACCCAGAAAATCTCCATTCACTCAGTGTCTCTACTCTGAAGACTCCCAGACTCCTAAGCTGATGTATTTTTCCTTCTCCAGTGTTTCTACTTTTCATTTTCAGTAACTGAGGGAGTATGCACCAGTTCAGAGTGTTTTTGGGATTGACCTCGTGTGACCTCAGTGAGTAACTCTATATCCCTGTGCTTCACATTCTATAAAATTGGAGTAAGTGGTAACAAATCCATCCTAAACAGTGTTGTAAGGGTTAAATGAGACACTGCCATATAGCACTGGGACAATGATGGGGACAGTGGCAGTGACAGTATGCATGTTGGATAGGGTCACCATTATTGTTAGTATCATCATAATTATTTGTGTTATGCAATAATCTTATTGAAATGTCATTGTTTTCTGAGAGAGACAGTAGGTATTGTGAGGACAGTCCATGTCCCTTTTCATATTCCTCATATCTAGACCTACTACACTGCCACATTTTTGACCACCCATCCTAGCATACCGTGTGTGCAGGGGCATCCATCAGGTTCCCTGGTGCTAAGCCTTATGAATGAGTTTAAACCTAGACGAGAGGTGGCCAAAGTGTCTCCTTGTTTCCAGGCCCTGAAACTCACACCATAATCTAAGTCATTGAGCTTTGAGCTTACTCCACTATGGAAGGAATTAAATGAAGAAAAGGAAGAGTCCTTCTCTCCAAGCGCTAAAGCTGAGTGGCTCATCCCTTCAGTCCTTTTCCTATCTCATTCCTGGCCATGCTGGGGCCTGGGGAGATGGTGGAGTCTAGAACCCAATGAGATGAAAGGGAGGGAGGCAGGACAGTGTGCTAAGAAAAGGAAGAAACAGAGAAGAGAGAGATCTAGGAGAAGGACCTCGCATTTACCCTAATCTCTTTCCACTTCTCCTCCTATGAAAATATTCCTTATTACAGTGTTCTTATTTCCCTTATCCTACACCTGGATTTCTTTTGTCTGGTAAACAGCAGGAAAACAGAAGCAACTCATGAAGGTTAATCAGTGGAGACTACGTGGCATAGAGTAGTGCTACGTAGTATGTAGTACATAGAATAGTACTACATAGTAGGTACTACGATTAATGTATGACTAGGTGACTAAAGGTCAAATGACAAACAAGCCTCATACAGTTTATAAAAGATGCCACATGTGTTGTGCATAAAATGATTCAATTTTGCTATAATATTTACAGATACCCCTACTGTATTTGAAGTATTTCAAAAGTTGTTTGAAAGTACAGTTTTTTCCCAATTCCGTCTCTTTCTCTTTTTCTGTCTCTCTTTCTCTGTCTCTCTCTCACTCTCTCTCATCATGCATCTGTAGTTGCTGCAGGTATGGATTTGCAGAGATGCGGGATGCACAGAAACAGTGAGTGTCGTTAGTGAGGACCTGGGTGCCAGGCTCTATTCTGGCAGAGAGCAGAATACAGGTATTAGCAGCCACGCAGATCAGAAGTGGATACAGGAGGAGCCTTGTGATGAGGTGAGAAAAGGGTAATGGCTACAGAGATGAGAAAAGATCTTGTGTTCCAGGACCTGCATGAGGACTAGGATGTGCAGATACACCTTAGCTAGGAGAACAGGGCTGGGAGAAGAATCTTGAAAGACTGAGCATTTAACTCAAGACAGCTAGCTAAGGCAGAACAAGATGGCTGAACAAGTACACCAGAGGCGGCTTACTTTTAATTGGTAAGTCTGAGGCCTGTTCCCAACACAAAAGAATCAATGGGACTGATCCCAGAAGGAAAGGGGATCATTACACTTTCCTGTTTTCATTTTCTCCTTATTCTCTGATGCTACTGAAAGGGGAATCTTCTTCCGTTTAGGACTACAAAAACTCAAACTCTATTATTTTAGTAAATTTGATGAATAACAACAGACCTCATAAATCAGTACAAAATAAAACTTTTTAAAATTTTATGCTCTTTTTGTTCATAACAGAGTGAAAAGAACTTAAACTTTGGCATGAGACCTGGATCTGTATCCCCAACAGAATACGTGGCTTGGACAAGTTACATAGCTTCTGAGCCTCTGACTCTTTATTTTCAGTTACAGTGATCATTCCATCCTCACAGGAATGTTTTGCAGACAGCCTTCATAGGAATAATTAATTTCAGAGAGAAAAATAACTTTGTAGGGAGGAAATCTGGCAACCAGTCTTAACAAGTAATCAAAGTTAACGTCACCAGTTATATAATGACAAAAATTCAGTTTCTTAAATGTTTAGTGGGGTCACCATAAACATGATTTTCATGCACAGTTATCCACACATGATACCTTGTGCTTGGGTAGTGACCAGTCTGTCACTATTTCTCTCTTTTTTGGTGCAAACATTAGTTCCATGCTAATCTAAAGGAAAGTCCATTTGGTTATTTAGACCTCATATATGTACCCATGAGATCCCACACTCTGTGCCCAAACAGAAGGGCTCCAGAAGGCAGGCCATGTGTCAGAACGACACAGGCTGTCCCCCTGCCAGAGAGATGTTCAAGCACCAATGCAACCTTGCTGTTCCTCTTCATTGTCTCATATCTAAATTTCACAGGTGGTTCAACTCTTTCCATTTTAGTCTAGGTCAGAGCTTTAAAAGCTGATATCCCTTAGAAGAATGAATGATAACTCACACATTGTGATTGATTTGAGAACTGGATAGGTGCAGAAATGGCAGAGAGGAGAGGGGAAAACACCTCAAGAGGTGGGAAATCAATGGAGAAAGGTAAAGTGCAATTGCTTCACTGATGGATGGTGGGTTTACGTCAAACAAAGAGGATAGTCGCAACTGACAACATGCTTGTCTTCAAATGACACAGTCCCTACTGTGTGGCCATACTCAATTGGCATGTCCAGGAATGAGAAGCATTCCCACTGCAGGGGAGAGAGGCAGGTGTGTACCTTCCCTACTGGCTCAGGACCTCTGCCAGAAGCAACTCAAGTCTTCAGACCTGATCAGAATCCGGACTGAGTCCTGGAGGATGAGAAATACTATAAACATGTCTCACCTCTGATATTCACATGGCCTTGTAGCCCTCCCCCTCTCCCTTTCCTGAGATGTCATTTTGGCTTCCTCCCTTACTGCCTCCATCTTGTCTCACTCCCCATCTATCCTGCCTTTACAGCATTGATGAAGAGGTTCCCCTCAGCTAGAAAAAAATGCACCCTAGCACTATTCCAAGTTTCCAATCCTTCTGTATTATTCTCAACCCTGAACACACTTCAGAAAGAGAATGTAATCCATCTTGTTATATCATTGCTTTAGCGATGACCGACCTCAGGTTTGCAACACCAGCCTGCTTTTGTGTCGCTACATCTCCAGAGTAGGTCCCATAACCTTCTTCTCTCCTAGTTTGGGTGTCTCTGCTTTTATTCTACAGCTTCTTCAAAGTACATCCTCATCTGCATCCTAAGTGTTTGTGGTCATTCTTAAAGACAGTTATTAGGGGCTTCCTAAAGCATCCAGAAGGGGGTGCCCCCCAAGGGGACCCTCCATGAATAATGCTTCTGGTTGTCTTTGGCCATCTTTGTCTGGCCTGGTTGGCTCTTCTAATCAGAACATCTGCTTCAACACAACCAGTGCCCATAGGAAGCATGGCTTTCTCCATCCCGGTCATTGCCCTGTAGATTGGCTGGTGTAGAAAAATAGGTACAGGCCCTGGGAGCAGAGGATGACGAAGACCTGTGAGTGGCCATCCTGCTCTCACAGGCCTGTCTAAAATAAAGGAACTATGTGGTGGTACTCAGAGACGTACTAACACTTAGTAAGACTCTAAGTCCACCAGTTTAGAGAATGTTTGTCCCCATTCCTCTAACTTGGTTGATGATTTTTTCTTTGAACAGAACTAGCTTCCTTAAAGTCACCCAACCACTGAGCCAAAGGTCCTCAATTCAGTGACTTGACAATTTGCTCCATCTTGTCCAGCCTAATATCTGGAACACTCATCCCCAGGTCTTCACACAGGTCCCTCTTTCGTACTTTCAGGTCAGCTCATTTGTCACCACCTCAAAGAAGTCTCCCTTTGTCACCAAGAGTCACATAACCCCACACCAGGCATTACCTGAGTTTCGTCATAGTACTTCTCTTGTCCTAAAAGTTTAAATTTTCTAAACCAATTTTCCTATGTGCTTCCCTGATTGCTGGTGGCCTGCCTCTCTTTACTGGAATGCTATGATCGTGAGGTCAGGCTCTGCATCAGCCATGCTTATCTCAGTTTCCCCCATACCGAGAGCCTTGACATGTGCATGATCAGCACTTAGTAAATATCTACTGAATGAATGACTCTACTCATGCCTTTCACACTCTCTTACTCTTGGTTTCCAGAGTAGATATCCTGCTACTCCATCCCAGATCTCCTCTTCATGGTGGATGTGCTGGAACCCCAGCTGCTGAGAACATCAGCTCACAGCTGCACCTTTCACTGAGAATCACCCACAAGTGCAAGGGCTGCTGCAACCAAGGTTATGCCCCCTCTTTGGGGTACCTATGGCCAATGACTTGCCAATATGGAGATACAAAGACTTGGCCAAATTGCCACAATTTTGGACCCATTTGAAGGGCTATCACAGCTCCAGAACTTGCAGTGGCAAACATATTGTCAATTTTTCCCCTTTCCTAGTCCTGCCTTCCTCACTTCCCTAAAGGGGCTACTCCAGAGAGGACTCCCCAGCCACCTTCTGTGTGGAGCTCTTCAACTCTGTTTTCAGGGAATTCAATCTAACTCAACTCTGTCTCTCTGGCTGTACCACGTCTTTTTTGCATCTACTTTTGATCTGAATTCTCTTTATTTGCTCTGTACTCTAGTTTTAAGATTTGGGTGATGTCTTGTGCCCAGCTGGATCTGGAATCCTATGGGGTAGAACTTCCTGGTGGAAGGGACCGGCCTTCCTCCACATTTTTCACCCCTTAAGATGTAGAAATCTTCTCAGGGTACACAAGGAGAAATTCTGCATACTCCTGCTGATTTTATCTTGCAAGAAGGAGGGGAGATTCCTTTATGCTAAGTGGAAATGTGAAGGAAGTCTGAAATATGGAGATGTGGAGTCTTCTCCCCCCAAACAAAGACAATCTTTGGTGGTGGCCAGAAAGATTACGAAAAAATGAAGAGGACGTAAATTGTTAATGAATTATGTACCAGTTTTATAAGCCCTTAGAATTGGAGTTGCTGAAAATGTTTCTAAAATTTGTAACAATACATGATGTCATATTACTTTCACAAGCTGTGGCTTATCAATATAATTACCTGTTTTACTCTTACATACTTTCTGGTCCCTGAAAGTCCTGAAGAACAAAGTGTTACATCTAGCATTTTAACAGCTTCTGGTGCATCAGAAGATGCACCATTCTTTGGAGAGATGCTCATTTAAAATACCAATGCCTGGCTCTCAAATCTGAGACGGACTGGTAAGCCCTAGCTAGTTGGAAGCAGTGACAATAACCTAGAGCTGAACATGAAGTTGGCATCAAATAAGGCATCTAGCTGAATGTCAACACATACAGAACAATGTCCTTTCAGCAAAACTCCCATTTCCTGTTATACAGTGAAATCACAAAAAGGGAAACATTTTCACCATGCGTCTGTTTTTCATCTTTTAAATACTAGATCTAAATGCTACGTCAAAGGGCTCTGAATATGTACTGAAAAACAAAAACCAGAAAACAATTTAACAATTGAAATAGGCATTAGTCAGTTTTTAGTACTTCCTTAGCCAATAAGCAGTCCTTTGAAAACCTCTACTTTTGCAGAATTAAAGGTCACAATATTTTTGCTTTTCATTCTTGACTTCTTCCAAAGAGCATCTTCACACATCTTTAACATTATCTTCAATTCTAAGACTGAGCCTCACAGATTAATCCCCCTGGGGCACTTGCTGTGTGCAAAAGTCTCCCCTGGTGGAACCTACTATCTATATTTTACATTTTAGCCTAATTCTGCCATTGAAGTGAAACCAGCTTCTGGGCATTCCTGATAAAGAGCAAAACAGAAAGATGATAGTAGAAGGTGTCGTTTTGACACTTGTGTTTCTGTCCTTTTTAATATTCCATAAGTTCATTTAATTGAACCAGTTTGAACTCTTGAAAGACCTTCAACAGCTTGGAAGAGCATCCAATCTAACACTAAGTACATGTGAGCAAATAGCAAATCATTTTGGATGATCAACATTTGTGGTCATCGTTAAATACAAGGAGTCCAGAGGCAGGCAAATAATGTAAGTGTATGCGTGTGTGTGTGTGTGTGTGTGTATAAAATATACATTTGTACAAAAGTAAATAAAACGGGGGTTATTGGAGTATCCTCAAAGGGGTTATTGAACATCAGCTAAATAAGTCTTAATATTTAAAGATGCGTGATAACAATCATTTGGGAAATGATGAAATCACAGATTGAATGGGAAATCTTGTAATTTGACTTAATTGATACATCATCTTCTGTTAGCCTGTCTCCAGGTGATGTCTAATTTCAGGAACATAACAGAAAGCGAGCAACATATATATAAGAACAGATTAGCCTGGAAGAGCAGCCCACCCTTTCATCCTCTCAGTCTGTTGATCCCTTACTCTCATTAAAGGCTGTGTGCTTGTGCCCAATTGTAGGAAAATCCTTTGGGATTCTCACCTAGGAGGAGAGGTCTCCTATCTTCTCCTGCCAGAGAGTTCATGAGGGTGATAAGCAGACCAAACAGCTCACACCTCTGGTGGTTGCTAGATTCAATTTCATGGAAGTTTATCCAGGAAAATGCTATTCCCTCCATCCTTTCCTCCAGAACAGAATGGTGTTGAGGGAAAGCACCAATCCAGTCCTTAGTATCATCCTCAGAACCAGTTAATTCAGAGCCCAGCACATTGCATTGGCCTTTTCCAGCCTCTAGGGTACCATTTAGTTAAGCAGACTTCAGCATCCAAGACCCAGAAATGGGCTGTTCTGGGAAAAGGTGAGGACCCCTGGGGAAGGTTTCTTAGAGTGCCATGCTGGATCACGCTACAAGTCCAAGTGTTCTGCTGAACCCCCTAGCTCAACATGCCACACAGACATGCTCCTTCAGAGCCCTGGAGCCCTAGTCAATGAGAAGAAGAGACTGCTCTCCTGTGCCCTCACCTTGGGAGAGAGGCCACAGTCATAACAGACCATGAGTATTGGTTTGCTCTTTGCCAGGCACAATGCTACAGCGTTTACATAGGTGACTATTTCACCCTCACCAGGTCACATTGAGATAAATTATTTATCATCTCTCTTTCCCAGTTGAGGAGACTGAGGGCTTTAGTCTGTCCAAGCTAAGGAGAGGTGGAGCTTGGCTCTGAATGCATGAGCTGGACTCCAGAGTCACCTGACTCATGGCCACCCAGCACCATCTGGAAGCATGAAGGGCACCGTATCACACGGATGGAGGGAGTATCCCACACACTCCACTGGGAGTCAGAGAAACTTGGGCTCCTCATCCTAGAAGAGACAAGAGTTTAGCATTGTCATAGCAACCTTTGAATATCTGAGGGGTCATCTTTGCAGCAGGGGAGTCTGGTTTTGGCAGAAAGGGGCTCCACCTTGCAGGGCTTATGGAGTAACTGCAGGCGGAGTGAGCAGGCAGGAGGGGCTTATCCAAGGGCAGAATGGGTAGGTCCTCATCCAGGTCACATGCCAGGACTGGACACTGCTCCTGGGGTCTCAGACTGCCATGGCTTTTCAATTAAGAATTATTCTTCACTGGTATTTCATGTTAATAAAATCTCCTTTTGGTACATTCTCACAGAAGGAAACACACATTCTGAGGAAAGTGTTTCCCAGGTAAAATATTTTCCAATTGACTTAAGAGGTCTTTGTCCAGAGCAGGTTAACATCCAGACAAAGGAATGCTGGTTCCCTTGCCCTGGGGCTCTCTGACACAAGCCAGGATCATGTCCCATTAGACACCAGTCCTCGAGTCCTCCTTTCTATTCATTCTCAGAATCGTACTCTCCAGGCAGGGCAGGGCTACCAGAGAGGCTGCCTGAGGAAAAGCATCAGGGTTTGGATCTAAGTCTGTTTTCACCCCTCACAGTCACTGGAGAAACATGTGTATCCCACCATGGTTGCCACCCAAGACATCAACTCCTCCAGTTAGGTTAGAAATGTCTGGTGATCTCCTAAGTATTTGCTCCCCTTGCACAGCACTCTTGACACCACGCATCGTGGTCTGGAAATGCTCCAGGTCTCAGTTCCAACAGGTAGGGAGGCAGGTTCCCTCTGTCTCCAGACCCTACGATAGAGTCCAGCGTGTGGTCAGCATTCAAAAACTACGTGACAAACTGAGGAATGAAGTAGACAAGCTTACAGAAAAAAAAAAAAAAAAAACCAAGAAGAAAAACACATGCGAACATATTTGTATTGGAACTAAATCAGAGAGCTTGAAGGTTTCAGAAAGATATTCAGATAATCTTGGCATGACTGCTCTGGCTTACATAAGCTCTGCTTCAAATCTGTCTTACAGAAAGGAAAGGTCTGGATGACAGCTTAAGATAAACAGGCACAGAAATAGCAGAAATTATCTACTAAATGTTCAGAAAATGCAACGTATCATTTGTCTATAGTGACTTCATAGAAAGGTTTACAAAAAATGTAGATGGGAGTGCTTATAAGGAGTATGTCCAGCCATAAAGACTCTTCCCCGTTTATTCTATATTTTATTATGTTTTTAACCTTGGGGGATAGATCGCAAATGCTTGTTTCCTCGGCTTCACAGGGGAGTTTATAACAACTTGGTTGATATATAATTATATTAATTATCCCAGCTTTTGTTTTATATTTAATTTGATTATCTGCAAAAATAAATAGCCAAATAAATATGACTCTTCTCATAAAATTAACTTTTAATTACAAGCCACTGTAGAAAATATTAAAATCTGATTAAAATTGAACATACCAAAGAAAAAAGGCGGAGAGGGAGGTATAATAATAAAAAGGAATATACTTTACTTTTGATTATGTAACATTTTAAACAAAGCATCTCTGACTGTGAGGGAGCTGAGGGAGTAGACAGACACAGACAGTTGTCTCTGCTGGGCTACTGAGCACCCCACAAGCCAATTCAACCTCAGGCAGGCTCAGCTCATGCTGTATTTGGGGCTCCTCCTTGAAGTGAGGTTAGCCTGTGGCCTGGAGGCCTCTGGGATGTCCTGGATGGGAGGAGTGAGGGCCAGGACATCTCGGGCCTCCCTCCTGCCCCCTGTGCCTCTGTACCACTTCACCCCCAAACTTCAGCGTCTGTAAAAGGAGCCTGCAGTGCATCGTAGACATCAGAAGGTGTCACTGCGGTTCTTGGCTCTAAGAACGTGTCCGCCCTCCCAAAGCACAGCCCAGTGCAGAAATCGCCAGACATTCTGACCAGGGACACCTTGGAGAAGTAGCCGTCTGCACTGCATAACTCTGTGAACTAGGGCTGAGACTTAGCCATTCACGGAGCTTCTGAGAGCACAGACCAACTAGCTCCCAGGGCATGCGGCAACCAGGGCCTCCTGCGTTTCTGAGTGCTTCAAAAGAAAAACAAAAAGAACCCTTGCCTTTTTTTTTTTTAATTGAGGTCATAATAGTTTATAACACCGTGAAATTTCAGGTGTACATTATTATTTGTCAGTTACCACATAAATGTGCCCCTTTATCCCTTGCGCCCACCCCCAAACCCCTTCCCTTCTGGGAACCAGTAAACTCTTCTTTTTGTCCATGTGTTAGTTTATCTTCCACATATGCATGAAATCACATGACAACCCTTGCTTTTTGATTGCTCATTTACCTGATATATGTGTTTGAATATGGAATAAATCTTTTTTATGCATACTTTCTTTTTGCATTCTTTAAATGTTTCTCCAGTGTCTCATTTATCACATGTCCTGTGCTCCTATACTGTTTTCCTTTTCTGATTTCAGTGGACCCCTGCAGGGATAACAGAATAAAGAGCTTCAGGCAGACCTGAGAGCTCAAGGGCAGCTTCCCACTGGGGAGGCCCATGGAGGGTGTCACTTCTTACCTTAGCCTTGAATGATTTACTGATTGCTTTGCTACCAACATGGCACTTCTCTACCTTCCCTGCCCCATCTCCACTCAGCTTGATTTGCACAGGACTACCATTTCCTAGATCTGGGAAGGCGATCTCTTCCTTATAAAGCAGCTCTCAGAAAGGATTTAAAATGAATCTACAATATTCATCTACAATCAACCTTAAATCCAGGGTGCTGAAGGCAAAACTTTTCTCATGAAATGGCATTTTTACTTGTAAGAACAACTGGCAGACAAATTATGGTTATTTTCAGACTTGGGTGTTTGGTAGACATTTTCTTGAAAATGAATGAAAGGAGTCTGTCACTTCTAGGAAAACATTGACAATATTTGTTGCCAAATATTGAGCATAAAATTTGAGATTTCAAGTGGAAATTAGAATTTGGGAAAACTTGTATACATCATCATGAAGTTGACAGCTTTCTGATACTTGCATATTGTTCTAATGAGATTGGAGAGAATATTGACCAATGTGATCTTAGTGATATTGCGTCAACATCTGGGTGATCTGCATAACTCTGTGAACCAAAAACTTCTAAAGAACTAATGCATGATGTTACAAAATCATGCATAGGTAAAGGATATATGCAAAGTGCAAGACAGACCAATGGATTGTAAGTTTTCAGAGAAGGAATAGTTTATTGATACTGTATCAGGTTCCACATTGTAACCAAACCCTAAGAAATCACTATTCATTGAATTTTGTGATATCAAGGAAGAATATCCACGATTATCTGAAACGTCTAATAAAATACTCATCCATTTTAGAACTACAAATATGATCTCGTCAAGATGGCGGTGTGAGCAGATGTTGAACTCGTCTCCTCCTATGAACACAACCAGGTTACAAATATTTGTGGAAAAATTACCCTGGCTTGAAAACTGAAAACTGGATAAAAAGAACCCCTACAACAAGGGACAGTCCTGACGAAGGCAGAGGATGCAGAAATTCCTGCTGGAGAGGAAAAAAGCCACCTTTGAGAGCAGCAGAGCTTCTCAACTGGCCAGGCGGGAGCCACCATAAGGTACGCAACCCTTCCTGGAGGAGTGAGGTCCAGAGCAGGGGCCAATACTGCTATAAGAATCCTTTGGACTCAGCCCAACTGAGACAGGGGTCTTACTGTCTGCCTTTGCTGACCATTAACTGCAGCGAGGATACACTCAGAAAAGCTATCAGCTGAAAGCCGAAAAGACCCAGGTCTTGGAGGGCCCACGCACAAACTCACTCACTGCAGCAAACTAAAATCACTAGAGAGAAGGCTGACAGTCCTTTGGTCAAACAAGACTCACCTGGTGGCTCTGGGGGCACCTTGGTGAGAGGAGGCACCTCTCCAGAGACTGAGACATTGGTGGTGGCCATTGTTCTGCACTGGTCCAGGCATGCTGACACGATCCTGGTGGGTGCCATTGAGGTTCATCCCTTGGCCTGTTAGCCCAGGGGTCTGCCTCGCCCACCAGAGCACAGATTTAATCCAGTTCAGCTGGAGCAGGCAGCCCCCCTAGGGACTGGGCCCACCTAACAGCAAGCCTTCAGGCTACTTTTCAGCCTGCATTGACTGGGTGTCTTGATCCTCTACAGGCAGGCAAGGGTGTCTGCCTCTGTCGGGCAGGGGCTGTGTGAGGACCAGGTGAACTGTGGGGGTCATTGGTGGAGAGGTGGGGGCCTCTGCAGTGAGGCATCGGGGTCAACTCCAGGGGGTTGAGAAGTGTGCACAGACCAGGACTGTGTTGACAGTGTATGTGGTCCTGTAGGGGATGAGGCTAATCAGAAGTAGAAGACCTGTGCTACACAAATAGCCATGAAAAGGATCAGCCCCACCTTCCAAAGCCTGCAACAATTGAGTGCCCCCGGGCCAAGGGTCAGCCCCACTCAGCAGCACTCCTAAGAGAACTGACAACAGCCTTGTGGGCCTGAGACCTATCTCAAGCCTAGCAACCTGAGTTTAGCAACCAGCAACTCTGGGTACCAACCCAGTTAAGGGGAAAACTGCAATAGGAGTGTGCTGACAGACTGTAGCCAACAGTGCTGAGGCTCCCCAATCAGATTTACAAACAGCTGGCCAGGGAAGGAAAGACTAGACTCCCTGGGTACCTGCAGTGGGAGCAACCCTGCCACAGCAGGATGACACAAGTAGCTCACAAAGAGGTCACTCCTGGTTCCTATGGACTGGTGATGAGAGGGAAGCACACTGCTGGGCATCATAAGGCATCTCATACATAAGGCCACTTCTCCAAGATGAGGAGACATAGCAGACTCACCTAATACATAGGAACAAGCACAGAGAAAGAGGCATAATGAGGAGACAAAGGAATACTTTCCAAGCAAGGGAACAGTACAAAACCCCAGAAAAAGGACTAAATGAAACAGAAACAAGCGACCTACTTGACAAAGAGTTCAAACAAAATATCATGAGGATGCTCACAGATATGAGGAGAAGAATGGATGAACACAGTGAGCAAATCAGCAAAGAACTGGAAAATATTAAAAAAAATCAGAAATGAAGAATACAATATTGGAAATGAGAAATTCACTAGAGGGATTCAATAGCAGAGTAGAGAAGGCAGAAGAACAGATCAGTGAGCTAGAGGAAAGACTAGAGGAAATCACCCAAGCAGAAAAGAAAAGAGAAAAAGAATTAGACAGGATGAGAACAGTCTAAGGGAACTCTGGGACAATATCAAACATGCTAACATCCTCACTATAGGTGTCCCAGAAGGAGAAGAGAGAGACAAAGGGGCAGAAAATTTATTTGTAGAAATAGTAGATGAAGATTTTCGTAACTGGAGGAAGGAAACAGATATCCAAGTTCAGGAAGCACAGAGAGCTCCAAACAAGAGAAGCCCAAAGAGGCCCACACAAACACATATTACAATTAAAATGTCCAAAATTAAAGACAAAGAGATAATCCTAAAAGCAGCAAGAGAAAGGCCACAAGTGACATATAAAGGAAAGCCCACCAAGCTATTGGCAGACTTCTCAGCTGAGACCCAGGCAAGAAGAGAATGGCATGATGTATTTAAAGTGCTAAAAGGAAAAAACCCACAGCCAAGGATACTCTGTCCATCTGACATCAAGGTTGTCATTCAGAATGGAAGGAGACACAAAGAGCTTCCTAGACAAGCGAAAATTAAAGGAGTTTATCAGCAAGAAACCAGTTCTGCAAGAAATGCTGAAGGGACTTATTTTAGTGGGAAAATGATGAACACAAATAGAGTAAAAATATATATATCAAAAAACAAAACAACAACAACAAAAACCAGGCAATAAAATCACTTGTAAGGTAAAAACATAGTAAAGGTTGCAGATCAACTACCTGTGAAGATAATATGTAGCTTAAACGACAAATGTACTAAAATATCCTATTTCAATTATAAGAGGGTAATGGATAGACACACACTAAGGAAGAGACTATATATGATTTGAAAAACATATAATGTGGGAGGAGGGGAGTGATGAAGTAGAGCTTTTAGAAAGAGGTCAAGCTAAAGAGTCTATCAACTCAATATAGACTGTTACATGCATACTATATTAAATAGGATCCCCATGGTAATCACAAATAAGAAAACTATAACAAGCAAGAAAAATAGTAAGAGAGAAGAAATCAAACATATTACTAAAGATAGCCATCAAACTACAAGGGAAGAGAGCAAGAGAAAAAGAAAGGAACAAAAAAGAAATACTAAAACACCCAGGAAAAAAAAAGGGACAAAATGGCAATAAATGCATATTTATCAATAGCTACTTTAAATGTCAATGGACTAAATGCTCCAATCAAATGTCACAGGGTGGCCAACTGGATAAAAAAAAAACAAGATCCATGTATATGCTGCATACAAGAGACACACTTCAGTTCTAAAGACACTCACAAACTGAAAATGAAAGGATGGAAAAAGATATTCCATGCAAATGGCAAAGAAATGAAAGCAGGGGTAGCAATACTTATATGAGACAAAATAGACTTTAAAACAAAAACTGTAACAAGAGACAAAGACGGGCAATACATAATGATAAAGGGAACACTCCAACAGGAAAATATAACACTTTAAATATTTATGCACCCCACACAGGAGCGCCTAAATATACAAAGCAAGTCTTAACAGACATAAAAGGAGAAATAGACAGTAACACAATAGTAGTAGGGGACTTTAACACTCCACTTAGGCCAATGGATAGATCATCCAAACAGAAGTTGAATAAGGAAACACTGGGCTTAAAGGACACATTAGACCAGATGGACTTAGTAGATATATACAGAACATTCCATCCCAAACCACAGAATACACATTCTTTTCAAATGCCCATGGAACATTCCCCAGGATTGATCACATATTAGGTCACAAGACAAGTCTCAATAAATTTAAGAAGATAGAAATAATACCATGCATCTTTTCTGACCACAAAGGTATGAAACTGGAAATGAACTACAGGAAGAAAACCAGAAAAGCCACAAAAATGTGGAGATTAAACAAAACGCTACTGAACAACGATTGGGTCAATGAAGAAATCAAAAAATTCCTGGAGACAAATGAAAATGAAAACACGACATGCCAAAATCTGTGGGATACAGCAAAAGCGGTTGTAAGAGGGAAGTTTATAGCAATTCTGGCCTATGGCCTACCTCAACAAAGAAGAAAAATCCAAAATAGACAATCTAAAAGCTCATCTAAAGGTACTGGAAAAAGAACAACAAACAAAGCCCAAAATCAGCAGAAGGAAGGAAATAATAAAAATCAGAGTAGAAATAAATGATATAAAGACTAAAAAAAAAAGTAGAAAAAAATAATGAAACCAAGAGCTGGTTCTTTGAAAAGATAAACAAAATTGACAAACTCTTAGCTGGACTCACCAGGAATAAAAGAGAGAAGACTCAAATAAATAAAATCAGAACTGAACGAGGAGAGATTACAATGGACGCCTCAGAAATACAAAAGATAATAAGAGAATACTATGCCGAGCTATATGCCAACAAATTGGATAATCTAGCAGAACTGGATAAATTCTTAGAAACATACAACCTTCCAAAACTGCACCAAGAAGAAGTAGAAAATTTGAATAGACCGATCACCAGTAAGCAGATCAAAACAGCAATCAAAAACCTCCCAAGAAATACAAGTCCAGGACCAGAGGGCTTCCCTGGTGAATTCTACCAAAAATTCAAAGACTTAATACCTACCCATCTCAAACTCTTCCAAAAAATTGAAGAGGCGGGGAGGCTTCCTAACTCATTCTACAAAGCCAACATTATCCTGCTACCAAAAGCAGACAAGGACAACACAAAAAAAGAAAATTACAGGCCAAGATCACTCATGAACATCGATGCAAAAATCCTCAACAAAATACTAGCAAATCGAATACCACAATACATTAAAAAGATCATACATCATGATCAAGTGGGTTTCATTCCAGGGATGCAGGGATGGTTCAACATCCACAAATCTATAAACGTGATACACCACATTAACAAAATGAAGAATAAAAATCACATGATCATCTCAATAGATGCAGAGAAACCATTTGACAAGATACAGCATCCATTTATGATAAAACCTCTAAATAAAATGGGTATAGAAGGAAAATACCTCAACGTAATAAAGGCCATATACAACAAACCCACAGCAAATATCATTCTCAATGGAGAAAAACTGAAAGCTATCCCTCTAGGAACAGGAACAAGACAAGGATGCCCACTGTCACCACTCTTATTTAAAACAGTATTGGAAGTCCTAGCCAGAGTAATCAGGCAAGACAAAGAAATAAAAGGGATCCACATTGGAAAAGAAGAAGTGAAACTGTCACTCTTTGCAGATGACATGATTTTATATCTAGAAAACCCTAAAAATTCCACTAAAAAAGCTTTAGAAACAATAAAGGAATACAGTCAAGTCGCGGGATACAAAATCAACGTACAAAAATCGGTTGCGTTTCTATACACTAACAACGAAGTAGCAGAAAGAGAAATTAAGAATACAATCCCATTTACAATTGCAACAGAAAGAATAAAATACCTAGGAATAAACTTAACCAAAGAGGTGAAAAATCTGTACACTGAAAACTATAAAACATTGTTGAAAGAAATCGAAGAAGACACAAAGAAATGGAAAGATATTCCATGCCTTTGGGTTGGAAGAATTAACACCGTTAAAATGTCCATACTTCCTAAAGCAATCTATAGATTCAATGCAATCCCTATCAAAGTTCCAACAACAGTTTTCACAGGAATAGAACAAACAATCCTAAAATTTATATGGAACAAGAAAAGACCCCGAATAGCCAAAGGATTTCTGAGAAATAAGGACAAAGCTGGAGGTATCACACTCCCCGATTTCAAAATATACTACAAAGCCATAGTAACCAAAACAGCATGGTACTGGCACAAATACAGACACACAGGTCAATGGAACAGAATTGAGAGCCAAGAAGTAAACCCACACATTTATGGACGGCTAATATTTGACAAGGGAGCCAAGAGCATACGATGGTGAAAGGAGAGTCTCTTTAATAAATGGTGTTTGGAAAACTGGACAGCCACATGCAAAATAATGAAAGTAGACCATTCCCTTACACATGCACAAAAATCAACTCAAAATGGATTAAAGACTTGACTGTAAGACCCAAAACCATGAAGCTTCTAGAAGAATACATAGGCAGTATGCTCTTTGACATTGGTCTGAGAAGCATATTTTCAAGTCCCATGTCTGACTGGGCAAGGGAAACAAAAGAAAAAATGAACACATGGGACTACATCATTCTAAAAAGCTTCTGCACAGCAAAGGAAACCATCAACAAAACAAAAAGACAACCTAACAGTTGGGAGAAGATATTTGCAAACCATATATCAGATAAGGGGTTAATATCCAAAATATGCAAAGAACTAATACAGCTCAACAACAAAAAAACCAACAATCCATTTAAAAAATGGGCAAAAGATCTGAACAGAGATTTCTCCAAAGAAGATATACAGATGGCCAACAGGCGTATGAAAAGATGCTCAACATCGTTAGCTATCAGGGAATTGCAAATCAAAACTACAATGAGGTATCACCTCACTCTGGTCAGAATGGCTATAATTAACAAGACAGGAAACAATAAGTGTTGGAGAGGATGAGGAGAGAAGGGAACCCTTGTTCACTGCTGGTGCGAGTACAAACTGGTGCAACCACTATGGACAGCAGTATGGATATCCTCAGAAAATTAAGGATAGATTTACCATATGATCCAGCTATCCCACTGGTGGGTATTTATCCAAAGAATTTGAAAACACAAAGGCATAAAGATACTTGCACCCCTATGTTCATTGCAGCGTTATACACAATAGCCAAGACTTGGAAGCAACCTAGGTGCCCATCAAGGGAAGAATGGATAAAGAAGATGTGGTACTTATACATGATGGACTGCTACTCAGCCATAAGAAATGATGAAATCTGGCCATTTATGACAACATGGATGGACCTTGAGGGTATTATGCTGAGTGAAATAAGTCAGAGGAAGAAAGCCAAATACCATACGATCTCACTCATAAGTAGAAGATAAAAACAGCGACAAACAAACACATAGCATTGGAGATTGGATTGGTGGTTACCATAGGGGAGGGCGGGGAGGGCAAAAGGGGTGATTAGGCTCACACGTGAGGGGATGGACTATAATTAGTTTTCGGGTGTTGAACATGATGTAATCTACACAGAATTCAAAATATATTATGATGTACATCTGAAAATAAATTAATTTAAAAAAGAAATAATTATATACAAAAAAAAGAACTATAAATCTCTCTCAGACTGGATTTTCTTCAATCAAAATTACACATCATGAAAGACTGAAGGCAGAAGCAGATATAAAAATCATCTAGCTTTCATTAAGCCAGGCATTATAGAGATTTGCAAAAATGTATAACAATGTCACTGTCCTCCCTAAATTCTGTGGTTTGAAAAACATAGTTTTATAGAAATATGTTACTTATGTGGGCTTTTTTTGTTATTTTTAAATGAATTCATAAATGCATATGTTAAAATGCCTCAGTTTTCATTTCTAATACAGTAAACATTAATAGAGATAATCCATATCAATAAAAGTATTTTGGGTTCTTCAATAATTTTTTAGAGTTTTTCATAAAACTGAGAGCACCTTTGCTGTATTAGTGTGCCCATGGACTGGTAGTTTTATATCTTATGCTATGTCAGTTTATGCATTTAAATTTCATGGCTGCTGACATAGGTTCCACTGAGATTCGGCGGATCTTAAGAGATTCAAGTTACTCATTAGGAATGATTTCATAGGCAGAATGGGAAGAATGCTCATGAAGGGCGAGTCTCTGCTCAGTATTAGGGAAGATGGAATGAGAGGATGGAGGTTAAACACAATGAAGACTCTCCTGACTGCAAGGGAAATTTTTACGTTGGAGTACATCTCTGTGCAATCCTTAGAAGTCTAAAAAGCTGGATAAATGTCCTACTCTGGAGGATAATTTATTCTTATTATGAAAATTTCAAACATAGAAAAAACTGAAAGGATTTTAAAATGAATATCCATATATCTACCAAGATTCTACAATTAACATTACACTATACTTAGTTTCACACTTATCTGTATACATTAAATAAATCCATGGGGTTATAGGACTCCTTCTGTGGTCTAAATGCATTTATCACTCAACATGATATTAGGAAATTCCTTCCATGTTGATGACTTCAAAGCCTTAGCATCATGTTCAAAGTGTGCAGCCTGTTCTTGTACAGACATGCCGTGTTGAATATAGCAGGCATAGCCACTGACTTCTGCGAGTTTTCACAGAGTTAATGAGAGTCTTAGGTAAAACTGTGATAGAGTTTGAGATTGTGGGAACTGAATCATGCTTTAATGCATGTGAGACATTCACCCATGTAACAGAACCCTGCAGTGAACGTTAACAATGTCATTTCTCAGTAGTTTCCTTGGTTGCAGCATACTGCTACTGCAACCCACAAAATATAAAAAAGTGAATTAGCATTTCTTAGAGTCTTCTTCTGGTACTTCCCCACACAGTGAAGCATTCCTGCCCTTCCTCTGGCACCTGATGAGTGCTGAGCCATAAGGCACCCATCTACGTGGGGTGGGTGGAACCATAAACAGTCCTTATTGGTGTGGGTAGTGTTGTGATTTCATTGCAGTGTGAGGTGTGGCCCAAGATATATTCATTAATGGTAGTCAAAATACTGGACAAGGATATGCTTTTGTTAATTAGAAAAGATTCAAGGTTATGGCAATAATGGCTCTCCACTGAATTCCATCCAGCTCTTATGAGGAGAGAAAGAGATGGGCAGGGACTTGCATTATTCTCATGCTGAATAAATTCACAAATGATAACTTGCACCTGCTGTTGGCTTTCTTGTCACCAAGAGCTAAGCTCACCATTCTACACAGTTATCTGACTTCATCCTCCTATTATTACCATAATTTTTCAGACTGTGAAACTAAGGCTTAGAAAGATACAGTAATTGCTAAGGTCATCCAGCTTATCAGTGCAAGCTTGGATTTGAGCCAAAGCAATCTGACTGCCGAGTTAGCCAGCTACCTGATCAACCTTTTCTTTCTTCTTTCCTCCAAAAACACTTGAGTCCTTACAATGCTAAGTGCTGCCTTAAGGGCTAGAGGTGCATGAGAAAGCAGAGCAAACTCTTGCACTTCAGATGCTCACTGGGGTGGGAGAGGCAGGCGACACAGAAACAAGAACATGCATGTGTCTCAGAGAAAATGAAACAGAATCTGAGGGTGGTGCTGGGTACTGCTATACAGAGGAGAATCTGGGAGGGTTTCTTCAATATGGTGAGCTTTACACCAAGACCTGGAGAAAGTAAGAAAAAAAACTACGCACATGTCTATGGGAAGAGGATTCTCATCTGAGAGAAGAGACAATGCAGGGTTCTGAAGCAGGTGTGCCTGGTATGTGGAGGACACAGGTGTCCAATGTGGCTGAGCCCCTGGAGGAGCCAGCAGAGTGTCTGGGTGGGAGTTGGAGAAGCCTTTGGAACATGGCGAGGACCTGGCCTTTATTCTGAGTGAGTTGGAGAGTGATTGTAATGACACAGCTGACCAGTCTGGCTGCTCTGACAGGACAGAGGGTAAGTGCCCAGGTGGTGACAAAAGGCATCTGCCAGCATCTCCACAGAGAATGCCTCTGGGCCAGGTGGAAGCTTCACAGATGCTGAGAGTGGATTATAGACCCTCAGAGCTGTGGTAACTGGGTGTGAGGGAGAGAGAGAAGTCAAGGACGACTCCAAGGTCTGCCAAAATGGAAACCACACATTCATGGTGGTTCGTAGATGTTACATTTGAAATACCTGATGGACATCCAACCATCAGACTGTCCACCACCTTGCAAAGCCTCTTTGAAGACAATAGTAAAATTAAATAAGAAGATACAGATGTTGATTACTTACCAAGTGAGTATGTGTTGGGGCCTTTCCTGGGCATGTTGCATAGGTGGTTTACTATATTTTATCCCCACAATCCTGTGAGTTAGGTGTCGTTATCCCCAGGTCGTCTACTGGACCCTACGACTTCCACCATGTCACCCCATTTCCATGTCATGCATGGGGCAGGTGGAAGACACTGAGAATGTGGCTTGGCCTTGATTCTCAAGCTCAACTATAGTGATTAAGGGCTGACCTGATTTTGACCTGTGGCCTATGGCCTGTGGCCTTGAGCAAGTCACACTTGTAGCCTGCATGCCCCCATCCCCTGGCAGAGTGGGATGGTGTGAGCACTTGCTGCATGGGCCAGTGAGAAATACAATACATGGTGTAGTCCCTAATCCAAATTGCATTCCTTGTTACTGGTACTCTCATTCTTAGAATTTAATGCCCCAATATTTTTAGCCCTAATTTGAAAACTATCAACCTGTTTGGTTCGCCTTGGGTTTACGTCTTGTGGGATTTTCTGTGTTATTTTTCCTAGTTTTTAGTTAAATGAAAAAGAGAAATTGGCAAAGCTCCCCCCACCTCCGCCTTTGGTGTAAGAGGGCTGAATGCACTCTCCCTTGGTCCTCTACCTCTCAGTGTTGGTCTTGATTTATTAGGTAAAGAGTGACAGTGAGTTGGATATTAAATGGCTGAATGGTTTGACAGAATCCCTATGTGTCATGCAGTCTTAAAGTATCTAAGATGACAAAAAAACAAAACAAAACAAACTCACTCACAAGGAGGATAAGGATACCCGGCTTGTCTAGACCTTGTGTTTCAGCTGCAAAGGAATGAACATGAGATCTCTTATGGAAACTCTGCGACCTCCCAAAGCCACACAGCCTAGATCTTCCCTCTTAGCACTGGTCACAGGCCAATCCCAGGTGTTGGCATGATCTAGGGCTCCTTTCTCCATCCTAAAAAGGCTTCTGGAGCCTTCCTCACCAGTCTTCCTCCTTTTGTTGGGCCCATTGGCAGCATCTGTCCTCCAGTTCTGGCTGTGGTGGTACTGACAAGCTGAGCTGACCTAGGTCCCTCCAGGCTCCCTGAACATAAGGATCAACGGAGTTTCTACAATTCATTTGGTAATCAATTGGTAACCTCTCTCTTATGTTGATCTCATCTGCCCTACCTCCAACTATACTGCATGATAAGTGCTCTTAAGTGCTAGCTACTATTTTTACCTCTTAGTTAGATACATGACACTCTCGACATCCTGTTGGTCTTTGAAGGCAAGGACCAAGCATCTTGAATGCTTCATTGCACCAGCACTGAGATTCTTATAAACTCCAACAATGAAGGGAGGGTATGACATTTATTTAACTCTGCAATCTTTCATTTCAAGTTTTAATGTAGCAGTCTTTAAAATTCTTGGCTCTTAAGCATTAACAGTAACCAAAATAGCACATGGAGGGACTTCTGGATTCAGCTCCAATGTGAAAAGAGCTTGGAAGTCATTATACTCGTCTTTACAATGAGAGAAAGATGGACTAACTGAAACTCAATGACTTTTCTTGGACTCATCAGAGAACTGAGATCACAGGGCAACCACCACCAGGAATCTAGAGAGACCAATGAATATAGAGAGTTATGGTGGAGGTCTGTTTATCTGGAGGAAAAGTCATTGAAGCTGTAAACCGGTAGGAATACTTAAATAATAATTTTGGTTATTGCTGGAGGCTTATTGTGAACTAGTATGAGACCAAGAATCTTCTGGGTGCAACAACCTCAGGGGGTCCTCCAATGCTTTCCTGTGCCTTACCTCCTTCAATCCTATAAGGTTCTCAAAGTGAAGATCCAAGAAGGATCCCCTTTTTCTCTCTGGCAGAGGAAGATTAGTCATTATGAAATACACCCAGAGCATTTGCCATAACAAAGACATACTCTAGAGAGGAAAAGATTTTACCAGAGCCTATCCCAGTTCGAAGAAGGGCATTCCTCTCACTCCAGGACCCTCTAGCCTTCCTGACTCACCTAAGAGGATAAGGCACAGTTAACAGGGACTAGGAAATAGACTGGGAACATTGTAGCCAGGGAAGGGAGTAGGTGTAGGAGGAAAAACCTATGCCACCAAAGAAGCATTCATGAAGGTCACAGCCAGAAACTCAGGCCTACTTAAAGACTGAGATGTAAATAAGATTATAGAAAGCTCTCCTCCCCAACCTCTCTCCACAAACCAACAGGGCTCTAGTATAAGAAGAGTGGATTAGAGCTGAGAGAGCTGCAAGGTGCAGACTCTCTCTGAGGAGGCATACCCAGGAAGCCCAAATTAAGAGGGAGATAAACACAAGGACACTGGGGGATTTTTAGCTTCCAGTACCTACCAGCCCAACTCCTTGCCAGATAAAGATAAATGGTCACACAAAGGCCTGTTTAACAGAACCTATTAACCAATACAACTTGCCTGGCTTTCAAAAAAAATTATAAGGCATGTATAAAGGCAACAAACAAAAGAATCTGAGACACAAAGCCATCAACAGAACCACATGCACAGATGCCATGCATTTTGGAGTTGTCAGACAAGAAATTTAAAATATCTATGTTTAATACATTAAGGGTTCTATTGAAAAAATAGACAACATGTAAGAACAGTTGGCTTATATAAGCAGAAAGCTGAAAACACTGAGAAAGAATTAAAAGAAAATGTTATAAACCAAAACCACTGTAACAGAAATGAAGAATTTCTGGGCTCATCAATAGGCTTGACATAGATGAGGAAATAATCAATGAGCTTGAAGCTAGGTCAATAGAAACTTCTACCACAACTGAAAAGAAAGAAAAGGGGGTTGGCCCTGTGGCTGTGTGGTTAAGTTTGTGCACTTGACTTCAGTGGCCCAGGGTTTCTCTGGTTTGGATCCTGGGCATGGACCTAGCACTGCTCATCAAGCCATGCTGAGGTGTCATCCCACACAGCAGAATTAGAAGGACCTACAGCTAGAATATACAACTAGGTACTGGGGGTCTTTGGGGAGAAGAAGAAGAAAAAAAAGAAAAGATTTGCCACAGATATTAGCTCAGGGCAAAAGAAAAGGAATAAATGAAGGAAGGAAGGAACGAAGGGAGGGAGGAAGGAAGGAAAGGAGAATAATAATAAAAGACCATAGCATCAAAGAACTGTGGGGCAATTACAAAAGGTTTAACATATATGTAATTGAAATACCAAAAGGATGCAAAAGAGAGAAAGGAGGAGATGAAATATATGAAGTAATAAAATAATGACTAAGAACTTTCCGATATTGACAGACACCAAACCACAGATCCAAGAAACTCAGGGAACACCAAGGAGGATTAAAAAAACCAACAAAAAACCCCATCACCTAGACATACCATATTCAAACTGCAGAAAACCAAAGACAAACAGTAAATTTTGGAAAAAGCCAAGAGTTTGGTGACAGGCTGGGAGGGGGTTTGAAAATCCTAACATTAGAGAAACAGGGATAAGAATTCCAGTGCACTTATCAGAAACCATGTCGGTACATACACCTTGGAAAACAGTTTGTCAGCTTCTTACAAAACTAAACATAATCTAACTATACAGTTCAGCAAGCACAATCTTTGGTTTTTACCCAAAGTACTGAAAACTTAGGTCCACACAAAAACCTGCACACAGATTCCTACAGCAGCTTTATTCCTAACTGCCAAACTTGCAAGCAACCAAGGTGTCCTTCAGTAGATGAACGCATAAATAAACTGTGGTGCAGCCAGACTGTGGAATGTTATCCAGCACTAAAAAGAAATGAGTTATCAAGCCATGAAAAAAAAAATGGATGAACCTTAAATCCATATTACTAAATGAAAAAAGCCAATCTGAAGAGGCTATAGACTGTATTATGCCAACTGTATGACATTCTAGGAAAGGCAAAACTATGGAAACAGTGAGAAGATCAGTGGTTGCCATGAGTTGAGGGCAGGGTGTAGGGATGAATAGGCTGAGCACAGAGTTTCAGGGCAGTGAAGGCATTCTGTATGACATGATAATTGTGAATATATATCATTATACATTTTTCTAAACCCATAGAATATACAACACCAAGAGTGAACTCTGATGTAAACTATGACAGTTTGATTCTGATGTGTCAATGTAGGTTCATCAATTGTAACAAATGTACCACTCTGGTGGGAAATGTTGATAATGGGGGAGGCTCTGTATGTGTGGGAGCAGGAAGTATATGAGAAATATCTGTACCTTCCTCTCAGTTTTGCTGTGAACCTTATAATAAAGTCTTAAAAAAAGAGAAAGAAATCATGCAAGCAAGAGACTGGAGTTAGGATTTAAAATGTTAAAAGAAAGAATAAAACACCAACCTGGAATCCAACATCCGGATAAATTATCCTTCAAAAATTAAGGAAAATAGATTCATACATACAAACAAACTAAACTACAAACAAAAACTAAGAGAATTTGTCAACAGCAGACTTGCCTTGCAAGAAATGTTAAAATATAATAATCAGGCAGAAGAAAAATTATCTAAGTCAGAAACTCGGATCTACATAAAGAAAGAATTAGAGGAAAAAATAAAGAGGAAATAAAATATTTTACTTATTTTTAATTGATGTAAAATATAATTACTTAAAGTAATAATACTAACACTGTAGTCACAGCATATGGATAAGTGAAATGAAGGACAGCAATGTCATAGGAATAGAAAAAAGAAAACAGGAATTCTCTATGAAGGAACCTGAACTACACACAAAGCAATATCATATTTTTTGACATTAGACTTGGATTTATTAAAAATGTAAACTGTAAACTTAAAGGCAATTAACAAAAATTTTTTAAAGGAAGTATAATTGATATGCTAACAGAGTTAAATGGATTCACATAAACTCACATGGAATGCTCAGTTAAAACCAGAGAAGGTAGAAGAAAGGGGAGGAGAACCAAAGAACAAATGTGAGGAATAGAAAACAATTATAAACATGGTAGATATTAACCCAGTTATATCAATGTTCATTTTAAATGTAAATGCTCTAAATACCTGGAGTAAAAAACAGAGATTGTCAGAGCAGATTTTAAAAAGTCTCATATGTTGTCCATAAGAAACCCACTTTAAAAATAAAGACTCAGTCAGGTTAATAATAAAAGGATGGAGAAAGATATACTAACATTAATCAAATTTCAAACAAGGCTGACACCAGAACAAGGAAGCTAATCACGAGTAAAAACTATGTTACGTAATGATAGAAGTGTTAACTTTCCAAGGAGACAAAGCAATCCTCTATGTGTATGTGCTAACAAGACCAACATCAAAATACATGAGGCAGAACCGAAAAAACTGAAAGGAGAAATACATAAATGCTCTGTTTAGTTAGAGACTTCAACACCTCTTTCTCAGTGAACACAGAAATTTAAGTGCTAGAGATAAGACTCAAATCTAAATCAAAAACAATGTTTTATCAATTGGTAATTTTCTAGTTAGTTCATAAACCTATGATCAAAGATAGCACCAATTTATGGCTTGACATGTTTTAATAAATGTTTACAGAATTTGAAATAAAATTTTATCATAAAAATTACATTGCCTTTCAAAGGTTAACAGTATTTAATTCAGCTAAATTGAGAATGTTTCAGATACTCAATTCTGTCCAATATTAACTTTTCACTATGAGACTTTAATCAAAATTCTTTAGAAAGACTAGTAATGGAATAAGCTCTGTGGAGATACACACTAAGATACACACTAAGTAGCAAAATATATTTGCATTGACATTCATAGTCTGCATCCGATCTGTAAGAATAAAAATAAATTATCACCTAACATTGCTAAGGCATTAAGATTATTAAGGAAATCCATCATCAACACCAGAGAGTCTGCCCCATGTTTCATGCATGCAAATACAAAAATGTGCGTTAGATCAGAACAAGCCTAGTAAGTTGAGAACAGACATGATGCTCTGCACTCCCAGTCCCCTCAGAGCAGATCACATTATTCCAAAGACGATGACCTAAGATCCCTAAGTTCTCATGAAATAACACTCAATATAAGCTATGTGTCAAACACAATAATAGAATCCTGAGACAAGATATTCCCCTTTATCCACAACTGTTTTTCACTTTATTCAAGCTCAAAGGATGTGCATCGTCCTCAAATCCACAACTTCTGCATGGTGGGCATGGCTCCAACAAAATGGATGAAAAAGTATATAGAGTTACCTGATTTTCTCCAGCTTTTGGTCACCCAAAGATAGGAAAGGTGTCTAAAAGTATAGAATGTAGTCCACCTGGTACTTAAACATTATCCAAATCTGCTGTTCATGCTACCATAAAGAATAACTGGATTGTTTTGGCTATATTCCAGATAATGAAAATCAATCAAGAATGAAATTCTACTTTCATTTCTCTCTCTTTCCTGTTTTCCTGCCTTCTTTCTTTCTCATCTTTTCTTCTTTTCTTTCTTCCTTCCTTTCGTTTTTTTTTTGTTTGTTTTTGCTGCATAAATAAATTTTAAGTTTATTTATGAACAATGAGTGATGTTTAAAGACTTTTAAAGAAGAAGAGTGATTCAGAATTCTTGGTTAGGTAGGTCCTTCAGTTGAATCAGTGCAGAACAGACTTTAAATCTGGGTGGTAGTGAAAGTTTAAAGAATAACAATGATAGAGGAAAGGGTAATACACAAATTCAAGATATACTTAAAACAATATGCATTTGACAGTTATTCTCACTTAGAAATGTAATGCCTCACACCTCCAAATTCACCCTTTATTACCTATTCTGTGATAATAAAGGTAGACCCTTGTCAATATTTCTCCTTTATAGCTGGCCTCATGGTAAGCGGTGTCAGTAGAGGGCATAGGAAGGAAACTGAAAAAGGATGAGACTTCTCTTCCTAGTTTGAGTGTGCTTACCTTGGGTTTTCTTCCTCTTGCCGTACAGCTGCACACCTGGTGCATGCAGTCCCTTGGTAAGTTCGTAGCCTCAGTTCTGACCTGCTTACCTCACCACAGTGCTCCCAATAGGAACACTGTGCACCCCAGGTCTTGTGCTACCTGTTCAGTGAGCGACTCCTGATACTTTGACTCCCTCTATGCACCATCCATGTGCCTTAGTCTAGCTGCACCCCATAGGTGTGTCAAGAAACGCCTGACACAGATACCACACACCTCAGCCCTCATACCACCCAGCCACTTAGCAGCACCTCCCTCTTTGGTCTTTCCCACTGGGCTTGGTCACCTACACCCAGAGGGTTGCTTCCTGCTTGAAAATCCTAGCCAAGATTTTTACTCATCTGGACTCTGGCTAGGTATTTCCTGCTTGCCTGCCAACTGTAAACCAGCACTGGCCCAGTTCAACCCAGAGAGTTTTCTCCACCCTCTGGTGAGGTGCCACCACATCTGCTCCAACAAGGTCTCAATGCAATTCTTGGGAAGACGTTCTGCTTCCAGTTTGTTTCTTCCTTGGATATTCTCCCTCAGCCCTAGGTTGCTTTTTAATAGATTTCATTTTTTTGGAGCAGTTTTAGATTCATAGCAAAAATGAGCAGAAAGTACAGAGATTCCCACGTTTTTCTTTGAGATGCAATTTTAGAATTTGTTGGCGGACAATGTTCTTGAATAAGAACAGCATATATTCTCATTAATGAGCTAAGCACCCACTTACTCAAATGGCATTCCCCAAAATGAGGCAGTACATAAGCTGCATTATCTTGAGCTGTTCATACAAATGGTCCGCCTTAGGCAGCCATCTATAAATAATAAATATCTACTAAGCACCTACTGTGAACTGGCATAAGGAACCCATAGAAGATATGTTCCCTAACCTCCAAAAATCAACAGGCCCAAACTTTTTTGAAAATATTAAGTGTACAGAAAGAGCAATTTATAATCAAAATGCATTGATAGACTTTCTTCCCAATTATATTATGGCTTCATTGGCCCAGCAAGGAAATTATTTGGTTTATAGATGTCTTATTTTCATCGTTTCACGCTGCTAAGGTAAGAACAAGGCACATATACCAGATGTTCTTTTGGTTCATCACTGAAGAACACAGGGTCTTTTGCACCCCATGACCTTCTTACACTAATTAAACAGGTCCATCAGCAGACAAGCGCAGCTTCTAAATAACGGAAAGGCTAAGCTCTCAGTCCACATTTCTCCTTCCTTTCTCGTATCCATCCCTGAATAGATATCAGGTAAGCCAGGGACACCAAGCAATACTGTCGTTGGGCAGCTGAGAGGGGCAGTGGAGCTTAAAGTGGGAAATAGATAACTTTTATAGTAGACAGGCAGGGTCTTTAAAATACTTTCGGTAGAATTTCTGTGTTCACAGACAATTTACTATATTTTGCTGTTGCTTGCTAAGTGTACCCACCTTAGCATTGCTCACACAGTCCTGGAACCATCCCCATACTCTTGCTGAGATGTGCTTTAACCTCTGAGTAGAGTGAGGAACAATGTGAAGCTTCCTAAGAACCCAGACAACAGGCCAGAGGCATGTGAGTCAGAAACATTTCTCTGTGACCAGGTCCTCTCTAGTTCAGTCAGAACCCTCTGAATCAGGATCCAGGAGGCAAGCTTTCCCCTTCTCCTTGGTTCATTCAATGGAACAAATGCAAAGCACAGGGAAGAGAAACTCCAAGATTTCCTAGTGTCGTTTAATAAGCTGTTTACAAATGATGTCCACAATGCTTTGATGAAGATTGAGGCAGGTTCTCCCCTTAAAGATGCATCCTCTCTTTAGTAATCTCTTGAGAATTGGCATTTCCAAGTTTCTTTTCCATCTGGAAGGTTTGGGGGAAGAGAAGCAGTAGCTCTGTCCTGTTCTGTATGTAGGTCCATGCTTTAATTTAATTGTTCATCTAGGAGGCAGTGGTCAGAGAATAGATGGAAGTGATGGAGAAAACATTTCTAGAATGCCCTATAAGGGGTAATTTGGCTTGACATTGGCTCTCTTTAGTTAATAACTGCCAAGATAAAGGCTGGTGTGGTAGAGAAAATGTTGGACTTGGAGAAGCAAGAGCTGAGTTCACATTGTCTACCATGCACTAGTTGTGTGACCTTGCACTGGTGTTTGCATTCTTCCTCTAAGACTCAGTTTTCTCATCTGTAAAAGGGGGATGGTAGGTGGGAATAAGGGTCAGAATGTGTTTCTCTGCACATTGACAGGAACACACACACAGACAAGGGACCCTCAGTGGTCTCTGGCCCCCGCTGGTGCTGGGTGTGGTCTCAGTCCAGAGGGAGAACCAGTGGGCCCTTGGGACTGCTGTAACTTTGCAGAGGCAGGACTCAGATGTGCTGACACTGAGATTTACTAACTGGCACTTATTCCTCTTCCAAATTAATTATCCTAGAAGAATGGAGCATTGCCTTTTAAAATTCTGAAAATGAGCCAACATTCTCAGACACCTTTGACATCACTGTAACAGCACTGATATTTCCCTAATAATTTCTCCAGTTCCAGGCAGTTACAGCTGGCACAGGTGTCAAAGATAAAGAGCACCATGTGGGTTTTTCTTTTCCACCTTCAGTGGTTTACTTGGGCGGAGAGCTAGGCTGCAGCAAAGTACATCTAATATATTATGGGCTGAGCATCTCTTTTCACTCCAACTGTCCTCCTCCAACAACAGTAAAAATGATAGTGATAACAATAATCAAAAGCACAGACCCAAAAGCCATCCTTCTTGGTGCAAACCAGTTGTCCTTGCTTCCTGGAGTGATGTGGGCAGATGACCTCACCACTACACTCTGGGGTCCCCAGCTGTGAAAGACGTTGAGAAAAACCTGGCCTTCCAAGGTCGTCATAAAAATCAAATGGGTTGGGGCTGGCCCCGTGGCTGAGTGGTTAAGTTCGCGCACTCTGCTGCAGGCGGCCCAGTGTTTCGTTGGTTCGAATCCTGGGCGCGGACATGGCACTGCTCATCAAGCCACGCTGAGGCAGCGTCCCACATGCCACAACTGGGGGGACCCACAACGAAGAATATACAACTATGTACTGGGGGGCCTTGGGGAGAAAAAGGAAAAAAATAAAAATCTTAAAAAAAAAAAAATCAAGTGGGTTGATGATTGCAAGTGCTCAGGAAGGTGCCACGTACTAAATACCTCTATGTAACCGTTAGAAGGAAGCTGAGGATTTCCAGATTCTGGCACTGAGCCCTGTGCTTAACATTAAACCCCAGCTCTCTGCCACCACACAAATACACCTCCAGCCTGTGAGTAGGTCTGAGCAGGGAGGGGGCTGTCTGAGGGCCTCCCGGCCACTCAGCATAGTTCACACTTTATTTTTAAAGTTCCAAAAAGTTTTTAAACTTTATTTTAGTGAATGTATGTGTTATATAAAACAACAACAAAAACACACAAAAAGGCTAGAGATTTCACTATTTCTACTCCCCAATATAGTGTTTACTATCAAGACTTTGGATGGGAGAAAATAATCAAAAAGGCAAATAACACTTTTTTCCATAAAAAATGAAAGTGATCATTAAATGCCCCCCCACACACACACACACATCACACTGATTCAATTTCTTCTGGAAAACCACTCAGAAAAACAAAACAAAACAAAACAAAAAGCCTACACTGGACAGTAAATACTCAAGTGGATTGTTAGCCTAGGTAACATTTGGTAGTTTAAAGAATCATTTAGGCATTTTGAAGTCTTCCTCTTCATTTCTTAGTATGGTGTTCCAGCCATCCTGCCCTTCTTTCTCTCCAAACAAATCCCAGAGCAGATATGCTTCTATCACTGAGTCTCTGTTTCTAAGAACTAGTTTTCAAAAAGAAAATACTGCATAAAAATATGTAACAGAACTATGAAAAGGTAGGGAAGGAGTCTTTCCTTCATGGCCAATCTGTCTTTGCTTTGCATGGTTTCTTTTGTAGATTCTTCAGAGTTTGTCTGCCCCTGAGTAAGACAGCACTTGTGGGATTATGTAGGATGAAAGATAAAAAAGTTCTGTCTTCTATAAACCAAGGTGATGCTCTTGTGATTAGATTCCTAGTTGTTGCTGCTGAAGCTTTGGTTCTGTCTACATTGACTTCAACCTTTGCTTTCTGCAAGACATGAGAAACATGAAGGTTTTCTGACCTTGTTATCTTTGCAAAATTTGCCTTTGATAGATTAAGTATCTCAGTAACACCAAGAACTTTCAGCGGCTCCTTCAAATCAGTTTGTTCTATGGCTGTGAACTTGGGCAGGATCAGCTGTGTGCTCTTGGTGCCATGGTGCTCACGTCAGTGGTCTATGGTTTGCATGCTGATGTGGCGGGTGATGGCCGACAGTGGAGTGGAGGTGGGTAGCAGAATCAGCATACTGATATTTTCCCCACGGTAGGGCATTCAATGAAGTTGTACCATAAATCATCAGGGGTGCTTGCTGCCCCCCACCAGAACATGCAGAGCTGAACTAGCATCAGCACTGATAGGATTTTCTATCAGCTGTCAAAAACGTATATTTCTTTGTGTTCTCAGGTTGAAACTTTGATTTCTCTAAACCTTTAAAATGCACTGCACTGACAAGGACCAGTCCAGTGAACACACCATTGATAAGATCCAGGGAAAGGAGATTGTTAATCAAATCCCTGTTTCATTTTTAACATAGTCAAAGAGCCTGTGTGTGCAAGCAATCCTTATCCAGAAGTATGTACATTGTTGGTTCCTCTAAGTGGGTGAGGTTAAGCCCAGTATGAAAGGCCAAGGGCTAGTGAGGGTTTGGCTGTTTTCTCTTCCCTAGGAGATCTTCCCTATGCAAAGTGTGTTTACCATTCCTTGGGGAATCCAAGAGCAAAAGAGAAACTGTGGAAATAGTCCCCACACCTGCTCCTGCCACCCCATTCTCATTGACATCTGCATCCTTAGCTAAATCAACTAAAAATTTATAAAGGGTGTGTTTCTAGTCCCTTCCATCATTTTGTAACTTGCTTCCAATTCCACCTTGTAGAATAGGGGGAGGAAGATTTGGAGGAATTTCAAGAGGTGAAGAAAGTTTCCTGATGTACTATAGTGAATAAAGAGGCAGCTGGGACTCCAGTCAGGAAGCCTTTCTTCATGGCCTCAGTTTCCCCATGCAGACTACCCCTCCCAACACTCTCTGCAGCAGCAGGGTTATTCACAGTAGTGACAATCAAATGACTCCTTTTTGATCATTAAATGCACATTCTTTCATTTAATTTAATCTTCATAGTGACAGATGAGGTGGGTATTATTATCCTCATTTCATGGATGAGAAAACTAAGGCTCAGAGAGGTTCAACAATATGCAAACACCTACACAGTGATAAAGTTGTGGTAGCAGGATGAGATCCCACTCCTGTTTCACTCCAGACCCTCTGACACTTCTTCTTGCTTGTTTTTAGTTTTCAGGCTTGTTTTCATTCCCTCCAGTGCAAGAGTTGCAAATCACACCCTTATCCTTGTGACCCAGCCTTCAACACAAGCACATCCACAAGTCCACTTGCTGCATAGCCTCTCAATGGCAAGAGTAGGGGTCTTGCTATTATGTGATAAGAGATGAGAGATGCCAAAAAAATTGCCTTCTCCAGCACCTCCTGATATTCCTGCCACTGCACTGACCTACCTCCCCCACTTGCTGTTGGATGTTTGAGAAAGGGGCATGATACCTGCAGAGATCCACCATGACAGAGCACCCAGGGTCACCTAGCTAAAGTGAGACTACATCAAACAAAAGGTTTCTGCACAGCAAAGAAAGAAATCAACAAAATTAAAAGACAATCTACAGAATGGGAGAAAATATTTGCAAACTATATATCTGATAAGAGATTAATATCCAAAATACATAAAGAACTCAGACAACTCAATAGCAAAAAACCAAATAATTAATTATTAATAATTAATAAAGGATTAATAAATGGTCAAAGGATCTGAATAGACAATTTTCCAAAAAAGACATACAGATGGCCAACAGGTATTCAACATCACTGATTATCAGGGAAATGCAAATCAAAACCACAATGAGATATCACCTCATACCTTTTTGAATGGCTATCATCAAAAAGGCAAGAGATGATAACAAGTGTTGGCGAGGATATGCAGAAAAGGGAAGCACTACTGCTGGGATTGCGAATTGGTACAGCCACTATGGAAAACAGTATGGAGGTTCTTTAAAAAATTAAAAATAAAACTACTATATGATCCTGCCCTTTCACTTCTGGGTATGTATCCAAAGGAAACAAAATAACATCTCAAAAAGATATTTGCACCCCCACATCCATTGCAGCATTATTCATAATAGCCAAGACATGAAAACTATCTAAATGCCCATTAATGGATGAATGTATAAAAAAGATGTGGTATATATATATATATACATATATACAATGGAATATTATACAGTCTTAAAAAAGGGGAAATCCTGCCATTTGAAACAACACAGATGAACCCTGAAGACATCATGCTAAGTGAAATAAGCCTATCGCAGGGAGACAAATACTGCATGATCTCACTTACATGTGGAATCTGAAATAGTCAAACACAAAGCAGAGAGTACAACTGTGGCTGCCAGGGTCTGGAGGCAGGGAGGATAGGGAGGTGATGGTCAAAGGGTACAAAGTTTCAGTTATACAAGATAAATAAGTTCTGGAGATCCACTATACAGCATAGTGACTGTAGCTAACAATACCGTACTGTATATTCAAAACTTGCTAAGAAGGTAGATTGTACACTGTGTTGTTACTACAACAGAAAAATAATAATAATAACAAAGGAAGCAAGAGGGAACTTTGGGAGGTGATGGATGTGTTTATGGCCTTGATGGTGATGATGGTTTCATGGGTGTATACTTATCCCCAAACTCATTCCCCAATGTGTGCATGTCTACAGTAATGGTAAGTCAGGGACAGGGCAGAGCTGAAGAGGCCAGAAATCTAGGAATATGTGGGAAGACAACTTAGCCAGCAGATGAGGTGTGAACACCTTGAAGAGTGTGGAACAGGCAAAGAGAGGAGTGCAAAGTCCACCTCATCCACTGCACTGGTCTGCCTGGTGTGGTCCCTGATGGGAAACATGATTCCCATGCAACCAACTCGATTTTCACTCAAAGGTCTCAGCTGCTAGATTCTACTGTGTCTCCCAGACATGCCAGAAGCTCCCTCCAGCTGCATTCAAAGCAGATGGATTCAAGCAGATGCTGGAGCACCTAGGACCTTATTGTCCACATCTCTGGTAGGTTGGGAGGGTGGGAAATTCCCTGCCTGTGTTAGTCAGGGTTCTCCAGAGAAGTAGAGCCAATAGAAGAGATATATATAGAGAGATGATAGGAATAGAGACAGAGATAGAGAGAAAGATAGAGAGATGGAGATACAAGAGATTTATTACAGGAGTTGCTTCATGCAATTATGGAGGCTGAGAAGTCCCATGATCTGATATCTGCAAGCTGGAAACCCAGGAAAACTAGAGGTGTAATTCAGTCCAAGTTCAAAGGCCCAAGAATTGGGAGGGCCATATTGAAAGTCCTGGTCCAAGTCCGAAGGCCTGAGACCCAGGAGCACCAACATCTGAGGGCAGGAGAACACAGATGCCCCAGCTGACGCAAAGAGAGAAAATTCTTCTTTCCTTCACCTTTTTCTTGTTGGGGTGGGCCCTGAATGGTTTCCATGATGCCTGTCTGCATTGATGAGGGTGATCTTCTTTACTCAGTCTACTGATTCAAATGCTAATCTCTTTTGGAGACAGTCTCACAGACACACTCAGAAATAATGTTTTACTGGCTATCAGGGGCATCCTTAGCCCAGTCACGTTGACACATAAAAATTACCATTGCACTCCCCTTGGATGACAGGCTTCCTTTTGTAAGTCTTACACCTGAGCATTGGGTTCAGAGGACACAGGGCCACTGCTGGCATTTCACAGCATCTGCTATTTGGTGATTAACTCCTCCAACAGAGAGAAAAGGACTTTCAAGGAGCTGTGTGATTCCTTTCCTGCCAAAGCAAAAGGCATGGGAGAGAGGATCTGCCTGGCAGGATGCTCCACCTGGCAAAAGGCCCGCTTCATTAATGCACTTGGGCAGCAGGCCAGGAATAGGCAATTTTGACTCAGCTTATTTTAAGACATGCACCAGTTATGAAGCATCTGGATGAACCAAGAGTACTCAGTTGCCTCTCTAGGTCAACAAGGATTTAGACTGAAATATATATGGCTGTACTCTGCATGCACACACAGAAAGAAAGGAGGTATTAGTGGCTCCTAAAAAAAAAATCTTTCTGGTTTGTTTGTACCTCTGCACGGTCAGATGTTGCTGGAGCCTGATAGTGATGACGCTAAATGCAGCCTTCCAATCCTGTTCAGCCTGCCTCCTGCCTTGAGGGGGCAAAACTCAACTTACCATGAGGCACAGATGGTGCCCTTCCTCTGGGCACTGAGCACCTATCTTGCAGCATGAGCCTCCTGGAATGCCTTGAGAAACTTCTTCCAAGTCCGGATTTGTCAGAGACCCTGTGGCCACGAAGGGATGTGAACACACTGAATTGGTATCCAAATCAAATTCAGTAGCAATGACTCTAACCTCAGAGTCACAGAACTGCTACAGCTGGAGAATTTGATCAGCTTAAGTGGTTTCCATTGCCCTTTGATTTTCTGGCATCTTAGCACGGCAGGAATGTTTTAAAAGGAAGATAGAAAGGATGCTTAGGGGCATCACTGAAGGGTAATGAGCAACAAGCAAAGCTCTTTCCACCATGTTCCTGGTTAACTGCATGTCCACAAGAATTGTGTTAAGTGAATAATATTCTATGGTACCAGTATCAAAAGCAACAACAGGTGATGCTGACATCTATTCACATTCCTGGAGACAGGCAGGGCTCATTCTCAGATGACCTCCTTGAGGGCAGCCTGCAGCTGGCTCTATGATCATGAGCAGCACACACAGGGAGTAGGTATGTGGAGTAGTCTCAGAATCTCCCCAAAGAGAGCGAAAATAGGAAATGAATGACTAGTATTTCTTAGTTTTAAGACTTTTCCGACTATATTTTAGTGCTGAATTTTTGGTGACCACTGTGTCTGATCCCTAGTAGAGATTAGTATCTAATGGTCATTGAAAGTATAATATGTCAATTTTCATGATATTCACAGAGAACACCATCACATTCATACATGGTTGCATTTGAACCTATTTTCTTCCACTCCTTTAGCAAGTATCCCCAACAGTGAATGCATAGACTGGGGCTTAGCAAAGGCATTTGGGTGATTCAGAGCTACTTGAATCATGAGACTTATTTTTCTGAGTGTGAGATTTTAGATTGTGTATACACACATACATGCATATTTGCACAGGGTTTTTGGAATTTCTACGTTATTCAAAACCAATATGTTTGGATTTCAAATCTAGAATTGAGAGAGTAAAGCACATAGACGATGTATCAAAAACTGATGGAAATAAACAGGGAACAAAGTTTGGGGAAAGGGGAATTGAGAACATCACTGATATTTAACAAAACGCACAGTTTTAAAGGAGATGAACAGCTGGTTTGAAGACCTCTGAAAGTGACTAAGACTGCTTTCCAACAACAGTTGGCTATGAGCCGTGGGTAAGCTGCTGAGCACTCGAATTGTGGCTATGCCAAATTGAGATATGCTGTTAGCATAAAATACACACTGAATGTCACAGACAGTATGAAATTAACCCACACTAATTTATTAAAACATCTCCTTAATAATTTTTCATATTGATTACATTTTAAAATGATAATACCTTAGTTTGTGTTAAAATATAGTAATAAAGTTAATTTCACTCATTTCTTCAACTTTTTAAAATGTGAATCCTAGAAAATTTAAATTATACCTGTGGTTTGTATTATATTTATACTGGACAGCACTTCTAAAGGTAGAGTAAAAGAAGAACAAGAAGTGTCAAGTGGAAAATGAAGACTTTTGGAAATGAAGAGACTACAATGCTACTCGAAACATTTGTATGGTTTGAAAGAAAAGTAAAACAGAGGAAGACTACTACAGAGATTGTGCTGCTGTATATGGATTGAAACCAGCTCATGGGCGTGTTTTATCTCACCGGTATAATCTTGATCTTCAAAATGTTTTATTTATATATTCAAGTGTATATTAATTTGTTGTCAACTTATAAAAATACTTGAAGTTTTCATATAAAAATTCAAATCTCCTGCCTCTCTTGAAAAATAAAAATATCTAGCAAAAACTTTCCTGTGTTCCATCAAAGCAGGATATGGTCAGCATTGAGAAGCAGCTGCTTCGCAGATGCTACATGTAGTTTGCCTCAGTCCTCACCATGCCCTGTTGTCTCCTGGAGCCTGAAATTAAATGGTGGCTGCTGTTTACTACCATCAAGCATGCAGTCATGCTTCTTGTTGTATACTTATGAGGAAAAAAAAATACAAACGACAGCAAGAGTCATTCAATGAATGTCTCTGTGACTCTTTTGGTCATTAGAGTTTGCAGAACTAAGAAGCACTAAGAGTAAATCTTATCATTTATGTAAAATAAAAGTTTATGGGAGTTAGTGTGAGCACTAGATAAGGACAAATAGAGACAGAAGACTTTCTGTCATATCAGACTAGAACGGGGAAAACAATACTGAAGGATGATAAAAAATGACTATTTCTCTGGGTCCGAAAGTATCTTTTTGGTTTGTCTTCATAAAAGCAATTTACAAATAATCCATAAACCAGAAATAGAAACCAAAATCCCTCATAATATGATAGGACAAAGGTTCTAGATATTAAAAGAGATGTGGGAAGAGGTATCAGATCTCAACATCAGACAGAAGCAGAGCATATCAGCAGGTGGAAGCTCATGGAAATTGGAGGGGTTGGTTTGAAGGCCATTTTGGTACATGTGAGGTAACCGTTATTGAGTAGATAACCAAATTCTTGGCAAAACAATGGGTTAGTGTACCCTCTTCTTCATAGAAACTTCTCATGAAACTGAATAAAGTTGGAGCACAACAGACATTAGCCACCAGATGTCATTTCTCACCAGGCACACAGCTGTCCTGCCATTGAGGGGCTCACAGTGTGATGGGAGAGCTAGCACACATCCCTCCTCATCAAGTGCCCAGAGAAGAGTATGGAGGATGATACTATGGTGGGGATGAGTATAAATTTCTCTAGATTCCTGCATTCTGCTCACAGCGACTATGTTTTACTCCTTTCATATGTGTTATCCTACTTCTGGAATATCACTAAACATATAACTAAAAACTGTACCATAAACTATTTTTAGTAGGGTATATGCATTTAAAATGGTATGAGTAAAATCCCTAAATAATAGCTGTGTTTGAACTGATGTATACACAAACTACTGAAGATATCTTTAGTTTATAATTTGAGTGATAAAATGAAAATATGAAAGACATAAGTTAGTGTTGTCTAGACCTATATTTTGAGTGAAAAAGAGGAAAACATCCACAAAAGAAACAATAAGGCATGCACTTTCAAGAGAGAGAGTGGAAAGAGATGAAGTTGGAGAGGGAGGAAGGGTTCTCGTAGGCTATGGTAAAACATTCAAGGTTGATGTTAATCACCAGGGGAAAGAATTTATGAATGATTATAAGCATAGGATTGAAAGACAGATATATAATATATTTTAGTAAGCCAATGACAGGATATATGTATATAATGGACTTGAAAAGATAAGAGTGGGAGCAGGAAATCCTAACAGGTGGAAACAGTAAGCAGTGAACAAGTTCAGGGACATATTTTGGGGGCAGAGTAGCTGGCTTGATCCAGCAGAAGAAGCACTTTCTAGGAGTCATAAGATCCTACAATGGCAGCATCTGTTTCTGTTTCCTCACCTACAAAATGAGTGAGATAGACTAGATGAGGAGTTTTTAAACTCTGGGCTACAGATCATGTAGCTGTCAGATGCAAAATACCATGTGAAAGTGTCAAAGTGTGCAAATGAGTGACCCTAGCTTTGTTCAGACTTTCAAAGTGGTATGTGAGCCCAAAATATATAAGAACCATTGCAGGAGATTATCTATCACTGAGACCTCTAAGCTGGATCTTTTGGCCGAGGATCTCCAGAAATTTCCACATAGTAACTTAGAGGTTTATTTACTTGAATTGAATGAAGAGGCATGGGTTTCTTGATCTGAGATTTTCACCTGATTATTTCACTTGAAGCCTAGATATATTTATTTATGAGAAACTTGGGCTAATTTTGTATGTAAATTGGGAACTATGAAATTACTCATAGTTCTATCTTTAAAAAAGTAAAGTTTTTAATTTAGGATAAGTTTAGATGTACAGAAAAATTGTAAAGATTTTACAGAGAGTTCCCAATACATCACACCCAGTTTCACCCTATTATTTATAGCTTATATTAATATGGTACATTTGTCACAATTAATGAACCAACATATTGATGCATTATTATTAACTAGTGTTCATACTTCTTTTTATAGATTTCATCAGTTTTCTCCTAATGCTCTTTTTCTGTTCCAGGATGCTATCCAGGATAACACATTGGCTATGACGGTTTCACAGACATTCCTCATTCTCAATAGCATTGACAGTTCTGAGGAGCACTGGTTAGGTTTTTGTAGAATGTACTTCAGTTGGGATTTGTCTGGTGTTTTTCTCATGGCTCCACAGGGGTTATGGATTTTCAGGAGGGAGACCGCAGAGGTAAAGCGCCATCTTCATCACATCATATCAAGAGTACATACTATCAACATGACTTATCACTGTTTATGTTGACCTTGGTCACCTGGCTGAAGTGGTGTTTGCCAGGTTTCTTCACTATAAAGTAGCTCTTTCTTCACCCTTCCTATAATATAATTTTTGGAATGCAGTCACTTGACTGCTCAGCCTTGACTTGAGGGGTGGGGAGTTATGCTCTACCTCTTTAGGGGAGAAATAGCTACATAAATTATTTGAAATTCTTCTGCATCGGAGATTTTCCTTTTCTCTCCATTAATTAAGGCAAAATGATATTCTGTTCTTTGACTATACCACATTTAGTTTATCTATTCATCATTTGGGCTATTTCTACTTTTTCGGTACTATAAATAATGATACTATGTACAGTCATGTAAAAATGATTTCAATTTTCTTGGGTATATATCTAAGAATAGAATTACGGGGTCATATGGCAACTTTATATTTAACTTTTGAGGAATTGTCAAACTCTTTTCCATACCAGCTGCACCATTTTACATTCTCACCAACAATTTATGAGTGTCCTAATTTCTCTACGTCCTTGCCAATAGTTATTATTGCCTGTTTTTTTTTTAAATAGCCATCCTAGTGGGTGTGAAATGGTATTTAATTGTGATTTTGATTTGCATTTCCCTAATGGGCTAAATATGTTGAGAATTTTTCATGCACGTCTTGGCCGTTTGTATATCTTCTTTCAAGAAATGCCCTTTGTCTATTTTTAAAATTGGGTTGTCTTTTTATTGTTGATTTATAAGAATTATTTATACATTCTGGATACTAGACCCTTATGCAAATATGATTTACATTTTCTCCCATTCTAGGTATTGTCTTTCACTCTCTTTTTTCTTTCTATTTTTTTTTTTGAGGAAGATTAGCCTGAGCTAACATCTGCTGCCAATCCTCCTCTATTTTGCTTAGGAAGACTGGCCCTGAGCTGACATCCATGCCCATCTTCCTCTACTTTATCTGTGGGACACCTACTGCAGCATGGCGTGCCAAGCAATGTCATGTCTGCACTCAGGATCTGAATTGGTGAACCCCAGGCCGCCGAAGCAGAACATGCGAACTTAATCGCTGCACCACCAGGCCCGCCCTGTCTTTCACTCTCTTAATAGTGTCCTTTAAAGTACAAAAGTTTTTCATTTTGATAATGTCCAGTTTATTTTTTTTATTGTTGTTGCTTGTGCTTTTGGTGTAATATCTAAGAAACTATGAACTAACCCAAGGTCACAAGAATGTACACATACCATCTTCAAAATGTTTTATAATTTAGCCCTTGTATATATGTCTTTCATTCATTTTGAGTTAATTTTTGTATATAGTGTGACATAGAAGTGTAACTTCGTTCTTTTGTATATGGATATCTTGTTGTCTCAACACCATTTGTTGAAAAGACTATTCTTTCCAACTGAATTATTTTGGCACACTTGTCAAAGATCAATTGAGTACAAATGTATGGGTTTGTTTTTGGAATTTCAATTTTATTCCATTGATCTATATGTCTATCTTTATAGCAGCACCATACCACCCTGTCTTGTTTATTGTAGCTTAGTAGTACATTTTGAAATCAGAAGTGTGAGCTCATTAAACTTGTTCTTCGTTCAAGACTGTTGTCGCTATTCTGGATTTCTTGAATTTCCATATAAATTTTAGGATTAGCTTGTCAATTTCTGGAAAAAAAGGACAGCTGAGGCTTTGATAGGGATTGCATTGAATCTGTATATCACTTTAGAGTGTGTTGCCATCTTGACCATGTTAAGTTTTTCAGTTCATGAATACAGGATGCCCATCTATTTCTTTAGGTGTTCTTTCATTCCTTTTAACAATGTTTTCGTGGTTTTCAGTGTGCAGATCTTGCACTTCTTTTGCTAAATTCATTCTTAAGTATTATATTCTTTTTGATACTATTGTAATTGCAATTGCTTTGTAAATTCTATTTTTAGATTTTTCATTTCCAGTGTATAGAAATACAAAGGATTTTTGTATATTGATTTTGTATCCTGCAAGCTTATTTAAGTCCTTTTAAATTTATTGACTTGTTTCCTGGCCAAACATTGGCTTACTGAAAAGGAAAGTAAGCAAATTACCATGAGACTGAGTAAAATGAAACAAATTCTGCAAATTATTCCCAGAAAGATATCAGAATGTTCAGGAAATTTAATCAAATAGAAGATGACATTGAACATTTGGTGAATAAATAACAGGTTGTCAAAACTGTGTAAGAAATTTTCAAAAAGAAACAACATAGAAATGTCTAATAATGAGAAATAACCAATGAAATTATAAACACAATGCTTGAGTTAACAGCATATCAGACCATTGTAAGGATCAATATAACCACAGTGGGTTCACTGGGAAGACTAATAAACAGTGAAATGCACAAATCACTAGGAAAAAGTATATACGTATATACCAAACTGATTCACAAGGAGCCAGACAATTTGAACACTTCTCTAACTTTCAAAGTAATTAAATAAACAAAGAACGACAGGCCCAAATGAATCTACAGACAAGTTTACCAGACATTCACAGACATTAGCCATCTACTTTCTAGGTTTTGAAAATTTAATGGTTTCTTGGCATGTACTAAGTTTATAGAAAACCAATAAAGTTAATTGAATTCTTACGAGTCATACTTGAATAGTGTGGGCAATGCCATGAAAATGAACCTTCATAAATTCTACAGCTATATTTCTATATTGACCTTTACTTAAAAACTTTACTTTATAAATAAGCAAATAAATTTGCTATTTCCTTTTATATATATGAATTTTTACTTAGCATTAGTTGTCTTTAAGAATTTGTAAATGATTACTTGTTGGCTATAATATCAATCATAAGTAAAATATTAGAAGATAAACTATTGTGAAAAATTACATCCTACTATAGCACGAGACAAATATAAGTACATTTAAATAAAAATTTATATCTTTCTATTTAGAAGACAAATCACCTTTAAAAAATATCACAAATTAATTGTGTATATTTCCAAATAATATGCACAGCTCATTAGCAATGAGAGTCTTTGGCAAGTCGACTGTTCATCAATTTTGGGATCGTTCAGTATTATAAGGAATGGCTGAGTTGCTAACACTTTTATCAAAGCTACCTATTCTGTAACATGAGTCCTATGTAATAAAATCTAGGTGAAAAAACCCAGGTGTCCAATACTAAAAGCGTTCTCTGGTTCTACAGTGATTCTGTAATCAATCACATGACTGTTTGACCATTTAGCAAAAGTCAGCAGAGGCTAGACATCCCTTTACACAGCATTCATACCACTTATGGTACTCACAGCTGGAGAAAATCAGCGGGCAAGAGTGTTCATCCATGGGGAAGTTGTGTAGCTGCAGCTGGCACTCTGCATTTATGGTGAGCCTGTGGGAGAGCCAAGCATCACTCTTGAGGTCAGCCAGTAACAACCCAGCAAAATCTCCAGGCAAGGCCAGGGGGTGCCCATGTTACCACAATGTGGTTGGAGGTAGGGGGAATGACCACTGGCATAGCACATGTAACTCACTCTTGGTGGTGGCACCATTCATTCAGTGGCACCATTTGTAGCTCTTGTGTTGTGTTATTTTGTTTTGCTTTTGACTACCATTAGCAGGGAAAATTTAAAGTTAGTAAAATTCCAAACTATGTCTAGAAAAAAAAGCCAAGTTAGAAAGGAGACAAAAATAACTGTTCTTTTATATATCCTTGTTTTCAATCTTTTTGACTGAATTAAATCCTTCCTCCATTTTGAAACTGGTGTATTCGTCTAAATGGGTAAAATGTCAAATCAATCCACTTGGAGGGGGATTTCATATTTGGACAAGTCTCCCATTTTGACCAGGTAGGTGGTGGCTGCATCTTTCCAGAGCAGACGGCCCTGGAGTCAGAGTTTCTATAAAGGATCCCAGGACCGGCCATGTCTCTGCTCTGTTTTGTTGAGGCTCACCTTCACTTCAGAGTCTCATTCACATTTCTTTAAGATTGATGAGGAAACAGCTAGTACAAACTCCAACTCTCTAACTGTAACTTGTCAGCAGAATTCCCTGCTGTGGCTTTTCTGTTGTTCTTTCCAGCCTGCCAAAATTATAATTTTCCTGAAACTTTAAAATTCTCTAATCTTCTGCTTATTTTGATGTTAACCTGTGCCTTTATTTATGCTACGAATACTTGTTCACCATATGAGTTACAGATTTCTCTTTTGTGGCCTCAAATCACCTGCAATTAGAAGCTCATGATACTGGATGAGAGAGGAGGGAGGAGGAGCACTCAGGGGCTGGTGATGGAGTTCACTGAGCCGGGAGGATGCAGGGACATAGGTCAGAGGAACTAGAGAAGTCACCTTCCCCAGAGGCACGCTGAATTTGAGATGCCTTTTAGACTTTGAGGAAGCAATATCACACAGGCAGGTGGCTCCAAGAATCTGGAGTCCAGGAAGGAAGTTCTGGGTTGGAAATAGGCACATGGGATTCCTCAGCATAGATATGCCTTTTAAAGTGGTGGGAATGAATGAGCTAAGCCAGCAGGAAAGTGGAAAGTGAGTAAAGTGATGGGAAAGTCTTGTGGCAGTAGGAGCAGAACAAGGAGAGGCAGCATCAGGAGCAGGGCAGGAGGCACAGAAAGGAGCCGCAGTGCTGCAAACCCAGTGAGAGAGAGTGTGCTGGAACAGGGTAGGTGCATCCAGTCCTCCCAAGAGGTCATGGATGATGGAAAGGCCATTCTTCAAGGGTACTGTCCAGATCCTAATGTGAGACAAGCAGAAAAGCTGGCTGAGGCACAGGGCATTGCTATGGTATGTTGCAGCCTTGTGTTCAAGTACACTCAGACCACTCTAGTAGAGATTTTTGGAGAGATTTTTGAGAGACACCAACCCAGGCTCAAACTCTTGTAACACTAGTTCCTACTGGAGTCTTTGGGCAGGTCGGTTCAATGGTTCACTTCTTTGAAACACAGTTTCTTTTACCTTACTGGACTTCTGTGAGTACTGCCCAGACCCCAGGAGGGCTCATTACACAGTAGCTGCCACTTCCATTAGAGATGCTTCGGAGATGCCCTCTGTGCTCTTTTTCCCCTCGTGGTCTCAAATTTGGCTATAATTACATTTGTTAATTAGTATGCCAAGACATCTTTATTTTCCTAGCTGAGTGGACCTGTAGGCTAAATATATAAAAGATAATTTCCACAGACCACTTCCAGCAGAAATGGACTCTGATTAAAGAATGAGTTTACATTCATTGCAGATTGTTTGTATGTCTTTATTTTTACACACGTGGCATAAGGAAGAACTCTTTCAGGTATCATGCAGTAGCATGTCAAACATGAGAAGCAATAGAACTTAGCAAAGAAAATAGGCTTCCATCCCTATGATGATCTAAGTTAAGGACCCCAGATTAGACCATCAGCGATCAAAGATCTACCAGCATCTTACCTTAAGGTGTAAAGGATTTTCCCATCATTCCAAATTCTGAGGAGCTGATTGGGGGTGGTAATCCAGTGAGCCTCTGCAGTTTTAGAATTGCGGAAGATTGTATCTGGAATCCATATTAATCCCACCATGTTGCTATTCAAAGTAAGTATTTTCATTGTGCTGTTGAATCGAAGACGACTGTCTGTCCAGGTCTGAGCAAAAAATATATCAATTTGGTATTCCTGAAACAGAGCAAAAAGAGAGGCAAAGCAATTTTATTAGTGAGTGTTCTGTATGCATCATTTTCTTTGTCAAAACCTTTGATTTCCTCCATGTGTACATCCTTATCTCTCCACTTCCCTTTCTGTTAGTGCTTAATATAGTACCTGGCTCAACATGGTAAACACTCAACAAATGATAATCAATATTATTAGTCAATAGTGTGATAACATATGTGAAAATGCTCTGTAAACTTTAAATTGCAATAAACACATAAAGTATGATGAGGGGTCAAGAGTTGGCACAATATGATTCAGAGCAGGGATGCAGACTCTGCACTCAAAAGTCTAAGCTTGACAGGTGGCATGACCCATGGCAGCCCCCACTCTCTGATTTGTAAAGTGGGGAAAAGTAGTGCCCACCTCATAAAGGGTCAGAAAGAGGAAAGGAAATGATCAAATGAGAAACTCTTAGTGCCTGACATAGAACAAGTGATCCATAAGTATTAGTTTACATAAGAACTGTTATCTTACTCAAGAGTCTTCTCAAACAACACAACCCAAATAAAAAAGAAAAGTAAGAAAAAAGCAGCAACACAGATCTATAGAACTGAGAGCAACCCAAGCCAAAGGCTGATTCCAATAAGAAGGCTGACAGGGTGCAAAATACAGAGGCAAAGCCCCAGCATTGGAAGCCATTCCAGTGTTCACAGCACAGAGCAAGACTTTCTGTGACCATGAGATATTAGGACAGGACTGATACCACCATTACACCTAAAGAAGTCTCAAGACTGGATCACTTCAGAGGCCCTTCCCCTAATAAAAGTTTAAAAGATTATCATCAGGTCCTTAGTAAGGAGGATCTGAAGGCTGACTATTAGAGATTTTTATATTTTTCATAGTTTCCTTTATGTATTATATTATATTATAAATGTATTACTTTTGCAGAGTGTGAATTCAGTAATTATCAACAAATCCTATATTTATCATTTCCATTGAGTTTCCAGTTAAAGAACCATCCTGGGATTGGTCATTCAACTGACCGGACTCTGCCTTTTATTAATTAATCCATTCATTTATCTTCTTTTTGTTGGACTGTGCCAAGTTCTGCAAACAACTGAAGACCCAGTACTGTGCCACTGTGCCAATATAACTCTCTGCCCCTGTGGAGCTTATATTCTAGTCAGGGAAGACCAGCTTAAACAAAGAACTAAGGTGAAAAAACACAGCATGCCTAATTGTCACATATACGACGTAGAAAAATAAGGTCAGTGTGTTACTTAGGATTCTAGCTAGGAAAAAACAAAAGGGACCCAAGTATTCAACACAGGAAGAATTATTATGTACAGGAAATTTGAGTCTTGCACAAGCATTTGGGCAGTGGGGGGAGCAAATGCCAGAGAGACAGCAGCTGGGGGCAGGTACCATAGGAGCTTCCAGAGCTGTGTGACATCTCAGCATTCAGAATCCCACTTGCTCTGTCTGCCTCAACTGGTCTCTTGGGAGTCATAGCCTCTGCCTCTTTTCCACCTTCCAAAACTTGTGCACATGTCTCCCAGTGACAGAGTCTAAACCTAGAGCACAGAGAGTGTCAGAAGTTTGTGTGCATGTGTGTGTTATTCCCTGTCTTATAACCTAGTGCATACTGACAGATATAAAAATGGGTTTCATTCAGTACTGAAACAAGTGAAATAAATCAGACATAAAAAGACAAATACTATATAACCACACTTGTATGTGGAATCTAGAAACAAACTGAACTCACAGATACAGAGAATAAATTGGTGATTGCCAGAGGCAGGGGGTAAAGGTGGGGAAAACTGGGTGAAGGCGGTCAAAAAGTACAAACTTCCAGCTGTCAGATGTCTAAGTCCCGGGGATTTAATACACAGCATGGTGACTGTAGTTTACACTGCTGTGTTTGAAAGTTGCTAAGAGAGGAGATCTTAAAAGTTCTCATCACAAGAAAAAATACTGGTAACTATGTGAGGTGATGGATGTTAACTAGACTTATTATGGTGATCATTTCACAATATATACATATATCAAATCATCATCATGTTGTACACTTAAGCTAATCTAATGTTATATGTCGATTATATCTCAGTAAAAAATAAAATTTAAAAAAGGAAATCAATCAGTATAATCCAAAAAAAAAGTGTGCTGAAACAAAACTAAAACAGGTAGTGTTGGCTTAGGAGTCAAGAATGTGAGACTGGAGGCTGGGAGCAAGGTGGCTCATGTCACGCATGGGTGAAATGTTTGGCAAAATTGACACTTGTGGAAGACAGAGCATGTCTAATGAGTGAGTGGGTGCCCTCTCTGGGCGGAGGTTTCTGCACTGACTGTGCGGGTAAGTTAACACAAGAAATTATGTCAGAGGATAATTGGCCAGTTTGAAAGCAATTACAAAGAGAAAAGAAAGATAAAGCAAATGCAGGGTTTTTCTGGGGTTGGAGGAGGCAAATGATTCTCATCCCCATCAGTAAATCATAAAATTGAGAAATTCTTTGAGTGTCAAAAGCCTATTGAAACTCAGCTTTGCAGAAATAATCAGACGAAAGGCTAAAAACCTCTAAATGGATTAAGTTGTTACCAGATTTTAATTAATGATTAAAATGTTTAATTGTCCAAACATGGCTCCAGGATAAGAGACTAAGGTATGAGTCTTCCACTGAAGGCTGAGAGGGCCAAGGTACCTGTACTTAATTTAAGAAACAGTGAGTGAGAGGGAAAGCAAGGGATAGGGAGAGGCAGTGGGTTGCAAAAGCAAAGGCACGTGGTGGATCTCAGAGTTGTGCTGACAAAAGATCTGTGAATGTGGCTAGGCACGCATGAAACTGACCTAATAAGTAAGACGCTAGCTAGGTTTTAAGTCAGAATGAAAAGTCTGTGACTATTTAAGACCTAGATAGACTTTTGCATTTCTGTCTATAATGGGCAGGTTGTGGTCTGGAAAAACTGATTGGACTCCAAAGGAGGCTTACTCTCCAATGCCTACTTTCCTGTGGCCAAAACAGTTCATGGGAAAGGAATAAACTCCCAGTCAGTGGAGTCAAGAGCTGAGGAGAAGAGTGCTTGGGAGCCATACCCTATGAACACAATCAGAGCTTAGTCACAGAAGACCCCCTCCTCCCAGGGAACAAAGCCCACTTGGAATCTGCCCAGTGGAGTCTCAGAATTGCTGCTCCAGTGAGCTGACTGTGACTATCTTGCCCTTCTCTATCCTTATATATATATATTGCTTATGTGGGGGTGGGTTAGATATCTTTTCTTTTTAGTTTAGAGGTTGGCGGACCAAAACAGCCATGTACAGACTTGATGTGAAGACTGCACGCATACACTCAACCTTGACCTTGGGGCTGGGGCTGGGTTGACCTTTTCAGCTGCTTCAACTAAAGAAGGGAGGAGTGTATCTTCCCTGATGAGGGAGAGACAGACAAAATATTTGTCAGATCATGGTGGTCATTGGTGCTATTCACCAAATATTGCAACTTCCCTTCCTGTGGGCACATGGCAGAATTGCACCCCTACTCTCACTGGGGAGCTGTGTGTGAACACCTCATTTGTGGTAAAATATGGCCAGAGTGGTGTATGCCATTCCTGGGAGGGTGTTTGAAGAGGCTCTTCACACACCCCCTTCTCAGGCCCTGCTAGACTGTGTAGAGCAGAGCCCCTATTCATTCAGGCTAGGCATGTACTGTGGGTGCAAAATTACCCAGAGCAGTTTGTAAGAGTAGCAATCCCAGCCACTCCCAACTAGTACCACGGAGAAGGCGGTAAGGGAGTGGGATGCAGGGTGAGGGGCTGTGTTCCTCACTGTGAAGTTGACTTACAGCCAAGACCACGGCGAGGAGCAGGAGTGAGCCACACAGAGAGAGAGAGCAGGAGAGCTGTGAGTGGAGAGAGCAGCAAGTTCAAAATCACGACTGCTGAGACAGTAACAAGTCTGCTGTGCAGAACAGACTGGATGAGGCAGGCAGCCCTCTTCCCTCCTTGATGGCAGGATTTGGGCCTAACAATGATGATTTTGGACTGAATTTGTAAAAGGCCAGATTTGCACAGAGAAGACACTCAGTATTTCAAAATAAAACAGTATGTGAGAATTCAGTGTGGCACACACAGATACACGTGTCTGTCACTTCTTTTTTTCCTTTAACATTGATTTATTTGATAAAAGAATGAGGATAGAAGGATGAAAATATTCTCCAGCAGGGCCAAGGGCTACCAGTGTGGAGAAGGATGTCAAATAAAGAATGCTCTCTATAGAGGCCCAAGTGTATTCTGGAAACAACCTAAAATCATCCAAAATTATTTAATCTCAATATTATATCAGGGATATTGAAACTAAGAAAACTTGAACACTTTTGCCAATATTACTCAATGTGTCAAAATTAATTTGAATTCTGGGACCCCAAGCAAGAATTTCCAAGTGGGTCATTTATCGTGTAATAATGGCAAAGCAAAAGTTCTCCTGCGGATGGGGCCCTCCTCTCTGCCGTTTCTCTCCTTAACTTCTCTGCCTTCCATCTTGTTAATGCACAGATCATGTACCTTCACAATAAAACATCTTAAATGCAGATTTGAAATCAGTAGATCCTAGAGGAGTGACTTTAGGTAATGCCATCTATCTTGCTTTACCTAAAGTCGCTCCTACAAGGCACAGATGCTTCTGTACCTACCAGGCACTGGTGATTGAGACAGATAATTTGACTCTTCCTTCCGGGGGTAAACTGAGGCCTAAGAGATTAAGAAACTTTCATCAAGTCACATAGCTGCTAAGTACCAACTGTTCTAAACTATACAGACACAATCTGCTCCCCTGGGTGTGACTGAGAGCCTTGTGGCAGCTGAAATCTGGTTGTTAGATGTAGAAACCACCATGACATGTGACAGAGAGAACCTCCACATCTGCCCTATTTATAAACCATGTGGAGTCATTTACCTTCCTTGGCCTCAGTTTCCTTACTTGTAAAATGGGATAGGTGGGTTAGGTTAAATATAATGACTCTTCCAGCTCCAACATTTTATGTTTCCATATTCCTTTCCTTCACTATTGAATGTAATTTTCTGTTTCACTCATTTCTGTCTTACTTTTGCAATAAAGTTGTGATACAATCACTTCTTCACATGTTCCATCTTCCTCCCCCGGAAGGAACTTTTCTATGTTTGAATTCTGCGTGAAATATTCAGACACCATTGTGAGGCAGCAGCTTGTAGAGTGAGGCATGAATTCCTTCCCCCACCACAACACGATTTCCTGTAAGGAAAGGGAGCATGCTAGGATGTCCTGGGGTGAGGGTGGGGTTTGGGAGGGTGATGCTATTCTTTATTCTGAAGTTTTGCCACAAACTCCAACTCAAGAGGACGCAATGTGAATGGTGTGCCCTGTGCATGGTGTGGACGTTTTATTATGTCTACATTTGACTAAATGTTGGAGAAACACTTCCCACCACAGAGAAATATTTTTATGTCTCTCATAAACTTTCTTTGTAAAGGAATTAATCATCTTTCCTTTCTGCAGAGGGAAAAAATCATTCTTACAATGTCTATCTAAAAATAAATGACATTTTATATAATTCATAGATAGCTGTGGGATTAATGTGTCTGAAATACTAATAAATGTACCAGGTGAAAAATGTGCAGAATCCCTCAATTTAAGCCATCATGCAAGTGGAGACCCTCTGTTCATAACTTGTTTTTATAATTGGAGAACTTAATGATTCCTAAATATGCCAGTAATTACTGCAGCATGTTCAGCATTTTGACAAAACAGAAGAAAAATTGTTTCTTAATGATATCCACCTGAAACTTCTGAAAAATTAGACCCAGCACTTGTCTCCTTTTCTTTACCAAAGAAAAGGGCCAAATGGAAAGATGATTGATTAATAAAGGACAGGGACTTGGAGACGCGGGTTGCTAGAGACACACATTCCCGGGAGGCAGAGGCTCTCTGCTGTCAGCTTCCCAGCACGTTAGCACATTGTCTAGAGCGCAATGGCTAAGTACTTGGTTAAGGGAAGTCACTGGCAGTTTTCTTCATGAAACGGTAATCACAGACCCATGCAGGTAGAAGACTGCTCAATGTCTCATCTAAAAATGTATAATACGTAGTGATGATTAGAATAAAACCATTTTTATTTCTTCCTTATCAAGTATGGGAGCATAAGAGAAATATATCTCTTTTTGGTGCTATTTTCTGAAATTGGTCTTGGGGAACATGGCTGCACAGTCAGCCTCCATTTCTTCCCCAGAGACCCGTGGACCCCTGCCTCCAGACCTGCTGCCTCCAGATTTGCTGTCCTCAGACCTACTGCCTCCAGGGGCCATGCCTGCCCCCTCACAGCACTGGGTTTCCCTGTGGCAGGACCTCCTGCCCTAAACACTCTCCCTGCCTACCAGGCTCCTCCAGCTGTTGAGAACAATTTACCCACTCCACCATTTGAGTCCTACTCAGTGCTGGGCACAGATGCAACCCTCTGCCTCCAGGAGCTTGGGTCCACAGCACGTGGAGAGGGGTGTGATGCCACATCTGGAACTCATACAAGGTGAGGTCAGGCCCTCAGAAGACAGCGAGGCTGGCCTGGGCACTGCAGGGGGCTCTTCACAGGCCAGGGTCTCCATCTAGTCCTCAGATCACCAGGCAGAAGGTGGACAGGAAAAGAGGTGTATCAATCAGGGAGGACTGTATCCAAACTGAGAGGAGCAAGACCACTTTAGGTGCTGTCACCAGCTACCTACCCCAAGTTGCTTAAAGAGTTACTCAGCCTTAAAGAGTTGCTTAGTTGCTTAAAAAAGAAAAGTCCCATCAACAGTTAGTAGTTCCCCAAAGTAGTTGGGAAGGCCTTAAAACAACTTTCTATACCTAGAACTTCATTTTGAAGTTAAGCTTGCTAACAGGAACTAAGGCAGCACAGTGAAACAGAACATTGTCAGATGGCCAAACCAAAGAACCAGCTCAAACCAGAAAGATCCAAGATGGCGATGGGGTGCCAAGTGCAAAAGGAGACATGTGCAGAAGCTGCCGCATGCAAGAAGGGAGATCTGCACATACCCCAAGATAAAGCTTCCTCTATGCATATCCCCTACCCCAAATAAAAGGCACCCACTCTCCTTGTTTGGGGAGCCATAGCTTTGTGAAATTATTCCCTATAGTCTCCATTTTATTTTCTGCATACTGTAAATAAAATTTATGCTTTGTGTGACAGCTACTTCTGGTGTAGTTTAATCACCACACCAAGGAGAGGACTCATTTTGGTCTGTTGACAGTGTGACAAGTTGTAAAGGATTAGTTACAAGGCCTGCCCCTAGGGGCAGTAGAAAAATGGGTGACCCCCAGAAGCAATGGGGTGACACTGTGCTCTCCTGAGCAGGTCCAGGATTTGTCACCTGATGTTAATACAGCCCAGGGCCGTTTTTACAAAAAGAACATAAATATGTAACTACAAATATAAATTTTTGAATGAGAAAAAACACATTATAAACATTCAAAAACTGCAAATACCACAAAAATAACAAAATCCAGAAAAAATAGAACTTCTTTTTATTAATTTGCTAACTGGCCCACCTTCATTACACTCACGTGTTCTACATCTTTTGGCTGCTGGCCTTTTGATCACACATTTCCTTGACACGGATTTTATGACATTATTCTTTTGTAAGAGAGAATAAAAATATATTATTTCCTCTGGTATGGCAAAACAAAATGTTTCATTAAAATATTTTTTAAAGTTTATTTTGCCTCATAACTGATTATTAGAAATAGCATGTGCACATTTGGGAGTCTGATAAATTGGGGAAACCCTCAAGTTTCTTACATATAAAACATGGGGATTCCACATGTGAACTTGGGGCCTAGGTTTCTCTTGCACACCACCCACACTTTGGGAGCCTGGGACCTTGAGAAACAATCACATCAGGATAGAGACCGGGTCCTGCCCATCCAGTGAATTTCATCATATATGGAGATGACGGTGAACCCTATCCATTAACCACAGTCTTAAAACTCCCCCAACCCCACCTCCTCCTAACTGGGTCTGCAATTGCCTGCACCCAATCAGAGGAACTTGTGATGGGAAATCAGAGGAGAAAGACACTCAGTCTTGTTAAAATGCTTTGCACCTGCAAATTTCACACACTGCTATGATCTTCACCAGGTTATGGGAAGGAGCTTCTGTTAGTGAGGCGTCTTGAGGTTTAAGTTTTACAAGCTTAATGGTAAATTTTCCTCTGGTTGGGAGGACCCAGAGACCACCTGGTGTTTGTGGATCTGGACCAGGATTTACTGGTGGGCCCATCCAGGATGAGCAAGAGTGTGGAAGAAACAGAATCACTACTGGAGACGATGCTAAACATCCAGAGAAAAGGAGGGAAATGCCCTGGGATCTCCTTCCACCCTACCCTTCATTTTCCCAAGTACCTAAATTGGCTGAACCCAGGAGGCCAGCTGACCAGGGATCTGGAAAGGCAGGCTGTGAGGTCAGTCCAGTGAAGGGGAATAGTGCAAGGGGAGGATGGAAAATGGATGGAGGGCCAGCAGGATTATGAGAGGTTTGGGAACGGCATGCAGCAGGAAGGAGGCTCCCCTCTTACACTCCTGTGCACATTTTCCTCATCCCCCTGCTCACCTTCCAATATCCCCTCCCTTGAACAGCTGTTTTGTCTCTGGTACCCAGCTTCTCATCTCCTGCTTTCAGATTAAATTATTTAAAGCATTCCACTGGATATTAAATGCTCTAACTACTGTTACTCAAAAACGTATAATGGTCACTCAAAGTCCACAGAATTAAGTTTAAACTCCTTTGCACAATACTCAAGGCTCTTTTCTTTATAATCCAAGTTCACCCACACTGGGCCATGCTGTGGAACAACACCCCTGCACACACCTCCTTCCTCCCTGTCCCACTTGTGCTGTCCCCACACCTGGATGCCCTCTTATCATCTTCCCTCACCTTGTCTTCTCAGTCCCCCCATCTCCCATCTTCCTGAGGCACGGATCCGCAGCTTTAAATATTTGGCTGTAGACGGCCCCTTCTTATAGTGTTACTCATCATTTTATTTTCTTCCTTATGTCAATGTCCTATTTCTTTAATTCGTATATCTCATCACTATCTGCATCTGCAGCATATAGGACTGTCACATGACCCTAAAGTCCCTTTCTGAGGCACTAACACTCTCTTCCCACCACTGAGAAAGCAGTGTTGTTTAAGGGCACTTTATTTCCTTGGCCACTGATTAGTGAAGATCCAGGCCTTAGTTACAAAGCTTCCTGTTAAACTGTGACCATAATTTTACAGCTGTGCTGGGAGCTAATGCCACTCACGAGATGGAAAAGAGTGATTTGCTGTGTGCTTTTAAATGAGAGGTGCCTGGGGAGCTCAGCCCCTAAATGCCTGAGCCCTCTCAGTGAGTGCCCATCCCAACTGCACTGACTTGGTCCCCAAACAGAGAGAGCTCCCTGCCCTCCCTCCTCTCTCCAGAGTGACCTAGAGTAACAAGACACTGCCTGGCCAGTGTCCCCCAAGGGCACCTGGTGAGAGTCTCCTGCCCAGCAGACCAGGACAAATCCAGTCCCTCTGGATGTAGCAAGCTCCTAGGACTCCACTCCTCCTCTGCTCCCAGATGATGTGCTCACTTTAGCCAGCAAACCTGCTCATTCTAATCCTTCCACCTCTGGAGGGTAGGAGGCCACAGCGAACCTTGCTTTTGCTTCTCTCATGCTACTGAAATCTAGACCCTTTATGTGACTACTCCCACATTCAAAGGGAAAAATCTATGTTCCTGGTTCCTTTCCAAGCAGGCAGGAGCCCATCATAGAGGTGTACACAGAGGTTGCTATGGAAAACTCAAGGAGACTCTTATGGGCTGAATTGTGTCACCCCAAAATTTGTGTACTGACGCTCTCAACCCCAGTACATCAGGATGGGACTGTATTTGGAGAAAGGGCCTTTCAAGAAGTAATTAACATAAAATGAGGTCATATATGTGGACCCTAATCTAATCTGACTGGTGTCCTTTTAAGAAGAGGAGATCAGGACACACATATGCACAGAGGGACAACCATGTGAAGACATAGCAAGAAATCAGCCATAGACAAGCCAAGGAGAGAGGCCTCAGAAGGAACCAACCCTGCCAGCACCAAGATCTTGGACTTCCAGCCTCCAGAACTGTGAGAAAGTACGTTTCTGTTGTTTCAGCGACCTGTTCTGTGGTACTTTGCTATGGTAACCCTTGCCAAGTAATGTAGAGACACGGTGGAAACTAAGGAGAACTATAACACTAATTAGAGATTAACTTGTAGACATTAACGAATTAGAGATTAACTTGTAGACACTAATGAATTAGAGATTAACTTGTAGACACTTTGAAGTCTCTGCCCATATGCAATTATATGAAAGAGAGCCATGCTAACATGGCTATTTGTAAGAGGCTATATTTACCTCATATTCTTACTCTATCCATGGCCAGGCATGCTTTTTCATAAATTAGTATACAGATACAATAGCTTTATATATTTGTTAGTTATGTATGTATTTAACATACATTTGTGTTAATTGTATTTTGTATATATAATAAACTTCCAAGTAGTTTTTTAGGATGTTATGAAGATGACTAAATAATATTTCCTAAGGACAAATAGCCCTAATGAAAAGTGTTACTTGTATAATAAATGTATTTTATAAAAATGGTAAATATCACCAAAGTTATTTTAAAATACAAGATTTCACAGGACAAAAGGATTTCTGTGCATAAAAGTAATATTGCTTGTACCTGTCATCAGAAGAGGAAGAGAAAGAATGTTTTTGATGAGAATGCTTGGTATTCAGATTCCAATTTGCCAATAACCCAAGACTAGTAGGAACATTTCTGTGTAACAGATTTTGCTGAAATGTCTCCAAACACACCAATATGTTTGGAAGCAGCTCCTCCTACAGTAGTATTTACTTTTGCATAAAAGGTAAGATATTTCAAAAACTGCAATGAGTCTTCCAGATCTGTAGTTCTGTATTAAGTATGTATATTTTAACCTGCTCAGAAGTGTTCTGACTTGTCTTATTGCTAAAGGTATTGCATATTTAATCTGTGATTCATCTAGACACTGAAAAATAAGCATTTGCCACAATTTTGAAATAGTTCATTAAAATTCTTTTCTATTGTAGGCTGATGTCTACTGTAGCTTATAGGTGTTGCATATAATTTCACCTGTGCTGTAGGTTGCCTGTCACTCTCTTAATTCTCTTTTTGATAAAAGACATTCTCAATTTTAACAAAGTCCAATTTCCCATTCACTTTATAAGTAGTGTTTTTTAAGTCCTATTAAATTCTTTTTATCTCTAATATCATAGCAGTATCCCCATTTATTTATGTTCACAAGTTTTATTGAAATCTGTAATTTACCAGAATTGGTTTTTGTGTGAGGCAGAGGTCAAGTTTTCTTCTCTTCTCATGCGGGCATACAATTATGCCAACACTACTGATTGAGAGGGCTGCCAAACATGTCATAAAATTAATGTCCGTATCTACTGTGGCATTTTTCTAGACTCTCGATCTGTTCCACCGACCTATTAGTGTACCTCTGCACAAATACCACTATCCTAATTATTATAGCTCTCTAATAAATAATGCTCCAGTGGAGCAAGTCCTTCAAACTTGTTCTTTTTATTCCAAAGTATATTGGCCTTTTCTGGTCATGTGCATATTATATACATTTTAGAATCAGCTTGTAAATTTTCACAAAAATAAAAACTAGTGGGGTTTTGATAGGGATGGTATTGACTCTACAGATTAATTTATAGACAATTGCCTTGTTTCCAATATCTTTTGTTAGGATTTGCTTAGGTATTTGACATTTTTGATGTGATTGAAGACAGTCTTTTAAATTTTATTTCTACATTATCAATGAATAACTTTTTTCTGTGCGTGTGCAGTTCCTTGAAATTTAAACACATGTATATTATTTGCGTAACCATCAACATAATCAGGATACAGAAAACTTCTATAACCCTAAAATCTCCTTTCTGCTACCCTTTTGTGGTCACCTCCTCCCCAACCCATAAATCCTAATCAGTTCTCCATCTCTATAATTTTGGTTTTTTGAGAATGAGATATAAATACAGTATCTAACATTTTGAGTCTGGCTTCTATCACTCAGCATAATGCCTTTGAGATTTATCCAACCTGTTACATGTATCAAAGGTTCCTTCTTTTTTTATAAATATTACCCCCTTATAAGGATGTACCACACTTTGGTCATCCATTCACCAATTGAAGGACATTTGGGTGGTATCCAGTTTTTAGAAATTTTTTAAATTTTATTTTTAATTGTTTGTAACTTTTTATTGAGATTATGATAGTTTACAACCTTGTGAAATTTCAGTTGTACATTATTGTTTGTCAATCGTGTTGTAGGTGCACCACTTCATCCTTTGTGCCCACCCCCCACCCCCCTTTCCCCTGGTAACCACTAATCTGTGCTCTTTGTCTACATGTTTAACTTCCACATATGAGTGGAGTTGTACAGAGATTGTCTTTCTCTATCTGGCTTATTTCACTTAACATAATACCTTCAAGGTTCATCCATGTTGTTGTGAATGGGACGATTTTATACTTTTTTATGGCTGAGTAGTATTCCATTGTGTTATATATATATATATATATATATACACCATATCTTCTTTATCCATTCATCTGTTGATCTGTTGATGGGCACTTAGGTTGATTCCACGTCTTGGCTATTGTAAACAATGCAGCAATGAACATAGTGGTGCATGGGACTTTTGGAATTGCTGATTTCAAGTTCTTTGGATAGATACCCAGTAGTGGGATGGCTGGGTCATAAGGTATTTCTATTTTTAATTTTTTGAGAAATCTCCATACTGTTTTCCATAGTGGCTGCACAAGTTTGCATTCCCACCAGCAGTATATGGGGATTCCTTTTTCTCCACAACCTCTCCAACATTTATTACTTTTTGCTTTGGTTATTTTTGCCATTCTAACGGGTGTAAGGTGATATCTTAGTGTAGTTTTGATTTGCATTTCCCTGATGATCAGTGATGATGAACGTCTTTTCATGTGCCTATTGGCCATCCATATATCTTCTTTGGAGAAATGTCTGTTCATGTCCCCTGCCCATTTTTTGATCAGGTTGTTTGATTTTTTGTTGTTGAATTGTGTGAGTTCTTTATACAGTATGGAGATTAACCCTTTGTTGGATATATGACCTGCAAATATTTTTTCCCAATTGGTGGGCTGTTTTTTTTTCAATCCTGTTTTCCCTTGCCTTGAAGAAGCTCTTTAGTCTGATGAAGTCCCATTTGTTTATTCTTTCTATTGTTTCCCTTGTCTGAGAAGACATGGTGTCCAAAAAGATCCTTTGATACTGATGTCAAAGAGTGTACTGCCTATATTTTCTTCTAGAAGCCTTATGGTTTCAGGTCTTACCTTTAGGTCTTTGATCCATTTTGAGTTTAGTCTTGTGAATGGTGAAAAAGAATGGTCAATTTTCATTCTTTTACATGTGGCTTTTCAGTTTTCCCAGCACCATTTATTTAAGAGACTTTCTTTTCTACATTGTATGCCCTCAGCTCCTTTGTTGAAGATTAGCTGTCCATAGATGTGTGGTTTTATTTCTGGGCTTTCAATTCTGTTCCATTGGTCTGTGCATCTGTTTTTGTACCAGTACCATGTTGGTTTGATTACTGTAGCTTTGTAGTATGTTTTGAAGTCAGGGATTGTGATGCTTCCAGCTTTGTTCTTTTTTCTCAGGATTGCTTTAGCAATTTGGGGTCTTTTGTTGCCCCATATGAATTTTAGGATTCTTTGTTCTATGTCTGTAAAGAATGTAATTGGGATTCTTATTGGAATTGCATTGAATCTGTAGATTGTTTTAGGTAGTATGGCCATTTTAACTATGTTTATTCTTCCAATCCATGTGCATGGAATGTCTTTCCATCTCTTTACGTCATCATCAATTTCTTTCAGGAAAGTCTTGTAGTTTTGGTTGTATAGGTCTTTTATTTGCTTGGTTAAATTTACCCCAAGGTATTTTGGTATATTGTTGCAATTGTGAATGGTATTGTGTTCTTGAGTTCTTTTTCTGTTAGTTCATTATTAGAATATAGAATTGCTACTGATTTATGTAAGTTGAGTTCATACCCTGCAACTTTGCTGTAGTTGTTGATTACTTCTAATAGTTTTCCGATGGATTCTTTGGGGGTTTTCTATATATAAGACCATGTCATCTGCAAACAGCAAGAGTTTCACTTCTTCTTTGCCTATTTAGATTCCTTTTATTTCTTTTTCCTGCCAAATTGCTCTAGCCAAAACCTCCAGTGCTATGTTGAATAAGAGTGGTGAGAGTGGGCACCCCTGTCTTGTTCCTGTTCTCAGAGGGATGGCTTTCAGTCTTTGCCCATTGAGTGTGATGTTGGCTGTGGGCTTGTCATACACGGCCTTTATTATGTTGAGGTATTTTCCTTCTATACCCGTTTTATTGATAGTTTTCATCATAAATGGATCTTGTTGAATGCTTTCTCTGCGTCTGTTGAGATGATCATGAGTTTTTTTACCCCATTTTGTGTGGTGTATCACGTTGATTGACTTGCGGATGTTGAACCATCCCTGTGTCCCTGGTATAAATCCCACTTGAGCATGGTGTATGATCTTTTAATGTATTGCTGTATTCAGTTTACCAATATTTTGTTGAGGATTTTTGCATCTATGCTCATCAGTGATATTGGTCTGTAGTTTTCCTTCTTTGTGTTGTCCTTGTCTGGTTTTGGGATCAGGGTGACGTTGGCTTCATAGAATGTGTTAGAAAGTGCTCCTTCTTCCTCAGTTTTCTGGAATAGTTGGATAAGGATCAGTATTAAATCTTCTTGGAATGTTTGGTAGAATTCTCCAGAGAAGCTGGTCCTGGACTTTTCTTTGTGGGGAGGTTTTTGATTACCATTTCAATTTCTTCACTTGCCATTGGTCTATTCAGATTCTCTATTTCTTCCTGATTTAGTTTTGGGAGGTTGTAAGAGTCTAAGAATTTATCCATTTCTTCTAGGTTGTCCAATTTGTTGCCATATATTTTTTCATAGTATTCTCTTATAATCTTTTGTATTTCCGTGGTATCCATTTTTATTTCTCCTCTTTCATTTCTAATTTTATTTATTTGAGTCTTCTCTATTTTTTTCTTAGTGAGCCTGGCTAAGGTTTGTCAATTGTGTTTATTTTCTCAAAGAACCAACTCTTTGTTTCATTGATCTTTTCTGCTGTCGTTTTTGTTTCAATTTCACTTATTTCTGTTCTAATTTTTATTAATTCCCTCCTTTACTGACTTTGGGGTTTGTTTGTTCTTCTTTTTCTAATTCTGTTAGGTGTAGTTTGAGATTGCTTATCTGAGATTTTTCTTGTTTATTGATGTGAGCCGGTATTGCAATTAATTTCCCTCTTAGGACTGCCTTTGCTGCATCCCAAATGAGTTGCTATGGCATGTTTTCATTTTCATTTGTCACCACCTAATATTTGATTACTCCTCCAATTTCTTCAGTGATCCATTGGTTGTTCTGTAGCATGTTGTCTAATCTCCAAATTTTTGCCCCTTTCCCAGGTTTATTCTTGTAGTTGATTTCTAGTTTCATAGCATTATGGTCAGAAAAGATGCTTGATATTATTTCAATCCTCTTGAATCTGTTGAGGCTTGCTTTGTCTCCCTACATATGGGCTATGCTTGAGAATATTCCATGCACACTTGAGAAGAATGTGTAACCTGCTGTTTTTGGATGGAGTGTTCTATATATGTCTATTAAGTCCATCTGGTCTAGTTTTTCATTTAATTCTACAATTTCCCTGTTGACTTTCTGTCTGGATGATCTACCCATTGGTGTTAGTGGGGTGTTGCAGTCCCCTACTATTATTTCATTGTTGTTGATATCTCCTTTTAGTTTTGTTAATAGTTGCTTTATGTACTTTGGTGCTCCTGTGTTGAGTGCATATATATTTATAAGTTTTATGTCTTCTTGGTGGAGTATCCGTTTTATCATTATAAACTGCCCCCCTTTGTCTCTCTTTACCTGTTTTGCTTTGAAGTCTACTTTGTCTGATATAAGTATGGCAACACCTGCTTTCTTATGTTCATCATTAGCTTGGAGTATCTTCTTCCATCCCTTCACTCTGAGTCTGTGTTTGTCTTTAGGGCTGAGGTGTGTTTCCTGGAGGCAGCATATTTTGGGTCTTGTTCTTTAATCCATCCTGCCACTCAGTGTCTTTTTATTCAGAGGTCAATCCATTTACATTTAGAGTGATTATTGAAATGTGGGGGCCTAATGCTGCCATTTTATTGCTTGTTTTCTGGTTCTCCTGCATTTCCTTTGTTTCTCATCCCATGATTTTTGGACTACCAATTCAGGTAGGTAGTTTTCTATTTTGGCTTTCTTCTTATTTGTAATTTGTGTCTCTATTCTTGTCATTTGTTTAGTGGTTACAATGCTGTTTGTATAAAACATCTCATAGATGAGATAGTCCATTGTCTGATAGCCTCTTATTTCCTTAGATTAAGCTATTCCATCCTTTTCCTCTTCCTCTTCTAGGTTGTTATGGCTGTATCTTTTTTTTTTTTTTTTTTTGCTTCCTTCTTGTGTTGTGAGTTTGTGGTTAAAATGACAAGATTATACTTATCCTTGGTTTTTCCCTTCCTTTTATCTTTAATGTTATATTTAGCATTTGCTAACCTGTACCGATGGAGAGCTGCAATTTTCTGATTTTGTCTTTCTACTTATCTCCTTTGCTCTGGCTTGTGTAACCCCTTTCCTTTTTCAGATATGAGGGCCTTCCTGAGCATTTCTTATAGGAAGGGTCTTGTGGCAATGAACTCCCATAATTTTTGTTTATCTGGGAAAGTTTTTATTTCTCCATCATATTTGAAGGATATTTTTGCTGGATAGAGTATTCTTGGCTGCAAGTTTTAGACTCACAGCTCTGCTACCATCAGGTCCAGGAGGATCTCACTTGTCCACTAAGGGCTGCAGCAGAGCGATGGGTATCTAATGCAGCCTGTGGTTAGCTCACCTAGCCATGCCACTTCTGCCCCAGGGCCTCCCAGCCTTTGTGTTTGCTGGGCAGGGCTTCTCCACTAAGGCCAAGTAGAGTAGAGGCTTTCCCTGTGGGTGCTGTGGGATGCGGATTTTCCCCATGGACCAAGGAGCAGTCATGCTGGGGCTCCAGATTGTCACCGCCCACTCATGGGGTCCTGCTGTGTCTCCCTTACCCCCTCGGGGAGTCAGCAGGGCTGTGTGTGTTAAATAGGGCTGGCAGGTTGCTCAACAGGCCAAGCCCCCTTTGCCCCAGGGCGTCCCAGCCTTGTGATTGCTGGGTGGGGCCTCTCAGCTAAGACTGAGTAGAGGCTTTCCCTGTGGCTGCTGTGGGACTGTGGATTATCCCCCTGGACTGAGAAGCAGTCACCCTAGGGCTCAGAATTATCACTGCCCGCTCACATGGTCCCACTGGGTCTCTGTTGCCCCCTCAGGGCCACAGCATGGCTGTGTGCTAAATGCAGCCCACAGGTTGCTGAGCTGGCTGAGCCCCTTTGGACCCAGGGCCTCCCAGCCTTGTGATTGCTGGGCGGGGCCTCTCTGCTAAGGTCGAGTAGAGATTTGCCCTGCAGCTGCTGTGGGACTGTGGATTTTCCCACTGGCCTAAGGAGCAATCACGGGGGCTTAGGGCTGTAGTCATCTGTTTCCACAGTCACGCTGCCAATGTGTGCACATGCCCACCCTCAGTGCTGTGATGAAGCTATGAGCATGTTAGCCTGGAGAGAGTCACTTGCAGGTACTGGGTTGTCTTGGATTTGGGGAATTTTCACCTATCATCTCCACCTCCTCCCAGGGGGAAGTCCGTCCACCTTCTGAGGTACAGCAGCATGGGTCTCTCAGGCATCCTGAGGTGCTGTGTGGATATCCTTTGTAGAATGAGGAATGTCCAATTAGTTGTAGTTCAAAGAGGGAGAGACAAAGAAAACTGCTTACTCTCCATGTTGCTGACATCATTCCTCAGCTTTTAGCAATTTTTAATAAAGCTGCTATAAATATTAATATATGGGTTTTTATATGGAAGTAAAATTTCACCACTCTAGCATGAATAGCCAGAAGTGGACTGCTGGGTTACATTACAGAACATAAGAAACTGCCAAAATATTTCCCAGAGTAGCTGTACAATTTTCTATTTACATCAGCAATTTACAAAAGTTTCAATTACTCCATGTTCCCCACAGTCCTGGCTGTTGTCCTCACTTTTTATTTTAACCATTCTATAGTTGAGTTAAAATAGGTGTGCAGCAGTGTCTCATCATAGTTTTAATTTAATTTCCCTAATACCTAAGGACATTGAACATCTTTTAATGTGCCTATTTGCCTTCTTTATATTCTCTTTGGTGAAGTGTCTGTTCCTATCTTTTACCCATTTTTAAATTGAAGTTTTTCTTTTTCTTACACTTTGAAGAATTCTTAAATACTCAATACAAGTCTTTTGACAGATGGGTTGTTAACATATACTCTCTCCCAGTCTGTAGCTTGTCTTCTCATTTTTTATTTTATGCATCATACTTTTGGTACCACATTTAACAACTCATTACCAAACCCTAGATCTTGCAGATTTTCTCCTGTATTTTCATTACAAAATTATATAGTTTGTTATTTCACATGATGATCTATGATCCACTTTGACTTATTTTATGTTTAAGGTACTCATGACATCTCATTTTTTACATATGGATGTCCAGTTGTTCCAACACTACCATCCTTTCTCCAGCAAATTGCTTTTGCACATTTGACAAAAATAAATTGGCTACAGTTGTGTTTTTTTTTTCTGGACTCTCTAGTCATTTCCTTGGATCCATCTGTCTATCACTTCACCACCACCACACTGTACTGATAACTGTAGCATTGTAGTACACCTTAAAACTGAGCAATGTGATTACTAAAATGTCATCTTTCTTTTTCAAAGTTGTTTTGGATAGTCTAGTTCTTCCACCTTTCCAAATAAATTGTAGAATCACTTTTCCATATCTACAAAAGTTCTTCTGGGATTTGGATTGGTTTTAAACTAAATCTACACATCAATTTGCAGAGAATTTTCCTGTTTCCTATTTGAGTCTTCCACTCCATGAGCGATTTCCTGTGTCCTCTTTCATTTGCTATAAGTATTTTTAGTTTTCTGCAGATTGACACTGTACATATTTTGTTACATTTATACCTAAGTATTTCAAACTTAGGACTTTGTGTAGACTTGTGAATTTTATGTAGACAGTCGTATCTTCTGCAAATGGAGTGTTTTATTTCTTCTATTCCAATTGATATATTTTTTTCCTTGTTTTTTACACTGACTTCTACAGTGATATTGAATAGGAGTGCTGAAATCTTCTTCCTAAGCTTAAAGGGAAAGCATTCAGTCTTTCATAATTAAATGTGATCTCAGCTATAGATTTTTCCTAGAGGCTGCCCTTGAGTTGAGGAAGTTCCCTTCTATCCTAGTTTGCTTTGAGATTTTATCATGAATGTATACTGTATTTTTGTCTAATATTTTTCTGTATATATTTCTATGATCAAGTAGCTTTTCTTATTTAGATTGTTAATATGGTAAATTGCATTGATTAATTTCAGGATATTAAACCTACCTTGGATTCCTAATATAAATCCCACTGGTGTTTTATATTATTATTTTACATATTGCTTGAATCTAGTAATATTTTGGTAGGTATATTTGCATTTATATTGTAGCCACCTCTGACACAGGAAGGGTTACTAATCACTGGAAAAGGCTTGCCAACAAACTGTGACCCAGAGGTGAGAAGGTCGGTTAGTAAGAGCTCCAGGGGGAGGCAACCTAAGCCAGGCACAGTCGCCCAGGGGCACAGATGGAGACACGATATTGAGAGCAGGACAAGCCATTGCCTAGGAGGCCTTGCATGCTCTGAGAAAAAAATATATGAGCACAGCAAAAACATAATATCAAAACAGAGGGCGAGGGAGGGCTCCTTGAGAAATCACTAAGAATTCTTGGCATCTGCTAATTACATTGTCCAGAACACCTGTGTATGTTTAACAGATGTAAGCTATGTATATATTGAAATGCTGATTATAATAAACTCAGAGTGGCCATCAGCCCTCTCCGCATCTATCCTGGTGTGTACATTGGATCGCGACACCGACATATATCCATGGAAGATAGCATGTAATTTTCTTTTCAGGTTTTGGTATAAGATTAATGCTGGCTTCATAAAGTGAGTTGGGATCTATTCCTCTTTCTTTGACTTTCTGGAAGAGGGTATATAGAATTGGTTAATTTCTTCTTTAAATGTCTGGTAGAAGTCACTAGAGAAACTATTTGGGTCTCGAGATTTCTTTTTCACAGTTTTTTCCATGTTTTTAAACTATAAAATCAATTGCTTTAACATTTATAAGACCATTCTGGTTCTCTGTTTCATCTTGGGTAGGTTTTAAGTTTGTATTTTTGGAAGAATTGTTCTGTTACATCTAAGTTGTTAAAATCATACCCATAGACTTGTTTCTCATATTCATTTATTTTCCTGAGATTCTTATGGTCCCCATTTCATTTCAATTCCTGATATTGGTAATTTGCATTTCCTCTATTTGTACTTTGTCAGTCTTGCTAAAAGTTTATGAATTTTATCAATATTTCCAAAGAGTTAGCTTTTGGCTTAATTGATTTCTTCTATTTTCCGTTTTCAATTTCATTGATTACTCTTATCATTTTTATATCCTTTATTTGGCTTTCTTTGGGTTTGTTTTGCTCCTTGTTCTCCGTTCTTCAACTGGAAGCTTAGATTAATGATTTGAGGGTTTTCTTCTTTTCTAATATAAATTTCCTCTAAGCCTTGTTTTAGCTGACTCCAACAAATTTTATTATGTCATAATTTTATTTTTACTCAGGTAAAAACATTTTCTACGGGCTAGCCCTGTGGCCAAGTGGTTAAAGTTCTGTGCACTCTGCTTTGGTAGCCTGCGTTCATGGGTTTGGATCTCAGCACGGAACTGCTCCACTTGTCAGCCATTCTGTGGAGGCATCCCACATACAAAATAGAGGAAGACTGGCATAGATGTTAGCCCACGGCTGGTCTTCCTCAATCAAAAAATAAAGAGAAAGATTATTAACTGACGTTAGCTCAGGGTGAATCTTCCTCACACACACACAAAAAATTTTCTAATTTCCCTTGAGACTTCCTTTTTGATCCATGGCATATTTAAAGGTATGATGTTTAATTTCCAAGGATTTGGACAATTTCCTGTTATCTTTGTGATATTGATTTGTAGTTTAATTGCATTATAGTTTGAGGATATACTTCAAATACTTTCAAATGTTTTAAACTGTTGCTCTTCCTTCATTCCTGATGTTTCATGTTTCCTTCTGGTATAATTCCCTTTCCACCATAATAACTTATTTTAGTAATGTTTTTAAAGAGCAGGTCTATTGGCAACAAATTTCTAATTTTCCTTCATTTGAGAATGTCTTTGTTTCTGAAAGGTATTCTCACTAGATATAGGATTCTAGGTTGACAATTCCATTCTTTCAACATTTGAAAATTTCATCACTTTTCTTTCTGGACTCCGTGGTTTCTCATAAGAAACTCATTGTGATTGAATCATTGTTCCCCTATAGGCAATATGTCATTTTTATCTGGCTGCTTTCAAATGTCTGTGTCTTTAGTGTTTAGCAGTTTGATATTGATGTACCTGTGCATGTATTTCTCTGGGGTTGCCATGTTAAGGTTTGCTCAGCTTCTTAAATCTAGAGGTTTATATCATTTGCCAAAGTTGGGAAGTTGGTAGTCATTATTTATTCAGTCATTTTTAGCATCAGATTCTTTCTTCTCTGATTCCTCAATGACAAGAATTTTACATTCATTTTCGCATAGATCCATCTATCTCCATTGTTTTTTCATCATTTTTTTCTTCCCTGTTGTTAATTTTGGATAATTTCTACTGATCTATCTGAAAGTTGACTCATTTTATCATCTGTCATCTCCATCCAGCCATAAAAGTCATCCAGTGAAGGTTTTTTTTTTTTTTTTTTTTGGTGCTAGTTGTTGTTGTTATTGTATTTCTCAGTTCTAAAATTCCCAGTTGAGGGGCTGGCCCTGTGACCAAGTGGTTGAGTTCATGCACTCTGTGTCAGCGTCTTAGGGTTTCACCAGTTTGAATCCTGGGTACTGACATTGCACCACTCATTAAGGCATCCCACATACCACAACTAGAAGGACCCACAACTAAAAATACACAACTGTGTACTGGGAGGCTTTGGGAGAAAAAGGAAAAGTAAAATCTTTAAAATTCACAGTTGATTCTTCTCTTTATCTTCTAATTATGCTGGTCACTTTTATTTTAACATGTGTTAAAAGACTAATCATATTGCTTCTTTGAGTGTTAAAAAAAATACCTGCTTTAGTCATTGTAAGATAGATTCAACATCTATTTCATAGTGGCATGAGTGTCTGTTGATTGTCTTTCTTGTAGGAGGTGAAACGTTCATGGTTCTTCATACACCAAGTAATTTTGGACTGTATTATTTATATTTTAAATTTTATGTTGATACTCTACATCTTTCTTGAATTCTATAGAAAACGTTGATATTTTTGTTTTTAGCAAACAACTGACCTGGCTCAGGCTACAAGTTCCAAGTGGTTCTCTGTGTTGTGTGATTCCAACACAAATAGTATGTAAGAGTTTTAAGCCTTTATAATGCTCTTCAGAACTACTCCACATGTGTCTGGAACCTAGGTAGTGGTATATCAATTAGTTCGGTTCTCAAAGTCTGTGATATGCTAATTATGACCAGATCCATGCATACAGAGGTCAAGATAAGTCCTGGAATATATAAATAATTTTATGGGGTGCCATTTTCTTGACCATTTCACACCCTACAATCTATTCAATACTTTTTGAGTCTCTGGAGTTCTCTTTTTGTGCCTTTGCCCAGAAACTTGGGGGTCTAGTTACCCTTTTCTATCATACACTTCTATGTCCTTTCCTAAGTTGAGAGAGAATAGGGAGAAGAGAAAGTGGGACACGGATCTAGGAATGCAGCTCCATCACATGGAGAGGAAGGTCTCTCTCTGTCAGAGTTTTGGTTCTTCTGGGTTCCAAAAGCTGTCACAGTCATTACTTAAGTGGAATTTCTGTAGGGCTCAAATGTGAGAGATTGGAAAAATAGGGGAGCAAATGGGATATTTCTATTGTCTCTAAGAACTAGGACTTCTTTTCCAACTCCTCAAGGCAGAACTGGAAGGCTGATTTTAGCACTCTCATTGTCTGCAAAACAGTGCTGACTTCCAGATTTCGAGTGCTGAATTCAAGTTGAGAGATCCTGAAGGAAAAAGAATGGTAAATTCCTTGACCCTCTGATAGTATCTCAAATTCTGGCATTCGTTCCCAATTCACTTGCTACTATTTAATTTTCAATGTTTTTAAATAACTACTCCAGGCATTCTGCTCATGTTTTATGCCTTCATGTACTGAGAGAGAAAGTGTGAATCCTGTTTACCTCATCTAACCCAGAACATTAATTTATAAGTGGTTTCTTTATAACAATTTTAATTTTAATTCATTTTTTACTGGTAGATAAAAAACAGCTGATTTTGCAATATTGACCTCATGGCCAGGAGCCATGGAAAACTCACACATTACTTTTAAAAAGTAGATTATATTGGATTTTCTATGTATACAATTATTAATTTCTAATTTAAGTCTATTGTATTTGAAGATTATGCATTACATGATTTCAATTCTTTTAAATTTATTGATGCAGTCCAGCACTTGGTTTTTTCTGAAGAACGGTGCATGGGGACATGAAAAGAATGGGCATTTTGCTGTTGTTGAATGAGGGTTCTGGAGATAACTGTTAGGTTTAATTGGTTTATAATGTTGTTCAAGTCTCCTTTTGCCCTGTTGATTTCTGTTTATTCTATCCATTATTGAAAGTGAGCACTGAAATCTCTAAATATTAGTGTTGAATTGTCTATTTCTCCTTTTAATTTCCTCGGTTTCTGCTTCACATATTTTGAGGCTGTGTTCTTGGGTTCATGTATTTCTATATCCTCCTGATGGGTAAACCCTTTTATCATGAATAGTATCCTTATTTATCTACAACATTTGTTTTTCTTAAAATCAATTTTGTCTGATATTAGTACAGTCACTTCAGCTCTCTAATGTTGGCTATTTGCATGGTATATCATTTTCCATCTTTTTACTTTCAACCTATTTGTATCCCTGAATCTAAAGTGTGTCTTCAGTGTACAACATAGAGAAGAGTCTTTTTCTTTTTATCCAATTTGACAATCTCCACCTTTGGTTGGACTGTTTAATCACATTTAACGTTATTGATATGATTGGATTTACATCTGCTATTTGTTTTTTATATCACGTCACTTTATTCTTTTGTTCCTTGTATATTTACTTCTTTTGTATTAAGCAGATGTTTTCTAATGTAACACTTGATTTTCTGTAATGATTTTTAATTGTATTTTAAAAGTTATATTCTTGGTTGTTCTTAGGCTTACAATATACATCTTAACTTATTAAAATATATTTCAGATTTATGCTAACTTATTTCAGTGAAATATAGAAACCTTGCTCATACATAGTTCTATTTCCTCCCCCAGTTTTTTATGCTATTATTGTTATGTATATATGACACTAATATATGCTAGAACTCAACACATTGCTATAATTATTATTTTATAAAACCTTAAACATTTTATGCAGGCTGAAAGATGAAAGAAGAGCAGGTATATATTTATAATTATAGGGTTTGTTATATTAATCATCTTATTTATCATTTCTGATTCTTTTCATTGTTTCCTGTGAATTCAAGTTAGCATCTGGTGTCAATAACCTTCCTCTAATACAGTTTTGTGCCCACTCACCTCCTTTGTGCTATTATTGTTAAGGAATTACATTTATATATGCTGTAAGCACAATAATGCTATTTTATATATATATATATATATATATAGCTTCATGAAATTGCTTTTTAAATCAGTTAAGAGAAGAAATATGAGTGGTTCCAGTTCAAGATGGTGATGTAGGAAGATCCTGAACCCCCCTCCTCCCAATACAGCAAATCTACAGCTATATATGGAACAATTTCCCCTGAAAAAAACTTAAAAAACTGGCAGAGAGACCCCTTCACATTAGGCAAATGAGAGGGAAACCACATCCAAGTGTTTACTGCAAGGGACACCTCTACATTGCCTGGCTTTAGTGACTAGCTTATTTTCATGGATCCCATAGGACTGTTACTAATGGAGCAAGAGTTCTTAAACAGCTACCACTCCCAGGGCACAGCAAGAGGCATAAGTCTTAGGATCTCAATCTTTCTGTGAAAAAGAACTATTAGCTCATCATCACAGCTGGAGCTTGAGGGTCAAGCTTCTAATTAAACACTCATCTAAGGGCAGAGTGTAAATCTTTCCTGAGACCTTGGAGAGAGGGCATTATCTTCATGCTATCCCTTTGCCATGCTCCAGGGCACCAGTACCTTTGGAAAGGAGTTCTTAAATATGTCTGGTACCCCTGTTTTTATATCTGGTGCCCTGGCTTTTGCAACTGATGCCCAGAGGATACCTCTTGATTGCCTGGCTGTGGTGGCCAGAGGTCTTGTGTTCCTGCATCTCATGGGACTGTAACAATCAGACAGACAATTCTTGGCAGACTACCACTCCTAGGGCACTGCCCAGACAGCAGACTAAAATACACCCCCACCCTTTCTGTGAAAGAGGCCTACTTGCTTGTCCTGGAGCTTTGGACATAGAGGTAGGCTTCAGGGTTGGCACACATTTAGAGGCTAAGGAGGAGCTCTCAGGGAACATAAGCCAGTAGATGCATTTTTTTGTGTTCTTGCTCTACCTCGCTACAGCTTTCTGTTATGTCCCAGAAAAGGAGCTTATACACTCATCTGGAGCCCTGTTTTTGCAACTGCCACACAGGGTACACCTACAAATTGTGTGGCTCTGGTGGCCAGTGGGGCTTATGCTTGAGATCCCAAAGGACTATATATATTTGCATTATTAAAGGCTGCTGCTTGAAGGTCTGGCTTCAAATCAGCTTACATGTAGGTACTGACTGAGATCCTCCCCTTTGGGACATTGATTGGTCTTGGCACACCCTCGACTACTGGAAATATTAAAAATAAAATAGGCTGCTTGAACAATCACAACAATTTGAGATACAACCAAGATCCAGAGCAGAGTTGAACAATAAGCTTCATCTCCTAAGTAAGGCCAACAATTCAAGACTGGGAGAGGAGACTGTTTCATCTAAGGCATAGAGACTAATACTGAGATTCAAACAAAATGAAGAAACTAAGGAATATGTTCCAAATCTAAAAACAAGATGAAACCTTAATGAAACAAAGACAAATAATTTACCTGATAAAAAGTTCAAAGTAATGGTCAAAAAGATGCTCAATGATCTAGGGAGAAGAAGTGATGAACACAGTGAGAATGTCAATAAAGAGAGAGAAAATATAAGAACGTGCCAAACAAAAGTCACAGAGCTGAAGAATACAATAATTGACTGAAAAAAATACACTAGAGGGGCTCAACAGTAGACTAGATAAAGCAGAAGGAAGGATCAGTGAACTTGAAGACAGGGCAGAGGAACTCACCTAAAGAGAGCACTGAAAAGAAAACATAATGAAGAAAAAAGTGAAGATAGCGTAAAGGACTTATAGGACAACATTAAAAGGACTAACACTCACATTAAAGATGTGTAAAAAGGAGAAAAGAGTGAAAAAGGGGCAGAAAATTTATTTGAAGAAATAGTGGTGGAAAACTCCCCTAGCCTGGGGCATGAAAATCACATTCAGATCCAGGAAGCCTGAGAGAGTTCCAAATAAGATGAAACCAAAGAGAACCACACCAAAACATATTATAATTAAAATGTCAAAAGTTAAAAACAAGGAAAGAAGCTTAAAAGCAGCAAGAGAAAAAGAACTTGTTATGTACAACAGAACCCCCATAAGATTATCAGCAGAATTTTGAACACAACATTTGCAGGACAGAAGGGAGTGGCATGATATATTCAAAGTGCTGAAAGGAAAAAAATCTTCCAACGAAGACTATTCTACCTGGGAAAGTTATCATTCAGAATTGAAAGAGAGAACAAGAGTTTTCCAAAGAAGCAAGAGCTAAAGGAATTCCTTACCCCTAAACCTTACAAGAAATGTTAAAAGAATTTCTTTAAGCTGAAAAGAAAGGGAAAAATTAGTAAGAAGAAAACATGAAAATGTAAATCTCATTGGTAAAGGGAAATATATAGTAAAGATAATGGATTAATCACTTTAAAGCTAGTGTGAAAGTTAAAAGACAAAAGTAGTAAAAGCAACTGTAACTATAATAATTAGTTAAGGGGTACACAAAATAAAAAGATGCAAAATGTGACATCAAAACATAGAACATCAGGAAAGAGTAAAAATGTAGAGTTTAAGAATGCATCCAAACTTAAGTTATTATCAACTTAAAGTAGATTGTTATAAATATAAGTTGTTATATGTAAGCCTCATGGTAACCAACAAAGAAAACTCTACACCATATATACAAAAGATAATAAGAAAGTAAACTAAGCATACTGCTAAAAAATGTCATCAAACCACAAAGGGAGAGAGCAAGAGAAGAAATAAGGAACAGAGGAAATACAAAATAGCCAGAAAACAATGAACAAAAATACAAGCACATACCCATCAAAAATTACTTTAAATGTAAGTGCATTAAATTCTCCAATCAAAAGACATAGAGTGGCTGAATGTATTTAAAGAGAAAAGATCCTCTATATACTGCCTACAAGAGACTCACTTCAGACATAAGGACACATACAGATTGAAAGTGAAGGGTTAGAAAAAGATGTTCCATGCAAATAGAAACTAAAAGAAAGTTGAGGTAGCTATACTTACATCAGATAAAATAGACTTTAAGACAAAGACTATAATAAGAGACAAACATGATCCTTACATAATGATAAAGGGGTCAATTCAACAAGATATAACATTTGTAAATATTATGCACCTAATAGAGAAGCTTGTAAATATATAAAGCAAAGATTAGCAGACCTTAAGAAATAAATAGCAATACAATAATAGTAGAGGACATTAATACCCCACCTACCTCAAAGGATAGGTCATCCAGACAAAAAAATCTGTAAGAAAACATTCACCTTAAATGACATGTTAGACCAGATGAACCTAACAATATATACAGAACATTCCATCCCAAAGCAACAGAACACATTCTTCCCAAGTGCACATGGAACATTCTCCATGATAGATCATAAGTAAGGCTACAAAACAAGTCTTAAACTTAAGAATACTGAAATAATATCAAGCATCTTTTCAAGCCACAATGGTGTGAAAGTAGAAATCAATTGAAGAAAACAGAAATATTAATGGATATGTGGAGATTAAACAACATGTTGCTAAAGGACCAATGGGTCAATGAAGACATCTAAAGATAAATCAGAAAACATCTTGAGACAAATGAAAATGGAAAGACAACATACCAAAACTTATGAGATGCAGCTAAAGCAGTTCTAAGATGAAACTCGATAGCAATAAATGTCTATCTCAAGAAATAAGAAAAGTCTCAAATAACCTAACTTTGCAGCTCAAGGAAGTAGGAAAAGGAGGACAGATGAAGCTCAAAGTTAGTAGAAGGAAGGAAATAAAGATCAGAGCAGAAATAAATTAAACAGAGACTAAAAAGATAATAGAAAAGATCAACAAAACCAAAAGCTTTTCTTTGAAAAGATAAACAAAATTGACAAGCGTTTATTTAGATTCATCAAGATAAAAAGAGAGAGGACTCAAATAAATAAAATTAGAAATGAAAGAGGAGACAATACGACTGATATCACAGAAATACAGAAGACTATAAACGACTATTCAAACAATTATACACCAACAAATTGAACAACCTAGAAAAAATAGATAAATTCCTAGAAACATATAACTTATCAAGAGTAAATTATGAAGAAATAGAAAATCTGAACAAGGGGGCTGGCCCAGTGGCGCAGTGGTTGAGTGTGCACGTTCTGCTTTGGCATCCCCCTATTCACCAGTTTGGATCCCGGGTGTGGACATGGCACTGCTTGGCACGCCATGCTGTGGTATGCATCCCACATACAAAGTAGAGGAAGATGGGCATGGATGTTAGCTCAGGGCCAGTCTTCCTCAGCGAAAAGAGGAGGATTTGTGGCGGATGTTATCTCAGGGCTAATCTTGCTCAAAAAGAATAGTAAAAAATTCAGCATCCATTTATGATGAAAACTCTCAACAAAGTTGATATCGAGGGAACATATCTCAACATAATAAAGGTCATATATGACAAGCCCATAGCTAACATCATACTCAGTGGTGAAAAGCTGCAAGCTTTCCCTCTAAGATCAGAAACAAGACAAGGATGCTCACTCTCACCATGTTTACTTGACAGAGTGCTAGAAGTCCTAGCCAGAGCAATTAGGCAAAAAAAAGAAATAAAGGCCTTCAAATGGGAAAGGAAGAAGTAAAACTGTCACTATTTGTAGATGACATATTATACATATAAAACCCTAAAGACTCCACCAAATCCTCTTAGAACTAATCAATGAGTTTGGTAAAGTTGAAGGATACAAAATCAATATACAGAAATCTGCTGTGTTTCTATACATGAATAATGAACTATCAGAAAGAGAAATGAAGAAAACAATTCCATTTACAATTGCATCAAAAAGAATAAAATACCTAGGAATAAATTTAACCAAAGAGGTGAAAGGGCTGTACACTGAAAACTATAAGAGATTAATGAAAATAATCGAGGAAGGTGCAAATCAATGGAAAAATATTCTGTGCTCATGAACTGGAAGATATTGTTAAAATGTCCATACTACCCAAAGCAATCTACAGATTCAATACAATCCCTATCAAAATTCCAATGTCATTTTCACAGAAATAGAACAAAGAATCCTAAGATTTGTAAGAAACCACAAAAGGCCCCAAATAGCCAAAGAAATCTTGAGAAAGAAGAACAAAGCTAAAGTCATCAAGTCCCCTGATATCAGACTATATTACAGAGCTGCAGTAATCAAAACAGTATGATTTTGGCATAAAAGCAGACAAACGAAACAATTAAACAGAACAGAAAGAGCCCAGAAATAAATCCACATATATATTGTCAATTAACTTATGACAAAGGAGCCAAGAAAATACGCTGGGGAAAGGACAGTCACTACAAGAAATGATGAAAAAACTGAACAGCCACATGCAAAAGAATGAAACTGGATCACTATCTTACACCATACACAAAAATTCACTCAAAATGGATTAAAGACTTGAAAGTAAGACTTGAAACCATAAAATCCCTAAAAGAAAACATAGGTGGTCAGTTCCTTGACATTGGTCTTGCCAATTTGACACCAAAAGCAAATGCAACAAAAGCAAAAATAAACAAGTGGAACTACATCAAATCAAAAGCTTCTGCACAGCAAAGGAAGCCATCAACCAAACGAAAAGGTGATCTACTGAATGGAAGAAAATATTTGCAAATCATATATTTGATAAGGGGTTAATATCCAAAATATATAAAGAATTCATACAACTCAATAGCAAAAAAACAAATATACTGATTAAAAAATGGGCAGAGTATCTGAATAGACATCTTTCCAAAGAAGACATACAGATAGCCAACAGGTACATGAAAGGGTGCTCAACATCACTAATCATCAGGGAAATGCAAATCAAAACCAGAATGAGATATCACCTCACACTTGTTAGAATGGCTATTATCAAAAGGACAAGAAATAAAGTGTTGGTGAGGATGTGGAGAAAAGGGAATCCTAGTGCACTCTTGGTGGGAATGTAAATTGGTGTACCCTCCATGGGAAACAGCATGGAGGTTCCTCAAAAAATTTAAACTAGAACTACCATATGATCCAACAATTCCACTTCTAGGTATTTATCCAAAGAAAATGAAAACACTAACTCAGAAAGATATCTGCACACCCATGTTCATTTCAGCATTATATACAATAGTCAAGATATGGAAACAACTTAAATGTCCATTCATAGATGAATGGATAAAGAACATGTGGTACACAAGGGAAAAAAAAGAGAAAATAAACAAATTAGAGTTGGGGTTCAACTTGGTTCAAAACCTAATGAATACTAAGGATATTTTAGACAAGTTAAAGTGAGAGGAGTAGAAAGATACAAGGCATCCATGTACTTACCTATCTCAAGTTGGAGTGTGTTCTAATAGTAAGTAATGGAAAGGAAGAAAAAATAACAAAATTTAATTGAAAATTTACCCTGCCCCCTATTTGGGTGAAAATTGACCCAACAGTGACTTTATTTATTTATTTATTTTTTTGGCTGAGGAAGGTTTGCACTGAGCTAACATCTGTTGCCAATCTTCCTCTTTTTGCTTGAGGAAGTTTCACCCTGGGCTAAGATCTGTGCTCATCTTCCTCTATTTTGTATGTAGGATGCTGCCACAGCATGGCTGCTGACAAGTGGTGTATGTCTACACCTGGGAACCAAACCTGAGGTGCCAAAGTGGAGTGTGCTGAATTTAACCACTAGGCCACGAGGCCAGCTCTAACCCAACAGTGACTTTTGATGGGTTCCTCTTTCCAGGGGCACTTTGCTTTAAGATTGGTTCTAGAAAATCCTTTCTCTCTCCATGAATGGGACTCCTTTCACCCAGAATTTCCTCAAGATTGGGTGAGCTGGTGCCCAGAACCTGGCTGTCCCTACATTTATCCTTTTTTAGGATAGTGCCAGGCCAGCCCATCACTTTTGGACATCCATTCTTTCCTCACTGAGTTCTGATTGGGGTTCATTGAAGGTATGGCTTCTCCATTATGGAACAACTAGTGTTGAACATTCCCTTCTTACAAAAACCAAACTGGGGTAAAGGAAGGCTGGAATAGTGGTTGATAAATTGGGACTCATTTATGAAAGATATCACAGACCCCAGAGTCAGAAGTGAGAGAGGTCACTGAAGAGGATGTGCAATGATGTATAAAGTGGCTGTCAGAGTTATCTGAGAGGCTTGTTATGACACAAACTGCTGAGCCCTACCTCCAGAGTGTTTGATTCAATATGTCTTTGGGTGGAGCCTGAGAATGTGCATTTCTAACAAGCTTTTAGCTGATGCTGATGCTGCTGGTCCAAGGACAACCCTTTGAGAACCGCTGCATTAGAATAACTGAACAGGAAATTATATTGGTGGACAATTGTTTAAGATGGAGGAACAGAGAAGACAACGGGATACAGAGGACAAGGCACTGAGTTCTGGTCCTGACCTGCCATTATCTGAGCTGTAATATGGTCAAGATGGTCCTCTTCTTTCTAACTGGGATGCTTTTCTTTAAGAGAGAACTAATTCCCTCAAATGTTGCCTACTCAATGAGGCCAACCCTGGTACTCCATCTTGAATGGTAATTTCACCCTCATCCTGCTCATTTTGCTTTACTTTATAGTATTTGTCATACACACAGACACACATGCATGCCCACGCACACAATTTCTCATTTATTATCCTTATTTTTTATTGTCTATGTTTTCCCTTGAGAATGTAGCTCACGAAGACAGAGCTTCTTGTCTGTTTAAATCAGTGATGGACTCCAAGTACTCAAAATAGTATCTGGTGTATGATAGAGGCTCAATAAACATGTGCATGAATGAGTGCCTTTTAACATTTCATCTGCAAATTGAGTGTGCATAACCCTAAAGTGCTTTCCAGCTCTTGAAATCTCGTCTTTCCTCTCTCCAGCAATAAGTACTCTCATGTTGCTATAGCAACTACATTTTTCTCTTTTTTATCAAATCTTTGCTAAGTAAGGTTTCAATTCTACTCAGATTTTGTCCACACATTCTAAATCTAATTCTATTGACATCGTTTTTCTAATGTCTACTTATTCTATATCTTGTACCCATTCCCCTCACACAGTCTTTGGTACAAATATATTAAGGAAATTTTCTCTGAATTTTGTAGGAAAAAATGACATTAGTAGCAGTCAGTAATCCCTTAGCTTCCATAAGTGTCAGTCAATGAAAGCAGTTTCTGTATATTATGCTTTAGGTCATTAGCTCAGGATCAAGGTTTTCTATATTTCTATTCCTGTAGAATTAGTAATGACTAATATCAATATTATTAGTTACAGAAAAGTATAATCCACGCATATCAGTAGATCTCTCTGTTGCTATGGAAATAGCCTCGTTTGTTTTTCCTTTGTCTCTTATCTGAAAGCACTTGTTTGCAGCTGTTATAGAAATAGTCTGCATCCTGGTAGCTATAGTAACAGCTTGCCTAAAGTTGCTTTTCATATCTTTTCTTCTCTCCCATCTTTGCACACCAAGACACAGTCCTTATTTCAGCTAATTGACATGGATTGTTATGTAGGAAACAATTAGGGTCAGATAATCTGTTCTAGTCTCAGTGTGCTGATGCTTCAACGACACTCAAAGTGTCAGTTACATGGGAGGCAGCACCACACCTCTCTCTCTCTCTCACACACACACACACACACACACACACATCTAATGCATACCAAATTTATGAGACATATAAAGAGGACAATGGAAAAGAAAGAGCACAGGTTCTTCTCTCTATTGGAGTGCTGTCCCCACAGTACACAGATCTGTTTGTGTGTAGTGGAATGAAGTGAGGTCACAATTTCAACTCTGTCCCCAAACATGTATTTGTTTGTTCTTAAGTTCACCTAAAAGGAGTTCAATGATTTTGACAAAATTTGGAATACTACAAAGGGACAAGATATTCATTTTCCATAGAATGTTTGCATCAAGTAAGAAACTTCTGGAATGGACTGCATAATTCAGTTTTTCATCTTTAAATTAAATGGACTCTGGTGTTTTAAAATAACATCATCCACTGCCATGTTGATGGATTTCACTGGGATTCAATTATATGGGTAAAGATCATAGAAGAGAATGATTTTAATGATTGATGGTGAGCACAAAAGCCAAGGTTAAGCTAGTATGTCATCCAGGTATAGCACAGATATTAACATATAAAGCATTAAGATTCCTAACAACCTACAACGAAGTTAAGATAACATGAAAATATAAATGATATCTAAAATTATATGGAAAGCAATACTGATGCTGGAATCCAAAGCCATTAATCATGGATCTACTTTCATAAGTATGGATAATGGCTAACCTTAGAATAATCAATTATGGAAGGTTGCCAAATACCTTGAGGATTTTAGTACAAACAGCTTGTCAACAAATACTGTGTGCGTATACATACATATGTGTATATATATATACACACACACACACACATACATATTTATGTATATATATTTCTAGAAACACCTATAAAACTTACAGATTCCCTGTGAATATCATTCTTTCTATAATTACTGAGAAAAGTGCTATAAGAAAATAAGGGAACTTCTGTTGTTATTGGGGCGCCTATAATTTACTGTACAATTCAACAAACTATAAATGTACTTTTTCATGTTTTATTATTTATTTACCTAGTAATTTTTTGGGGGGGAGGACAATTAGCCCTGAACTAACTACTGCCAGTCCTCCTCTTTTTTGCTGAGGAAGACTGGCCCTGAGTTAACATCCGTGCCCATCTTCCTTTACTTTATATGTGGGACACCTACCACAGCATGGTGTGCCAAGCGGTGCCATGTCCGCACCCAGGATCTGAACCGGCAAACCCCAGGCCTCTGAGAAGCAGAACATGCAAACTTAACCGCTGCACCACCAGGCCAGCCCCTGCCTAGTAATTTTTAATTTAAGGACAGTTTTAAACTTACAGAAAAACTGCAAATGCAGTACAAAGTTCTCATACACCCTTAACTGAGTTTTTCCTATTATTACCATATTCCATTAGTATGGGATATTTGTTAGAATTAATGGACCAATATTGATATGTAATTGTTAACTAAAGTCCATATTTATTTATATTTCCTTAGTGTTTAGCTGGTATCCCTTTTTTTATTCCAGGATGCCATCCAGGGTACCACATCACTTTTAGTCATCACATCTTCTTAGGCTCCTCTTGGTTGTGACAGTTACAGACTTCCCTTGCTTTTGATGACCTTGACAATTTTGAGGAGTGCTAGTTAGGAATTGTGTGGAATGTTTTTTCAGTTGTGACTTGTCTCATGTTTCTTTCATGATTACACTTGGGTTATAGTTTTTGGAAGGAAGATCACAGAGGTATAGTTCTCTTCTCAATACATCATATTAAGGGTACATGCTATCAACATGGCTTACCACTGGTGATGTTGACCTTGATCACCTGGATGACGTCATATTTGTCAGGTTTCTTCACGGTGAAGTTACTTTTTTGCCCTCTTTCCATATTCTATTTTTTGGAAGAAAATCATTAAGCCCAGCTCACAGTTAGCAGGTGGGAGGAGGGTTGAGCTCTACCTCCTACTGGGGAATGTCTACATAAATTATTTGGAATTCTTCTGTAAGGAAAGTTTTTCTCTTCTTCCACATTTATTTATTTCTTCAGTCTTTCACTTATATCATTGTGGGCTCACAGATATTTATTTTATACTTTAGTTTATAATCCAGTTCCACTTTAGGTATTTTTGGCTCAAATTCTTCCAGTTTGGGCCATGGGGAGCTCTTTCAGTTGGCTCATGTGCATTTCTCACATACCTCCGTCAATGTGTGTTTTATTTTAGAAGTTCCTTGCTTTCTGGCACTAGAAGGTATACTCAGAACTCATTTACATATTTACTTCCCAAGTCCTAGAATCAGCCATTTTTCCAAGAAGCCCTGATTTGGAGCCTTTGTATTAGAGATTGGTGTCAGAAATCACTATCTCGATACTAGCGATGTTGGTTCCTACTGGGGTGTCATCTTTGCTAAACAAGGGAAATATGTTTGTGTACCAGTCTATGTATACACACTTATCTATAAATATTTCTATACGTAACCATCTGTGTCCATATGAAAATAAACATGAGTTCCTCCTGAGCTAAATCATCACCAACTCTAAATCATTGCCACATAGATCATTCCAGCCTCCTCCCTGTGCTTATCTGTAAACTCTCACTCCAACCATGAGAAACCTGACACCACTATCTGCCATCCATTTACTTAATTGTTCAATTCTAGTACACTACAGAGTGGTATCAGAATTTTAAACCACACTCTCTTAGGACACAATTTTATCTAGTTCCGTGCTTTATCTAGTACAATGCTATGCATAGTTTTTTTGCCTTTAGTCTTACAGTCTACTCATTTACAAAGTCAGTTAGGTCAGTAGGTTTTTCCCCTGCCCCTTTCATTTCATGCATTTGTAATGTAGTTACGTTGTTTTTTCATACTATGCATTCAACTTTGTTGTTACTGCTGCTGAGTCAATTCTGACTCCCAACCACCCTGTGTCGATGGAACCATGCTTGGTCTTTCTGCACCATCCTCTCACCTTCCGATGCTATATCAGATGATGCTTCACTGCTATTCTTTCAGAAGTGGGTGGTCTAGTCCTTCTTCCTAGTTTGTCTCAGACTGGAAGCTCTGTAGAAACCTGTCAACCATGGATGACTCTGCTGCTATTTGAAATACTGGTGGCATAGCTTTCAGCATCACAGCAACATGCAACCACCACAGTGTGATAACTGACAGACGAATGGTATGGTTCCCTAACCAGGAAACAATCCTGGGCTGTGGAGGTGAGAATGCTGAATCTTAACCACTATACCACCAGGGCTGGCTCCGCCTTCAATACAGGGTGTTAAGTCCATCACTGGATGAACTGAACAGAATAATACAGATGACAGAGAAAAGCACCAGTGGATGCAAAGATAGATTATCCAGACTGAAAAATAAAGAAAATAATTTAAAATAAAAACATATAAAGATTTAGGGACTTGTTAGATTCCAACATTTGTATAATTTGAGTCTCAGAAACAAAAAAGGAGAGAGGTAGAATGGGCAGAAAAAATTTAAAGAAATAATATACAAATAGCCGAACTGGACAAAAGAAAAAAATACATTCTTAAGATGCATAGGAAACTCCAAGCGTGATAAATATGAAAAAGGTCTTGTGTAGGTACATCAGAATCAAACGGGTAAAAGCTGCAGATAAAGAAAAAATCTTGAGCATTGTAAGAAATAAAAGACATTACAGTCATACATTTCTTAACGACAGGGATACATTCTGAGAAATGTGTCATTAGATGATTTCATCACTGTGTGAACATCACAGAGTGTACTAACACACACCTAGATGGTAAAGCCCAAAACACACCTAGGCTCTATTGTACTAATCTTATGGGACCATGGTTGTATATGTGGTCTGTCATTGACTGAAATGTCATTGAGTGGCACATGGCTGTATATACAGGGGAACAATGATTTCACTGAATGCTGATTTCACCTCAAAACTATGGTGGCAAGAGAATAGCAGAACATCTTTCAAGTACTGCAAGAAAACTGTTAACCAAGAATTCTATATAAGAGAAAATAGCCTTCAGAAACTAATCTAAAGTAAAGACATTTTCAGATAAAGAAAACTGAAAGAATTAATTGCCAACAGATCTGCACTACAAGATATGATAATGGAAGTTCTTCAGGCTCAAGAAAAACCATATTATATGAAAACTTGGAAGAGCTTCAGAAATGTTACACATCTTTGTAAATAAAAACAATGATGTTTTACATTTTTCCTCTTAATGTCTTTATAAAACATATGACAGTTTTGAGTGAAAATTATGCCTTCCCATGTATAATATATGCAGATATAATACATATAACTATTGTAGCATAAAGTACAGGGGAGGGAAGTAAACAGACTTATACAGTCTTGAGATTTCTACATTTTGTGTGTAGAACAAATTTAATTATAAATAGATTGTGAGAAATTTAAGGATGCTTATTTTAACTTCTAGAGCAAACACTAAAATATCCCGCAAAATATTATACATGAAACAATCTAAAAACTAAAGTGTTGCTTTTTTTTTTGATTGGCACCTGAGCTAACATCTGTTGCCAATCTTCGTTTTTTTCTTTCTTCTTCTCCCCAAACTGCCCCAGTACATAGTTGTATATTTTAGTTGTGAGTGCCTCTGGTTGTGCTATGTGGGGTGCTGCCTCTGCATGGCTTGATGAGCGGTGCCATGTCTGTGCCCAGAATCTGAACTGGTGAAACCCTGCGCCACCGAAGTGAACTTAACCACTCAGCCATGGGCTGGCCTCTAAAGTGTATTTTCTATTATTATTATTAAATTATTTAAATTTTAAATTGAAATTAAATTTTTAAAATTTTTTTAAAATTTAAAATTATTTTAAAAGTATTTAAAATTTAAATTATTTAAATTATGAAATTATTTAATATTATTAAAATAATCCAGAAAAGATAGGAAGGGAGAAATAGAAGAACAAAAATCAGAAGGAGTAATAAGAAAAATAATAAAATTGTAGACAAACTCAGACTTATCAAAGATGTTCAAAGTCATTATTTATCAGGGGAAAAGAAAATCAAACCTCCATAAGATCCGCCATGCACCTACTAGAATGGCTATAACTAAAGAGAATCAGAAAAGTAAGTGTTGCTGAAGATGAGAAGTAACTAGAAATCTTCTCTATTACTTGCGTCAACACTAAATGGTATAGTCACTTTGGAAAATAATTTGTCAGCATCTTATAAAGTTAAGCATGCACTTATCATTCAAACTCAGGAGGCCTATACCTCAGAATTTACCCAAAAGAAATGAAAACATATATCTATATAAAGACTACATTGCATGCAGTGATCAGAGAGGCATTATTCACAATAGCCAAATACTGGAAACTACCCAAATGTATATCAAATGGTGAATGGATAAACACATTACAGTATGTCTATGTTATAAAGTATTAATTACAAAGAAAAGTAAATTATTGACATACACAACAATGTGAATAAACCTTAAAAGCATGACATGAAGTAAAAGCTGCAAGTATAAATGACTACATGTTGTATCATTCTATTTATATAAATTTTTAGGCTAGGCGAAACTAGGAAGCATCAGTGATTGCTTGGGGCTAGGGGTCAATGGAGCAGATTGATTGTAGAGGACACATGGCAGTAATGGAAATGTTCAACATCTTGCTTGTAGTAAAAGTTATATGACTGCATACAATTGTTAAATACCAATAAACTGAATACTTAGAATTACCAAATTTTACTGTCTGTAAATTATACCTGAATAGAGCTAGAAAAAAAGAGACACAAAAAAAATTAAAGAAGAGCCTGAATAAAATTAAAATAACTTCAAGAGGATTAATTTAGAGAAGAAAAGAAAGCATGGATAAAAACTATTATGAATAAAAGAAAGAGTATAATCACAAATGTAGCATATGTTTTAAGAATAACAAAAGAATACTACAAGCAACGTAGTGTGAGTAAATTGTAGATGAGACAGAAAACTCTCTACAAAATTCTTAATTATCAAAATTGACGTAAGAAAAAACTGAAAACATGATGTCATCCTTTGCAATTAAGGGAACTGAAATTATTTTAAAACATCTTGCCCATGCCTTCCCCCGCTTCCCACCCAGACACAAAATATCCATGGCCCAGGTAGTTTCAAAGACATTCTTTATCAAATCTTGAATTGAATGGATGATTTCTCTCTTTTTCAAACTGATTCAAAGAATTCAAAAAAAACTCGAAAAGCTATTTAACTGATTTTATGAAGCAAAAATAAGCTTGATAATAAACAAAACAAAGAAAATACAAGAAAAATATCAATCCAGTGAAAGAAATTGTATTAGTTTCTTATTGCTGTAGCACGTTGCCACAAACACAGTGACACAAATCGCAGCCCTGCTGTTCTGGTGGCTGGAAGTCTGAAATGGGATGCAGGGCTGCATCTCTCTGTGGAGGCTCCAGGGGAGAATCATTTCCTTGCCTTTTCCAGTTTCTACAGGCTGCAGCATTCCTTGGCTCTTGTTTGGCATCACTTTGACGGCTGCCTCCTTGTCAAGCCTCCTTTTCTGACTTGTGTTCTGCCTCCCTCTCATGGGGACCCTCGTGATTAGACTGGGCACACCAGATACCAGAAGAATCTCCCCGTCTCAAGATTCCTAATCACATCTGCACAGTCCTTTTCTTATGTAAGGCAACATTCACAAGTTCCGGGTATTCTGATGCTGCTGATATCTTTTGGGGCTATTATTCTGCTTCCCCAAATGAAGGTACAAAAATTCTAAATAAAATACTTGTATCAAAACTAACAGTGCATGAAAAAAAATTCATCTTGAACAAACAGATGTTATGCCAGGAACACAAGGTTGGCTCAACATCAGAATTACATTATAAAGGAGAAAAGCTGTAGGATTGAATCAATAGTTGAAGAAAAATCTTCCTTGATTCATAGTAAATATTCATGCATAATAAGAAATCTTTTAATAATTGAGAGGCATAACTGTAAATGTGTACATATTTAGTTCATTTCAAAATGAATAACTACTATAAAATTATTCTGCAAAGTAATTTAACGATTTTAACTTCCTTCAGAAAGATACAGGAGTTCCTGTTTTGGCACATCCTCACTGATATCTGGTATTGTCTGACTTTTTAAGATTTGCAGTCTAAAGAATGCAAATATGATTTCACTGTTTACCTTTGAATGTTCCTGCTTACTAAGGTATTTCTTTACCTCTTTCTTTTTTGTAAATTGGTAATTGTTGATTCAAGTTCTCTCTCCTGCAAATTTCCCATTCATAGCTTTGGTCTGTTTTCCTAGTGTGTTGTCCTTTTGTTTTCCTGGTTGATGTACAGTTATTTATGTTTTCTGAATGATAATCCTCATTATGCAAGTTGTACGTGAATTCTCTAGAAATTGCGTCATACATGAGAATGGGAAACATGGATGAGATTGTTCACTGATGCATTATTTTAATCCTGAAACTGGAAAGTTGAAAAGTACCTAATTGATCTGTGATTCAGGCAAACAGTAGAATACTGCACAGCAGTTAAATGAATGAAGGAAACCTATACATATCGACATGGCTAGCTTTCAGAAACATAAAGGTGAGTGTGACAGTTGCAAGTTAAAAGGCCTCACGGACTATCATATCATTTGTGTAAATTTGAAGACATACCAAGTAAAACTAAAGGTTTTATGGATAATAGCGCTAGTTAATGGAAGCAAAAATGTAGTGCTTGGAAGAAGACACACCAAATTCACGAGTGGGGTTGATTCTGGGTGGAGCTGTGTAGATAGGTATTAGGAGGCAAACAAAAGTGATTTTAGTTTTAAGTATTCTATTTGTCATTGTTTAAAGAAAACATAAATTAATAAAAAGAAACAAATACCTCTCACCTCATTAACAGCCCTATCAACAACTTAAAGGTTCTTGAAATGACTGACATATTTCATTCCTAAAGACCTTTCCAAAAATAAAACAAAATTTTCATAATTAACCAAATTAAAAACCTAAGTAGATAGGCTTTGACCCAGGGTATCATTGGAAATAAACATACAAGAGAGCTATTTTCAAGGTCCAAGAAATATATTTCTTATTAGCAACATTTCAGCTCCATATAACAGAAAAGGTTATAGAGATTACACACACATACAAACATATTCACCATTCGTGACAAAGCCCATAGAGACCTGGGCGAAAAAGGGGTTCTTTCAGTGTTGTTCCGTATTAATATTTTCTTTCTCTATTTCCTATGTCATAGATCAAGCTTCCTCCTGTTTTGAAAAACTATTTGGAAAGAGGTCCCTATTTGAGCAGGCTGCACTTTTCAAGTCTGCCAGAAAATGAAGGCACGTAAAGAAGTGACACTCGTACCACAACCAACTCACCTTTCCTTCTCTGTATTATAAAACACTACTGTTTATCAAAAACACTGTTTAACTTGAGGCCTTTTAAAATATTCTTCATTTAGCTGAGGAAACGTCAGCAATTTTTTAAATGATCCTTTTTTTCACTTCCAACAGATAATGAATAAATATAGGGTGATGGCCAAAGATGTTGATGAACATAACACTCATTAAATGATTGAGAAGTTGTTAACATTGAACAGCTGCTCCTCATGATACTGAAAAAAATAAAATGAGGACCTGTTGGAGAATTTTATTAAGGTTATCATTGTTGAATTTCAGAAGGAAATAAATAAAAAAGTTGTGAAGTCTGTTTATCAAATCAAAGCAGTTAAGATGGTAGATTGTTCAGGGCTGGCCTGGGGGTGCAGCGGTTAAGATCACACGTTCCGCTTCTCGGCAGCCTGGGGTTCACCGGTTCGAATCCAGGGAGTGGACATGGCACCGCTTGGCACGCCATGCTGTGGTAGGCATCCCACATATAAAGTAGAGGAAGATGGGTGCGGATGTTAGCTCAGGGCCAGTCTTCCCCAGCAAAAAAGAGGAGGACTGGCAGTAGTTAGTTCTGGGCTAATCTTCCTCAAAAAAAAAAAAAAAAAAGACGGTAGATTGTTCAAAAGTGAGGAAAGAATTGATAAATGCACTTCATAAGAAAGAGTAAATAATTTCTAACATTACTCAAATACACCTGAAAGTTCATATTTGTTCACATTTAATTGGAACTTGACATTCAATAGGGAGTATAATATCTAAAGACTTCAATTAGCCCCTCATCTGCTAATGTAAATCCTCAGGGCTGAAAACAACTGAGAGACCTATCCTAGTGTCCCATGTGATGTAGTACTTTTATAATATGTATTCTAGACTTAAATCTATTACAAGATAAGGTAAATCCCTTACTCTTAGCCTGTCTCTTGCAATCATGGTCATTGCTACCTAGCTTCATGTAGATTCTCCCTTCTCTAACGATTGTCTTAACCCCCAAATTGTGCTAAATGTTTGCATATTTAAATACATCACTGACTCAGACATTGCTTTCTGGCTGATCAAGTCCTTGTGTCTAATTGTGCTGACTCAATAATTCTAATTTTACTGTTAACATATGAGACACATTTTTTGCAAACATGTCCAGTGCATATGATCTAAGCAAGACTTTCATTCCATTCTTAATATGATAAATCTCCCAAGAGAGGCGACTTGTAATGGATCAGTGTATTCCAGAGGTAGAATTAAAATATTTACTGTTCCCAGAAGAAATAAGTCATTTGAATTCTCAAATTCAAGAGATTTAGTCATTAAATACTACGAATTTCCTTACAGGAGTTGGCTCTGTGTGCAGTTACTGATAGAACAACACAACAGCTGTTGATTTATAGTTTGTGTCCAATCTAAGCCACTATCTTTCAAACAGAATTAACTTTAAGATTAAAATTAAAACTACAAACCACTTGTAAGTGCTCTTAAAAACAGATTTTACTGATTCCAATTTTATTACTTATTTGTCTTTTAGTTGCAGTAGAATTTTTTCTTTTTTCAATTTTGCAAGGGATAAAATCGTTTTATTCTCCTAACAAGTTTTTCAACATACTCTTTCAGAATTCAATTCTTTCTATCCTTTTCTATTATTTCATTTATCATAGTTTCTCAATCCACAGAATGGTAAATTCTTCATATTATTAACAATATTACTTTAAAGAGATAATAAAAATACAATAAAAATTAAATGATGTTCCCCTTGTATGTTTTCCTAGGAGACATCTTGTGGGGCTAAGATGCCCCAGCCCATCCACCCTTAGGTAGCATTCTCAGTCAGCTCTCCTCGCTGGGCACCAGCTCCACCTGTACAAAATTAGAGGCTGGAAAAGACAACCTCAAAGATTCCTTCCAGACCTATCATTCTCTAATTCTGTAATTGATTAGCTCCCAGATAATTAGCTGTCGATGATGTGACAGTCACTCATTTTACTACTTTTAGTGTGAATGCTGACAATACACAATATGGAATACAGCTTATGATGAAAATATCTTGATTCCTTGAAGGCAACACAAATTCATTAACCTTTAATCCATTAAATACTGAATACATTTTTCTTGAAGCACTGATGCCAAAAAGAAAAATGCAATTATTGACAAACAAAATATGCATTTTGTTAAATTAAACCTTCATATTTAAAAGTCAGTTTTAATTTAGTTCCTGATTAAAAGAGATCTGTTTGTTTGTTTATTGGTCAACTTGCTGAAACCAATTTTACTCATGGTTTTACATCAAAGCTTTTAGATTTTTTGGAATGTGTAACTTCCAGACATGCTATAATAGTTCTTAAGGAGAATAACTGTGTGTAAAGCAAGAAAGGAAAACGCCATCCCATGGATTACTTCATTTGCTCACTCAGTCCATATTTGCTCAGGCCACACCAGGCCAGGATTTAAATTACAGTTACTAAGAATAATGTCTCATGTTTTTATCTCTTGTGTCCACTCTTGTAAGATTTCCAGCTCCCTACAAGATCCCCTCCTCTGTATTGTCTCTTTCTTGGGAGAGGAATAGTTTTCTGTACAAACAAACTCGTGGGTACTGTCAGTTATCCTATGAAATCAGCTTTTCTCTTTCTCCTCTCTCCTGGCCTCAAATCATGACACCAACTGCGGTAAGTGACACCACAGCATGATGCAGCCCTGGGGCCTCACTGAGCTAGGGACACAACCACACCACCTTCCTGAAGGAGTGAGGAACAGAGCTCCTTATACAGTGAATCAGAGAGATTTAGAAAGGATCATTCTTTAACAATGGATAAAATAGATTTAAGAGCAAAGATAATTATCAGGAACAAAGAAGCATATTACATAATGGTAAAAAAGATAAATCTACCAAGAAGACAGTGATCCTAAACATACATGTAACAAAATACATGCAACGAAAGAGCTAAAGGGATAAATTCACAAATCCACAATTACAGTTGTGGGCTTCAACACCCCACTCTCAAGAACTGATAGAACTAGTAGGCAGAAAAATGAAGAAGATGTAGAATAACTGAATACTACCATCAACCAAAAAGATTTAATTGATATTTATAGGACACTCCACTCAACAACAGTAGAATACAATGCTATGGAGTTCTATATCATGGAGCCATTGATAATTTTAGCTACAAATTACATGCCTAGTTCTAGAATGACAGTGAGCAATAGTCTGACAGGAGAGAGCATTACTCCCTATTATGCTATTCTACTTCCAGACAAACCAGTCAGCTGCAGAAGAAAATGTTCCAGAGTCAGAAGCTTCAACCAGGCAGAACCATCACTGGTTTTGTCCTTGGGAGGAGTGACTATTTCATTTGACTTTGTATATCCTAAAGCAAGTATAACAGTGCCCCGCGTATAAGAGGTAGATGTCCCATATATATCAGGTTAACTCAATGGAAGATTTTAGTAAATGCTTGATGAGTGAATGAAAGTTGAATGCAAAGATCATTTTGTTTGCACTTTAACCTGATGTGTAAAGAATAAGATTAGTTTTGTGTTCTATGATCTCTTATGACTGCCTATTTTTAAAATGGGTGATTTATAAGCAAAGTAGTTTCCCAAATGAATTTATTAATTTATCAGGTATTTATCAACATACTACCATGTGCCAACTAAAGTGTAGTTGACACAAATTCTCAGCCATCTGCGAGCTTCAGTCTAATGCCAGAAGCAGACCATGAAAAATAATTAGAAGACTGTGTATGAATGCAGTGATACAGAAAGGTAGGAAATGCCGCTAGAGAAGAAATATGGCAGGAGGTTTACTGATGTAAAAACTGACCTCTTGCCAAATATGAGCCAATATGTCTTGAGGCAAACACAGTGGAATCCATTCTCCCCTCAAACTCCTTCACTCTATTGAAGAAGATGAAGATTCTGTAGCTAGAAATAGAACCAGAAAAGAAAAAGCCTGAATGTCTGTTCATTCTCCAACTGCATCACCTCTGTTGTCATAATATTAATAGCTTATGCTAATTAGTAAACTATATATCTAAATTACATGTTACTAAATGTCTTATATTTTTTATGTAGTAATAACTAATATATTTATCTTTCTATTTGTTCTAATTTTTAAGTTGCATATCTTTGGGAATTCAAATCATGATTTAGAATTTCAGATATTTTAAAAAACACAATAAACTCTGACAAAATTTTTGTCAGGAAAATTAGCCCATTTCTCTGGTGAAATAGTGAGGTCCAGGGAAATTAAATGAGTTTTCCTCTCTCTGTTATTGGTTACAGAGCCTGTCTTCTACTTCCCCCTTGCATACTATACTACAGGTAACACACACACACACACACACACACACACACACACAAACACACACGCCCCCCAAAAAAGCTCAGCAAACTGCAGCTACCACATTATAGAAAACACATTATAGAAAAATTTTAGTCTCTAAAATTCTTGAATTAAATATCTACAGAGCTAGGTAGGGAGGAACAGTTTGACCTGCTCTGACATTTACATGTAGCAAAATCTCCAAGGCAACTACAACTCATAGTTCTTTATGGATTAGTGGAAACAGTCTTTATTGTACACAAAAAAAATAAGTCATCAGGGAAAATTTAAGGATCAAACGCAGAAGTTAAAACAAAGTCCTGAGATTCTTCACTAACCAAATGTAGTCTCTGCTTTCAACAGGTTGAAAAGTCACCTACTAAAGAGGAAAACAGACACATACAATTTCTGTAATAAATTGATTTCTTTCCTGAGCAGTCTCTCTTCTCAAAGACATCAGAACTGAAAGTATAAGTGCTTTTGTTTTCATTGTCATGGACAGTAGCAAAGCAGAGGAAGGACACAGCAGTGCTTTCTGGGTAGATCACTAGTCAAATAATCTGGAGTCTGTAGTCTAGTGATGAGTTACAGTCTGTCTCCATGGAAACTCCAGTCACACTTGATTATCCCAAGTATGTGAGGATTTTCAGATTTTTCCAATGTCCACAGTGTTCTCCTCTGTCTATCCTGCTTAGTTCCAGGTTCTCCCAGGAAGAAAAAGAGTGAGGATGCTGCTTCCTCTGGCACTACAGATTCGGTGTGTGTGTGAGGGGTGTGTGTGTGTGTGATAGAGAAAGAGAAAAAGAGAGAGAAAGAGAGAGAGAGATGTCACACATAGAGAGAGTCCTGGTATCTGTTCTTAAATACATAGATGATATTTTATTTATTTTTCTTATCTATCATATCTTACAGAGTTTCTTACATATCATATCCTATATCTTATAGATAAGAAAAATTGACCATAAGTCTATTTTGTCATGACTTGGATTTCAAGAGTCACTTGGAAAATATTTGGAGAATTTTTTGATGAATCCTAGAGTTTTGCAAACAAGGTTAATTCCCATAGAAGCAGGTCCTGAACTTGCTTCTAAATACATATTTACATAATTCATGACATTGAATAAGATGACTGACTTTTTATGATAAACCCCAATTGTTAATAACAAGGAAGAGAATACTTGTGGATCTATTCATGTATACTGCTTAGTTTGTCCTCTGATTTTCTGAGACCACAAAAATGACTTGACTGAGAACTTTTAGTTCTGAAAAAGATGAACTAGACTTAGAGACTTATTTATTTTTATCTCCCTTACTGAATACAGCTAAAAACCTTGGAATGAGTATATATATACACACACATATACATATACTCATATATATATTATATATATATGAGTATACTCAGAGTATATATGTCAGTATATTCAGAGTATATACTCTGAAAGGTAGGGAGAAGAAAGTAGGTCAGCTAGGGATCCCAAGACTCAAGAACTAGCATGTTGGTGAATTTTGCGAGTTTCTTTTGCTTCATATATCCCAAACAGGATGCTTCAAAAACCTGCATCCTGGAAATGCCAATGGGCATAGACAAAAATACCCCTAAGAAAAGCCTCCTCCCTTTTGCCAAAAGAACAGGGAAAGGAGTAGCCTAGTAAGATAGAAACCTTTTTGATAAGAAACATCCTGCTCCATCAAAACGCTAGGGAAAAATTCATGCCCTGCTCCTAACCCTATCAACAAACCTCTAGTAACAACGAAGTGTGTCAACTCCTCTAAGGTGCTAGCAGAGGCCAAGTGAGAATCCTGGACCTCCTCCCCTACCCAGAAGGAGGTGCAGCCCATCTGCCTCCCCAACAGGATGATATTGGTGGAGGCTAAATGGCCTCCAAGGGACTTCCACTGCAACTCAATCATACAAAGCTCCCCCCCGCCCCCCCACCCAGCTCCCTGACTGAGGTATTGGAGGGAGCCATACAGGCAGCCTAGACTTTCACTGCCACCCACTGATAACAAAGTGACTCTGCCCACCAGGGGGTCAGTGAAGATGAGTGTAGAGCCTGATTTCCATCCCCACCCATCCATGTTCCCTTTTGCCTGATGCATGGTTTCAGTGAAGGACTGATAAAAGAAAGGATCCAGAGTTTCATAACATAATTAATAAGTAGGATAAAACTGAGAATCACTCATAATACCAAGAACAAGAAAACATTTCAACTTGAATGGGAAAAGACAATAGAAACCAGCAACCAGATGACAAGATGTTGGAATTATCTGACAAAAATTTGGATGCAGCCATCATAAAAATGCTTCTATGAGCAATTAAGAACACAGTCAACACAAATTAAAAAAATAGAAAATCACAAAACAAGAAATAGATGATAAAAATAGAACCAAATGGAAATTTTAGAACTAAAAAATATAATAAATAATATAGAAAACTCATTGGTAGGGCTTAATAGATGAATAGAGATGACAGAGTAAGGAATCAGTAAACTTGAAGATAGATCACCAGAAATTACCTGATCTGAACAACAGAGAGAATGCATTGAAAAAGAGGAACAGGGCCTTGGGGACATGTGTACTATAACAAAAGATGTGACATTCATGTTATTAGAGTCAGGAAAGGAGAGAAGAAAGAGAACAGGGCAGAAAAATTACCAAAACAAATAATGAATCAAACTTCCTAAATTAGGCAAATGTCATTAACTTACAAATTAAAGAAGCTGAGCAATCCCAAACAGGATAAATCCAAAGTAATCCATACTGAGACAAATTATAACTAAACTTTTGACAACCAAAGTCAAAGAAGAAAAATGAAAGCAGCTAGCGAGAAAAGAGCATTATGTATACCAGCAATGATCTGAATGACAGTAGATTTCTCATCAGAAACTTGAAAGCCAGAAGGAAAAGGCAAAGTATTTTCAAGACATATCATGCAAACATTAATCAAAAGAAAGCATTAGATAAAGTAGACTTCAAAGCAAAGAAAATTACCAGGGACAAAGAGAGACATTACCTAATAATAAAATGACCAACTTCCCAAGAAGACATAGTGATCTAAATGTGTATGCACAGCAAACACAGATTCAAAATACATAAAACAAAAACTGAAAGGAGAAATAGACACATTCACCGCTATAATTGGAGACTTCAACAACCCTCTCTCAGTGTTAATAGACACTAGTCAAAAAATTAGTATGGATATAAAAAGATAGAACAACACCATCAATCAACAGTACTGAACTGGCATTTGCAGAACTCACCACCACCGTCAACAAAATACATATTCTTTCCAAGTAGCCATCAAACATTCACCTTCATAGGTCATATCCTGAACCACAAAATGAACCTCAACAAATTTAAAAGGTCTTAAATATAGAATTTTTCTGACCACAATGGACTCAAACTAAAATGTAATAACAGAAAGACAATAGGAAAGTCTCCAAACGTTTGGAAATTATGTAATATACTTCTATATAATCCATGGGTCAGAGAGGAAGTCACAAGAGAAATAAAATATACATTCAAGTGAGTGAAAGTAGAAATAAAATATATCAAAATTTGTAGGATGCTGCTAAAGCAGAGCTAAGAGGGAAATTTATAGCATGAAATGTTTACATTAAAAAAGAGGAAAGGTCTCAAATCAATAACCTAAACTCTCACCTTAAGAAATTTGAAAAACTACAGCAAAATATTCCCAAAGATAGCATAAAGAAAGGAAAAAATAAAAACAATAGCTGAAATCAATGAAATTAAAAGAGAAAATCAATACAGAAAATTGATTTAAAAAATTTGTTCTTTGAAAAGATCAACAAAGTTGACAAACACCTAGAAAAACTGACAAAGAAAAGAAGAAAGAAGGCACAAATTAGCATTTGTGAGATGAAAAAGTGACCACCATTACAGATCCCCAGATATTAAGGGGATAATAAGGGACTACTATAAACTTGACACAGAAATTCAATAGCCATACAAATGGATCATTTCCTCAAAAAGCAAAAAATACCAAAAATCAACTAATACTAAATAGATAACTTAAATATCCTTATAACTGTTAAAGCCAATCAAATTTGTAGTTTAAAATCTCCTGAGGAAAAAAAACTCCATGCCTCTATGGTTTCAGTGGTAAATTCTACCAAATATTTAAAGAATTAAGCTCAGACTACCCAATCTCTTATAGATAACAGAAGAGTATGGAACACTTCATAAATCATGTTTTATCTAATATAAAAACCACACGAAGAGTATAAACACAAAGGGAAAATACCAATATCCTTCATGATCATAAATGCAATAATCCTCAACAAAATATTAGGAAATCAAACCTAGCAATATATAAAAAGAATTATATATCACAACCAAGCAAATTTTATTTCAGGGATGCAGTGTAAATTAAAAACACATTACAATTTATAATCACTAAAAATGAAATACATAGGTATAAATCTAACAAAACCTATCTGGGACTTGCACGTTGAAAAGCACAAAACACTGATGGAAGAAATCAAAGATCTGAATAAATTAAGAGACATACTGCATTCGTGCATGAGAAGATTTTCTATTTTCAGATGTCAATTCCCTCCAAATTGATCTGTAAGTTTAATATAATTTCTATCAAAATCCAATAGGTACAGTAAACTTTATTCTAAGTTTATATGGAAAGGCAAAGACACCAGAATATTTAAAGCATTTTTAAAAATGAAGAAGAATGGTCGGAATCACTCTACCTGATTTCAAGTCTTACTATACAGCTACAGTAATCAAGGCAGTGTGGTACCGGCAGAAAAACAGAAACACAGATCAAGGGAACAGATTAGAGAACCCAGAAACAACCCCACAAATGTATGACCAACTGATTCTTTTTACAAAAGTACATAAGCAATTCATTTGAGGAAGGATAATCTTTTCCATTTACAGTCCTGGAGTAATTAGATATCTATAAGAAAGAAAAACAAAAACCTAAAGCAAAGTCTCACACTTTATACAAAAATTAATTGAAACATGATCATGGATTTAAAAACAAAACTACAAAGCTATTAGAAAAAAACGTAAGAGAAAATCTTCAAGACCTATACCAAGGTGAAGAGTTCTTAGACATGACACCAAAAGCACAATCCACAAAAGAAAAAAAAATTAATAAATTGGACTTCACCAAAATATAAAACTTTTGTTCTGCAAAACCCTATTAAGAGGATGGAAAGGCAATCTACAGACTTAGAGAAAATATTGTCAAACTACATATCTGACAGAGGACTTCTATCTAGAATATATGAAGAACTCTCAAAACAACAGTACAAAACAATCCAATTAGAAAATAAGCAAAAGACACTGACAGACATTTCACTGAAGAAGATATACACATGGCAAATGAGCATATGAAAAGATGTTCATCATTATTAACCAGTAGGGAAAAGAAAATTAATGCCATGATAATATATGAACGCACCTATTAAAATAGCTAAAATTACACTTAAAAACATAGTAACAACACCAAATGCTGGAGAAGATGCAGAGAAACTAGATCTCTCGTACATTCCCCATGGGCTTGTAAAATGGTACAGCCACACTGGGAAATAGTTTAGTGGCTTCTTTAAAAAACAAATTAATTAAACATACCCTTACCATATGATCCAGAAATCGCATTAATAGGCTTTCATCTCAGAGGAATGAAAACTTAGGCTCATGTACATAACTGTACAAGAATGTCCATGGCAGCTCCCTTTCTAATAGTCAAAAATTGGAAATAATCCAAATATCTTTCAATGAGTCCATGGTCAAACTCTAGTACATTCATACCATGAAATACTAGTCATGAATAAAAAGACCAAACTATTGATACAAACAAGTTGGATGAATCTCAAGAGAAATATGCTGAGTGAAAAAAAGACAATCATTCCATTCCATTCCATATTATCTCATTCATAAAACATTCCATATGGTTACATTCCATACGATCCCATTCATAAAACATTCTTGGAGAACATATTAGTGCTTTCCAGGGGTTACAATGAGAGAGGGATGGGTGTGGTTATCAAGGAGAAGCAAGAGGAGATCTCCTCATGATATCTTTGTGGTTATGGAACAGTCCTGTATCTTCACTGTGGTGGTAATTACAGACACCTACACATGTAACAAAATTGCTTAAAACTATACACAGACACACACAAATTAGTGCCTGTTGATCTGGTGAAATCTGAACAAGATCTATGGGTTGTACCAATGTCAATGTCCTGGTCTTGCTATTGCCCTATGGTTATGCGTAATGTTTCCCCTGGGAGAAATGGGGTAAAGGGTACCCAGGCCTTTCTGTTCTATTTCTGTGATTTCCTCTTAATCTAAAACAATCTCAAAATAAAAAGAAAAAATAAATTAAAACAATGGCTTAATTGCCTTTACATTTCTTCTTTTTCATTGTTTAACAATAGTAAATTTAGATTGCAATTACACAAAATTATAGTAGTTAAGATGGAAGCATTTCGTAATCATTATAACTAGTGTTGTGAAGCAGAAAATAAGGAGAAAAAGCAGAGAAAAGGCTAAATGCATTACAGAAACCAATGTCAAGTTATCAATAGATCATTATATAACTAGGAGTTTATATGTCCTGGAACAATGAAAGTCCAGGAATATTTTTGTACTTATTCCTCTAATTACGCCATCAATCTCTTCCAGTTAGGCACCAGGACTGAGTCTCAGAGTCAACAAGGAATTTATAGTGACTAATTACAATTTCTGTCTTCATAATTATACTATAGGAACTAATTTGCACTCAAATGTCCATACCCTGCAATATTACACAGTGATTAGGAAAAAATAAAAACAGTGAACAATGGGGACGAGGGCAAGAAGGTTTTAAAACAACAGGTGGTCCATCTGTCATACTTTTATATAACTACGCGTAGACAGCTTCTTCTGAAAGCATTTCATTTACTCTGCCTCCTTCTCAAAGAATGGCCTTTCTGGACTTCACCAAGGGAAAAAAAAAAAAAAAGAAATTGCAGAGCATCTCTGATTTTTTGCTGGTCTGAACCTTGACCCACTGTTTTTCCCAACCCTCATCAAAGGAGTTGCCTCCTTCCCTGCTACAGTCAACGATGTCAACCCTGGGCCTCAGAGACTCATCTCACCCTGACTTTCCCTTTCTTGAGCATCTTATTTGCCAGGTTCTGATTTTTTCTTCCTTCTCTTTCATCTAAACAAACTACAAACTTCTCCCAGACAGCCAGTCAACCAAACAAACTTCTGTTTCTATTTTACCTGGGGAAAAAAATAGTATAGAATAGAACAACCCAAGTAACACTAATACAACCCCAGCAAAAGACGTTATTCCAATTACATGGAGTGACATCTACACAGGGATGTATAAAATATATGTCTCACAATCTGAATTCAGAGCCTGCTTTGTCTTTCCTGTTCTGAGATGCTACAACCAAGATGGCAATGCAGGCCTGCATCACACCACATTTGTTCACTGTAGAACGAAATTCCTAAAACAAAATTTGCATCATTCCCATATTCAAGTCTCTTGGTAATTAAGCTCAGCCTTATTTCTTAATATTTAAAAATCATAATATGATCCACTGAAGCTTTAATGCACATGAGGTGATATGCTGGGAGCTTGATGACATCTCACTTAATCCATGCAATAGCACATTCTGAAAGACTGAACCTACAGATGGACAATGGTCGGATGACATATGACAATGGAGCTCTACCTCACAATCTCTGCAGCCAACAGTCCAGAAAGCTAAACTCAACCTTTGCAACCATTGGCTAAGAATGGTCAAGACTTGGTGGGTAACTGCCAGCTTCCTTAATTTTTGCCCCTACTTCTAATTCAGGGGAAAGCCAAATATGCTCCCTAAACCAATCACGTACAGTGCCTAACTTTAATTAGCCCACTTCCAGCTTCTCCATGCCATCAACTTCCAATCAGGGCACACCTGAAGCCATCCCTTTTTCCACCATAAAATTCTCCCACTGCCCTGCCTGCTTTTGAGTCTCTGCCAAACTCAAGTGACTGTGGCTGACTCCCTGGCTATAGCAAGCTCTGAATAAACAGCTTTGCTTGTCCGTGTTTGAGTGGTCTTATTTATTTCCACAAGTTCTGCAATCCAGCAGGATCATCTGCATCATTTGCAGACACAGAGAGCATGACCTGGAGTGGACAGAAGCTTGCCGAATGTCATTATTGCCTAACTTGATGCCCAACCATTCTAGTCTCAGAGCCCCTTACTTTCTCTGACATCTCTGTGCTCATTATCACTTGCTCTCACTATTAAATGATACCATGAGACTTCTTGTCAGCCCTGCAATCACAGAAATCAGTGGCTAATTACTACATTTCTATTAACGACCTAATTTAAATGTTCAGAGTTTTTCTGTTTGTCATAAGAAAAGTTATACCAAAACCTGGCCACAAACTGAGGACAACTGACCATTTGCCTAGTGGCATTTGTAAGAAGGTAACATTCTCTTTTACATCTCAACAAGGAGAGCAAGAGTGATGAGCACTGGGAACTATCAGAAATTGAAGCCAATCCCATTGGGAGCAGACCTGGCTGGTCTGGTTGTTGTCGTTTGAGGCAATTTCCCAATGAGGGCTGTACTTTCCTGGACATTGCTCGTAAAACACCATTTCTTCATGCAGTTCACAAAGGTTATTTGATTCAATAGGACCACTTACAAAGCTCCATCTCAACACAATGTTTACGATACTAAAAATCTTGTTATTTTAGGATATTTAAAATATTTGTTATATGCAAAGCTGGTCCTACCACCCAGGGTGGGGGTGGGGCTGCATGTATAGCTCAAAGGGATAATAGGTAGATTTAGAAAGAGCTGTAAGATTTTAACAGTAACACTCAAGTATAAGACAAAAGCTCAAGGTTACTTGCTGACAACCTTAAAATGCATGACTGCACACTTCCCTAACATCTCTGATTGTAACAAGCATGGTTGAGTTCACTAGTACACTTATCGAGGTGGGACTCCTTAAGTTTTTCTGCTGCTGTAACTCAGAGGTCACAGATGCACAGACTCATCGTGCTGCTGCAGCACACCGTGGCCCAAGTTCAGGAAATGTTGAGCTTACTACAGGCCTTACCCTGTCCTCTTGCCCTTGTTAGACTTCAGTTCCTAACACTTGGCATTTCTATGGCTTTTGCCTTCACATCTACCACAAACATTTTAGTAATTCAAGGACTTGTAGGGGAATGTACAATATTTAGATAAAAGATTAAAAGTTGGGGCATTTAAGACTAATTTATTCTTTCATGAAAATGATATTACTTGTCATGACTAACTGCAATGTTGTTTTAGATAGGATGATATAATAGTTGTTCAGGCACTAAAAGTAAGAAAAACACCATCCATACATAAGATCTATGCTTTATAAGAAGGCAGGATGGCAAACAGGATTAGGTGATTTGCTTCCCTGGATGAGGAGGTGAGTCTTTGAGGACCAACACCACACTCTTTGGGTAGTTAACCAGCATGACAAGTAGATGTACCACGTAATGCACATGAATTGTCACTTCAGATAATTACTCTATCCTTGACACTATACACAGTCAGGGCTGTGTCCTCTCAGAGTATTCATGTATCTTTCTCCAGAGCTGTTTTTCTCTGAATCTTATTCCATAAAATAATTTCTATGAAATGATAACACAAGTTCCATGAAAAATGTGTCTATTGTCTAATAACTTTGGGCTACAATGCCCACCAGATGCTCCAACCCCACCAAGATTCACAGGAATTTTGGTATATCAAAGACTCCACGGAGTCGTGAGATTACAAAACAAACAAGAAGTTTTACTTTGTTTAATTCAGTGCTTCACAAATATCTCCACATGCAAACTTTTCTCATAGACCACATGTTTATGTGGACCACTCATTGCATGGCACTAGCATGTCTCAGAAGGTGTTCTAGACACGATGCCAATGTGTGATATATGGTGCTTTCTGGCATTGGACGAGAAGCAGTAGGCAGATATCAGAACGGCCCCTATTGATCGTTGTCTTTTATTATTCACAGCCTTGTAAAGTCCCCTCCCACATTCTACCAGGGCTGGTCTGTGTGACCAACAGAATACATCACAAGTATCACACTATAAAAGGCTGTGGCTCTCATATTAGACTTGCCCTTTCTTGGATCTCTTGCTCTGAGGCAAATTGGCTACGACGTTGTGAGGAAGCTCAGGAAGCCTATGGAAGCGTTCGTCCACTCAGTGAGGAGCCAAGGCCTCATGTCAACAGCCATGTGAGAGAATTTGGAAGGTGATCCTCCTTTAGTTAAACCTTCAGATTGCTTGGTTGTAACGTCTTGAGAGACCTTGAACTGGAACTTCCAAGCTAAGCCTCTCATGAATTCTTGATCCTCAGAAATTATGATCCTAAATGTTTGTTCTTTTAAGCTGCTGAATTTGGGGGCAATTTGTCATGGAGCAATAGATATCTAATATACCAGATGATTAAGAAAGGCTGAGGAATATTTTTAGGGTTCTACCACGGGGGAAGGGGCATGCTCATTCATTCAAATCAAACGTGTATTACCCTAACACCAGGAGCCAGGCACTGCTCCAGCACTGAAATACAGCAATGAATTAAGCAGACAATCCCTTCCTATATCTTACAATCAGGTGTCCCTTTACTTACAGATATCATTAGTTGTCCTTCAGAATCTCTCAGTTCTGCAGTACTTGCACTCCTAGTTGCTGGGGCCCAGCTGATCCCACTTCCCTGTCTCCCATGCAGCACAGTGTGGAGGGGCGACTGATTCACCAGTGAACTGGAAGCAGCCCATGCAACTTTTGTGTCTTGGGCCATCAGCTCCCTCCTCTATGCTTCCTTTTTTCTTTCTACCAACTGAAACTCAGACAGACAAGTAAAGCAATAACAATGCCCTTGGATATGATGAATCGAAACATGGAAGGACCCCGGGTCCCTGAATGATTGCGTGGAACAGAGTCACCCCACTGACCCGATGGCTCAAGTCAAAGCCATTACATGAAAGAGGAATAAAAATAAACCTCTATGCTTTTTAAGCTCCCAACTATTTGATTTCTTTGTTATAGCAGTACAGATTGCACTTTATTGATACAATTTATGATCACAAAGTATAGAGTATTAATCACATAATTGAGCTAAACCGTATATAAAGAAATGTGCTCCAAGTATCACACAGCATTCCAAGAAAACACTATCTTGGGTTTAGGAGACACATTTCTCTTTCTGTCATTCTCCCTTGCTCACTTCTTGTCTATTTTTTATGAGGGTAAAGCAAGGGTTAAGGGTCAGCAAACTTTGGCCTGTGGCCAAATCTAGCCCATCTGAAGTTTTACTGGAACACAGCCACGCCCCTTTGTTTACCCCTAGTCCATGGCTGCTTTTGCACTACAAATGCAGGGGTACATAGTTTGGACAGATCATCTGACCTCCTGGCCTAAAATATTTACTCTCTGGTGCTTTACACAAAAAGTCTTTCAATCTCTATGGTAGAGTATATGGTTAGTTAAATACTTTGTTGAAAACATTACACTATTAACATATTATTAAAAACCGCAATGTCTAAAATTTCACTTGCCTTGATTCCATTTTGGATCTCCAAGCAGCCAGTTTCTTCTGTTAGTTTTTTAAGGGAGAAAAACAAAATGTGCAATGTTTTTCTGAAGCACCTTCTTCCTGAATGAGACTGAAGCAAGACCCCCTCTGGTGCTCAGCGGCTGTCACAGAAGTCACTGGATGCTGCACTGTGGGCCACAGCTGCTCTAATTCATCTCCTTCCCCAGTCTTGAGATGCACGATTCAGCCCTGACTCAGCAGTCAGACTTTTTAAAAAGAGCTTAGAGTAGGTACAATCATAGATCTATCTCTTTGCAGAGGTGTTGGAAAATATACAAAAAGGATCCTTATGTAAATTGAGCTATATCCATTAAGATTAGAGGGAAATTTCAAAGCTAGTTATTATGATGAAAAAGGCAGGCTTTACTGGCAAAGCTTACATGAGCGTTATTCTTCAAGACCTCCCTGGAGCCTGCACATATGTCCTCTGCCCTCTCTCTCTTAGCTCTTGATCTCCTACGATGCTGCACGTGGCTGCATCACATCCTACGAAGGTGCATCACTCAGGTGGGCTCCCCGGCCACCTACACATCCCCACTTCAATACATTGTTACTAACAGAGGATTACAGAGTGTCTTGTTTTCTTACCATGTTTGTGACTGACATGCTTGGTCACCTGCCACCCAACCCTCTTGGTGGCAGCCTCCCCAAGGGTGAGGCCTGGGCCTCATTTACCCCCATGTCCAGTGCCTGGCACATGGCATGCCACAGCTCCCAGCTTATGACCCATGCGAACAGTGAGCACATGGGAGCCTGGGTGATGGCAGTGAGAGGCTCATATAGGGAGGCATTTCTGGTGGAAAAGCCAAACACATCTCAAAGGGCTGCCTAGTCTGTTTGGAGAACTGGGCTCAGATGTCAGGACCAGTAATTTTAATGGGTAGGGCTACAGGGAGAGCACTAAACCTGTGGAAGAGCCCTTCTCCTCTGTCCTCTCATCTACTCCTTGGTGTCTTGAGGACCTCACTGGCATGGAAGGAGGGACATAGAGATGAACTTCTATAGGTTCAGTGTTTCCCCTCTCTGCTCAAGCTCTATCTCAGTATTCACAGCATTTATTATAACGATATATAGTTATATAATATATATATTATAAAACATAGATAATATGTAATAACAAATTATAACTATAATATATATTATAAATATTTTATATATACTTTAATAAATTATAAATATAATAAAATAGCAACAAATAACCATCCTCATCACCCAGCACCTTGAATTCACCCTTTGAATTTCCTTTGCAGCTTCCTCCTGGGACAGTTCCCGGCCACCCATCTCCCCAAAAGAACAGCCAAGTTAATCCATTCCCCTTACACATTTTGGTATTGGATAATGACTTCATGGTACATCATCTGTAAGTGGCATTTTGCCTCTCCAACCACCTGGCTATGGTTTCTGTGTTGAAGAAGCAGAGCTGCACGACCAGGTGCCAACAGACTCTGCTAAACAAAACTGGGGGGGCCAAGCACCATGCCCACACTAGCACCTGTGTTCTAAAAACATAAGACAAAACTCAATTAGTAGGTATCTGCATACATCCTTTGTATAGCTCTTCCCTCTTGTAATAGATATGTTTACAGATCTTAGCCTAAATGCAGTCATTCATAATATTAACAGAGGCAAAATGGATTCATTTTTTCTGAGTGGTCTGTTTTCATTTTTTTAATACTGTTCTATACCACTGCTATTTTGGATTCTATCTGGAATATTCATTATTTGTCCCTGACAATAGCTCCCTTTTAGGTAATGGATTTTTGAATTTCTATAAATTTTGAGTGTTACAGGAGTGACTTTTATAAAAGAGGTAGTAGTGGAAGTATTCAAATTTAAATGTTTAAGAACCATTCTCCCTTGGCTTTCAGGCTATAGTTAATATTATAACTAACATTAGTTAGTATTAGTAACACATTTTTCAACATACTTAAATACGCATGTATCGTTATAACAGATATATTAATCAGGAAATAAATAAAAAAGGATCACTTAATTGCCCTTCACCAGACCTTCAGAGGTGTCTTATGATACATCGTCCTCAGGCTGATTTCAGGCTGAATCATTCTTTCAGTCTATAAGCATATCTATCACCTCTTAGTGTCAGGACTATGCAAGTCCTGGAACACAAAAAAGGAAATACAATTGGTAAAGCTGTACCTTCAAGAGTTTTAGAGACTTGCAGTAAGACAGATATGCAAAACTTCGTTTAAAATATGATGCTTGCCTGGGGTGAGGTTGTACAAAATGCTGTAGAAGCATAAGAGGGAGAACACCCAAGTTAGTGGGAGTGGAGGTGCTGGTTATTAGAAGATGCGACTTCAGGCTGATGCTTGAAATAAGAGCAGGAATTTTCTGGAGAAACCTAGAGACAGAAGGCATGCCAGGAAAACAACAGCATGTACAAGAGAACAAGGTTATAAGAACCACATGTGGCTTAGAATTGTTAAATCGGGCAAGGGTGTGCAGGGCAAGGGAGCCTAAGCGGGGAGCAGGATGAAGCATGCTAGCAGGAAGATCAAGAAAGCTGTTGGCTCCAAATTAAAGATGCTTAGATTTTACACTGAAATCATGGAGGAGACCATTGAGGAACTCTGGGTGAGAGAAGCTGTTCTGGCAGAGGATGAAAGATCAGGGAAGCAGAAGAATGGGCATTGCAGTAGCCCAGTTGAGAGACTATGAGCAATGGAAGGTGGTAGAAGTGAGGACACACTCACTTCCAGTGTTTGAAAGACACTGGGCATCAGCGAATGAAGTTTAGTGATCCCTGAGAAAGGGAATCAAAAGAGATGACTCCTATGGTTGTCCTAAATGACTGCCTTAGAAGATTTTCCAGGCCTTGGGGCAAGGAAGGGAAACCTTGAGTTGAGGAGATTCAGCTGAGAGTCTGGAAGACTCAGCTGGCTAGAGTTTGCAGGACAGAGTTCTAGAAGAGAGAATTGCACAGGGAGAACATATTTAAAATGAATAAAAATGAAAACACAACATAGCAAAACATGTGGGATGTACCTAAAACAGAACTGGATTTTATTATTTATTGCACTAAGTGTATTGCACTAAAGGCAATATTAGAAGAGAGATGTCAAACCAATCACCTTAGCTTTCCCCTTAAGAAACTGGTAAAGGAATAGCAAATTAACATCCTCTCCCCGACAAAAAAATAGAATAAAAAAAATTATAAAGTTCAGGGTGGAAATCAATGAAATAAAAAACAGAGAAACAATGAGAAAATCAACTGAACCAAAAGCTGGTTCTTGGAGAAGATTAATAAAATTGACAAACTTGTAGTCAGACTGATCAGGAAAGAGAGAAGACACAAATTATCAGTATCAAAAATGAGAGGGGTGATATCATCACATATTTTCTTTAACATTATTTATGTTAAAAGGGAAATAAGAGAAGATTAAAAACAACTTTGCGCCAATAAATTGACATCTGAGATGAAATGGGAAAATTCCTTAAAATTTTAAAATTCAATTTTCAGTTAAATCCTTCCCAGAAAAAAACTCCAGGGCCCTGCTCCATGGCCTAGTGGCTAAGTTCAGTGCTCTCTGCTTCAGCAACCTGGGTTCAGTTCCTGGGCATGGACCTACACTACTTGTTGGCAGCCATGCTGTGGCAGCAACCCACATGACAAAATAGAAGATTGGCACAGATGGTAGCTCAGGGCAAATCTTCCTCAGCAAAAAATAAAATAAAACCTCCAAGCCCAGATGGCTTCACTGGTGAATTTACTCAACATAAAAATAAAAAATAAACTACCTATAGAATTGGTTTTACACACACACACACACACACAATATATATATGTACATATATACACCTTCCAAGAAAACTTCAGAGAAGGGAATACTTCCCAATTCATTATACAAGGCCAGAATTATCCTGATATCAAAACCAGAAAAAGACATTACAAGAAAAGAAAATTACACAGCGATATTTCTCATGGAAATAGACACAAAAATTTTAAACACATTTTTAGCACATTGAATCCAATAATACATAAAAAGGAAAATGAAGCATGATCAAATGGTGTTTAATCTAGAAATGTAATGTTGGTTTAACATCAGGAAGTCAATTAATGCAATTCACCATATTAACAAACTAAACAATAGCATAGTTATATCAGCAAATGCAGAAAAAGAGTTTGTCAAAATCCACTTATTCCTGACTTAAAAAAAAAGCTCTCAGTAAACTAGAAATAGAACTTCCTTAATTTGATAAACAACATATATAAATCCTTGAGTTAACATCATACTAATTAAGAAAGACTAGATGCTTTCTCCCTAAGACCTTGAACAGCATAAGGATATCTGCTACCACCATTTCCATTGAACTTCATACTGGGGGTTCTAGCCAGTGCAATAACACAGACCCAGTAGATAAATAGAAGACACACAGACTGGGTAAGAAGAAGTAAAAGTGTCATTATTTATAGATAACATAATTATCTATGGAAGATTATACAAAAGCATATTAGCAAGGTTGCAAGATACAAGATCAATGTCCAAAAATAAATTGCATTTTTACACACTAGCTACAATTGAAAATTCAAATAAAAACAATGTCATTTACAATACCATCAAAAATATGAAATAAATGGTCATAAATCTGACAAAAAAATGTGAAATACATGTATATTGAAAACCACAAAGCAATACTGGGAGAAATTAGAGAAGACTTGAATAACTGAAGAAATACATTGTGTTTATGCCTCAGAAGACTCCATATTAAGATGTTAATTCTCCCAATGGGTCTTTTGGATGCAAATTGACTTGATGCATTCGTAATCAAAATCCAGGAGGATATATCTATATGTTTTTTTCCCCAAAATTGACAAACTATTTCTAAAGTTCATTTGGGAATACAAAGCACCTATAACAGCCAATATAACTTTGAAAGAGAAGAACAAAGGTGCAAGATTAAGATGCGATTTCAGGTTTATTTTCAAGCTATAGTAATCGAGACAGTGTGATAAAGACAAATAGACTGATCGAGGGAACAGGACAGAGAGTCCAGATATAGACTCATACGTATATTGATAACTGATTTTTTGGTAAACATAAAAAGACAATGCAGTAGATAATCTTTTTCAGCAAATGATGGGGGAAAGTCAGATATTCATAAGCAAAAAAAAACTAATCATAATAATGCCAATTCATACTTCACATCACTTAAAAACATAACCTCAAAATGGATCGTTCACCTAAATATAGCACCTAAACCTCTGCAACTTCTACAAGAAATCATAGGAGAAAACCCGCATGACCTTGGATTTGGTGATGTGTTTTTAGATAAAACACAGAAAGCACCATCTGTGAAAGAAAAAATTAAATAAACTGGATTTTATCAAAATTAAAAACATCTGCTCTTCACAAGACACTGTTAAGAAAATGAATGACAAGCCACAGGGAGAAACACTTGCAATGCACATATTTTATAAATGGCATGTACCTAGAATTAAAGTGCTTTTATTCTCTCAAATCTTTTCTCCTAATTGGGGACAGAATGGTCCCTTTAAAATGCATATCTGTTCATGTAATGCCCCTGCCTAATGCCTCCAACATTTCCCTTTGCTCTGGGCATAAAGCCTGAACTCCTGGTGGTTCCCGAGCTCTGGGTGCCTTGGTTGTCATCCAGCTGTTACTCCTGTTATGTCTCAGGTGCTCACCCTTTACTCTCTAACCATTAGGCTTTGCTGGCTTTTCTCAGTTTTTCCAAAGGTCCTGTGTCTCTGTTTTTCCACACCTCTAGATCCTCCTTCCACTGTCACCTCCAAATAGAATGCTGCCCCCGTCTGTACTCCTCCCTTGCCCAATGGCTTATTCACCTCTCAGCCCACAGCTCAGACTTTACTCCCCACAAGAGATCCTTGTTAATCCTTTACTGGACCAGGACATGGGTTCTCACAGCATGCTGTGCTTCTCTTTTCCAGTACTTGTTACCATTGTAATATATGAAGCAACAGTATGTTCAGTGTTTGTGTACTCAACGTGCAGACCATGTTCACTGTCTCAGCATGTAGCATGGCCCAACATATAAAAAGAATTAATACGTATTTGTTTAAGAAAATCATAACCGAACACTATTAACTTGGCAGAAATGAATCCTAGGCATAGAATTTTTGGTTTATAAATTTAAAACAAAAATAATTCCCACAGATAGAAAGAAAATGAATGTTTTAAGTATTTCATTTTCCATCTATTCATCAGATGTTCCATATACTCCTAAAATGGCAAACAACAGGCTTCAGTGGCTTGTTTGAAAAAGTGTTTGACAAGTTCAAATCTCTTAATGTGGGGAAATATCTGACTATGAGTCACAGTAGCATTTCTGTCATAGACTGAATGGCTACCGGAAGTTAGGACCTGGTAGCTTAAGCAGAATAGCATCACACATTTTAGGTTAATTTTCTTGGGACTTAATACAGCCTACAGATGACTGACCCCTGGGATTGAGATCAATGTCTCACTAAACTCAAGGAAACAAGATTCTGGCTATGACCCCACATTTCCATTTCTCTGTATAAGCCTTAGTAGTACATTTCTCAATGACGCTCTCTTTCAGGAAAGTGTATGGTCACTGCCAATCTGGTCCTCACCACTGAGGCACCACTGGCATTCTGCACCATCTGGGAGAGGCCCTAGCTTTGATGTGAGCAGGATCTGATGATTCCATTTCCAAAGAGCAGTTCACTTAATATGTATCCACGGCTATGATGGAATGAGAGCCCAGTTGACTCAAAACTAGTAGCTCTCACCTGTGCCAAACTGATACAATAATCAACTGAGGAACTGTATGTTTCTTTTGTGTAGAAAATAGCACTAGGCATAGTGAAGAAAGAGAGAAAAGACATAATTTGGTGGACTCTTTTTTCTCAAAATTATTTACTAATTTTAAAAGGAAGAAATACCTGTCTCTTTTGTGTAGAAAATAGTACTAGGCAGAATGCAGGAATAGAGAAAAGACAAATAATTTAGTGGACTCTATATTTTCTCAAAATTATTTGCTAATTTTAAAAAGACTGCTCAATAAATTAATTTCTTAGTAAGTCACTTAACTGTCTATTGGTTCTACATGTGCACCCCTAGAAAATTCCCAAATTGTTGAAGACAATGCTTAAATCAGGTAAGGATATTTGTCCCACCTTGAATAATTAAGAATGACAAACATGTGAGTAAAACTCAAAAACTTCCCCAATACTCGGTTGAGTGTATATGATGGGGGTGGGGAAAGGAGGATACGTAGATGTCATCTCCCTGACAAGGCAGAACTAGAGCCTAAAAAGAAATCATTCATTTAATGGGGGATGTGGAGATCTGGAAAAGATCCATTATGGATCTACAAATCCCCTTGCATCCTTGCTTTGAAAATAGTCTTCTTATAAGCAAGAGATATGTTGATGGCTCTGGTTAAAGGCACCCAGCATCACCGGAAAGAAGATTCCACCAACTACCTCCAGCTCTGACCTCAAAAGAGAAAACAGATGACAACATTGGAAGGGTCCCCTGAAACTCTGAGATGCTCAGCTCTCTCACTTGGCACACATTAGCTTTTCCCTTGCTCAAAAGACACACAGGTCTCTTGCCGCTGCCTAAGTGGGATGCACATATATGGGACTTTGATCATTGACTGCTACTGTAATGTGGGAAGTTTGGAAAGGAAAGAATTTGAGAGAGAATGGCTGGCTATACAGGTGGTCTCAAAAATGAATTTCGATTTGTTGTATTTTCATAGAATAGAAAGGCAAGATGTACTCTGGTACGGGATTTGTTGGAAAGGAGGGAGAAAGCAACAATCAAGAGCAAAGCCATTTAGTAAAGAGACTCTAAATATAAGACAGAAGAGGTGGGACCTAGAAGGTCACAGGGAAAAGTAAGGGAAGAAATGATAATATTATTGGCCTCAACTCTGAATACGTAAATTTAGAGAATGAAAAAACGTGGACTCCAAAAGGTAGTCACTCATAGAATGAAGGCTTTTTTATTTAGATAGAAAGGTGACAATTTAATAGCATGCCTTGTTGAAGTGAAGTAAATTTTTCAATAATTTTGCAAGTTAAGAAGATGCTCCCAACAGACAGAAATACACTGGAGAAGGTTTGTATAAAGAGGAAAGGAAAGGAAAGGGTAGTTTCTACTTATAAGTCTCTGTTAATTAAATGTCAATGTGATAAACATCAAATATATTTAATCACATGCATTCTATATACTTATTTAATTAAATACATATATATTAAAAAATAGAATGGGGCAAGTGACGGGGTGGGGAGAGATTAGTTCTTTCAGTCTTTCTCACTCTCTTTGTTAATTCCAGCTCTCTAGATAATGCTTTTGCCACTGAAGCTTCTATTGCTTTATCAAATTTAGACTCCAATATATGAAAACTAATTCTTCCAATATAGCTCTAAGACTTACTGATTCCCATATTAGTTACCATTGTAGCTTTAAATCATCTGCTTCCACTGTTTCCTTCCTCCACAGGTAAGACATCTGGATTTGCAGTGCCATAGAATAAGTTTACATCTCAGCTCTCAGCTCCTAATTTCTGCCATCTAAGAACATAATTAAAGTTTTCAGGTGATTCTAAAAGATGAAAGTCAATAAGGAATTCTTAGTACTTTGACTATTCAATATGTACTTTCTTCTTTTTTTTTTTTGCCAGAGAGATAGGTAAGTATTATGTCCTTTTAATTATGCACATCTCATGGTTTTCCTCATGATTATTTTTCTTTCATCCTTGTGTTCTTGGCCCATGTTACATCATTCAGTGCACACCTACTTTGTCCCAGTGCCCTTGCTCCTGACCCTCTGCTACCTCAGTCCATTTGGACTGGTGCTTTCAATACAGCATCACCCTGGAACCCCTTTCACCCATCTCCCATATTGGGCCCCCTATTTCCTGGATCCAGTATCTTTCTTGACATTTATTTTACCCTTTTTCTGGAAAGAGGCAAAGTGACATATATAAATGCCTTTATTTTACATCACACATGTCAAGGACTAAACTATGTTCCTCCAAAATTCATATATTGAAGCCCCAACCCCCAATGTGACTGTTCTTAGAGATAGGGCCTTTAAAGAAATAATTAAAGTTAAATGAGGTCATAGGATGGGGTGTCAATCTAAGTGGACTGGCATCCTTATAAGAAGGAGAGACACTAAGGATGCACCTGCACACAGAGAAAAGGCCATGTGAGGACACAGCTAGAAGGCAGACAGCTGTAAGCCAAGGAGAGAGGCCTCAGGAGAAGTCAAACCTGCCCACACCTTGATCTTGGACTTTCAGCCTCCAGACTGTGAGCAAATAAATGCCGGTTGTTTGTCACCCAGCCTGTGGTACTTTGTTATGGCAGCCCAAGCAGACTGAATACATCACAGATAGAGGAGTGCTCAGTACAAAAATTAAGAAAAATCGGCCTCTTCACCTGAGCGCCCTTCAGGCAAAGCTGAGGAGGCTCCGCCACTGCCTCCTCCGCCTTGCTCGCCACCAAGAGACTCTTTTAAAGAGGCCGTTAGTAAATCTCAGACAAATTTTGAACAAACGTCCTCAGACGATGACGATTTACCACTCCCCCCTCCTTTGGAGAGGCGTTTCGCCTTCAAGAACCCTCCTGCCTTGCCTACTGCTCCTCCTTGTACTCCACCAGTCCCGTATGCTAATTCCAGGCAGTATAGTGTGGTTCATAATTGCCTTCGGGGAAGGATTAAATCGTGGAGATCCTGATGTTTTTTTCCTGTGCCTTCCCCGTAGTGGTCAATCATGGGCGAAGAGAACATGAATCCCTTCCTTTTGAGGTGTTTAAGGAGCTGAAAAAGAGCATTAGAGAGAACGGAGTGCAGTCACCTTTCACTGTGGGGATGATAGAGGCACTGAGAGCCAGTTATCGTATGCTACCCTGTGATTGGCTTTTGCTCGCAAAGACTCTTTTGTCGCATGCTGAATATACTCTTTTCAGGTCTGAGTATAACCAGATATCTGTATCCTGATCTATGGATAATCTATCTTTAAACCCCCCTCTCCCAATCAGTGCCGACATGTTACAGGGGGTCGGACAATATGCGACGCCTCAAGCACAGGCTGAGGCAAATGGAATGTTGCCTAGACAATGTTCAGAGGTGGCATTAGCAGCCTAGAAGGCAATTCCTCCTTCAGAGCAGACAGAGCCACCAATTCCTTTGTGAATGTCCGACAAGGGCCAAACGAGCCAAGCATAGAATTTATTGACTGTCTCCAGCAGGCAATTGAGAGACAAATAGCTCATCCTGAAGCGGCTCAAATTATCCTGTTGAAAATAGCCTTTGAAAATGCTAATGCTGATTGCCAGTCTGCTATGTCTCACCTTAAAGGGCGAATTCATACTTTAGGGGATATGCTGCCAGCCTGTCAGGAAGTAGGAACTCATAGTCATGTGGTCAAAGTAACAGCAGCAGCGTTTTCACAGCTGCCCAAAGGTGCTTTTGATAATGCCTGTTTTAAGTGCAGAAAACCTGGACACCATGCAAAACAATGCAAGTCCGGTCCAAAAGATATGCCTGGTAAAGGAGGGCCAGCCGATATTAAAAGGCCACCTTCTAAACCATGTCCTCTGTGCCGAAGGGGATTCCATTGGGCAAATCAATGTCGCTCTAAAACTGATGTAGATGGTAACCTAATCAACTGTGACTTGGCATCGGGAAACTCGAAACAGGGTACACTCCCCAGTGCCCCGAAAAATCAAGTTTGGGGAGCCCTCAATCAGCAGGCTGACTCTACGTGAATGGTTTAGTGGCAGCCTCGTCAGGAAGTACCGGAGTGGATTTCATGGCATCAGAGACATTCGTCATAGATTGTGCTGACGAAACTTTTCTTGTTCCTACCAAAGTATGGGGACCTTCACAAATCAGGATATTTTGGGTTATTAATGGGACCCTCTAATTCAGCTTTGAAGGGCTTAAACATCATTCCCGGGGTAATTGATGCTGACTATCTAGGTGAAATAAAAATCGTGGTCCGTTCATCTAGTTATTATGTGATAGAAGCTTTTACGAGGATAGCTCAGTTGATATTAATACCTTACTTGTCCCCTGCTCACGCCTCTGCTGCCAAGAGGGGGGCCAGTGGCTTCAGCCACACTGGTGACAGTGCTTTCTGGATACAGTCATTAACATTAAATCGGCCCATTCTTACAGTATACATACAGGAGATTCCCTTTGAAGGGCTCCTGGATACTGGGGCTGATAAAACCATTACAGCCCCGTCCACTTGGCCTCCCCATTGGCCTAAAAAACAAACCTCTGCATCTGTACAAGGTGTAGGGGGGCTTATGACGCCTGAGGTAAGTGATCACTTAGTCAAAGTCAGAGGACCTGAAAACAGAATTGCCTTAATTACACCCTACATTCTTCCAATTCCATACTCCCTATGGGGGCGAGATTTGCTCTCTCAGTGGAAACTATCTCTAAACATTAAGCCTTTTTCCTAGGGGCCGCTGATGTTATTAACATTCCTCCCATACCTATTCAATGGAAAACTACCATGCCTGTATGGATAGATCAATGGCCCCTTCCAAAAGAACAATTACACGCTTTAAAGATGCTAATACAGGAACAACTAAAATTAGGCCATATTGAACCCTCAACTAGTCCCTGGAACACCCCAGTATTTGTGACAAAAAGGAAATCTGTAAAACGGAGATTACTCCAGGACTTGAGGGCAATTAATGCTGTCATGCAGCCTATGGGGGCTTTGCAGAAGGGATTGCCAAACCCTTCTTTAATACCTGAGAATTGGCAAATTGTTGTTATTGACATTAAAGACTGTTTCTTTTCTCTACCTTTGTGCGCCGCTGATAGGGAAAAGCTCGCATTCACTGTCCCAGTTTATAACCATCAAGAGGTCCCCCAGAGATATCAGTGGAAGGTCTTGCCTAAGGGCATGAAAAACGGTCCTACCATATGCCAACAATTAGCAGGAGATGTGTTATTAACTTTTCGAAGCAAATACCCTACTATACAACTTTACCATTATATGGATGATATTTTATTAGTGGCGCCAACTAAAAATTTATCATTAACAGCATACCAACAATTAATTGAATTGCTAAAAGGCAAAGGCCTGCTTGTGGTGCAAGATAAGGTACAGTTTACCTCCCCCTGGAAATTTCTAGGATTAACATTGATAGACATCTGGTAAAGCCATGCATTCCCTCTATTTCCATATCCAATACTTTAACGTTAGTTACATTGCAACAGCTTTTAGGAAATATCAATTGGATACGTCCTTTTCTTGGCATCCCGACACATTCTCTGAGTCACTTGCTTTCCTGCTACATGGTGACTCTTCCCCCTCTTCTACGCGCACTCTTACCCCTGAGGCAAAACAAGAGGCAAAACAAGAACTAAGCCTAGTAAACAAGGCTCTAACCTCCCAATTTTTAAATCCCTTTGATCCGGAAATTCCCTTCTGCCTTTACGTGATAAACACACCTAAAAGTCCTACTGGTATCGTCTTTCAAAAAGCGGGCAAGGTTATAAAATGCTTGCAGTGGATATACTTGCCCCACACACCAGCTAAGGTACTCTATACACATTTTGATGGAATAGCGGAGGTTATTCAAAGGGGATGTTTATGGTATTTACAATTGCGAGGAGCTGACCCTCAGACCATTTTTTTACCTTGCACATCTTCTCAATTTGATCATGTTATGATGATCAGTTCACAAATACAAATGGGTTTGCAATCTTATATGGGCGAGATTTCTTTTATATCCCTGTCCCATCTGCTCTTTCAACCTATTCCTGATGCCTTAACCGTGTTCACTGATGGCTCCGGATAAACCGGAAAAGCCGATATAGCTTGGTTTGCTAATAACGACTGGCAGACCAAAGTCTCTCACAGACATTCAACTACTCAAATTGCAGAATTGGCAGCTGTGTGTCTAGCCATGTGCACCTTTCCTTCTGTTCCTTTGAATATTCTTACGGATCCCGCTTATGTAGCTAATACTGTCCCACTTTTGCCCTCCGTTTTAAACTTTCGTCCATAAAACTGGCATCCCCTATAATTCTATGAGACAAGCTATTACTGAGCGATATCATAGAATGCTAAAGGCTGCTTTACGAAAAATGAAAGGGGGAAATGAGTATTATAACAATCATCTGCAAGGTATTCTCAACCATGCCTTATTTACTTTAAATTTTTTTAATCTAGCGGAAGATGGCATATCCGCTGCAGAAAGATATATGGGTCAAACTCAGAACCATGTGGCCCAACAAAGGCCAGCATTACACACATCTGTTTCGACACAAATTCTTGGCAAAGTGTGGATTAAAACGTCCTTATATGGATATCTGGGAGGGCCGTTTTATGGTTAAATGTGGGAAGAGAGGAGCTCTTTGTGTTTTGACAGACAAAGGCATTGAGTGGATTCCATCAAAACGCGCATGGCCTGTTCTGGAATTACCGGAAAATGGACAAACGGATAAGTAAATCAGTTTTTTTCTTTTTCCTCTTTTCTTCTCTAATGCATGTTGAGGTGATTTCAGAGCATGAAAATCTCATATATTGGGCCTTTATTCCTAATCCTCCTCACTTTACTCTGGTTACTTGGTGGCATGCCGATCCCCCTTTGTCCTCTAACGATTCTGATTGGACAGGCGGAACCGGGGTACCCCCACAACAACATACAGGGCTGCACTAAAAGGGAGAAGAACCTCTGGTGATGTATGCTAATGATTTACCTTTTTGTATGATTTATCAAAACAAAAGCACAACATGTGTCACCTTTCAGGAACAAATATATTTGTATTACCAACCTAAGAAAGGACAACAGGCAGCCAATGTGACATACATTACTGCTATATCAACATCTTTTGAAGACAAAAGTAATGTCACACAAGTTCGTTCCGTCCCAATTTAACGTCCAAAAACTGATTGGCATTACAAACATTACTCAGTACAGTGGTCCCCTTGCCGTACAGCATATCCAAGGCGGAGCAACATCTTTGGGGCCAATGTGCTGGATTGGGGACCTCACGGACATCTTTTGAGTGACAATCACACTTGGGCCTTCAACAGATCAAGTCAGAAACCTATAACATGGAGCGAACACAGCCTGTCTGGACCCCTTTCACAACTATCTCACAATGAGACAGTGTTCAGCTGCCTCACAAAGGAATATGGAGGGTCGGGTTGCCTTTTATATCATGACAATTGTCCCATGGCAAGTATGGGAATGAAACTGGCGATTATTTACTAACATTGGTCAAAAATGTTTCTGATACCTTTATGATTTGTACCACCCATCCTTATGTGTTATTATGGGAAACAGTGTCCCTGCTATCCAAGAATCTTCTGGTATGTATGTGGTTAATATTTCTCCCCCTTACTGGTATTCTGATTGTTTAACACATTATAATGTAACTTCATTGAATGTGACCTATGTAATGGTGTGAAAAACAAGAGCACATATTTGGTTACCTGTTTCTCTAAATCAGACATGGTACAAAGAGCATGCTCTACATATCCTCCTTGAGTCCATGAGAAAATTACTCCCTAAGCGGTTTTCGGTTGCACTAATCACGTTCATTGTGTCTGTGGTCATTATCATTGCATCAGCCACTACAGCTACTACTGCCTTGGTTAACAGTGTTCAAACAGCCCATCAGGTGGAGTCCGTCTTGGTAAATGTCACTCAAGAATTACAGACACAGGCAGATATTGATAAAGGGCTAATGTCACGATTGCAGGCATTAGAGGCAGCAGTAGAGTGGCTGGAGAGCAGCAAAATGCATTAAATATGCATAGGAAACTAAAATGTGACTGGCAATTTACCATGCAATGCGTTAACCCCCTACTGTATAATAGTTTGCTGACATCTTGGCAAGAAATAAAAAAAACATTTACAGGGGCCATTTAATACCTCCCTGGCCAATGACATCACTGGGCTACAAGCTCGGTTAGAGAGACAGTTACAAGAAGTACATAAGGTGTTCTCTCAACAAATATTTCAAGACATTGAAAATGGGTTACACTGGCTAGAGCCCTCCAATTGGTTCTCGGGCCTCAATTTACGCATATTTGTGATTTTGATATTATCCACGTTAATAGTTTATGTTTTACGTCTGCTGTGCTCCCTGAAAAAACAACAAAGGCAACAAGAGCAAGCATTGGTTATGATGGGCATTCTGGCCTCAGCACAACATGAAACCTTCCTTGCTTTAAAAAACAAAAAAGGGGGAAATGTAACTGCCCCTGATGCAGGAAGGGTTAATTATCACTGGAAAAGGCTTGCCAACAAACTGTGACCTGGAGGTGAGAAGGCTGGTTAGCCAAAGACGGGTAAGATCTCCAGTGGGAGGCAACCTAAGCCAGGCATGGCTGCCCAGGAGCACAGATGGAGACACGATATCAGGAGCAGGAGGGCCGTTGCCTAGGAGGACTTGCATGCTCTGAGATAAAAATATATGAGCACAGCAATAACATGATAATATCAAAACAGAGGCTGAGGGAGGGCTCCTTGAGAAATCACTAAGAATTCTTGGCATCTGCTAACTACATTGTCTGGAACACCTGTGTATGTTTAACAGATGTAAGCTATGTATATATTGAAACGCTGGTTATAATAAACTCAGAGTGGCCATCAGCCCTGTCCGCATCTATCCTGGTGTGTACATTGGATCGCGACACCGACATCTGTGTCCTTACCTACACTTACATTTACTATCCCTTCATGTTCTATTTTTTAGGAAATTTCCTCTACCCTGTCTCCCAATTTTTTTACCAAATTTTATTCCCTTAACATAAAGAGCTCTATACTATTCCCTAGTTTTGACTCCATCATAAGATCCTGTTTTGTTTTATTTTTTCACATTTGCCTCACCTAAAATCTCTTTCTATCAGTGTTGGGTTTTTTTTTTTTAAGATTTTATTCTTTTCCTTTTTCTCCCCAAAGCCCCCCAGTACATAGTTGTATATTCTTCATTGTGGTCCTTCTAGTTGTGGCATGTGGAACGCTGCCTCAGCACGGTTTGATGAGCAGTGCCATGTCCGCACCCAGGATTCGAACCAACGAAACACTGGGCCGCCTGCAGCAGAGTGCACGAACTTAACCACTCAGGCATGTGGCCAGCCCCAGTGTTGGCTTTTTTTAATGGTATCATCTGTTTCCTGAATTCTCTTCTCTGAACTATTATATAATGTTTTGTGTGTGCGTGTTTGTGTGTGTGTGTTTATCAAGGTCTTTCCCACTTATGTTTCAGGTCTCCTTTACCGTGTGGTGACGTGGTTGGTTGTCCATTCATACTTACACGTGAAGCAACAGAAAAGAGGACCATGAGCCTAAGTAGGTGGCAAGGCTTGTAGACAGGGAAGGTAAACTCTAGGGTAAGCAGACTGAACCCCAAGTAGAAAAATGCCCAGGACCCACCTCTCACGACCTGCCTCATTAACTCCTATAGTGTGTTCAGCTCTCTTGGAAAACAGCTTTTGGGTGTTCGCTAGTGGCAGACATCTCACTTCTAGTGTGATGCTCCTAGGGACAGGAAAAGTCATGCTCTATTTACGCAGCTTGATGGCTGCTGTTTCCAGCTCCACACATCCAAGGCCCAGCCTCTCCTGGTTCTGCGGGACAGAGCAGGCCCCTTTGTCTGCAGCCTCTGGGTGGGTTCTGTGCCACAGCTCCCCACTAAGATTCTCCATTCCTCCACTTGCTTTCCTTCTTCCAAGATATTTGACATCACCAGCAATGAAGAAGCTCCTCCTCTTGTCTTCTTTGTAAATGTGTGTCATTTTATTCCTCACAGTTATGGAAATTGGTGGTTCCCACCCTGTCCCAGGGAAGGAGACTTACTGACAAGTTAACCCAGGAAGGCAGGTGGAGAAGCTTCTCTGAACTTCTCTCTTACTACCAACAGGCAGGATTTGAGGGGTGGGAACTTGAGGAGAGTAGGAGCATGCTGTCTTAGAACTCTTGAAAGGAAAGAAAAGAGTCTTTGTGTCTTAGGCGGACACATTCCTATGGTCTGGGGACACTAGAAGACTTTAAGAAAGTTAAGGACTGACTATAACAAATAGAAAAATAAGGCTCTGCAGAAAGCCATCTGCTGTGTTTACCGTATCCAAGGACACACTGGAATAGAGGAAGGAGCTTAACAGCATTGAGGCTGATAGCACCATGGGACTGAGAGGGGAGTGGGAGGTGTCAGAAAGCCAAAACCTCCAAGAGACTAAGATATTCAGGAATGCTAAGGAATAGAAAAGGGGCCTCCTCTGGGAGTGGCACCAGGGCCATCCATACTGGGCACGTGGGCATGGCACTCCTGGAGATGGCCAGCAGGGGATGTGCAGCACACCAAGGGTGCAGAACCTCTGGAAAATTATCTCTAGCACAGCCTGGGGTCACTCAGAGCTTGGGGTTATAAAGGAGCCATTTCTCAGGCTATGGACACAGTGATCCAGGAGATGGCAGAGAAAGAGAGAGAGAGGTGGATGGTGCAACTGCTTTTTAAGAGGTCATACTTTGGTGGACATTTAGGTTGTTTCCATGTCTTGGCTATTGTGAATAATGCTGCAATGAGCATGGGAGTGCAGATATCTCTTTGATATCTTGTTTTAATTTCCTTTGGGTCAGGGTTTAACAGATAAAGAAAATGTGACCTATGGGGAAATTAGGGAGATGTTGGTCAAAGGGTATTGACAAGAGATTTTCACATATTGAGGTATATGGGGTAAATATTCAAGTTCAAAACTGATTCAGCTTGAACTGAAAAGCGTGACTTCTGGCCTATCAAACATACATTGCACATCTGCTTAACCATTAAAGTAAATCATGTACTCTCTTAAGATAAGAAGGCTTACTTCCCCTCCTACTCCCTATTGGTAACGCACAGATTAGTCCCTTTCCTGGCATCATGGTCACGTTGACCTGCTAATTTGCAACTGAATACCTTTTTGAAAATGTATCCTTGGTGTGTTTAATGTATCTTCTTTGTTCTAAGAAGACATAAGTCTGTACTGAAACCCATGCTTCTCTGGAATGTCTTCTAAGTCCTTGCCAGGTTACAATCCTCACTCTGGCTCATAATAAACTCACCTCAGTTTTGATTTGTAGGTTGGTTATGGATTATTTGCATCGACATTTCTTGACATAGTCTTAGCAGGATTTCAGAGAAACCCACCGGAGACCACCTGGAATCTACACTGAACCAGCATTTGGTACCAACAGGGGCCTATTGAGCCCTCCTGGATCACTGCATTCTTCAGGTGACCCTGGTGAGTTTTCCTAAAACCGAGAGAACCTTATTTTAAGTCAATGGTCCAGAGTTTATATAAGCTGTTTCAAACCTTAAGACTAGGTGTCTAAAATGGATACCGGTACACACCCTAGGTAAGAAGAACCTAGGGGGAATTTCCTAGGCCAGGGAATTTCCTAGGAGCCTAGAGGGAACTTTGGAGTGAATGATTCAGGCTGGCCTTTTAAATTGTAAAGAATTGTGTTTATATAAAGTCTGATCAAACTACTTCGTAGAAAAATGAGAGACTGAATGCGTTCAGCTCCAAAGAAAAGGGACATTGCTCCTCCTGGCCAAAATGCATTCTCAGGTGACTGAGGACCTAAGCAGGAGTGTTGGAGGATCCAATGCCTCAGGATGTGTAGCAGTCCCGTAGGGAACTACACTCTCTTTCATGTTAATTAATTAAAGGCTCATCCAGGGAAGCTCATATAAGGGTTGGCCACCAGAGCTCCTAGTGCCCACAGTGGTTTTAGGCTGCTGGCAGGAGAAACCGAGGTATGTAAGAGAGTATTTATGACCTTTCTTTAGGGAGTAACACTCACAAGCAGTACACTTCCGACCCACGACACTATCCATAGGAATTGTTCAGACTTTATAGCAAAAGAAAACTAAAATAAAAACAGGAAATCGAGCTTCTAAAAGCCCACCAGTTCCCAAATGGGCAGCCTCACCTCTGAACTCCAGCTGGCTTCATGCTGTGACTTGCAAGTGCTTAACAAAATAAGGATAGCTGTAAATGACTGGCAAGACAACCTGGGATAATTTGAAATTACAGTGGCCACTGTGGGGCACCTTTTTAAGAGCCAGGTAACAGACAAATTTTTTTTTTCTTTCCACCCACTTCCCCCAGTAACCACTAATTTGTTCTCTTTGTCTGTAAGTTTGTCTTCCACATATGAGTGAAATCACATGGTGTTTGTCTTTCTCTGTCTGGCTTATTTCACTTAACTTGATGCCTTCAAGGTCTATGCAGGTGGTTGTGTATGGGACAATTTCATCTTTATTTATGGTGAGTAGTATTCCATTGTATTTATATACCACATCTTTATCCAATCATCAGTCGATGGGCACTTGGGTTGCTGTCATGTCTTGGCTATTGTGCATAATGCTGCAATGAACATAGGGGTGCATAAGTCTCTTTGAATTGTTGATTTCAAGTTCTTTGGGTAAATACCCTGTAGTGAGATAGCCAGGTTATATGGTATTTCTATTTTTAATTTTTTGATAAATCTCCATACTGTTTTCCACAGTGGCTGCACCAGTTTGCATTCCCACCAGCCGTGTATGCATTCCCTTTTCTCCACATCCTCTCCAACATTGGTTGGTTTTTGTCTTGGTGATTATAGCCATTCTAATGGGTGTAAGTTGATATGTAAGTGTAGTTTTGATTTGCATTTCCATGATGATTAGTGATGTGGAACATCTTTTCATATGCCTATTGGCCATCTTTGTATCATCTTTGGAAAAATGTCTATTCATATCTTCTGCCCACTTTTTGATTGGGTTATTCATTTTTTTTTGTAGTTCACTTGTGTGAGTTCTTTGTTATTATTATATGAGTTACTATGGAGATTAACCCCTTATCAGATATATGATTTGCAAATATTTTCTCCCAGTTGGTGGGTTGTTTTTTCATTTTGTTCTTGGTTTCCTTTGCCTTCCAGAAGCTCTTTAATCTGATGAAGTCCCACTTGTTTATTTTTTCTTTTGTTTCCCTTGTCTGAGTAGACATGGTATTCGAAAAGAACCTTTTAAGTCTGACGTCAAAGAGTGTACTGCCTATACTCTCTTCCAAAAGTTTTATGGTTTCAGGTCTACGTTCAAGCCTTTGGTCCATTTTGAGTCTATTTTTATGTAATGGGGAAAGATAATGGTCTGCTGTCATTCTTTTTCATGTGGCTGTCTAGTTTTCATAGCACCATTTATTGAAGAGGATTTCCTTTCTCCATTGTGTGTTCTTGGCTCCTTTATCGAAGACTAGCTGTACATAGATGTGTGGTTTTATCTCTGGGCTTTCATTTCTGTTTTATTGATCTGTGTGTCTGTTCTTGTACTAGTACCATGCTGTTTTGATTACCATCGTTTTGTAATATATTTTGAAGTCAGGGATTGTGATGCCACCAACTTTGTTCTTATCTTCCAGTATTGCTTTGGCTATTTGGGGTCTTTTGTTGCCCCATATGAATTTTAAGATTCTTTGTTCTATTTCTGTAAAGAATGTCATTGGGATTCTGATTGGGATTGTGTTGAATCTGTAGATTGTTTTAGGTAGTATGGACATTTTAACTATGTTTATTCTTCCAATCCATGTGCATGGAATGTCTTTCCATCTCTTTATGTCATTATTGATTTCTTTCAGTAATGTCTTGTAGTTTTCTTTGTATAGGTCTTTCACCTCCTTGGTTAAATTTATTCCTAGATATTTTATTCTTTTTGTTGCAATTGTAGATTGGATTGCATTCTTGAGTTCTTGTTCTGTTAGTTCATTATTAGAGTATAGAAATGCCACTGATTTTTGAAAGTTGACTTTGTAACCTGCAACTTTGCTGTCATTGTTGATTATTTCTAATAACTTTTCTGATGGATTCTTTAGGGTTTTCTATATATAAAATCATGTCATCTGCAAACAGCAAGATTTTCAATTCTTCATTGCCTATTTGGATTCCTTTTATTTCTCTTTCTTGCTTAATTGCTCTGGATAAAATCTCTAGTACTGTGTTGAATAAGGGTGGTGACAGTGGGCACCCTTGTCTTGTTCCTCTTCTCAGATGGATGGCTTTCAGTTTTTCCCCATTGAGTATTATGTTGGCTGTGGGTTTGTCATATATGGCCTTTATCATGTTGAGGCACTTTCCTTCTATAGCCATTTTATTGATAGTTTTTATCATGAATAGATGTTGAATCTTGTCAAATGCTTTCTCTGCATCTATGGAGGTTATCATGTGGTTTTTGTTCCTCATTTTGTTAATGTGGTGTATCACGTTGATTGATTTATGAATGTTGAACCATCCCTGTGTGCCTGGTATGAATCCCACTTGATCATGGTGTATGATCTTTTTAATGTATTGCTGTATTTGGCTTGCCAATATTTTGTTGAGGATTTTTGCATCTATATTCATCAGTGATATTGTCCTGTGATTTTCCTTCTTTGTGTTGCCCTTATCTGGTTTGGGTAATCAGGGTGATTTTGGCCTTGTAGAATGTGTTAGGAATATTTCCGTCTTGCTCAACTTTTTGGAATAGTTTGAGAAGAATATGTAATGAATCTTCTTTCAATGTTTGGTAGAATTCTCCTGAAAAGCCATCTTGTCCTGGAATTTGGTTTTTGGGGAGGTTTTTGATAACTGTTTCAATCTTTTTACTCAGATTGTCTATTTATTCTTGATTCAGTTTTGGGAGGTTTCAGAGTTTAAGAATTTACCCATTTCTTCTAGATTGTCCCATTTTTTGGCATATAGTTTTTCATAATATTCTCTTATGATCTTTTGTATTTCTGTGGTATCAGTTGTAATTTCTCCTCTTTCATTTCTAATTTTATATATTTGAGCCTTCCTTCTTTTTTTCTTAGTGAGTCTAGTTAAGGGTGTGTCAATTTTGTTTATCTTCTCAAAGAACAAGCTCCTCGTTTCCTTGATCCTTTATACAATCTTTTTTTTTGTTTCCATTTCATTTATTTCTGCTCTAATTTTTATTATTTCCTGGCTTCTGCTGACTTTGGGCTTTGGTTGTTCTTCTTTTTCTAATTCTGTTAGGTGTAGTTTAAGATTGTTTATTTGAGCTTTCTCTTGTTTGCTAATGTGGGCCTGTATTGCTGTTAACTGCCCTCTTAGGACTGCTTTTGCTGCGTTCCATGTGAGTTGGTGTGGTGTGTTTTCGTTCTCATTTGTCTCCAAATATTTTTTGAGTTCTTTTGTTTCTTTGACTACTTAATTTTATTAATGTTCAGTAGCATGTTGTTTAGTCTCCACATTTTTGTTCCTTTCCCTGATTTTTTCTTGTAGTTGATTTTTAGTTTCATAGCATTATGGTCAGAGATGATAGTAGACAGAATTTTAATCTTCTTAAATTTATTGAGGTTTGCCTTGTTTCCCAGTATATGGCCTAACCTTGAGAATGTTCCATGTGTGCTTGAGAAGAATGTATGCTCGGCTGTTTTGGGATGGAATACTCTCTATATATCTATTAAGTTCATCTGGTCTAGTTTTCCATTTAATTCCACTATCTCTTCATAGACTTTTTGTCTGGATGATCTATCCATTGAAGTAAGTGGGGTGTTAAGGTCCCCTACTATTTTTGTGTTGTTGGTAATATCTCCTTTTAGGTTTGGTAACAGTTGCTTTATGTACTTTGGTGCTCCTCTGTTGGATGCATAGGTGTTTATAAGTGTTATGTCTTCTTGGTGGAAAGTCCATTTTATCATTATATACTGACCCTCTATGTCTCTCTTTACCTGTTTTATTTTGAAGTCCACTTTGTCTGATATAAGTATGGCAATGCCTGCTTTCTTTTTTGTTTGCATGAGCTAGGAGTATCGTCTTCTATCCCTTCACTCTGAGCCTGTGTTTGTCTTTAGAGCTGAGATGTGTTTCCTGGAGGTAGCATATTGTTCTTTAATCCATCCTGCCATTCTGTGTCTTTTGATTGGAGAATTCAGTCTATTTACATTTACAGTGATTATTGATAGGTTAGGGCTTAATGCTGCCATCCTATCACACGTTTTCCAGTTCTTCTGCATATCCTTTGTTTCTTGTCCCAGGTATATCGGACTACCGATTTGATTAGGTAGTTTTCTATGTTGGTTTTCTTCATTTTCTCCTTGTTTATTGTATATGTCTCTGTTATAACTATTTGTTTAGGGGTTACCATCAGGTTCATATAAAAAGTCTTGTAGATGAGATAGTCCATTTCCTGATTGCCTGTTATTTCCTTAGACTATACTGGTTTCATCCCTTTCCTCTTCCCTCTAAGTTATTTTTGTCATATCTTATTCCATCTTGTGTTGTGAGTTTGTGTTTAAGGTGATGATATAATTTTTACTTTGGTGTTTTCCTTTTCTTTATCCTTGATGTAAGAGTTAAGTGTTTACCAACCTGATCTGATACAGAGATGCCATTTTCTGATTATTGCTTATCTACTCATCTCTTTGCTCAGGGCTTTATAGCCCCTTTCCTGTTTTTTTTTTTTTTTTCTTCCTTTCAGGTATGAGGGCCTTCTTAAGGAATTCTTGTGTGTGTGTGTTGGGGGGGGGGGGTCTTGTGGCAATGAACTCCCTTAGCTTTTGTTTATCTGGGAAAATTTCCATTTCTCTGTCATATCTGAAGGAGATTTTCACTGGATAGAGTATTCTTGGCTGGAAGTTTTTGTCTTTCAGGACTTTGAATATATCATTCCACTCTCTCCTAGCCTGCAAGGTTTCTGCTGAGAAATCTACTGTAAGCCTGATAGGGGTTCCTTTGTAGGTTATTTTCTTCTGCCTTGCTGCCCTTAATATTTTTTCTTTGTCATTGACTTTTTCCAGCTTTATTACCACATGCCTTGCAGTAGTTCTTTTTACATTAATACAGTTGGGAATTCTGATAGCCTAATTCACAAGGATTTCCATCTCCTTCCCCAGGTTTTGGAAATTCTCTGCTATTATTTCTTTGAACAAGCTTTCTGCTCCATTCCCCTTCCCTTCTCCCTCTGGAATACCTATAATCCTTATATCACATTTTCTGATTGAGTCAGATATTTCTCTGAGAGCCTCTTCATTTCTTTTTAGTCTTAGGTCTCTCTTCTCCCTTTGAAGCATTTCTATAGTATTGTCTTCTAAATTACTAATTCATTCTTCCAAATTGTCAGTTTTGATGTTTAGGGAGTCCAGATTTTTTAAAACATCATCCATTGTGTTTTTCATCTCCAACAATTCTGATTGGCTGTTCTTTAAAGTTTCAATCTCTTTTGTAAAGAAGCTCCTGAATTTGTTAATTTGCCTGTCTGTGTTTTCTTGTAACTCATTGAGCTTTTTTATGATAGGTATTTTGAATTCTTTGTCATTTAGGTTATGGTTTTTTGAGTCTTCAGGGTTGGTTTCTGGGTACTTGTCATTTTCCTTCTGGTCTGGAGATTTAATATACTTTCTCATACTGCTTGATTGTGTGGACTTTTGCCTCCACATGGTGTTATTATCTGCTTGTTGCTCCCATGTTCCTCTACTAGGTGAGGATCAGGTGCTGTGTACTTTGGGCCCAGCATGATCCAGGGTTCCACAGCTCTGGCCACTGACCACTTTTCTCACTGTGGGATGCTCTGGCTGATGGCAGATCTGGAGTACTTGGGCAGGTGGAGGGATGCTCTCCTTCCCCTTTGCTACCCCCAGCCTCAGCTTCTCTTTCTGTGTGGAGCTCTGGGCAATCACAGGACGGGAGTGCCAGTCAGGGGAAGGGGCACTTTCTTATACCTGTGTGCCTCTCTCAACTGCTGCCTTTCTGCATGGTGCTCTGGGCACTCACGGGACTCCACCTGCCACTGCTTCTCTCTCTATGCTGTGATCCTAGCAATCCTGGGGCTGGACTGAGGGGCTGGAGCACCAGGCAGGACCGGGGTGCCTCTCCCCAGCTGTTCACATCCTCCAGCCGATCTCTCCCTCACTGTGCTGCTCTCCAGGTGAATGTGGGTCTAGAGTGCAGGGCTGGAGAACTGGGTGGGAATGGAGCACCTCTCCCAGACTGTGCACCTCCCCTAGCTGGCCCCTCTCTCACTGCACTGCTCTCCCGGTGAACGTGGGGCTAGAGTGCTGGACAGGGATGGGGTGCCTCTCCTCAGCTGCTCACCTCCTTCAGCTGTGGCCCCTCTCTCGCTGCAGAGCTCCTACCAATCAGCCTCAACTTCCTCTGGAGGATCCAGTCCCACCACCACCTTCACGTATATGGCTGTATGGGTCTCCTGTGTTGTGTATATGTACTTTGTTGGTGTTTGAATGTCCTTTTGGCTGTATTTTAGAAGGGAGAGCCTGAGGGAAGAGCTCACTCCACCATGACGCTGATGTCACCTCCCAGGGAAATTTTTAAAGAGTTGAGCTCACCAACTTCCAGCACAATTGCTTAAACTAAAGGTTCTGGAAGCTGTAAATATTTACAAAGAATAGCAAAAAATATTTTACCAAGCTTATTTCATGTCCTGACGGCTTGGATTAATACTTGTCAGGTTAGAGGTCCAGATAAATGGTCAAACAAAATGTGATTACATGCCAGATAGTCAGAGAGAAATGTGGATTGCACTCCATTCGTGGCTAGGGGTCCTACCACCTACTATGCTAAAGATTAATGGAACTGTAACACTGCCAGGTACTTACTCTTTGTCCTGGCTGAAACCAACAAGGTATTTGAAAGGATTTAAGCAACATAGGATCAGAAATTTGGCCAAACTGGAAGCTGATATTCCAAGTCTGATAGGAATTTTCTTTCCAGGCCCTCTTCCCTAAGTTAAATTAAAACTAAGCACCCAGAGGGGAAAAAAGCAAATTAGAGTGATGGAGTTGGACACGTGTCCTCAACTCACAAATCCCTGTAAGACTGAAAAAGCGGTTCTAGAGGCAGTTCAGATTCCAGCTAGTTCCTTTATCTCAAAAAGAATTACGGCCTCACCTCTCTGGGAACTATTTCCTAGCTCATCACCAATTCCTAGAACTAAAGAAAAAAAAGAGAAAAGGCCAGAAAAACAGCCATAAGAGAGCAGCCTCACACAAAATCTAGCATCTTTAGTGTCTTCTCCACAAATATCAATAAAAAGGCTTAAAAACAAAATTGGATTCATAACTAGTGAGCTTTATATTACTGTACCTGGTTCATGGTAGTAATTTTAAAACAATAACTATGGAGACTCTGTGTGTCTATATGTTTGTATATTTTGTATATATATGTCTATATGTGTGAAATTTTACCTCTGGATGGTATGGATAAAACTAAGAGCTCTATTTAATTGGCTTAAAGTAAGCACTTACAAAAATTCTAAATGTAATAGAAATTAACCCAAATGTCTTTCATGTTAACATGAGATAAACTAATCTTTGGTAAATGAAAGCTTGTTTTAAGTTTGTTGGTTTGATTAAAATGAACGTGTTTTCAGAAGTATCAGCATTGGATATGATGCAGACATGCAGCCTTTATTCTATGTCTGTTGGTCAAATAAGCTGATGATATCTCTATTACAAAACTGGTTAACAAAAATAGTAACTTAAAATGATGGCTAATTTTGTCAAATGTCTCATGAAGTATTGTGGGCAATCTGAATAAATGAGAATGAATAAACGAAATAGATGTAAAATGATAAAAAGTGTTGGGTGAACTTTTCAAAATACGTGTTATGGCATGTATATTTAAAATAATTTCAAAACCTTTTGGTGACTTGAAACTTTAGAGTTTTATTAAATTAGTTCAAATGATAGAAATTTATTGATCACCTAGGTTATTTTCAAATAAGATATAATGATAAAATGTTATCAATAAACATGTATAAGTTTATTCACTTTGGCTCCTTATTACAGAGAAACCAAAAGGTTTTTGGGTCTATTAGTAAACATGTCTTCTATTTTATTGAAAAAGATTGTACTACAAAGGTAACATGTTTCTGGAAATTATAAAAGGTATTTATAAATTTACCCCAAAATGTTAATGTAAAAGAAAGTTTATAATTGCTTACTTAGTTTTTACTTAGAAACTAAGGTCTGTAAGGGTTAAAAGTTCTAACTGATATATGTAATTAAAGCTACTAAAAATTAATAAGGAAAACAGCTCTGTATACAAGGAAGGCAAAATATGTTTTCAGTAAAGAAGGTATAAAGAATGGAAGTATTTTTCTTTGTTGGGTTAAGAAAGATAGATAAATTTGTCCTAAGGTACTAGAAGGGAAGAACAAAAGCATGGGACAAATTCTAAATGTAAAAAGAAGGTTATAGAAGGTTCATTAAAAAGAAAGTCTGAGAGTTTTATGCCTGCTCAAGTTGGCTAAAAGTAAACTAAATCCAACTAAGTAAATGAGTTTTAATACAAAAAGTTAGCTGGTACAAGAATTAGAATTTGGCTTTCTCTCTCAAAAGGGAGATGCTCTGTTTGCCCGTGACTGTTTCACAGCAGACACTTGATCTTGTTTGACCAAGTGTTTTAAAATCTTTTGATATTTTTGACAAGCTCCTCCTCCCCCCAAAAAATATTCAAATCCTGAATAAAGGCTTTCTTTTGACCTGGAAGAAGGAAGAGAATTTCTCTGAGGATTTTCAGAGGGCCCCGAGACTTCTTAAAGAAATTTGTTCTCTCTTCCCATAAAGGGGGGGATATTAATTAGGCTTCTTTGGTATGCTTAATTGCATGGGAAGCATTGTCAAGTAAATGATGACAAACATTCTTAGGTTATATTGTGTAGGTAAAGATTATTCACTATTTTAACCTTGCTACCTTGCTTCCGACATCAAAAGGGAAAAAAACCATGACTGCACTCTATTATTTAATTGATTTACAGATGGGTCTTGCTTAAACCATAAGCAAGGATGTTATCAAGCTAGATATGCTGTCCAGTCTCAAGAATGCCTGCTACTTTCTATTAACTCTGATAATCCAGTAAAAGGTTTCCTTCTATAGGCTCAAGAAATCACCATGGAAGAAAAGATATAAAGGTGGCAACAAAAGAGGGAAAGCAATACTTTTGGGAACTTTCTCCCACAGCAGCTCATAAGTCCTATATTCATCGTGCTATATGCCCAAAATATAATCTAGGGAAATGATTTCATGAGTCACAAGGCCACTTTCCCCTCCCTAAGGGACCCTTTGAGGTATGAAAATTTTACTTTGTCCAAATGCTACCATCTCCAGGATAAGTATATCTTGTAATGATCTGTACATTCTCATGTTGGGTTGAGGCCTTTCCTTCAGAAGAGCAACCGCTTTAGATAAATTGTTATTGAAAAGGATAATTTGTGTTTGAAGAATTCCTGCTGAGTTACACAGTGACTGGGGAAGTCATTTCACCAGACAAATAATTAAATTTACTTGTAACATTTGGCCAACAAGGCAGCATTTCCACTGCACTCACTACCCCTGATCCTCAGGATTGGTGGAAAGAACTAACAGCATAATAAAAATTTAATTGGCAAAGCTTTCAGAAGTACTTAATCTCTCATGGCCAAAAGCTCTTCAGTCTTGTATCTACACCTTTTGGTAAGCATTGGCTGTCTCCTTTAGAGATAATAACTGGATGCCCTATGCAATTAGACAAGGGAATATTTGCTTAAGGCAGATATTACATTGTTATCAGCGTCCCATTGAGATGCTTAAATGAAAGGTTGGTAGCTGATTCTTTTCACAGAGCTCCCAGACCTTAAGGATCAGGGACTATAATTTATTTATCAGAAGAGGCATCAAATAAAAGATTCTTTGCAGCCCTGTTGGAATGGACCACATGAGGTATTTTTAGTGAACTCATGTGTTGCAGAATCAAAAGGCCTAGACTCATGGATTCACATTTCTTCTTCAAGAAAAAGGCCCTCTCCACTTGAGTCTGTTTCAGCCCCTATTCCTGATACCTGACTTTAACTGACCAAGACAAGCATCTCCAAACCAGGAGAAGAAGACAGTATCTGCTGTAGACAGCTGTCCCAAGACTCCAGACCAGGCCTGTATTTGCAACATGTATCTTCACATTTAAACCTTTGTTATGCTTAAACTGTATACCTATTTTATATTGATCGATTTAATCTTTCAAAATCCTGTCATACTTGAAGAAAGTGACTGATTTGGAACAGAGTCATCTCAAAGACCAGGCATTTATCAGGTGGCTGCTAATGGAACTCAGTGGTTATGTGAAACAAATCTCTGGCCTTGGCTACTGCCTGGATGGCTAAAACATTGCACCCTGAGTTTCCCTTGGATGCAGGAAGGATTCAGACTGAGCTAACACCTGTTGCCAACCTCCCTCTCTTTAAGGCCAGATGGGCTCATTCAGTGTTCCACTGGTATGATCAGTGAGCAGCTAGCTATATTGTTCCTTCTTTGGTGCTAGAGGATGTCATATCACATACAGAAGCCCTTAACAGTAGTCAAGCATGAATAGCCTCATTAGATACTAAAATGTCTTTAATGAGAAAGTCTGTCCTTGAAAATAGAATGGGCTTAGATGGTCTGACAGCATCCCAAGGTGGTACATATATATCATTCAAACTGAATGCTGTGTTTTTATATCTAAGTCCTCTAATGTATCACTTCTGCTAAAGCACATGAAAAAAAAAGTGCAAGTGAATGCGTTAAGCAATCCTATACCTAGTCTTGATTTGTTTAGTTGGTTCCCTTCCAGTCTTGGCTTCCATTTGTGACCTGAATTCCTATTCCTATTTCTATTACTCCTTGGAATTCTTCTATTAGTCATAATATTAAAACTAATTACTGTTTTCTCAGTGTTGTATGACTGGCATGCAAGCTAGAGTAATGATTTCTCAGCCACTTGAGATGGTTGCTGGATCCTACAACCCTGAATGAATCCCTTTTTATTAAGACTATGGCTAGGAATTCATTTTTAAGCTAATCATTTCAATTATTGGATTATCTGTCCTATAATTGTTATAAACACAGTAACTATAGGAAGTCATGTAAAAGTAAGCATATGTACAATGTTTGTGTGATAATCTAAAAATAATTGCCTAGTTACACAGCCTATGAAACACTTCCCCTGTTAATATACCTCTGAGGTAGTCCACTATATTTATTTTCCCCCAATGTGGATAACTGGGCAAATCAATAAAATAAAACCTTAGCACTGAGAAACATGATGGACCCAGGGCAGGCAGCAACCACTCTAGCACCAAAGGACAATATTTTGATCAGCAATGCTTTCTATAGAAAGACTATTGATCAAAAGGGGAAAATGACAAGAGATTTTCACATATTGAGGTATATGGGGTAACTATTTGAGTTCAAAACTGATTCATCTTGAACTGAAAAGCCTGACTTCTGGCCTATCAAACATACATTGCACATCTGCTTAACCATTAAAGTAAAGCATGTACTCTCTTAAGATAAGAAGGCATACTTCCCCTCCTACTCCCTATTGGTAACACCCTATTGGTAAAGCCCAGATTAGTCCCTTTCCTGGCATCATAGTCATGTTGACCTGCTAATTTGCAACTGAATACCTCTTTGAAAATGTATCCTGGGTGTGTTTAATGTATCTTCTTTATTCTAAGAAGATATAAGAAAGACTGTACTGAAACCCATGCTTCTCTGGAATGCCTTCTAAGGCCTTCCTGGGTTTTAATCCTCACTCTGGCTTATAATAAACTCACCTCAATTTTGATTTCTAGGTTGGTTATGGAGTATTTGTGTCAATAGCATAAACTTGCAAGTAGAACACGAATAAGTTCTGGGGATCTAATGCACAGCATAGTGATTATAGTCCACAATACTGTATTGTGACTCATATGATGACATGGGGCATACCCAGATAATCCAGGATCATGTCCCCATCTTAAGGCCCTTAACTTAATCATAGCTGCAAAGTCCCTTTTGCATTTTAACATAACATATTCAAGGTTCCAGGAATTAGGACCCAGACATATTTGGTGGAGGGAAGGGGGCCATTATGCTGCCTTCCCCACTCACTAATAACCCACAAAAAGTAACCAAATATGTTTCAGTTTCTTGGGAGTTTCAACATCTTCAAAGCCAATTTAGGAGAAAGGGTGCTGTGAAGCCCCCAGAACCCATCACCTTGAAGGCAACAGACCTGAACCCCAGCCTGGTCTGATCCTTAGCACATGTTGGCTCAGTCACGGAACCCCTCAAGGTCCAGGAAGATTAATGAGATAAACATGTGAACTGCTCCAAGGAGCCTAATTCATGATACTGAATGATACTACTTGTAATAGGATTTGACAGAGTGAGGTACAATAGAGCTATAATACATTTCCAAAGATAAAAACATGCAAATGGAATAAAAATTTCAGTTTGAAAGGACTTTATGTCCTCTCCATCACCTAAGGTGTGGTCTGAAGTGGAATGGTAATGTGTGAGACCAGGAGACACGCCAGTGCTCATTTAGTTCAGTGTTATACATAAATTAACTAATAGCTTGTTAAAGTAAAGTAGGAAATGGAGACCAAATTTGATAATTCCCTGAACAGATAAAGCCATTTAAGCCAGGTAAGCAAAAATTAATCTAGCCTATTTCATTGACATAGACAAATCTTGACAGTTTCTTGCAAATGGCTCTGATAATTATGAAACTTAAGTCATCTTCCTAAAAATGCCGTAATCACTTTTAACCAATCCCCTGCAACCTGGAATCCTCCACCGCAATACGCAATCATCACAAAGCTTGAATAACTTCCCCATTTTCACTTTATAAGCCATCCTGGAATATCATGCCTATGAGCTTCATATCAGTTTTGGATTTGAAGGATCCCAGTTCATGAACTGTTTTTATGTACAAATGAAACTCTTACTAATTACTATTTTACTAATCTGGTGGTTTTAATTTTGCTATTTCCAGATTTTTGACATGACAAACAAGACATGAGTAGCCTGAAGTCTCTGAATTGCTCGTTGCTGTGGTCTGACTTCTCCAACAGCTGCATGCAGCAAAAGTGACGATGAGCTACTGACCTATTAGAGAGTAACCTGAGGGAACAAGGAGGGGACAGACAGAGCATGCTGACAGAGATTGCCAACCACAGATTGGTGCCCGCAGCCCCGGAGTCTTGATTTCACAGCACATTTCCAAAGAGGAAGCCTAGCTAGCAGGGAAGAGGCAAAGGGTGGATCTGCAGGCTCATGCTGATCAAAAGCTTGCCCAGAGGACAAGCCATTGTGGGAGGAATGCTACCTTCCCCTGCTCAGCATCAATAGAGAAGTCAGGCAGGACACTGGCACTTGGGGCAGCCTGGGGAGCTGGTAAGAGCATGCACAGAGCTGGTCCGTGCATATGCTGGGCCTGGACAAGCCACCAAAAGCCAGAGCAGAGGGTTGGAGGCCCAGAGTGGCCGTGAGCAGTGTCTGGCCCAGGAGGGACCAGGACCAGTGCTTGTGTGCCTCCTGCCCTGTGTTAGTGGCAGCCAGGGAGCTCACCTCTCATTCCACCTCTCTCCTTTCCATCTCTCTCTCCACAAGAGCATTGGATTACTTCTTCCTGTGACCTGGGTTCCGCTCTTGTCCTACTGCGATCTAATCCCATAGAGAGGAGTGGCCATGGAGAAGATCCCTAAATCAAAACCAGACAATGTAATTTCCTTGATTAAAATGACATGGAGGCTTACTTAGAAAAACATTTGAGAATCCTCCATGAGATGTGTTTCATCCTATAGCATCTCTCCACTGTGCTCAGGCTGCCCTGCCTTCTCATGGGTCCCACGCTGCTGCTGAGCACCTTTCTGCTTCAAACACTTGCCTTTGCTCTACCCATAGGGTCTGCATGCAAACCCCTCCCTTCATGTGATCTCTGCTTGAATGTGGCCTCTCAGAGAGACCCTTCTTCCCCTCTTGCATCCCCTCGCCCTGCTCCTTCCTTCCTAGGCCTTTATCTCCACCTAACGCCATTCCCTTAGGTACCTGTTAGTGAGTTCCTGGCATGTCTCTGCAGTTATTAGAAGGATCAGAGAACTCAGAAAAACAAGTTCCCCACAGAAACCTGAAGATTCTTCAAAGCAAGATGATTATAGTCAGCAATTTGGAAAATTAATTTCAAGCGTTGGACTGGGTCACATCTCTCATTATAGGGGAAAAAAGTAAATTGGAAAATGACACAGCCTCTGAGAATGATTCTATTTAAAGCAGGAAATTTAAACCATTAGCAGCCGGTCACTTATTCCTCTCCCCAAAGTGAAACTGAGCTACCTGGAGAAGTTGGAAATAAAAGAACAATAACTCAGCCGAAGGTAGAATGGGAATTATTCCTTCCCATTATATGACAAAAGACAACCCTGATACACAGTGGCAGATTGAGTCCTGGGCCCGAGGCTTGTCAAGGACATTAGAAAGAGGGCTTCTGCCTTTCTCGCCAGAGGTGAGCTCCTGAAGTACTGCAAAGGTAGGCGTGGGCGCCTGGGCTCACTGAACCTCAAAGGGTCACTCTCCTGTTCTCCATCCCTTGTGATGCTGAGCACGATGCCAGGTGTCAGGGTCCTTCATGGTCTTCTCAGAGGAAGCTTCCACCAGAGGGAGGCTCCTGACTTTAAAAATGCATTTTTCTAACCACAACAAAAGGAATCAGTGCACACAGGGACAGGAAACCCTTGGGTAAGTTTCACCTTGTGTGGATTCCTCCCATGGTCAGATTTTCAAAGCCTACAGCACGACAATGGTGGAGAAGTCTGAGGGAGGAAAGATCATGAGCTATCCCTGGGGGTAGGAGAGCATTGGCCAGGACAGGCTCAGAGGGCTCCAGTGCAATCACCTCTCTTTGCCCTCTCCAGCACCCAGGAGAGCATTGCTCTGGGCTTTCTCAACAGAAATCAATCACTTCGCTAAATGTCAAACCCATCCATTTAGAAAATACAGTAATCTATGTTTTGAATTGTGCTGCCCTTGCAATGCCTCCTTCCCAGGGGTCCTTTCTTGACACTCTGTCACACACTCTGTGAGTGGGCCCAAAGCCCTATGAATAGATCAGAGACCCCAGAAGTATTTCATGTTAGTTCAGTGAATCTGCCATAGCCAGCATTTGGTGTGTATTGTCTACATGTGTAAGGTAAAGCGTCAAGGAAATAACTCGATAACATGACCTCGAATCATCCAAGCCCCAAAGCCAGTGTCAGGGCCCAAGCTCTTATTCAGCACAACAAAAGGACCTCAATGCAAAAGCAAATGTCACAGTCCTTGAAGACACATGACCAGGTGTCAGAGACGAACAAATGATTACAGATGAAAATTTCAAGTTGCTAGGCAGTGTTCTGTGATATTATTTATAATGAAATCCTCTGAACATGGATCTTTCAGATTCTGAGTTTCTTTATCCAGAAGATGATGAGATTAAATTATCTCAGAAATCTCTTCTAGATTTAATATTCCATCTGCACTGTCTGGTGTGAGTTCTGCAGGAGGGGAGGGTCCTCTGTTATAGAGTCAAATTTTCACATCCAAAAGAACCTGCCCCATGTACCCTGCTGACGTCTTTAATTTCCACTATTGAACAGAGTCCTGAGGCTTAAGAAAGTGGGACACATTCCTCAGAGACCCAAAGGGTTTGCCCAAGAAACAGAAGGCACCAGTTTCCCCTGGTAGGGGAAGGGAAGTAGGCAGATCAGTTCTGCCAGTTGGGGGTAATCTCATCTGTGTTGAGTGCTCAGTACCTATAGGACAAGCGCTCGTCTTCTGAGGTCCACATATAGGAGAGGATGGTCCTGCTTGGAGCTGGGGAATTAGTGTTGTGTTGACACAGAGCTGGGGCTGGTGAGGACCCAGGGGAGATGGGGCTGGGCTGGCCTGTCCTGACCAAGAGTGTGGGACCCAGTTCTTAGGGGGCTCTGGAGCCATCTGGCCAGATCAATGGAAACCAGAGCGTGTGAAGGATGGACTGACAGAGGAGACCAAGGAGAAGGTCTGTCAAGGCATCCACTCTCTGATCTCTCAATAATCATCTCCCACGTTCACCAATGGAACAAACAGCCGGTTATATTACCCATGACAGGGTAAAGGGGTGGGGGTCAGGGGCTCACTAGAGAAGAGGAGGGAAGACAGCAAGTGAGGAGGGAGACAGCAAGTCTCACTTTAGCAATGATAAATTTCCTCAGCACATGTCTTCTTCAAGAAGACTCATCTGTATTGGGTTGGCAGGCATCATTTCAACCCTCAAAGCCCTGGCAGGGTGCAGTGCACCCAGGCTCTCATAGGCTTATACTGAGCAGCCTTTCACTGGCAGCCCCATCTGTCAGTGACAAGACAGACACTGACTTGCCGGTGGGGTAAGTGATGGCAGAGGGAGGGGGTGATGGGATACAGCAAAAAATAACCTGCAGCCAACTCTGTCCCCCAGTTTTGCTTTTTACCTGAGCCCTTGTCTTCCTCTCAGTCATCCTGGACTAGACTTCCATAGAGAATCACCTCTATGTGTGAACTAGAGAAAAGGAATATAGTTACCTTCTTAGAATAAATCGAAACCTCACACAAATGCTTGAGTTATGGAAAAAAAAAAGCCCATACAAATGATCTTAAGTAATATTTAATATTTTAAATATTGATATTAAAATATTTCAGATTTTATTAGGATTTTTTTAAAAACACTGTAATTTACATGTAGGTTTCAAATCAAAATGTTACTACTTTTTTTAATTTGTATTTTTAAATTCTCTTTTTAAATAGTATACAGCGAAAAATAAATATGCCTTCTCATCTACCAGTCAAGATTGGTCCTCCCTCTGCAGGGGATCTTGTCACCTCCTTACAGACATGCCTCTGGTTCCAAAACCTCCCCATGACCTCCCCCAAACCTGTCCCCCTTACTCTCCCTGTCTTCCACAGTGATGAGGCCTCAGAAATGGCAGTGAACCTCCCTGAACTGTCAAATCTGAGTGGGGCAAAGAGCACTCCCACCAACAAGCAGAGAATGGGGATGTTCAGAGATGAATTAGGTGGAAGTGAAGTTACGGGCACTCTTGGAATTCGGGAACTTCAGGTTGCTAAAGCCCATAGAAAGAGCTTAGTCATGCGCTTCTGATCCCAGGGAGGATGAAAGGACAGTGACTCATATCACATAACTCAACCTTCATATCTCAGACCATGGGCTCAGAACATGGGGCTCTGGGTAGAAAAACAAAATGCTACTACTTATGTTTATTATGAATACAATTTTTTAAATCAAACAACCAATGAAAGAAAACAAATATACAAACACATGAAAAGATTTTATTCTCCAAATATTCCATTTTCCAAGTTTCCCTTATTCTCTTTGCTTTGAGGAGGATGCCAGGTGGGAGTGTGGCACTGTCTCCTGAGGAGCGCTCCCCTTCTTTTAACCTTTCTAGAGAAACCATCCCTGACTGTCACCTTGGCAATAAGAAATACAAAACTGTCCAGAGCAGGACTTTCTGCAATGCTAGAAATGTTCATATAAAATGGAGGACTGTTTAGCACTTGAAATGTGGCTAGTGCCACTGAGGAAGTGAATTTTTAACTTTATTTACATTTCAGATTTAAATGTCAACAGCCTCCTGTGACCAGTGGCTATGGTACCAGACAGCAGTGTTCTGAAGGTAACCAGAAGTTATGCTGCAAGGCAGGGAGCAGACCAGCTTTGAGGGGAAAAGCAGACAGATGATCCTCCATGGGCTGAAGATGGTGAAGTGTGGCCAGGTGCACAGAGAGATGCCCTGTGTCCAGTGACACAGGCATCCCTGTTCTTAAACTCAGAGTTGGCCAACCAGGCCAATGAAGTGATGGAGATGTGGTGGAGGTGGGGGTTGGGTTAGATCAGTGTGGAAGGAGCAGAGAGGAGGATGGAGAGGAGGACAGAAAGATGAGGAAACTGTGTGTGCACTGGTGACACTCCCCACCCCACCCCCCACCTTGGGCAGTCTGTGCCAGGCCATTATCTGCCCCCACCCTATGGACAGCAGCATATTCACCACCCTGGACTGACAGTCAGATCTGAGGATTCCAGGTCTCCCTTGTCCCTTGACACTCAATCTGCTCAGTTTCCACAAACTATGAAAATGTCGTAATTTAAAGCACCAAATAGAATTATGCAGAAACCTTTTTCTGCATGGCTTGCTAAATGAAGCATCATTTCTTTCTTTTTGCCACTCCTTCCCACAGCACCTGGGAAAAGGCTTTGAAGCTTGGGTTGAAAGAGTTGAATAATTAATCGTGTTAGTATCCTTTAAAGTCACATTCTTTAATTAATACACATACTCACTCATCCAACACAGGCCATTGAAATCACACTGTTACACAGTTGAAGGTGCTTGGGGCCAGCAGTTCCCACTTACATCCATGCACAAGCCCTAGGCATTTTCCACTTCACTGCCCTCCTTGCACTACCTATTGATCCCAAAGTGCCCCTGGGCATTGATCACCACATTCCTACCTGTGTACATGTACATAAGAATAGATACCCTAGGAAGGGGCACCTACCCACTTAATGGGCCACGTGTGCTCTCTGAAAATCTAAGAAGATGCTTTATCTTCATCAATGCAAGAGAGATAGTCTCATTTGAGATTCTGTGGTCCTGCACAATACCAAATTGCACTTTCCTCTGACTGCAGGGAACAAGAAGAAAACTGGCTATTGTACCATCAGGAAAAAATAAATGCCTCACATCTTTGCTGGTATGAGCTGCCTTTGTCATTTGACTGCTGCCCACCATAAACCAGATATTTCAGCTTCTTCATTATCTGCTGAGAACATTTGCTCCACGTGTCGAGCTTGGCTCTATATACCAATTCACACCTGTTGGCACTCAAAGGGTAGGCCCTGCTTTCTGGCAGGAAACTTCTGACAGTAATAGAGTTTGTACAGCCATGCTGAGTTGGCACAAGGTAATAATGCAGGTTTGGACAGTTAGACTCCCTGTGATGCTGTGGCCCAGAGGGCAGGGCAGGGCTCTGGGATGGGTTCAGGGAAGTCCTGAGCAGGTGCACATGGTAGGGTTTGAAGGGGAAATGTGGGAGCTTCTGCCCTGATGAATGAGTAACATGTGACTGAGCCAAGGCCCTGAGCCCTGATTTTGTATGACAACTGTCTAGTTTTGGTCCAAGGGTGTGTTTTTGACCACATCAGGAAGAAACTTCCGAGGAGCATTGCACAGGACTCTGAGAAACCCTAACAGTTATGGAAGCTGCCTGTAGACCAGGACATTCAGGTTCAATCATTTCTCCTAACCTTCTTCGCAAATGTGTCTACTTGAAGAATTTGGAGGTCATGTCTCTTTTACAACCCACCTCACACCTGTCATGTGCCCCAAGTAGACTTCCTTATGGGTTGTCCCTGGTTATTCCAATCATTTAATTGCATTCTACTTTGTCACTCCTTGCAGGCAAACAGCATATGTCCTTTGCTCGATGTACCACCCAGGTGGAAGACTTGTCTGTCAATCCTCAAAGTTACCATGCTTCACTCTTTCACTAATGTGCTCCCTAACTATTGAGACACAGGGCCTCTGGGGTTCCAACAGCCCTTCCTTTCTCCAAGATCTGCAGAAGCCATTCGCCTTTTTTTCTTCTTTCACACTTAAAGCTCTTCTGTTCTTACCTGTCATTACTGAGATATCAAAAATACTTTACTCATCACTGATTTGAATATTTTAACTTGTTCTTGGTGCTGACAATGTGACTAGAACCATATGCCAGAACTTTATGTGGCAATACAGCTCGGGTACAGAAATTGAGACAGGATTTGTACCAATATTGGGAAATACTCATGTTTTCTTTCTTGGATATATATGTAATTTTCTGGAATTATACTTTAGTTCTTTGTCTTGCCTTGTGATATCAGTGGGATAAGTAATAACTCAATCACTGCACAATGTTGATTTAATTCTAACACATGATAGACAGTACTGGGTGGGAAACTAAAGGCCGGTTAGCCTGTCTACCTAGAGACCACACCAGATTCCGTGGTTACCAATAGACAACGACAGCAGGACCTCACCAAAACAGAGTCATGGAACCTGTTCCTAATAGCATGGGATTTTTTTTAAAGCAGTGAGATTGAAAAAGAATTTTGAGAAGCAGCTTTGCCTGGTGAGGGAAACTGTAGACAACACAGGACACCTATCTGGAGTACTTCAATGATGATGACCAAGAAAATAAGGAGGCGGAAACTGCTTTTCCAAATACATGAAGAACTATTCTGCATAGTTAATAGGAAGAAAAATAAGTATAAATGCATACAAATGACAGGGGAGTCCCTCCTGTCTGTGTTCTGTCTGTGTTTCAGACTTTGTTAGTGATCATCTGCTTACAGGTAGCCATGTGAGAGTTGGGGAAGGGGTTCTTTTCTACCTCTTAAAATACACAGCTCTTTCTTTCATGGCAAGGTTGGGCTAGTATTTTAAGAAAACTTCTCAGAAATAAGAATGAAAGTCAAGGGTTTTCAGTATCAGATGGCATTTGGAAATGGTACAGAGGCTAGTAAGGCTGAAGCCATATCAGGTCAAGACTGTGGTTCTTGGAGGTTGGGAGTGAGAAAACCCAATCAGTGGTGGAAGACTGAGATTTGTTCAAGGTGTACCTCTGCTGTGGGGATGAATGGTCTGATGGAGGTGACAGGAGCAGTAAGATCAAGAATTAGAGGAGGACAGTGGAGGATTTTACTGAGCGATGCATGCTCCAGGGCTCATGAGAAGAGCTTTATATAAAATAATGTAAAAGACATGAGTGTGTATGTGTATATATTTATTTGTATGTAAGTACACACACACAACATGCAATCAGCAAGCCAAAGAAACATCTGTAAATCTCAATGCTACTTCACATCATCTTGTATTTGGGCTACACTGCTTTTGTCACCCTGCTGCCTTTCAGTCTGTATAAAACCAGAAGAAACGTACTTTCATGGTAGGTCTTTGCAAATTGCTGCTTATTAATCAGATCATGGTAACCACAATATTTGTCTAATTAGGTCTGTTATTCTACTTCAAGGCAATTAATGATGCTAGATTTGGAATCCTATTGCTTTGAGCCAGAGTTATGCCCTAATTAGAACATTTACCCAAATTTAATATTACTTAAAGCCAATTTAAAAATAAAAAAGCTAAGACAGCCTTGCTAGGTAGTTTCCTTAAAATAAAAGTTTTATAGATAATATTTTACTTTTTTTAATTTTATTTAATTTTATTATTATTTTTTTTTAAGATTAGCACCTGAGCTAACAACTGTTGCAATTTTTTTTTTCTGCTTTATCTCCCCAAACCCCGCTGTGCATAGTTGTATATCTTAGTTGTGGCTCCTTCTAGTTGTGGCATGTGGGACGCCGCCTGAATGTGATCTGACAAGCGGTGCCTTGTCCGTGCCCAGGATCCAAACCCTGGGCCGCCGCAGCGGAGCGGGCAAACTTAACCACTCAGCCACAGGGCCAGCCCCTAGATAATATTTTATTAATATTAATGTCTTCTACACTTATAACCAAATGATACCCAAACTTTGGGGAATGACAACTACCTTATCCCAGATATATCTGCTTATCTCTGTACATTGATCTGTTTATAAACAAAACAAGTACATATTTAGAAAATAATTATTCATAAAGTGATTACATGATTCAGCTACATTCATCTATTCTAGTTCATTTTCATTGCGTAAAGAGTATGCTGTATCATTTTGGAATTAAACTTTCCTAAATATATTAACATTGATATATTTATTTTAAAGAAAAAAAGAGAGACTGCATCCACACTGAATCAGATTCTTGAATATCCAAGGCATATTTTGGCAGCCTTTTGAAGATAGCTTTTAGGAAAATCTAATTTTTAGCTAAATGATTCTCAATAACTTCAACAACTTATTAAAATATTTGCTCACATATAAGCAATAGTCATTGAGAGTTAATTAAGTGCTAGACAATTGGGTTACAATATTATCTATGTTATTTCATTTAAGTCACACTATCCCATGAGGTCTTTCACAAGTAAGGAGATAGGCCTCTTGAAAAATATGTCATTTACAAATGGTTGGGATGTTTCAAGCAGATTAAGAACTTATGTCTTCTATTTCCTCTGAATTTCTCCACAGTGACCAGAAACCAGCCCTCATATGTTCCATACTCAATCAGTATTTTAAGCTCTTTTCTTTCCAACTTCCTTAGCCCCCTATCGATTTCAGATTCGACAAAGCCAAAAGAAATAAACACATAGAGACAACGAACAGCAAGCGTTGGTACTTTGTTTTCCTGGAAAATCCATTTGTTTAACTGGGTTATCTTTACTTATGGGGTTCTATGGCCCTAAACATGAATGCACTTTCAACAGTAAACTCCAGTATATGTATTTAATAAAATCTACTTGACAGCTTCTGAAACACATGCCCTAAGGACACACATATAAGCTTCTGAAAAACTTCCATTAAATAAAACCATGATTTGGAGTTCTTTTTTTTTTTTTGCCTTAAAATGTTCTGTCATATTTAAGAGGATGGCCTTTAAGACTTATTAGTATTAACTGATGTTGAATTGGTATTACTAGACTAAATAAGCAATGGACAATGATCAGACCATATTTAAAAATAGAACTCTGAGCCATAACCTTTGCAATAACCACCCCAGGAAACCAAACAGCAGCAACTTGCCCAAAATGTTCTCAATTTGGTCAACAGCTACCAGCTTCCCTAATTTTTGTCCCTGCTTCCAACTTAAGAACAACCAGAGAAAATGCACCCCTAACCAATTACAAAGGATGTCCCTGCTTTCAGTTAACCCACCTCCAGTCTCCCAAGGCCAATAGCCTCCAATCAGGGTACCCGTGAAGCTTTCCCTTTTTCTACTATAAAGTTCTTCCACTGCCCTGCCTGATTTCGAGTCTCTCCCAATTGCAAGCGATGGTGGCTGAGTCCCTCACTATAGCAAGATCTAAATAAAAACAGCCTTCACTTGTTCTCTTTTGGGTAGTCTTGTTTATTTCCACAGTATTAATGATGGTAGAATTAGAGTGTCTTCCTTCTTGTATCTGAATGGAAAGCATGCACCCTGCTTCTTCCAAGTATTTATCCTTCTAGTTATTAGAAGAAGGAAATTGTATTATGAATATTTCTTATCACAGTGGAAGAGTATCTGGTAGGGATCCAGAAAACATCTGGAAAATTGACATGATTGGCTCCTGAAGTCTGTAATCCCTAACAGACTTCAACATGCTGTAGCTCACAATAATTTACGGTGATTCTCACCATTCCATCTTCTCCTTGAATTGATGCAGCTGCAATGTCTCTTATTTCTTAATGGATGTTGAGAAGAAGTAGGAATCAATCTTAAGTGCCTCGATTCATTTATTTATTCTCTCAAAGAAATATTTATAATCTAGCTAATGCTTATGTGCCAAGCTATCTGAGAGACACGTAAAATAAGATTGCTCATTTTGAATTATTGAGAATAATCTGATAGTTAACAAACAGCAAATTACCCCAAATTAAATACTTATCATCCATACATTTTTCTGTTGAGGGTTTTTCTTCAGTCCTTAGCAAATACTGGCCCAAACTGCCATTGCTGTTAATTTTATTCTGTTGAATGAAGACCTAATATATACCAACTCTCAGTTCCAACTAAATAGAAGTAATTTGAGCATAGGTTTGATAAATACATTGAAATCTTCAAGTATCTTTCAAGCAAATTGGGGATTGCTAGCAACAAAACATTTCAAAGGAAATGAGATGTAGAGCTCATATTTTTAACCAAAGCAATATGACTAAATTTTAATTTCTATGTACATTAGAGTCCACTTAGTCAGGATCTAACTGGATTGTCCCTAGTTAATTAATAATTAAGACTGTCTTAATTACAAATACTCAAAGATTTAAAAAATGACTATTCTAGGCCCAAAGAAATACTAACATTGCAATATCATGGAGATATGCAGTTGTCTGCTGTTGACCCTTGTCCTCTCTAGTCCCTACAAAAGAAACTTGGGAAATGTGTCCAGCTTAAAGAGCAACATTTCTAGCCTCTCTTGCAGCTCAGTGTAGTCACAAGTATAGGTTTTAGCTAAAAAGATTGTGCGTTATACAGGACTTGTTCAAGTCATTTTCACACCTTCTCTCATTCCTGAAATGCTAGAGCAGCATTTGGTCCAGGCAAGCCATCCATTATGTGCCTGAAGGATGAAAGCAACCCAGGATGGAGCAGAGCCAAGAGGGAGGAGCCTGGGTGCCTGGAGATTTTATGAAGCCACAAAATCAGCTCTGGATTGCCTACCTCCAGAATAATCCCTCTTATGCTTAACCCATTGATGTTGAGGCTGCATTACTATTAGTCAAACTCAGTTCCTAACTGATATGTAGAATTGCTGATATAATATGGAATCCCGTTTTAACTTTTGTCCAAAATGGATCCTCGTGAGGAAAAACTAACCAAAAAACATTCAAACTCTGTAATGCCATTCACTTCAGAGGAAGTGACATATTAAAAGAAGAAATCTGGCTCACTTTGATTAATTACCTTGGAAAAGACAGATATTCAATTTAATTTACAATGCTCACAGACTGTTAACTAAGCACTAAGATAGGTAGTAGTCAATGTGACAAGAATCAAATAGTGCGAGAACGAGAACATTTAAGAGGAGATTTAAAAAGTGAGATTTTTAGATGCAGCATCCAAACATTCTCAAATAAAACACAGTCCTGTCACCAAATATCCAATGGGCATGCTAAAAGGGAAGATGTGCTGGAAACCATAAAGTGCCACCTGCTACTCTAGAGGTGTGACTTGCAGTTGCAGAAACAGTGTACTTATTAAAAAGTATCCCATTCTTTTACCCAAAATTAGGATGGAAATAAGGTCTTGATGGCTGTAAATCATTTACTACCTTCTATATCATTTCTAGTAAGTATTATCAAATGTCTAAACTTGACAAATATAGAAGGAATCAAAGGAGATAATGCTGCCACCAACTTTCCTTCTATGTAAAAGAGTAAGAAATCCCACTCACTCACTCTAACTGCTGACACAAAGCCTCCTAAGAAATAACCTGTAGTGACTTCAAGTATCCCATAATATGCATGAAGTCTTTGATCCTGAAATGACTTTAAAAAGCACGGTTCATATTTGCCTCACCAGGAAGACTGAATCCAATTATTGTAGTGTGTATTAAAATAGTTACTCTGACACCATTCCCAGTAGATTCCTGGGACATCTGGAGCTACCTCAGGGGTTACCTGGGCTGGCGGGGAGGCAGAGCTTGATGGACATGGAAGGGCTTGGTCTTGCCCCAACTTCAGAAAGAGCATCTCAGCTTTTATCAGGATTCCTTATAAAATTTTATTTGATGAAAAGTTTCAAGGCCTAAAGTAAATAAATAAAAAACAAAGAAACACTCTTTTCCTGGTCATTTACAGTGGTAAAAAAATGCTACTTAACCATGTTCAGTGCAGCATTGAAATCAACATTTTTACACATAATTTTATCATGATAGGAAATATAACTATGCTGAAGTCTGCATAAAAGTAATTCATAAGACCTAAAACAAAAATTAAAAATTTCAGGGCTCTATTTGAAAATATCTGTTACCTAAGCTTGGACTCATCTTAATGCCTTTGAATAGATGTTTTGTTGTTCTTTGTCAATACAATTTAGTCATAATTCCCACTTACTTCCTAAAACATTAAGAATATTGTCAGGAATATTAGAAATTATCTGTTTAGATAATCCAAAGGGAAGTAAAAACATTCAGTTATTCATGTGCACATTTTTTGAAATGGTATAAGATTCTTAACGCATTAACTGATTATGAAGTAACTTCCCAAAATCACGTAATTAGTCATGGGCAGACATCCTCACCTACAGAACTCACTGTCTTACCTTGTTAGGAAACAAGCTCCTACCTTCTATGACTAGTCTTCCCACTTAGTGAAGGAGGGTCTCTCAGCATCTGTATGTACACTGGCCCTGCTCTTTGCTCTGAGGGCTCTGCTGGCTGCTTTCACCACCTCGTTAGCAAGATGATTAGCTGTGTCCAGCTCATTCTTTTTTAAGAACAGAATGATATACATAACAAAATGTAGAGGGCTCAGAAAGTCAAAGATGACAAAATCATAGAGCAAGTGGGAGATCCCAGTGGGTTTGTATGGGCTGCCACTCTGAAGTTTAATTTCAGAAAAATTACTAAGTAATTCATAGCACTAATTCATTAGGAGTTTTCATAAAGGTTTCAAAGCATCAATACTAAATGATTGAATTTAACATCGATTGAACAACTAATCATTATAAGTATTATAATAAGTATATGGTAATTTATCACAATACAACTAGCTGAAAGTCCAAGTATACACATTAGTACTACTTTATAATGTTAAGAGATCTTCGACAACTTCTGCAAAAGCTTGGGACAATGAGAATTTTTATATAAGAGCAATTTATGAATGACTAAAGACTATCATTTAGTTTTGAAGATATCTGAGAAAACATTTTTAGATAATATGTGGAAACCGATATACTTAAGCTGATGGGGAAATTGTTCATCTTTTAGAACTAAATGCATTTCTATACAACTTAGGCAAAATTTTTATCAATAAGATACATTATTTCTGAAGTCTCATGAACTTTAATATACGTTTATCGTTTAAATAAAGGCCCTAAGTTTAGTATTAGAAAAAGAAATATTTAAAATTAGCTCACCAAATTCAAGCATATCTTTTCCCTTGAAAATATAGAGGTGTTCAGATGTACAAGGCTAGAAAAATGCAAAGGTGTCAAATTTCATAAAGTACTTTTATTTGTAAAGAGCTTATGCTCTTTTTGAAAGAATCATTATTTAACAAATATTGTTCTAAATTTAGAATTTTAGTTTTTGTTTGTGTGACCACGGGGGTGCATGTGAAGCGATCCTAACCTCTCCAGGTTAATACAGTCCACGCCGTGCTCGTTGTTCTTTGGATCTTCAGATGAATTAAACCCACATTCATTGAACCTCCTAACTCTAGGTGACCTTACTTGGCCTTGTCATGGCAAACAAATTCTTTTAGTGTTAAAAAAATCCAAAAATTCTCAACTTATTTGCCAACAAAGAGGAGAATATATATAACATAAACAATAAGTATTATTCAGTTCAATTATGTGTAATACATGGAGGTTGGGGCTTTAATCTATGCTTACTTTCCTCATACTACAGTTTAGAGAAGGAAGAAAATGGCAAAACAATTTAATAAAATTCTCATCCAGATCTTTGTAACTTTATGATATCATTTCACGTCTTCCTACGTTGTTGCCCTGATGTGAAGTAACACGTGTGATGATGAAATATTCTCCCCTGGGTCTCCCTCAGGCAGCACTGAGTGGAAGGAAGGTGGAGAGCAGACAGGCGGAAGCTTCACTCCTCCTGCAATGGTTGTTCTGAAGAGCCGTCTTAGAGAACGCTGTCTCTCCCAGCTTTTATTAATTTAAGCGCATTAAACAAATGTAAATTTTGTTACCGCCTCTCTATGAAGTGTAAGTGCTGCAGTTCCTGAGGTCTCCTTTACCACATATCTAATAAGCAACAAAAACAAAAGAAAAAAGAAGAGGCAAATCCACCACCACTGCTGTGTTCTGGGCATGGAGCCCACATTACTAGATGTAAGGTGATCCACCCATCCTGAGGATCGAGTGCCTCTCCTCCCAAACCGTAACTGATGCAGGGTCTGAGTTCACTCTTCTTTCACTCTCTCCTTCCTTCCTCCCTCCCTCCCTTCCTCCAGGTATAATAACAATGTTCTAGTGTTCACTAGGAGCACACACAGTTTATGCACACAGTATAAAGGAAATTAAATACACACAGACTCACATAATTCACCTACTCCTCCCAGAGACTCTCTAAATTAGGGGCATTGTTACCCTTGCTTTACTGATGAGGAATCTACTTGCCCAGTTCAAACAGTCAGTTGAATGGGCTGTGATATCTGCCTTAGTCCATTCAGGCTGCTGTAACAAAATACCACAGACTGGATGGTCTATAAACAACAGAAATTTTTTTTCTCTCAGTTCTAGAGGCTGGAAGTCTGAGATCAGAGTTCCAGCCTGGTTGGCTTCTGATGATGGCTCTCTTGCTGGTTGGCTACCTTCTCATTGTATCCTCACATGGGTCTTCACCTGTGTGTGTGTGTGTGTGTGTGTGTGTGTGTGCAGAGAAAGGCAGATCTCTCTCTCTCTCTCTCTTCCTCTTCTTTAAGGCCACTAGTCATAGCAGATTAAGAGCACTCCCCTACCTTATGACCTCATTTAACCTTAATTACTTCCTGAAAGTCCTATCTCCAAATAAGGCTAGTTGTGCTAAAATCTATTAGATAAACAACACAACAGTCACATTGTGGGCTAGGGTCTCAACACAGGAATTGGGGTCGACACAATTCACTCCATTGCACACCTCCTGTGTGAACATGAGAGCATCAACTAGACATCAACTAGCCTTCAGAAGGACTGAGCTCATTCATGCGGCTCAGTACATCAGAGTCCCCATAGGAATTAGCGAGTTTTCTGTTGTGATGCTTATGCTTCCATGCACACTAAAGCAACTGATGGGGTTCAGGGCAGGCTGAAGACAACAAAAGCTCAGAAGACTCAGGAAGAACATTTGACCTTCCTTCAAACTGCCTAAAAGAATTTAACATAGAAGGCCTGTTCCAGAAAGGAGCTAAAACCATAAGATAGCTATAGTATAATGTAAAATAGGTGTGATAAAAAGGCACCAACAAGTCCATTTTTGGCCCAGTAAAAGTTGTTCAACAAGCATTTGCATTTCGACTTCCATGTAAATTTTCTTCCCCCGCTCTGAAATCCCAAACCACTACCCCCAACATCCTCCTTTGCCTTTAGCTGAAGATAATATTTAAGGTGACAGCTTTGGCCATTCTGGTGAGTTGCTCAGTTTTCCTGGGTTTCTCGCATGTATACATGTTAGAAAGCTTTGTTTGATTTTCTCCTGTTATTCTGTCTCATGTGAATTTAATTTGTAGCCCAGCCAGAAGGAGCTAGAGGGTAGAGGATTTGTCTCCCTCCCCTACACATCTTACAAACAAGTTTTCTGAGTCTCTGCCATGGATCTTTATAAACATGTTACAATGCCATTCTTCAGGCATTGTGAACAAACCGTCACATCTAGAACAGGGATGGGGCTGTGTTCATTCAAATGCTGCCGCTTTACACTCAGTTCTGTGAGTAGGAAGTTGTCAGCTTTGTCACTGCCACAAGTTACTTCCAATTTATTTCATAGACTCAATTTCATCTGAGTGTATCATTAATTCTCCTGAATTATATCAGTTTATAAGTCTTTTTAATAGCCTAGAAAGATCATTCAATTCAGCAATTATTCAATCTAATAAGTACCTTCGACATGCTTAGAAGCTAGTTGTGCTAAAATCTGTTAGATAACACAAATATTTGATCCAATGTCAGTTCTCACTGAACTTATAATTTTAATGGGAAGATATGATAGGAAAACCAGTAAGAACAGATTCCCTCTGCATATAGCAGCTTCTTTCATTCTCCCATTTATAACAATCCCTAGTAAGGGAAGAGAAGCAGTGCACCTCTGTGGGAGCAAGACAGATAGGGATCAATTGGCAGCCTCTGAGGGTCCCAGCAGACCCTAGAAACCATGTATTAGAGAATCAGGGACTGCAGCCATTAATATTTTCGGAACTCTGAAATAATCATTTGACTTAAAACCATTTATCTACCTTCTTTTAGAAATGTTATAATTATGTAATGAAATGGGGGAGGAGATTCTATACATTACCTTGTAGATATTTCAATTCAAACACATCAAATGAATTGGTTGATTTTCACCAACAGAAATACGTGGGCACAGTCATTGGTGATGAGGATTTTTAGGCTCGTGAATTTTAAAACGGTTTATGATGAGGATTTTTAGCCTGGTTAATTTTAAAACTACAGATGAGAAGCAGGCTCCTAGGAGTGGAATTTGCTTGTTCCTGTGTTGGGAAACATTTACATTTCTAAGGCAAACCTCTATCTGTAAAGATGCCTCCCTCTCTGTGCCAGGAAGAAGGGGGATGGCCTTATCTCTAGAAACTCTTAATCAATGCCAGAGGCAAGGACTTCAGTTGTTTACTGTCCGGCAACCTCATGTAACTGACCACCGCCCCCCCCCCCACAAATCCTCCTTTGTCTTTAGCTGAGGATAATATTCAAGTGGTTACTTCTGCCATTTACTCAATCCAGTTTGATTCTTATCTAAAAGTTGTGGGACCACCAAATGGCTGGACCCTATGGGCACTGATACCATTTTAACTGTTTTACATATTCCTTTGTCTTGTAAAGAGATAACTCACATACCTATGCCTTAAATTTAACTCTAACCATCAACTTGGGGCAGCAGAAGCGGCAGCAGCAACATGCCAGCAGCAGCTCTGCCTGCCCATGGGTCCTGTCCCCATGGCAGCAGCAGAAGCTCTGACTGCCCATGGGTCCTGTCCCCATGCTATTCTATTCTCTAAATAAAAGAGCACTACTGCCAGATCTTAAGAGTCTAAGAAATCTTTCTTTCGACTCCTTGGCTCACCTACCCCGCATCAATTGGGACTCAATGATTTTGAGGTTTTTAGTTAATTTACTTTTAATTTGGTGCAACTCCTGCAAATCACTAACCAGCGAGCAGGGAGACAAGAAGGTACGTAATTCCCATTCCAAATGCAGAACATGTAGAAGCCATAGAACAGTGATAAATCCTGGGGGGCTGCCTGGATACTAGTGTGGAATGGTAGATGGGTGTGAAGGAATTCAGTTACTTTAATTGTTTTAGTAAAAAGTAAAATAAAATAAAAATTTTAACCTGGAAATACCAACAACCTAAAACATTTAAATCCTTGCAATTCTGTGGTAGGATTGAGCTGTAGCCAAGGAGAGAAGCAAGCTGCCAGGCAGATTTCCCAAACATTGTCATACAAACAGCCTCTGAGCTCAGCCTTCTCTTAAATTTTTCTCCTTACAATGGCATTTTCACATCTCTTGTCTCTTATCAGCCATTTGTCTGTTAACAGAAGTAATTCACCAAAAACTAGAGCCCTAATTCCTGACCTCTGAGTTCGCCTTTGAAAAGAAAGCAGAGCTCCATGGCATTAGGGAAGAGCACAGGAAGAGAGGAAGGCAGATTAATTGCTTTTCAACTAATCCTAACTGTTTGCTGCTAAACATTTTGTTTATCTTTTCACATTAAGAACAACGTGGATAACTGTGTTATTAAGGAAACATGAAAATGTTCCTGATGCCATCGAAACCCTGTGTTCAACAGAATGACAGAGGACATGCCCAGAATATGAACTCTCTCTGCAGGTCTCAATAATCGCCCTGAAATACACATACAAAGTGACCAATTTTCCAAAGTCGTTCACCTTGGGGTGCATTTGGTGAACTACGACAACTTCAAAGTCAAATACGCAGTCATTAGGAAGGAGAAAAAAAATGTAGGGGAACGGGGGAGGGCTGGGGAAGGGATTAACCTTCTCTTACATAAAAGGTTTTCTTTGAACGTTAGTTTGTTAGCACTGGATAGCAGAATTTTTTTTTCAGCAAAAATCTTAAATACCACCAATCAAGCCTCTGACTAAGGCATCCCATCTTATTTAAAAAAATAAAAGGTAGAACAGAATTTGAAAATAAAATGAAGTCAAAAGTAAATAAATCACCCACATGCATCCTCTTTCTCCCTTGTAGCCACTTACTGCTCTCCAGGATGATACAGGTGTCACTAGCCCCCACCTGCATTTCCCCTAGAGCTCTGAAATGTGTCCCAACTGTATCCCATGACAGGTTAATCAGGACTCTCCTCTGCACTTTCTTACTGCATTTCCAATCACCTAGAATCCTGTATTCCTATTTGCTTCTAATCCACATTAAGAGAACATCAACTCGACTTCTTATATGCTTCTCTTCCACTTTCGTCCTTTCTAAATGTCTAGTACAGTTTTTCAAGGAGTTTGTGGACTCTCTGGTGGAACTAACACAAATGTAAGATACCTTACATTAGTACAAGTGACAGAGACTCTCTTTGATCAAACTTTACTCAGGCTCCTCTGAGCCCTCTTCTCAACTATACCTCTACCTTGGCCTTCTGTGTCCCTCCTGTCCTTACTGGGCCTGCCAACCCAGTTTTAGCAAGAATTCTAAATCAGTTTTTCGAGAATCCCCTCACCCTTCCTATCTGATCACCTTTGATATCTGGTCAAGCTCCTCATCCCCACCTCAGAAGTCTTGACTTGCCATCAGCAGAAATCCTGTTAGGTCAGTTTAGTGAGAATCTCACCACCCTTGATACCTAACCAAGTTCCTCTTAGTAATTTCCCATCCACTGACCCCCTCACTGCCTATTGGCAACAAATCTCCACTTGTCCCTGTTACGTTAGGATTTGAGTTCAGTTTCTCCCACGTATTGCAATAGTTTTGAATAAAATCTGTCTTGCAATTTTTAACAAATGCCTGGTGAGCAATTTCTCTTTAATATGTCACAGATTGCTCTACTGTACCATAAAATTGTTGAACTGTAGCATGGCTTCCAATTTGGGTTACCCACTCCCCATGGTTTAGGGTGGTAACTTGGACCAATTGGGGGTAGGGTAGAATGAGCATATTTGAAGAGGGCTCTGGGACTCTCATCCTTGCTTTCACCTGCTTTATATTATGAGTTTTTGCTGTAGATCTCACTTAAGAAAAAAACCCCTAAAAGTATTGAAAATTGCTGCATGAGTGATATCCAAACCCACTGCTGGATTATTAGAATCACTCAGAGTATGAGTTTATGCTGTTAATTTTATTTTCATTGTTAAAATTACTTAGAGAGTAGTATATGTATGTGACAGAAATAAAATAAGCCAAATACAAGTCACAACATTCATCCTTCTCCCTGTAGCCCCAAATCCAACTTCCCGAGGCTTTCAGAGATACTAACCTGTGGTGTCCCCTCTCATGGGTTTCTCCATCTACCTGCCATGTTAGCAAGTGATGTTGCCAGTTTTTTTGATGATTTTTTAATAGCCTCCTATAACACATATGACTCTAGAATTCACTTTTTGTTTTCCAATTTTAAATTGTGAATACAACATGCACTCAAAAGAATGTATAAAATAGGTTGAATGTAGCAGTTCTCTTTAATGCAAACCCCTCATAACTGCTCCCCACCCCCAGGTTAAGAAGTAGAATGTTGCAGGAGCCCCAAGCCCTTGTGTGCTCAGCTGTCTTCTCTAGGGGCATTCCCTGCTCTGAGTTTATGCTAATAGTTCTCTTATATTTCATTGTACGCTTATCACCTATCTATGCCATTCTAAATAATGAAGTTTAGTCTTGTCTATTTTACTTAGCAGTCCCCCAATTTCTCATGAGGTTGAGCATCTTTCAAATGTTTACTGACTATTTGGATTTCTTTTCTGTGAACTTTTTAAAGCATTTTGCCCACCTTTCTCATGGGTTGTTTGCCTTTTTCCATTTTATAGGCATCTTTTACACTGCTTTTTGTTAAGTTTGTACCTTTTGACCACCTTCACCCATTTCACCCACCATCCCACCACCCCCAGCTCTGGTAATCACCAATCTATTCTCTGTATCTATGAGTTCAGTTTTTCTTGTTTGTTTGTTTAGATTCCACGTGAAATGAGATCACACAGTATTTGTCTGTGTGATCAGACTATCTCTGTCTGACATATATCACTTAGCATAATGTCCTCAAGGTCCATCCATGTTGTTGCAAATGACAAGATATCCTTCCTTTTCTATGGCTAAATAATATTCCATTGTATATATATATATACAAATAATATTCCATTATATATATATATATATATAATATAAATATGAATGCCACATCTTTTTTATCCCTTCCTAAACCACAATGAGATACCCCTTCACACCCACTAGGATGCCTATAAACTTTTTTAAAAATGTAAAATAACAAGTGTTGATGATGATGTGGAGAAATTGGAACTCTCATATGTTGGCTGGTGGAAATGTAAAACGGTGTAGCCCTTGTAGGAAACAGTTTGGCAGTTCCTTAATAACTTAAAGAGAGTTGCCATATTTCCAAGCAATTTCTCTCTGGGGTATATATCCAAATGAACTGAAAACAGATGCTCAACCAAATACTTTACACAAATATTCATAGTAGTAATCTTTATTATAGTCAAAAACTGGAAACAATCCAAATGCACATCAACAGATGAATGGATAAACAAAATGTGGCATATCCATACAATGCAACATTATCCAGCTTAAAAAGGAATGAAGCACATCCAGTTCATGAGCACGGAATATCTCTCAATTTATTTGTGTCTTCTTCACTTTCTTTCATCAATGTTTTATGGTTTTTAGTGTAAAGGTGTTTCATCTCCTTGGTTAAATTTATCCCTAGGTATTTTATTCTTTTTGATGCAATTGTAAATGGGACTGTTTTCTTAATTTCTCTTTCTGATAGTTTGTTATTAGAATACAGAAATGCAACAGATTTTTTATATTGATTTTGTATCCTGCAACTTTATTGAATTTGTTTATTCTGAGACTTTTTGGTGGAGTTAGGGTTTTCTATATATAATATCTTGTCTGCTGCACATAGTATTACTTCTTCCTTTTGATTTGGATGTCTTTTATGTCTTTTTCTTGCCTAATTGTTTTGGCTAGGACTTTGAATACTATGTGGAATAAAAATGGTAAGAGTGAGCATCCTTGTCTTGTTCCTGATGTTAGAGAAAAAGCTTTTGACTTTTCACCATTGAGTATGATATTAGCTGTGGGCTTGTTATATGGTCTTTATTATGTTGAAGTACATTCCCTCTACATGCACTTTGTTGAGAATTTTTTGTCATAAATGGATGTTGAATTTTGTCAAATGCTTTTTCTGCATCTATTGAGATGATCACATGATTTTTATCCTTCATTTTGTGAGTGTGGTTTATCACATCAACAGATTTGTGTATGTTGAACCATCCTTGCATCCCTGAAATAAATCCCAGTTGATCATGGTGCATGATCCTTTCCAGGTGCTGTTGAATTTGCCTTGCTAATATTTTATTGAGGATTTTTGCCTCTATGTTCATCAGGGATATTGACCTGTAATTTTCTTTTCTTGTGGTGTCCTTATCTGGTTTTGCTATCAGGGTAATGCTGGCCTTGTAAAATGAGTTTGAAAGTGTTCCCCCCATGTTCTATTTTTTGGAAGGACTGATACTAATTCTTCTCTAAATATTTGGTAGAATTCAGCATTGAAGCCATCTGGTTCTGGACTGTTGTTTGTTTGGAGGTCTTTGTTTTATTTATATTTATATATTCTATTTATCTATTCATCCTTTTGTTTGACTTAGAATCTACAGTATCAACCTTGCAGAGGAGTAAAACTTTAAACGTAGAATATAAAGTGCCATGCCAACAGGAATTGCGGTTGATAGAAAAGCAAAGCTAAAAAGTATATAATTACAAACACCTTTAAGACTTGTATTTATAGAGTTTTCACAGAGAAAAATGTCCCAGCGGCAGTACCTAAAGGTTAAATATGACTGGGTCATGGTTTGATAACCTCACTAATCCAGGTAACGGCCATTTCACCATGCTGGGGAGCAGAGAACAGGAAGCCACAGGTGACACACTGTTTGCAGAATAAGCCCATTTGAATCCTAGGCAGCCGTGGATTTTCCACATGACCAGTGAGATGTGAGCTTCAGCCCTTCACTCCCATCCACCACTTCCGACAGCCTGAAGGACCACTGCAGTGTGTCTGCATGCACTTGTGTTCTATGAAATTTGTCTTAGTTTTCCTGAGGTGGGGGCATGCCTGACATAACCGGGATCACACCCTGAACCTAGGATATGTCTTTATGGTCCAAGTGAAGCTGAAAAGTGATTCATAACAAATGTGAACCTGGAGTGAGAGACACAATGGAAAATGTCACAAAATAATACAAAGAAGAGTCATTTGGGAGGCTGTGACTGCCACCACATTTTCCACCTACTAGGGGGAGTTCTCACCTCAGTAGAAATACAACACATCAGAGGATGTGAGGTGCAGGAATTGCTTGTAGAAATTGTTTTTCAAAGGGATAAAGTATCAAAATATCAAGTTCTATCTCTGTGTGCTAAATAAGAACCAACCTGCCTGTTCTCCGTTGACTTTATATCTTAATCTGAATTAACATAGAACTTATAAATATCTCCTCTCTGTCATGTACTTTTGCCACATACAATTCATTTACTATGTTCATATAACAAAAAGAAACTGGTGGGTCTTTTTTTTTCTAAACCCAGTCCCAGGAAGACTAAATTCCCACCAGTACCTCAGCTTTCCACATGCCAGTTTGAAGACACAACTGTAAACTGAACTATGATTTATAAGGATAAGAACATAATCTCACAAATATGCTGAGTCAGGTGGAGAAAATTCAAGTGACAAAGAGATAATCCAGTCATCAGCCCGGTTAGAAAAACTTCAGCATTGATGGGCTATGGGGGATGGTCCAGGAAGGGCTGTCAATTCGTGTCTCTCAAAGGCAAGCCTCACCTGCTGTGCAGGACCAAGGACAATAACTAGACCTGATTCTGGAGCATGATTTTGAAAGATTTGGAGACATTTATTTCATTCAACAAATGTGAAAGCAGTTTAAACTAGAATTTAAAAATTTTACAAGTTTCTAAGATAAAACAAAAAAACTTCAAGAATATCTATAACTTCCAGAGGGGGCCTCTTTGAGTAACAACAACTAGACTCTCCGGGTGAACAAAGACCACTTTCTCTGCTATCATACGAGGAGAGAGGAGACCAAAACATGCTCCCACCAAGCAAACAGGCTGGAAATGTGGCTGTCTGGAGAGTGTGCCTGGTCACAGAAGGACATTTTATCCACCTCCCTGCTGATCCAATGATGCCCTCTTTCCCTCACGCTGGTCACCTTGGTGCTTCTTCGTAGGATTATGGCTGAGGGCAGGGTTTATGACTGCTCTCAAAGAGGACCTACACATTCCAGCAGCTGGAGTCAAGGGAATCTCTCTCAAGGTTCCGGAAGCAGGAGTTAATAATGCAAGCATTCTTTGGAATGGGTCACTTTGTTTCTTTTTTTTTTTTTTAAGATTTTATTTATTTTTTTTTCCTTTTTCTCCCCAAAGCCCCTCAGTACATAGTTGTATATTCTTTGTTGTGGGTCCTTCTAGTTGTGGCATGTGGGATGCTGCCTCAGCGTGGTTTGATGAGCAGTGCCATGTCTGCGCCCAGGATTCGAACCAACGAAACACTGGGCCGCCTGCAGCGGAGCGCGCGACACTTAACCACTCGGCCACGGGGCCAGCCCCGGGTCGCTTTGTTTCTTAATTGTTACATTACTCACAAGAGAGGTCCACTGTACATGGGTCAGGATTTTTATTCATCAATAAGATAAGCTGAAAAGCCTCAACATAAAGACTTCAGGAAAGACCAAACGAAAAATTCTCTGAAAGAGACACCACTTAGTAACTACAAATGATTACCCTAGAACACATTATCCTAGCACCATGACCCAATGGCTTGGTGGCCCAGAATTCAGTGAGCTCCAGAACCAAGGATGGATGCCCTCCTTCCCCTCTGTAATGCATGAGGAAGAGGAGGAGCACAAAGCACATGCACACAGCCTGCTTGTTATGGAGCAGGCAGGGAGTTAAGTTTGACATGCGCTAATACATCTAATCCTCATAGCCACCCTAGGAAGAAAGTATTCCCATTTTACAAATGAGAAGACTGAAGCCCAGAGAAGCTAAACTCATGTCCAAATGTCATACAGCAAGGATATGGCGGGTCTGGGATGAGGGCCCCCAGACATGTGGCTGCAGAGCCATGCCCTTGTCCACATACAATGGCCATGAGGCTGGGGAGCCTCCTCTGGGAGAATGTGGCATTAGTTCCTGTGGGTTCCAAAGCTTATTTTTGTTTTTTACATAATTATAGGCTTTCTCAGCCCATTATTCCATCAACCAAATGTCACAGGACAAGACAGCATAGAAGAGAATGGAATTAGAATAGAAGTAGCTGGTTCTAAATAATCTTTGGTTTCTTTTTTCACATAACTATAGAATTTTATTCCTTATTTTTTAATTGCTTATATTAACAGGGAAAAAAAGGAAAGAAGACATAAGGATATTCCTCTCTAAAGCTCTGTGGTCTGGAGGTGTTTCTCTAAATTACAAAAGTTTGTTTCATGGTATGTAAAGACAGGAAAAAAAGTCACATTGTAAATTGAAATAAATTTACCCATTTAATTGAGTATAAAAAAATAATTTACATAGAACATATGCATATTTCATACTATGTCTAACAACTTCACAATTTATATGAAACTGAATGGGGGCATAATTTAACCCTATTTTCTATCAACAGCCCGGGTCAGGCTCCTTAGTGGTTTGTGTAGGTGTCTGGTGTATTTTGTGGAAAAATGTTAGTGAAGTGAGTTCACTTATTCACGTATCCGGCTATGGACTGAATGACTGTGTCCTTCCAAAATTCCTATGTTGACATTCCAACCCCCAGTGGGATGGTATTTGGACGTAAGCCCTTTGAGATATCATTAGGGTTAGATGAGGTCATAAGGTGGGGCCCCAGAAAGGGATTAGTGCCCATATAAAAAGAGGAAGAGAAATGAGATCTCTCTCTGCTATGTGAAGACACAGAGAGCCAGGTGACTGCCTGTAAACCAGGAAGAGTGCTCTCACCAGAACCCGACCACGCTGGCACCCCGGTCCCAGACTTCCAGTCTCCAGAATTGTGAGAAACAAACAGCTGTCATTAAAGCCAGCCTGTCTACAGTATTTTGTTATAGCAGCATGAGCCAACTGAGTCACATACCCTATTCTGCTTCTCTGTGCTTGCTCGCAAGGCTCAGCTAAATAAAACAGCCAGGAATTTAAAGAAAAGAGAAGCCTAACAACCAGGTTTGTGGGTATAAAGCAGAAGTTAAACACTGCCCATCAACCAGCAGCCCTATCTCCTCGACACAGACAGAAATGAAAGGCTGTCACATTCCCAGGCATGCTACCCAGTGGGATGGGTGCAGCTTCCAGAACAACTGATTGCTTCTCTTCAACCCAGGCTCCCATCTCTCCCCCTCCAGGGACAAGAGATGCTGCTACAGGGGCAGAGCATCATTTAAATGGACTGATGCTCACAGAGGAGTGTCTGCTTCCAGCTGTGCTTTCCCTGCAGGACAGATGGCCCAGGACAGATGGCCCCTCCTGACTGACACAGGCCCCTCTTGAGGCCACTGCATCAGAAGTGAGGAAGCTGGCTTCTTATCATCTAATTTCTTCTAGACATGAAGTAGAAGAGAGTGAGCCCAACCACTATGGACCTAACTATTCTATCTTATTTGGGGAGGAACATTTAATATTATGTCATTTTTCCACTGAAAATGTTTATTAGCAGAAAATGATTTGGACTCATAATGTATTCTGTGTTAAAACATATTCATCAAACAAGAGAGAATAATGGGCCTTCCTTTTTCATCTATGTCTCTTTGCCTTCTGCCCCCAAGTCAAGGTTGAATGATAAACAGAATTTTCGGGAATATCCTCTACAAGTCTCAGCACTGAGAACATGGCTTAGCAGGAGAAGAGCTGCCACAATTTGTTCCCAAGGCAGCCAGTCACCACTTGTATACTCTGGATCTCGTCCTTTGTCCACCACATTGCCAATCCATCCTTTTATTCCCCACTCACAGCCTGCCGAGGTTCATGATCCTATCCAGTAATTGGCCATGTCCTAATTCTGTCCAGGAAGACCTCGGTTCTTGAAAGAGGCAAGAAAGAGGCTCCAGCTGAACCCAGATGAAATGACAACTGCTTGGACCACACTCACCTCTATTGCATTTCAGGCCAAAGGCATGAAGAAGACAATGGGTTAAGTATTTATTGAATTCAATATAAATCAGATTCACTCTCTATTAATTTATTGAGCTATTTTAAGTTTGAAGAATCTGCCCTCAATTCATATTCTAGATGGTTAAACACCATTTTCAAGCTCAAAGTCAGACTGAATTATGACATACAGTTTACCGCAAATAAATTGGATTTTACTCCATTTAACAGCACAATTATTATCATAAAGCATCTGATGTTTCCATTTTTCCTCAGAAAACTAAAATGGTTTTACTTCTTATAGATCATTTTCACATATTAAAAACTTATTTTTACCTGAATTGTAAGAGGCCTAATACGATTTACTGGGCAGTCAGCTTTATTATTTACTAGCATAATAATTGGATTTTTGTATGAGAAACTCTTATGAACCTCAGGTAAACAAGAGTAGCATTACAGTTTGCCCATCTACTATTTAGATCAGTTGATGAAGCAGAAAAAAACTCTTTGTTAAGTTAAAAAAAAATTTTAATATGTTTTTTGCAAAGTTTAGATAATTGGATCATTCTTTCCTTTATGTAACTGTGGAAGAGTCAATACAATTTAGATATTCTCTCCTTACCGAACAAAACATAAAAGTGTTACCATGTCAACCAAATGAATTAATAAAAAAGACAGTGACAATAAGCTTAAATGTCTATTTTCACTTCCACAGCTGGGATAGTGGGGAGGGTTCTAGGATGGCAGCCATGCCCAGCCCCTGCTTCTCTTCTCAAAAAGATATTTTCTAAAAGAAAAGTCACCAAATTTGGGTTTTCAGCCCCACATTCATGAATTATAGCAGATAAACCTATGACATTTAGAAATTGACAGCTGATTTCATTCAAGTCTAAAATCTCCTTGAAATAGGACCCAGCCTTCCTCTTCTCCTGCCTCTGAAGTCCTCTTCTCCCATCCCATTTCACAACACCATTCACAGATGAACCTCAAGGAACATTCTAAAATCAAAGAAAAAGTTACTGCTCAAGCAGCCTCCGAAGAACGGCTGGTCAGGAGAGACACGGCCCCATTGTAGCAAGAAAGTGTCCTGGCCTTAGGGTTCCATGGGACTCTGGCTAAGTCTTTCCTTTTCTATTTTTTTGTTTGGAATCTAGTTATCGCTAGTTTAATTATAATTATATTGCTCCATTGAGCACATATCACTGAACGTACAAGATTTTTTTTCATATAGGATTTAAAAAAATTTAGATGTTTGGAAAAATATCCCTTTAGTCATACAAATACATGTAGCAGCAGTATGTATGTAACATGGGTTTGAGACTTGATATTTGATAATTCATGTACAATGTTTAAGTGTATTAAAGGGCTCTCTATTTCTTTTAATCTTAAGAAGAAAGTAGACGCACACAAAAAGATGTTATGATGTTTTAAATTTGGTCCAATCACTTAAAATACAGTTCCCTATTCAAAGAACCAAAACAATGACCCAGAGTTTAGCTGCTGTACTGCCTCCTGAGAAGTACTTTATAGTCAGTTGTTAATGACAGGCTACAACAGCATGGTACATTCAGGTCTATAATTTGAAAAATTTATTTTTAGGACATTTTAAAAAATTTTCAGCACCAAGTCATTTAACCGCTTAATACCAAAAGCAAAAATAAATAAATAAGAAGACCACTAAAAAAGTGTTTCTAATTTTATTTCTGTTTCTTTGAAAGAACTTTTTTTTTTAAGATTGGCACCTAAACTAACATCTGCTGCCAATCTTTCTTTTTTTCTTTCTTCTTCTTCTTCTCCTCAAAGCCCCCAGCACATAGTTGTATATTCTAGTGGTGAGTGCCTCTGAGTGTACTATGTGGGACGCTGCCTCAGCATGGCCTGATGAGCGGTGCCATGTCTGCACCCAGGATCCGAACCAGCGAAACCCTGGGCCGCCGCAGCGGCGAATCAGTGCCACATTCTAATGGAGGCCTTCTCCGAAAAGATCCAGAGCAGATACAGCCAGCCTGTTGAAGTGCAATGGGTAATTCCAGATGCATTTACCAGATAGGCTGTAGACTCCATCATGCTGTTTCTGAAGGCTTAGTACTGGAACATGGCAGTCCTCAACAAAGCGGTGTTAGTTGGAGGATGATGGTTCCCATACTTTAATCTTCATCCCTCTGGATGGGACACAGGTTGCAAGGGTGGAGGGAATCTTGACAACCCACAAGCCCAGTATTTTGGTTTAGTTTATTCTTCCTCAGTCAGGAATGAAAAACAGAAATTTTTTAATGAATCTTCATCTACAAGTAACGTATTCAGACTTTAGAAGTAAAATCGTAGACTGAAGAATTGGGTAGTGGGGAAAGGCCAGACTCCCACAAAGCCAGAGAAACCTGCTTGGAGTCCACTTCCAAAATGCTCTGCCCATCCTCCAGGTGGGGGGCGGTGATTCTGTCACCTGCAGGGCAGTGTCCAGGGGGCCCAAGTGCCTGCGCTGTCAGTTATGGGCACTGTCAGGAAGGACAGTAAGAGGGGACTTTCAGGTACATCTTTTGTCTCTAGCTCAAAGTATAAAAAGCCTATAAGCTAAAATGTGATTGTTTTAACACAATGGAATTAAGACAATAGAATTAGGAAGAATAAAACATTTGATTCTGAATGACTAGATAAATGTGCTGGTGACCATACCCTGGAGGAAGAAAGGAAAAGCCTTAGTCTTTGTGAAAGCAGTGGAGTGGGGGGTCAGGAGCAGGGGCGAGAGAACCGTCTTCCTCATCCCCACAGGAGCAGTTCACACGGGGGAGCATGGCCATTCCCACCTACTGAAGGAGAATGCTCTACTCCTCGATGAGAAGGAAACTTATGATCACATTGAATAATGCTTCCTACAAAGATGGCTATGAAATCTTTGCTTTGTGAATGGAAAAGGAGCTCCATTAAGTTCATGAATAACACTGCTAAAACAATATATGGAATTCACAAAAACCACTCCTAAATCCACAGCATGAGTGAATTTTACACTTGTAGGGACATAGAAATAATCTAGTCTGTTACTTCTTAACCTTTTCTTTACACCTTAAATACCTTGGAGATAGAACACATTCTCATCATAACGAGAGTAAAGTAGTGGTTGCCACGGGCTGGAAATGGAAAAAATGGGAAGATTTTGGTCAAAGGGCACAAATTTCCAGTTAGAAGATGAATAAGTTCTGGGGATCTAATGGTGATTAGTTAATAATATTGTATTATATACACGAAAGTTGCTAAGAGTGTAGATCTTAAATGTTCTCACCACAGAGAAAAAATAGTAGTTATGTGATGAGATGGAGGTGTTAGCTAACACTATGGTGGCAATCATATCACAATATATACGTGTATCGAATCAATGCATTGTGCACCTTAAACTTACACAATGTATGTCAACTACATCTCAATTAAGCTGGGAAAATATACATTCTCATCAATTACTTTTGCAGTGAATCTTTGTGAGGGAAGGGCATTGCAATTACTGTTGATGTCTAGGCCACTCACATTCAGATGAGGAAACTGAGACACAGATGGGAAGCAGCGTCCTTGCATGGTGTCACCCCGGGCTTTAATACAGACAACTCAATGCTGCCCCCTTCAAAGAAAGGTCAGGCTCAGGTGAGGACCCACTTCCTAGCCTAGGGGGTAAAACTATTCACTAGTTAGCTTCTCTAAGAACTACTTTCGAAGCAGCTCTTAAGGTGGGGTAACGACCTAATATTACAGGGTTTCTAAGAAAATGATTCTGCAGTTAGAGGAACTAAAGTCCAATTTTGAATTTAATAGCTGGGCTGAAACATGATTTTTCTGAGTTTTACTTCTCTAGGTGCTGACAAAGTGGGGTGCAAACATGGCCCAGTACCAACCCCCTTCCCTAATTAAGGCACATGTTAACAACTAATCATTCTCCCTGGGCACTGGGGGTCCAGCAGTGCGAGGGTGAGCACACTCTGAGCTCTGACCCTCCATGCACCCTGTTCCAGATGCCTAGCCCCCTCCAGCAGGGGGTAAGGCAACAAAGGTGGAGCAGATTTAATATTTTAGGAAACATCCAATCTTAAACCCTCATAGGTTCTGGGAACTTATCTAAAAGAAGTGGTTCTAAATATAGAAAAAATTATATATAGAAGTGTTCTGTAACATGAAAAAGAGGGTAATCCACATGACCTGCAGTGAGGAATGGGCCTAGTGGATTTGGGGGCAGCCACTCACTGGAGTCGATTGAGCATTATCCAGCAGGGCAAGACTGCATGGCCCTCTGAGCATGCAGCAGAGAGCTGTGGGTAACATGTCTAAACGTCATTTTGTATCTATTCAGCTATCTAGCAATAGAGATGTGTGTGTAACATATGTATTTATGTATCCTGTCAACCTAAAAAGTAAATCAGCCAGTTGTTTTACCAGCAAAACGAATTCATTCAGGAACAGTTGAAAGAATTGAATTTCAGGATGTATATTCTATGACAGACCGTAGGCAAATCAGAGAAACAAAGGAAGGGGCTTGCTTTTACAGAGGAAAAGGAGGAGTAGGGAAGGGTTTGTTTTGTTTTGTTTTGTTTTCGCTGAGGAAGATCAGCCCTGAATTAACATCTATTGCTAATCTTCCTCTTCTTTTGCTTGAGGAAGATTACCTTGAGCTAACATCTATGCCCATCTTCCTCTACTTTATATGTAGGTTGCTGCCACAGCATGGCTGACAAATGGTGTAGGTCTGCACTTGGGATCCAAAGACACGAACCCCGGCCCCCAAAGTGGAGTGTGCCGAACTAAACCACTATGCCACAGGGCCCTGCCCCAGGGGCTGTTCTTAATGAAAGTTCATTGGAGGAAAGTAAGAGTTCAGCATGGCAACAGCTCCTCATTGGCTGAGCTGTGGCACTTTCATTGGCTGGGCTCCTGCTAGGCAGGAAGAGAAATCTTCCTTCCTTCTGCCATGTAGTAAAATAGTAAGTGCTTTCCTGTTGGAGATGCAAGAATACAAGAGTCTATCATCTCTTCCTGTTTGGAGTAACTGATGAGTATGATAGGGCGTGAGACCTCCCATGCAGGCCTTCCCAGACTCCAATTTGGTTGAGGTTTCTCTTACTCATTTCATAATACACATAATATTTAAAGATGTAATATCCATTTCTTTCTTTCTTTCCTTCTTACTCTATATATCCATCTATCTATTTATTTATCTAGTATTTTAAATATTAAAAAAAAATACTACCAAAATGCTAAAAGTGGCTGTGCTAGGGTGGTAGGATTGTGAATCTTTTTAAACATTTTTCTTCCTCTTCTGATGTCTTGGAATGCTTTTCTATTACTCTAGTAAGAAAAAGTCATTTAATTATAACCTGTTCTCAAATTTCTGCACAATAAAAAAAATACGTTTTAGTTGTTTATAAGAGAATTTTGTCAGGGCCCCCCATATCAATGTTGGATTGAAAATAAATGCTATAAAGATACAAACGGATGTTACATCTTTAAATTATTTGCAGCCTCCCACTTCTCTGCTTCTAAAGAGGATGAACCACAAATTTCAATTACTTCAAATATACCCTTAAGAAAGTAAATAAGAATCGAGCAGAAGAGGCAAACAAATGAAGAAAAACGGGATGATCTCTTAAGCTTGGCAGTGAATTGTTTTTAATTCCACTCTGGGTGCCCAAGTGTAGCAAGGACGCTGAAGCAAGACTACAGAGAATTAATGCAAGGCTCTCTCTGTGTGCTCTTGGCTGGAACTATTACCAGGACAGGGTAGCCACTGAAAAGTCCTAACTTTGGTCCATGGCTACCCAGGGCCATCACTGCAGCCACTGACAATCAGTCTCTGATCTGTAGGGGATGATGGGGTCATCTAATTGAACACAAGAATTTACTCTAATACCTCCCATGGGCCTTAAAATCCTGAACACATTTGGGCTTGGGGCACCCCTATCTTTCAGGGTAGTGAGTTCTGTCATTTAACACTTCTAATTCTTAGATCATTGTTTCCACCAAGAGACTCTATATTCAATATACACTCATATTGTACTCAAGGACTCCCAGATCCCCAAGTCCTGTCCTCACTAAGTTACCTTAGAAAATCAGGTCTTTGCTGTTGGATCTTTTGCTGGAAGTTCCAGCATGAAATCCAGGGAAAGAGGTGGGTATAATAGGAATCATATCAGTAATAATCACTGATAACACTTATTTGGCACAAATTATCTCCTGGGTTCTTTCCTAAGCACTGTGCACATGATCCTCAAACATCCCTGCAAACAAGTTTTTCCATTATCTCCATTTTACGTATGGGGGTACCCTACCTGAGATGACATCGCCCGTAAATGAGGGAGCCAGCACTCAAGCCTACACACCTGCCTGGACCTCTCGCACTACTGACTCTCAACATTGAAGGGGGTGGGCGGTTTGATTCCAACTAGGGGGGTAGTACTCAAAAATCAGAGAGCAGTTTGGGGAGTCTTCTGTTGAAGAATGTGCTGGAGTCTTAGGATTAGCTAAGGTTCCTCAGGAAGAGAATGAGAAAGGAAAAGAGAGAAGAATTGAGGCCAGAACTATAGGGAAATCTGCATTTGAAAGGCAGAAACAATATATTGAAAAGGATTTTTAAAAAAATGTAGAGCCAGCTCAGGAAAACAAAAAGCACCTGCTATCCTCCAACTAAATGGATTTCAATCATGTAACCCATTTGGGGGCAATCATAAAAATGCCCGGTGCATGGCTTTACTCATAAAAGAAGATATAAAACAACATCTTCATCATCTTTATTTGCCATCTGGACAGGCAAGGTCAGTTGGCTGACCTCAAATTTTGAGTAGCTGAGAAACAGAGGCAAGCAGCATTTTATGAAGCTAAAACAAGCTGCATTTATCCGGGAGAAATTAGGAAGAGCCATTTAGACATTCTTGAAAACAGTTATAATAAGATAAAAAATTACAGAGGCATCTGGAAATGTAATTTAGGTCAAAGGTGTGATGGATGACCCCGTGGGAGCCCACTGAAGCCTGCGTAAACATGGGAGGGACTCTCTTGCCCCCTAGGGCTTCTGAGAGGCCCCCTTGAAAACAGCATCACTTACAAAAGGCTCCTTTTCTGCTTTCTTTAAAACTAAAAATTAACATCCACTCAGTCACTCTGCCTCAATCTTGGCTTTTATTGTTTTTTTGTTTGTCTGTTTTTTTTTTATAACTTCCTCGACTCTTTTTCATACCATGTTGTCACTGATTTTGTGATTTAAGGTTGTAAAGTACAGTAACCTAAACTAATATTGCACCAGAAATTGATGGTCTTCCGACTCCTCTCCAAGCAAATGGGAAGAAAGGAGGCTTCCCTCTATAGCACGTATTGGAGGCACAGCAAGCGTCCAAAAACAAAGGTCACTGAAAAAAGGAGAAGAATCATGTTTCTGCAGTCCTCAGGAGACAGATTTCCCTCAAATATCTTATATGACTTTAATCATCTATTTCATAACAGGCTTCATCTATGTATAGTATGTTCTGATTCCCCTTAATTAATCCTGTAAGCCTGAGTGATTCTCTTCCCTGAGTGTGGCTCAGTACATGCACCTCAATATTTGTTGAGTGAAAGGAAAAAGAAAAGAAAAAATAACAATCCCAGGTTCAACCAACTGAATGGTTTAACAATGCCTTGCATATAAAGTATTGCCAATTTTAAAGACTGAAATGAATTCTTGATCTGTGATTTTTTGATTATGGATTAGCGAGAACAAGAAACACCCCGTACTGAGTAGTAAAATGAGCACTTTGCATGATTGCTGCTGGACATATAATCAGGAATAGTTCTTGGGGAAAAATAGTTGCACAAGTCATGGCAAACACAGACGTTGACCCAATGATTGCATTTCCGAAAATCTGTTTTAAATAAATCATATTAACTGTACGGAAATGTTTCATAAACAAAGCAGGGGAGGAACAGGCATTAAGTTTCCCCAGCTCTGTATCTGCTGTATCCTTTGGTGTTCCAGTCTCTTGTAGTGGAACCCAGCAGTGGCCAGCCAGCACGAGCCTTGAGAACGCAGTCTGCAAGGTGGGGCTGCTGTCTGCCTGCTGGGCACAGAGCTGCTGGGCAGAGGCCAGGAACATGGAGGGTGGGGGAGACAACCCTGTGCGGGGATCCCACACCTAGGCCTTCACGGCCACAAAATCCACAGATGTGAATGCCATGCCATCCGTCATCCTGCTCCTTCCCTGATTTGTCCCATCATCTGCTGTGGGAGTTGAGTGTGGGGTGGGGAGGGCAGAGCCATTGCAGGTGCTCTAGCTCCCCAGTTCAGAGGCCAGAAAGGGGACAGAAATTCTCTCATCCAAATCTTATGTGACTAATAATAGGGAAGAGGTTTCACCCAAATCAGACCCTTTCCTAGCCCTTGGGGCAATACTGCAGCCTGGGAGGAGAACCAGTCATTGTCTCAAACTGAAACGCATGCCCACCTCTAGGCCATGAGTGCTGTGTAGACAAACCAATGGCTGTACCCTATGGGTAGAGTGATGCCATCCACTTGAAATAGAAAAAGATTTGGCATAGGTTTCCCTTGGACTCCTGTGGTCCCTGAAGGGACTTAAAATCTAGGAGGAAAAATGATAAACAACCAGTGAAGGGGAGGCTCCAGGGCAGATTCCAAAATCTCAGAGAAGGGTGTTAGTACTTGGAATGCAACCAAAAGGAGAAGGCCCAGGTCAGAGCAGGCCAAAGGTAAATTGTGAGAATAGCAGAGAGAAGGCCCTGGAGTGGCCAGGGTCCTCACGGAGAGAGGAAACCACAGGGTTTGCATTCATTACTCATTACTCCAAGAATTAGAATAATGGTAGCTGGCTTTCTCTCTGTGTGTTAACGTGGATGGACATAGAATCTTTACCTTACTGTGGAGGTGGAGAAATGGAGTCTCATTTGGAAGCTGACCTGGCCAAGGTCACCCACCTGTTAGCATCAGTCCCAGCCTTCAAACACAATGATGTCTGATTGCTGAGTCCTATTCTAAACCCTGCTCCCTTCTGTGAAACACACAGGATATAAGATTTGCAGTGAAGGTAGGGATAAGACGTGAAAGTCACCCTCAGAGCTTGGCCTTAGAGTTGATAGAGGAGTTGAGAGAGTTGAGACGGGAGACATTTGGGCAGGACTGCCACACTCAGCCAAGTCAGACAGACAGAAACTGGGTGGTCATGTTGAGGAGCCTGAAACACTGGGAGTGGCAGCCTGGGGATGTAAGTGTTCATCATTGTTGAGTGAGGGGGATCAGAAGAACCCACCCTATAATACAGCACTTTGGCTATGGATTATTTTGAACTGAAAGTCATTGAGACTCAATAGATGCAGAACGAGTCTTCCTTAGAGCTTCCCTTATCTAAGAAGAGAAACTTCTGAGAAACAAGAACTGCCATAAATCCCCTCTCCTACGGGAGTTTTATGGCCACAAAGAACAGGGAAAGGCACCCCTGAGATGGGCTTGCACAAATTAACATGACTAAATAACACTTATCTTCCATGAGTTTCCCCATATACTTACTTTCTCACAATTTACCACCCCGGAAGCTCAAAATCCTTTTCCTTTGTCTTGTTACTTCTCCACAAACGTATTTCCCCTTGTCAAAATGGTATATTAACCTCTAGGTCTCACTGCTTCTTTGGGGTTTTCATTTGGTTTCTGCGAGCCCTGCCATATGCACAGGAAATAAACATTTTTAGCCTGTTAATCTGTCTTTTGTCAGTTCAATTTGCAGGGGCCCAAGCACTGAACCTAAGAGGATAGAGGAAAATTTTTGTTTCCCTTCTTGTCGTGAGGGAGAATTGGGGCTACTTTGCATGCCCTGGATGCCAGGAAGACAGAGAACCCCCAGAAGTCCAGAGGAATGGTGAGACTTCCAAGGTCCAGTCACTTCAGAGTGCTCAGACCCTCTGGCCCTGGTTCGTGTCTTCCTTCCCCACCCTGTCCCTGGGCTGCATATGTGGCTCATCCTCTTCCCCTCAGCGCCTGCCTCAGGGAGAGGCAGGAGAGCTCTGCCTCCTGGGAGGCAGTGTCTGTAGGTCACCTGGCCAGTCCAGACTACAAGGAGTGCCCTGTAGACCACCACGGAAGGAGAGAATGGCCCAGGCCCTCTTTCTGGTGTTACATGTGTCTATCTTAATAGCAGGATGTTTTGCTTTCCTTTGCGTCCCTCAGAACATGACACAGTGATTATCAGATTGTGAGTGGGTGTGTGATCACTTCTACACTTTATAGTTTACAAAACACTTCATGTGCACAAGCACCACATGAGGCACACAGGAGCGATCTGCAAAATTTTGAGACCTAGTGTAGCCACAACCTGCAGTAGCATCCTAGTGGATTTCTGCTGGCCTGAGTGGAGCCTTCCATTTCTGGAGCCTAGGGTACAGCGAAGGAGGCTGTTCCAGGAGGTCCCAGGTAGGGCTGAGAGGCCAGGGGAGAGGACCTCTAGGGAACTCAGGGCAGTGGGTATTACTCAGCTGTACAGCAGTCTCTCAGAACCAGGATACCCCCAGGTGGGTGAAAAGAAGCTGAGAAATGCTGAGCTCTCAGCCACATGCATGGAGCCGTGGCAGCTGGGCATTCACTTCTAATTCACTGACCATATTATTGTCAGCCATAGCAGACACTGAAACATCCTTTCATTGAAAGGAACTGGTCAAATGCAACGGCAAGTTTAAAGTTTGGAAGATCACACTGCAGAAATAGGAAATGCATCAGTCACGGCAGGAGCCCAGCTCCGAGTACAGTTGAGCATTGTTGCTTCATAAGTGATTCCCAGGAAGAGGTCTGGGAAATGTGCAGTGGATTCTCCTTGAAAACACACTGGTGGAGGTAAATGTCAGAATAAGTGATCCTCAGTAATAAAGTAGCTTTTGCCTCTGGAACTGCACCCAGCACAATGGTTGCTAGTGTGGCTGTGGAATGCCCACCAATCTGGGCTCTGGCTTGCTCTGCAGAAGAACCCTGCACTCCCAGGTGGCAGGACTGAGCTGGCAGCCCATCTCTAGTTTTCACTGTTTCCAAAGTTTTCTGCTTGTTGCAGAGCCTCCCTTTTTTCCTTCAGAATCTAGGTAAACTTTATCTTTGTGCATCATTAGATTGTATCACCGACTCCACGGTTTCATCTGCATTTCCAACCCGAGCGTGCAGAGATCTGCACCCATATTTCGTCCGCAATGTCCTCTCACTCCAGTCTCCACCTCCCCTAGTTTTTGCCATCTACAAGATGGCCAGCCTCTACTGGTCTTATTTGTAACATGCCGCAAATGAGCAAACAGCACATTAGAACATCAGTAAAGCAGAGATCCTCAGATAATCTTCATACAATGCAGGTTTATCCTAGCCAATTCTCTCAGTTCATTAAGCCGCATGTAAATGAGACTGAGGACACATTTTCATCTCTTCTGGGGCCAGTAAGCTCAGCTCAGGAAAAAAAAAAAAAATTCACATATAAATTATTTTTAATTTGCACCACTAATCCTAGATAATGACATGCAGATATTCACCAGCACATAGAAGAGGGACCAGGATAGGGAGGACGTGGCCCAGCAGAATCCATCCCCAGGACTAGAAAAGCCACAACAAACCACAGGTCCTCACAGAGGGTCACTGCCCACGTTCATCCATCATGGACCAGTCATTGCACGTGCACAGTCCTGACCCAACTGACTCAGAATACTCTGGTCTTCACCTGTGAGTCATGCCGGAGAAGTGGACCCCAATTCTCCCATACAGGTTTTGTAAATGTGTTTAATAATACGGGATCAGATAAGGAGAGGCAAACTCTGCCTTTGCCAGTTAATAATAATGAAAGGATCTGGGTCCTTGCCATGTGTGTGAGGAGGCTAGAAGAATCTGTTAAATTAGACTTAGGAGCTCGATGTGGTTAAAGCTGACAGAATGTTGAACTGTAGGGAAGCACAGGAAATGGCAAGAATGAGGTGCATCCAGGAGAGCTCCCTCCTTCTTTCTAATCCTGGCCCTTAACATACACAGTGCCGAAGCGCATGAGAAGGACTGGCCTTTATGAGGCTCAGGCAGGAGGAGACAGAGAGTAGAGAAGGCAGACAGATGACCTTCTGCCCTCAGGCTGAGAGCAGCCCCTCCCCACAGTGCCTTTTGGAATCTGACGCTGGGTGGGGTGCATCTCACATTCCTAACATGCTGAGTCCTGTCAGGCCTTGTCAAGGTGGCCTGGGGAGCTGCAGCACCTTTGTGTTTGCAAGACCAACACAGTCAGAGAGAGTGCCCAATAACAAACTAGGGAAAGAAAGTGAAGCCAAGGAGGTCAGAGGCCAAGGGGAGCATGCGAGCTCTGAATCACCTGCCAAGCAGCCTGGCTGAGGACTCTTCCTCTTTCAAGATTCTCAACCTATCATTGAAAGGAGTTACGTAAAACTGCTGGTTACTTCTTTTTAAAGGTATTCCTTGCCATTGAGTAAACTTTACATAGAGTAAACATTAGCTAGGAGAAAACTGGCAGACTTATCTAGGAAAAAAAATGGAGTAAATGGAATGAAAGGCAGAACACATATCTGAGACTTGCCATGCCATCAATGTGCATATATATCGACACGATACCTATGATGTAACTAAAATAGCTACGTTTAAATGTAACTCATTCTAATATCCAACCGCAGCATTTGGACTTGTTCTTGTGTTGTTAGAAGAGGCAGCAGGCACAGAGGGCACTTCACTCTGAAGCTCTCCTACTGACCAGCCCTTCCTTCCTCAGAGAGAAGGTGGGGCATCTCACCTTGCCTGCAAGGCCTGCACAAGCCTGTCATGCACACCTGATGGGATCCCAATGCCAGTGACCAGGGATTCCGAAGCCTTTTTTTTTTCTCTCTTTTTTTTTTTTGAGGAAGATTAGCCCTAACATATGCCAATCCTCCTCTTTTTCTGAGGAAGACTGGCCCTGAACTAACATCCATGCCCATCTTCCTCTGCTTTAAACATGGGATACCTACCACAGCATGGCTTTTGCCAAGCGGTGCCATGTCCTCACCCGGGATCCGAAGCGGCGAACCTCAGGCCGCTGAGAAGCAGAACCTGCGAACTTAACCGCTGAGCCACTGGGGCGGCCCCCTCGAAGGCTTTTTGATGAAACAAGGCAGGGGCCTCCCACCAAAAAATGTGGGTGTGAGTGTTTCAACTGGATTCAATGTTAAATCTGTTTGGAAAATTAAATTAAATCAAATCTGTTTGGACCAAATGAAGCTGTTTTAAAGGCTGAAAACTCTGTGTTTAATCTTCTAATTCATTTACCTAGAAAGTATACAAAATGTTTTTTTTCATTAAGATTTTTTTCTAGAGCATTGTAAGGTTCACAACAAAACTGAGAGGAAAGTACAGAGATTTCCCATATACCCCCTCCCCCACACATGCACAGCCTCCCCTATTATCAACATTCTCCATCACAGTGGTACATTTATTATAATTGATGAACCTACATTGACACAGAGTAATCACCCAAAGTCTGTAGTTCACATGAGGGTTCACTCTTGGTGTTCTACATTCTATGGGTTTGGACAAATGTGTAATGACATGTATTCACCATTATAGTATTATACAGAATAGTTTCAACATCCTAAAAATCCTCTATGCTCCATTCTCCATTCCTCCCCACCCTTCCCAATCCCTGGCAACTACTGATCTTTTTGCTGTCTCCATAGTTTAGCCTTTCCCAGAATGTCATAGTTGGTATCATACAGTGTGTAGCCTTTTCAGATTGGCTTGTTTCACTTACTAATATGCATTGAAGATTCCTCATGTCTTTTCATGGCTTGAGAGCTCATTTCATTTTAGCACTGAATCATTTCCCACTGTCTGGAAGCACCACAGTTTGTTTATCCATTCACCTACTGAAGGACATCTTGGCTGCTTCCTAGTTTTGGCAATCATGAATAAAGCTGCTATAAAAATCCATGTGCAGGTTTCTGTGTTTACATAAGTTTTCAGATCCTTTGGGTAAATATCAAGGAGCACAATTGCTGGACTGTATGGTAAGAATATGTTTAGTTTTGTAAGAAACCACCCAACCATCTTCCAAAGAGTCTATACCAATTTGCATTTCCATCATCAATGAATGAGAGTTCCTGATGCTCCACATCCTCATCAGCATTTGGTGTTATCAATGTTCCAGATTTTGGCCATTTTAATACATGTGTAGTGGTATCTCATTATCATTTTAATTTGCATTTCCCTGATGCCATATGATGTGGAGCATCTTTTCATAAGCTTATTTGCCACCTGTATATCTTCTTTGGCAAGGTGTCATTTAAGGTCCTTGGCCCATTTTTAAATTGGGTTGTTTTCTTATTGTTGAGTTTTAAGAGGTCTTTATATATTTTGGATAACAGTCCTTTATTAGATGGGTGTTTTGCAAATATTTTCTTCCAGTCTGTTATCTGTCTTCTCATTCTCTTGATGTTGTCTTTCATAAAGCAGAAGTTTTAATTTTAATGAAGTCTAGCTTATCAATTATTTCTTTCATGGATCGTGCCTTTGGTGTTGTATCTAAAAAGTCATTGCCATATCCCAGGTCATCTAGGTTTTCTCCTATGTTATCTTTTAGGAGTTTTTTGGTTTTGCAGTTTACATTTATGTCTGATCCATTTTGAGTTAATTTTTGTGAAGGGTGTAAGGTCTGTGTCTAGATTCATTCTTTTGCATATGGATGTCTAGTTATTCCAGAACATTTGCTGAAAAGATTATCTCTGCTCCATTGCATTGCCTTAGCTCCTCTGTCAAAGATCAGTTATATGTATGTAATTTATATATTTTGTATATAGTGTATATATAAGTACATAGAATATAATTTCTGGAATATTTATTCTGTTCCACTCATCTATTTGCTTATTTTTTCACCAATACCACACTGTCTTGATTACTGTAGCTTTATAATACATCTTGAAGTTGGGTAGCATCAGTCCTCCAACTTTGTTCTTCTTCAATATCATACTGGCTATGCTGGGTCTTTTGCCCCTTCATATAAACTTTAGAATCAGTTTGTCAATAGCCACAAACTAACTTTCTGGGATTTAGATTGAGATTGCATTGACTCTATGGATCAAGTTGGGAAGAACTGACATCTTGATTGTATTGAGTCTTTTTATCCATGAACATGGAATATCCCTCCATTTATTTATTTCATTCATCAGAGTTTTGTAGTTTTCCTTATATAGATATTGTACTTGTTTTGTTAGATTTATACCTAAATATGTCATTTTTGGGGGGGTGCTAATATACATGGTATTATGTGTTTAATTTCAAATTTCACTTATTTGCTGCTGGTATATAAGAAAAGAATTGGCTTTTGTATATTAACATTGTATCATTCAACCTTGCTACAATTACAAACTTCAAGAATGAAGTTTGAATATTTAAAGCTAAACTTTGCCCTTAGAAAAGGAGGTCAGGGCTCATCCCTGTCCCCTATGTCCTATGCCCCATCATGGTTACCTATGGGCACCGCCATCCGGATCATAATGGCCATATAGTTGAGTAACTAATCCTGAATATGCATCTTTCACTTAATTGGAATGTTCTTTAATTGATTATCATTTCACATCTCACAGTTAATATTACTACCTATTATGACTAATATCACTAGATAACTAGCACTGTCCACTTGTTTTACAAGCAATAACAATGCATTTAATCTTCACAGAAAACTTATAGGGTGTGTTCTTATATTTAGCCCATAGGAGATAAGTTGGTTCTGAGAGGTTAGGTGACTTCTCCAGATTGCCTCACTTGTTAAGTGATAGACTGATTCAAAAAAACACCTTAGTGACACCAAAGCCCATGTTTTTAACTGCTAAAAAATACTGCTGTATCTCACCAAATAAATGACCAGTAACAGACTGTCTCCTTAGAAAGCCATCAGTAAGCACTCAATAAATTGTGAAATAAACTGTGGAAACGGGGTTGGTCCCATGGCTGAGTGGTTAAGTTCGAATGCTCCACTGCAGGCGGCCCAGTGTTTTGTCGGTTCGAATCCTGGGCGCAATCATGGCACCACTGCCATGCTAAGGTGGCATCCCACATACCACAATTAGAAGAACCCACAACTAAGAATACACAACTATGTACCTGGGGGCTTTGGGGAGAAAAAAATAATAAAAAAAAAAACAACTGTGGAAACTTTGAGGTTCCACCTTGGTTGAAACTGTCTTCCATTCTATGTTAAAAACAAGCAAACAAACATCTCTGTATTCCTCTACTGCCAACACAGCTTGCACCATGAGTGTAGAAATAGATACTTACAGTAACTGAGTTTGAAGGTAGGCACTGTTGTGAAACATTACAAGATTGAGATGAAGTTTTAAAAGGTGCCCAAGGTTTGATCTTTGGAAATAGAACTTTATGGTATTGATTTCCTTAAGAATTTTTGTTCATAACCAGGAAGATGTACCCCAATAAAAAGAAGTTAAAATTACATGAAGCCTCTTACTAACTGTGGCCCATCATCATTATAGTGGTTGTTCTACTTCTCCTTCCCTTTGTTGAGGAAGTTTAGAAGCCTCCTCATGCTAAACAAATGACTTCATCAGACATTTGGTCTAAAATATTTTTCCTTATGTAATACTGACATTAAATGATGACATTAAATGGATTACATTGAAGTGAAGAGAGTGATAAAATTATAAGGGAATTAAAACACATGAATTAAAATGGGCAAGAGGAATCAAAGGAGGAATGGATAAACAAAATGTGTTAAATTGATACAACGCAATATTATTCAGTCTTAAAAAGGAAGGAAATTCTACACATATTACAACATGAATGAACCTTAAGGACGTTATGCTAAAAAAGATAAGCCAGTCACAAAAAGACAAATAGCATATGATTCCACTTATATGAAGTTCCTAAAGTAGTAAAATTCAGAGAGACAGAAAGTAGAACGTGGTTGCCAACAGCTGGAGGGAGGGCCAAATAGAGAGTTAGAGTTCCAGTTTGGGGAAGATGCAAATGTTCTAGAGATAGACGGTGGTGATGGTTGCCCAACAACGTGACTGTGCTTAACACTACTGAACTGTACACATGAAAGTGCTTAACATGTTCTTTAAAATTCCATTATGATAGCAGACAATAACACCTCAAAAGAAATGCTGCTATAAATATATTTTCTATAAGAAGAAACTCATCCTATAACTAGGATTCCAGTCATTTCTTTCCCCAAATTTTTAGTGGATATTCTGTAAACAAAGCTAATATTTTAACAAATCATTTCTGCTCACTTAAAGAGAGGTGAAGAGCTGAGGGAACCAGCCCAGAATTTCAGGTACCTGCTAATCTAAACAACTGACGACTAAGCTGAAACATTAGCTGAACAATGTCAAAGTACTCAATTCCAACTGGTATATACCATTATGCCATTTTGATGTCCCACTGGTTCCTCAGGTGGCTGTTGCTGCTGGAATTACTTTTCTTTCTCTCTGGGACCTTGGAAGGCAGGGTCTACAGAGTGGCATGGGTTTATTTTTTCTATAATTGACATTAGCTTGAGAAAAACTGCATTTTACAGATCAATTTTCCTCTCATCCCTTGGGTGTAGCCCCTAAAGCCTTCTGTTCTATTTTTCAAAAGAAACCCAGGGCCGAGACTGAAGGGATCTTCTGAGCCCAACAAGAAGTGCCACCTTTGCCACTGATGGGTCAGTCTCCAGGATCTTACAAAGACCTCTGAACAGTCTGTGATGATAAAAATGAATTAGCTTCTCATGGGTTTGCCATGGCAAATCATCCAGAAGAAAGTCCAATGCAGGCAGCCCTGTAGGAGAACATCCTCAGTGTGGTGGTTTAGGCAGATAGATGATAGATGCTTGCTTATGATCAGTGGGAGGCATGGAGCTTGGAAGACACAGGGCTGGGTTGGGTCCCTGTTCTGTGCTTACCGTTTATGTGACTAGACAAGTTCATTAAACTCACTAAGCCTCAATTTTCTTGTTTTTAGGATGGGTAAATAAACATCCCAATATCATAGGGTTGGTATGTGTATTTAACGAGAGAATTCATGCAAATTCATGAATAGTTATTAAGTCATTCAAATAAGTACAAAGGCAAATTTTAGATGGGAAAGCAGGAGAGGCTGGACAGTGGGGTGGAGTTGAATGTATCTAACTTGTATCATTCTGCACAGAAGGCATGGGGATATTTAACTGGTCGGTCTCACTAGTCTTACAGAAAAAATGTCACTCTAAATTGTACTCTCAACTCAATAATAAGAGGAAAAATATTTTAGGATAAGCTGTTAGTCATTTTTCAATGTGTCTGTGTATAGTTACAGAGCAATACCCTTCAGACTTGATTCAACATGACTACACTATGAAGAGATACATCTAAAGAATTGTATTCTAGTTTAGGAGTATCTAAACCCTTTGAAGTGTGTTTATTTTTAGGACAGGAGCTCCTTTTGCTTCATGCATTATTTGTTTCCTAAGCAGTATTTCTCTCTTACATCAAAAGGCTTATTTATCACACAGTAAATGACTTTCCAGCTACAGTTGAAGTGTCTCATTTTTATATTAATTTTTTGTAGGTTGTTAAATAATGAATCATGGCACCGCTTCTCTGATCTAGTAAGTGAGGGCGAAGAGCAGGGAATCTAGAGGCAGATTCACTCCTGGGAAGCCTCGGGACTCCCTTGAGCATGCGGAGCCTCAGTTTCCTACTCTGCAAGAACAGTTTCCTAATACTTCTCCCCTTGGAACTATTCCATGGATGTGGTCTGTGTGGCGCCGGCCGAATGGCCACTCATGTAAACCTCTGAGGAGCCAGATCTAAGCTGGAGATTCTGTGAACTTAAATTGCTCAAGTTTTGATTTAATTTAACTTTTGTTTTCTGAGTTTCAAACTCCTAGAAACTTAGAAACACCAAATAGAAATAGAGTTGCAATAGACAATATTGCCAATGGCATCAAAATGTTATGAGAGCGTAAGAGCAGGCAGCAGACAGAATGAGATAACAAGAAGATGCAAGACATCAGAGAGCTCCCACCTCGGGAGCCATTGGCACTGAGGCCAGCACCACAGCCATGCCGGAGGACCCTTCAGGCACCACAGGGCGCCACAGGGCACCACTTAGCCCCAACCAGCCCTCTGTTCAAGGACCACAGAGCAATTTATAGTCAATGATCTGTTTTTGAGAGGGCAGAATTGCAAAATACATTTTAGAAAGAGGGCTACCAAAAGGGTAGAATTAAATCTATCAATGTAGCTTGGAGACAATGTGTATTACAGTGTACTACCTGGTTCCTTGTGATTCTGGAGCTTGGCTCCATTCTTCCTTGGTTTCCGTGGAAGGCTCCGTGTTTCACAGATCTGGTGAAGAGCTGACAGAAGCAAGATGAGGCACTGACCATATGTATGTGATCAGACACTAAAGACGCAATATCTTTCCTCTCAGTGGGCTCATGTGCAGATTCGTGTGACTGGAAAATCCACATGCAGGCATGCCCGGCCTTGGTGTTCCCTCACTGGCTCACTTCCGTCTGTGTCCTTTTCTACCTCTGGCTTCCACAGTAACAAAAATATATTCCCTGACAGGCTCAGAGATGGCCTGGGGTACTTCTCCAACCCTTCTTTTATTTCTACTTTCTGGTACACAGGAAAATGGTCCCTAAGGAGATACTTTAATCATGGATCTTGGAGAGATCAGTGTGAGAGAAAATAGGGCATATTTACCTAGAAACCTGACCTTCTGGTCTGCTCTGATGAATGACCCTCATCAAACAAAGTGCTCAGGCCAGCGCTGTCTCCACCTAGGCCCTCCATGAATCCCTGGGGAGTGGGTGCAGGATCTGCATGGATCCTTTCTGGGCGGCAGGAGTCTCATTCCTCCTGATCTGCTGTCACTTGACTTCAAAAATGTCAAAATTTAAACTTTGAAGCCGAACCATGTTCTATTGCAATCATATTTTCTGAGAATGAGCAGTAAGTGTTAGTAATATTCTCTATTATGCTTACCTATTATCAAAGGAAATACAAGAGTGGCATCCTTCATAGGTGACAACTCATTAGAAGTGCAATTCTGCATCACCCTAGATTGTGAGTGTGAGAGTGAGCATATACTCGTGCCTGTGTTTGTGTGTGCAGGGGTGTGCATGTGATGGAAAAAGAATGCATACAACTGCAGGCAGCGCAAAGCTGGGAGGAATCCCTGGCTGGGAGAAGACAGGGAGATGTACCACTGAACGCTATGGGAACCAGAAAGTTTAAAGTCTCCTGTGTGGGGGAAAATGTGTTCAAGAATACTCTTCCTACTAAAATCTTTTTTTTTTTTTTTTTTTTTGGCATTCATGAAATAGAGACCATCTGTGTGGTCTGCAATTTGGAGAGAAAAGTTCAAAAAGAATTACAGGTGTTTCTGGAGGCTGAGGAGAGAAGGAGGAAACCTTTCCCTTGCTTTAGCTACCTGTCAACATTCACCTCAATTCTGGCTCCTTCCTGGGGCTCACGTGGCCTCTGTCTGGTGGCCTTCAAAGAGAGGCTCTCCTAGGCAGGTTTGGTCAGCCCATGGTCACCTGAGCCTGATGTCCAGCCCCTACAGAGGAACTTGGTGGAACCCACAGATTGGACCTTTTCCTTATCCTAAGAGTCATCCCTGACCAACGTTTCCAAGCCTCAAAGATGCAAAGTTACTTATATAGACCAAAACTGTCAAGAAGATACAGTTCCAAGTATTTAAAAACACTCTAACAAGTGCTGGTGATGATGTGGAGAAAAGGGAACCCTTGTGCACAGTTGATGGGAATGTAAATTGGAGCAGCCACTTTGGAAAACAGTACGGAAGTCCTTCAAGAAAATTAGAAATAGAACTACCATTCAGTCCAGCAATTTCACTCTTGGGTATTTACCTGAAGAAAAAAAATATTAATTCAAAAAGACATATGCACCCCTATGCTCATTGCAGCATTATTTACAGTAGCCAAGATATGGAAGTAACCTGTGTCCATTAATAGGAGAGTGGATAGAGAAGGTGTGGAGTATTATTACACAGCCATAAAAAGTGAAATCTTGCCTGAGGTTCTCGTCAAGATGGCGCTGTGAACAGCCGTTGAACTCGCCTCCTCCCACAAACACAACCAGGTTACAACAATTTTAGGAAGAATAACCCTGGATTGAAAACTGAAAACTGGATAAAAAGAACCCCCACAACAAGGGACAGTCCTGACAAAAGCAGAAGAGGCAGTAACTCCTGCCAGAGAGGAAAAAAGCCACCTTTGGGAGCAGTGGAGCTTCTCAGCTGGCCAGGCGGGAGCCAACCTAAGGTACGCAGCCCTCCCTGGAGGAGTGAGGTCCAGAGTGGGGGCAATACTGCTATAACCATCCTTCGGACTCAGCCCAACTGAGAGGGGGGTCTTACTGTCTGGCTTTGCTGGCTATTAACTGCAGCGAGGACACCGCAGAAAAGCTATTGGCCGAAAGCCAAAAAGATCCGGGTCTTAAAGGACCCACACACAAACTCACTCATTGCAACAACCTAGAATCACCAGAGAGAAGGCTGACTGTCCTTTGGTGAAACGAGACTCACCTGGTGGGCTCTGGGGGCATCTTGGTGAGAGGAGGATCCTCTCCTGAGATTGAGACATTGGTGGGGCCCGTTGTTCTGAGCTGGTCCAGGCGTGCTGATACGGACACAGGTGGGGGCTATTGAGGTGCGTCTCCTGGGCTGTTAGCCCAGGGGTCTGCCAAGCCCACTAGAGCACAGATTTAATCCAGTTCAGCCAGGGCAGGCAACCCGCCCTAGGGACTGGCCCCACCTAACAGCAAGCCCTCAGGCTACTTTTCAGCCTGCATTGACTGAGTGCCTTGATCCTCTACAGGCAGGCAAAGGTGTCTGCCTCTGTGGGGCAGCGCTTGTGTGAGGACCAGATGAACTGTGGGGGGCAGTGGGGCAGAGGTGGGGGCCTCTGCAGTGTGGTGGTGGGGTATGCTCCAGGGGGTTGAGAAGTGTGCACGGACCAGGACTGTGCTGACAGTGTATGTGGTCCAGTGGGGGGTGAGGCTTATCAGCGGCAGAAGACTTGTGTTTCACAAATAGCCATAAAAAGTATCAGCCCCACCTTCCAAAGCCTGAAACAACTGAGTGCCTCCATGCCAAGGGATAGCCCTACTCAGCTGCACTCCTAAGAGAACTGACATCAGCCTTGTTGGCCTGAGGCCTATCACAACTGTACGCCCCTGAGCCTAGCAACCAGCTACACTGGGTACCAACCCAATTAAGAGGACAATTGCAATAAGAGTGTGCTAATAGGCAGGACCAAGATGGCGGAGTGAGTGGTCTTCTTCGTCTCTCCCTCATCGAATCTACAACTAATTGGACATTCACCGATTAACAAAGGATATCCAGATAGCATCTCAAGACACCTAAGAGTCTCATGCTACTATACATCGGAAGGCGGATAGACTTCCCCCCAGGAGGAGGTGGAAATAGGTGAAAACTCTCCGACCACCAACCCCCGGACAGCCTAGTTCCTGCAGGAGGCTCTCTTCCAGCGGACTCCCCCATAGCATTGCCACACACCGAGGGTGGGAGTGTGCACTCACCAATGGAAAGACGGTGGAAACAGGTGACAACAGCCCTACTCAAGGCCCCCGCGATTACACCTAAGCCCAGGGGTATCCCCAGGGTCCCGCACCCACTGGCAGGGAAGGCCTCTGCTCGCCATTAGCAGGGAGGCTCCGCCCAGAATCCAGAACAAAGGGAAGCTCCCGTGGGCGGATTCCACGGCATGGCACCCGACCGGAAGCTGCTGCTGGGCCCACAGTCTCTGGCGCACGGGTCAGTGCAGGGGGCGTCCGGACTGCCTGTGGACATGCTTGGGGACATGGTTGGAGGTCCAGTGCCTGGCTCTGCAGCCTGGGGGAAGGCTCCAGGGTCCTGCACCTCCCCAGCAGGGAAAGCCTCTGCTCACCATTAGCAGGGAGGCTCCACCCAGAATCCAGAACAAAGGGAAGCTCCCGCTGGGCGGATTCCCTGGCACTGCACCAGACCGCCAGCTGCTGCTGGGCCCACGGTCTCTGGCGCACGGGTTGGGGCAGGTGGTTCCCGGACTTCCCGTGGATGTGCTTGGGGACTGGGGGGAGCTCCAACACCCGGCTCTGTGGCCCAGGGGGATGCTCCAGGGTCCCGCAACACCCAAGCAGGGAGGGCCTCTGCTCGCCATTGGCAGGGAGGTCCTGCCCAGCATTCGGAACACCAGGAAGCTCCCTAGAGCAGAATTCCCCACAAGGCAGCAGCTTACAAGCCACCGCGAGGCCCACAGACTCTGGCCATGTCCCAGATGAGGCAAGGGGCTCCCAGAGATCCCGTGAGAGTGGAGTGGGGCAGAGTGGAGCTCCGATGAAACAGCTACGTAGCCCAGGGGGGATCTCCAGGTTCCTACAGCAGCCTCAGCGAAAGCCTCTGCACAGCACTAGTGGAGAGGTCCCAACTGGCAATCGCAAGGTGGGAAGGCACTGGGGCAAAAGTAGCACAGCTAGGTGAGCTAACAACAGACTGCAGAAGATACCCATAGCTCTGCTGGGACCTATAGTGGACAAGTGTGTTCTTGTGGGCTCTGTTAGAGACAAAGCAGCGATTATAGGTGATCCTGCTCCTGGCTGCTGGGAAAGCCTACAACACTGCGGCAGACCACAAGGAGGGAGTGCGTCTAAGTGGGATGCAACAGTAGGCACCAGCAGCCTGAGGCCCCCTTGCGATTGCCGCCACAACCGACGAGGGACCCCACAGGACCACTGTGACAATGAGGAGGGGTCCAGGTCCAGTCAGTAACAGCTGACAGGGTTCCTTGTTGGTGCAGTCTAAACAGCCACCCCGCCACACACCACTCACAACAAGTGGAATCAGCGACTAAACTCTATCTCTATGCGGAGACACAAATCCACGCCATCAAGCAGTATGAAAAAATATATTAAATCTCCAGAGCAGAAGGAAAATGATAAGCACCCAGAAAACAATCCCAAAGACAATGAAATCTATAACCTAAATGATGATTTCAAAACTGCCATTACTAAAAAACTCAACAAGTTAAAACAGAATTCACATAGACAACTCAATGAGTTCAGGAGCTATGTCACAAAAGAGATTGATGCTATAAAGAAGAACCAATTAGAAATACTGGAGATGAAGAACAAAATGGAGGAGATTAAGAAAAATCTGGACTCTCTGAACAGCAGGGTCAATAATATGGAGGAGAGAATTAGCAATTTGGAGGATAGGAATATAGAAATGCTGCAGACAGAGGGGGAGAGAGAAGTAAGACTAAAAAGAAATGAAGAAACTCTCTGAGAATTATCTGACTAAATTAGGATATGCAACATAAGGATTATAGGTATACCAGAGGGAGAAGAGAAGGAGAAGGGGGCAGAAGGCCTGTTCAAAGAAATAATAGCTGAGAACTTTCCAAACTTGGGAAGAGAAATGGAACTCCATGTGACAGAAGCCAATAGATCTCCAAACTTTATTAATGCAAGAAGACCAACCCCAAGGCATATAGTAGTGAAACTAGCAAAAGTCAACAACAAAGAGAAAATACTAAGGGCAGCCAGGCAGAAGAAAATAGCTTACAAAGGAAACCCCATAAGGCTATCAGCAGATTTCTCAGGAGAGACCTTACAGGCTAGAAGAGATTGGAATGAAATATTCAAAACTCTGAAGGACAAAAATCTGCAGCCAAGAATACTCTACCCAGCGGAAATATCCTTCAAATATGATGGAAAAATAAAAACTTTCCCAATAAACAAAAGTTAAGGGAGTTCATCGCCACAAAACCTCCTCTCCAAGAAAAGCTCAGGAAGAACCTCATTCCTGAAAAATCAAAAAAAGGAAAGGGGTTACAAAATCCAGAGCAAAGGAGATAATCAGAAGGACAATAACACAAAGTAACAGCTCTCCATCAGGACAAAATGCAAAAGAACTGGAAAACAAGTGATGAAATGGCAACAGTAGGCCCCCACGTTTCAATAATCACTCTAAACGTGAATGGATTGAACTCTCCAATCAAAAGGCACAGAGTGGCACGATGGATCAAATAACAAGATCCAACAATATGCTGCCCCCAGGAAACACACCTCAGCCCAAAAGACAAACACAGACTCAAAGTGAAGGGATGGAAGACAATACTCTAATAATGATCAAAAGAAAGCAGGTGTTGCCATACTTATATCAGACAAAGTAGACTTCAAAGTAAAACAGATAAAGAAAGACAAAGAGGGGCAGTATATAGTGATAAAAGGGAAGCTCCACCAAGATGACATAACACTTATAAATATATACACACCTAACACAGGAGGACCAAAATTCGTAAAGAAACTATTAAAAAAACTAAAAGGAGACATCAACAGCAATACAATAATAGTAGGGGAACTCAACACCCCACTAACACCAATGGACAGATCATCCAGACAGAAAATCAACAAGGAAATTATAGAATTTAATGAAAAATTAGATCAGATGGACCTAATAGATATATATAAGACACTTCATCCAAAAACAACAGGTTACACATTCTTCTCAAGCGTGCATGGAACATTCTCAAGGATAGACCATATCTTGGGAAGCAAAGCAAGCATCAATAAGTTCAAGAGGGTTGAAATAATATCAACTATCTTTTCTGATCATAATGCTATGAAACTAGAAATCAACTACAAGAATAAAGCTGGGAGAGGGCCAAAAATGTGGAGACTAAACAACATGCTACTGAACAAACAATGGATGATTGAAGAAATTAAAGAAGAAATCAAATATTATCTGGAGACAAATGAAAATGAAAACACACCGTACCAAATCATTTGGGACGAGGCAAAGGCAGTCCTAAGAGGGAAATTCATTGCAATACAGGCTCACCTCAATAAGCAAGAAAAATCTTACATAAACAACCTCAAATGACACCTAACAGAATTAGAAAAAGAAGAACAAACAAAGCCCAAAGTCAGTAGAAAGAGAGAAACAATAAAAATTAGAGCAGAAATAAACGATATTGAAACAAAAAAGACAGTAGAAAGGATCAATGAAACAAAGAGTTTGTTCTTCAAAAAACTTAACAAAATTGACAAACCCTTAGCCAGACTCACTAAGAAAAAAAAGAGAGAAGTAAATAAATAAATAAATAAATAAATAAATAAATAAATAAATAAAATTAGAAACGAGAGAGGAGAAATCACAACAGATACCAAAGAAACAGAAAGGATCATAAGAGAATACTATGAAAAACTATATGCCAACAAATTGAACAACCTAGAAGAAATGGATAAATTCATAGACTCATACAACCTACCCAAACTGAATCAGGAAGAAATAGAGAATCTGAATAGACTAATCACAAGTAAAGAGATAGAAACAGTAATCAAAAACCTCCCCAAAAATAAGAGTCCAGGACCAGATGGCTTCTCTGGAGAATTCTACCAAACATTCAAAGAAGATTTAATACCTATCCTTCTCAAACTATTTCAGAAAATAGAGGAACATGGAGCACTCCCTAATACATTCTATGAAGCCAACATCACCCTGATCCCCAAACCTGAGAAGAACAACACAAAGAAGGAAAACTACAGGCCATTATCACTGATGAATATAGATGCAAAAATCCTCAACAAAACTTTGGCAAACCAAATACAACAATATATCAAAAAGATTATACACCATGATCAAGTGGGATTTATACCAGGGACACAGGGATGGTTCAACATCCACAAGTCAATCAACGTGATTCACTACATTAACAAAATGAGAAATAAAAACCACATGATCGTCTCAACAGATGCTGAGAAAGCATTCAACAAGATCCAACATCCATTTATGATAAAAACCCTCAATAAAATAGGTATAGAAGGAAAGTACCTCAACATAATAAAGGCCATATATGACAAATCCACAGCCAACATCATACTCAATGGACAAAAACTGAAACCCATCCCTCTCAGAACAGGAACAAGACAAGGGTGCCCACTTTCACCACTCTTATTCAACATAGTACTGGAGGTTTTGGCCAGAGCAATTCAGCAGGAAAAAGAAATAAAAGGAATCCAAATAGGCAATGAAGAAGTAAAACTCTTGCTGTTTGCAGACGACATGATCTTACATATAGAAAACCCCAAAGAATCCATCAAAAAACTATTAGAAACAATCAACAACTACAGCAAAGTTGCAGGGTATAAAATCAACATACATAAATCAGTAGCATTTCTATAGCCTAACAATGAACTAACAGAAAAAGATCTCAAGAACTCAATCCCATTCACGATCGCAACAAAAAGAATAAAATTCCTTGGGATAAATTTAACCAAGGGAGTGAAAGATCTATACAACAACAACTACAAGACCTTCTTGAAAGAAATCGATGACGACATAAAGAGATGGAAAGACATTCCATGCACATGGATTGGAAGAATAAACATAGTTAAAATGTCCATACTGCCTAAAGCAATCTACAGATTCAACGCTATCCCAATCAGAATTCCAATGTCATTCTTTAGAGAATCCTAAAATTCATATGGGGCAAGAAAAGACCCCGAATTGCTAAAGCAATCCTGAGAAAGAAGAACAAAGCTGGAGGCATCACAATCCCTGACTTCAAAACACACTACAAAGCTACAGTAATCAAAGCAGCATGGTACTGGTACAAAAACAGATGCACAGACCAATGGAACAGAATTGAAAGCCCAGAAATAAAACCACACATCTATGGACAGCTAATCTTTGACAAAGGAGCTGAGGGCCTACAATGGAGGAAAGAAAGTCTCTTCAACAAATGGTGCTGGGAAAACTGGACAGCCACATGTAAAAGAATGAAAGCCAACCATTCTTTTTCATCATTTACTAAAATAAACTCAAAATGGATCAAAGACCTAAAGATTAGGCCTGAAACAATAAGTCTTCTAGAAGAGAATATAGGCAGTACACTCTTTTACAGCAGCTTCAAAAGAATCTTTTCGGACACCATAACCCCTCACATGAGGGAAACAATAGAAAGAATAAACAAATGGGACTTCATCAGACTAAAGACCTTCTTCAAGGCAAGGGAAAACAGGATAGAAACAAAAAAAAAAGCCCACTAATTGGGAAAAAATATTCACAAGTTATTTATCCGACAAAGGGTTAATCTCCATAATATACAAAGAACTCACACAACTCAACAATAAAAACTCAAACAACCCAATTACAAAATGGGCAGGGGACATGAACAGACATTTCTCCAAAGAAGATATACGGATGGCCAACAGACACATGAAAAGATGCTCATCATCACTAATCATCAGGGAAATGCAAATCAAAACTACACTAAAATATCACCTTACACCTGTTAGAATGGCAAAAATATCCAAAACCAAGAGTGAGAAATGTTGGAGAGGCTGTGGAGAAAAGGGAACCCTCATACACTGTTGGTGGGAATGCAAACTGGTGCAGCCACTATGGAAAACAGTATGGAGATTCCTCAAAAAGTTAAGAATAGAAAATACCTTATGACCCAGCCATCCCACTACTGGGTATCTATCCTAAGAACCTGAAATCAACAATTCCAAAAGTTCCATGCACCCCTATGTTTATCACAGCATTATTCACAATAGCCAAGTCATGGAACTAACCTAAGTGCCCAGCAACTGATGATTGGATAAAGAAGATGTGGTATATATATACAATGGAATACTACTCAGCCATATAAAAGGACATGGTCGTCCCATTCACAACAACATGGATAGACCTTGAGGGTATTATGTTGAGCGAAATAAGTCAGACAGAGAAAGACGAACTCTGTATGACTCCACTCATAGGTGGTAGTTAACATATGGTCAAAGAGAGCTGATCGGTGGTTGCCATGGGAAAGAGGGGTGGGGGTAGGGCACTAGGAGTGAAGTGGTGTACGTACAACATGACTAATAATGATGTACAACTGTAATTTCATAAGGATGTTAACTTTCATAACCTTAATAAAAAAAAAAGTGAAATCTTGCCATTTGTGACAACACAGATGGACCTACCAGGTGTTATGCTAAGTGAAATAAGTCAGACAGAGAAAGACAAACGTAATATGATATCACTTATATGCAGAACCTAAAAAACAAAACAAACAAAAAAAGATACAAAACAGCACAGACACAGAGAAAAAATCGGAGATTGCTGGGGGCAGGTGGGGTGTGGGGATCAGATGAAACTTGTGAAGGGGATTAAGAGGTACAAACTTCCAGTTATAAAGTAAATAAACCAGGAGCCAGCCCAGTGGCATAATGGTTAAGTTCGCGCACTCGGCCTCGTTGGCCTGGAGTTCACAGGTTCCGATCCCAGGCACAGACCTAGCACCACTCGTCAAGCCACGCTGTGGCAGCATCCCACATAAAATGGAGGAAGATTGTCACAGATGTTAGCTCAGGGCCAATTTTCCTCACAATAAATAAAAATAAATAAATAAATAAATAAAATAAACCAAGGAGATATAATACACAGCACAGGGAAGATAGTCAACAATACTGTGACAAACTTAAAGGGGGACAGAGGGTAACTAGACTTATTGTGATGATCATTTTGTAATGTTTATAAATATCTCATCACTGTTGTATACCTGAAACTAACATAACGTTGTACGTCAATAATACTTCAATAAAATAAATACCTATAAATAAATAAATACATAAATAAAAACACTATGGCCCACTGTCCTGTGGCAGGTGGCCATCTGTTTGTTGATAAGAACAGCTGTTCTTTTTGTTTGGCCTAAATTTCTTTTTCTCTCTCTCTCCCTCCATCCTTCTCCCCACTGTCTTCCTTTCTCTATCACTCTCTCTTTTTTCTCTGTCCTACTTTCTGTGTTTCTTCTGTGTTGCTTCCTCCCTCTCTCTTCCCATCTCCCTTTCTCACTCACACACACACAAATACACATACACTAGCTGGTTAGATGCTCAACCCCTGTACTCCATTGACATCTTATATTGTGTTCTGTCAGCTGACCTCACTATGCCCGAGTCTGCCTGGGTGTTTGCTTGTCTAACTCTCTTCCTGACATGTCCACATTTATGGGTCAGTAGCCATGCCCTGCAGCTGTACATCCAAAGGACACAACACACTGCCAGAGACCCAACAGGTACTCAATAAGAACAATTTCTTTTTAATCTCTTCTTTAGAAATCAAAGCAGATGCAGTTAGCCAAGCAGCAGCCAGGAGCTAAAGACAAATATTCTGCTCTATTTCTCCTCTCCACTTTATATTTGTTTGGATTAGTGGGGATTATTCCAGGGGAGATGTGTAGAGATCGCTGGGTATATATACAGAATGTGGAAGATGCTGCTCTCTGTGTTTCATAAAGTATGGATGAGCTAAAAAGCTGGAGACAGTTAAAAGGAGTAGGAAATGTAGGCAACATCAATAAAAAATTTAAAATGAAGTAAATCTCCAAGCCCTAAATGAGGACTTTTGTGAGGAGTGATGGATATAGCCCAGGGGTAGCACACTAGGGCTCTCGGGTCAAGTACACCCTGAGGGCTATTTTTGTAAATAAAGTTTCACTGCGACACAGCCATGCCCACAATTTACACATGGTCCATGGCTGCTTTCACTACAAGGGCACAGATGAGCAGTGGCAACAGAGATCCAATGGTCTACAAATCCTAAAGCACTTACTGTCTGGACCTTTCCAGGAAACTTTTCTTACTCCCCCCTTTAAGAGGTAAAAAGGGTCACTCCTTTGCCTTCTCTTGCCAGAATGCAAGCTCCTTGAAGGAGGGGTCTGCATCTGCTGTGTTCAGTGATGTGTTTCGAGCTAGAGAAGTGATGCCACATATGAAGCACTTGACAGACAGCAGATACACTCTGAACACTTGATTAACATGCCACTGTCTGGAAATACATACATGATTTTCTCATTTGTTTCATGTAAAATTCCCAAAAGGGAGCATATATTTTAAGAGTGAAGAGTGATGAGACAGTGTTTCTAGTTTGGCTCATAGAATTCAACCTCATAGTATAGTCAGATGATTTATAGTGAGAGGGAAAGCCATACCAGCTCCATATGAATTAAATTTAAATGTAACATATCAATAGTCTCACACAGACCATGTCAGCCAATAAACCTTACTGAATTATATCTGCTCCAACTTCTTTGTTTTAGGGTCACAGAGAAGCTGGTAAACATTCGTCCCACTCTTCCTTTGCTTTGTTTTTGTTTGGGAGAGGTGGAGGAAATGCCCTAGGATTAGAGAGAATGAAAGAAAGATGTGAAGGAGAGAGGGAGGAGGGATTGAGGGAGGGAAGAAGAGAGAAAGAGAGGAAGGAAGGAAGAAAAAGAAGAAAGGAAAGAGGAAGGGAGGGAAGGAAGGGAGAAATAAAGGAGAAAAAACCAAAGTTGAAGTGGTGGGTATTTCAGTTGGGGCAGTAGTCTTCACTCTCCCAGTGGAAGACACATTCTCTTTCACTCAAGTACCATCAGAAGAGATTCAAGTTAATCTTGGCATTGACATCTGGCCTGGAAAATCTTGCTTTGTTGCAGTAAGAAAGAAATTCAGTTTAAAACAAAAGTGTATCACCTCCAGGACCAGACTAATATAATTGTTGTTGTAGGGGAGGGAGAACATTTCCTCTACTCTTCTTCTTGTTTTTTGTTTTTTTTTTTTGAGGAAGATTAGCCCTGAGCTAACTACTGCCAGTCTTCCTCTTTTTTGCTGAAGAAGCCTGGCCCTGAGCTAACATCCGTTCCCATCTTCCTCTACTTTATATGTGGGACACCTACCACAGCATGGCATGCCAAGGGGTGCCACGTCTGCACCCAGGATCTGAAGCGGTGAACCCTGGGCCACCGAGGAGCAGAATGTGCAAACTTAACCACTGCACCACTGGACCGCCCCATCTTCTACTCTTCTAAGTTTTTCTGGCTGGTCCAAGAATTAAATTGACATGAGACAGAATAACAGAAAAAAATCAAACAAAGTTTAATGACATGTACCTCCCATATACACGGTAGAAATGCAGGAAAATTAAGTAACTTTCCAAAATGACTGAAGCCAACACCTTAAATACCATCTTCAAGGAAAGACAAAGGAGGATGTTGAGGGTGTGGTTTGGGACTTTGAAGGGGAGGAAGGCAATTCACATGGAGAGGGAAAAGCAAATGTTTTGTAAACAAATGTCTGCCATGCCTTGTAGATACGATAGGATGTGGAGAGGACTCTGATCTCTAGGACCCGTTGAGTCTCTCCCCCACAACACTTAGACAATATTCTAAGACCACATCTCTGGTGATAGCTCTGTTCCTATTATAGACCATCTATCTAACTTATTCTTAGGCAATTAAGGGGAAGGTGAAAGAAAAACTTCCTGAGTCTTTTGTTTCTTAAAAATAATCATCCTAATACAATCCTCATGCTACAGAGACACATTTTGGGTGGCAATTTTGTTACCCTTCCCTGTCACTTTAACTACACAATTGAAAACCAAAGCAGTGGGTCAATACGTGGTGCTTTTGTTCTGATAAGCATTAGCTCCATCTATCCTTTCTTTTGAGACAGCTTCCATATGCATATGTGGCATTTAATTCTATGTGCTCTACTGGACACCAGCCTCAAGCATAAGCATGAACTTTGCTGCTCTGTTTCTTGACAGCATCACCTGTGAGGGTCTCTCCTTCCAGGGTATACTCAGCTGCCCCTTCATCTGAATCACCTTGAAGATCACGTAAATACTCACTTAAAGAAAATAACAATTAAAGAAAAGAAGTGGCTACTTATTTTGCTGAGAGTGGCATCAGTATTCTCTTCAACAAGCCCTCCTATAAATACCAACTTCTTCTTGCTTACATAATGGAACAAAGAGGCCAGTTTCACCATGAAAGCTGTTTGTGGTAGAAGCAGGTAGCTAACATTGAATTTTATGTGGAATGGATTTTTCATTCTTTCTGGAGTTTCATATAAGTAGATAACTTGAAGAAACCAAGAATATTCATTCCATCCACTCTTCCCACCCCATGCTTCCTATTGGAGAGACACCTGCCTTTTACCATGTAACAGCTGTGTGTTCTTGGGATACTCGTCTCATCTCACTTTAAAGAATAGCAATAACACTAAAACCAGCAACAACAATAGCTAAAACACTTATGGAATGCTCACTGTACTCAACACCTCATGCTGAGAGCTTTTGTGCATCACCTCCTTTAAGCTTCACAACAACCTTGAGAGTATTGCTCATATTTCATGGATGAAGTGCTACAGTCCAGAGGGTCAAGGACTAGGCTGAGCTGGGACTTGTACCCAGGGCTGACTCCTCCATAACTTTGGGGGTCTTCATCTCTTCATATGCCTGTTGCCTCTTTGGATTATTATGAGGATTAAATGAGATGATGCATTTTAGGACATAACGCAGAGCCTGGAACAGAGTAGCCAGGTAGACATTATTATTAAATTAAATAATAAGATCATCTTATGAACATACTGAACTGTGAGATTTTCAGTTTAGGAAGAGAGAAGGTGGAGAGGCAGTTTGGAGCACATTTCAGAAACAGGAGCCTTTAATTCCCTGGGGAGGAGGTTATACATAATTTGATAGACAAAAGGAAGACAATGAAGCATTTTGAGCAAAGAAATGGCAAGAAGGGCACTCTGCTTCCAGCAAGGAGCTGGCTGTGCTGGGAGCTTTTTATGGAGTAGAGTTTGAGCAGACAGCAGGTGGGCATGGCAGATGGGGCCTGGAGGAAGGAAAGTAGAAACAAGAGGGCTCTGGCCCAAGCAGGGGAAGTATGGCTTCGGCAATAGCTCAAACGTTAAGGGCCTTTACAACCGGTATAGCTAATAGGGTGCCATTTATAAGAAGAGGAAAATCAGACAAGAGAGCTGACCAGGAAGGTGTACACAAGGCTAGGAGAGAGCTAAAATCCCACTCCACCCATCTGCAATGAGGCATTTGGGTCAGCACTCTGCTTTTGCCAGCGTAGTGTCAGTGTGCCAAAGGGAAGCTAAACATACATTGCAACCTGGCTTTTGCACTACACCTCCACAGGGGAATGCTTGCTAAAAGAAATTAAACAGGCTACAGAGTTTCATAATGTAATATCCAAAGTTTCCAGACTATGACAAAAAATTACTCATCATACTAAGAACCAGAAAATCACAAGATGTATGAGAAAAGATGATCAACAAATGCCAACATTGAGATGAATCAGATGTTAGAATTATCTGATGAGGATTTTAAAGCAGTCATCATAAAAATGCTTCGACAAGCAATTATAAATTCTCTTGGAAGAAATTTTTTTAAAAAACAGAAAAGCTCAGTAAATAACCAAATGGAAATTATTATAAAATACAATAAACAAAATTTTAAAAATTTACTGAATGGGTTCAATAGTAGAGTGGAGATGACAGAAGGTAGACTCTGTATGACTGAGGAGAGATTAAAAAAAAATTACCAGTCTAAACAACAGAGAGAGGGAGAGAGAGAGAAAAGAGAACAGAGTCTCAGGGAACAATATGTTAATTACAAAGGCGTTAACAATCAGAGTCTCAGAAGAAGAAAGAGAGAGTGCACTGAAAAAAAGTAATGGAAGAGATAATGAGCGAAAACTTCCAAAATTTGAGGAAAAACATAAGCTTCCAGATTCAAGAGGCTGAGCAAATCCCAAATAAAATAAGTTCAAATAATCCATACCCAGATACATCATTATAAAATTAACGAAAATGAAAATAAAGAAAAAAAACTTGAAAGCAGCTAGAGAGAAACAACACATTACATGTAGGTAAACACCAAGGAAATAACAACACATTTATCATCTGAAACCATGGATGCTAGAAGGATCTTTCACAACATATTTCAAGTGCTGAAGAAAAGAACTATCTATCGTGACAGTTCTATATATGCAGTGAAAACACCACTATAAGGAGAGGATAGATAAAAACATTCTCAAACAAAAATTCAGCAAATTTGTCCCTAGCAAACCTCCCTTAAGGAATGGCTAAAGGAAGTTCTATAAACAGAAGGTAAATGATAATAAAAGAAGGCCTGGAACTTCAGAAAAGAAAGAGGAGCAGAAAAATGGGTAAAAGTAGTGATAAAAATATAATTAACAGTCTTTCTTCTTATGAGTTTCTTAAATAGTATTTGATGGTTGAATCAGAACACTATCTGATGTGGAGCTGAATGTATGAATAGGAAATCCCTAACACATTTATATTTAAAAGTAAGGAGAGAAGGGGCCAGCCTGGTGACATAGTGGTTACGTTCATATGTTGACCTACACATTGCTCACCAAGCCATGCTGTGGCAATGTCCCACATAAAAAATAGAGGAAGAGTGACACAGATGTTAGCTCAGTGAAAATTTTCCTCAAGCAAAAAACAGGAAGATTGGCAACATAAGTTAGCTCAGGGACATCTTCCTCACCAAAAACAAAAAGTAACAACAGTATAGGAAACTAAACAGAAGTAGGGTTTCTATACTTCATTCAATGTGGTCAAATACTGAGACTGTTATAACTTAATTATGTATGCTGTGATTCCAAGAATGACCATGAAGAAAACCATATAAAGCAATGTATTCAAAAACATTAAACAAGCATACCTTGGAGATATTGCAGGTTCACTTCCAGACCACCACAATAAAACGAATATTGCAATAAGGTGAGTCACACTAATCTTTTGGTTTCCCAGTGCATATAAAAGTTATGTTTACACTATATTGTAGTATATTAAGTGTGCAAGAGCATTATGTCTAAAAAAAAGTACATACCTTAATTAAAAAATACTTTATTGCTAAAAACTGCTAACCATCACCTGAGCCTTCAGCAAGTCATAATCTTTTTGCTGGTGGAAGGTCTTGCAAAAAAAATGCAATATCTCAAAGAGCAACAAAGTGAAGCATGCCTGTAAATAAGTCTGGGTGAAATTCTAAAAATTGTTCAAGTAACCCAAATGAAGACCATTAAAGAGAAACAAAAATGAGAGAAAAATGAAATGAAGGGATATAAAATATCACAACGGCAGACTTAAATACTAATATCTCCTAATATATCAATAATTTTCTGAAATGTAAATGGTTTTGACACAAAAATTAAAATGCAGAAACTGACAGAGTTGATTAAAAAAAGCAGGATCCAACTATATGCTGTCTACAAGAAATTCACTTCAAAATCAACAACAGCAGTAAGATGAAAGTAAAAATATGGGGAAAGATATACTGTGAAAACAGTAATTTTAAGAGAAAGCAGAAGCAGTCATATTAATATCTCATGAAGCAGATTTCAGAGAAAAGAAAATTACAGTAACACAAAGGGACATTAAATAATGATAAAAAGACCATCTCATCAGGAAAATATAACAATGTGTTATGTACAATACGTTATGAACATCAAATATGTATGAAGCAAACAACAATATCTTATGAGAATCAAAATACATGAAGCAAAAACTTTCAGATCTGAAGGAGAAGTACACAAATTCAGAACTATTATTGGGGACTTCAAAATCCCACCCAAATCATTGACAAGAATATCAGATATAAATCATCAAACTTAACAACTCAATCTATAAACAGATGCCAACTCACATATAAAGAAAACTCTACCCAAAACAGTAGAATACACATTTTTTTATCCAACACCTGTGAAGTATTTACCAAGATAGACCATATCCTAGGCCATAAAATAAACCTCAAGAAATTTCAAGTAACTGGAAACATCCAGAGTTGGTTCTATGACCACAATGAAATTAAAGTAGAAATAAAAAAGAGAAAGACAGCAGGAAAATCTTCAATCTTGTGGAAATTAAACAACATACTTCTAAATAGTTTATGGGTGAAGAATATAAGTGAAAGAAATTTTTTAAATGCATAAAATTGAATGAAAGTGAAAATACAACATATCAAAATATGTAGGATACAGCTAAAACAGTGCTGAGAGGACAATTTATAGCACTGAATGCTTACATTAGAAAAGAAGAAAGGTCTCAAAATCAAGACTCTAAAGTATTACCTCAAAAGACCTGGAAAAGAAGAGCAAAATAAACCCAAAGAAAGCAAAAGGAAAAAAATAATAAAGACAATAGTGGAAATTAATGAAACTGACAATAGGAAAACAATAGAGATAAATCAAAGAAACGAAAAGCTGGTTCTTCAAGTTAATAAAAGTGATAAACTTCTAGCAAGTATGACAAAGAAAAATAGAGAGAACACACAAATCATCAACATCAGGAGTGAAACAGAGGATATCCCTACAGACCATACAGTCATTAAGAAGACATGATGGAGACTATGGAAAACATTACGTTAATAAATTTGCCAATTAAGAAGAAGTGGACCAATTCCCCAAAATCCACAAACTGCCAAAATTCAACCCAGATTAGATAGACAACCTGGATAGTCCTATAACCATTAAATAAACTGGATTCATAATTTAAAAGTTCATCCAAAATAAATCTTCAGACCCAGATGGTTTCACTGGAGGATTTTTATCAACATTTCAAAACTAATTAACACCAATTTTATACGATCCCTTTCATTATTTCTGTTTGCTGCTTCCCGTTAAAAAATTTTCTGTCTCCTCCACTGTAGTGTAAGCTCTTTGAGAGCAGTGACCACATTTGTATTTCAGAAGCCAGCACCGTTCCTTGGCATAGAGTAAGTGATTAATATATAATGAGATGAATGAGTAATCGCAAATAGGAAAATCCCTTAGAGTACATTGTAGAATAATAGGTGTGCACACAGATGTACAAAATACATATATTAAACTTACATTTAAATCGTCTGATTGATATAACTTCAAACTATTAACTGAGCTTACCCTTAGGAATAGAAGAAGGATTATGTGATGAATGGTAGGTGGGAAAATCCTCTTTTTTGTATAACATACTTCTCTACTCTATACACTTATTTTCCAATTGAATGCATATGTTAACACATTGCTTTTGGAAAGCAAATATTTGTTTTTTGAATAAACCAAAGAATAAAATAATGCATGCTTCACTAGTCAAATAAAACATACTTCAGTTTTTTTAAGGAGAAAAGGGAATCCTTGTGCACTTTTGGTGGGAATGTAAACTGGGGTAGTCACTATGGACAAGAGTATACAAGTTCCTCCAAAAATTAAAAATTGAGCTGCAATATTATCCAGCAATTCCACTTCTGGCTATATATCTGAAGGAAATGAAATCACTATTTGAAGAAATATCTGCATGCCTATGTTCACTGCAGTATTATTCACAATAGGCAAGATACAGAAACAACCTAATGTCCACCAATGGATGAAAAGATAAAGAAAACGTGGCATATAAACACAATGGAATACTATTCAGCCATAAAAAAGAAGGAAATCCTGCCATTTTTGACAACATGGATGAACCTTGAGGGCATTATCCTAAGTGACATAAGTCAGACAGGGATGGACAAATACTGCTTGGTATCACTTATATGTGGAATCTACAAAAACAAACTCATAGATAGAACAGATTGCTGGTTGTCAGAGATGTGGAGTGGAAGTTGAGGGAAATGAGCAAAAGTGGTCAAAAGGTACAAATTTCCAGTTATAAGATTAATAAGATCTAGACATGTAATGTACAGTATGGTGACTACAGTTAACAACACCATACTGTATGTTTGAAAGTTGCTAAGAAAGTAGATCTCAAAAGTTCTCATCACAAGAAAAAAAATTGTAACCATATGAGGTGATAAATAACTAAACATTGGGTAATTATTTTGCTATATTATATATATATATATATATATAATATATATATATATATATATATCTCAAACCATCATGCTGTACATCTAAAACTAATATGATGTCATATGTCAGTTATATCTCAATAAAACTAGGGGAAAAAAAACACACTTTGACAGTTTTTTAAAGGCCCAGAGCCATTTCAATCATCTCTTCGCCTCCTTCAAAATAGCACTTTTGTTAATTAAATATTCCGTGTATCAGATATAATCAGGGAATTGGGAACCAAACTGTTGGCTTTCAATCCATCTCTCCCTCTCCTTAGCTGTGCACCCTCAGACACCTACTTCATCACTAGTTCTCATTGTCATCATCTCATGATCAGGAGATAAATTCGAGTTGCAAAGCCAAGTCTAACGTTTTGTTTTCTACTTTCCACTCTTTCTGTGGCCCCGCGGGAAGAGTAAAACGACTTTTTAAAAAATATTTTATCATTCAGAAATACAGCAACATGATCAGATACACATTAGAAAGAAAATGGAGCGCGTTTGTCACCCATGTTAAACATCAGCTGATTGTTTTACTGCTCATCAGCAGCAAAAATTGAAAAAAGAAAATCTGTCATCTATAAAACAATATTTCACAATGTAGAAATCAATGATTTGAAGAAAACCACCACCTAAGGCTCTTTCTTCTCTTTAAGATAAATTTATCAATCTTCATTGAAAACTAAAAATAAATCATAAAATCAGAAGTTTTAGTTTCTTGTTGGGACTTGGGACTTGACATGGGGCAGCACAGGTGTGTTGATTTTAGACTCCTTACAGACAATGCACCCCAAATTGCCCATGTGGTATGGGCAGCTCTCATGGCACTTGCCCTGTGGCACAGCCCTAAAGGATAAAGGCTGGTCTTAACAAACCATCCGTCCTGAGAGGTGCTTGCTTGCAATGTCTCCATCCTCAAATGTTGAGAGATAAGTAGATTGATCGTGAGATATGAAGGAGTTTATCTCTCAACATTTGAGGATGGAGACATGAAATAAATTGAGACACGGAATCTGAGTTGGAGTCAAGTTAACGAGGTAAGTCATTACGTGGTTGGAACACTGAGTTGAGCCTGAGGGCATGAAAGCAGTAGGGGTTGGCTAAGGGAAGTGTGGTGATGAGTGAATCATGAGAAGATGAATGCAAGGCATGGTGTAAAAGAAGAGTCTAGTGCATGACTAGGGAGGCACTGGTACACCTGAAGATGGAAATGCACCACTTAAAAGTAACTTACAATAATGATCCAGAAACCCTTACAGTTGCCCTTCTTGTTCAGTATCATTTTCTTTTCTTTCACTCAGGCCATTGGCCCGTCTAGTCTCAGTTGCTGTTGAAGTGTGTAAATCTACTCAGTCTTCTAAACCAACCCTTCCCAAACCTTTCCCTAGACAGTGCTGTGGTTCTTCAGAGAGAAGTGTATGTTCCTGATGGACATGCTCTATCTACCTCTGTCACCCCCAGGTTCCAGTGAACACCTTAGTGAGCTCTGTGAAAAGAAAACAAGTGCATGATGCCCATTATTTCCTGAGGAAAGCTGAGGACCCACAAATGTTCAACCAGGCAGTTTACACTTCCACACAAATGACCAGCATATAAAACACACTGCAAGACAGAAGCTTTCTGACACCTCAGAGCTGCCTTCAGTTACATCTAAAAGATGATGAACTTCCTGTGAACCAAGAGAACAATTTGGTAATGGAGAGAAAAAATAGATGAGTTGTTCTGAAGCTTATGAGGCTGAAGATGGAAAACTCCTTCCTTCTCACCTTAAATTATCACATTGTTTCCTTTTTCAAACACCCAGTGCTTCTTCTGGCCTCCATTTACTGTAGTGTTTAAAATTCATACCATGAAAAAATGAAGAACAGATGGCAACAAATAGGGAATCAAACTAACGTCCTGAAAACATAAAACAAATGGGTCCCAGACAGGGCAATAGAAGCTTAGGGTGCTGCGTTTCTTTGTATTTCGGAAATGGATGAATTCTGAACATTTCGAAACTGGAAACTGCTCACTTGGGTAGTTCTTTTTTTTATTGAGGTCACATTGGTTTATAATAGTATATAAATTTCACGTGCACATCATTATATTTCAATTTCTGTATAGACTGCATCATGTTCACCACCAAAAGTCTACTTGCCATCCTTCACGGTACACATGTGCCCCTTTTACCCCTTTTGCCCTCCCCCATCCTCCATCCCCTCTGGTAACCTCCAATCTTCTCTCGGTATCTATGTTTGTTTGTTTGTTTGTTTGTTTATCTTCTACATATGAGTGAAATCATATGGTAATTGACTTTCCCGTCTGACTTATTTTGCTTAGCATAATTCCCTCAGGGTCCATCCATGTTGTCACAAATGGCAAGATTTCATCTTTCTTTTTTTACAACTGAGTAGTATTCCATTGTGTATTTATGCCACATCTTCTTTACCCATTCACCTGTCTATGGGCATGTAGGTTGTTTCCAAGTCTTGGTTATTGTGAATAATGCCGCAATAAATGGTGCCGGGAAAATTGGACAGCCACATGCAAAAGAATGAAAGTAGACCACTATCTTATGCCACACACAAAAATTAACTCAAAATGAATTAAAGACTTGAATATAAGACCTGATACCATAAAACTCCTAGAAGAAAACACAGGTAGTACACTCTTTCACATCAGCTTTAGCAGTATCTTTTTAAATATCATGTCTCCCCAGGCAAGGGAAACAAAAGAAAAAACAAACAAATGAGACTAAATCAAACTAAAAAGCTTTTGCAGTTGGGTAGTTCTTCTTTAAAGTTCTTGTACTATAGCAGAATGGAAAATGATAAATTTCTTAGAGTCAGACAAAGCATAAAGCCATCAGGATTTCATCACAAAACTCAAAGGAACTGACACCAGCCATGGACTCCAAACTGCTTCTCTTGTCTTGCCTAACCTCTAAACTTTTTTCTTTTCTTGTTTCATCTGATTCTCTTGCCTTGTTGAAAGGTGCAGATGTTCCTTTCTCCAATGACTTTGGGGTCTTTGAGCTTATATACTTTCAGCTACTTTCCAGGAAGAAGCTCTAAGCTACAACCATCCTGGATCCAACCACTCTGAACCAGACCAGACTGGTCCAGACCATAAGCACAACTACAAGAATGACTGCATAAACAGGCAGAGACTTACACTAAAGTAACCTGCCCTCATTAACATCATAAATTCCCCCCTCTGGTAGGGGCAAAGCAGCCATTTTTAGATCATGTGATGTATGTAAAAACACAATTTCTAACCATTCAAGTGCAAGCTTATGCCTACCTCTACAAGTGATGATGAAACTTCCCCTTTGAATATTCATTCCCTACCCCAAGTAAAGGTACCCACCTCTCATGCTTGGGAAGCCATAGCTTTGTGCAATTATTCTCTATGGTTTCCTTTTTTTTTTTTTTTTTTTTTTTTGCTGCATGCTGCAAATAAAATTTCTGCTTTGTGTGACAACTACTTCTGGTGTAGTTTGATTAACTCGCCAAGAAGGGGACTCACATTTGGTCTGGTAACAGAATTTTTTATGCAGAAAAGTTATTAGACTGAAAGGAAGTAATTAAAACACTAGAGGCGTCATTATCAACAGAAATGGAAAAAGCATACCCTGCCTTGAAGGCGGCCAATGCACTATTATCTTGGACACATGATAAATGCACAGTGATCATGCAAGGGACATTGTTGCAACCTGCTCTTGGAGGGAAGACTGACAATACTGAATCACTAGATTGCTGAACTGGACATGTTTCAAAATGGGAAATTGTGGCATTTCATTGATGCTACTATTTTCATTTGAAAAATAAATAATATTTCTGATTCTGGCATTGATTTAAATTTCTGAAGAAGACTTTCACAATTTCTCACTTTTAGCTCATATGAGTTGCAGATTTTTTACCAAGACCAAGAATTAAACCAGTCAATAATACTTATCATCACTTTTGCAGGATCCATGAGACGTCAAGTATCATTTTCCATGGTTTGTTTAAGCTAGCACTTTTGGTAGCCATGAAAAGTTTTTTAAAGAGAATGAAATGCATGTTGGAACCCTTAAGGAACATCCCATTGCTAATAAACTGCAGAAATGAGATACACTCAGGTAGGTCTGACACACAGAAGCCAAACCACCAACTCTTTCACATGATACTCCATTAATCCAAGAGTCACAACCTGGGCACTGTCACTGATACTCTTTGCTATATTATTTAAAATCAGGCATTGAGTTCAGCATCTCTTTCCTAGCATTTTCAAAGCTTTTCCTCCTTCCAGTGGAAGAGCACACAATGGTAATTTGACATATCCAGTCTAGACATTCCCAACTCCTTCAGCTCTCCATCATACAAGTTCTCAGACTTGGACCCTCTAGCCACCTCTTCTGGGAAGCCTTCCTGGTTTTCTAAGGCAGAGTCAATCACCAGTGTTAAAGTAATTAAACAAGGAAGCCATTAGACTGAGGTGGCTCTTATGCCTTGGTAGTTAAGCAAGCAAACCAAACCATAGCCAGAGTTAATTCCTGTGAATGCAGTGATATCTCAGGAAATGAAATTTTAGAACAACCAATCACAAACAGGCTTTCCCAAATAAGGAAAAGGCTCAGCTACAGCCAATCAAATCATTTCCTTTCTTTGCTTCTGTGTCTTTTTATAAAAGCTTCTCCTTTCGCTCCTGTTGGTGGAGTGCTCCTAACCACTTGTGGCTTGGTGCTGTTCAATTAGAATCAACATTTGTTCAAACAACTCTTGAAAATTTTAATGTGCCTTGGTTTATCTTTTAACACTGGAAATGAACTAGAAGTGCTTAAAATAACAACTGAATTATTCTTAGCACAAAGATCACTTGCTCGTTTACTTACAGCACCTTACGCTCCGTAAATGTTGTTCTTGTCATGTTCTGTCCTAATGGTTTATTAACACCCTTGACTCCTGGAGAGCAGGAACCTAAGTGTAAGGTCCTTTGGCATAACTAGCATGACCCAGAACAACACCAAGCTATTCAGTAAACACTGGTTCATGAAATGAGTTGTTAAAGAATACATACTGTTACCTTTCTTAAGCCCACAGTACTTTTTGGCACTCATAGGCACTATAGCCCCTGCAGCCCCCATTCTGCAGCTGTGTTTCTTGGAAACACAGATTTAGAACAAGGTGGATCTGAACTGTAATAATATAATGAAAGGGCTGGTGGTCAGTTATCCTCAGAAATGCTGATTTCTAGCTCTTTCTTCAAGAAATTCATTATTATATGTACATATATTACATTAGCATACTGAAGGGTGTGTTGATCAATTAAAGGTAAAAAGATGGAAGAGATATAATTTTATTTAGCAATCAAATTTGAGCTACAGAATATATTTTTTGCTTGTTTGTTGTTTTTTCAGCATACTTATTTACATAGGCCAGCATAAGTTCCCCTAACACAGTACCAGCTTTGTGCACCATGCCCGTTCGACACAAGGTTGCTAAGAGGTGACTCTAAGCCTTTCTTGGTGCAGGACTGGCTCAGGCCTACTGCCCCAGACCACTCTGAGGGTGGTTCTGCGAGTGCGCTCAGAGGAAGGGACAACGGCTCCTTTCTTTCACTGTACCCAGCAGTGATCTAGAAATGTTAAGCAACAACTGAATTATTCTCACATAAAGATCAGGATGCATCCTGAGAAATGAAGGCTTCCCCTCTCTAGGACAGTCCTGAGGGTGTCTCACTCACAAGGAGCCCATCTGCCACACATTCTGGCATTGCTTTGTTTTACCTTCTCTACTGGAACACACTGGTAATTCTTCATAAGAGGCATATGTTTAGGTCATGTCTAATCACAGACTGATCTTAATTTAAAACATTATTGGGCAGTGGAATCAGGGTGCATGCATAGTTTCTGGATTTCTCCAGATTTACACTGCAAGCCAAACAGATCAAAAAGGATAACATATGAAAAACCCATGGACAATGTCTTTAAAACAAACAAACAGGTGTCAGGGAATGGCCTGAGCCCCAAATATTGGTAACGGATCACACTGGTAGGTAGGGTTACATTGGGACTCAGGGCCTCAGCATTGTGAATGATGTAAGGGGCACGTGAAGCCCACTGGATGCTCACAGCATCCACCCACCACAGAAGAGGATCTGGCTCTAGGTAGAAACCTAGGCAACTGGTTGGCAAACGATGACAAAAGTGGGAGAAGTCCTTGCCGGCCCCGAGTTGCAGGTGAGTGCAGAAACTGTGGCTGGAAGAGGGACCAAAGGATCACAAAGCACCAGAGAGCTCTGTGATGGTCACAAACAGGAAGGAAGATGCAGGAGCAGCATGTGGCTCCAGCAGGGCTCCTGGTGGTGGTGGTCGGGGGGATGGGGGGGTGCGGCAGAGGAAGCAGATCCCAAAGAGACAGAGGAACTGCAAAATCCACCATCCCCAGGGAAAGGCCCAGTGGAAGGCCAGTGAACATGTGGCTAGCCCTTGGTCCAGACTCCTTTCTTTAAACACTGTGTATTTCTTAGCTCTGAACAATGGCAGGTTCTAGAAACTGTGACAACCTAATAGTAATGCCCACCTCTAGGTGTCTGATGGTGTCTTCTAAGCCATTCCCCACTGAGAAGGGGCAGACCTTCATAGAGGAGTGGCTGATTCCAGGGCTTGGGAAAGAAATGTAAAAAGAGACCCTGGGAGGCTGTGTGACAACTGAGGAGGGTCATGTCAAAAGTTATAGAAGCCATCTTGCAAGGGCTTGCATTCACCGAAGATAAGAAAATGTGAGACTTGGAAAGAGTTATTACTATAATTGATTAAAATCCATCAAATATATAAGGATTTATGAGTTTATAATGATATTCAATAAAGTGCAAGAGAGAGAGAGAAAGGGTAAGAGAGGGAGAGACAAAAGGAGGGAGAGAAAGAGAGAGAGAGAGAGAGAGAGAAAGGGAGAGGGAGGGAGAAAGAGGAGAGCAGTCTGCTCAATACTAGACATGACTATAGTACCACCCACTCTGCATATTGGCAATTAAAGGGAAAGATCTCAGCGTTTACCTGCCTTTCCTGTGTGATGGTCCTTCCAGTAACCAAATAGCTCTAATTGATGAGGGAAAGTAGTTCTGTACTGAAGAATTCTAGCTATTAAAAGTAGAGGAAATTGCACTGTATGAAATGCAGAAGATGTGGGTAATAGGACAAGTTAAATGGCACCACGAGAAAGAAAGCAGCCAAATTTCTTCAAGAAATCAATGCTCTGGAAAAACAAGAAGTGGGGGTCCCACTGGAGAATGAAGGACATTCAACAGAGGTGTGGGTATTTCCAAATGTGGGCACTGGACAGTCTGATCCTGCTTTAAACAAGACAGCCACACAAGTATGTTTGAATGTGATACTGGGAATTTTCTTGGTAGTATAATAGGATTGTCATTAGTTTTTAAAAGTCAATATCTGTTAGCAATGAATTCTCAAGTATGCAGGGGCGAACGGATGAGAAGCCTTGTTTTGAATTCAAATATTTCACCATCAAAAATAACAAGAAGTGTGAGGAAATCTTGATAATTATTGAATTGGGTTTTGGGCATACAGAGTTTCATTATACTCTTATTTCTGGTTTTGTATATGTCTAAATATTTCATAAGAAAATTTTATTACATATGTTATTGTGAGAGAAAAGACCCACAAATATACATTTTTATAGTTAATTACAAGCAAAAGATAAAGTCTTACAGTATTTGGAGCAAGGGATGCTATTCAGAGTCTGCACACTAGGTTCCCTCCCCTCCCCTTGCCCTGCCCCGCACTCTCCCCACTCCCTCTCTCCCTCTCTCTCATAAAACCATACCAATCCATATCTAGATGTCCTGAAATTTCTAACCGAAGGAGCAGACGTAATGTGCATTTGTGTCTGGGTTATATTCTCAGCACTGCTAGAATGCAGACAATTCCCTGCTGAACTGCTAATGGGACCCTAACTGCATACAACATTTCCCTCTATCAATAAAAAGGATCACATCCAGAACATTTTGAAATGAAGCAGGTAGTTAAAATGAAAGAAGAAGAAATCTCTGACATGTCAACTTTAGAGCTGGCAAATGATTATAGACTTTTAGAATGGAGTGTTCTATGCCTCTGTCACGAGAGATGAGTCTAACGGTTTGATGGGGTGTTGCTCTCCTAATCTCGGAGTGAGGCTTGCAAGCAGGAGTGTTTCTTTAGGTGCATTCACAGATGGATGAGTAGATTCAGACCACCCAGATGACGACAGGGTACACATTGCTACTGGCAGCTTGACAAATCCCTCATCTGCATGGTGCACTCAGGGTTGCTAGATATTTTTCCCAGCATTTCCAGACTCGCCAGTTAATCCTGAGACCACAGCTTGCCCCAGAGGAACAAGTCTGCGCCTTCCAGGTGCAGAGACCTGGACTGTGAGGCTGTCTGCAGACTAGAAGTCCTGCTCCGAAGATCTGAGTACCATGGAAATCCCTGGATCCTTGGAGGGGGAGAGAGGCACCTGTCCAGGTACCTTGATGAATGAGATTAAACTGGGTGATGGGGCTTGCAGTCATATTTAACTTGACCAACAAGGATTCAACGGACATTTCTGCCTCACAGAGGTCTGGGACTGCAGGTGCACATCTGCTGCATGCATTAACTAAATGAAGTGACACTGAAGAAGTCAATGTCCAGGTCTGCCTGTCCTGCTGAACCATGGCAGCTAGAGAAGGACAGAGGGAATCCTGTGGAAGTGGTTATGAGAGTGTCAGAGAGGAATTCAATATGCAAAAGTGCAGGATAATGATTTTGGGATAAATTATCTAAGACATACATATCATGGCTCTGAGCCACGGGTTTCAAAGGAGGAAAGACACGTGAGGGTGAGTGTAGACCCAGCCCTGATGATCCCCAAAGAAACTCTAAAGCCAAGAAAGCCATCATGCTGAGAATTAAGGGATCTTCCATGATTTCACAGGGGCAACTCCAAGGACCTGAGGGAAGTTTCACTTCTCAGCACCAACACTTTCTCCCATATCGCTGTTCACACTGTCCTAGCCCCATTATGCTATAATTTTTGCTCTGCTTATACACGTTTCTCCTGTGAGCAGCTTGGAAGCTAAGATCACTCTTATTCATATTTCCTCCCTTGACCCAGAACAACACTGCCTGACACAGGTAGGCACCAGACACATGGATTTTGGTTGGCCTAGAATCTGTGTAACCTATCTAAGAATGTGCACGAACACTAGACAGAAACAGACACAAATTGTACTAGGTGCAAGAGGGAAACATTCTCTCTCTCTCCCTTTCTCTCCATATACTACACACACATACACACAATTTGGGGAGAAAGTGATGACATGGCAGGTACCTTTGGGTGCTTCCACCAGGAGTAATGACTTGAGAACATCTCTGTGCAGCATTGTTAGCTTATTTCTAGCTGCTACATTGGTAGGCCAAGGGAAAGAAAAACAATTTTCATTTAATATTAAAAGACATAGCTAACTCAAGTCAAGGAGTTTCATGATTTAAGATTTGATTCAGAATTTCAAAGCTATAACCTATTTCTTAATTTAGGGACACAGATTCTAAAATTTTATCAGTCCTACCAGAGTATGCATTATATTTTTAGGAGAAACGTTTAATGATCTGGCTCTAACATCAAACCCACCCAACCCACTGCTGAGCAGTGTCATCCACGCATCTACTGTCGGAGACTCTGGGCCTCTCTTCCAATCCCCTCCTCCCTCACCCCAGCACCAGACCATGCCCAGCTCCTGCTTTTTTGTCACCCGCTCTGGTGAACAGTCTGAGTCAGCTACAGAGAGACAGCTAAAAGACCAATTTGGAAGGGACAGACTTGAAAGTAGCAATTATATATTTTCAATTTGAAAATTGCTTGAGTTGAGAGATTCAAAATCTATTTGGGGAATGCATAAATAATATACTGATAATTGGCACATTTTTTACATCAGCCTTCCCATTTAAACACTCATTTAGGACAACTAGCAAAAACCAAATGCTAACAAAATAAAAATGAGATACTATTTCTTGTGCAAGTCTTACTTGTCACATTCTTTACATGATTCCACTGTCATAATTTCAAAATAATCAAGAACGCTAATACCAACATTGAAGAATGAACTTATTGGGTTATTAATTGGAGTATTTGGTGCATTTACATTTGATGTAATTATTGATATATTTCTGTTTGTCTTCCATCCTGCTATTTGTTTTCTATTTGTTCCATCTGTCCTTTTCTTCCTCGTGTTTTTCTTTTCTGTCTTCTTTTGGATCAACTAAGTGTTTTTTTTTGTATTCTCCTCATCTCTCTTTTGTTTTTAACCTACACCTTTTTGTGTTATTTATAATGGTGGTTCTATGGTTTACAATATGCATCTTTTAATTTATCAATGTCTACTATAAGTTAATATTATATTATTTATATATCATCTGATATAAGAAACTTATAAGAGTATATACTTCCAATTACCCTCTCTTCTGAGTCCTTTGTGCTATTATTTTCACATGTTATTTCCATATATGTTATAAACTTGACTATATATTGTTATTTTTGCTTTAAAAGGCCAATTGTCTGTTGAAGAAATTAATAAATGAGAAAAAGTGTTTTAAATTTGCCTACATATCTACATTTATCTGAGCTCTTCAATCCTTCAGTAGACCTCAGTTTCTGTCAGTATAATTTTCCTTCAACCTGAAGAAATTCCCTTAAAGTTTCTTGTGGTGCACCCCTGCTGGTGATTATTCTCTTACTCATTAATCATGTAATATCTTTCTTTCACTTTCACTTTTGAAGCATATTTCCCTTGGATATAGAATTTTTATAAGATTCTCTCTCTCTCATCAATACCTTAAAGATATTGGTCCATTTTTTTATTTTTTTTTTGGTTTATATTATTTCAAATGAGAAGTCAGCACATTTGATGAACATTCGCCTCTGTGTAATATGCCATTTATCCCTCTGGTTGCTTTTAAGTTTTTTTTACTTTATCTTTTGTTTCAGCAATTTGATAATGAATTATCTTGGTGTGAATTTTCAGCGTTGGGTTAGGTAAACTTCTTTTTTCTGTAGGTTTATATTTTTCATTAAATTTGGAAAAAACTCAGTCGTTCTTTTTTTTTCGTTTTTCATTTATTTATTTTTGGATGTACATCATAATATATTTCTAATTCTGTGTAGATTATATTATGTTCACCACCCGAAAACTAATTATAGTCCATCCCCTCACATGTGAGCCTAATCACCCCTTTTTCCCTCCATCCTCCCCCCTTCTCCTATGGTAACCACCAATCCAATCTCCAGTGCTATGTGTTTGTTTGTCGTTGTTATCTTCTACTTATGAGTGAAATCATATGGCATTTGGGGCTGGCCCCGTGGCCGAGTGGTTACGTTCGCGCGCTCCGCTGCAGGCGGCCCAGTGTTTCGTTAGTTCGAATCCTGGGCGCGGACATGGCCCTGCTCATCAGACCACGCTGAGGCAGCGTCCCACATGCCACAACTAGAAGAACCCACAACGAAGAATACACAACTATGTACTGGGGGGCTTTGGGGAGAAAAAGGAAAAAATAAAATCTTTAAAAAAAAAAAAAAAAAAAAAAATCATATGGCATTTGACTTTCTCCCTCTGACTTATTTCACTCAGCAAAATACCCTCAAGGTCCATCCATGTTGTCACAAATGGCCAGATTTCATCAATTCTTAGGGCTGAGTAGTAGTCCATTGTGTATAAATACCACATCTTCTTTATCCATTCTTCCCTTGATGGGCACCTAGGTTGCTTCCAAGTCTTGGCTATTGTGTATAACGCTGCAATGAACATAGGGGTGCAAGTATCTTTATGTCTTTGTGTTTTCAAGTTCTTTGGATAAATACCCACCAGTGGGATAGCTGGGTCATATGGTAGATCTATCCTTAATTTTCTGAGGATATCCATAATGCTTTCCATAGTGGTTGCACCAGTTTGTACTCGCACCAGCAGTGAACAAGGATTCCCTTCTCTCCACACTCTCTCCAACACTTGCTGTTTCCTGTCTTGTTAATTATAGCCATTCTGACCAGAGTGAGGTGATACCTCATTATAGTTTTGATTTGCAATTCCCTGATAGCTAACAATGTTGAGCATCTTTTCATATGCTTATTGGCCATCCGTGTATCTTTTTTGGAGAAAACTCTGTTCAGATCTTTTGCCCATTTTTTAATCGGATTGTTGGTTTTTTTTGTTGTTGAGCTGTGTTAGTTCTCTGCATATTTTGGATATTAACCCCTTATCTGATATATGGTTTGCAAATATCTTCTTCCAATTGTTAGGTTGTCTTTTCGTTTTGTTGATGGTTTCCTTTCCTATGCAGAAGCTTTTTAGTTTGATGTAGTCCCATTTGTTCATTTTTTCTTTTGTTTCCCTTGCCCAGTCAGACGTGGGACTTGAAAATATGCTGCTCAGACCGATGTCAAAGGGCGTACTGCCTATGTATTCTTCTAGAAGCTTCATGGTTTCGGGTCTTACATTCAAGTCTTTAATCCATTTTGATCTGATTTTTGTGCATGAGTAAGGGAATGGTCTACTTTCATTCTTTTGCACGTGGCTGTCCAGTTTTCCAAACACCATTTATTAAAGAGACTCTCCCTTGTCCATCATATGCTCTTGGCTTCCTTGTGGAATATTAGCTGTCCATAAATGTGTAGGTTTACTTCTGGGCTCTCAATTCTGTTTCATTGATTTGTGTGTCTGTTTTTGTGCCACTACCATGCTGTTTTGGTTACTATGTCTTTGTAGTATATTTTGAAATCAGGGAGTGTGATACCTCCAGCTTTGTTCTTCTTTCTCCGGAATCCTTTGGCTATTCGGGGTCTATTGTTGTTCCATATAAATTTTAGGATTGTTTGTTCTATTTCTGTGAAAAATGTTGGAACTTTGATAGGGATTTCTTTGAATCTGTAGATTGCTTTAGGAAGTATGGACATTTTAACGATTTTACTTCTTCCAAACCAAGAGCATGGAATCTCTTTCCATTTCTTGGTGTCTTCTTCGATTTCTTTCAACAATGTTGTATAGTTTTCGGTGTACAAATCTTTCACCTCTTTGGTTAATTTTATTTCTAGGTATTTTATTCTTTTTGTTGCAATTGTAAATGGGATTGTATTCTTAATTTCTCTTTCTGCTACTTCGTTGTTAGGGTATAGAAAGGCAACTGATTTTTGCACATTGATTTTGTATCCTGCAACTTTACTGCATTCCTTTATTGTTTCTAAAAGTTTTTTAGTGGAATATTTAGGGTTTTCTAGATATAAAATCATGTCATCTGCAAAGAGTGACAGTTTCACTTCTTCTTTTCCAATGTGGATCCCTTTTATTTCTTTTTCTTGCCTGATTGCTCTGGCTAGGACTTCCAATACTATGTTAAATAAGAGAGGTGAAAGTGGGCATCCTTGTCCAGTTCCTGTTCTTTAGAGGGATAGCTTTCATTGAGAATGATATTTGCTGTGAGTTTGTCATATATGGCCTTTATTATGTTGAGGTATTTTCCTTCTACACCCATTTTATTTAGAGTTTTTATCATAAATGGATGCTGTATCTTGTCAAATGCTTTTTCTGCATCTATTGAGATGATCATGTGATTTTTATTCTTCATTTTGTTACTGTGGTGTATCACATTGATAGATTTGTGGATGTTGAACCATCCCTGCATCCCCAGAATGAAACCCACTTGATCATGATGTATGATCTTTTTAATGTATGGTTGTATTTGATTTGCTAGAATTTTGTTGAGGAGTTTTGCATCAATGTTCATCAGTGATATTGGCCTGTAATTTTCTTTTTTTGCGTTGCCCTTGTCTGGTTTTGGTACCAGGATAATGTTGGCTTCGTAGAATGAGTTAGGAAGCCTCCCCTCCTCTTCAATTTTTTGGAAGAGTTTGAGAAGGATAGGTATTAAGTCTTCTTTGAATGTTTGGTAGAATTCACCAGGGAAGCCATCTTGTCCTGGACTCGTATTTTTTGGGAGGTTTTGATTGCTGTTTTGATCTCCTTACTGGTGATTGGTCTATTCCAATTTTCTACTTCTCCTTGGTCCAGTTTTGGAAGGTTGTATGTTTCTAAGAATTTATCCATTTCTGCTCGATTATCCAATTTGTTGGCATATAGCTTGGCATAGTATTCTCTTATTATCTTTTGTATTTCTGAGGTGTCCGTTGTAATCTCTACTCTTTCATTTCTGATTTTATTTATTTGAGCCTTCTCTCTTTTTTCCTGGTGAGTCAAGCTAAGCGTTTGTCAATTTTGTTTATCTTTTCAAAGAACCAGCTCTTGGTTTCATTAATTTTTCCTATTGTTTTTTTAGTCTCTCTATCATCTATTTCTGCTCTGATTTTTATTATTTCCTTCCTTCTGCTGATTTTGGGCTTTGTTTGTTGTTCTTTTTCCAGTATCTTTAGATGTGCTTTTAGCTTGTGTATTTGGGATTTTTCTTCTTTGTTGCGGTAGGCGTGAATTGCTATAAACTTCCCTCTTACAACCACTTTTGCTGTATCCCACAGATTATGGCATGTCGTGTTTTCACTTTCATTTGTCTCCACAAACTTTTTGATTTCTTCATTGAACCAATTGTTGTTCAGTAGCATTTTGTTTAATCTTCACATTTTTGTGGCTTTTCTGGTTTTCTTCTTGTAGTTTATTTTTAGTTTCATACCTTTGTGGTCAGACAAGATGCATGGTACTATTTCGATCTTAAATTTATTGAGACTTGTTTTGTGGTCTAATATGTGATCAATCCTGGAGAATGTTCCATGGGCATTTGAAAAGAATGTGTATTCTGTGTTTTTTGGATGGAATGTTCTGTATATATCTACTAAGTCCATCTGGTCTAATGTGTCCTTTAAGGCCAGTGTTTCCTTATGGATCTTCTGTTTGGATGATCTATCCTTTGGTGTAAGTGGAGTGTTAAAGTCCCCTACTATTATTGTGCTACTATTTCTCCTTTTATGCCTGTTAAGAATTGCTTTATATATTTAGGTGCTCCTATGTTGGGTGCATAGTTATTTAAAGTGTTATATTTTCTTGTTGGATTGTTCCCTTTATCATTATGTAGTGCACGTCTTTGTCTCTTGTTACAGCTTTTGTTTTAAAGTTTATTTTGTCTGATATAAGTATTGCTACCCCTGCTTTCTTTTCTTTGCCATTCACATGGAATATCTTTTTCCATCCTTTCACTTTCAGTTTGTGAGTGTCTTTAGGTCTGAAATGTGTCTCTTGTATGCAGCGTATACATGGGTCTTGGGTTTTTTATCCAATTGGCCACCCTATGGCATTTGATTGGAGCATTTAGTCCATTGACATTTAAAGTACCTATTGATAAATATGTATTTATTGCCATTTGTCACTTTTTTTCTGGGTGTTTTAGTAGTTCTTCTCTGTTCCTTTCTTTTTCTCTTGCTCTTTCCCCTTGTGGTTTGCTAGCTATCTTTAGTAATATGTTTGATTTCTTTTGTGTTACTTTGTTTCTTGCTTGTTATAGGGTTCTGATTTGTGATTACCCTGAGGATCCTATTTAATATACTATGCATATAACAGTCTATATTGAGTTGATAGACTCTTTAGCTTGACCTCTTTCTAAAAGCGCTACTTTTTCACTCCCCTCCTCCCACATTATGTTTTTCAAATCATACATATTCTCTTGTTTAGTGTGTGTCTATCCATTACCCACTTATCATTGAAATTGGTTATTTTAGTACATTTGTCTTTTAACCTTCATATTATCTTCACAGGTAGTTGATCTGCTGCCTTTACTATATTTTTACCTTACAAGTGATTTTATTGCCTGGTTTGTTGTTGTTGTTATTTTGGTTTTTTTCAATAATCGTTTTTTTAATCTCTATTTGTGATCATTGCTTTCCCACTTAAATAAGTCCCTTCAGCATTTCTTGCAGAGCTGGTTTCTTGGTGATAAACTACTTTAATTTTTGCTCGTCTGGAAACTACTTTATCTCTCCTTCCATTCTGAATGACAGCCTTGATGGATAGAGTATTCTTGGCTGTAGGTTTTTTCCTTTTAGCACTTTAAATATGTCGTGCCATTCTCTTCTCACCTGTAGGGTCTCGGCTGAGAAGTCTACTGATAGCCTGATGGGCTTCCCTTTATATGCCACTTGTGGCCTTTCTCTTGCTGCTTTTAGGATTCTCTCTTTGTCTTTAATTTTGAACATTTTAATTATAATATGTGTTGGTGTGGTCCTCTTTGGGCTTGTCTTGTTTGTAGCTCTCTGTGCTTCCTGAACTTGGATGTCCGTTTCCTTCCTCCAGTTAGGAAAATTTTCCTCTATTATTTCTACAAATAAATTTTCTGCCCCTTTGTCTCTCTCTTCTCCTTCTGGGACACCTATAATCTGAATGTTAGCATGCTTGATATTGTCCCAGAGTTCTCTTAGACTGTTCGCATTCTGTCTAATTCTTTTTTCTCTTTTCTGTTCTGCTAGGGTGATTTCCTCTACTCTTTCGTCTAGCTCACTGATCCATTCTTCTGCTTCCTCTACTCTGCTTTTGAGTCCATCTAGTGAATTTCTCATTTCCAGTATTGTATTCTTCATTTCTGATTGTTTTTTTCATATATTCCAGTTCTTTGCTGATGTGCTCACTGTGTTCACCCATTCTTCTCCCCATATCTGTGAGCATCCTCATGATATTTTGTTTGAACTCTTTGTCTAGTAGGTTGCTAGTTTCTGTTTCATTTAGTCCTTTTTCTGGGGTTTTGTCCTGTTCCCCTGCTTGGAAAGTATTACTTTGCTTCCTGATTATGCCTCTTTCTCTGTGCTTATTTCTATGTACTGGTGAGTCTGCTATATCTCCTGATCTTGGAGAATTGGCCTTTTGTATGAGATGCCTTATGAGGCCCAGAAGTGCGCCTCCCTCTCATCACCAGTCCATAAGAACCAGGGGTGACCCCTTTGTCTGCTACTTGTGTCCTCCTGCTGTGGCAGGGCTGCTCCCACTGCAGGTACCCATGGAGTCTAATCTTTCCTTCCCTGGACAGCTGTCTGTAAATCCAGTTTGAGGAGCCTCAGCACTGTTGGCTACAAAGTCTATCAGCACACTCCTATTGCAGTTTTCCTCTTAATTGGGTTGGTACCCGGTGTAGCTTGTTGCTAGGCTCAGGGACTTACATTTGTGATAGGCCTCAGGCCTACAAGGCTGTTGTCCATTCTCTTAGGAGTGCAGCTGAGTGGGGAAGGCTCTAGGCATGCGCTCACTCAACTGTTGCAGGCTTTGGAAGGTGGGGCTGATATTTTTATGGCTATTTGTGAAGCACAAGTCTTCTGCTGCTGATAAGCCTCACCCCCACAGGACCACATATATCGTCAACATAGTCTTGGTCCGTGCACACTTCTCAACCCCCTGGAGTATACCCTGATGCCGCACTGCAGGGGCCCTCACTTCTCCACCAACGCCCCCCACAGTTCACCTGGTCCTCACATAGGCCCTGCCACACAGAGGCAGACACCCTTGCCTGCCCTTAGAGGATCAAGGCACCCAGTCAATGGAGGCTGAAAAGTAGCCTGAGGGCTTGGTGTTAGGTGGGGCCGGACACTAGGGCCGGTTGCCTGCCCTGGCTGAACTGGATTAAATCTGTGCTCTAGTGGGCTTGGCAGACCCCTGGGCTAACAGGCCAAGGGAAGAACCTCAACAGCACCCACCTGGGTCCGTGTGAGCACTCCTGGACCAGCTCAGAACAATGGCCCCCACCAATCTCCCAGTCTCTGGAGAGGTCCCTCCTCTCACCAAGATGCCCCCAGAGCCCACCAGGTGAGTCTCATTTCACCAAAGGACAGTCAGCCTTCTCTCCGGTGATTTTAGATTGCTCCAATGAGTGAGTTTGTGCGTGTGCCCTTTAAGACCTGGGTCTTTTTGCCTTTGGCTGATAGCTTTTCTGGGGGTATCCTCACTGTAATTAATGACCAGCAAAGCCAGACAGTAAGACCCCCGTCTCAGTTGGGCTGAGTCTGATGGACGCTTATCGCAGTATTGCCCCCCCTTCAGACCTCACTCGTCCAGGGAGGGCTGCGTACCTTAGGGTGCTCCTGCCTGGCCAGCTGAGAAGCTCTGCTCCTCCCAAAGGTGGCTTTTTTATCCAGTTTTCAGTTTTCAATCTGGGATAATTTTTCCAAAAATTGTTGTAACTTGGTTGCGTTTGTGGGAGGAGGCAAGTTCAACGTCCGCTCACACCGCCGTCTTGACAAAATATCCCCAGTCATTCTTTCTTAAAGTATTGTCCCCTTACTTCTCTCTTTCCTCTCCTTCAGAGGCTGCTATTACACATTTGTCTCACAGGACACTGAGGTGCTTCTCATTCTTTTAGCCCTTTTCCCTCAGCAGTTTAGCTTAAATAGTTTCTATTATCTTGAAGTTCAATTATCTTTTCTTCTGTAATATATGCAATATTAAATCTCCTGTTGAGGCCATATATTAATTTTTTTAATTTTATATGTTCTCTTTTTTAGTTCTAGCATTATCGTTTGACTTTTCTGATAGTTTTCATTCTTTACTAGAATTCCACATCTCTTCTTTCATTTTTTCATGTTTTCCTTTAAGCCTTTACAATATTTATAATGACTCTGTTTGTGTCCTTGTCTACTATTTTCACCATTACTGTTATGTATGAGTCTTCTCCTTGGTGTCTGAATTTTCTCTTGGTTATAGTCACATTTTCCTGCCTATTTCCATATCTAGTAATTTTTTATTGCATTATGGACACTGTGGATGCTATCCTGTTTAGGGTCTAGATTTTGTTGTCTTCTTTCAAGGTATGTTGAATTTTGTTCTGGTGGTTAACTTATTTGTGCATCAGCTTGACCCTTTTGAAGCTTGTTTTTAATCTTTTTTAAGGCATGTCTAGACTAGTTCTTACTCTAATATCAGACTAGCCCTATCCATAAAGCATTGTTTTCCTCAGGTTTCCACTGAATCACTAGGGTCTCTCCACTTTGTCTAGTCTGATTTCCAATGTCTCTGAATCCTGTACAATTTCTAAAACTGCTATTGAACTCAGAGCTTCCCAGTAATTGTTACCTACCTGGCCTGGTGAGCATTGCCTCATAGAGGTACAGCTTTTTATTTGGTCAGAGGGGACTCCTGCACAGATTTCTGAAGCTCTTCTTCTGTATGTTCTGCCCTGCATCTTCCAGCCGCCTCAGCATTGCAGAACTCTGATGCCTATCTCTTCAGCTCAGTGAGACCAACGTGCTCTGTCTGGGCTCTATCTCACTGCACCACAGACCAGAAGGTGTGTTTAGACAGAAAGTCAGTGTGATAATGAGGCTTACCTCATGTGCTTGCTTTCTTTTGAAAAGTATGGTCCTATGCTCCCTGTTACCCATCATTTGAAAACAATTGTTTCACATATTTCATCCAATTACACAGTTATCTATAATAGAAGGGCCAGCTTGATACATAACTTCATCATGACTAAAAGAGGAAATCAGTACAGATTTTTGAAAGTCAAGACCATAAATTGTAGGAATAGAAGTTGGTTTTGGGGCCAGCCTGGTGGTGCAGCAGTTAAGTCACATGTTCTGCTTTGGTAGCCTGGGGTTCGCCAGTTCAGAACCGTGGTGTGGACCTATGCACCACTTGCCAAACACGCTGTGGCAGGCATCCCACATATAAAGTAGAAGCAGATGGGCATGGATGTTAGCTCAGGGCCAGCCTTCCTCAGCAAAACTGAGGAGGATTGGTGGCAGATGTTAGTTCAGAGATAATTTTCCTTGAAACAAAAAAACAGAAGTTGGTTTTAACAATCCTACCAAGGCACTGAACCAGCACCATGGTTGCTTCCTTTTCTGAGAAAGTAATGCAGTAAAAGTGACAAAATACCCTGATAGCTTTGAGAAACCCTGAGACTGAATTGAGCGGTGTGGATGGTGGTTTGAGCTAAGTGAAGAAGACAGACTAATTTAGCTGTGGAAGGGTGAAACCAGATGTGAACTGTAGGAGCTCTGCTTTTGGTGTGTCTCATCAGTAAGACGCCTGTGCTGACCACATCTGAGGCAACTCAGACCTTGGCCCAGGTGCTCTCAAAACTGAGAAAAACATTGAAACTAACTAACAAGGTGGCATTTTCTCTACCCCAAAACATAACTAAACCAAATGGGTGAACGATACAACCCTACAGTGTCCACTCAGGGGGACAAAGGATGAAGTCTGAATTATATTTTTGAGTGGAGAGTGATTGACAGGTCATTTTCTGGGGTCTGGGGTCTCTGTCCTAAGGTTCATCCTGCAAACCCCAAACCACCCTTGTGCACACTTTGGGGTTGTCATATAATGGGGTTTGGTCTTTCACTTAGACATTTCTTGAGAAAGTCATGCATACACATAGAAGAATATTACCTAATAGGCCAAAAAAACAACATATTGGATTACAGATTCTATAGAAGCAGACACATTAGAATAAATGAATTAAAAAATTTATACTGACCTGATAAACATACAAAAAACTAAGGAAATACATTATCAATATTTGATATGAAAAACATATTAAAATAAATAATGCATTAAATGGGATGAATAACAACAGATGCAGCTGAAGAACCACTTAAAATTCAAAGACTAGATTGAACAAATGCCAAGGAAGAAGAAAGGGTAAAGTCATAAAAAATATAAAAGTTAAGAAAGATATATGCAAGATACAGGCTGAAGTGCCACCATCCAGATAACAGGAATCCTAGAAAGAGACAAAGATTAAAACGGATTGGGAGAAATATGTAAGTAAAGAATGGTGATCAAAAAAATTTTAGATTCAGATATAGGTAATACGTACATGATAGGAGTAGAGGGGAGATGAAAAGATGTGAAAGCTTATGAAATTCTTGCCTTTTTTCAGTCTTACAGTCCATTTTACCTGAAATTAATACAGATGCTTCTGCTTTCTTTTGATAGTATTTGCCCTGTTATATTTTTCATCCTTTTATGGTCAACTTCTGCTTTCCCTGATGCTTTTATGTGTCAATCTTAAAGAGTAAATATTTGTACGTAGTTTTTTCGGTCTAAGCTGTTTTCTTCTACCTGGAGAATTTTATCTACTTACATTTTAAACTTCTGTATGTTTGGAACCATTTCTCCCTTCATATCCTAGTAGTTTGTCCTGCATTATCTATTTTTCTTTTTAGTCATGTCTTATCTTCTTTTTTATAATTGATGGATCTATCAATTCTGTAGAAAACAAGCATTTAGAATATTCTCACAATTGTCAGTAAGCCTTATTCTATGAATGAAGCACTGCTGTAGGTACTAGAGATAGAACAGTAAATGGGACTCAAGATCCTCCCTCAAGATGCTTAGTGTCAGACAACAAGCAATACAGAATCAGTTTCCATATTTCTGGTATAAAAGATGCCGCTAGCAAACTGGTGAATAGAGGCCTCTTCATAAGAAATAATTTTTAAAAAGAAAAAGAAAAAATAATAGTTGATATATTGATGGAAGGAAAGAAACAAAAGAATGTCAGATAATAAAAAAAATATATAACATTGACTATTGAAATTATTCTTTTATGCATTTTTTTCACAAAAGTATATGAAGTACCATGGCAGAGATATAACTTTTAAAAATGACAATTGAAAATTAGAATGCTCTTAATTCATGTGAGTTACTTCTGCATTATTACTGCTGCCATGTCTGTAACTGAGGATGAAGGTTGCCTTCCCAAATAGCAAGGTAACCATCAAAAAACTTTTAATCCAGTTGTCTTTCAAAAGTAATGACTCACAGGTTACTCATAAGAAGGAAAAAAGGATTTAGGAGGTCAACATTTTCCCACTAAGAGTCAAAAGAGATTTGGGAATCTGAGTTTCTATACTGACTTGACTTCTGGTTCCTAGTCAAGTCACATCACTTTTCACCTTTTCAGTCTGCTATCTACTAAAGTTTCAGAAGTCATGTGTGAAGAACACCTGGAATAACATCTATGAACCTATTTGAAAAACATAAATTTCTATTGCTTTACTTTATGGAATGGAAGACATTATAAGCAGAGAAATACTATGAGTTCTTCACCGCTATACCAGGCAGTATGTCTGTTAGCGTCATCAACAGGAAGCTAGCCCCTTCTGAAGGGATGGTATGTTAGAAAACAGAAGTGCTCAAACATTGTCACTGATTATTTAAAAGAGCAAAACAGATAGGCATTTCCAAGATCCACAGTCACATTTAAAACAATCCAACTAGAAAATGGGTAAAAAAAAACCCACAAGGAGACATTTTACCACAGAGGATATTTGGATGGAAAATAAGCATGTGAAAAGATGTTTAACATCAGAAGCCATTAAGGAAATGCAAATTAAGACCAAAATGAGCTGTCACTACACAACAATTAGAATGGCTAAAATAAAAAATAATGACAAATGCTGGTGAGGATGTGGAGAAACTGAATCTCTCACACATTGATGGTGGGAGAGTACAAAAGCACAGCTACTCTGGAAAACAGTTTGGCACCTTCTTAAAAAACTAAACATGTACTTCCATACAACCCAGCAATTACACTCTTAGGCATTTATCTCAGAGAAGTGAAAATTTACGACCACAAAAAAGTTGTACACTAATTGTTATGGACTGAATTATGTCCCTCCCAAATTCCTAACCTCCAATGACTGTATTTAGAGACAGGTCCCTTAAAGATGTAATTAAGATAAAATGAGGTCATACGGTTGGCCTTTATCCAATAGGACTAGTGTCATAAGAAGAGAAGGAGACACTGGAACGCTCGCTCACTCTCTATCTCTCTCTCTTCTGGAGTGTGCAAAGAGGAAAGGCCATGTGAGGACACAGAAAGAAGGCACAAATGAGGAAGAGAGTCCTTATCAGAAACCAACACTGACAGCACTCTGATCCGGCTCTTATGGCCTCCAGAACTGTGAGAAAATAAAATTTGCAATTGGAGTCACCCAGCCTGTGGTACTTTGTTATGGAGGCTCTAGTAGGCTAATACACTGATGTTCAATGCTCCAGTAATTGTAATAGCCAAAAACTGGAGACAACTAAAGTTTCTCTCAGTAAGTGAGTAGTTAAACAAACTGTGGTACACTCATACCATGGAACATTACTCAGCAGTAAAAAGGAATGAACTATTGGTTCACACCACAACTTGAATGGTTCTTAAGGACTTTATGCTGAACAAACAAAGCCAATCTCATAAGGTCACATACTGTGTGATTCCATTTACATAACATTTTCAAAAAGGAAAAAAAGTACAGAGATGGAAAACAGATTAGTAGTTGCTAGAGGTTAAGGATGTTGGGTGGGACTACAATAGGGCAGGGAGAGAAATCTTTGTGGAGATAGAACCGTTCTGTATCTTAATGGAGGTGGAGGTTACGGAAATCTAGATGTGTGATAAAATGGCATTGTACTATGTCCACACCCTATACCAACGTCAATTTGCCAGTTTTGATATCGCACTGTGGTTACATAAATTGTAACCATTGGGGAAACTGGGTGAGGGGCACAGGGGACTTCTCTATGCTACCTTTGTAATTTCCCACAATTATTTCAAAATAAATCTGTTTATTTTCCAAATAATTATTTATTTGAATAAATTTTATAATTATGTCAGAATAAAAAGTTTAAAAAATTCACGAAACAAAACTTCAAAATTATTGCTGCCCTGATGATTTTGAAGTTACCTCTCATAGCTCTAAAATTCATGAAAAAGCAGCAGTCTATCCTAAACACATCATGTTCATTTTAATATAAACTGACACTTTACATAACTTATGTTAGAGTAACATAAAAGCCCTGTGCCAATCCCAGGGTTTTCTGCTTTCTCAGCCACACTTCAGGATCCCCCAGTTTGATAAGGTTTAGATTCAGCCATCACTGTGTTGAAGCTGGGCTCTGTCACCTCTCAGTTATGTGACCCCCAAATAATAATCACTCTCAACCTCAGTTTCCTAATCTGAAAAACACAGACAAAATTTCTTGTGTTTGAAGGGTCAGATAGTCTGAGACATCTAGTAGGGCTCAAAAGTTGTAGCTAGGCACCCATAAAGTGGATACACAATAGATAGGTATGCATGCTATTTATTTCAAATCACATACAACATCACATAAAGACAATTTAACCAAAAACATTTTATTTCAGGGTAAAATATATTTTTCTACTCTTCCAAAAATGGAAATTCCTAATCAAAAGGAAAAGAAAAAAAGCAGCTCAAGTATCACAGAGAAGTAAAAAGTAACAAAGGATTGTGAATTCACTGTTTTTTTAAGAGACATGAAAATTTTCTTTAGTGTATAAAACATTTACAATAATATTCAAACTTATATCTTAATAATCAAAAGCAAGAGGAGACAAGAAGTAAAAAATGAGCAGGAAAAGAAAAGTTAAAGATGAAAAGAGTTTCCAAAGAAAAAAAAGAATGAGAGTGAAAATACCTGTGGAAGAAAAGAAAGGGAGACATGAGATGAGGTATAATGATGCAGAGAAAACACACGGATAAAGAGGAATTATTTAGACCTCCATAAAATTTTGAAAATGAAAAAATGTCCTTCTCACATGGTACCTTCCTTGGGCCAATGGACTTAGAAACTTTCGCCTCATCTTATGCTCTCTGAAATTCTCTATAAGCTCTCTAATCATTCCTCATGGTTCCTTACCTGTTTTCTATCTAAGAGATAGCATACAATCCACCTAATAGGAGAGTCATCACAAGAAAAAAAAAAAAACATTGTCTAGTTTCCTACAGTAAACCTAAGGAATATCTCACACAAACACACACACAGTGAAATAAAGCCAAAATCCAGAATTTCACCATCTCTAATTTAATTCCAGCCTTGGAAACAGCTGAAAAGAATTACCTGTCTCTAGCCATTAGGTTTCTACTTTCCAGAGTTTAATGCTATTTCAAATATTATTTATACCTTTTCTATCAAAAGGAATTATTTTGGATGGGAAAGGGTAGAATGATGATGATGAATAATGAATATCATTTGAGTGTTCACTACATGCCAATTTTGCTACGGACACTATGTATATTGTTCCATTTAATTATCATTTATAATAATGTACCAAATATCACTAGCATTTATTGAGAGCCAGATATGTTTCAGCATTCTTCTTTATTTACATGCATTATCTCACTTGACCTCTACTCTTTTACATGAAAAAAATTAAAATTGAGAGAGGTCAAGAGACTTCTTCAAGTTCACTTAGGTAGAAAGAGATAGTGCTGGGATCTGATTCATATTTCTTAGACCATTGTCAAGATTCCATCCATTCGATAATTCTTTTTTAACTGTCTGTAAGGCATTGTGCTAAGAAGATGTGAAAACCAGACTCCTGTAACTAACCATAAATAATTGTCCTTGGGTCATAGAACAAGTAAGTGGCTGAGCTGAGTCTCAAACCCAAGTCTGAGTGCAAAGCCACATTCTTTATCCTCCTGACACTGCCTTCAAATGTGCCATATGATCTAGGGAAATGTTGATAAAGGGCAGACTTCATTCACATGGAGGAGTTGAATAAATGTCACTAATGTGTCCTAAAGCCTGCATACCACTTCAAAACAACAATGACACTAGTTAATAGAACCAATCATCTCCTCTTTTCAATGAGATAACTGAGGCTCATTGGAATTGTTACAGTACTTAAAATAACAAACACATCAACCCCTAAACGAGGTATCCAAACACATGCATTTATGTAGCAAGTGTTAATCATATTCTGGACACTGTTTTCAGGACTCCCAGTCACTTTTTACAATCCTACTAATATTTGATAATGAGTATTTCCATTCTGTTGATAAGGGAAATGAGTTTCAGGCAGATGTCCGGGCTGAGAATCTGAACCCAAGCTTCTTGCTGCCTCCCTCACTTGGGCTTTTTCAGCACAACTTCACTGTCTGCATGGAGCCAATAAACAAAGCTGACCAGTAGAACGGCCATAGGAGAATACAGGTGAAAACGGAATTGAGTCATAAAGCTCAGTCCAACAACACCTAAAGAATGTGAAGTGAACAATGGAATGAAGATTTTAATGAGGATTTAATGCACTTTGGCCATGAAGGGGCAAGAAAGTAAGGGTTGATTCCACAGGAAATGGAGTCTTTGAAAGGTTTTGAAAAGGAAAGCACCAGGATAAAATTAGCACCTAGCAAAGTGGATCTACAGCAACATTGGGGACCAAAGGCAAGGGACAGGAGCAGGAGATGCTGGGAATGCCCCAGGCAAGAGGGCATGAGAATTTAATTAGATCATAGGGTTTAAAAGGAGGGTACAGCTGCCAGATAGGTAGTGGTAGCATTAGCAGGTCTTAGAACTTGGTTGGGTATAAAAGTAGAATCTAAAGATAGCAATACGTTTTAATGCTAAATGAAGCCCAGAAAAGCAAAAAGGTGCACTCTCAGAGGGAGGAGAATTTTGGAACAGGAGATGGTGCTCTCCAGTGAGCTTTAGAAAGAATGAGAGATCCAGGGGACGCTAATATCTGGCAAATGGAAGCATTAAAATGGACTTCCAGGAGGCTGGAGCTGTGAAAGGTGACATTAGTTGTTACAATTAAGTTTAAAGTTTCAGGTTCAGGTAAATTACCTCCCATATAGATGTGACTGCAAACTGCTGGAAGTGCAAAGAACATAGTGGTTATAGAGTGGAGGAAACTGGCACAGGATGTTACGATTTTCATAAGAAGGAAATGGTAGGATTAGGACAGACTAGTAAACCTGCCAATCTTTCCTCAAAGGCAAGGATAAATAATTACTGGGTAGTTGGTAAGCTTTTAGAAAAGGATACTCTAATCTCTAGGAGTTAAGATGAAATTAAAAATAAGTCTTGGCAAACAATGCCAAGTCCTTTCAAGAGAGAGCTATCAGAATTGCAGGTCAGGGGAATGCCAAGGAAACCCTGTACTGCCTTGATTTCCAGCAGGCGTCTGTGGACACTGGACACTGCAGTCAACACAGAGATGTGGAGACTGTATGCTGAGCAGTGCAGCAGGTTTAAACAGCACTGAGGAGCCACACTCAGGGAATAGAAGTTAATACCAGCTGAGAACATGCTTTGCAGCATTATAAAGATTTGTTCACATTTTAAAATGTGAGTGAAGATGTAGAAGATATCATGACATCATGAGCATTCCGTGTAATGAGGTAAATATCGTAGATGATATCAATACCCAAAATATTCTTTCCAGGTTATTGTGATCAATTTAAACTAAAAAGAACAATTTTAAAGCAATAAAAGTAAAAATTAGGTACATAAGAGCTGAATAAGGAGAGATCATTTAGCAGAAATTAATTTGAGAAAAGGAGTAAGAGTTTGGGTTGCAAACAAACTTTAAGCTAGCAAAAAAACCAAGTGTTATTACAACCTTACACTGCATAAATAGTGTATTTATCCCTATTAAGGGCAGCAAAGGTGGCCCAGCACTGGGCACTGAATTGACTACGTGTAGAGTTAATTCATGATTGGGAAACATATTCTTAAAAATTCATTTCTGAACTGAAAAATTTCCAGTAGAAATCAGCAGGGCTGAATATTCTGAGAAATGAGATGTCTAAAAACACTTAGGTCCAGTGGAGGACAACCAGGCCAAGGAAGGGAATCTCACTAGAAGAAGAGAACAGAGGAAGGATGTTAACCTTGAAAATGGAAGACTTATTGGTAATGGAATTATATTCTCAAATATCTTGATCATCACAGAGTTTTAGGTATTCCATGTAAAACCAAGAGGTAGAATTAGGAGTACTGGTTTGACACATCTTAATGAGTGTCTAGGAATATGCTAATGTGGGAGAAGTTTGAGCAAGAAGTATGAATTGAAGACTGTTCTGGCAAAAATACATCCATTCTTGGACACCCAGGCAAAGGTCAAGGCCAAAATAACACGCATTTATTCCACAAATATTTATTAAGCATTACAATGATCCACACACTAGATTTGGTGCTATAGATGAATTGGTAAACAAGAGAGACAGTCCCTGACCCATAAGTATGGGGGTAGTCATAGAGGTGACTTACGCAGGACTTTCCCACGGAGGTGACCTCTGGGAAGAAAGTGCTAGTTAAGAATCTGAACTGCTGAGACAAGACCTAGCTTGTAACCAAGGAAGGAAAAAGGCAGGGTGGGGTGTGGATTAGGGAGGCTGGGTGTTTGGTTAACCAAGATCCCATACAGACGAACTGAAGCAGAATAATTTTGCAACATCACTTTCACAGAGGACTGTTGGAGTTTTTCTTGACAGTCCTGGAGGCGGAGTGTTATGCACTGAATATTTGTGTCTCCCCAGAATTCAAATATTGAAGCTCTAACCCTACAATGTGACGATATTTGGAGGAGGGGTCTTTGAGAGGCAATTAGGGTTAGATGAGGTCATGAGGGTGGAGGCCTCATGATAGGATTAGGGTTCTTAGAAGAAGAGGAAGAGAGAACAGACGCGTGAGGACACAGAAAGAAGGCAGGGATCTGCAAGCCAGGAAGTGGGCCCTCATTTGGCAATTGCACTGGACAGACAGCACTTTGATCTTGGACTTCTCAGCCTTCAGAACTGCAAGAAAATAAATGTCTTTTTTAAGCAACCCAGTCTATGGTATTCTGTCATAGCAGCCTGAGCTAAGATAGAGAGGTGGGGGGAGCTGTTATCAAAGGCAGCTGAACTATCTAACTGGGTGGGGGAAGTACATGTTATTCTTGGTCACCCAGCAGCAGTTCCTCTTGAGCAGGAACCATCAAGTGAAAGGAAACTGTCACACAATCTTGATCACATTCCCATTACCACATCCTCCATTCCAATGGCTTTTCACAGCTCTTGGCATTTACAAGCCCTGGATGAGCTATCCTCAGCCCACTTCTCCAGGCCCATCCAGCAACATGCTCCTCTTCACCTCCTTCCTAGACTCACTGGCCTTTGACTGGTTCCTCCAATGGGCCATGCTACCTCCAGCTCTCATGCCCTTGTCATGTTATTCCCTCTGCATGACATGCTCTTCCATTCCCTTTCACATCCAGCACTTGTCCATCAAAATCTCCTCTGCCTTTCCTGATCAGATAAATTCTCCTATTGTACGTTTCATGACACTGTCTATAGCACTTACCAACATTTGTAAACATGTTTTATATGCATACGAGATTAATGGCTTTTCCTCCATTCTTTTCCCCTTACTCCACAAGGACAAAGGCCCCATGTCTACTTTGTTCACCATTGCATCCCCAATCATCAGCACAGTATTTGGCACATATCTAATGTGCACACAACTTATCTATTATTTTCTTTTTTTTATTGAGGTAACATTAGTTTATAACATTATATAAATTCCAGGTATACATCATTATATTTGGAATTCTGTGTAGACTACATCATGTTCACCACCCAAAGACTGATTATCATCCATTATCATACACATGTGCCCTATTACCCCTTTTGCCCTTCTTCCTCCCCTCTTCCCCTCTGGTAACCACCAATCTAATCTAATCTAATCTCTGTATCTATGTGTTTGTTTCTTGTTGTTTTTACCTTTTACTTATGAGTGAAGTTACATGATATTTGACTTTCTCCATCTGACTTATTTTGCTTAGCGAAAGACCCTAAAGTCTATCCATGTTGCCACAAATTACAAGAGTTCATCTTTTTTTAAATACCTAAGTAGTAGTCCATTGTGTATACATATGTGTGTGTGTGTGTATACCATGTCTTTATTCATTCATCCATTGATGGATACTTAGGCTTTTTCCAAGTCTTGGCTATTGCGAATAATGCTGCAACAAAGACAGGGGTGCAAATATTGTTACACATTCGTGTTCTTTGGATAAATACCCAGAAGTGGAATAGCTGGATCATATGGTAGCTCTATTCTTAATTATTTGAGGAATCTCCATACTCTTTTCCATAGTGGCTGCACCAGTTTGCATTCCCACGAACTGCATATGAGAGTTCCCTTTTCTCCACATCCTCTCCAACACATTTTATTAATTACAGCCATTCTGATGGGTATGAGGTGATATCTCTTGGTAGTTTTGATTTGCATTTCCCTGATAATCAGTGATGCTGAACATCTTTTCACATTCCTGTTGGCCGTCTGCATGTCTTCTTTGGAAAAATGTTTGTTCAGATCCTTTGCCCACTTTTTATTTAGGTTGTGTGTTTCTTTGTTGCTGAGTTGTATGAATTCTTTATATATTTTGGATATTAAGCCCTTATCAGATCTATCATTTGCAAATATCTTCTCCCAATTATTAGGTTGTTTTTTTGATTTACTGATGGTTTCTTTTGCTGTGAAGAAGCTTTTTAGCTTGATGTAGTCACATTTGTTTATTTTTTTTCTGTTGTTCCCCTTGCCTGGGGAGACATGGTATTTGAAAAGATGCTGCTAAGACTGCTGTCAGAGAACTTCTGCGTATGTTTTCTTCTAGGAGTTTTATGGTTTCAGGTCTTACATTCAAGTCTTTAATCCACCTTGAGTTAATTTTTGGGTATGGTGAAAGATAATGGTCTACTTTTATTATTTTGCATGTGGCTGTCCAGTTTTCAAAGCACAATTTATTGAAGAGACCTTCCTTTCTCCAGTGTATGTTCTTGGTTTCCTTGACGAAAGTAAGCTGTCCATAGATGTGTGGGCTTCTTTCTGGGCACTTGATTTGTTCCTTGATCTGTGTGTCTGTTTTTGTGCTAGTACCATGCTGTTTTGGTTACTATGTCTTTGTAGTATATTTTGAAATCAGGGAGTGTGATACCTCTTTGTTCTTTTTTCTCAACATTGCTTTGGCTATTCGGGGTCTTCTGTTGTTCCATATTAATGCTAGGATTCTTTGTTCTATTTCTGTGAAAAAAATGGTTGGGATTTTGATAGGGATTGCACTGAATCTGTAGATTCCTTTAGGTAGTATGGAGACTTTAACTGTTAATTCTTCCAAGCCATGAGCATGGAATATCTTTCTATTTCTTTGTGTCTTCAATTTCTTTCAACAATATTTTATAGTTTTCAGTGTACAGGTCTTTCATCTCTTTGTTTAAATTTATTCCTAGGTATTATGTTGTGATTGTAAAAGGGACTGAATTCTTAATTTCTCCTTCTGTTATTTTGTTGTTAGTGTATAGAAACATGACTGATTTTTGTATAATAATTTTGTACCCTGCAAGTTTACAGTATTCATTTACTATTTCTAATTGTTTTTTGGTGGATTTCTTAGAATTTTCTACATAGAAAATCATGCCATCTGTAAATAGCGACAGTTTCACATCTTCCTTTCCAATTTGGATCCATTTTACTTCTTTTTTCTCACCTAATTGCTTTGGGTAGGACTTCCAATACTATGTTAAACAGGAATAGCAAAAGAGGGCATCCATGTCTTGTTCCTGTCTGTAAAGAGATAGTTTTAAGTTTTTCACCATTGAGTATGGTATCAGCTGTGGGTTTGTCATATATAGCCTTTATTATGTTGAGGTACTTTCCTTTTATGCCCATTTAGAGTTTTTATCATAAATCGATACTGTATCTTGTCAAATGCTTTCTCTGCATCTATATTGAGATGATCATGTGACTTTTATTCTTCATTTTGTTAATGTAGTGTATCACACTGATTGCTTTGTGGTTGTTGAACCATCTCTATATCCCTGGAATAAATCCTACTTGGTCGAGGTGTATGATCTTTTTAATGTATTGTTGTATTTGATTTGCTAGTATTTTGTTGAGGACTTTTGCATCGATGTTCATCAGTGACATTGGCCTATAATTTTCTTTTTTTTGTGTTGTCCTCATCTGGTTTTGGTATCAGGGTACTGTTGGCCTCACAGAATGGGTTAGGAAGCTTCCTGTCCTCTTCGATTTTTTGGAAGAGTTTGAGAAGGATAGGTATTAAGTCTGAATGTTTGGTAGAATTCACCAGGGAAGCCGTCTGGTCCTGGACTTTTGTTTCTGGGGAGGTTTTGATTACTGTTTTGATCTCCTAACTGGTGACTGGTGTATTCAAATTCTTTATTTCTTCTTGATTCAGTTTTGGAAGCGTGTATGATTCTAAGAATTTATCCATTTCTTCTAGATTATCCAATTTTTTAGCATATAGCTTTTCATGGTATTCTCTTATAATCCTTTGTATTTCTGAGGTGTCCATTGCAATTTCTCCTCTTTCATTTCTGATTTTATTTATTTGAGCCTCCTCTCTTTTTTGATTTGTGAGTCTAGCTAAAGGTTCTCAATTTTGTTTACCTTTGCAAAGAACCAGCTCTTAGATTAACTAATTTTTCCTACTGATTTTTAATCTCTATTTCATTAATTTCCACTCTGATTTTTATTATTTCCTTCCTTCTACTGTTCTTTTTCTAGTTCCTTTAAGTACACTATTAGATTGTTTATTTGAGTTTTTCTTGTTTCTTGAGGTAGGCCTGTATGGCTATAAACTTCCGTCTTAGTATTGTTTATGCTGTATTTCATAAATTTTGGCATGTCATATTTTCATTTTCTCCAGGTATTTTCATTTGTCTCCAGGTATTTTTTGATTTATCATTTAATTTCTTCATTGACCCAATCGTTCAGTAGCATTTTGTTTAATTTCCAAATAGTTGTGGCTTTTCCAGTTTTCTTCTTGTAGTATATTTCTGGTTTCATTCTGCTGTGGTCAGAAAAGATGCTTGGTATTATTTCAGTCTTCCTAAATTTAGTGAGACTTGTTTTATGGCCTAATATGTGATCTATCCTGGAGAATGTTTGAAGTGCTTTCAAAAAGAACACTTAATTTGTGGTTTTTGGATGGAATGTTCTGCATGTATCCACAAAGCCCAACTGTCCATTGTGTCATTTAAGGCCAATGTTTCCTTATTAACCTTCTGTGGATGATCTATCCATTGATGTAAGCAGAGTGTTAAAGTCCCCTACAATTATTGTGTTACTGTCTATTTCTCCTTTCATGTCTATTAATAATTGCTTTAGATATTTAAGTGCTCCTATGTTGGGTGCATAGATATTTACAAGTGTTATGTCCTCTTGTTGGATTGTTCCCCATATCATTATGTAATGCCCTTCTTTGTCTCATTACAGTATTTGTTTCAAAGTCTATTGTCTCTGATATAAGTATCACTACCCAAGCTTTCTTTTCATTGCCATTTGCATGGAATATCTTTTTCCATCCCTTCACTTTCAGTTTGTGTCTATAGGTCTGAAGTGTGTCTCATGCATGCAGAATATATATATTGTTCTTTTTGCATCCATTCAGTAACCCTAAGTCTTTTGATTTGGGTACCCAGTTCATTAACATTTAAAGTAGCTATTGATAAATATGACCTATGCCGTTTTCTTACTTTTTTCCCTAGGTGTTTCAGTAGTTCTTCTCTGTTCCTTTCTTCTTCTCTTGCTCTCTTCCCTTTGGATTTGATGGCTTTCTTCAGTATTATGTTTGGGTTCTTTTCTCTTAATTTTTTTCATATATTAGTTATAGGTTTCTGGTTTGTGATTACCACAAGGTTCATATATATTTACCTATACAAATAGCAATCTATATTATGTTGATGGTGTCTTAAGTTTGACCTCTTACTAAAGGTCCCATACTTTTACTCCCCTTTTCCCGATATTTTATGTTTTTGACATCATATTTAACCTCTTTTGTGTGTGTGTATATCCTTTAACTTCTTACCATGGAGATAATTTTAGGACTTTCATCTTTTGACCTTCGTATTAGTTTTATAGGTGGTTGATCTGCTATTTTTACTGTGTATTTGCTTTTACCAGTGGTTTGTTTTTTCTTTGATAATTTTCATTCCTATTTGCGGTCTTTTCTTTTCCTCTTAAATAATTCCCTTTAACATTTCTTGTAAGGCTGATTTATTGGCAACAAATTCCTTTAGTTTTTGCTTGTCTTCAAAAGGCTTTATCTCCCCTCTCATGCTGAATCATAATCTTGCTGGGTAGAATATTCATGGGTTTATGTTTTTTCCTTTAAGCACTATGAATATATTGTGCCACTCCCTTCTAGCCTGTAAGGTTTCTGTTGAGAAGTCAGCTGATAACCTTATGGGATTTCCTTTGTAGGTAACTTGTTGCCTTTCTCTTGCAGCTTTTAGGATTCTCTCTTTATCTTTGATTTTAGTGATAAGGTGTCTTGTGCAGGCCTCTGGCTTCAACTTGTTTTGTCCTCTCTGTGCTTCCTGTACCTGGATGTCTGTTTCCTTCCTTAGGTTAGAAAAGTTTTCAGCTATTCTTTCTTCAGATAGTTCTATGCCCCTTTGTCTCTCTCTTATCCTTCTGGGAGACCTATAATATGGATGTCTGTAAGCTTGATGTTGTCCCAAAGGTCTCTCAGACTGTCTTCATTTTTATAAATTCTTTTTTCTTTCTTCTGTTCAGCTCAGGTGATTTCCTCTACTCTTTCATCCAGCTCGCTAATCTGTTCTTCCACATCTTTTACTCTGCTATTAATTCCCTCTAGTGAATTTTCATTTACATTATTGTATTCTTCAGTTCTGATTGGCTCTTTTTATCTTTTCCAATTCTTTGCTGAAGTTCTGTGTTCATCTATTCTTCTACCAAGATCAGTGAGCATCCTTATGACTATTAGTTTGTACTCAATCAGGTAGATTGTTTATCTCTGTTTTATTTAGTTATTTTTCTTAGGACTTGTCTTTTTCTCTTATTTGGAACATACTCCTTTGTCTCCTCATTTTGCCTACTTCTATGTGCTTACATCTATGTATTAGGTAAATCAGCCACACCTCTCAATCTTGGAAAAGTGGTGTTATGTAAGAGATGCCTTATGGGGCCCAGCAATGTTCCCCTCTTTTGCTGCCAGTTCCAAATGTTCCAGGAGTGTCCCCTGTGTGGGTTAATATTTCAAGAATAAGAAAGACGCTTTGGAAATTAAAAAAAAAGTCAGTAGATTAGCAATACAGGAATCTAGCCTGCAATGAATCAATGCTTGCACAACTCTGACAGGCAATTATTTCCAACCCAGGAGAGTGAAGGTAAAAGATTTCCAGATATTCAGGGTTTCCAAAAAGTTACCCTCCATGTAACATTCCTCAGGAAGTTCCTGGAGAATATGCTTCACCAAAGTAAGAGAATGCTTAAGACCAGGAAGATCTTATCTGGAGACATGGAAGTCAACACAGGGAAGAGAGGAAGAGGCTTCCTAGGATGAAAGTGCAGGGGGGGCTCCAGGTCTACAGCTGGCAGGTGGGCAGCTCCATGAGCAGATGGAGAGAGAGCAATCAGAAGGATATGGCCAAGAAAGATTGTCTGAAGCAGTCAAACCAATGGAGAAGATTTTATGGTTCTATCAGAGTTGCCGATAAAACACTGCAGTTCTAAGACATAAGACATTACATTTAAAAGAAGAAACTACCTCCTGCAAACAGAATTTACACCCCTCTCTCCCCCAAAAAGTAAGCAAATCACACTAGGACATTCTGCAAAGTTCAGTAATGACATGATTATAACATTTTAAGCAGGGAATGTGTATTTAAGAACATTTTGTTTTGTAACTGTTTTGGGGAGTAGAGTACACGTAGGGGAGGGTGAATAGTAGAAGAAAACTAAATTCTAGACTTCTCCAATAAGCATCAGTATGTATATCTTTACAATGACCAATCCATAAGTTTTCATGTAAGCATATTACCAGAAATCTGAAGGCAAGTAAAAGAAGCGATTCCTTAAAGAATGGAAAATGGACCCAAGTCAGGCAGGGTGGAGTGTAAGGCGGCTCTATTTTTCTGTTTGAAGTCGTTTAGTATTATTTTTATCTTTAAAGCATAAAAATTAAATTCCAGTAGTGAACATAAATTTTAAAATGAAGAAGATGACAAATAAGAATGAAAAGAAGAAGAAGAAGAGAAGGAAGCGGAGGAGGAGGGGACAAGAAGGAAGAGAAGGGAAGGGGGAGGAGGGGAAGTCAGAGGAGGAGGAGTAAAATGACACGAAAAAGAAAGTCCTTGGTAGGCACATAAGCAACGTGAGCAAACTTCACATGACGTCATTACTCAAATGACACACATAATGAAGGAAAGTATTATGGTGTGAACAGGTGGGTAGTGTGTGTGAAGGAGAGATGTACAGGTTATGAGGACGGGGGCTTTCAAACCAGAGAGAAACCAAAGACCATTATCAAAATAAATTAATATTCAGGTGATATTTCTACAAATGAAAAATTTTATTAGTAAAATATCCTCATCTAATAAAGGAGGTATTCCCCAAATGACATGGTTTATCAGGGAAATGATGAAGGTTTTATTTTCTTCTTTTTCTTCATATCTGACAAGAATGCCATGTACTTGTTATTAAATTTTTAATAGATAAATAGTGGTTATTCTAACCTTTGGCACATTATTTAAAAGGGAACTCAGCGCAGGTCAAGTCTAAGATAAAATAGTATATGACAGTCAGAATCCTTAGGGCAATAGGTATGAGGGTGTAATTCCTTTTTATTACTGCTATAAATAGACAAAACCTTTAATATAAAGCAAATTTAAACAGTATTTGTAGGTATAAATTGAAAGTAAATAAAAAATCACATTGAAGAGAGCAAGGAATAAAGGGAAATAAAGAGCCTTTAACAGTATTATTTCTTCATGAACTCCCAGGTGAAGGATCTACTGGGCTCTGCTTAATATGTGCTCAGCACCAAATTACAGGAATGAAATCCACTGTTACTGTGGGAGCTGTTCCCCCACTGCATCACAGCAACCTTCAATGTCGAATTTATGCTTTTATGTATATTTTCTCTTCCTATTTCTCTGTTCTCATGTAATTTACCCCAAATTAACCACACCATTTTCCATATGGGCTGTTAACCCAGGTCTTATTCCTCATAGCTGTATTCCCCATTCCACTTGCATTCCAGATGCTCCTGTCCACATGCAAATCTCACCTGACTCAACATGGCAGAGGAAAAGACCCGGAGAGCCAGCCTACAGGTCCGTTTCACTGCTTTATACCCAGGGGCCAGAGCCTGCTTGCACAAAGTAGATGCTCAGTAAGCACTTGTGAGCTAAGAACATAAGAATTCCACACACTTTATCCAGGAAAGTAGCAGGGATTCCAAGTAGTGTGGGTGAATAAAGATAGAGGAAGCAGGTAGTGATTCATACTCAGCAAGAGAGCTCTATGCACAGGAAATATGAGGAGCCATGATGAAACATGAGAAATTCTGACACTGAACACACAGTCTTATATATTCTGCTTAGTATGTTGTGATATCTTACTATAGTAATAGTTATAATGATCAGCAGAAATGCATGAGATATTGGAATATGCCTATATAAGAATTATTACTATTATAAGGCAGGTAATATTATTATCCCTAGTTTATAAGTAAGGAAGTAGAAAGGCAGTAAGACTAATAACTTACCCAAGCATCGCACAGGCAGTAATGGCCAAACTAGAGTTTGAGCCCAGGTCTGTCTGCTCAACTTCTAAGCGCAGGATTTACTTGAACACAGGAGCAAGGGTTTCAAGGGCTTTCAAAGTTCAGGTTGATGACAAAAACATGTGAAACCCAGAGGCACAGATATCAAGGGACATAGAAGTTATGATGCACCAGAAAATTCAGGATGAACCTAAAGGAACTCAAACCTATTATGTTTAATCCACTGTGCTATCAAATGAAAAACTCTTGCTGGTTTTTCTTCAGCTTATGATCCCTGTGTTCAAATCTCGAAAAACTTGCACTTGATATGCTAGTAACTCTTAGGGGGAAAACTGTCACAATGAAATAAAAATTTTAGTGCCATAAGGGTGAGATATTTTTTAACCCTGGATAAACCACATAATTTTACAAGCTATAATTCTTGAAAAGTATTTGTAATCTTTTTATCTAAAATATAAAATTGACCATCTTCCCCTCCAAGCACACAGCAATTGAATTCCAGTTATCATATTTCTGAAGTGGAACAGAAGCATATATTATTGGCAAAATTATTTTTTTAATAGTGCAGTATTTCCTAACCACAAGCACAAGTAAGTTTGCCAATAATATGCGCTTCTCTTCCACTTCAGAAATACGATTCTTTCTCTGTTGGAGTGGGGAATGGGGAAGTGAGATTTTGTCATCTCCTACAGCTTCTGCATTTGGAAAAGAATGTCATTCCACACATGAATAAGAGGCAGGTAGGAAAATGGTGAGATGGAATTACTTCTCAAGTATGGACTTTTTTCTTTTTTTTAAATTTTTAAATTTTATTATTTTTCATTGAGGTAACATTGGTTTATAACATTATATAAATGCAGGTGTATATTATTATATTTCAATTTCTGTGTAGATTACATCATGTTTACCACCGAAAGACTAATTACCATCCATAACTATACACACGTGCGAATCACCCCTTTCACCCTCCTCCCTTCCCACTTCCCCTCTGGTAACCAGCAGTTCAATCTCTGTCTCTATGTGTTTGTTTGTTGTTGTTTTTACCTTCTATTTATGCGTAAGATCATACGGTATTTGACTTTCTCCTTCTGATTTGTTTCACTTAGAATAATACCCTCAAGGTCCATCCACGTTGTTGCAAATGGTAAGAATTCATCTTTTTTTAATGGCTAAGTAGTAATCCATTGTGTATGTATACCACATCTCCTTTATCCATTTGTCCCTTGATGGGCACCTAGGTTGTTTCCAAGTCTCGGCTATTGTGAATAATGGCGCCATGAACATAGGGGTGCATATACCATTATGCATTCGTGTTTTCATGTTCTTTGGATAAATATCCAGAAGTGGAATAGTTGGATCATATGGTAGTTTTATTCTTAATTTTTTGAGGAATCTCCATAATCTCTTCCATAGTGGCTGCACCAGTTTGCACTCCTACCAGCAGCATATGAGAGTTCCCTTCTCTCCACATCCTTTCCAGCACTTGTTATTTCTTGTCTTGATAATTATAGCCATTCTGGCCGGTGTGAAGTAATATCTTATTGTAGTTTTGATTTGCATTTCCCTAATAATTACTGATGTTGAACATCTTTTCATGTGCCTGTTGGCCACGTGTACATCTTTGGAGAAATGTCTGTTCAGATCTTTTGCCCATTTTTTAATTGGGTTGTTAGATTTTTGTTGTTCAGAAGTATGAGTTCTTTATATATTTTGCATTACAACCCCTTATTGGGGGTTATATGGTTTGCAAATATGATTTCCCAATTATTAGGTTGTCTTTTCATTTTGTTGATGGTTTCCTTTGCTGTGTAGAAGCTTTTTAGTCTGATGTAGTCCCATTTGTTTATTTTTTCTATTGTTTAAGCATGGACTTATTTAATAGACAAACTACTTAAAGCTATAATAGGAAGGAAAACACCCCACACCTTAAAATTTTATCTGTAAGCCACAGTTTCAAATGCGTATAGTTCTACTCTTGCACAAAATTTTGACTTCTGGTCATAGACTAAAAGGAGAAAACAAATAAATTTTCTACCAAAACCAAAGCTTCTCTTGATGAGAAAAGAGTGGGCTGAGAAAAAAACTCCATCACAGAGATTTCACTTCTGGGAAGATGCAAGAGACATACTTATCCATATTTCTCTCACTAGGTACAACTAAAATTCATGGATATTATATATAAAACAAACATAATAAGACTGTGAAAAGTAGAGGGAATAAAGCAGATCCTCTGGAGATCAGGATCCAAGGAATGCCTTGGTGGTAAGTTCCTTGGATTGTCTTTTTGCTTCATATAGCCCACATTTGGAGCTGAAGAAGCCAGCAACTCAGAAACATCGAAAACACCTCAAACGCCTACTTCTTCTAGCTAAAGGAGCAGTAAAGGGGCAGCCTAGCAGGACAGAACAGTTTTTTTTTTTTTTTAACAGTAATTGCTCTGTTTTAGCCAAACACAGTAGGTAAAACTGCGGACCCAGTCTCAACCATGACAACAAAGATGAGTGGGTAGCCTTGACTTCCAACCTTGCCAGGCAAAAATATGGTACCTAAACCTTGACTTAAGGTGATTTCAGGGAAGGCTGACAGGGAGCCAGAACACTCATTCTTGTTGCACAGTAATGAGCCTCCCCTCCCAGTGATACGATTGGAGACCACATGGGGAGTAGGCACTCCTACCCCTCCAGCCAGTATCAGTAGACGTCTAGTAGGCAGCCAGAACTCCCACCCCTACCTTGCAGTAATTAGGAGACTCAGCCTTCAGGTGTCAAGAAATGCTGAGTAGGGAACCTAGACTTCTACCACCTGGAAGTAATGAGATGACATCCCAACACCTCCTTTGCTTAAGTGGTGTCCGAGAAAGCCAGCTAAAACAAAAAGTTTAATAAGATACACAGTTGCACAACACAATGCCTGAAATGTCTAGGTTTCAACTAAAAAACACTCATCATAGGGGCTGGCCCTGTGGAAGAGTGGTTGGGTTCAACACAGTCCACCTTGGCGGCACCCATTCATAGGTTCAGATCCCAGATGTGGACTTATACCACTCATCAGCCATGCTGTGGCAGCAACCCACATATAAAGTGGAGGAAGATTGGTACAGGTGTTAACTCGGAGCTGATCTTCCTCAAGCAAAAGAAGGAGATTGGCAACAGATGTTAGCTCAGAGTCAATCTTCCTTAGCAAAAAACAAACAAAGAAAACACTCATCACACCAAAGACCAGGAGGATGTCAAACTGAAATTTAAAAATATCAATAGATGCCAAAACCAAGAAGTCAGAGATGCTAAAATTACCTGACAAGTATTTAGTCAGATGAGAGCAGTCATCATAAAAATGCTTCATTGAGCAGTTATGAATATACCTGAGAAAAATGAAAACACCAAAAGGTTAAGCAAAGAGGGAGATGAAATAAAAGATATAAGGAAGACTCGAATAAAAATCTTAGAACTGAAAAATAAAATAGTTAAAATTTTTTAAAAACTCATTGATGGGTTCAACAACAGAATGGAGGAGAAAGAGGAAAGAATCACAAAATTGAATATAGTACAATAGAAATTGTGCAATCTGAAAAAAACAGAACCAGACAAAAAAAAAGATCAAATTTTCAGGACTTTCAAATTTGTAGTACTATAACAAATGATCTAGCATTCATGTCATTGGAGTCCAGGAAGTAGAGGAGAAATAGAGTGGAAACAAAACAGTATTCAAAAAAATATTGGCTGAAAACTTCTCAATTAGGCAAAACACATAAACTTACAGAATAAGAAGCTGAGCAAACCAAAAGCAGGATAAATGCAAAGAAATGCATACTAAGACACATCATAGTAAAATTTCTGAAAACTGAAGACACAAAAATCTTGAAAATAGTGAAAGAGAAATGATACTTCATCTATAGGGGGAAATCAATTTGAGTGACAGTGGATTTCTCATCAGATATCATGGAGGTCAGACATAAGTGGCACATGTTTTTCAAATGCTGAGTAAAACTAAGTATATAACTCTGTATTCAGTAAAAATTACCTTCAAGAATGAAGAAGAAATCAAGATATTTTCTGATGAAGAAATACTAAGAAAATTTGTCACCAGTAGACCTACCCTAAAACAAATGGCTGAAGGAAGATCTCTAAACAGAAAGAAAACTATAAAAGAAGAAATCTTAGAACACCAGGAAGAAAGGAAAGACATGGTTAAGAAAAATATGGAAAAATACAGTATATTTTCCTTTTCCTCATTAGTTTTCTAAACTATGTTTGATGGTGGATGCAAAAGTTATAATACCGTCTGATGTGGTTCTAAATGTGTAGAGGAAACATTCATAAAATTTTATTATAAACTTGGGAGAATAAAGGGATGTAAAGGAGGTATGATGGCTATACTTCATTTAAACTGGTAAAACAAAAGGAGTAAAGTGTAATAAGTTATGCATATAAAATGTAAGACTTAGAGCAACCGCTGGATACATACAAAAGCAATACATACAAACACTACAGATAAGTCAAAGTGGAATTCTAAAAAACTTCAAGTAACCTGCAGAAAGGGAGAAAACAGAAAAAACAAATAAAACGAAATGTAAAATGGCAGTCCTAAGCCTTAAAATATTAATTAATTACATGAAATGCAAATGGTCTAAAGATATTAATTAAAAGGTAAAGATTAGCAGAGTGCATTAAAAAACATGAACAATTACGTTTCACTTACAACAATTCGACAACACAGGTAGGTTGAAAAAATGATGGACAAGATACATCATGCAAAAGTTAATCAAACGAAAGCAGGAATGTCTAAATTAACATCAGATAGAGTTCACTTCAGAGTGAAGAAAATTATCAGAGGCAGGGTATGACATTATATAATGATATGTTTCAATCTACCAAGAAGACACAGCAATTTTAAATGTGAATGCACCAAACAACAGAGCTATAAAACATGTAAAGTAAAAACTAATAGAACTGAAAGGAGACATAAATAAAATCACTATTATAGTAGTGACTTCAACATCCCTCTCTCAAGTATTAATAAAATGCTAGGCAGAAAATCACCAAGGATATAGACAAACTCAACAATATCACCAATCAGCAAGATCTCATCAACATTAACATAACAAGCCACCCAATACAAGAAGGATGCACATTGTTTTCAAGTTCCCACAGAATATATGCCAAGAGACCAAATCCTGTTTGATAAAACAAACTCAACAAAGATAAAAGAATAGAAACTATGCAGAGTATGTTCTATAATCACAATAGAATCAAACCAGAAATCAATAAGAGAAAGATAATAGGAAAATCTCCACACATTTGGAAACTAAATAACACACATCTAAGTAATCCAGGAGTCAAAGAGGAAGTCTGAAGTGAAATAAAACAAAATACATAGGTATAAATAAAAATAAAAATACAATATCAAAATGTGTGAGATACAGTTAGACCATATCTAAGAGGAAATTTATACTATTAAATGCATCAATTACAAAATAGGAAAAGGTGATAAAATTGATTATCTACACTCCCAATTTAAAACCCTATAAAAAGAAGAAAAAGTAAGCATAAAACAAGCAGAAGGAAGAATATAGGAAAAGGAGCCGAAATCAATGGAATAGAACACATACACACACACACACACAAATAGATAAAATCAATTGAAATAAAGAGCTTTGTAAGGATAGCAAAATTGACAACCTCTAGCAAGGTTGATAAAGAAATCAAACACTAATTACAAAAATGGGGACAATCACTACAGACTCTGCAGACATCAAAAACATAATGACACTACTATGAACAACCCTTCATACATATATTTGACAACTTAGATAAATGGATAAATAGTTCAAAAAACACAAACAACTACAACTCACCCAATATGAAATCGATAAATTGAATAGCTCTGTAACTATTAAGAACATTGGATCCATGTTCAAATTTTTTCTCTGTATTTAAAAATATATTACTTTTATAATCAGAATAAAAAATAAATCCTATGATAAAACAATAAAGAGAGTTAATCTTACCTCAAGAGAAATCTAAATAATGGTGATATCACATCTGGACTCCCAAGGAAGAAGGAGTAAGGGGTAGTTATTGATTTTCAGACATTATCTCAGGTTACCCATGGAAGAAAGATATTATACTCACTTTACACATGACAAATAAAAATTCAAAGAGGTTAATTAACCTGTCCAAGATCACACAGCAGCAATAAAGATGTTAAATTCTGAGCCAAGTGTTTAAAAATTCCTTTTGAATACTTAGACCGCTCTGTGAGGTATTACCCCTGTTTGAAAGGAAACTAAAGCCCAGAATGAAGCCAAACTATTCTTTTCTCCATTGAATTATCTTGTAACCCTTGTCAAAAATCAATGACTGAAAATGTAAGAGGTCATTTCTGGATGCTTAGTTATACTTCATTTACGTGTACGTCTGTCCTTATACCAGTACCAGGTTGTCTTGATTAGTATAGTTTTGTAGTATATTCAGAAGTTGGGAACTGTCAGTCCTCCAAATTTGTTCTTCCTTTTCAAGATTATTTTTCGCTCTTCTGGGTTGCTTGCAATTTCAATATGAATTTTTGGAGCAGCTTATCAACTTCTGCAAAAAGGAGGCAGGAATTTTTATAGAGATTGTATTGAATCTGTAGATCAGTTTGGAGATATTGTCTTCTTAAAAATGTTAAGCCATCCAATTCATAAACATGAGTTATCTTCCCATTTATTTAAATTTGTAATTTTTTTAAAAAGGTTTTGTAGTTCACAGTATACAAGTCTGGCACTTATGTTGTTAAATTTATTTCCAAATATGTTATTCTTTTTGATACTACTGTAAATGGAATCATTTTCTTAATTTAATCTTCAGATTATTCATTACGAATGTATAATTTTCAATTGATTTTTGTATATTGATCATGTACCCTGTGACCTTCCTGAACTTGTGTATTAGTTCTAATAGGTTTTTTTTTTGGATTCGTTTGATTTTCTATAGACAAAAGCATTATCATCTACAAATAGAGATAGTTTTGTTTCTTTCTTTCCAGTAAGATGCCTTTTATTATTTTTATTATTCATAGATGGCTAACTGCTCTGGGTAGAACATCCAGTGCAATTTGAATACAAATTGTGAGAGTGAGCATCTTTGTCTTGTTCCTGCTCTTAGGGTGGAAGCTTTCAGTCTTTTATACTAAGGATGATGTTAGCTGTGAGTTGTTCATAGATTGCCTTTAATAAGTTGAAGAATATTTCTTCTATTCCTAGTTTGTTGAGTGTTTTCATCATGAAAGTATCCTTGAGTTTGACAAATGCCTTTTCTGCATCTATTCAGATGATCACGTGATTTTTTTGTCTATTCTAAAAATATGGAATATTACATTCAATGACTTTTCTATCTTGAACTATCCTTATATTCCCAGGATAAATGCTACTTGGTCACTGATATATAATCTAATTTAAATGTTATTAGATTCAGTTTGCTACTATTTTGTTGAGGATCTTTGTACAGATATTCATAAGGGATACTGATCTGTAGTTTTCATCATCTTGTGATGTCTTTGTCTGGTTTTGGTATCAAGATAATATTGTCCTCACAGAATGAATTTAGAAGTATTCCCTTCTATTTTACTCTTTTTTTTTTTTTGAGGAAGATTAGCCCTGAGCCAACTGCTGCCAATCCTCCTCTTTTTGCTTTGGAAGACTGGCCCTGAGCTAACATCCATGCCCATCTTCCTCTACTTTATACGTGGGACGCCTACCACAGCATGGCGTGCCCGGCAGTGCCATGTCCGCACCCGGGATCCAGGCCGGCAAATCCCAGGCCACTGAAGCAGAACGTGTGCACTTAACCGCTGCGCCACCGGGCCGGCCCCAGAAATATTCCCTTCTATTCAATGTTTTGAAGAGGTTGTGAAAGAATAGTGTTAATTCTTCTTTAAGTGTTTGATAGAATTCACTAGCAAAGCCATCCAGGTATACACTTTTCTTGATGGGAAGGCTTTTGATTACTAATTAAATCTCTACACGTTATAAGTCTATTCAGATTTTACCTTTTAAAAAAAAAGTTAGGGGCCAGCCCTGTGGCCGAGTGGTTATGTTTGAGCGCTCTGCTTCGGTGGCCCAGGGTTTCACTGGTTCAGATCCTGTTCGTGGACATGCCACCGCTCATCAAGCCATGCTGAGGCAGCATCCCACATGCCACAACTAGAAGGACTCACAACTTAAGAAAAAAAATACACAACTATGTGCTGGGGGGCTTTGGGGAGAAAAAGAAAAAATAAAATCTTTAAAAAAAGTTATTGATATGCATTCAATATACAAAAACTTTTACGTATTTAATGTATACATTTTGATGAGTTTGGACATATGCATGTATGTGTGATCGTACCATCACAAACAAGGTCATAAACATATCCATCACCTCCAAAATATTTCTTGTGTCCATTTGATTTTTTTTGGTGGTTAAAACACTCAGTATAAGATCTACCCTCTTAAATTTTTAAGTTCACAACACAGTATTGTTAACTATAGGCTCTATGTTGTACAGAGATCTCTAAACGTATTCATGTCGTATACCTGTAACTTTATACCCATTGAACAACTCCTCATTTTACCCTCCCCCCATCCTCTGGCAACCACCATTCTATTCTCTGCTTCTGTAAGTTTGACTATTTTGGATACCTCATATAAGTGGGATCACTGAGTATTTGTCCTTCTGTGTCTGACTTATTTCACTTAGCATAATGTCTTCCAGTCCATCTATGTTGTCACAAATGGTAGGATTTTCCCTCTTTTTTAAGGCTGAATAATATTCCAGTGTACATATATATATATATGTCTCACATTTTCTTTATCCATTTGTCCACAGGTGGGTGAATTCACATAGGTTATTGTGAATAATGCTTCAATAAATATAAGACTGTAGATATCTCCTTGAGATTCTGATTTCAATTCAATTTTGATATATACCCAGGAGTGGGATTGCTGGATCATATGATAGTTCCATTTTTAATTTTTTGAGGAACTTCCATACTGTTTTCCATAACAGCAGCACCATTTTACATTACCACTGCAGTGTGCATCCAGATCCTCGCCAATATATAGCTTTTTTTGTG